>NC_045769.1:24725000-25975000 GCF_008692025.1 Phocoena sinus
TTGACGGCAAAAATATCTTAAACTTAGTCTGTAGCCACAGGTACAAGTTACTTAACTCTATGAGAACCTGCTCAGACTATCAGTGACAATAGTGCTAAATATAAAATTTGTCATACTGTGGGATACTTAAATAAACTTAAGACCTGGAACAAAATCAAGAAGTAGGATAGATAGAAACTGATCAAACTGATCAAATATATTCACTTAGGACTCCATCCTTTTTGTGTTGTGACGATGTAGATTTAGAGGATCCATCAGTTCGAGAGGATCCATCAGTTCACACTGTGAATGGCCTCTAGCTTGTCCCTCAGCTTTCTTAGGATTTAGTCCTCTTCATCTGTACTCTGAATGTGCTGGCCTATAAAATTTGGAAAATCATATTCCTATCAAATTCAATTAACAAGCAGTGAGAGTGTAGGAAGTTCTAGGTATGCTGCTAAGTCAGTATTATATTCAACCTCAATAATTTTCTGAAGTAAAGAGCCGAGTGTAGTTGAAAGACAACTGGACTTTAAGTTTAGAAACTTGAGATTTTTCATTCAACATATACTTACTAGTTACTTCTACATAGCAGCTCCTGTTCTAGATGCTGGCACGCAAAAATGATTAGATGTGGTCCTTAACCTTGAAGATCTTAGCCTATAGAGGGAAGTAAATTTGTGCAGTTAATTTTGAGAACATATCCTCACCTCCTTCAGATCTTTAATTAAATATTATTCTTCCTACTGAGACCTTTCCAGGCTGTCCTATATAAAATTGCACACACCATCTTCAAATACATACTTTCTATCTCCCTTCCCTCCCAATTTTCTTCTACTTTTATTCATCTAACATACTGTAATTAACATATTATATATTTTACTTTGTTAAGCTTTTTTGTCTGTCTTCCCCTCTACCACTGCCAGATCCATAAGAACAGTGACTTTTTTTGTCTGTTTTTTCATCGCACTATGTGTTGGGTATACAGTTTTTGCTCAAAAAGGATTTGTTGAATGAAAGAACATTATTGATAAATCAGTGACTCAATAATTAGGGACACTTTGAGAACAGAGGAAGGAGTAATTATTTCTGCTTGTGGTCCAGGTAGGATTAACAGAATTTGATCTAGGTCTTGAAAAATAAATAGAAGTTTACTGAGTGGTACTGAGGCAGAGGAGGAAAAAAGGATAGACAGAGGAAGTAATTCTAGTCATGACTTGGCCATTAACTTACTGTATGACTTATCTTTGAGCTTCTGCTAGAAATGATGGTTTATGCTATTTTTCACTTCCACTTTAGGATGCTACATTTTTTCTCCTCCTTCCTGGCTTGTGTGGGTAATCTTAGCATTTTAACTCTTTAGATTCTAAAGCTTATTATTAACAAATGACGACTGTTGTTCAGTAGTTTCAAGCCATCTGAAAATTTCAGTCTATTGTGGCTTAAACTGGCTACTTAAACTCCATCAAGATGTTAGGAGCAGAGGTGGTTAACAGATCTGCCTAAGGGAAATGTATAAGAAATAATTCATATTCAGATTTGCCTTCTACAATTTTATTTTATTGTAGTAAGAATGCTTAGCATAAGATCTAGCCTCTTAACAGATTTTTAAGCGTACCATGCAGTATTGTTAACTGTAGGCACAATGCTGTACAGCAGGTCTTTAGAACTTATTCATCTTGCTTAACTGAAACGTTAGGCCTGTTGATTAGTAACTCCTCAATTCCCCTCTCCCTCAGCCACCATTTTACTCTCTACTTCTATGAATTTGAGTATTTTAAATGTCTCATATAAGGTGGAATCATACAGTCCTTCTGTGACTGGCTTATTTCACTTGGGATAACGTCCTAAAGGTTCATCTGTGTTGTGGTATATTGCAAGATTTTTGTCTTTTTAAAATCTGAATAATATTCCATTTTATGTATATACCACATTTTCTTTATCCATTCATCCATTGATGGACATTCAGGTTGTTTCTACTTCTTGGCTGTTGTAAATAGTACTACAATGAATGTGGGAATGCAAATATCCCGTCAAGGTTTTTATTTCAGTTTTTTTGGAAAAATACCCAGAAGTGGGATTTCTGGATCATATAATTCTAGTTTTAAGTTTTTGAGGAACTGCTGTACTGTTTTCCATAGCAGCTACTCTATTTGCTTTTAAGTTGAAGAAACTCCCCATATTTCTGAGAGTCCAAACAGCACAATTTCATTGAAATGTTTACTTTTTATACTCCAAGAAGTAAACTCTAGGAGAAAAACAAGTAAATTTAATAGAATTAAAAAAAAATTTAAGATCTTAACAAAATATATTTGATCTATTTTATTAACCACAGTAATAAAAACAAACTTTTCCATAGTTCTATTTTGAAATTTGACTTTATTTGGGTCAATTAATCCTAACTATATGTAAGATAATTGTTTTACAACGTCAATAAATGAATTAGTAGGTGTAATTCAGTTATAAACCTCTTTTTCTGAACTGAATAAACAATGAGTCTTTTAGCTCTGATACATGGGAAACATTTATAAGAAAGTATTATATGTTGCTATCAAATAAAAGTTGAGTAAAATAAAATACATCCTGAAGAAAAGCTAAATGAACTGTTTTTAATGAATTTTTTTGATATGACATTCATTGATAAGAAAACCTATATAAAATTTTCATGTAGTATTTCTTTTTTGTACAAAATAAAACAAAAATGTGCTTTTAGAATTTAACAATTTACAAAATCCTAATATTTATACACATGTAGTTGTTTCCTTAATATTATTTATACAACACCATTAATTCTTTTTCAGTTAAAACATTTATTGAGGTAGTTGTAGATTCACATGCAGAAATAATACACACAAATACCTTGTATATTTTATTCAGTTAATCTAATGGTAACACTTTGTAGAACTCTGGTATAATGTCATAATTATATATTGATATTGATATATCCATTGATCTTATTCATGTTTCCCCAGTTTCACTTGTACTCCTGTGTGTGTGTGTGTGTGTGTGTGTGTGTGTGTGTAAGTTCTATACAGCTTTGCTACCTGTGTAGGTTCATGTATCCACCACCACTGTCTGGATATTGAACAGTTACACCACCACAAGGATCCATTTTATTCTCCTTTTAAAACCATACCTACCTTCCTCCCACTCCTACCCCATCTCAAACCACTGGCAACCACTATTCTGTCCTCCATTTCTGAATGTTGTTATTTAAAAATGTTATGTAAACAGAATCATAAAGTATGGAATATCTTGAGATTCGCTTTTTTCATTCAACATAATTCTCTTGAGTTTTGGCCAGGTCATTGTATGCACAATGCATTCCTTTTTGATGCTGAATCATAAGTGTTCCATGATATGTATGAACCACGTTTTGTTCCTTGTTGGAGGTTATCTGGGCTGATGTCAGTTTTTGACTATTATAAATAAAGCTGCTGTGAGCTTTAGTGTACAAGCTTTTGTGTGAACATAGGTTTTCATATCTCTGAAATAAATGGCCAAGAGCACAATAGTTATATAATACACATATAGTTTTTTTTTTTTAATTAATTAATTAATTAATTTTTGCATGTGTCAGGTCTTCGTTGCTCTGCCCGGGCTTTCTCTAGTTGTGGTGAGAGGGATACTTTTCGTTGTGGTGTGCGGGCTTCTCATCGCGGTGGCTTCTCTTGTTGTGGAGCATGGGCTCTAGGCGCGTGGGTTTCAGTAGTGGTGGCACACGGGCTAAGTATTTGTGGCTCACGGGCTCTAGAGCACAGGCTCAGTAGTTGTGGCGCACGGGCTTAGTTGTTCCACGGCATGTGGGATCTTCCCGGACCAGGCCTCGAACCTGTGTTCCCTGCATTGGCAGGCGGATTCTTAACCGCTGCGCCACCAGGGAAGCCCTACACATATAGTTTCAAAAAACACTTCCGAACTCTTTTTCAGAGTGGCTGTACCATTTTACATTCCTACCAGTAAAATAGGAGTGACCTAAACATTCCGCATCCTTGCCAGTATTTGGTGGTGTCACTATTTTCTGTTTTAGCCATTCTGATACGTATGTCATGGTATCATTGGTTTTTAACAAATATATTTGTGGCCTCTTACTTTTACTAAGGAAAGAGGCTTACTTCACACTCTAAGTCACACTAACAGATTGCCAAAAGAGAATGAAACAGTTATATAATAACTTGATTCTTTTTTTTTTTTTTTTTTTTTTTGCGGTATGCGGGCCTCCCACTGCTGTGGCCCCTGCCGCTGCGGAGCACAGGCTCCGGACGCGCAGGCTTAGCGGCCATGGCTCACGGGCCCAGCCGCTCCGCGGCATGTGGGATCCTCCCGGACCGGGGCACAAACCGGTGTCCCCTGCATCGGCAGGCGGACTCTCAACCACTGCGCCACCAGGGAAGCCCATAACTTGATTCTGATACAAAAAGAAGATCACAGCTTTGAGTAAATAAACATAATGGATTCTTCTCTGAAATGAGAAATTTATC
The DNA here is from genome assembly GCF_008692025.1 of Phocoena sinus. Taxonomy (NCBI): domain Eukaryota; kingdom Metazoa; phylum Chordata; class Mammalia; order Artiodactyla; family Phocoenidae; genus Phocoena; species Phocoena sinus. The sequence continues at coordinate 24,729,461 of NC_045769.1, forward strand.
ATTATAAACAATTCATAATCTAAGCTCATGTTATTTATTTATTTTAGTATATGTTCAGTCATTTTGGGGGACCCTTGTAACACAAAATGTTATACCACATACTTGTGCAGATATATTTTAATGGTATAAATACATTAACAGCTACAAATGGTATAAATATATTAACAGCTACAAAAATTTTTACAAAGCATTTGTATTACAAATCAATACGAATTTTACAACCAGATTTACAGAGAGGGCATATCTAATAAAAAGACTTTTTAAGCAGCCAATCATGAAGTGAGATAATGTCATATTTATATTGGGTTTTGTCTTTTCAGATATATTATCTTGATTGATCCTCACAATGACTCTCTGAGGAAAGCTTGATATTTTATAAATGAAGACATTTATGACTAAATTGCTGGTTAAGTCTTGTCTAAGATTGCACAGCTAATAATGGTAGAACTGTGACTGGGATCCATGTCTAATCCTAAGGCGCTCTGACTAGTGAGAACAAAAATGAGTACAAAGACATTGGGTAAATAATGAAGTTCATGATTAATTTTTAAGATAAATGCTTACCAGATGAACACTCTTTTATAGCTAGTTTCAAGTTGATTTGAAATGCTGTATCTCTAGTATCCAAAACATAGCTTTCACTAGCAAATCAATTACTTACTTAAGATCCAGTTAACATTTATTGAACTTTTAGGTTGTACTGTGCACATCCAAGTGTTAATTCATTTTGAAAAGATTCTGCTAATAATTTTAATAAAAAAAAACCTGTTACCTCCACACCCAAGTAGGTTAATAGCCAGTTTATCTTTTAAAAGTTGTATCTTTTTGTGAAAGTTTGGAGATAAAGAGTGGGTTAATAATTATTGTTCAAATAACAGGTAAGCTGAAAATGTGTTGTATTTAACACAGATAATTAGATAAAAGTCGGTTTGTAAAATTTCATTTTTTTTGTTTGTTCAATATTTATGCTTCTTTAGCTTGAGCTCCAGTGATCCAATCCAATGGTTTTGTTAAAATAACATCATTTGAACTCAGATATAGCCTTTAAAAATTGCATTTAATTTTTAAAATTAAAATATCTAAGGAATAGGAACAATGCATCATGCCTTAATTTAAGGCAGGTTTTTCATTACATAACTTATTATCTGATGAAATATAGGCTAAAATACTTAATAAGAAAAATCTATTCAATGTGAAATTTAAACAATTTAAGTTGTCTTTACTGACTAAAAGGAATTATATAAAATTTAATCAAGAGAATTCTTTTAAGGAATCAGGTTATCTTTAGTGACCATCGATTTGAAGTTACCTATAATTTATAAAAATAAAGATTTGGGGCCCCAAATCTGGCAGTAGGCATCCTTGAAGCCTCCTTGTCTTTACTCTCACATTCACTCAATCACCAAGTCCCACTGATTTGTCCTCCTAAATGTCTCCCAAGTTCAGCTGCTTCTCTGGGTGCTTCCCCATCATCCTATATAGACCACCACACACCTGCAGTAACCTCCTGGCCAGTTCCCATCCAAATCTCTTCCACACAGTAGCCAGAGTGACTTGAAAGGCAAATATAATCATGCCCCTTCCCTACTTAAAATCTTTAAAGGTTTCCTGTTGCTCTTAGGAGAAAGTCGAAACTCCTGCACAGGCTGAAAGTGTTTTGCCATCTTTCCAACGACATATCTTGCCACCTTTATCCTCAGCCATAAATGACTTTTTCAAGTCTTCCCATGGACCCTTCCCCCTGCTTGGGTCACGGTCCTTTCAGCCTGCCTAACGTATCATTCACTTCTTTGAAAGTGTTTCTTGCCCGCTAGGCTTTTAAGACACGCTGATCTCTTTTTATCATAATGTTCACCACACTTTATGTACAGTTATGCTATGTTAACTTGTGCTTCTGTTCTTGCCTCACTGTCCTGAAAGTTCCCTTGACAGGCACCAGCTCTGTATAGTGTTGCAGTTGCTGCTTCTAGCATGATGACTGAAGTGTAATCAACACTCAGTAAATATCTATTAAATCAGTAAGTGAGGGGATAAAATCTGCATTTACATAAGTTTTTATATTGCTTTGTTGTAAATCAGAAAAGGCACGACTTATTATTAGCAGCCCTTAGATTGAAGATGAATATATTGACAAAATTCCCACTGGTCACTATTGTACAAAATCATATTCCATCATAAGTGTTAAAATAAGTAACGTAGCCTCTTAATAATTTTATATCTATATCAGCTTGACTGCAGGACAATTATAATTGAACAATTAAATACTCGTCTCATATCTTTTCTTTCCATAATTAAGATTAGCAAATAATACCAATCTTCATATAGAAAATTTGGAATAAGTAAGATGAATATTCACAGATACAGCCTAAAATAGAAGATGTTTTCAGGAAACTTTTATATTTATACACTAATACCTTAATGTTTAATCTGCTTTGGTCTTGTAAACCTTGACAAGTCTTGAATTAGAATCAGTGGATTGGTGTAACTACTTTCTTTTTCATGAGTTTCCTCATTAAATGCTTCACTTATACTATTGTCATAACGTGATCAAATTGTAGAGACGTGTGAAATTATTCTCCTTTTAAATGCACTATCTTTTAAAAATACTATTTTATAGGGACAAAGACATTTAAGTGTAATTGTAGTAATTAGCTCTGTCTATAAGCAAATCTTGCAATAAAACACTTTAGCTCCATGTTAAATCAATCTCACCCTGCAGTCTTGCCCCTCTTATTGTCATAATAAAATTTAATTAGCACTACAATGATCATGTCTGCATTTTAGATGAGTACGTTTTTTAGGATGAAGTGTTTATCTTGTATAGATGTAGAATTTTATTATGTTTACAGAGAGGTACAGAAATCCTTAAGTGGTATCAGCTTTTCTTATACTGGATGTTTGGTTCAAACGGTCACTGATAAAGACTGGTTTTACTATTACATTTTGTTAAAAATTTTAAAAACCACATGTGGGTACCAGAGAAAAGAATAAAGAGAATGACAAAAATCATGCATAATTCCTTCACCAAGAGATAATAGGGGCTAATATTTTTCTATATATCTTTACTGTCTTAAATCTACATTCTGTTTTTTAACTTTAAGGTCATAATACATATAGAATTTTATTTTTTGATTATTCATTTCACATATTATTAATGTGAACTTTTTTCATGTCTTGTAACATTCTTCAGGAGTGTTTTTGAAGTAATGGCTGTATGAAGTAACATATAGTGATGTTTCATATTCCTGATTTCAGTAGGTGTTACCAGTTTTCCTCATTTTAAAATAATACTATAAACATCGTAAATAACAATAAAATAAAAAGGTCTGGCTGGAAAAATTAGTTGAAACATTTGACAAATGGCTAATATCCTTAAGCAATTAAAAGGTGTCCACAATCAATAAGGAAAACAGGGCTTCCCTGGTGGCGCAGTGGTTGAGAGTCCGCCTGCCGATGCGGGGGACACGGTTTCGTGCCCCTGTCCGGGAAGATCCCACATGCCACGGAGCAGCTGGGCCCATGAGCCATGGCCACTGAGCCTACGCATCCGGAGCCTGTGCTCCGCAACGGGAGAGGTCACAACAGTGAGAGGCCCGCGTACTGCAAAAAAAAAAAAAAAAAAAAAAAAAAGGAAAACAGATGGCCTGATAGAGAAATGAGCAAAATATGGATATGCTATTGATAAAAAAAATTGGAAATATGCTAAACATGTTCAATCATATATATCCAAATGGAGGCAGCACTTTGCTATAATCTTTGGCAGAATAAGATAGGCAGAATTTAAAAAGACTGTGTTGTCAGGATATAGGAAACAGGACAGTCTCCTAACTGCTGGTAATATGTTGTCAGGATATACGAAAGAGGACAGTTTCCTAACCTAGTAAAATCCCATACATTTGGAAAATAATTTAGCAATTAAAAAAACAAGAAATGTAAAGCCATTAGAGTTTTTAGAACTTTATTCCAGGAAAATATTCTGACATCTGTTTAAAAAAGGGGCAATCATCTTGTTTTGTTTTCAGGTAACAGGACAAAACTTGAAAGTAAATAATTTTTTAATATAAATTATGGGATTCATGGGTTAAATAAGTAATGCTATAATAATGTAATTGACTAATATGCAGTCAATAAAATGGAATAATATACATTTCTTATCAATTGAAAATAGATTACAAAACAGTGTAGTTTTATTTTTCACCTTTATGTAGAAACACATTCTTATTTGGTTGAAATTTACAAGGAGGTTATTATCATAAGAACTTAAAAAAAATCCTTGAGCTTTCTATTTCTCTCAGGACTGAGAGTCACAGTCACAAATAAGGCATGCTTATAAAACTTCTTTTACAGAAGTCATTTTCTTAAAAAACACTGATGTCATTAAATAAATAATGAATACTTATTGAAGTCATTGGTTTGCTTCTGCTATGGCTTAAGTAGATACTGTGAACCTGTTCCATCTAAATATCTGCCACATTAAAAAAAATAATCGAAACTGCCTTTTCTTGTAGATCTTCATAGTCCTTGAAGCTGCTATAAAGATCGTATCTAACATTTAATGGTTCTCACTATGTGTGAGGTATTAATCCTATTTTAAGAATTTTGTGTATATTGTCTCACAATAACCGTGTAAAATAGATATCTTGACTATTTGCATTTTGCAAAGGAAGAAACTATCCTGGACAGAGTGTTGGTATCCTACTCCGATCACAGAGTTAGTGAGTGGCTGAGCTTAGATTTGAATACAGGCAGTCAGCTTTAGAGTCACTAAACTCTACCGCTTCTTAAGTTAGGAATTAAAAACTTTGAGAAGTTTCAGTAAGTCTAGAGGCTCTTCTCTGGGTTCATTCTGAATTTTAGATTGAGATGAACTTCTAATAGTCTCCAGCAAAATACAGATTTGTCCCAGATCTTTTAGGACACCTCTGGAGTTCATTACAGCATTTTAAAGGAGTATACTGCTAAATGATTCCATTCTTTCCAGTGTTCTCTAGACAAGATGTTTCCACATTCTTTCTCTTTGAGGATACTTTTAAATAGTAGAATGTTGGCACCATATTTTAAAGGTAGTAAAAGACCCCAAAATACATGAAACAAGTCAGCTAAAATTAATACACAGTCACCACTACTGTTTAAGACTGTCTCATAGCATCTATAAAAGCTTCAATGGTAATCCACTGGGTTGGCCTTCACACTGGGGAAAAGAGGATAACTGTGTACTATTCTACCCTGACTCTCATAAGCGCTCTCAAGCCAAAGATGGTCACATGTACCAGTAAAGAATGCATCATGGTCTTTCTTTTGCACAGGCTTAATTCCTTTTTTTTTTTTTTTCCCGTGGTTGATAGTGTTGGTAGTTAGGATCTTCAGTGAACAGAATGAATTTATCATCATGATTCATTATCAATTGGTCCTTTGCATGTCTCGCCTCTATTTTTTGTTATTGTTATTTATTTTATAATATCGTGAATGTCTGAAAATCCACAGCCAATCCTAAAACTTTATCATAACTTATGTAAAGCTAATTGGTTCCTCCCTGTCCTTTCCTCTGCCATTCTCTCCTTTCCTCCATGGGAGGTAACCACTATTTTGAAGTTTTGTTCAAATTTTGTGATAAAAAAATTAACACAATGAAAGGATTTTACCTATTAGCTTGCATATCAATAAATGAGGAGCTAAAAATCCTGTTCTACATTGCATTAGATAACTCAAGAAGCTGCATCTAACAGGCATTGCCATTTTAGTAGGTACACTCAGTTGCAAAATTGTAAATTTCGCATTTTGTTTAAAATTTGACAGCACACCTATGAAGGGTTTGTAGTCTACTGATATACCCATATTACATTCGTTGATAATCACTCCTTGGGTCTGAAAGTTGACATCTAAGGTCCCTTGATGTTTAGTTAGATTTGACTTAATTCCTCTTCTACCAGTCAAAGCCAAAATATGACCACCGGGACAATGGTACTTATAGGACTAAGCTGTGTCTCCAAATGCAGTGTCATTTCCTAAAGTTGTTTCGTACATTTTTTTGAATAGTTTCCTTCATGTTTTCATTCATGCTACTACGTTTGCTCAAGTAAAATTATTCTTTATTTTTGTTAATTTTCTAATGTTTGAATAAGCCACTGAGCAGGGTAAGCAAAGAGAGAATTATGCAAATAAATGAAGTAAACAATTGGAAGTATGTGGAAGGAAAATGCTTGATATAATAGGTGCAGGCTAGTAAATGCCTTCTTTGCACTCTAATTGGAAATGAATATTAATGGTCTATAAATTAAGTTTCTAAAATTCACATTTAAAATTATTATTGATATATATTATTAATAGAAAGATATAAATGGGCAAGATGGTGGTCTAATTTCATTAATACATCTGAGACATTATTGCCTTGCATTTTCATTTTGACCAAATGGTTAGTAAATTATTCCTAGGGATAATATTATATGAATGAGAGTGAAAACATTAAGCCAAATTAAGTTTCTCACATATTGATATTTTAGATGCCATATTTAGACTATGCAATGAAATTCTTCCATATTTCAGATTATCAAATTTTAGAAAACATCATTACAATTTATGCTAGGCTTTATTTTCTTAGGTAAATCCTTTAAGATTGCATTTGTAAACAGTTTTAGTTAAAGTGAGATAACTACTGTAACAAATAAACATTAAAAATGTATAAGGGCTCAAATACAATAGGAAATAATATTTTGATCACTCAGTAGTTCAAGGCAGTTCCAGATCGTGGGGTAAAAGTGATGGATGTGTAGATGGATTCTCTACCACATAGTCATTCAGCAGCTCAGGCTAATAGAAGTTCTGCCAAGTTTAACATTTGACTTTCAGGGTTGACTTACATATCAACATCAAACTGACAGAGGGGAAAGAGTATAGAGGATCATGCATGGGAGACATTTTTGCATATGGCCTAGATGTTGAACTTATAACTTCCCCTAACATTTCATTGGCTAGTACTCAGTCACATGTACACACCTTACTGCAAGGGATGTTAGGAAATATGGTAATCTGGATGTACAAAAAGGACTACTTTTGATAAATGGCCAGTAGAATCTGCCACAGCAACATTTTAGGGAGACTCAAGAAAAGAGACTTTGCTTTTGGGTCTGGTATATCTAAGGTTGAATCTCGCTCTTCCTTCTGCCAGTTGAGTAACCCTAGGAAAAGTATTTACCTTCTCTTTGCTATTATATAGATAAAACATAGAGATAAGAACATCCACACACCTACCCTCACATGGATTACAGTGTGAATGGAAGGAAATAATGCATATAAAGTGCCTAGTGAGGTGCCTGATTGTGTGTAGTCCAAAATGGTAAATTTTAATTTTATTGTTAAGTAATGATATAGTATTGTATATATACATCATAATAAGTACATTAACCCTCTCACTCACCTGCCACCTCCCTGTTTAGTGTCTACTCATACAAGTAGATTTGTCTTATGAACTTAAGCATAGTCTCTAGAAAGTCTCCCTTTAAAAAAAATGAATGTGAGAAAGTTCATAAAGGTAATTTCCTCCTCTCAGTTGAAAAAGGCACTAAAATGTAGGTTTGAAGTTGGGAACCTTGGAAAACAGAGCCTTCAGAAAATGTGACCCAAAGGTATATTTGTAGGTGATAAAAGTCTGCCATGAAAATAGTAGGAGCAGGTCCAAGAAGATTCTGGTTTGGAGAGAGTGGAGAGGCATATGTAATAGTGGAAAAGAAGGGTCCAAAGGATTTAAGCCATATCAGTTTTACCACTAGCTTCCCTTAGTGGTTGTTATAGCTTCTTTGGCTATCTTAATGCTTTTTTTTTTTTTTTTTTTTTGTGCCAGTCCTGGCAAACTTTAAAGCATGGAAATATGGGATAAGGGTGATTGCTGGGGAGCAAGAGTGCCACAAAATGACAAAGATAGGGGAGCAGCCACGTAATAAAAAACCAGTGCCAACCTAAGTCAATCTGTATTAGTATAAGCTGATGAACTGGTAGTTGTGTTTCTAAATAATGACAAAACGAATATATTTTTCCAATTCATTACCGTTAGGCCAAAGTAGAAAATGAGGCTATTTAAGTTGGAGATGATTAAAATGTCTGTGAACAGTGACAAAATTTACTAACAGTCTTCTCTATTATTGCTCAAAGATAGTGGAAAAAATGGTTTAGCTCTAACTTTTAGTTTCTTGGGAAACAGGCCTTTTTGGAAGCACCAAAGTCATTCACAATTCAAATGCAATATGCCGTGAAACCATAGTATATGTTTGCATGTTACTACTTGCCAAGTGTTTTATCTCTGCTGACTGTATATTGGTACTGTAAGTAGTCTGCTGTGATAAGTATGGAACCCATATGCTGTCTGCTCTCATTTCATAGATTATTCTACTCTTGAACTCTGGTTGCATTCAACAAGAGACTTGTGATCTTACAGATTTCTCAGTGGAACTTAGTAAATAGTAAATTGTCTAAAGATCTTGAGTCCACTGGAGAACGTAGACAGAGGAAAGACACAGTCATAAATTTTTAAGATTCCTTCTGTTGAGTTTTGCTTTTATAAAAAGTAAAGTAAAACTTAAGTCACCAAATGTCACATTCAAATTCTTGAAAAACCATGATGTAGGGCTACTGATAAATTAAACTTTTTTTTTTTTCGGACAAAATATGAAGAGCTCATTTATTAAGGCAAACTTTTGGCGTTTCAACTGATTGTGCACAATAGTTTTTGAAGAAGCTGTGGATTCTTGCCTAAAGTCTGCTTTAGTTTGAACGTTAGTAAATGATAATCAAACTTCCCAGTGGACTTAGAAGCAGTATAGTTAAGTAAAAAGCAATATGTTGGATAAAAATTCACTAAATCAGGTTCATATAGTGTGAAAAATAAAAGATGTTAGTGCAGAAAGGAAGTAAAGTCATTTCAGAAAAATTTAAGATTTCAAAAAATGAGAGAATTATTTTGGATGAAAACTTTATATCATGAATTGTTCTATAGTGATCATCTTACTACTTAATTCTTGCACTCTCACAGAAGAAACAAAAATTTTTAATCAAGACATATTCCTGTTTAGAACACAATTGGACCATCCTTACATATTACTGGTACAAGTATTAATTTAAAAACTGAAAACATTATATAAGTAAATGGGTGCTTATTATGCATGTATGAATATTAGTAGGGTAATTAAGTAATAGATATCCAAAAATTTTAAAATATTATTGTCATCATCATACCTTTCAATTCTCTTGTCTGTTCTTTTTTCTTTTTTTTTTTTTAAAGGAAAGAATTAACATGCCTTAGTAATGAGGAAATGTTTCCCATTGTAGGGGTTATTTTATGCAGAAGTAACAATTACCCTGTTGTAAATTTTAGAAATTGAGAACTTAGTTTTGGAAAGAAGTTAAGCTACTGCCTGATTCTATGATAATTGAATGCAGAAATCACTTCAACATCTAAATAGGTAGACATCCAAGTTCTACGTGAACAATTTTAGTAATTAAGCTTATTTCTTTATTTGGTAGCCCATTATCAGATATCTCTAATTATGAGAAAACACCTACCTAATTTGAGTTACATTCCAAATTTTGGAACTTCCACTCATTGGTCTTATGATCCTCTTAAGCTATAATTTTCTTTCCCTTAACAATGCTTTATAAACATACGAAGACAACAGATTCTCATTCTCTACAAGCCACTTTTGTATTAACTGCTCATAGTTCCTTTCTGCCTTTTTTGTTTGTTTACTTTTTAAAAAAAATTATATTTTCTTTTCCAGATTATATCTCAATATGGTGACTAATGTTCTTGCATAAACTTGTTTGTAATTTCCTTGTATGTCATAATTTAATTGAGATTTGTAGTAGGATAAATTTTAACCAAATATTCTACAGTAGCTGATTAACCGATTAGGCTTAACAACTGATACATTTGTATGAAGTAAGATTGTGGTAACGATTTAAAAATCAGTGCAGTGATTCCTAGTGAAAGTACATAAAGTTATAAATTACTGCATACCCAGTGAGAGAAAATGGAGATGTCTATTCATAGCAATGAATTCAAGATTTTCTTTCACTTGACCAGTTCTTCTTAGACCTTTCCAGTTTCAACACTACTGATTCTCCTATTTATGTCCTTGCTATAGCTAACCTAAATGGGGTTGCTATCTCTGCCAACATCTAACAGCTTCCATTTGGGCCTTTTAAAGTATCCATTTGATTCCCCAATGTTTCTTTTCTCCTTTTCTGATATACTATATCTCTGATACAAATTGTGGTCCAAATGTCATTCAAAGAGAAAGTGCACGTCAAACCAAACAAAACATAACCACTTCCTTATTCTAGAATCTCTACCTTCAGGGTTTTTGCACTAGCTGATAAGTTACCTATACTTCTCGCTCTTTGCATCTTCTTTGCTTAACTCCTATTCATCCCCCAAATCTCATCAACTCAAAGCTTACCTCTTCAGTTAAGTATTTACATATATAGAGAAAGAGTAAGTTGCCCTCTTATGAAGACTTTTTAAGGATAAATGGAACTTTCCTGGCGGTCCAGTGGTTAAGACTTCACCTTCTAATGCAAGGGGTGCGAGATGGATCCCTGGTTGGTGAACTAAGATTCCATATGCCTCGCGGCCAAAAAACCAAACTGTAAAACAGAAGCAATATTATAACAAGTCAAATAAAGACTTTAAAAATGGTCCACATCAAAAAAAGAAAAAAGAAAGAAAAAGAATAAAAAATAATTGATCATGTTGCCAAACTTGTCAGGATCCAGGGAGATAAAGATAATATAATTTCTGCTCTCAAGAATCTCATAGTTTATTGACATAGCTATGTTGACCAATAATGCAGTATGAATGTAAAAACATAATACAGGTGATATGTGACTATTGCACAAGAAGGTTGACACAAAGGAAGAAGTGACTTATAAAGAAAATATTTGAGCTGGATCTTAAAGGGTGACCAGGAACTCATTCTCTGTGCTACTTTAGATTAGGTTCATAACATATAGTATATTTATTTACTTGTTCAATTAGGTATCTTTTTGCCCAGATATTTTGCCCAAAATATTTGCTGTACTATGAGTTCTATATATCTTTGACACTTGATGGGATTCATTATCAAACAAGTCCTAGCACAGACGTAGCATTCAATAATGTTTGTGGAATGAGTTAAGACATGAAATTTCTAATCCATTTCAAAAGTTTATATCTTTCTTTATTCTAAGCTTTTTCTTTCCTTAAAATTTTAAGTTCGGGAATCTTGGCTTCCACTCCTTTCAATATTATATTACTCTCTTGCTATTTTCCAGAATCATTTTTTTAAATAATTCATCTTATTTTATGGAAATGGAAACAAATTATTTCAAGCTTCTGATCACATCAAGATATGACCCAGTAATTTAAATAGCTGAGATGTCTGTGAAGGAGCTAAAGACATTGGTCTGAGTGATACACAAGGACTCCGATAGACTTATGGATTAGCAGGACAGGGATGCCTCTTTTTTACCACCATTATATATTTTATACACACTCTTAAAAGCCTTATTTTTATATTCTTTCTGATGGTTATGTACCTGTAGTAACCAATGAAATGTGCCAGTAAAATTTGTAAATTTAGTGAATGTTTCAAGTTCCACTCAGTCATTAACTAATGTAACTCATGTAACTATATAACGTAACAAAATTTATGTTACATAACCACAATGATAATTTTTATTTAAAACTAATTTTGCTTATTTTTTTATTTGGTTGATTTTAAGGAGTCTCTTCTCTATATGAAACGGAACAAAGGTAATCATATAAAAATACTTTGTTGGCTTCCCTGGTGGCGCAGTGGTTGGGAGTCCGCCTGCCGATGCAGGGGACACGGGTTTGTGCCCCAGTCCGGGAAGATCCCACATGTCACGGAGTGGCTGGGCCCGTGAGCCATGGCCGCTGGGCCTGTACGTCCGGAGCCTGTGCTCCGCAACAGGAGAGGCCACAACAGTGAGAGGCCCGCATACCCAAAAAAAAAAAAAAAAAAAAAAAGCTTTGTATTTGTATGTTGTATATACATTTTTATAATATCCTATATAAAACCATATATGAAGAATCTATTTTAGCAGCACAACTCTAAGAGAGAATTTGATGAATCCATAACTTTATAGAGAATGCTGTTGGTGACATATATTAGGGTATACAATGCAGAAATTATAAATATTTTAGTTTAGGGGTTAAAATGCAGTTGGGAACTGATGAGGTTTTGTTTCAATAATAGAACATAAACTAAAATTATTTTAATTAAAATTTAGTCATTCAACAAACATTTATTAAGCATCAACTGTGATTAAGGTGTTGTACTAGGCATTGTCGATACAAAGGTGACTAATGCCCTCAAAGACACAGATTACTATTGATAACTATATCACTTTACCATTGATATGGTTTATGTTTCTGTTTATCATATAGCCAATCAGTAAATTTCATAAAATTTTCTACTGATCCAACTGTTGCACGTTAAGTTTTGCGGGAGTTATAAGTAGATAGCCTAAAATAAAGAATTTTATAGGTACATTTTAGGACATCTGTTTCTATTAATGAAACATAAGACCTGGTGAGTTTGAAGTTGTGTATCTTGAAGTAACAGAAATATTAGCTCCTTTTGATCATGGATGATGATCATTCATTAAGACGTGAAGATAGCAGTAAAAGAGAACTTATATGTTATCTTAGTTTCACATATTTCAAAAATCTCTGCAGAGATCTAAATGTGCACTTGAAAGGAATTGAGCATTTGTTATTTGTTATAAAACTATTAAAATAGCTACTTTCATGTAACTGATTCTATACAGAATACTCACATCACAACTGTCTTACTTACAGTTTAAGAGCTTTGGACTAAAAAAAGCAATTAATGTACTCCATTTCTTGAGCTTGAGCCTTCCTTGTATCTGAAAGTATTAAATTTAATGACAAAGGGGAAAAAGAAAAGGAGACTCATGGAAAATATCCAGTACCAGTAAAGAAATTAAGAAAATGTAATGTCTTTTGAGCAGTGTCCTAGAGAAAGTGTTCAGAAATCCATTTGAAGAAAACTGCATATGTATTAGATTTTATAATCTTCCATTTCAGTGAATTACATTCTGTAATCCTTCATTATATATTGAAGGACATAGCATAGCTTTTCTTTCTAGCATTTAGGTCAGCAGTGGTATTTGAGCAATATAAATGAAGCAAAAGAAAAAAGAACAGATTTTCTAGACATATTATTTTGACAGAGTTCTTAGTTTAGAAATACTTTATACATTGATTCATTTTTTGTGTGAAAATTCCCTGAGAGACAACAGGTGGGAACTTATTTTTATCTTTTAAACAGCAACGAAAACAAAATTAAATAAAACTCGATATTTAGAATACTTCTTAAAACTGTTTAAATGGATTTATACAATCTTGCATAATACTTAAAATATTAATAAATGAACTCTCTGCCCTGAAGAACTACAATGTAAGAATCCTTTATAAACTCAATGACAGTGATAATTCCTTTTGCAGTGTGACTATTAAATGAAAATTCCTGAGATGTTACAGTATAACTTACAGACTGATTAGTAATTTAAGATTCTGCATTACCAGCTTTTCCTCATTTAAAGTAACAAATTTTTCTTCCCAGCCTCTTCAACTTGGTCATTTCATTACTAAGGAAGAAAATCACTTAATCTCTATGGGTCTCTTTATTCTCATTGGTATACTGAACTATTTTTCTTTTCCTCTAGAGATAGGTAGCGTAGCAGTCAAGAGCATGGCTTTTAGGGTAGGATAGATGTGGATTTGACTCGTGGCTCTGTGCATGAGTCATTGGATCATTTTAATTATGTTTTCCGAATTTCAGGTGTTTTTTTTTTTTTTGTAAACTTATTGGTTGTATGTTTTTAGGGGTTAGCAATTACATGAAGCTCTGAATGGTATTTCGAATTATATACAAAAAGAGGTAAATTTTGGTACAATGCCTAGAACATATGTCCAATAAATGGTTACTAACATGATAATAGTAATAATTATTGTTAATAATTATTATTATACTGTGCACTAGAACATAAGATCTATGGAGACTTGTCTGTTTTGTTCACTGCTATATTCCAAGTGCCTAGGAGGGTGCTTAGCAAATACAAAGTATTCCAAAAATAACAGGAACATATTTATTCCATTCATTTATTTATATAGCAATATTCTATTGCCTATTTTGTATATAGAAGGTACTGTCATGTGTTTGGATAGGAAAACTGAAAGCTCTAATTTGTCCAGAACTGTCCAAATTCATACCTCTGTGCTGACATAATTATTGATAATACATCCTTTCACACAAAAGGGAGCCTATTCGGACATTAAATTATATGGTCATCTTGGGTAAGGGAGATATACACTTAACACATGAAACATAACATGTTCAAAAATAATTATAAAAATAATGATAAAAAGAGATATGTCATAAATGATGTACATTTCTGTAAAAGTGGTACACAGTACCGACTCATTTATGCTTTGTGTACAAAAGATCAAACTATAACATTTTAGAGCAGAAAGGCACCCTAACAACTGTCTAATACAATACAGTATTTATAGATGAGAAAACCAAGGTCCAGGGAAATTAAGAACCGTCTAAGTCATCCAGCAAATTAGTAGCAGAGCTAGCTCTAGCAATTAAAAAAAAATAAAGAAAATGGTTCATTTTCTATGAACTTTTACTTTATTTTTTAAGCAATATGTCAAAACATAGATTAAATGGTACCAACTCCAAAGTACAAATTAAATATCTTGCCTCTATTTGTGTCACATTTAACAGGATATATTTTTCTATCTTGAGAAATGTTTCCTCTGGTTCTAGCCGTAGCCTGTTTTTATGATACTTAGCTTTGTCCCCTCCAGTCTACTCTTGACTATTCTCTGGAAGTAAATGGTCATAACCTCTTTAAGCTTCCTTTTTACCCTCTGAGTTTTGTCTCCTCAAAATTCCTCTCTGCCCAGTTTTGGGTATCTTGTCAAGGAGAACTCCAAGATAAATGGAACTATCCTTAAATCATTTAACCTATGTGTTTGATGCTCACTTCAACATCCTCCCATCTATCAATTATGTCTTAATTTTCAAATCTAATTGTTTAAAAGGATCTGTTTTTCCCCTATTCCAACCACTGCAAATAAAATGCTTTAGAAAGGAAGAGTTTTCTGACCTCCACTTTCTCTGCAGGCAATTTGTTGTTCTGAGTTACAGCTAGTTCCTATTGAATCAGAAAATCATTCACTCCTGCCCTACTTTCTAGGTATCTTTTCATAAAACTCTAGGTACTACAGTCAGATTAGTAAGGTGCTTACTAATTACCTCTCAACTAAATATTTTACACTCATTTGATACATCAAGTCATCTAACTAGCATCATTTTATGCACTCTAAAGGCATATCAAAGAAGATATTTGCTTGCAATATGTTGTAATGCTTGGGGACATTCTAATATTGTTATTACTTCTAGGTGGTAAGCCTTAAGGGATCAGAAAACATGTTTTAAGCTTGATTTCTGTATACACCTAGTTCACTGTACAGTGCTCTTCATATAGTATGTATGCAACCAGTGTTTGCTGGTAATCATCCTTGTTGCTGAGTTGTTCACATTAACCAAAACAAGTGTACTCTTGAGAAATCAAAGCGTATGTGCAGACATATAACATTTGATTCTCTTACAGAACTTTCAGAATAAATTGTATTCAAAATGTCAAAGATTCAAATATTTTCCAATAGCAGAAGACAGATTTATCAATGTAAAATTACAGTTGAGATAGAAAATATTTACAAAAGTCCTAATTGCTATACTTCTATCTTATAAGCCATTTAGCTTATAAGCCATTTTTTTTAGCTTATTAGCCATTTTTTTAGCTTATTAGCCATTTTTTCTGTTTTATTTTGTTTACTTCTATAGTTTTTATTTTGTTCCTTTTGTTTTCCTGGTCTAGTAATGTTATCATTACAAATCAGTGAGTCTACATACACTCTAATTCTTTATGAAAGTTCTATAAATGACGGATATCTTTCAGAATTAGTTAGAGCTCATCTTGGGGAGAATGAATAGAGGATATAAAGACATTAAAAGGTCTTATTGTTTCATCATGTCCTAGATGTGAGACCGAAACTCTTCAACACTGTTGATTGCGTATATCCTTGCTTTCTGCTTGTTGTGGCTTCTGGCAACTTTTTTTTAAACTACATTTGATATTAGGTAAATAATCCAGCAAACGGCTAAGGGCTTATTTATTATTGGTTTTGTGCCCAGAAAAGATAGATATTACCTTGTTCTATGTACCAAGCCAAGGAGATAGAAAAAACTATACACTTTTATACGTATATACATATATACAATCTACGTCATTCATACAATCATTTATTTAATGATTCATTCAAAATCTATTAAAAACCTATAACAGGCACAGTGCAAAACACGGAGGATAAACAGATGAACAAGATAAAAATCACTGCTCTAACGAAGTAGGGAGATAATCGGAGAAACACAATTTCAAGACAACTTAGTAACTCCTATAGCCAAATATATTATTGATATTAGTATTGTGGAAACAAACTAATAAACATTTGAATAAAAAATGATCACTTAATTCTAAAAGAACAAGGGGAGTAGTGATACATGTAATAACAAGGCAAGTTAGAGTAAATGGTAGAATATAAAGTATGGTTGGGGCCTAGAAACATTCATTTCATGTCCAGAAATTTTCCTTCAGGAGAAGATGATTAAACTTATTAATGGAATTTTTGATAGGAAAGTATATCTGATTTTATGAAAGAGAACTCTCTTGTTAGTATGGAGAGTGAGCAGAAGGTTTTCTGATTGCCATTTAAGGAAAGAGGAATGAGTTCAAGATTTATTTGGCAGATTTAACTGACAGGGCATGGTTACACACAGTGTCCGTACTAAGAAGATGGGTAGGTGATTGTGCCATATCTCACCTCAAATCTGGAGAAGGAAAGGAAGTAAGATTCTAGGATGTGTGTGATCAGTTAGTATTTGATGTGCCAATTAGATATCAAGGAGAGCAAGAGTATAAGTATATAATGGCACCTGAATGCTAAGAAAGAGGTATAGATCAAGTATAGAAGTTAGGAAATAAGTGTTTACCTAGAAGGTGAATCCATGGGAGTTGATAAAAACATTTAAGTAGAAGGTACCAAGTGAGAAGAGGTGAGAGAAACCTGAGGATCAGGGTGGGAGGGCATAGGGAGAGGAAGATACATGGAGGAGGTCGCCTATCTTAACATTTCAGCAAATACAGAAAATAAGGGTGTTAGGCAAAACATTGTTTTCATGAAAAGAAATATAAATAACCCAGATATATATTTTTTAATGTGGATAAAACTATTGGCCTATTATATAAGACTGTCAAACCTTGGATGTGGGATAACTTAAAATCAAAATTTTCAACATACAAATTTTGTTTGGAAATTTCATGTTATTAATTGCATTTTCCTTGAATGTAGGAACCTGGGGGTTTTCCCCAGCTCTTTTTACTTGAACTTATACTAATATTGTGAAATATTGAGAAAAAATTTACAACTACCTTTTCTCTCATGATTGATTTACAACTTTGCTATTAATAGCAACCAGAAAGTTGAAAATAGCAACTAGAAATAATAGCAAGAATTCCAGTCCTTGAATTTAAATGAGTGTAATAACTGAAAGAAGGCTTTTTTATTTTATGTCAAGAAGAGGGTTGCTTAATTTATACAGATAATGGTGATCACGCATGGGCTTGTTTTAATGTTTGGATTAGGTGCTGACTCATATAGACAGAAAAATAGGATTTTCATAGTTCATTTAGAAAGGAAAACTTGGTTTGTCCATGAGTGAGAAATGCATTCAGCATCTTTGCCCACCTGGTTTCTCCTATGCATCCTTTGATCGAAGCACTATGTACTATACATTTGAATTCATTTACCTAACTCCCGACCCTAATTAGAATTGATTTTAAATATAGAGTTAAGCCTAACAGGTATGATGCATTTATTCAATATGCTGAAGTATATTTTGCAAAAAAGCTTTTAAAGTGCCACTGTGTGCAGTTTTTAAAATTTAATTTGTCAGCCCTAGATCAATCACAGCTGAATTAGTTTACTTAAGTTGTTTATTTGCATTAAGATGTAATCTTCTAGTTAGTTTGAAAGTATTGTTGAGTTTTTCTGTCATAAACATGATTGCAGCTACATAAACAATTCTTTCTCTTTTAAATATAATAAAAATAATATATTATGGAACATCTTCTAGTTTACTAGATACATATATATATATTTTCTTGCTCCACAAGCATGGAATTTAAGAACAATAATTCTAGTCTTTCTTTGCATTTACAGCATTTTCTCATGCTGAAATTCTCTCCTGAAATTTAACTGCCAGATGTTTTCTTAGGAAAATCCATATTGGTTTCCATTACTTTTAGAAAACTGGTGTTAGGTGGAAATGAACAGTGAAAATTAACGCTATAATTATGTCATTATGCCAGCACAAATTATTGCCATTTTGTGTTTAAATATATTTAATTTGTTCTTACATATATACTGCTGTATTGAAATAGTTATTAAATTAAAACATACCTATTAAATGGCTTTGAGCTGATAGAAGAAAATCAAATGAACCTTTAGACATGAAATTTTCATCAGTTTCTCTGCTAATGTAATGTCATAGTCATTTCAGGATTCTTGTCTCTTTGGAAGCAGAATAGTAGAGATGATATTATAGGCCTTTACCTCCCTGTCCTAGATCATTAGGACCCCTTTCCCTTATATACTCCCTCAGCCGAGAGAAATAACCAGAGTTAACTGAAAAGGGTTATTTTGTTCTCTAGGTAAGTTGTTGAAGTGATCCCAGTAGTTATAGGCCAGTCCACTTGTCTTAAAATCTGGACAAGAATTTTGATGAGGTGTTACAATAACATTGTAACTCAGTCTGTCTGCAAATGAGTCTCATAAATTTCCACAGATAGGGTCACAACTTCTGTCGCTTACTTTTATGATGTTTCGCTTGAGGGAAGAAAAAGCAGCTTCTGTGTTCATTAAGAGCTAGTAACTGCTGGGGCTGGAAAGTAGTGCCTCTCATAAATTTGGGGACATCTTTATTCTAAATTACAACTTAAGGATACTGGTAAAATGAATAGTAGTCAGTCAGGATTAGACAATATTTAAGAAAACTTGTACATAAAATCAAAAGCAATTAAAACCAATGTCCATTAAGCAATGACAACAGACAAAGCAACTGTGCTCAGAACTCTGTAGGACATTGAAAATACGTAACTGTGGTTCTTACCATCAACCTGTGGTCAGTTGGGAAGCCACGATATGTACTTCAGTAATTACAGTAAATGTGGTAAGAATTTTCTTAGATAACACAGATAACTAAACAGGTGCTTTGTATTTATTACTTCCACCTGGAATGCACTCCCCATCTACTGTAAAACTCCAATCTCCCTGCTGGCACAAAGCTTCCTTCAGTTTTTCTTCCCAACACTTTTCTTTCTTTTCTTGAATCTCTGAAAGCTAGCAGATTTAACACCTTAAAGTTCTGTATGTTTTGTCTCCAGAGTTGAATTTTAACTCCTGAGACCAAGAACTGCATATTAAAATTATCCATGTATCCACACAATTCCTGGTAATGTGGTGACCATATAATAATTCTTAAAAAATATTTGATAGTCAATAGAGTGTACTGAAAAACTAAGTTTATATATTTTACAAATTAGAGAAGAGTTCTAAAACCTTCTTGTTTTTTCTTCATTTCTTTCTTCCTCCCTCCTTCCTGCCCCCCAAAAACTTTGAATTAGTAGAACATTTGCCAGAAATACAGAGAAGAAAAAAAATGTGTGTCTCTATTCTTAGAGTTAATAACTATGCGCCTTTCATCACAAAATAGTTGTAGTGGGTCAGACCAGTCGATGTCTAATTGGTAAAACAAAAGAAAAAATATGCTAGGTATTCATCATATTGCATATAAAGCATATAAATTCCATGTTAATTTGTGATTATTGCAAATGCCAAACTATAGAAAAAGAAAAACATATTTGATTTATTATTTTTGAATATCTAGGTGGATAAAGATTTTCTAAGCCTGAAAACAATAGAAAAAGTTGACCAGTTTTATTAACCACATAGAAGTCAAAAGCACTATACAAATATCCCAATATAAAAAGGAGTAAAGCAGGAAAAACTCACCTCTTTCCAGACAAAGGTATAATACCCTTAATATATAGAGAATATATAATGTTGATAGTAAAATACTAAGTCCTCAGTGTTTTGGGAAAGGAAGTTGACATAAAAGTTCACAAAAGGGCTTCCCTGGTGGCGCAGTGGTTGAGAGTCCGCTTGCCGATGCAAGGAACACGGGTTCGTGCCCCAGTCCTGGAAGATCCCACATGCCGCGGAGCGGCTGGGCCTGTGAGCCACGGCCGCTGAGCCTGCGTGTCCGGAGCCTGTGCTCTGCAACGGGAGAGGCCACAACAGTGAGAGGCCCGCATACCGAAAAAAAAAAAAGTTCACAAAAGAAGAATATGAAAATGAAAAATGTCATAAAAAGTTTAAATTTCCTGGCAATAGAATAAATGCAAATTAAAAATGAGATGTCATTCCTTTTTTTGTTAATTAAACATCTGTTATTAAGCAAATAATAATGCAGCTATAAGTACAGATAAAATGTTGCTTATTTATGTAATTTAGAAAACACTTCAGAAGTTTGTGCCTGAAGCATTACAGTGTCAAGTTCTTTTTTTTTTCAGTGTCAAGTTCTTTATTCCAATATTTTCATTTCAAGAAATCATTCTAAAAGAAATGTTCTGAAATGGAGGTAAAAGATACATGTGAATTGATATATTCATTGAATGGTTACTGAAAATAGCAAAATTATAAAAACCCTGAACTTTATGATAGGACAAAATCAAGTATACAGTAGTGTATAATTATATATGTATAATTGTAATATATGAGTAGTACATATGTTGTATACTTCACATTGTCTATTGAAAAGTTGTATTGCAGGAAAAATTTATTTTTCACACATGGTTTATGAAAATACTTCTAAAATTGTGTTATGGTTTATACATACATATATATGCAGAGGTACAATATGTGTGAGTGTGTGTGTATGTGCATATTCTTATGAAATGCAGATTCTGACTCCATAGTCCTGGGTTGGGATCTGAAATTCTGTATTTCTAACAGGTTCCCATGTGATGCTATTGGTCCTGGTTTGTGGACCACATTTTGAGTAGTGAGGGTCTGTGGAATATAACACAGACACTAAAGTGCTGTGGGAAACTTATTTTTTAATATTAAGTTTTAAAAAAGAAGCAAATTATAATATGTAAAACAAAACTAATATAAGTTAGTTCTGGATAGTAGAATATATTTATTATTGAAGTATCAGAAAATTAATTTAAAAATTCTGAACTTTTGACTTAGTCAAAGGTTGGTTATATATGAGATACATGTATAGGTGAATTTATTTTTAATTTTTTCTACTTATTTTTATTGAGATGTAATTGACATATAACATTATATTAGTTTCAGGCATGCAACATAATGATTCAATATTTGTATATGTTGCAAAATTTTACCACAATAAGCCCAGTTAACATGAATCACCACACATAGTTACACATTTTTGTGTGTGATAAGAACTTTTAAGACCTAATCCCTTAGCAACTTTCAAATATACAGTGCAATTATTATTAACTACAGTCAGCATGCTGTACAGTGCATCTCCAGGACTTATTTATTTTATAACTGAAAGTTTGTACCTTTTGACCCTGTTACCCATTTTGCCCCCCCCCCACAAACCCCACCTCTGGCAGCCACTAATCTGTTCTGTGTATCTATCAGTTCTGTGTTTCTGTGACTTTTTAAAATTTTTGTTAATTTTAAGCTATGCCTAGACAGCTCAATTGGGTTTTTATTGAGGGCCCAATTTTGTTTTTCCTGGGCATAATGTGATTCTATCATGAGTAAGTCTAACGAGGCGGCTGGGGACATGACTGGTTGCTTGGCAGAGTCCAGTTTTAACTCAAGGTGCTTGATTTGGTGTCATTTGAAGAAATGCAATTACTTGCAAGTTAAGTAACCCTCTATCTTTTAGGTTGGGAGGGAAAACATGGAAAAATCAATGTCTTTCTCACATTGCACATATATAAGTAATAGTTTCACTTAGTTTGTTTATGGTTTTCTAAGCAACACAGTACAATTGACCACATAGGATTGTCTGACAGCTCTTACACAGATGAGAAAGATTGTGTTGATGTTACCTTTTGCGCGCTTCTCCAACAAAGAGTGAAAATACATCCCTAGAAGTGATTCCTTAATCATTTAAGGCACAATTACTTCTTCTGAACTAACCTCCTTTGACTTTGTATGTAACCTTCTGATCACCTTCTTTTATAGGGCTCTGGTTTGGTATTTTCTTTATGTTTAGGATAATTCGAGTTACTCTTCCTATTAAAGATAGATAATGCTTTAAGCTTGTCAGTGTTTTAAATAGCAAAAAAAATGAACAATAATTAATCTGAACTTTTCATTTGATACAGAAATACATTTAACCATCACAGTTTTTCAGTTGGAATGTGAATTGTGAAAAAACAATCATTTTTAACAAAACAAGGACCACAGAAAATAAACCCTCTAGCTCCTGTCCACAGTCTTTGCTTTAGGAAATTCATATTGATCCAGTTCTGACCAGTCAATATATGATTTTGTTTTATGAAATGGTGAATGAACCTTTTCTTAACTTTGAGAATATTATATGTGTAGGCTTTAAATAAAATAGGAAGAAACAAAATGTTTAATTCAATCTCTAATTGGAACCAAGTGTCATCAATTGCTATAGTATTCCAAATGTAACTTTGACAATTATTAAAAAACGGATGCAACATAGCAATTATAAATGTTAAAGATTTACACATTTCCAAAGTGCCTGATTCCTGAAAGAAAACTACTATGGGTAATAATTTAATTTAAATAAAATATGTTTAATATAAATATATTTAATAAAAATTTAATACGCAAGTATAGTTAAAGTGTATACTTTCAAAACATATTTTGTTAAGTACACTATCTTAAAACAAGTGAACTACATTCCTAATGTTCATTTCTTAAACCAGTACCTCAATCATGAGTCTGTTCCTACCACATAACATGGGTATGTATTTGTGTGAGTTATATTTCCGTGATCATGCAGCAGTACAGCAGAAAAATATAAGATTTTACAAAGTGTTATTTAGGTGGCAGCTATAAAGAGATTTGCTGTCCTTAGCACTACTACTTAAGTCATTCTTTTGTGCTTTTTGCATCTTAAAGATATTACTGAAACAGGTGTCTGGTAGGTATGACTTTGCAGTATGTTCATTTTGTGCTTTATTTTAAACATTAAAAAATGCTTATAATGTTTTGTCATATTTCTTTCAACCTCTCTCTGGACAGTACAGAAACATACACGTGCATGTGTATACATACACACACACACAGTAAAGAGTTATATGGAAGGAAAATAAATGTGATTAGAGACTTGAATTTTCTGTTTGAAAATATCAGGGCAAAGGGATTAATTTAGATTCTTTCTCTTGCCATTTTTATCTTGTTATATCTTGTCCATTTGATGTTTTTTCATTTTCTTTTCTTCCTTTGCCAAAAACAGCTTATTAAAATAAAGAGCTGTGGAAATGGCCTTTTTGGCAATAACATTGACACAGATTTTTTAAAAAGATCTTTCTGGCTCAAGATATTCTCAATTATTATCAGATGATACTAAATGTGATCTATATAAACATTGAGTCTTTTTTACATTGTTTCTCTGCATTTATAAATTTTTATCATAATACATTTAGATATGGTGCATTATACTCATTTATTAATCCATGGAGATTTGAATAAAGAAGCTGTTCCTGAACCTCACGTAGCTGTTCTATTTCTTATCATTATGTGGTTGCTGGCATATTTAAAACTACTTTGTTGTTGGGTGGAAATGGAAATCTTTTTAAAACATGAACAAATGAGCATAGGATAACTTAATAATGACTTTGAAGGTGACTGTTCCGTGGGATTCACTTATTTTTACTAATGCTTTACAACACTTAGTATTTGTCCTAGTTCTTTAGATAATCAAATAAAATACTTTGCTAGAAAATATCAGCTAAGGATTGAAGGTTTCAACTGTGAGTTCACAAAAAAATGAACCCTTCACTCCTGATGCTGAGTGGTAGATAATGTGGGTATTGATTTTACTCACTATAAATATAATGATATTATAAAATATTCAAAATTGTAAAAGAAAAGACAATTGGGGGTCATAATAATGAATATATTATAGTATTTAAGAACATCTAGATTCTTCATTTTTAAAATGAAACTAAAGTCTTCACTTCTAGATGTTTAGTGCCAAATTCTATCATAAATGGTTATAGATATTACTGCATTTCTGGGCAGAACTTTATAAATTGTTAGCTAATACATTGGTAGTGCATAGGATATAATATAATTTTCATCTGGTATAGGTCATGTGTTAGTCTAAGTGTGCAGGACAGCCCTGTACTCTATTCAGTTAATACTGTCAAAACTTTGAAGAAGTAGTAAACATGGAACCACAAAAACAATCAAAGAGATAAATAAGACTAAGGAGAAATGTTGATAGTTGAGAAAATTTGACCAAGGAAAGAAAAAAATTATTTGCATGATGATGTTCAAATCGATGAAGGCAACTCTGTCAAGCCTGATTTCCCAGATTCATGTCAAACATAAAGAAGTATCTGTTGGGACTTTCCTCGTGGCACAGTGGTTAAGAATCTGCCTGCCAATGCAGGGGACAAGGGTTCAAGCCTTGGTCCGGGAAGATCCCACATTACATGGAGCAACTAAGCCCCCGCACCAAAACTACTGAGCCTGAGTGCCACAACTACTGAAGCCCGCGTGCCAAGCCGGTGCTCGGCAACAAAAGTCACCACAATGAGAAGGCCGTGCATCGCAACGAAGAGTAAATTGCCCCCCTCACCGCAACTAGAGAAAGCCCGCGCACAGCAACAAAGACCCAACACAGCGAAAAATAAATAAATTTATTAAAAAAAAAGAAGTATCTCTTGCAGTTAATATTTGCTAAATATTTTAATGTTTTCTGATAGTGTGAAGTAGCTCCATATTTGAGGTAGGATTATCAGAGATTTTTTTTTTTTTTTTTTTTTTTTATGCGTTACGCGGGCCTCTCACTGTTGTGGCCTCTCCCGTTGCGGAGGACAGGCTCCGGACGCGCAGGCTCAGCGGCCATGGCTCACGGGCCCAGCCGCTCCGCGGCATGTGGGATCCTCCCAGACCGGGGCACGAACCCGCGTCCCCTGCATCGGCAGGCGGACTCTCAACCACTGCGCCACCAGGGAAGCCCTATCAGAGATTTTTATACTCAATGTAGGATTTATTTTTTTTTCTCATTGATTTAGACAAGGAGCATTGGTTCTGCTGAGACTTTTGAAATTCTATGTATTGATAGTATTAGTGTCCTCGTCAATATTTTTAATTGCCAGAGACACTTAAGTGTTTCGTAAACTTTAGTCATTTTAGTACACCTTTATGATTTTGGAAATATCACATAAGACCCATACATTTTATATATATAAACATCTCAGTAAATATCTAAATTAACAGTCTTTCTTAATTTCCCCTGTGAATTTGGGCACTATCTGCTGTAGTTCTGTCACAAAGTAACTCAGTTACTGAAGAAAATTACATAACCCCAAATCATATACAATTTCCTTTACTTGTTGGTTTCTGAAAGCAGAGTAGAAAGACAAATTAATGAGTACCCTTCTGGGAGTCAACAACAGAATGTACACCATCCTTGTCACTTATCTCACTTATCTTGTAATACACCACCTCTTCCTCTTTAATGATATGTGAATGTGTTTTTATATTCACAACATTTTCAGTTAGTTTGACTTAAAAAGTCAGCCTTTTAAAAATCTGGGTGATATGAAAAATGATAACTTTGAAAGCCTTGAACAGAAAGCACACACATACAACATCATTTGCATTTATCCAAGTTCAAACCTTTAAGAACTGCACAGAGACATAATGGGAAGTGATATATATACACCCTTCAGATTGCTGAATTTTTTGGTTTTGTTTTATTTTGTTTTGTTACACCATGTTGGCCATGCCCTTAATCTTTTGTTGTTGATCATTTCTATATTTTGTTTAAAGATTGTTACCACTTATCACTGACTTCCTTCACAGACAGGAGAATCTCTTAAGGTTTTAGAAATGATTTAGCCAAAGACGTTATGTAATTTACATTATCATTGGTTTTCTAAAAATTAGTCACTAAAAAAAGTGTCTCTGCTTCATTTTTTTTTGCATAAACATCTGTGTTTGCAGTAATTACATATATTTAAATCAAATCATAGTTATTTTATATACTACATCCATTGATTTTATCAGCTTTCAACCATCTCAAAAAAAGAAAAATGCCAATTCCTCTTTTTTTGTAACTTTTTAGCTTTTAAAATTATTTAAACTGCTACAAAATTATTCTTAGTATTTTCATTCTTGACTACTTTGCTTAATAAGCTGTAATAGAAGCTGTAAAAATCCTGGAATCATCTTTGAGTAAATAAAACAGCACACAATACTGATGAAAACTGTTACTATTATTATTATTGTAGATTTATTCCCAGTTTCATTGACTGCAAAAAAAATTAAGATGTTTCCTAAGAAAAGTCATTACTATAATTTGATTAATAATTTAACTAAAGGCATTATAGAAGTGTAGTATTTTGAATGGTGCTCTCTTCACACTATAGTATCAAATCAGTTGTAACTGAGTTCAGATTGGGCTCTGTTATATTAACTAGCTGTATAATGTTTGACAATTTCCTTAAACTCTATCCTTGTTCCCCATTCTCTATATGGATAATATTGTATCTGTCTCACTGGGTTTATGTTTGGTATTATATTGGATAATGCACATAAGGATTTCAGTAGAGAGTCTGGGATATGCAGACCACTTAATAAATGTTATTTAGTCTTGTCATCAATTATCATCATTATCATTTATATCATTTTAATTCTCAAGTACAAAAAATATTGTTTTAATAGAGTTAACTTTGGAAGTTGCTTCTGTTACTTTAAATATTAGTTTTTTTTTTTATTTTGTTTTGCTGTTTAGCATAGTGTTAAACTCATCTTGAGAGATGTTTGGGGGAACAAGCTATTCCAGGCAAGGGGTGAGCGTGTACAACAGCATGGGGGTAGAAGATAAGATGTAGCATACAAAGAATTGCAAGTAACTGTGCATAGCTATAGTGATGGCCAGAGATATAGTTAGTCATTATATCATGGCAGACCTTACAAGCTAGGCAAAGAAAACTTGGATTGCTATAGCATTTGAGGTCAACATGGAGTTTTTTGTTCAGTGTCAGTAGAGGTCCTACACCTTGAATCAAATCAGTTGGGCTATAGTTTCATATTTTTATTTATGATGAATTCAAGCCATTTAATGGGAATCAGCTTATAAATTTAAATTCAGTTTGTATCCATGACCCTGTGAGGACCATAAATAACTATTGACAGAAAAGAGAGGACTTACCTATTTTTTATTTCAGGTTTTCCTGTTTTCCATTAGGTAAGGAGAAAGGGGACATGAGATGTAGGACTGGTTGGTAGAGGACTCAGTTAAACTTGGCCTGCTGCCATCTGGTTTTCAGTTTGGGTTTCCAGGCTCTCCAACACTGTAAATGAAGGCCTAGGTCTTCTAGTCTATGCCAACACTGCATTCTTTAAGTTTTAAAGTGAGAAAATTCATTATATTTTAAAAATATTTTATATACTATTACGGTCTTACTTTTTCAAGTAGAAAAACCTTCATCGAAGAACAACCTTGCTACTAAATTTCAATTTTCCTGTTGTTCACACAAGCCATTTTCTTGACTACCTAATGCTTTATCTCTTTGATGAATTCTTTTCTCTTTCTTTAAGTGGAGTGAAAAGAATGAGCCTCTTAGCTCAAAGTGAGACTTTCATGGGGGAGAAGTCTCGCTCGTATGGCCTGAGCAACCTGAAGTTCTAGCTTGGAACATTGAACTTACTAATCAACTAAATGTAATTGATGAACTTTCAACTGTTCAGCACAGTGTTGAGTACTAGAGGGATACAAAAACAAGTAAGGCACGTTTATTGTCCTCAAAGCACTTAGAATCTAATTAGGGACACTAAGTAATAATGACCCACAGAAATCAATAGAGATCTAATCCTAATTCCTATGGTTTGGTCTAAGTGTTATGAGGGCTCTGAGCCTCAGGTTCATCATTTGTGGAATAAGTGTAATATAAACCCACAGAGGGGTTGAGGAAAAAAAAAAGAAATAGTGTATGTAAATTGCCTAACAGGCTATGTGGCAATAGTGAGCACTTCAAAAAGTGTAGCTATTGAAATTATCTGTAATGATGATCACAATTGAGTGAGTGCTAGTATATTCAGGAAAAACTTCATGAATACAGTGGAATTTGTGTTGGATACCAAAAGATGGCACATGGTGCATGATAAATTCATATTTGTTTAATTAAAAATGAGGTAGTTAGAAGGAAGCAGAGTATAGGCAATGGGAAACAAATATGCAAAGAAAAACAGTTTTGAGCATTTGCAAGTATTAGAGATAATAAAAAAACTGGATTGCATATAGCAGAGAATGTATTTAGATAGCTAGGAAGAGTACAGTCAGATTTTTGAAGGCCTTGAAAGCTACCAAGAGAATTTAGATTCAATTTATTATAAAGTAATAAGGGAACTATTCATGATGCTTAAACAGGAAAGTACTATGTAATGATACGTGTAAAGATGAATCTGAAGATGGTGGATGAGAGGATTAAAAGAGATAGATCCCAGTAGGACCAATAAAGTGGTGGAAAAGCATCAGCACCTTTCTCAATGTGGGTGGACAGTGAAAATCTAGAGTATGGGACACATAGGAAACAAAACTCCTGGGACTTTGTAACATGTTTTACCCCTATCCTATTTCCAGTTTATATTGAGTTAGTCACCATGCAATCTTTAAAATCATAGTGCTTGTTGCATCAACAGTCAGCTAAGAAAAAATTGATATGTGGGGGAAATAAAATTAGGTAATAAATATATTTAGTTTGAGGGTGATTTTTATTAGGTAGAAATTTTGAGTATTTGATAAAAGGTAAAGAGTGAGAACTTGAATAAGTAGAACTAGAGATAAAGATCTATCATTTGTTACTATTGACATTATGGCCGAAACGATGTGAATGTGTGCAGTATTTAAGGCAATTAGTGCCCAAGGGTTATGTTTTTTAACAGAAGCGTAAATGGATTCATAATTCTGAACATTAAAATATGAATAAGACTTGGGGTTTGAGAGTAGGAGGATAAAATTCCTAATGTAATAAGAAGTAAAAATTAGAATAATATTACCAGTATTTTACACATTTTCTTAATTTCCATTAATTCCAATGAAAAATCAGCATCCTTGAAAGTTCAAGGCCCAAGGTACTTTATGTAGCTAAGAATGTATCAATTTTCATAACTTCCATAAAACATCTTTGAGACAATATATCTTATGATTAATTCCCTTATATTTCCAATTAGTTACCAAAGGCATTTAATATAACTGCCCTGATGAATAGGCTTCATCTCACAAGACAATTCTCATTGACTGAGCATGGTTACCAGGAACAGTTTGTCTACTGTGAGCAAGGAAACAAAAAGAGTGGTGGCAGGGCTTCCCTGGTGGCGCAGTGGTTGAGAGTCCACCTGCCGATGCAGGGGACACAGCTTCGAGCCCCGGTCCGGGAAGATCCCACATGCCGCGGAGCGGCTAGGCCCGTGAGCCATGGCTGCTGAGCCTGCGCGTCCGGAGCCTGTGCTCCGCAACGGGAGAGGCCACAACAGTGAGAGGCCTGCGTACCGAAAAAAAAAAAAAAGTGGTGGCATGTATGTCTTATATTCACCAACCCTTAGCCAGCCTACCCCTCTTATTTTGTAAATGAAAAAATATGGAAGTTCACAGAAATTAAATGACTTCCTTAACCTTCTATGGCTAAGTAGTTAAAGAACAAAAACTAGTATTTATAGAGACTGTTTTGGTATGCAAGGGATGTCATAAGGAAATGCCATGGGCTGGATGGCCTTGATAACAGAAATTTACTTTTTTGATTTCTGGAGGCTAAAAAGCCAAGATCAAGTGCCAGCAAGGTAAATGTCATTCAGAGGCCTCTCTCCTAGGCTTGTAAATGGCTGCCTACTCACTGTGTCCACACATGTCCTTTTCCACGTGCATGAGATTCAGAGAGAGATCCCTAGTGTCTCTTCCTCTTTTTATAAGGACACTGGTCCTATTGGATTAGTGCACACCCTTATGACCTCATTGAAACTTAATGACTTCCATAAAGGCCCCATCTCCAAATGCAGTCACACTGGGAGTTAGGGATTGAACATATGAATTTTTAGGGAACACAATTCAGTCCATTACAGAGGCCATTTATAAACTTCTGATTAATTTATACAACTATAATTAATCTTTATTAATAAAAGTAATATACTAGTGAATGATTTTATAACTTTGATAAAATTTTGCAGAGAGAATGGTTGAAGTCCATTTAAATGAACATGTGCCTTTTTTTTTTTTTTCTTTTTTTCGGTACGCAGGCCTCTCACTGTTGTGGCCTCTCCCGTTGCGGAGCACAGGCTCCGGACGCGCAGGCTCAGGGGCCGTGGCTCACAGGCCCAGCCGCTCCGCGGTATGTGGGATCTTCCTGGACCGGGGCATGAACCCGTGTCCCCTGCATCGGCAGGAGGACTCTCAACCACTGCGCCACGAGGGAAGCCCTGCCCTTTTATATTTGTGTGATTTTTTTTTCTTTTTCAAAAAATTTTTATTGGAGTATAGTTGCTTTACAATGTTTTAATTTTTGCTGTACAGTAAAGTGAATCTGTTACATGTATATATACATCCACTCTTTTTTAGATTTCCTTCCCGTTTAGGTCACCACAGAGCAGTGAGTAGAGTCTCCTGTGCTAAACAATAGGTTCTCATTAGTTATCTGTTTTATACATTGTAGTGTGTATATGTCAACCCCAATCTCCCAGTTCGTCCCACCCCCCACTTCCCCTTTGGTAACCATAAGTTTGTTCTCAACATCTGTGACTCTATTTCTACTTTGCTGATAAGTTCATCTGTACCATTTTTCTAGATTCCACATATAAGCAACAATATTTGATATTTGTTTTTCTCTTTCTGACTTACTTCACTCTGTATGACAGTCTCTAGGTCTATCCATGTCTCTGCAAGTAGCATTATTTTGTTCCTTTTTATGGCTGAGTAATATTCTATTGCATATATTTACCACATCTTCTTTATCTATTCCTCTGTTGATGGGCATTTAGGTTGCTTCTGTGTCCTAGCTATTGTAAATAGTGCTGTTATTCATATGATTTAATCCATAAAGCTTTGTTCAAAGCAGGGAAATTTTTAAAAGCAGTATTTGATAATATTATTCAAAACAGGATACTAAGTGTTCTGAGTTATGTGTCCAGACATTTTACTGGTGACACACTTGTGAGAAAAATATGTATCATTAATGAGAAAAACACTTGAAAATGTTAACAAAAGTCTGTTCTCATTCATGTTTTTTTATAACAACAATTTCCATAAGCTCAGTGTGGCATGGGGTAGGCATAGACCTCTCTGACTGAATCCATCTACTGCATGATCCCAAGTTACCCTTTAAAGAATCTTTGTATCTTTAACATTGAAAGATGTAATTTGTACTGTGGAGCTGATCAAGGTCAGTATTCTTTTTTCCCCCTTAATTTCTGTATCTTCTGTGTTGTATAAGCAGTCCAGTGAAGCTGGGATAATAACCTAATTGTGGTTTTAATTCATTATTGTATTTTGGAGAAAACAATATCTGCAATCTTATCTTACCATAGAATGAAAAATGCCAAGATTTTTAATATGATCATAGTTTATATCTGATATGCCATAATGAGCCTCAGAGATAATTTTCTAATCCTTGTTTCAACTTCATTCTTATTCTGTGAATGGAACATAAATGATCTCTAAGCAGATTTTGCCCATCAAATTTATATCCCTTAGGAGCCTGTACCTTGAGTCTTCTTTGCTTCACTGTCACTAAACAACCTGAGATATACACTAGGGCATTTCATTGGATTTGAAGGGCTTTGTCTGTCATGTGTTTAATTGCCATTGTTGATTTGGCTGATGTGATTGGGGATGTTTTTGCCTTTAAGACACACTTCCTGAAACTGGGTAAAGATAGTTTTCCTCAATAGGAAGCTAGTCTCCTCAATATGTACCTACGGTTATTTATGAATTCTTATAAATTTGAACATATTTTTTATTCTTTGTGTACTAGTTAGCTTGGAAACATTATTTTGATTTGTAGATGGAAAAATATAAAACATGTATAAAATTAAACTAGGATATCATTAAATATGGGAGAAACAGATTTTATTGACTTACCAAAGACTCTTCCCTATACGCACTTGTTCTTTTATTTTTTTAACCTCATAAAATTGTTTGTAGTGAAGGAATTATTTTTATTAAAATTAGTTTAAAATGAGTTCTTTTCCCTGTACTCGTAGTTAATTCAGTTTGAATGATAATGCTGGATTTGTAATAGATTGTCAATATTTTTAATGACATTTGGTTTATTGTCCTTAATATTGTTTCCTTTTCTATAATTTCATTTTAGAATTGTTATGGTTTTCTTTGCATTATTACAATTTATATGCTTCATGTTTTTCCCCTAAGTCTTATGATTTATATATTTTTATTTCTGTTCTAAATGGAAATACATTTTCCAAAACAGCTTTTAAAAAACCTTATCAGCACAAAAAGAAAATTCATTTAATCAAGAAAATCAGAGTTCACAAGATAATTTGGGCATTTTATTCTTATGTAAACTCATGTGTCTTTGAAAACTTCGGGTGATTTAATTATATGTCTTGGCAAACACTATTTTGTGTTTCTCAAAGAATGATGTTAGTTATATATTCTAGATGACAGAAAGGCTAATTCCTGGTTCAAAAATTAAATGAGCGCACAACTTTTCTTTTTTTTTTCACTTAAAAACATTTTGACTATTTCACAAAATATGTGATTTATTTAAATTTGAAGCAGAGGCTGTAATCATTCATAGTTAACAGTCTATTACACACACACACACACACACACACACACACACACACACATACACACACACAGAACTAATCTGTTACAGCTTCCTAATTCAGAAGACTGCCCTCCCTGTCTCCCTCTGAAATAAGTGATCCTGAATGGAAAGTGTACTGGCATGCATAGAATGCAAGTCAGTCTTAGAAGCCAGAATAGTGTATTTTAGGGATGGGGGAGAATGGAATTTATTTAGAGTCTGCTCACAGCTTAATCTGCCACCACAAGTGTCAGTGGCCTTGGCTGTTATTGCCAGCTTCTTTTGATGAGCCACAAAACTTTTTTGCCCTCTCCTGAATAGTGAAGGTATAATTTGCTGTAATAATCAAAACTTTGCATCATTATCGTCACAGCTAATTCAGCTTTTTTATGGTACACTTTAAAGGAGGAGAAAATAAGTATAAGCCTTATGGGAGAGCTTACATTGTTTGTCAGCCTTTTTATTTCCTTTCTTTGGTGTTTTGTTTTGCTTGTAAAAGCTGCCCAGTTCCATTATCCCTGGCTTTCCTACACTGCAAATTGCTGACTGAGAATTCTTTATTAGCAGTAGTAGGAGTCAAAGGGCTTTAGACAGAAATTCATTTTTATTTTAAAGAAAAAAAATTCAGGTTCTAATTGGGCACAGGACAACTTGGAAAAGCATTGCATGCACAGTGTAGAATTTTTGGCAATACATACTCTGAATCACTTCCCGGGTATTCTCCCATCTCCCTTTCCTCCATCTCCCTAAACAATCAACTAGCTGTATGCTAGGTTGATTCAAAAGAATGGCTAATTGCAGAAGGAATTAGAACTACTCAACAAAGCTGGAGTAAGAAGTTTATAGCTCAGTATTGAGTTAAGCAATATTCCACATATGAAGTGAATTTTTATTTGGTATAGATTCTTCCGTAAACTGCCTAGTCTATTTAAGATGAGTGGAATTGTGCCATTCTACAGCTAGATGGTTTTCATGGTTCCTCTTCTAACATTCAACACCTTAGCATCTGTAAGCACAAATACTCCTACGCTTGATTCTTGTCCCATTATCTGTTTGGTATCTGTGAATCATAAGTTCAAATCTATAGTGGAAATCATGGGCAAAAATTAATTGGTAGTTCTTGAAAATTTTATAAATCTGTATGTAAGCCTGTACAGAGGCTTGTTTAGCTGTGATACTGCTTCACATTAGGTTGAGAAAGAAACTAAAATATAAATCTCAAGAGCTGTGTTTTATAACATCCTATAATTGAGAAATTAAGTATTTATTTTTAAAATCTTGATAGTAGTGTCTTTGTTTACTTGGTGCCAACATAGCCATTTAAACATGAAAATATCAATTATTCTGCACAGCTAAATGGGTTACATTATTCCACTGATATATTGGTTTAGTCAGGTAGACAAAGCTTACATTTTTATTTGTCCCCTTGCATTGTAAAATGCAACAAAATTATATTCTAGTGTAAATTCATATATAAATTGAGTTATCTAACATATTTTAAGTAACTGTTTCTCAAATAAATATGTAAGGTTATATTTTTTAGGAAAGCAACAAATGCAGTTGCCTTAGATGTATTTGCTGTCAGATGTAAATTATTTCATTTTTTTACATAGATAGCTGGCTTTGGTATTCTTATCTAAGTGTATTGTTGAATTTGAAATTGTTTCCAGATAGATGTGAATGTTACATTTTGAAATATTAACAATTCAGTAAAATAATGATATTAGCATATTCATTTATTTTTAGGTATCCATGTATATTTTACTATTCAGTGAAGAACATACAATATTTTGTTCTCAATAATAATGAAGTGGAATAAATATCAGTCAAGTCTGTTTATTTTCATATTCTAACTTTAGTTATATAAAAATGGTCTTTTCCTTAATAATGTCTTAACCAGATATAATGAACATAAATCCTTTTTATAGTGTACATTTTGGGAAAAAAGTCTGCATGTACTATTTCATCACATGATTATAAGCATATACCTTTAAAAACTATATTTTTAAACAATATTTAAATTAAAAATTGTATAATATTTCATCATATAAATATAATATTACATCATGTAAAGTATAAACATACAATAGCACATATGTGTGCTATTATAATTATAATTAGTAGGATATAGAATAAAATGTTAAATTTAATATCTGTTGTTATTTTATTTTATTTTTCTAAATTTTTTTTTCGGTACGCGGGCCTCTCACTGTTGTGGCCTCTCCCGTTGCGGAGCACAGGCTCCGGACGCTCAGGCTCAGTGGCCATGGCTCACGGGCCCAGCCGTTCCGCTGCATGTGGGATCTTCCCGGACCGGGGCACGAACCTGTGTCCCCTGCATCGGCAGGCGGACTCTCAACCACTGCGCCACCAGGGAAGCCCTCTGCTCTTATTTTTTAACCAATATATATATAATATGCAATCAGTGAATAGAGAGACATTTTCATGTTTTAAATTCATGTTTTTATAGACATGTAAAGTATATCACGGCCCAAATGGGGAAAAGACAAGACATGTAGTGGGTTAAAAATATTTGGCAATTACATACTGTATTTAAATTTCAATTGTTTTATAATTAGACCTGTCAACTTATAACTCTTTTAAAAAAGATGGCTTGGGCTTCCCTGGTGGTGCAGTGGTTGAGAGTCCACCTGCCGATGCCCGGTCCGGGAATATCCCACATGCCGCGGAGCGGCTGGGCCCATGAGCCATGGCCACTGAGCCTGCGTGTTCCACAAAAAAAAAGATGGCTTTGCTTATGAAAGAAAAATTTAGGTGTACAGTTGTGTTTTAAGCTTTATTCTTGTTAGTCTGAGATCAGTATTTCAAAATTTTATTCAATATTTCTATTGAATTATTTTCTTATTCATAGAGATTGTGTTGGCAATGACTATGTCTCTATTTTGGTAAAATTGTTTTCTATTTATGTAATTCATCAGCATCTGTGAGCATATTTATCAGTTTTAAGGTAAAAAAATCACATTAAATGGCTTAAGTGACAGTTGTACTTTTTTCTCTTTAGTAATTAATCCGAGATTTTATTAATTTTTAAAGAGCTAGAGTAAATTTTTAGCATATCAAAATGGACTTGTGGTTGCCAAGAGAAAAGGATATGTCAGCATATGTCTAAAAAATTAAAAAATTAATAATAGTTGATGATCTAAAAGCATGTACTATAAGCCCTATTAGTCTTCTTTTTTTTTTTCCTAAATTTGCAGCTGATTTGGTTGTTCCTTTACTTATTTCTACTTCAAGGTATTAAGCCTTTATTTTAACATATTGTTGGAAGTATTCAGTTAAATATTTGAAAGTTATGATTTTACCATATTTTACCAGTACAGAAAACCAAAATGATAGCTACTGAATTATAAATTTTATAGTAACAGAGTAGAAAAATATTCATATATTGAAATGAGATATTTATTGTACCTCTTTGAAGTATTCAAATAAAGTGTTTGTCTCAAATATTTTTATAACCTAGAAATAAAATTTCCTACATACATGAAACTATTTAAAAATATATGTATATCTAAATTATATGCTTTATATGACTACAATTTATTGTACATATTTTATCTATCAAAATGTTTGTTACTAAATGTTATATATCAATCATTTAAAAATACTTTTGTATATTAAATGTTGACACACATGGGATTGTCAGAAAAGTGAAATATCAGAGTATGGTTATACATAGACAATCAATTTGATGGTCCAAAAGATACACTC
Organism: Phocoena sinus; assembly: GCF_008692025.1. Lineage (NCBI taxonomy): Eukaryota > Metazoa > Chordata > Mammalia > Artiodactyla > Phocoenidae > Phocoena > Phocoena sinus. Next base: position 24,766,418 of record NC_045769.1, read on the forward strand.
ATAAAGAAATGAATTTCACTAATAATATTGATGCCAATTTAATTTTGTATAATCTTTTTTTTTTTTATTTTTATTTTTTGCTGTACACGGGCCTCTCACTGTTGTGGCCTCTCCCGTTGCGGAGCACAGGCTCCGGATGCGCAGGCTCAGCGGCCATGGCTCACGGGCCCAACCGCCCCGCGGCACATGGGATCTTCCTGGACTGGGGCACGAACTCGTGCCCCCTGCATCGGCAGGTGGACTCTCAACCACTGCACCACCAGGGAAGCCCTAATTTTGTATAATCTTTTATTAGTGTATCTAGAAAAAGAATGAACCCCATGTCCATTACGTTGTGATCAATCCCTAGAGCCAGTATAATTTAAATTAATCTGTCTCTCTGCGTCAATATCTAGGGTTAGAAAGAATGGTTATCCTGTTCTACTTTTCTTTTCCAATGTATAGAGAATTTTTCATACTTTCTCTTTCATGTTAATCAAATGATAGTATAATGACCATGTGCCAGGCACTGACAGATAGATATTATTATTCCTTAATTGTGGATGAACAGATTGAGGATTGTGGAGATTAAAGAATTTGCCTAAGGCAATATAGGTAGCAGTTGCCAGAAATGGATTTCGTTTTAGTGGCTATCAATCTACAGACTCCTTGCACTAACCATTATTCTACATTGCTAAGGAGAAGCTTTCTTCTGACCATGCATTCTCAGGCACTGTGGAATTTGTTTTCTGCTATAGAGAGTATAGCCCAAACTGCTGATTATTTAATATGAGTGCTAGCAAAAGAGTTAATTAGTAATAACATTCTGCAGTGCAATGTGCTTTCAAAGGTCAAAATTGCAGTTATGGTATCATTTACTTTATATAGAATACATACTCAAAACATTGCCTCATTTTGAATCCATGTCAAGTTGGCCATAATTTAAGGGGTAAACTAAAAATTTCCTCTGAGAAACATCTGTTAACAAGATGAGGCTATATCAGATGTGACAATAGCAAAGTCTGAGCTTATCAATACCAAAATGAGACATCTATGACTAATTTACAAGCCATTTAGTCAAGTAAACCTCAGTGTATCTACCACCGAATCTTTCATCAAAAATGAAAAGTGGAGAATTCAGATGGTTTTAGACACACACTGAAAGGGTAACCTTACAGGTTAATAATCTTAGGTAGATTTATTAAGATGTAAAACATTTAGTCTGGTGCCTGATGCATAGTAAGTTCTCAACAAAAGTCAGTTAATTTTTCCTCCCTAAGAGACCTAGAAATATTGAAAGTGACTACACTTTCTGTGTTAAAAAAAAAAAAAAGGATTGTCTTACCCTCCTTAAAATCCCATGAAATACCCACAGTGATAGTTTCTACTAAGTTCAGTCATTGAGCAACACTTACTGATGGCCCAGAATGTACCAAATATTAGAACAAACATAACTATGATAAAAAGTTGCTAAAGGAATTCTGAGGAGGGAAGAGATTACTTCCAATTGCATGAGAGAAACAAGAACAGAGATGGCTTACGAAGGAGTTCAAATATGAGATTTGGAGTTTCCAGGAAAGGTGAATCTGTAGAGATGGGAACTGGAGGACAGGCATCTGATCAGAAGAAATCCTGTGTGTTAGGGCCAGGGTGTGGGAAAGGGTGAGGAGGGTGTGACACTGAAAAGTTTCATTTTCCTTGCAGACAGTGGTAGAAGGGCTGAGAGAGTGGAAGTTAACTCTGGATATTTTGAAGGCTTTGGAAGCCTCTAAGATTCTCTGATTGTGGGACTATGAGAAGTCTATTAAATTTAAAGAATAAGAGGTCATTGTGGATGCCTTCATTTTGAAACGATAGAAAGGTTCTTTGTTAGGGAGAGTAAGGTGTCAGTTTTCCACAAATAGATCCTCAGACAAACACTGTACTGATATGGAAGAAGAACATTGGTTTACTTCAAGTATTGTGATAAAATAATGTTATGTGATATTCTCTGTTTCTGGTCAATGCATTTAGATACAAAGGTGAAAATTCTTGAATCTTTGACTTCAGTGGAAACTTTCTATATCCCTGAAGGCACGTATTACACACACACACACACACACACACACACACACACACACACACCACAGTAATGTCATTTTCTCTTGAAGAAAGGAAAATAAATGAAAAGTAGAGCATGCTTTGTTTCCGCAGCAAATGTAGTTTTTAAAATTTTGTTGTTGTTGTTAGCATTAGTTTTCTTACCTTTAAGAAAACAGAAAATCTTCAGAATAGAATATTGGGTTTTGTTTCCTTTGATGTAGTAATGCATATACAGTATTGCACTAATGATTAACTGTTGTGCCCCTGAGGTTTCCCCAGACAAAACTGCCTTTCAGCAGATTCCTTATCTGCTATCAAGGGAGTGTTTACAGCAGCTAAAACTCTTAAGCGCCTTGTCTCTGAGACTGATGGGGATAATTAAGCCAGTGTTTACTAGTCCTCTGCTCTTCTTCTTTGTGGGGCTGGAAACTAGGAAAAGCAGGATGCATTAGCTAAAAACAAAACGCTGGAGATTCATGTTCAGCAATTTGGTATATATTTCATTGGTTGACTTTCTTCTAAACCTACTTTGTTTCTGATACATACCTGTCCAAACCTTCACACAGAATAGAAAACTGCTCTCCTAATACAGATCATCTAATTTTCCGTGAAAGGGATATATATACCTCTCCAAGTTTTTTTTTTTTTAATTCAAATATTTCTGATTTGCTGCCACATAACAAATTTAGAACTAGTCTAATATATACAAGGTATTAAAAAAATAGAGGATGATAATCTGAGTCAAAACCTTTAACAATTGGTCTTGTTGTTGAGGATATGTTGTTTTTACAACTATAGTTACTATGAAATTCTATGGCAAAATATGATGTTGTACTGGTTTACTTCCCCCCACAACTTTTGGGTCTCCAGAGGAAGAATTCTCATAAGTGATTTTAAATGGTTTGTGCAAAGAGACAGCTGAAGTAGAATAATTTTAACCAATTGATCATGCCACAAATTAGAATAATATACTATTTTAACTTAATCTCTATTCAGTGCAATTTTTTTTCTTTCTTTTTTTTGTGTATTGTAAACATCTTTTCATCCCAAGGATTCATAATTGAAGTTAGATTTTGAATCTAGAATCCAACGTTTAATGCTGGTGATTAGTTGCTAAGAAATTGTTAAAGTATGAATATTTTTTTACTTCTGTACTTTAATCCATTCAATAAGTTGATGATAATGGCAACATTTATCTTTAGTCCAGTTAAAGACTATGCAATGCTACCATGTTGGGTAGCAAGTTAATGATTCATAGCTGAGACAAAATAACTGTATGTATACAAAGAATTCTAATAATGAAAAATCTAATCTTTATTTTGACATCTTTATTGAAGTATAATTGCTTTACAATGGTGTGTTAGTTTCTGCTTTCTAACAAAGTGAATCAGCTATACATATACATATATCCCCATATCTCCTCCCTCTTGCGTCTCCCTCCCACCCTCCCTATCCCACCCCTCTAGGTGGACACAAAGCACAGAGCTGATCTCCCTGTGCTATGCAGCTGCTTCTCACTAGCTACCTGTTTTACATTTGGTAGTGTATATATGTCCATGCCACTCTCTCACTTTGTCACAGTTTACCCTTACCCCTCCCTGTGTCCTCAAGTCCATTCTCTATGTCTGCATCTTTATTCCTGTCCTGTTCCTAGGTTCTTCAGAACCTTTTTTTTTTTAGATTCCATATATATGTGTTAGCATACGGTATTTGTTTTTCTCTTTCTGACTTACTTCACTCTGTATGACAGTCTCTAGGTCCATCCACCTCACTAAACATAACCCAATTCGTTTCTTTTTATGGTTGAGTAATATTCCATTGTATATATGTGCCACATCTTCTTTATCTGTTCATCTGTCGATGGTCACTTAGGTTGCTTCCATGCCCTGGCTATTGTAAATAGAGTTGCAATGAACATTGTGGTACATGACTCTTTTTGAATTATGGTTTTCTCAGGGTATATGCCCAGTAGTGGGATTGCTGGGTCATATGGTGGTTCTATTTTTAGTTGAATAATCTTGATCAAGAGATTCAAACTGAAAACCTAGATTACAGTTAGCTAAGGTGCCACATAAGTGATATAACCAAGGAATAAGAATTTGTTCTCATATAAACATTTATAATCCTATACTTTTAAAAAATAAATTTACTTTATTTATTTTGGCTGCATTGGGTCTTTTTTGCTGTGTGTGGAGGCTTTCTCTAGTTGCGGCTAGTGGGGTCTACTCTTCATTGCAGTGCACGGGCTTCTCATCGCGGTGGCTTCTCTTGTTGTGGAGCACAGGCTCTAAGCACGCGGGCTTCAGTAGTTGCGGTGCGTGGGCTCAGTAGTTGTGGCTCACGGGCTCTAGAGCGCAGGCTCAGTAGTTGTAGCGCATGGGCTTAGTTGCCCTGCGGCATGTGGGATCTTCCCAGACCAGGGATCGAGCCCGTGTCCCCTGCGTCGGCAGGCAGATTCTTAACCACTGCTCCACCAGGGAAGTCCTTAATCCTATACTTTTTGAACAACATTTTTCAAGCAAACTGCTTGTCTGCTATACAAATGTACTTGTCCATACTTCGGGAGGTAAATCAGAATATTATCAAACAGGATCAAGCTGAGGATTGACTATATTATTTAAAAATAAATACTTTTTGCTAATTACCAAATGTAGAATACGTAGGGAAATAAATAATATTATGATAAAATATTTAAGCATATGAAGTACTTAAAAATAATAAGGTAACATGAATAGGACAGGTCACTTAAACATTTTATGAATGCCTCTGCTGGAAAGATTAAAAGAATTATTTGTTTTTTTAATGTATTCGTATGTGGGAAGATAGGACTCTACTCTTTAAGAAATGGAAATATAAATAATAGTTGTTATGTCTGAATTCTATTACTGTCAAATGAATTTGTTTGAGAAACTTGAAAATATCTATAGGAAGCCATTTAGAAATGACCTCAAAAGCAGGATTTGGCCTAGAAAATGTACTTCGACAAATAAGAAAGGAATGAGTACACTTTGTTCAAGAGTAATCTAATGGGGGTTCTGGATGAGGCCAGTGGAAATCAAACGAATCCATCACCATGAAATCCATCATTGTTTGTCCATTATCTAGACCCTCACAAAGGATACTTTGTCTCTGCCACTGCCTTTACCTACTATATTCTTACAATGTAAGGTAGTAACCAAGTGACCCTATGTCTGAACAATTTCAAGTCTCCCACACAGTGCAGGGCAGCACACTGTACTTTTGACAGAAAGCTACATTTCTGTACTACCCAGCGTTAAACAATTGTAAGGAAGCTGGTAAAAGGAAAATGTCGGATATATTTATGAAACCATTTTCGGTTTCTGGGCTTTACTGTGGGCAAGTGTACATTTCCATGAAATGAAAATGAAAAAAAGAAAAGGTGCAGTATTTCCAAGATACAAAACTTGATGAAACAAAATTCTAAAAGATTTATTGTAAATTTCTATTAATTTATCTTTTGGCTACTTTCCACAGTTTATCTGTAGTATATTATAGATATATATTATAGTTAATATGCTTTACTAACTTTTTGAAACTGCTTATACATGGTCTCTAATTTTTTTTTTTTTTTTCTGTACGCGGGCCTCTCACTGTTGTGGCCTCTCCCGTTGCAGAGCACAGGCTCCGGATGCGCAGGCTCAGCGGCCACGGCTCACGGGCCCAGCCGCTCCGCAGCATGTGGTATCTTCCCGGACCGGGGCACGAACCCGTGTCCTCTGCATCGGCAGGTGCACTCTCAACCACTGCGCCACCAGGGAAGCCCCTCTAATTATTTTTAAAGCCATATTCTCATAGCATTTCTGCTTCACAGGTGGACAGATGGATAAACACACTCCTTTGTTTGGTAAATTAGTCTTACCAATTTATATTAATAGTAACAGGATATCATCAAGAGAAACTTTATGATTTATCATAGTAAAGAGGTAACCATATAATACTAAAAGAAAATGAATCCTTTTTTATTTTAAAATTCTTTGTTCTGAGTGAAATAATATTAGCAAGGATCTGTGTTGTAAACAAAGGGAAAATGGGAGGAAAAGCAAAAGCCAAGAGATGAATTATCTTCTAGAATACCAAACATCTCCATATAATTTTTGAAGGGTAAGGCACTGATATAGTCCATATGTATCAAATTTATGTAATATTTATTTTACATATATTATTTAAATTATCACATTTAAAATTAATTTTTCTTAGGCCACCAAAGTCCTTTAAATGATAGAATTTAGAACAAAATATTCAGGTTTGATTCATAAGATCGAGGAGATAACATCACCTATTAATCAATGAGGTGTTTCTATGAATAAATTACAAAGACAACAAGATCAATACATTTTCATTGTATTTTCACATAGAAAATAATATTATGGGTAATGTTCAATGACCACTCATACTACTAAGATAAAAGTTGGTTAGATCATTTTATCGAACAAAGGATGTTTCATAAGTGAGTCTGTTTGTTCATCTGCAAAACAAAAATGCTATGAGATTATGATTTAAGTAGAGAACACATATAGACAGTTGTAAAAAGAGGTTGTTAAAATGTATTAACTTATAGACACGCATGGAAAATCGCAAAAGTAACAATTTTCTTTCAGACACTTAAATATTATGTGAGGAATTGTGAAGGGCATGCTTTTTTTTTGAAGTCTATTTTTGATGATTACTTTAAAAAATAACTTTGCTATTGGGAGGGGAAGTAGCTGTAAGAAACAAATTGTACCATCAGTACAGCCTTAAGATTTTACAAAACTTTATTCTCTGTAAACTCAAGTGAACGAAAACAGAGTTTAGGGTGGGATGTCTGGGACAGACCATCTGGCCCTGCCCATGGCTGATGGCAGTGTGTATAACTTGATTAATGATGTCTTGCTTCTTTGTGAAAATATATGTGTAATTTGTGTAGTTGTGTGAGGATCAGACAGCAAAATGGTTAACCACCCCCTTCAAGTACTGGCTGAAATAGTTTGCAATAAGCAGTTTAGACTAATAAATATTATTTAAAGGTACTGGACTTGTTACCAGAATCAGCTTTTTATAGAAAAGTTCAAATTGCTTTATGTTCAAAGTTGACTATAGTTGTAACGATAAACAATAACTTTTACCTCTGGGAGTTTATTTGAAACATATTACTGTACACAAAGGGGAATTCATTTAATTTTATTTGGTGCTTTTCCCTTAACCCCAGTGGGACTAAGCTGCACATTACAAATTTCCCTTTCATAGTTGACATGGTTAACTTTCTTAAAAAAGGTGGGAAGAGATGACGTGTAGGTTGGCAGTATTTTCACCATGCTTATTAATATAAAATTTTGATTTCTTGCACTATCTCTAACCCCATCATAATTAATGTAACATATACCCTTTAAAAGCTAGGGTTTATTTAAATCCTGTAATAAACTCCATCCTGACAAGATGACTAGCTGGTTATGAGTATATTACAATGATAGACAAGATTTTAACATGTCTTTTATTGAGAAGCTGGGAAAAATGGACTCACAGTTATGAGAATAACCAGCAGCATTGCTATGCTCTAAAGCTGTAGCATGGTGATTTCTTATCTCTCTTGGATTTTTGCATTACTGTTAAGCTATCTAAGCTATCTAAGGACTTCAATTGGTTTGTAGATCGGGGCCCTTTTTGCTTCCAAAATGAGCAAACTTCATATTTTAGTACAGACCATTTTTGTACTAACCATGGAGAAGGCCATTATAAAGCTTATTTAATGTTGATAGTTTTGCTGTGATCCTGTAATACAGAATCCTAAGACACATAAAATAAGCTGTTATTATTATTCAGAATTTTATCGAAGATGTAGTCTTGTCCATAAAATTTGTAACAAGAACACCTGAGCTGACATATAGTAAAATGATACAGAGTCAAATGCAATGTAATTTATGAAGTAAGGATGCCATTAATGATTGAACTTGAAAATATAGCTTGTATTATTTACATACTGACTAGTCACTTTTTACTGTAAAATTATTCAAGATAATTTTAATAGATAATGATATAAATATACACAATTTAAATTAATTATCAAAGTCTTATTTTCCCTATTTGACTGTTCCCTGAGGACAGGGATTTCTGCCTTATTCGACATTAGAACACTCTTAAGCCTAGCACAAGTCTTTGCATTCAATATATGGTTAATAAGGACTTCCTGAAAAAAACAAACAAACAAATGAAAAGAAAAAAAAAGAAGAGAAAAGAAAGGAAAATCAACAGATATACTAGTGTTCTCAAGTCGAACTGCAGTTGGTAAAAGCCACTTGGAAATATTAAGTGATTTATACCTACTTACTTTTTTCAGTTACCTTCCCTTGCTTCTCTTTCTGCAAATGAAAGTCCCATGAAAGAATCTCTTGACCCGAGAAACACCCCTATAATGGCAGTGCTAGTTTTCCAGAACAAATACCCACCATATTCTCTATCTGTAAACAGATCTGGAAGGTAGATTTAAAGGTAAAAAGCTTTTCCTTTTGTGAAAATGTTGGTGTAAAAATGAGACTCCCAGGAATACACAAGTTGTTTTCCAGTGCATAAGTTGTTATGTTTGTGTGTACATATGTGTGTGTATCAATGTGCACTTTATGTGTACATCTTTGTGTTAGATGTAAATGTATTTCATTTTTTTTAACATCCTTATTGGAGTATAATTGCTTTACAATGGTGTGTTAGTTTCTGCTTTATAACAAAGTGAATCAGCTATACATATATATATATATATATATATATATATATCTCCATATCTCCTCCCTCTCGCGTTTCCCTCCCACCCTCCCTATCCCACCCCTCTAGCTGATCACAAATCATTGAACTGATCTCCCTGTGCTATGCAGCTGCTTCCCATTAGCTATCTATTTTACATTTGGTAGTGTATATAAGTCCATGCCACTCTCACTTCGTCCCAGCTTACCCTTCCCCCTCCCCGTGTCCTCAAGTCGTTTCTCTATGTCTGCGTCCTTATTCCTGTTCTGCCCCTAGGTTCTTCCTAACCACTTTTTTTTTTTTTCTTTACTGTACCAATTGGTAGAACACCTTGAATCTGATTTGGAAACTTCCATATACTCTTCTCTCCTATGGCATCCTCACGCTCAGGCTCTGGTCTCCTTTAATTAGGACTTACTCAAATTGCAAAGCACCTCAGGCATCTCTTGGCTCTTCAACTATTCAAAACTGTCACATGACCTAGATTTAAAATTGCTCCTAAATGTAGACATTTACCTGTGTGAAGGTGCTTAAGGACAACTGCTTTAAAAGTCATTTATACAATAATTAAATTCTTTTGTTTAGTCAGCTGCATGTGGAAAAAAGACTAATCACAAATATCTTTATAGAATAAAAATAAATAAATAACAAGCCTTCATTGGTCAGATAAGCCAGGCAGTAGATAAATCCTACAGTGATGGATATATTCTGAAAAGTAACAAAGCTTAACCAAGTGCAGGCCTCTTTCTCTCTCATAGAAAGGGTCAGTATAGGTTGACTACTCCTCCCTAACCTGTGATTACACTATCTAGCACACATGGCCTCCCAAATCACCATATAAGGAAAAGACAATAGGGAAAGAGGTACATTGGTTCCAAACTGCATTGGCCCAGAAATTACAACAAATATTTCCTCTCATATTCCATTGGTCAGACTTAGTTTAATGGTCCTGATATAGTGGGGAACATTTATTGAATCTATCCCAGAGGCCTTATGATTTGGGTCTTACTTAACTCTTCAGCATGATATTTCAAGATTTCTGCCCCCCACCGCCATACCCTTTTACATACCGCTTTACTAAATATATATATATTATAGATTTAAAATTTTTTATTTATTGTTTTTGGCTCCGTTGGGTCTTCCTTGCTCGTGCGCAGGGCCCTCTCTAGTTGCAGCGAGCAGGGGTCGTTTCCGCTTCGGTGCACGGGCTTCTCATCGCGGTGGCCTCCCCTGTTGGGGAGCACAAGCTCTAGGCACGCGGGATTCAGTAGTTTGTGGTACACGGGCCCAGTCGCTCCATGGTACATGATCCTCCAGGACCGGGGTTCAAACCCATATCCCCTGCATTGGCAGGCAGATTCCCAACCACTTGCGCCACCAGGGAAACCCTACTAAGTATACTTAAGTGTGGATTTCTTTCCCCCTTTTTAAAACATCTATTAGAACTATGTTTTACTGAGCAGGTTCAGAGACACTATGTAAATTTTTAGAGTAGAAACTTTTTAAAGGTACAGAGGAAAATAACAACAAAATATCTGGTATAGATTGTATCTGTCTAGAAAATAATCTTTAATAATTTGTATCAATATTTTATTATTTTTTAGTGGACCCCTGGCTCTAAAGTTTAGGGTCATACATTCATTCCTAGATAATTCAAAGCTGATAAAATAGTTAACCCCCAAGAATTTTGCATTTGACACAGAACAACATTAAATTAGATTTGTGAAGTGGCAATATGGAAGGTTTCCAGTGTGCCAGGCAACTCACCATAGTGAAAGGATTTTTTTTGGGGGGGCACCGTATGCTCATGTTTATTGAACAGACACAGGTTACACATTGGAAACTAATAAGCAGAACACTGTACCAGTTTTCACTAAACTCAAATCGAGTTAGCAAATGACGAATTTTAGAAGACACTCATTTTATGTCTCACCCAATGTGGGTGATCACAAGAGAGGTAAATAAAAAAATTACTTCTATGTTACTTAAGCAGGAAAGTTATTGATATACACAGCTTCCAAATTAAGATATTGCAAAGTGTTTCAAAACTGGTAGGGAATAGTTCAATGTCCATCCTGAAATAAATATAAAATGGACCATTTAGGGGTAAATAACTTCATACATATAGCCATCTCAGACTCACTCCTTCCTGCTAACAAAAATACTAATAAATCTGCGTTTAGGTTAGGTTTACTAAATTAATAATTACTTTGAAATATCTAGGTTTGGTTACATTGTTACATTGCACTTCCAAAGAATGACTAAAAAAATCAAAGATTCAGTACCTCTCCCAAGAAATTCGTTATGTATCAGAAATTACAATGGGACTTCCCTGGTGGAGCAGTGGTTGAGAGACTGCCTGCCGATGCAGGGGACACGGGTTCATGCCCCGGTCTGGGAAGAGCCCACATGCCGCGGAGCGGCTGCGCGCATGAGCCATGGCCACTGAGCCTGCGCGTCCGGAGCCTGCGCTCCACAACGGGAGAGGCCACAACAGTGAGAGGCCCGCGTACCACATACAAAAAAAAGAAATTACAATGAAATACAAGCATATATGCATGCTACATGTCTATGGATTTTTTAACAAGCATTTTATTAGTGAAGTGTATTTTTGCTTACATTTCATGGTTTAGAGTAATTTGATTTGCTGCACAAAAATATGGTGCTATTATACAAGTAAATTTCAATTTATTTTATTAAATTCATCTTATTTTAAGGTATTACACATACATGTTTATCTATTTCAATTAATGCATCTAAACGAGTAAAAACTTTTCTTTAATTAAGAATTTTTAACTAGCTTGAAAATTATCTCCTAGTAAATTATTAGTTTTTTTCCCCAAAGAAGAATCTCTAGTCTATATGTCAAGATTTTTATCTTGACTTCTGTTTTTGTATCTGGTACATTCATCATTATTATTATTATTTATTCAAACAGAAAGTCACAAAAATTATAATCATCCTCATCAGTTCACTCAGTCCCCTGTAATTAATTTTTGTTATCTTGATCTTTTGTTAGCACTTTTATGAATTCATCAGTTTTGCATCAGAGTTCTGAAAATGCTTATTCATTCAGTTCAGCAGTATAGTCAGTTACCAGAAACCTGTACTTGTCAGAGTCTTTTCCATGAATTCCTTGAAGATGAAACCCTTTTATAGGAACATTTTTGCAAAAGCATCAGAGTACACCCAGAACTGTCTGTAAATGACAAGAGACTTAAAAATGACCATGGTTAAAGATTTGATGAAAGTTCATAATAATGCAATTGAAAAGGAAATTTAGTTATTTCTAAGATATACATTTTAAAGTAATAAATAGAATTATGACTTATAACATTATACCAGAACATATAAGATTTTTAGAAATTTCATGTAATGTCTGAAACCTTTATATTAACATATTTCCATACAAATAACCCAAAGAAAGTTTAGTATTAGTTGTTTGTTTCTTTTTTTATACTGCAGGTTTTTATTAGTCATTAATTTTATGCACATCAGTGTATACATGTCAATACCAATTGCCCAATTCATCACACCCCACCCCCACAACCCCGTGGCTTTCCCCCCTTGGTGTCTATACATTTGTTCTCTACATCTGTGTCTCAATTTCTGCCCCGTAAACCGGTTCACCTGTACCATTTTTCTAGGTTCTACATACGTGCATTAATATACAATATTTGGGGGCTTCCCTGGTGGCGAAGTGGTTGAGAGTCCGCCTGCCGATGCAGGGGATACGGGTTCGTGCCCTGGTCTGGGAAGATCCTACATGCGGTGGAGCGGCTGGGCTCGTGAGCCTTGTCCACTGAGCCTGCGCATCTGGAGCCTGTGTTCTGCAACGGGAGAGGCCGCAACAGTGAGAGGCCTGTGAACAATTTAAAAAAAAAAAAATATATATATATATATATACACAATATTTGTTTTTCTCTTTCTGACTTAGTTCACTCTTTATGACAGTCTGTAGATCCATCCACGTCTCAACAAATGACTCAATTCCGTTCCTTTTTATGGCTGAGTAATATTCCATTGTATATATGTACCACAACTTCTTTATCCATTCACCTGTCGATGGGCATTTAGGTTGCTTCCATGACCTGGCTATTGTAAATAGTGCTGCAATGAACATTGGGGTGCACGTGTCTTTTTCAATTATGGTTTTCTCTGGGTATATGCCCAGTAGTGGGATTGCTGGATCATATGGTAATTCTATTTTTAGTTTTTTAAGGAACCTCCATACTGTTCTCCATAGTGGCTGTATCAATTTACATTCCCACCAACAGTGCAAGAGGGTTCCATTTTCTCCACACCCTCTCCAGCATTTGTGGTTTGTAGATTTTCTGATGATGGCCTTTCTAACTGGTTTGAGGTGATACCTCATTGTAGTTTTGATTTGCATTTCTCTAATAATTAGTGATGTTGAGCAGCTTTTCATGTGCTTCTTGGCCATCCATATGTCTTCTTTGGAGAAATGTCTATTTACGTCTTCTGCCCATTTTTGGATTGGGTTGTTTGTTTCTTTAATATTGAACTGCATGAGCTGTTTATATATTTTGGAGATTAATCCTTTATCCATTGATTTCTTTGCAAATATTTTCTCCCATTCTGAGGGGTGTCTTTTCATCTTATGGTTTCCTTTGCTGTGCAAAATCTTTAAAGTTTCATCAAGTCCCATTTGTTTATTTTTATTTCCATTACTCTAGAAGGTGGATCAAAAATGGTCTTGCTGTGATTTATGTCAAAGAGTGTTCTTCCTATGTTTTCCTCTAAGAGTTTCATAGTGTCCGGTCTTACATTTAGGTCTCGAATCCATTTTGAGTTTATTTTTGTGTATGGTGTTAAGGAGTGTTCTAATTTCATTCTTTTACATGTAGCTGTCCAGTTTTCCCAGCACCACTTATTGAAGAGACTGTCTTTTCTCCATTGTATATCTTTGCCTCCTTTGTCATAGATTAGTGGAACATAGGTGCATGGGTTTATCTCTGGGCTTTCTATCTTGTTCCATTGATCTATATTTCTGTTTTTGTGCCAGTACCATATTGTCTTGATTACTGTAGCTTTGTAGAATAGTCTGAAGTCAGGGATTCTGATTCCTCCAGCTCCATTTTTTTCCCTCAAGACTGCTTTGGCTATTCGGAGTCTTTTGTGTCTCCACACAAATTTTGAGGCGATTTGTTCTAGTTCCATAAAAAATGCCATTGGTAATTTGGTAGGGATTGTATTGAATCTGTAGATTGCTTTGGGTAGTATAGTCATTTTCACAATATTGATTCTTCCAATCCACAAACATGGTATATCTCACCATCTGTTGTTATCATATTTAATTCCTTTCATCAGTGTCTTATAGCTTTCTGCATATAGGTCTTTTGTTTCCCTAGGTAGGTTTATTCCTAGGTATTTTATTCTTTTTGTTACAATGGTAAATGGCAGTGTTTCCATAATTTCTCTTTCAGATTTTTCATTATTAGTGTATAGGAGTGCAAGAGATTTCTGTGCATTAATTTTGTATCCTGAAACTTTACCAAATTCATTGATTAGCTCTAGTAGTTTTCTGGTGGCATTTTTAGGGTTCTCTATATACAGTATCATGACATTGGCAAGCAGTGACAGTTTTAATTCTTCTTTTCCAATTTGTTTTCCTTTTATTTCTTTTTCTTCTCTGATTGCCATGGCTAGGACTTCCAAACTATGCTGAATAATAGTGGTGAGAGTGGACATCCTTGTCTCCTTCCTGATCTTAGAGGAAATGCTTTCAGTTTTTCACCATTGAGAATGATGTTTGCTGTGGGTTTGTCATATATGGCCTTTATTATGTTGAGATAGGTTCACTCTATGCCCACTTTCTGGAGAGTTTTTTTTCATAAATTGATGTTGAATTTTGTCAAAAGCTTTTTCTGCATCTATTGAGATGATCATATGGTTTTTATTCTTCAATTTGTTAATATGGTGTATCTCATTGATTAATTTGCGTTTATTGAAGAATTCTTGCATCCCTGGGATATATCCCACTTGATCATGGTGTATGATCCTTTTAATGTGTTGTTGGATTGTGTTTGCTAGTATTTTGTTGAGGATTTTTGCATCTATATTCATTAGTGATATTGGTCTCTAATTTTCTTTTTCTGTAGTATCTTTGTCTGGTTTTGGTATCAGGGTGATGGTGGCCTCATAGAATGAGTTTGGGAGTGTTCCTCCACAATTTTTTGGAAGAGTTTGAGAAGGATGGGTGTTAGCTCTTCTCTATATGTTTGATAGAATTCACCTGTGAAGCCATCTGGTTCTGGACTTTTGTTTGTTGGAAGATTTTTAAGCACAGTTTCAATTTCATTACTTGTGATTGTTCTGTTCTTATTTTCTATTTCTTCCTGGTTCAGTCTTGGAAGGTTATACCTTTCTAAGAATTTGTCCTTTTCTTCCAGGTTGTCCATTTTATTGGCATAGAGTTGCTTGTAGCAGTCTCTTAGCATGCTTTCTATTTCTGCGGCGTCTGTTCTAACGTCTCCTTTTTCATTTCTAATTTTATTGATTTGAGTCCTCTCCCTCTTTTTCTTGATGAGTCTGGCTAATTGTTTATCAATTTTGTTTATCTTCTTAAAGAACGAGATTTTAGTGTTATTGATCTTTGCTATTGTTTTCTTTGTTTCTATTTCTGCTCTGATCTTTATGATTTCTTTCCTTTTGCTAACTTTGGGTTTTGTTTGTTCTTCTTTCTCTAGTTCCTTTAGGTGTAAGGTTAGATTGTTCACTTGTGATTTTTCTTGTTTCTTGACGTAGGCTTGCATAGCTATAAACTTCCCTCTTAGAACTGCTTTTGCTGCATCCCATTGGTTTTGGATCGTCATGTTTTCATTGTCATTTGTCTCTAGGTATTTTTTGGTTTCCTCTTTGATTTCTTCAGTGATCTCTTGGTTATTTAGTAACGTATTGTTTAGCCTACATGTGTTTGTGTTTTTTGTTTTTTGTTTTTTTTTTTACACGGGCCTCTCACTGTTGTGGCCTCTCCCATTGCGGAGCACAGGCTCTGGATGTGCAGGCTCAGTGGCCATGGCTCTTGGGCTCAGCCACTCCACGGCATGTGGGATCTTCCCAGACCGGGGCACAAATCCATGTCCCCTACATCAGCAGGCGGACTTTCAACCACTGCACCACCAGGGAAGCCCCCTGTAATTCATTTCTAATCTCATAACAGTTTGGTCAGAAAAGATGCTTGATATTATTTCAATTTTCTTAAATTTATTGAGGCTTGATTTGTGACCCAGGATGTGATCTATCCTGGAGAATGTTCCGTTCGCACTTGAGAAGAAAGTGTAGTCTGCTGTTTTTGGATGGAATGTCCTATAAGTATCAGTTAAATCTCTGTGGTCTATTGTGTCATTTAAAGCTTCTGTTTCCTTATTTATTTTCATTTTGGATGATCTGTCCATTGTTGTAAGTGAGGTGTTAACGTCCCCCACTATTATTATGTTACTGTCAATTTCCTCTTTTATAGCTGTTAGCAGTTGCCTTGTGTATTGAGGTGCTCCTATGTTGGGTGCATACATATTTATAATTGTTATAGCTTCTTCTTGGATTGATCCCTTGATCATTATGTAGTGTTCTTCCTTGTTTCTTGTAACGTTCTTTATTAAAGTCTATTTTATCTGATATGAGTATAGCTACTCCAGCTTTCTTTTGATTTCCATTTGCATGGAATATCTTTTTCCATCCTCTCACTTTCAGTCTGTATGTGTCCCTAGGTCTGAAGTGGGTCTCCTGTAGACAGCATATATATGGGTCTTGTTTTTGTACCCATTCAGCAAGCCTGTGTCTTTTGGTTGGAGCATTTAATCCATTCATGTTTAAGGTAATTATCGACATGTGTGTTCCTATGACCGTTTTCTTAATTGTTTTGGGTTTGTTTTTGTAGGCCCTTTTCTTCTCTTGTGTTTCCCACTTAGAGAAGTTCCTTTAGCCTTTGTTGTAGAGCTGGTTTGGTGGTGCTGAATTCTCTTAGCTTTTGCTTGTCTGTAAAGCTTTTGATTTATCCATCGAATCTGAATGAGATCCTTGCTGGGTAGAGTAATCTTGGTTGTAGGTTCTTCCCTTTCACTTTAAGTATATCATGCCACTCCCTTCTGGCTTGTAGAGTTTGTGCTGAGAAATCAGCTGTTAACCTTATGGGAGTTCCCTTGTATGTTATTTGTTTTTTTTCCCTTGCTGCTTTCAGTAATTTTTCTTTGCTTTTTGTCAATTTGATTACTATGTGTCTCGGCATGTTTCTCCTTGGGTTTATCCTGTATGGGAGTTGCTTCCCTTCCTGGACTTGGGTGGCTATTTCCTTTCCCATGTTAGGGAAGTTTTCGACTATAATCTCTTCAAATATTTTCTCTGGTTCTTTCTCTCTCTCTTCTCCTTCTGGGACCCGTATAATGCGAATGTTGTTGCATTTAATGTTGTCCTAGAGGTCTCTTAGGCTGTCTTCATTTCTTTTCATTCGTTTTTCTTTATTCTGTTCTGCAGCAGTGAATTCCAGCATTCTGTGTTCCAGTTCACTTATGTGTTCTTCTGCCTCAGTTATTCTGCTATTGATTCCTTCTAGTGTAGTTTTCATTTCAGTTATTGTATTGTCCGTCTCTGTTTGTTTGTTCTTTAATTCTTCTAGTTCTTTGTTAAACATTTCTTGCATCTTCTTGATCTTTGCCTCCATTGTTTTTTCAAGGTCCTGGATCATCTTCACTATCATTATTCTGAATTCTTTTTCTGGAAGGTTGCTGATCTCCACTTCATTTAGTTATTTTTCTGGGGTTTTATCTTTTTCCTTTTTCCACAGCAGCTAGTTGTGATTCTGGTGTTCCTGCAAGAGGGAGTGAGAGCACATCCTTTTAGTCCGCCATCTTGGTTCCCCTCCCATTATTTTTATTTTGTAAAGTACTTTCTTTGAAAGATGATACCATGGTAATTCATTTATGTGAGGGTCATTTGCAAGTGTATGATTTTGGCAACATGATTACCTCTGGTGGTATAATCTATAGTAGCCAAGATGTTCATTCATACGTGCTCTGATTATATGCTTAGTTATTGCATAAATGAACATTTCCTTGTAATAGCTATTGTGGCTATTAAACAACTGAAATGAGACTAGCATGGCTGAGGAACTAAATTTTTAATTTTATTTAATTTTAATTAATCTAAACTTAAATAGCTACATGTGGCTAAGTGGCTAAATTTTAGTCAGCACTGCTCCAAAAATTTTGAGGAATAATTACCCCAAGTTTTGTATTACATATTGAAGAAAAAAAGAGTCCTCCCCCCCTCCCCTACCACCCCATGTAGAACATATTATTTGAAACATCTGAGAAATTTGATCTACATTCAGTCATTCCCACTGTTTTAGTTCGTTAGGGCTGTCATAGCAAAATATCACTGACTGAGTGGTTTAAACACCAGACGTTTATTCTCTGTTCTGGAGGCCAGAAGTACAGGATGAAGAAATGAGCAGGGTTGGTTTCCTCTGAGGCCTCTCTCCTTGGCTTGCAGATGGCCATCTTCTTTGTTCTCACATGGTCTTTCCTCCGTGCCCATGCATCCCTGGTGTCTCTTTATGTGATCACATTTCCTCTTCCTATAAGAATACCAGTCCTAATAGATTAGAGCCCCACCCTAACTGCCTCACTTTAACTTAATCACTTCTTTAAAAGCCCTGTCTCCAAATACAATTATATCTGAGGTACTGGGAGATAGGGCTTCAACAGGAGAATTTTTAGGGGACACAATTCAGCCCATTAATAATGCCTTCTCTTTCCACTTGGCATCTACTGCCTCCCTAGAGATATACATCCAAGGCATTTTCTATTTTTGCCTTCCTTGCTTTTTATTTCAAATTAGAATCATTTGTATTAATTGGCACACAATAAACGCAGATTTTAAAATTCAGTCTTATTGCATGTGGTGGCAACTGTTTATGCAGATAAGTAGATAAATTTTTGTGCTTTACTAACCATAGAATTCACATGACATATTTAAACCAGTCTCTTCAAAATGTTCTAATATTACCAGGGGAAATAGATGATTTGAAGGGAATACAATTTTAGCTTACTAATTTTACTGCTTTTTGAAATATTTGGTATCTCTTTTGACACATTTTTTTGTTTTGTTTTGTTTTGTTTTTTTTGCGGTACGCGGGCCTCTCACCGTTGTGGCCTCTCCCGTCGCGGAGCACAGGCTCCGGACGCGCAGGCTCAGCGGCCATGGCTCACGGGCCCAGCCGCTCCGCGGCACGCGGGATCCTCCCGGACCGGGGCACGAACCCGTGTCCCCTGCATCGGCAGGCGGACCCTCAACCACTGCGCCACCAGGGAAGCCCCTTGACACATTTTTATAATAAATTTTCATGCAGAACTTTCTACAATATCTATTAGCCATGCTGTTCCTCTTTAGGCTAGAAAAGCAAACGGTTTTCCTGTTTCCTTACAATTTATCTTATTTATTTCCTATTTCCTTACAATACTTATTCCTTAGTAAATGTTGAGACTTTTAGCTCTATTTGGACAAGAATAGTTTTGACAAAGGTCTTAGCCCAAATGCTTAAAGAAATGGTCACGTTGGCAGGTAGGAAAATTCATTTCTATATTAAAGAATACTACGTGAGGAATATATCACAAAAGATTAACTACAGAAATAAGAGCATATTAGAAGTATTAATCTCCTTTGATTAAATTTCAGCACTTTTTGTTGGAATGCATTACACTAATAACTTTAAAGTTTTTTGTATGTATTTAAAAACTTCTTCCTCACATGGACAAATATAGAGGTTAATTTTTCAGCATTGGTTTTCCCTCTTTAAAACATTTTTTTTCTCAGAGAGGGAAAATATATATTACTTCTCTTCATTTTTTCCTCTTTTCATTAGTTCTTAGATACAGATCTTAAGAAAATCTGTGATAAGCACTATAATTGTCTTTTAAAATTTATTTTCCCCTTCTTTCTTACTTACAGAACCCTGATTTTTCTGGGGTTGTTCTCCCAGTCTTCTTGGGATGACTTCCTATCCTAGTAAAGGTAGCCATATGGCATAGTTTTTGCTAAGGAGATATAAGTGGAAGTCTACAGGGGATTTCTAGTAAAGTATTTCCCTGACTAAGGAATAGCTGTAGCCTCTACTCCCTTTTATATACTTCTTCCTGTTTTGAATGTGGAAAGATGTCTGGATCTGCAGCAGGCATTCTGCATCCATGAGGTAAAAAGTGTAAGGGAGAAACTCACAACCTACAAAACTTACAAGGGTGGTAGAAGAGAAAATACAAAAGAGTCTGCTTTCTTTTTGTCATTATTTAGCACCCAAACTAATGTCCACAAGTACCTACCCCTGGACTTCTTTCTATTAAAAATTAACTCTAGTTTGAATCTTTGTTAGTCAAGTTTTCTGTTACTCTTAGTCACAGGTATTCCTGTTACACATTGTGTACACTCTAGAACACTTTCAGCCGTGTGGAAATGTTCAATATCTGTACTGTCTGATATGGTAACTACTAGTCATGTGGGGCTGATGAACTACTGAAGTGTGGCAAATGTGATTGGGCAACTGAATTTTTAAATTTATTTCATTTTAATGAACAAATCCAGATTTAAACAGCCGCATGTGACTAGTGGCTATTGGACAGCACAGGTCTAAGACTTATGGAGAATAATTAACCTAATTTTTCTATTATAAACATTTCAAATCAGTGTCCCCATCCTCTGAAGACATCTCATGATATATCACCTCATGATACTTATGTCACTACGTTTGAAACTCATTATGTCATCTTCTAATAAATTCTGGGCAATCATACATTGTGAAAGAATAGGTATGTAAATAGGATCACCATACATCTGGCCTTATTTATAGACTCTTGTTCTTCTAATGTGAATTTAGCAGTGTTTTGGCTAAAATATTTTCTAAATATTGAAGTTATAGTCTCTAATCCTTTGCCTGAGTCTTGGATTACCATTATGGAAGCTTCATTGTCATCATTAGTGTTAGTATGAGCAGATTTTGCATCAGTTTTTGAAAGCAGGCTTTGCTCTGGGAAGGCAAAAACTTAATATTGTGTGACCAAACTGAGCACTAAACTCAGTTTGGTCACACAGAGCAAACTGAGCACTAAAGAAAAACACAGACTCATGCTATTCCCATGGGCTCATGCAGTACACGGCCCTAGGCTTTGAACTATTTCCAACCAAGCCTATCTGCTGAGTTTTAGGTTTACTTTCTTCTATTTTCACATTTTTACTTTTAGGAACAATTTATTCACATTCTGTAACAGATACTCTTTGTTTGTTAGAATGAGAGGATGTATTAAAAATTTGAGTTTTAAAACAATAGTTTATCTTCTCTGGATACTTGGATGCAGTCTTTCTCATGGTTTATTAGCTGTAAGTAACAACACTGACCCCTTTCTTTGTAGTCTTCTGCAAGTCAGTGTGTCTTTTTTACATTATTCTCATTTTTCTATGTTGACTTGGAGAACCTTTTTAACTCATGGAAAGTGATAAGATTTGAGGTACTGTGGCCACACTTTCCAGCAGTGATATGTGAGACTAAGTGGCTCTCTGTGCAGGTGCCTTACCAAAATAGGTGAGATTTTTTTGAGCATGTTTCTCAGTATCATAAATATATAAATTTGGTGGTGAAACACCCAGGTGTTTAACTTCAAGGTATGAGCTCAGTTTTAATGACAGGATTTCACCATTTCTTTCTTTTCCTGTGAACTTTTTGGATGAGAGTTTTCTGATTATGAAATCATTGTTTCATTTCATTTGTAAGTTCTGAAATATTTCTTGATGCAAGTACTGTAGTTTAATTGGTTTATAAGGAAACTGACAAAAACTCTCCCATTCAAAAATATGTAGCAGGACATTCTGAATGGGGATTAGATACCAGGATGCCAAAGGCTAGATAAATGGAATGGATGGCCCTTTATATTGTATTTTAAAATTTTACTATAAAATCTTAGTTATTCTCAAACTTTTTCCTCCAAATGACCTCCAAGACATTAAAATTTCATATTCTGAATTACTTAATTTTTTAAAAATTAATAAATTAACAGGTCTTTTTTCTGTTTATGAATTCTTCAAATCTTAAAGGAAATAGGCGTAAAAGGAAAGCTAGTAATCATGAGAGAACACTGTGTCCATTCTGTAAAGCTCTCTGATATCTATTATTCCCTCAGAATTCATTTTGGATATACTAGTGTTTCCTGATGCCCTATTATTTTTTTTTAAGTCACAAAATTAGGAATAATTTGAAAACATCAAAATAAAGTTGTATTTATTTACCAGAAACAAAGAACCAGAGGACAACAATGGAAGTCTTCGAAGACATGATACTTCCAGAATAATTATCATCAGTTGTGTAGGTCTTAACATTATATGTTACTTTTTTTTTTGTTTTTTATAAATTAAATGCAAAGCACTAAGTACACTTTTTCCTTTGGTATTTATATATCATCTGCATATCAAACTTCTAAAACATGAAATTTGTTATTACTTCCATGAAGAGAGTCAGGCTTTTGGAGAGCTTGCCAAAGCATGTTTCCCAATGCTGTGACATACAGTGTTAGCACTCAGGCTTATCTGATATGACTCTTTTAGATAAGGCTGTGCCAAACAAGTTCATGTTCCATCAGCTCCAAAGCCAAGCTAATTCATATATCAGAAACCACTCGATTATATTTTCATTAATGAGAAGTGCAGATCAAACCAAACACTGAGTTGTCACAAAGGTGCCTGGAAAAATATTTGTTTTAATGTAAAGAAAAATTGACTTTGGTATACCTAAAATTAATAATTATTTTGTGGTCTCTTAATTATTTCTTTCCTTCTGCCTTTGATTCATTTCATTATTTCCCAAGTTCATTGGTCTTAAGAATTTCAATTGATAGGGTCCTTCACATGCTTTAAAGTTGCAACATATATTGTGTGATAGATCCAGAAACCAATAGTTAAGATAGTGTAATGGCACAATAGCAGAGGTTCATACAAAGTGCTATAAAATAAACTTCTACAGAGCATAACTTGACCACTTGTTTCCATGTGATGTTTGTTTGTGTTTTGTACCATTTTTTTCAGGAGGGGTTTAGGTAAACATTCATTTAAGTATATGTTTTAGTGCTTGGTATGAATCAAGACAGAAAAATTTATAATAAATCAAATTGAAAGTTTAATTACTTTAGACTAGGTTTTATTTAAAAAAAATGAAGTCTGGACATTATGTATTTGGTTTAAAAAAACATATTTTTTACTTCACGTTCTATGTCACTTTGTGACTTTTTGTGGGGAGAGTCATTGAGGAAATATAAAAATAGATATCAGATAATTAGGAAATGTAGATGCAGTAGATCTGTTAAATGTTCTGCTGGTACAGGGTGACAACATAAATGTTGATATGCACCTGACAAAAATAGTGCTCTGGTATTCTTGGCTGTGAGCTTATTTTATCTGCTGTGACAAAGAACTGACTATCTCTACCTCTGAGAGTGTGTTTCTAAAATGGAAGTTAAATTGTCTAGACAATTAATATTAGAGAAAATTTCACTTATCAGCTTAACTAAACTCTTTAATACATGGAATTCTGAAAGAACACACATTTTAAATGCAAATGCAATCTTGAATTTTCTAATGGGTTGAGTAGTGGAAAATATACATTGTTCTGTTTCTGTATCTTTTTCAGAGGATTAAAATAAAATTTCCTTCCTCTGCTTTCCAGTTATATTGCCCTCAGAACTGAACAACTGTTTTTCTTAAATCCAAGTTTACTAAGTTGATTGAGATACATTATCACTGTCCAAATAGTGTAAAATTTACATTTAAATTTAAATATAAAAACTTCTATGACTTTAAAAAAATCAAGTTTTAGGATGAAAACACTTATTTTACCTAATTTCTTAATTCTCCTTATGGGATTGTTTTAGTTTATAGCTTCAAATTTAGCTGGTGGTATATAATAACTGTAATGTAGTTATTTACTCAGGAGTATATGTATTTATCTCATGTCACCCAGTAACTATCAAAAACTTATTTTCTAAGAGAAATGATATTTATAACAGATTAGCTAAAGTCAGCTCATGGGCAGCTCATCTATTCCTCTATGCTTTGCCCAAATTATCCACATTACCGGAGAACTATGTATCTGAGTTATATTTTGTCAGCTACCCATAGCTTAGCTCTTATAAAGTCCTGTTTACTTAGTTTATATTGGAAAAAAAAACCCTATGAAATGTATAAATATGTTGTTAGGGGATTATTGAAGATATAGATAATTACATTAAATAGTATTTTTACATGGACTCTATAGGAGCACCTCTTTTGGGTATTAGTATCAAGATTCATTATGTTTCATTCTGAGTAATTTTTGTCTAATGCAATGTTTTCTAAACTGTATTCCATAAATCACTAATACGTCAGAAGATGTCTATAAAAAGATCTGAAAAATCTATGGTTCGGACTCAAATATATTCGGGAAAATGGGTTTACCTTCTTGCCTCTTGAACATTTACAGTGAACATTAGCATTTTAAAATGCACTGGACAGTTCTTCAGTGGAGCAACTTCTTTAGTTAAGAGAACATTTTACAGATACAGTTGACCCTTGAACAACCGAGTTTGAACTGTGCAGGTCCACTTACGTCCGGATTTTTTTCAGTAGTAAATTCTACAATTCTACACCATCTGAGATTGGTCGAATCCACTGATACAGAGCCATGGATTCAGAGGAACCACATATTTGGAGGGCCAGCTCTAAATTATACTCAGATTTTCAACTGGGAGGAGGGTGGGTGCCCCTAACTCCCTGCATTGTTTGAGACTCCAATGTACATTTTTCTATTTTAATTACCCTTTCTCTAAAACACATATTAACATCTCGGGGACTCAAGTAATATAGTTTGGAGAATAATAATCCAAAGAATCCTGTGAATTACATAATCGATGGATTTTCCCCCGTTGCAGTAGCTGGTAGAAAAACAGTTTGGTGAAAATAAATATGCCACTATTATGTTATCTAGCTATCCTATTCTTATAAATCAGAGAAACTCTCACATAGGTCTTAGCAGGAGGTATGTTTGATAATGTTCATTGAAGCATTGTGGTAGTGAGGAGCTAGGGGCAGCCAACGTGATCATCACAGTAGCGTATATCACTGTTACGTGATATATGCACAGTAATGCAGTGTATCATGTAACCGTCAGATGTAATAAGGAGGAGTTACATAAAGCAACATAAATGGATCTCAAAAACATAATCAGAATGAGAGTGTACCATGAACTCTGCAAAGTTCATGTAGAGTGTATGCTACCCTGGCAATTAATTAGGACTTCTTTATATGCAATATTATGCTAGCCTCCTTCCTTCTGTCTCTTTATATCTACCTAAATAGTTTTTCAATTGCATAAAATTTTGCTCCTGCTTTAATGGCTTTCTTTCTTCCTTTCTATAATTTAGGGATGTTTGTAGGCCTCCTTGGTAAAGCCTAGATATAAATAAACAAAATAAACTTTATTCTAAATCAGTAATTACTTATCTTGTTAAGTACTGGTGACATTCAATTCTTTTCTTGTTCTTCTATCCTTTTACCTGGGGGTAAGGGAGAGAGGAAGCAGGATATTTGCATATGTATGTGACAATTCTGAGCTTTGACAATAATCTCCTCTTGCCAAGATAATCTAGTTTTATTAGTATCTTTATGTATTTCATCTGTTTATGGAGTATGGATGAGAAGATATGTAGAAAAAATTGGGTCAAAAAAAAACTATTGTATTCTCTGGAACCCTTTCTTGTGAGGAGGACACTGTTCATTATTTTGTAACAATAAAAATTAGGAATGTAACATTTGAAATGAGGGATGAGGATAGTATATAAAATCTACAATGGTTATAAATAACTTTGAAAATGATATTCAGTGTTACAGGTCAGCCTAAAATATAACTGTAGTAATAGTTCTGAATCATACTTATAGTAACTTGGTTCCAGTCTCAAGAGAAAAGTTTACTACTTATCTGCCATGCAGGTAGGACAGGTAAGAACTGTTAAACACCAGGAGTAGCTACAAAAAAAGTGAAGTGGAGGCAATTGCAAGGAGTCCTAAGCCTGAAAAGTCCTAATTGTATAGTACGCAGTTTATTTCCTTTTCTTCCAATGCATCAGGCAATGGACACCACAATTTATTTGAACTCTTAAAAGTCCTATTTTCATGTTATGTAATAATGCAGTTAAGGTTGATGGCATCATTTAATTTACTGTCCCATGATCAATTAGGGGCAGTATAGTACAGTGGCTAAGAGCGCTGGCTCTGGAATTAGAAAAATCTGGGAAAGAATCTGATCTTGACAAACGGTTGTGGGATTTGGTGCATATATTTAAACTCTGCGACTGCTTCTCTTCTGTAGAATGGGATAATGGTAGAAGTCTCGTAGGGTTGTTGCAAAAATGAAATTAAATAATACTCATAGGGCTTCCCTGGTGGCGCCGTGGTTGAGAGTCCGCCTGCCGATGCAGGGGACACGGGTTCGTGCCCCGGTCTGGGAAGATCCCACATGCCGCGGAGCGGCTTGTTCCGTGAGCCATGGCTGCTGAGCCTGCGCCTCCGGAGCCTGTGCTCCGCAACGGGAGAGGCCACAACAGTGAGAGGCCCGCATACCGCAAAAATAAATAAATAAATAAATAAATAAATAATAATACTCATAAAAGTAGTCAATAGGCTGACTAGCATATAGTGAGGAATCAAGTTTATGTGATTATTAGTACTATTCCTCATTGAAGTTATAAGTTGTTTTATTATCTTTACCTCACGTTTCTCAGCTGAGAGCAGTTATGCCCCCAGGGGATATTTGACAATGTTTGGAGACATTTTTTGTTGTCACCATTTGGGGTATTTGGAGGGGAGTGAAGGAGCGGGTGGGGCGGGTCTATTGGCATCTAGTGGATAGAAGCCAGGGATGCTGCTAAATACTCTGTAGTGCACAGGGCAGCTCCACTGACAAAGAATTATCCAGCACCAGCATGTCAGCAGTAGAGAGGCTGAGAAACTTGCTTTAAATATTTATTTTTGAGCACTAAGCTCAGACATATTAATTCCTTTGTATTTCTTTAGTATCTACTGGTATGTAATGCCTTCTTCTGTGATACAGTCAAATTGGTAGTCCCATCTATATAACCACAATTTCTTTCTTTCTTTCTTAAGTTTTTCCCACTACTGGCACGTACTATGAAAGGGTTTTAAGAAGATTCTTTATTTTTTATTCCTTGGAAAACAGAATATCAAGGCTTTGGTTTTAGGATAAAGCAATTATATAAAAATGAAAAATAATTTTGATTAGAATTATTTTATTCTTTATATATCATTTATTATAAGAAATGAGTTCTCAAGAATGGCTGTACATAACATAAACAGTAGTATAAATATTTGGCAAATGTAAACATAGGTAGAAATATAAAATATGGCTTAAGCGTGAAAAATTAATACATAAAATTAAGTTTAAATAACCTAGTCTGACTTGTGAAATGTATGCATCTCTTTGCAGAATCAAGAATGGTACTTTTTCAGTATTTATGTGACAAGAAATAGATCTAATTTATTAAAGCTTTGAAAGTAACTATGCATAATACTAATGTTATAGGTTGTTTTGCAATGCATTTTGTTGAACTTATGTGCTTAGAATGAGATGACAGGGATTGCTTTCTCTAGGTCCTTTACTTATAAAAGTCAGAAATCTATGCTTTTTTGGCCTTCTTGCAAATTCAGAAAAACCCTATTATAAATTTCTGTTCTATTCAATGCATTTAGAATTTTATGTGGTAGTACATAGTGATTTATAGCATTATTCTACTATAACAAGGAAATCATGTGTTATTCCTATTACTTTAGGATCAAAATGAACAGACATAATTTAATTTCATCTGAATACTCTGGAGTGTGACAGAATAACAAGTATAGGTAAAGCAATAGATAGTTTTTACTTCTCTCTCTCAGCATTGACTTTATTTCTACATGATACATGCTTACTGGAAGTGTGTGGTAGGAATCACTTGAGACTTAGAGTCTCATGTAGAAAAGTATTAAAGTCACAAGAGTACTATTAATGGTTCAGTGTCAGCCTGGGTTTGAGCTGTAGATCAGGGGAATATTGAATGATGTTCCAAAGACACATGAAATTATTGAACATGTTCTTGGGTGACCTGGCTGATGAAATGAAAAATATAATCTATAAAATCATTAAGATCATAATTTCAGGTTGGTACTGTAGGGTTTATTGTTGATCATTTGAATTGAGAGTTACTTGACAAGTAGAAAAAATAGAAATTCATGGGTTAAAGATTAATGGAATAATTCCACTAGTTATAAATAAAAGAGAGCCTGTAAATAGATGATGTAAAAGCTTGGGCCTTCTTTGTTCATAAATTAGAAGCTAAATATGAATAAGAAGAGTAGTATTTTGAAAATATGTTTATAAAACTCCAGTGTTATATAATGGGAAGTCATTGTTTAGGAACTAGAATATAATCTATTCATAACTCATAAAAGAGATTGGAAGTTTAATGATCTTATAAAAAAATGGCACATACTGCTTATTAAAGTAATATCTGGGACCATCAGGCAGGAGTAAGTACTGTTGGGGCACTAATTTCCCCTTCATAATTGAAAACACAGAGATATGGCTTTGTTTTCATGAATGTGAGGCTAAAGATTCAAGACCTTCAGCATCTTTGTCTTGCTTTTTATTAAGTTAATATGACTCATGATTCTTATTACTAAAATAAGCAGTCATTTAAAAAATTTTAATAACTCTCACAGAATAATCAGGACAAAAACCAATAAAAACAATAGGTTTCAGACTTTTGTTAGATGCAGGATCCTTTCTCAAGAGTACACCTGGATATTCAACTGATAAAAAGGAAGCCATTGTGATTGACGAATGACAGGTGCCCTTCCCAAACTTCAGGCATCTCTTCAACTCAAAAACCTGTCCATTTAAAATACTCAAAATTTGTACCCTTTCTGATATTCAAAAAAGCAAACTGTCCTGGAAAGCAAACTTCCAGCTGTTAGAATGTTACACAAATTTACAACATGAAATGTTCATTTATAATATGCTATATGCAAAGTTGAGTCAGTATACAGAGAGTTTAAAGAAAAAAAAATTATAATGTGAAAATAATTTAATAAAATGATCATAGCAGCTAATGCTTATTAATTTCCTAGTGCAATGTCTATGTGGCAGCCATGAAAATTTCCTTTTCAGGTCTCTAACCTTGGTTACTCCTGACCACTAAAATGCTGAAGCTACACTTTCCATGATAGCTCCCAGCAAATGACTAAGCATGACATGGCTACTAATCCAAGCATTCTTGAGAGACGTGGGACTCTTGTTTCATGCAGCTTTGGCTTCAGGACTCACCATTGGCTTTGTGAAACTATTTTAGAACTGCACAGCAGTTTAAGACTTCCACCCAGTCACCCTTCCTTCCCTCTCTTCCTTACAAATTTAGACTGCATTATGGTCTCATGCACTGTGTATTTTCCCTCATAGGCATTTACCCTGATGAATCTCTTATATGTCTACTATAGTCTCGGCATCTGCTTCTAACAGGACTCAGAGTAACAATCTAGTATGTAGTAAGTGTTCAGTATCATTATTATTTTCTAAAGTAACACCCCAAAATAAGTGCTACTGTTACCTCAATTTTACATGAAAATGTGTTTGTACTGATTTTTGCAGGTCATCTTTCCACACTGACCATGTTCTACATCTGTGGAGGCACTTGTTAGTCCTATCCTTTCTATACTGGTTTGATGTAGAAAGACCCTTTTTTTTTCTTTCAGTTTTCGTCCATCAATTTCACAAGATTCTGAATCTCTATAATTTTCCAAAGTTCATATTTCAAATTTTGTATTACAGTTTTATTCAGGTAGCTCTAGTTATCCCTGCTTTAATTTTAAGCAAATACGTACCAATGCTGAATCACAAATAGATCTATTCTACTTTAACATACTTTCTAAAACATGCCTGCAACTGCTGCCAAGTTACCCAAGGAGTGGACTTTCTTTGTGTGGCTATTCCTACTCTTTCTTTGTGCACAAGCTGAGATTTTGTGGTGCTATTGGAGCTATGTGGGACAGGAATGCATTATACGGACCACCTTCAAATTTGACAGGAAGGAAAGAATTTCAGCTTAAACTCTGTAGATTCTCTGACAGAGCCGAAGTCATTTACCCTGTCAGATATTGATCTTCCCATTCCTGATTTCACAATCTCTTCATCGTCTCCCAATAACAATCCCTCTGGGAAGTAGAATACTCTGGTTTTACTGATTAACTTTCTCAGGACTCTCCAATCAATCTACTTTAGTTTTCTGTGCATTCAATGTATTATCTCTAAAAAGTAAAGTCTTGATTATTATATAGTAATTCTATAATTGTTCTTCATAGAGGATTCATAGCACTTTCTAGATTATCCATTTCCTACTGGTTTCCTTGCCCCATGGCTCCCTGATAGTTCTTTGAAACTCAAGGTCAAGTCATAGACCAACCTGATGAGAATGAGGATAGCCTCTGACCAGTTTGATTTCTCTATTTATTCATGCTCTCCTGCAATATAATTTGAAGTAGCTAAAGACTAAATAAATGCTTTATTTTTACTATTTTTATGGGGCATATATTGTCTTTCTGGTTTAAAAAAATACTTCATAACACTTGTTAAAGGCAGTAAAGAATATTTTATTTCAGAGGGAAGTACTACTGCAATGGGGTATAGAGATCAGACTCAACTCTGAATAGAACAAAGACAAATGGAGATTTATAACCAAAGAGCAGAGTGGGGGTTAATGAATGGAAAATTGCTAAGAGAAAACATCAAGGCTGGGGCCATTCTTGTTAGATCTACTAAACAGGATTCTTGCTGAAGGCAGTCCAGAATGTTAAGATATTGAAAGTGGGAGATGAAGAATTTGATCAGATATCCTGGGTATCAGATACCAAGGGTGAGGGAACCTTTGCTAAACGGAATCAGTTTCTTGATGAAACTGGATGAAGCTGGCCAAGGACAGGTTGGGGCCTAGAGAAGGGGGCTCTGAGGAGCATGATTCAAGTGTGGAAAGAGTTTCTTTGTCATTTAATCAAATAGGGGTAGTCTGCGCCTATTTAATATGAGATGCCTCTTACTATTGAACAACCAAGAGCTATTAGAATCAATGAAGAAATCATATGCTGAAGAACAACAAAGGAAGTGAAATTTGACTGTGAAACTGTAACCTAATCTTCTTTTAAATAGTAAGAAAAGTAAAGGGCAGCTAAAAAACTAAAAATTTGAAAATACCTTATGGGTTATATATATGCAAATAATACAACTTAACAAAAAAATTGAGACATTTCTGGAATACTTTCAAAATTGTTACTTTCTAACAATTTTAGATGACTAAAAGAACCTTGTTTAAAGTCAGTTTCTCTTCTTAAACAATACTTAGTATAGTCCCCTAAGACAACAAAAAAATACCTGCTATAGTAATTTTCTATTTTTGTATAATATTAAATATTTTTGCATTCTCATTTCAGAGTTCTGTAGCAAATATCAGCTTTTACTTTATTTAAAAAATCCAAATGTTTCTGTTTCATATTTCTCTCATCAACTGCTTGTTGTTTGTGGGAAAAACAATTTTTAAAGATTCATAATGAAATTAAATACTTCATTAAGTAACACATTTGGAAACATAGTAGTGAGGAAGTGATTTGCTCCTAAATGAAGCAAAGAGCTCTCTCTATATTTTTAAGACCTTGATAAATCTTGTAAGTTAAATCAACTGTGATTATCTGAGAATATTAACTGAGATAGAGTATGTAAGATAAATGTTCACCTAGAAAAATTCTAGTAGCACCTAATAGACAAAAAAAATGTATATTAAAATAATTGTATTTAACTATAGAAGAAGGAAGTGACTGAAAATATCTTAAGGCCAGAGAATATTAGACTATAAATTTGAATCAAGAACCTAAAAGTGGTGATGCATCTCAGTGATCTGAAAGCACCAATGGAAATATTACTCAGCCATAAAAAGAAACAAAATTGAGTTATTTGTAGTGAGGTGGGTGGATGGACTTAGAGTCTGTTATCTCTAAGTCCATCACTTGGAGTGAAGTAAGTCAGAAAGAGAAAAACAAATACCATATGCTAATGCATATATATGGAATATGAGCCTAGTTGCAGGGCAGGAATAAGGATGTAGACATAGAGAATGGACTTGATGACAGGAGATGGGAGGGCGAAGCTGGGGCGAAATGAGAGTAGCATTGACATACACTACCAAATGTAAAATAGTGGCTGGTGGGAAGCAGCAGCATAGCACAGGGAGATCGGCTTTGTGCTTTGCGATGACCTAGAGGGGTGGGATAGGGAGGATGGGAAGGAGGCTCAAGAGGGAGGAGATATGGGGACATGTGTATGCATATGGCTGATTCATTTTGGTGTACAACAGAAACTAACACAGTATTGTGAAGCAATTATACTCAAGAGCTATTAATAAATAAATAAAAGCACCATATTTCTCTTCTCATTTCTAGTAGGACCTCATTTATCATATTTTGTGTGTTTGAGCACAATTTAAACACACTTTTTAAAATTCATATCACCACTAAGTTATGGGAATTTAGCTATTTTGACACTAATAATTTTCTCTTTTTCTCTGGGAATTATAGAATGAGAGTTTTTACACTGAGAAAAATTCTATTTTTTACTATAGAATTATAGTACAGTATATCCTCTCTCAAAATCTAAAACGAGCAGACTTTTTATATGATTTCTTTTTTTTAAACAAAAAACATCAAAAATGAGCACAAAACCTCTGAGGTTATTAGAAGTTTGCTATTTCCTCAAGTGAAATAAATTAGGAAATCTTTCCCACAGTTTAGCTGCATTTAAAAAAAAAAAAAACTGAATTCCTTCAGTGAAAGCAATAGAAGGAAAATCTTCTGACCTTGGCCACATGTATAATTATCTTGCAAATGAAGTGGAGCAGTGTTGACTTTTTTAATGAGACAAAATTTGCATCAAGTTGTAATCTGACTGCTGGTGTACACCACTTGAACCTGACCCTAGGGTTAAACCAGTTCTAGTTAATTTATAAAAATAACACATACCTGTAAGGTTAGCCTGGAGTATATGATTTACTAATACTACACTACATTTTAAAACTTTCAACTTAGTTTGATGCTTTCTTTTAATCTAATGCACTAGAAAACAATTTTAAAGGTGGTATTTTCATCTTACGGTCTTTAAAAATTCCTAGGCAGAAGGATGAAGTAAGCTTTAGAATATATGTCTGTTTTCCTTAATGCTCTATATAATTAATCTCGTTACATTGCATGAATTGTCCTTAGTTTCTCCATATGAACATGGAACGTCCATTTAAGTGTACTTTGATCCTGTTAAAATTGAAAAGGGTTATTTTTCTGAATGTCCTTCCATGATAACTAGATAAATCATACTTAGAGGAGAGGGGACATGAGTCAGTGTTGATACAATGCCTAAACAAAAGCCCAGTTGCTTGAGTTTTACCTGTCAATGAGTTGTGTGGGTATGTGAAGAAAAGTATTACGTAAAGAGTTCCTTGATTTAGGATTCAAGTTCAGTATGATGTCATCTGCTCAGGACGGTTCCAGTTTATTCCAATTATCCCAGCATAATTATTAATTGTGCTCCCTATTTCTCTCAAAAGTGTCTGGTCTGGAAGATAAACTGTAATCCCTAGAGAAGACATATGAGTTAAGGTCCTTAAGTCCAAGAAGGAATGGTGAAACCAGGGATATTATCAAAACAGTGACAAATAGGCCAATTGGTGGATCAGGAGTATATTGAAAACAGAACCTTTGGAAAGTGTAAAAGTTTCAATAATGAACAATATCAGGCCTTTAGTAGCCAGGGTGGATTGATGTTGGAACTTTGGTAAGGATTGCTCCTAGGGCAGTATTCCTCAAACTTTTCGATTACACTAGAAATGCAAGAGGTATTTGCTAAAATGTGGATTCTCAGGCCTCACTCCAGACCTATAGAATGAGACTCTCCTGGGGTAGGCATGGAATTAGCATTTTAAATAATCTTCCTGGTGACACCTAGTCACACTAAAACATTGTAATAGAGTTGAGAGAGGGGCCAACAGTTTGAAAAAACAGGTGCCATCTACAATTTTGTGAAGGTGGATTGGTTGAATATAAATTACAAATATAGACACACACTTAGTAGAATATGAAAGCTGTCCTCTTTAGTCCTGGGATGATTTTAACAATATTTGCATTATATTTTGTAAAATGGGTCATCATGTCCTGAGTATAATAGAAAGGTTATGATAGACCAAGAGCAGAGTTTATTGGTTTGCCATATCCTATTGTATAAGTGTTTTCTTTTGTAAATGATATAAAGGTAAGAATGCCTTGGGGGAAAATGACAACTCAAGTGGAAAAAAGAGTAACCCAAGCTATTTGTAGTTCTTCTGAGAGCATTGGGCCAGGTCTGGCTCTTAAAATATAAATCTTTATACAAATGTATTTGGGGAAAAGAGAATAAATATTCTTACAATGTTTAGGTTATGATATGCTGGATGCTAGGCAGTACATTCCATAGAAACTGGGGAATTTGTTTCCAAGTCAACAGTGACACTTCATGTACTTTAACCTTGCCACTCAAAACGTGGTCCGCAACCAGCAGTATTGACTTATAAGAAATGCGGAATAACAAGCCTCACCTCAGACCAACTTAATCAGAATCTATATTTTAATAAGATCCTCAAGTCATTCATAGGTGTCTTAAAGTTTGAGAAGCTCTGCTCTCCAAGGAGAAGTGTCTGACCTGAAGAAAAATTTGCTTATATTTGTGAAGCCTAACCTCAGTGGAACATGGAAAGTTAGGATGAGTTTACTAGAAAGTTATTATTCAAATAATAGCATTTTATTCCAGCTGCTATGATTCAGAATACTGGCAAGAACGTCTTTAAAAAAAGCAAAAACATCTCACTGGCAGTTCAGGTAGTTCAGAGCAGTGTGGTGCCCTCACAGTAGACTGAAATTTTGTCTGTGATTTTTGGCTATCAAAGTAAAAAAGAAATATATGTCTGTGTCATAAATGACTTTTTAAGATAGTAAGCAGAATTGCATCATTGACATCAAGTGTCTACAAACCAATATTGGTTGAAAGTGCATTTTGTATCTATGAGCTTTCAAGAGATCTTTGGCAGAGTTTTATTCTGGAAGAAAAATATATAACTCACAAAAGAAAAGATGAAATAAAAAATCAAGAAGATAGATTCCGTTAACTCTGAAGGGAAATGGTACATTTATAAGTTTGTCTTCCATCTATAACAGCCTCCTGATATCTAAATGAAAAGAAGGCAGAAATATTATATAAATATTATAAATTAGAAATCTAGTCAAGTCCTCAATTAAAGGGAAACTGTTGGAAAAGTCACAGATACGCCAAAATCACAGTGAACACAAACTAAGTAAAACATCAAAAAACATGGATTTACTATAAACGTTTTTTTTTTTCAAAATTATGTTCATTATTTCAGCAGTTTAGAACAGCATTTCCCAAAGAGTATTCTCTAGAACATTAGTGCTTCCATATGCTTTGGCAGCTTCCCAAATGCCTGCTTATGAAGGGATTCTTCTGCGCATTCTGTTTGAGAAACACTGCATGCTTTACTCGCTTTTCATTGAAAAAATGTTTATGGGGTAAGTTAGAACCTTTTGTGTATTAGGCATTGCATATTAAAAACTATGAGTAGACTTGAGGTAAGGACATCCATTTAATTTTACTCAATCTGGGGGTTTTCAGACGTTTGGTCTTCTTTCCACCATTGGATCTCATGTTGTTACCATTCTTCGTGTTTCAAATCTCTGACTCACATGTGCCATGATTAATCCTAATCCACAAAAGTCTGAAGGCTCTAATTACTTTGCCTCCTGTGCAACTTTAAGTAATCTTTGCTTGTTTATACCATATTAATCCCTTAAATGGTATTCCTTATGACTGCTATTGATGAAATCAAACCAGAATTCATCTTATCCTGGGTATCGTAAAAAGATTTTTCTTTCCTTCGCTTATTTCTCCTTCACTCTTCTTGAGGAACTTGATGCCAAAAAATACCTTCATTTTCTTTTTCAAATTACAAACCATTGGCTTCCTGATTCCATATTGTATTGGAAGTTATATAACACAATTTCTTTGCTCCAGATATTCCAGACTTCAGACTTTTGTTGAATTGTACGCATAATGCTTTTTTCCTTCAAGTGTAGCAGTCAACACATATGGTATCTAAAGCTAATAAATTCCAAACAATAGGCATCTTTGTGTATGTGGATATTTTTGCTGATTTTTAACAATTTTACTATTTTTTATATTTTATAAATTATTTTTACAGTGATGAATCAGAAAACTTCAAATCCACCTGTCATAACGTATCAAGATGATTGTTATGGGTTAGAAAAGTATGTTTCACCAATGTAATTATGCCTCCATTTTTGTTTAACCCACATACTACTTGCATAAGTAAAATTAGTAATTGTAATCTGTTCCAAAATGTATTACGCTAACCCTTGAACAATGAGGGGGTTGGGGCATCAGAGTCAAAAATCAGAGTATAATTTAGAGTTGGCCCTCTGAATTTGGGGTTCTTTTTTTTTTTGCGGTACGCGGGCCTCTCACTGCCGTGGCCTCTCCCGTTGCGGAGCACAGGCTCCGGATGCGCAGGCTCAGAGGCCATGGCTCATGGGCCCAGCCGCTCCGCGGCATGTAGGATCTTCCCGGACCGGGGCACGAACCCGCGTCCCCTGCATCGGGAGGCGGACTCTAATCCACTGCGCCATCAGGGAAGCCCCTGGCCCTCTGTATTTACTCTTCCTCCATATCCATGGTTCCACATTCACAAATTCAACCAAGTGTAGATGGTGTAGTACCGTAGTATTTACTATTAAGAAGAAATCTGTGTATAAGTGGCCCATTCAGTTCAAACCCATGTTGTTCAAGGGTCAACTGTATTTATAAAAGCCTATCAATTTTATATTGTGAAAAATAATCATCTATTATATAATATGGGTCTTAACTTACTCCATGTCTTATTTTGAAGCCTTTTGAATATGTATTATAGTTCCTCTTTATCCAATTTAGAACTTTTACAATTTAGACATAACATTCTACTCCATTGATACTAATTGATACTTTAAAAAGGATACAGTGGCAAAGGTACCACTATAGGGCAATATTTAGATTCTATTACTGAATGACTTTCTTTCAGGATTCAGACATGTAATGGTAAAACTGGTAAGCAATAATTTAAATTAAAACAAAGTATTTTCCTTATTATATTATTGCATAAGAACTTATCCAAACATAAACCTTGATAAAGTAATCTATTTTTACTTGCTTGATTATGAAATATGAGCACTGAAATGAATGATGTTCCCCAGATGTATTTATATTACCCCCTTGGAATTTATGTTTCTCCAGCCAATAGAGAATGTTGTCATGAATTGAAATAGTCACTTAAATTTCTGTATTTGAATCATGTTTAAATAATCTAAATTTATTGGTATCAGATTTGTAATAAATTAAATATGAATCTTGAGAGATAGCTTGTTCTGTTTATCCATTCATTCAGGTAACGTTTATTGAATGTGTACCATATGCCATGCGTTGAGTGAGACTGAGACATATACACAAGGCATAGCTTGAGTCAGTCATGGAAACAAATAATTATAACGCAAAATGACAAGTGCTAAAATACTTATATTAACTACTGCTAGCCATTGCTAAATTACCAATAAGTTCGTTTTAACTAATAATGCCTTGGTGCTACAGGAGTAGAAATAATGAGATTTATTTATTTATTGTTCATTTATTTATTCACTTATTCAACAAATAAGTATTGAGCACCTACTTTGTGCCAGGCTCTGTCCTTTCTGTGACAATATGTCAGTGAACAAAATTTCAAATATGCCTTCTGCCCTGGGGATTACATTGTAGGGGTATGAAGAAAAATTTCCAGTAAGTATCCTGGGTGTTGAAGGATAAGTGGTCATTCAGTAGATAAAGCAAAATATGGGAAAAGAGAGAGAAAGAGAGAATTAAGAGTGGTAAATAATAAACAGAATTGGATTCTAGCTAACTTCATCATAAATTTATTGAGAGAATTTGGAAAAGTTAAATCATCCACGAATCTTTTCATACATGTGCAGTTCTGCAGGTACCCATATTTTGAGGTTTTTAAAAAGTTATGGATGGAAGAGGGTATAATTTTTTTTTTTTTTTTTTTGAGGGTATAATTTTAAGTGAGTATAATATTAAGCTATTTAAGGAGAACAAACCACTGGTTATGGGTTGGGGGGATGGACAAAATAGGGGAAGGGGATTAAGAAGTACAAACTTCTAGTTATAAAACAAGTCATGGGGATGTAATGTACAGCATAGGGAATATAGTAAATAATATTGTAATAACTTTGTATGGTGACAGATGGTAACTAGACTTATCACAGTGATCATTTCATAATGTGTATTTTATTTTTTTAACATCTTTATTGGAGTATAATTGCTTTACAATGGTGTGTTAGTTTCTGCTTTACAACAAAATGAATCAGTTCTATATATACAATAATGTTTAAGTATATCGGATTACTATATTGTGCATCTGAAAATAATATGTCAGTTTTACTTCAAAAAATAAATAAATAATTTAAAAAATAATAAATAAAAAGGAAGCATCTCCCCTGAAATAAGCCTCCAATCTAGTGTGCTTCTAATTTTAATAGACGTGGCAGTGCCACTATCTGAGTAGGAATAGTCCCTTTGGAGCAGTTATTGTAATGGGTTTATGTAATATGTCCCTAAACTGACTTAGTCAAGGATAGTTTTTTGTTAGGAATAAAGATGATGAACCCAGGACCAGTGGTTCCAAAACTCTGGTCCACAAACAAACTGCATTAAAATGACTGAAGGGGTTAAAAACAACAGCAAAAACAACCACCCATTTGCCATCCCCTAAAACTGGAATTCTGACTAAATAGATGTATGGGTGGGCCTCAGAAGCAATATATTTTTTTAAAGCTACCCAGATTATGTTATCGTATGGAAAAATGTTGGAACTATTACTGAAGGATTTGTTATGACCACCCAGATTCAGGAATTTCAGATTGAATAAGAAATGAATAAGATCATTTACTGGTACTCCAAAATCTAGCAATTAGAACGCATTTTAACGAGATTTTCCCAGGTTATAGCTTGGTGTATGGTAGGCACTAAATTATTTGTTGAATGAATGAGCAAATTGTGAGTATACTTTACTATGATGTACTAAATTTAAGTGTGTGTGTAAGTATATACATGTGTAGTCTGTATTTTAATCACCTAAAAGGATTGTTAGATTGTTAGAATTTCTTTATTAGAAATTTAGAATTTCTTTCTGGGGATCATTAGAATTTCTTTATCTAAGGAAACTGGAGTCATGATCTCATGCTGATCAGTATCCTATTCTATATCCATTTCTTTCTAGACTTATGTCCTCCTCTTCTTTAGTTGTAGAATCCCTGAGAAGGAAAAAAAAAATCACCACCTGCCTTTCAATGGTTTACATAGCTCCAGAGATTTTTGGCAGGGAGAATTCAAATTTCCTTTTGGACCTTATCACAAAGAAACCCAAATAGACATTCTTTTTATTCACCCATTTTTAACTTTAAATTGTTCCCCTAAGTGTCAAGATCAAAAAGATCACCAGTCTTTGGAACTGAGGAGACCATTTGTATTCCAACCCAGAGAAAAATTGAACTCTTTTCATCTTTCTCTGTGTGGATCCAGGAATAATGCCAGAAATCTTAGAAAGGGTCTAAGAATAATAAAATAATAATGAAGGCATTAATGATATTAACTAATTATAGAGTTAAAAAATAAGACAGATAAGATAAATTTAGAATAAGCTGTATTTGGTTTGAAAGAGCAAAGGCAGAGTGGTGGCATGATTTTTGCCTTCAGGCTTGGAGAGGCATATTTTCAGAACAATTTAAATAGTCTCTTCTAAAGAAACAAATTTATGCTTACATTTATTAGTTAATTTGTCTTGAAAATGCCTTAGGTAGTTTAAAACTAATTATATATGGGTGACCTGAGGCAATAGGATGCATGATCGGGTGGGTCTTCTGCAGCTGTTCTTTAACACAAAATAGACTCATTTGTACTTAAGTATTGCACTGGTGTTTGTCATTAAGTTTAAGACTATTATTAGTCAAATAAATGCTTCTTTAGCACTAACTGTAGATAAGTCACTATGCAAAAAGGGCAAAAAACACATGAAACGTTAATTCCTGTCTTCGAGAAAGTTTATAAATAACAAAAGGAGAGTTGTGTTCAAAAATGTATATTTCTCAGAGAGGGTTAAGATCTCACCAGTGGTACACACTACTTTGATTTGGTTTAATAAAATTATCTCTAACCACAATGTATAATGGATAGAAGCTCTAGATTGGCATCTGTTATTTACTTTAAAATATTACAATTTTTCCATCTCTCTGGGTGACACTTTTGTAATCTAAAAAATAAAGGAGTGAGGAATAGGTTTTCTCTAAGTTGCTTTCTTACTTTAATAGTTTGTCCTGTAGCATATTCATGTTAGTGTGTGTACAGTCTTGGTTTGCAAGATTCCCTTAACTGGAGGATGTCAGCGTTGAGAAATTCTAGGTTCAGCCCACATACGAACTAGTTGTGTGACTGTGGTTGAGTCAATGAAAAGTTGAACCAGTTGCTATACAAGGTCATTTCTAGTTTTAAATAGTCTCATAGGTTAAAGGGATGGAAAGCCTAGATCATTAGCAAAACATACAAGCAGACACATACAGGATCCTGCAAAACTAGGGGTACAAAGATTCTTACCCTTTCTCTACGAGGTAGAGAAGAATACACACACCTACGCACACATTCCTGTGCGTATGTCTGCCATTAGTTATGGCTATAGATGGCTCATAACCAGAGGCAGCTTATGTGATCAGGTATAAATATGTACATCATTCCCCCCACATTTATTTTCTAATCATAGGGGTTTTCATCAAATCAGGAGGAAAAAAGGAAGAGAGAGAGGGGCAAGATGGAAGCTTGAAGCCTAACTACCTTTCCATCCCTCCTTTCTCCAAACACTATCCGCTGCATCATTTCCTTGGAATATGGGGCACTTGATCCTCAGTTTTGACACCATCCCAGCTCAGTGTCAGGGACTAAGCCCCAAACCATTCTTCAGGAGAAAGCCCCAAACCACTTACTTCTTGGAGCAACCACTCACAGAGACAGGAAACCTACTGATACAATGGGGGAAAAACAAACAAACAAACAAACAAACATATACTCTGGCTTAAGATCATTCCACATTCAAATATTGTGTCTACCCCTTTCTAGTTGTTGACCCCATGCGAGTTGCTAAACCTTCCCAAGCTTATGTTTCCTCATGTGAAAATAATGAAACTGGTAACTGTGTTTAAGATTGCTTTGAGATGGTAGATAACCTTAATACTTCATTAGGTACTCTCTCACTACCTAATGATAGATAGATACTATCTCCTAGATTAGTTGCTTTTATTATATATCTAAAATTATATATTCGCACGGAAAATCAAATGCATAGACTCATTTATTGTTAAGGGCATATTTATGAATACACATGTATATCCATGGTCCTACCCATTAGGGTAATCACATTTGTTATATAAAAATTTACCCAGTAGTTACTCTTCTAGCTCCTAAGAGTATTTGCTCTTCAAGGAGGATCCTTTAGAGACCATCTAATCTAGTGACTTTCAAATTTTATGTTTTAGAGATAGGATTCCATGATAGTTATTTAAAAAAAAAAAGTAGCTGGTATAGGGGTTAGTGACAGAGGAGCTGGTGATTAGGGGAGGTTGAGTGGGTTGGTCTCCAGATGACCTCTCCCACTTTTCAACCAGAATAACTCCAATCATGTATGTTTAGCTTTAATGTATTTTTTCTGGAAGTGCTTTTTATTGTTTAAGTCACACCTCCATCACCAAAAGCGACAACAACAACAACAACAGCAACAATAACAAAAAACACATAGATTCAGTCCAGCCCCTCATTGGCATACGAGGACTGAACCCAGCAGGCCTTAAGTGACTTTTGGAAGGTCACATAATGGTTGTTAATGGCCAAACCAGAGATTAAAACCACTTTTTCTGCCCTTTGTTTAATTGTTTGGTTTTGGTTCATTTTTTCCTCCCTTTCTCTTCATTTCCTTCACCTAACTCACTTTTTTGAAAAGTTTCTGGGTTGGAATTTCAGAGGTTGATGTATAGGAAACTGAAGGGGTTTTAAATTAAACCTGTTTTTAGTATAATATGTTTCTGTCATATGCTCTAAAATGTTTACTAAAACAGGATAAATGTAATGCATTTGTGACTGTAATTTAAAAATTGGTTATTTTGGGCAAAAGTCATCAAATGTCATATTCCATCTAGGAAATGCATGAATAAAAATGGCCATAGTCAGCATTAAATATTTTATAAGGAGACAGTTTACAGCGGTATTCAGCTACTGTATTAGAATCTCAAACTAAAAGGAAAGTAAACTAATTTTTTATGTAAACGAATTGTTTTCATAAGGAAGCACAAGGGAAATTAAGTGTATAATCATGCCTGAATGTCAGGATTTTTCCAGGAAGCAAGTTTCTTGTGTGAATTTCTTGAGGTATTTGGGAATTTCGCCATGAACCCTCCAAATTCCTTCTAATTTACATATCATGATGTGTGATAGCCTCAAAGTTTCAGACATTTGAAGTTTTGAAGAATTAACAGACTTTTCTGAACCCTCTATTAATGATGATTATTGTTGTAAACTATTATGACAATGGACTGTATTTTTTTTTTTTTTTTTTTTTTTTTATGCGTTACGCAGGCCTCTCACTGTTGTGGCCTCTCCCGTTGCGGAGGACAGGCTCCGGACGCGCAGGCTCAGCGGCCATGGCTCACGGGCCCAGCCGCTCCGCGGCATGTGGGATCTTCCCAGACCGGGGCACGAACCCGTGTCCCCTGCATCGGCAGGCGGACTCTCAACCACTGCGCCACCAGGGAAGCCCCGGACTGTATTTTTAAATGATGACCATAACAATATCTCCAGTCTCACATGTTCCTCTACAATGTGACCTTATTCTTCACCAACAAGAAGTGAATTCTATTTCCCCTCTTCTTGAACCTAGGAAGGCTGTGACTGCTTTG
This sequence comes from Phocoena sinus, assembly GCF_008692025.1. NCBI lineage: Eukaryota > Metazoa > Chordata > Mammalia > Artiodactyla > Phocoenidae > Phocoena > Phocoena sinus. The sequence goes on from NC_045769.1 coordinate 24,809,459, forward strand.
CCTGATAGACTACACACAAGTAGTAGTGTATGACTTCCAAGGCTGGGTCATAAAACTGATGCAGCTTCCATTGTGTTCACTAGGAGCTTTGAGCCACCATGTTAGAAGTTTGACTATTCTGAGGCCATTATCTTGTGGCATGCTAAGCTACATGGAAAGGCCACACGAGGCGCCCCTGGTTGGCAGGCAGTCTTATTCTTTGACTCATTCAACCCCAGACTCCAGCCATGTGATTGAAACCATCTTGGACCCACCAGACCATCCCATCTACCAGAAGAGTACCACTGAGTTTCCTCAATGACTAGAGAAGCAAAGGCACACCCATCTGAGCCCTGCTCATATTTCTCACCTACAGTATTGTGGTATTAATAAAATGAAATGTTGTTTTACACCACTAGTTTTTAGGGTCATTTATTTCACAGTAGTGAAAAACTATTATAGATTTAGTTAACAAGTATCAATTCATTAGGCCCAACTTGGAGATTCAGGGTTGATTAGAGCAGAAACATAATATCTATATCTTTTATTGGTTTGTTTACAATTTTTATTTATTTTATCTTAATTTTATTTTTTAAATTTATATAATTTAATATGCTAAAAATGAGAAACAGGGCACGGGGACACAGAGTACATTAAGGAAAAGTAATTTCAAGATTCTCTTCATTTTGATTGTATTGCTTTCTTGCCTTCAGGGGGTAAGATTTTTGACTTCAAAAGTTATGAAATATTTAAGAAGAGAATTTACATCTTGCTATTTTCTCAGCAGTCTGGATAAAGTTTATGATTATTGAGAAGTGTCAGTGCCTCTGCAATGGAAATTTTGCCTTTGGGAATGTTCTTAATATTCATCATGTCAGGATGATGGTTTTCCGGCAACCTGAACTCCTTTGGCTTCTGACATTTTCTAGCATCCTTTACCTGCACAGAAGACACGGGATCTTTGGAATCGACATACACATCTTTTAGTAATGACAGCAGTTTGTCATTTTTTCTAGCAATTTCTCCCTTAATTTCTGGATGGCTGCTCATCTGCTTTCACAGGAGGTTCTTGGTGGAGGGGTGCCTGGGAGCCGGGGAAGGGCTTCATCCTGCTGATTTCCCATTGCGCCCAGTTCTCTAGGTTGAAATTCCTGATTGCGTGAGTCACCGCAGCCCCCATCTCTTCACAACGTGATGCCTGTAAGTTCACACCACACATGTGGTTAAACACTGGCATGGGCAACCTCCAGGATGCACTGGGCTAAAAAATTGTTTTAAATAATAGCTTTCTTGAGGTATAATGTATATACATACCATAAAACCACCCATTTTAAGTGTACAATACAATGATTTTTAGTAAATTTACTGAGTTGTGTGGAATTAACATCATCTAAAATTAACCCAATTTTAGAACATTCCCTCCCACCCACCCCCCAGAAAAAGCCTTACAGAGGAATTTTAGAATATTTTCCATAAGTAGGTCCCTTGTGCCCAACTGCAGACAGTGCCTCTTCCTACACCCAAAGCCACTTAAGTTTAACTTTTTTCTGCCTCTGTAGAACTGATGATGTGTCTTTGATCTGGTTTTGGACTCCAAGGGAGTTCAAGTCCAGAAGATCAAGCAAAACGTGTGAATCTGGAGCTTCCTTGAATACTGGGTCTGAGTTATTTTCCTGTTAGACTCTGCCTCGTTCTCCAAGAGCTCTTTAGTTTCTCGGTCCGTAACATAGTTTTTAAGAGCATGAACCTTGGATCGTCTCAGTTCAAATTGTATTTTCAACACATATTAGTTGTGTGTCATTGGACAAGTTACGTAATTTTTCTAATTCATAGTTTACTAATTATAAAAAGGGAATGATGTTATCTACCACATGAAGCTATTGTGAAGATCAAATTAAATAATGTACTTAAAGTACTTAGAGTAGTACCCAGCATGGTAATAACAATAATAGTAGCTGTTATTTAATGAGTACTTACCAATTTAGCTGTCACTATACTTTACATATATTAACTCATTTAATTTTCTCCCAAACTCCATGAATCAGGTGACATTACTGTTCATAAATGAGAAACTGTGTACCCATGGGCAAATTACTTAATTTCTGCTTTTCTACTAGAAAGTACCAAAGCTATTAACACCCAATGAATAGTTGTTATATTTAGCATGGGACTTACTAGGAACTTGTTTGAGTCATAGCTATTAGAATTCCCTCATTTCTCTCTTTGGAGTCTTAAAACCTGTGAATTTTTCTGTCTTCTCAGCCAAACATATTCCAACACACACACACACACCCCACTTCTTTTGGATTGGATTGCAAATGTCAATCTTAAACATGGTAGTTTCTTTTTTTTTTTTTTTTTTTGCGGTACGCAGGCCTCTCACTGTTGTGGCCTCTCCCGTTGCGGAGCACAGGCTCCGGACGCGCAGGCTCAACGGCCATGGCTCACGGGCCCAGCCGCTCCGCGGCATGTGAGATCTTCCCGGACCGGGGCACAAACCCGTGTCACCTGCTTCAGCAGGTGGACTCTCAACCACTGCGCCACCAGGGAAGCCCCATGGTAGTTTCTTAATAAACACTAACTAAAAGAATGGATGAAAGAACAGATGCATCTGTGTCTTGAGGATGTCTGCAGCCAACTTTGGGAAGGGGTAAAAATCAAAGATCAGATGGCTATAGAGGCTCGGGAGATGTCTTTGGTCATGTAAAACATCATTACTCCAAAGATCCCAAAATATAAAAGTCAGTGTAATCTCAGACATTGTCTCCTTTAGTGACGCAAGAATGTTCTAAAGAGTTTTTGTGACAACATATGGAAGTACTTTTTTTTTTAAGTTAAGGAGCCTAATCACTTAATCATTGTAAGCAATTCACCAAATATTTGGTCAGGAGAAAGAAAAACATTTAAATTACTATATCCAATGAGCATATTTTTGATGTTTGTTATAAAACTTGTGTATGCTTGAACACAAAGGACTTTAGAATGCTCCTTTAGCTTTAAAATGTATTATATTTCAGAATGATTTGTCAGATAAAGATAACAGTGATCTTAATACCAATGCAAGATGATAAATATGATTTAAAAGTAAGAATCATAGTATACATACTATGTATATGTAGTTTACATATAAACTTGCTTTTTGACCTGAAATCTTTTATGGACATATTTCTTCATCAGTATTTGTCATAAAATGTATACAAGCAACTACTTTGGATACTAAAAACATCCTAATTTGGGGTCCATAGTCCCTGGATTATGTTACCGTAGGTAAAGCCAGTAAGATATTAACATTTAAAAGCTTTCGGTTCTTCTGTTCTCTTCAAGAGTCTATCAGAGACTCTTATTTATCACCTTGTGTAAGATATACAGGCAGAACTCTTCATCTGGCATATCATTATTGCCAGATAATTAGGCTGATGAGATCATGGAGAAACAATTTTATTTGGAAAATAATAGGGAAAATATTTCTTACAAATATTTGTCGATATCTACCTCCCAAAGAAATGTGTGCTTTTAGTTAGTGATGATACTTTGTTTCACACTTTTATCTCTGTGCTGCATTTTAACTCAGTTTTGGTAACATGGCTTTTGCTTACAACCTCTCCTAAGCAGCTAGTCATAGAACTTTAATACACAGGAATGCTAAATTATAAAAACACATTTGCTGCTAACTCTCTGATAAACTTAGCAACAAGGAAGCAGCTGGTACTTTATTGCCTATAACTTCCTACATATTTCCCCAAAGTTCCAGCTAAACAAGAATACATTTGTGTTTTATTTTCTTCTAATTAAGTTGAAGAGAATAACAGAGTCAGGGATTGATGGCTTTCAGATTTAAAGCATTTCTGTTATAATTGTCAGGCAATCAATTAACCAATTTCTGAAGGACTTAATCTTTTTTTATTGTTATGTTTCTCATTTCCTTCAGTTTTATCCTTCTAAAAGGAGTTTTTTTTTTCTTCACTTTTCAGAGAGAGAATTCATCAACTATAGGAATGAACAAGACAGATCAATGGCAAATTTTAAATATAGTCCATATGAGATTGTTTTCCAGATGTAAACTCTACAAATCTCTTTTTATGAACTATCTTTAGATTCATTTACTCTACCAAGAATCACTACAGGTTAAGGGCTTGAAGGGATTAAACAGGAGAAAGTACATTAAGAATGATTAACATGTCTCCTTCCAAAGTGAATAAAGTTTTTAACATGGAATAGCTATTCATGAATCATTCATTATTTACTTTCAGTAATTTTGGAACTAAATTGGTCTAAGCACTGCAGATGTTATTATTACATTATTCTAAAGATTGGGGCCTAAGATGGGCTTTTGGTGTGCTAATACAATTTTGCTTTTTAGATAGTTAGTGGTTACATAGGTGTGGTCACTCTGTGTTTATTCATCAAGCTGTACAATTATTATTTGCATACTTTTCTGGATGAATGTTATACCAGAACTTCAGAGGGAAAAAAGAATTCCTGAGCCATGACTGAATGTTAAAGATTGGACACCTCCTCAAGTTGTCAAAGATCATCTTCCAGAATTTTGTAAAATTGAATGCAATATTCCTCATCCCATCACATGCAAATAACTAATATTACCTCAGAAAACCTGATATAAACATTATTTGCTATTGCTCTTTTATGAAGAATTCTATACTAATCTTCTCATAGCAAGCAAATAGAGTTTGTACTAAAATTCTAGTTATAGGATTCAGAAAAATGTAAGCAGTGATCCACCTACCTTTTTTTCCATTCATGTCTTTTAAAACTGTATTCTGGTGTTCATTAATTCACAAAAAATGTACAATGGCCTATTATGTGGCAGACACAGTTCTGTGAATGCAATAATATAATGAATCAAACAAAGGAAAAAAAAACACCTCTGCCTTAAGCTGTTCAAGTTTTTTCTTATAATACTGATGTTAATCACTGTGATTGAGTTAAATTATAAAGCTCTATGTACATTAGATGTTTTGAGAGTGAGGGCCTGATGGACTGGTCCTGCTTGGTGTTAGTCTGAGACATCATCACCAAGCAAATGATATCTGAACTGAGACTTCAAGGATGTGTAAGTAAAGTTTATTATTGCCTGTAACAGGAAGTTCAGAGTACAGCAGGTTTATTTTTCCACAGGCTTAACAGTATCATTTGCCATTTCACAGTGCTGGCTTCATCTTAGGTCTGGTTACCCTTGTCCTCATGAGACAGCTGCCAAAAGCAACTATGGAAGCATACTTCTTTTTCATGTCCAGCAGGAGAAGGAAAAATCATTGAGGAGTGTCATACACTTTTAGGCTTAGGTCATTCTGGAGATTCATATGGGTTAATGCATACTTGAACATTTCAGAATTTTGTGATGAAGGTAGAAGTCAGGTGTGAGGTGTGTGAGGGGTTGACTCCTGACCAGGCAACCAAGGACTTCCACCACAATGGGGACCTTAAACAAGGTAGTCAATGAATAGGCCTAAGAAAGGCAAAGGTTTCCTGAAATTTTACTGACATTTAAAAAATCTGTGCATATATTCATTTTGCCAGGGAAAGGGAGAAAATCTTTCAGTATATTTTCTATGTGGTACATGACTCTAAAAAATAATTAATGCTCCAAAAAATTGATGCTCAGAATAATCATGATAATCTCTCACAACACTTTTACCTTATACAAACTGCCTATTTTATGCTGATGATGTTTCTGGTAGGCTAGCATTGCCTACATTATCATCATCATCAATATCATCATCACCATCACCACCATCATCATCATGCTATACTATTACACTTTGAGTGGTGAAGTGAGTTCCCCAAGGCCACACAGCTGATGACTACTAGGTTTATTAGGAATTATCACTCGCTATTGAATGATTTTTTCTTTACTGCTTGCCTTGGAAGAGAGCAGAGGAAAGAACAATAAACATACCAGTCTCAAACCCATTTCCTACACTACCTTTGCTAATTCAGATGCTTTTTAAAAGACACTATAGCAAAGTCTCTTAAATAGTCTTTGCTTTAACTCTTAGATAAAAATCAGAATTAGAAAATAATTTTCATCAAAAGCATCTGGATGATGCATAATTTGGAGAAAATAAAGTATGATTAAAATTATTAAATGAGTAAAAACACAGCACATGGATCTATACGTAATCATTTAGTCAAAAGAGGGCCTTTTTGGTGGTGGAATGATTTAAAATGCAATAATGAAAGTATTTAAGTAGTTTCTAATATGGAAATATGTAGAAATCAATTCTTATACTTGTGTTCATTGGATAATTATTTCTAGGCTATAAAAGATTACTCTATCTCAAGTAGAAAAATTAGAATTGTTTATTTTAAATGTGAGTTAACAATCCAATTTTTATTCAATCAAGCAATCAGCTCCCTATTTTTTTAAAGTACTGATTTCAAGGTTGATATTATTTCTTTTTTTCAGCAAGGCAGAATAACATTTAACAGAGATGTTAGCAAGCAGCTCGTTCAGTTTACCACATGTATAGAAAGTGATACCCTTTCTACTGCTACATGTCCAAGTGTTTGTACTGAATGCTTCCATAATGTCAATAATGATCCACTATTCAAAATTAGATGTAGCCCCGGTTTCTCAAATGCTTGAGTGATCATTTTCTTTAGTAATTGAGTTCCTCATAGAATTCCCACTGCCTGATTACTGCTCAGTAATCTAAGCATATTAATTTGAAAAGCTCCATAAGCGTGTGGCCAGGATAATGGCAGTGAAGTAATTGCAAGGAAATCTTTTACAAACAGGCTTATTTTCATCTAATAAACTCTTTCCTGATGGTTAACCGGCATGCAGTGAATGTGATATGAGTTCTAAAATGTATGTGCATTAATGTATCTGTTGAGATGGTTTGAAGATTAGATATTCTAGAAGGAGCTTAATAAGCACTTTGAAAAGATGTTTTTTAAAATAGTGTGTGTGTGTGTGTTAGTTTATTAGGAGATATGGATTTTAAGAGGAAGACAAGGTCACTGAAATTATGCTAGATGCCTTTCCTATGTTGTCACAGGTAATCCTCACATTAACACTGTGTAAGAATTCTACTATCCCTGTATGCATATAAGGATAAGGGAACTCAGATTGGTGAGTTTATTGCCCAAAGTCACAAGTCTAGACCACAAGTCAGTTCTGCCTGATCTAAACCAGTCCATTCCTCAGTTCCTGCCTCATCACAAAAGGTTAGCTATAATTTTAGTAGGTATATTCTAGCACTTTACACTAAGTATAAGGGCTCAAGTTTCAAAGCCCAGAGTTATATTAGATAATGCCTCCTAAATGGAAAGGAGGACCATAAATGTTGAATCTATTCTGGGGCACATATAAATGAGCATTGTACAAAAATATTCATATTATTATATTTACTAGTTTGTTGTATCTTTTAGATGCCACATATAAGTGATATCATACAGTATTTATCTTTCTCTGTCTGACATTTCTAATTAACATAATGCCCTCCAGTAGGGAGAGGGAAGAGGGGAAGGGTAATATAGGGGAAGGGGATTAAGAGGCACAAATGTTAGGTATAAAATAATCTACAGAACCGATAGCTAGTGGGAAGCAGCTGCATAGCACAGGGAGATCAGCTTGGTGCTTTGTGACCACCTAGAGGGGGGGGAGAGGGAGGGTGGGAGGGAGATGCAAGAGGGAAGAGATATGGGGATATATGTATATGTATAGCTGATTCACTTTGTTATAAAGCAGAAACTAACACACCATTTTAAAGCAATTATACTCCAATAAGGATGTTTAAAAAAAAAAGCTACAAGGATATATTGTACAACACAGGGAATATAGTCAATGTTTTATAATAACTACAAATGGAGTATAACCTTTAAAACTGTGAATCACTATATTGTACACCTATTAGTTATAATATTGTACATCGAATATACTTCAATAAAAATTGCATTATATTTCAACTGTCAACCACAAGAATGCAAAGCTCCATATTTGTATCTATTTTTATAACAAGTACAAAGTCAGCTGACTATTAGTATTTTAGAGAAGTGATGAAGAATAGATTTCTTGGTTGTTATTCTATGAATGATACCACCAACAAATCTAATTCACTGTGAATAATTCAAAGGCATTTCTAATACCTTATTATGCTTGAAAGATTCTGAAATTTAAGCCGAGCTGTTAGCAAGAACACAACTTTGTTGTTTTTTTAATTCTAAATTCTGTCCTATAAGCTGTTCAATACCTTAAATTTCATTAGATTCTGGTTAAGTGAAGCCCTTATCTACTTCTATAGAAACAGATTTATTTGGTAGGCGTTTGCTTGACTTTATTACCTTAATTTGTAGCTCCTCAATTAATCTATTAATTAATTGAGTGGCTGTTTACTTCAAACACAAGGCCTTAATATGTCAAATCATACAATAGTAAAACAAAACATTGTGATAAAATAACACATGCATAGTAGCAGTAAAAGAGCACATGCTTGTAGTAGCCCACAGACTTTATGAAACGTGGATTACCGTATCAGTCTATATTATATTCTAATTATCTCATGTTAAAATTCTATAATGGGAATGTTTGATATAGCTTCTGGTAACAGGGCCTATTGCTGCCTTTCATATCTGGGTTTAAAAAATACAAATGCACATACAAAAAAAACCAAAACGTTTTTCATTTTATTCTGTTTTGTTAAGGAGCAAGATTTTGGAGATAATAATAATTATTATTATAGTAATGTATTGGCACTGCACTGTACAATTTTCACATCACTTATGGTAATCATTGTATTTGATTCCCACAACAGCACAGGTTATATAGGGCAGGTTATCGTCATCTACCTGTGACTAAAAGCAACCCCCAGCCCCCCACCCTTGCCCAGGGCTGGCAAAAGGTCGAAGAGAAAAAAGAATCAGGCCTAAGAAGGATAATGACTTCTTTGCTTGTTTTTAACCCTGGTTTTCTGTGTCCCAATAATTGTCTCCTTGGTAGAATTCTCAAACCTTTTCTCTATTCTCACTCCTACCCCCAAAGACTCTTACCTTTTCTTCCCCTCAAGCTCGTGGGACTTAGGATATAATAGCCTAAATCTTGTTTTCTCTGACATGTAGATACATTTTCCTTTAGTTCTTTCCATGCAAAAATCCTACTGTTAAAAATTATTTTAGTTTTTCCTTTCCTGTGCAGCTTTAGGAACAAATGAGGTGAGGGACTGGAGAATCGAGTACGTTTTCGCTAACTGCCCTATTTCTTATTGGTTCACTATTACTAAGGGTGGGAAAAAAGTCTAAACTTGAAACTGCATTTTATTCCCCTGAGACAGTTGGTAAGGAATTTGGTAGGCTAATTCCTGACAGCCACAGGAGAAAAAAAGAAACGAGAAAGAAAGAAATGTGTGACTGGGAAATCTGCCAGGCAGATTTACCCAATCAGGAGATACCAGGCTTTCTTCATCCCACACAGCTGAATCCTAATCCCTAACTGCCCCCCTCACCTCAGTATACAACTCCATCACTTTCACTTGCTCAGACCAGCTCATTCACGCAGTTTGCTCATGCAGCTCATTCAGCTGCATTTGTAGGATGCAGAAACAACAGCTTTGGGGCTGTATTGGAGGGAAATCCCAATGCACCTGTCTAAACGGGACATTGAGGTTGCTGGGATTCCTAAACAGATCTTGAGAAGGTGAGAATATATGGTGTTCTGGCCCTTAGCTTTGCAACTCCAGATGAATTATCCTGGTCACATAGTTCTTTAGTGTTCTTACAGACAAGTATGTGTTGAATGTTGTGGCTTGAGAAAAGGACTGGCATTGTTTACATAAAGAGGTAAATTCTAACTTACTGTTTATTGACTTGGAAATCAATCTTTGGAAGAAAACAGGAGGCATATTACTTGAGCAGTAACATAGGCATTTGAGCTTCAGTCTTCTCAATCATAAACTGAAAGTATTGGATAAAATGTACTTAGGTGCTTCGAATTTAAAATTCACAGCTTCTTGTGACAAGTAACGTACCGCTTATGCTAAGTCGTTTCACCATTGGCCATGTTATATTCAGTTATAGCTAGATTCAATTTTTACATGGATTTAAGTGCTTGGGGTTGCTACAGAGATCTCTTTAAGAAAGGTTGCATTTTAAACTTGCTTGGAAATTTTGAGAAAGCTGGGCAAGTACTTATTTTAAATTAAACAAGATGAACCACAAAGCAAGATGAAAAACAAACACAAAAATGACAGTCACAGTGATAAAAAAAAAAACAAACAAACAGGCCAGAAGAAATGAAAGGTGAATTGAAGGGCCAGGGAATGTTTAATGTGGAACGTACCTGAAGAAGAGGAAGTCTCTTGCTTTGTTACTATTAATCATTTGAAGGCTCTGATGTATGAAAAATGAAACAGATTTGTGTTTGGTTAAGCAGAAGTGAAACTAAACAAGTAGAAATTATACAAGTAGCTAGATTTTTGACCCTAAAAGAGGAAGAAGTTTCTAGCAGTTAGACTTGTCCCACAAAATAAACTTCCTGGAGTGGTAGTGAGTTTAACACCTGAGGTACTGGAGGTAACAAACATCACAGTGACATTACAGCTAGAATCATTGCATTCGGATAAGTCTGAAATGTCTATAATCCCATAACCCTGATGCGAAGAGAACACTGAAGCATTACAGGGATTCGTTTCCTTGGCTTGGCTTAGCCTTGGCATGTGGCAAAATGCCAGCAACTAGCAAAGCTGTGAGTATTTTTACTTCGGCTTTCTCCTTCTCCATTCTATACTGTTGTGGGTAAGAGGCCCAGAAGTTTCAGCTTCCAGAGAGGAATATCCTGGCAAGACTTATATGATTAAAAAAAAAAAAAAAAAGTCTTTTAAGTAGAACCTTTAAAAAACACGTTTCTGTTCAGTAGATTTACTTATTATAATGTAATAACAGTCTACTTGTTTTTAAGGCAACTCTTTTCAACTCCAATCAAGTAAGTTAGTTTCAGTTTTCCCACAAATCAAACAACTATTGTCTTGTTCCAGCCTGTCAAAATGTTCTAGGTAAATCAATTTACAAGAAAGATATCTTGTTATGTATTGTTTTTCTTTCCTTTCTGAATTTTTTTGGTCTTTTTTCCGTCTCTTTTTATAGAGACTAAATCAATTTATTCCTTACAACATTTATTTTCAGAAAAGAGATAACTAACTCAAAATAATCCCTTTGAGGAGGAAAAAAAATCAAATTCATAAACAATAGACTAAGGAGAAGTTCTTTCCTCATTATGCTATTTCCAAATTATGCTATTAATTTTGCAAAACAAGCAAATGAAAGAAATGCCCGATTACAACAGTAATTATATCAGAGAAATTTAAATACCCTCAATTTTAAAATGCAGCCTAAACTGAGCAGGTTTGTTGGTAGGCTGTTGAATACTTCAAGCATAAAGACTTGTCATGTAGACCTATATTTGAGTGCCGCCTGTACCATTTACTAGTTGCGTGATTTTGGACAACTTACGTACTCCTTCTGAGCTTCAGTTTACTGAATTTGTAAATTAGGAATAAAAAAAATACCTACTTCAAAGGATTTAATGATAATACAAATAAAAAACTTAGCCTAGAGATACCTGTATCAAGTTTAAGTATTCATTGAATGTTGGTCATTATTTTAATTAACTTGAGGAGGATAAAGCCCATAGTTTTCCTAACATCTCTTTCTTGGATAACTCCTTGTATGTGGACTTTGAAAGATAAGTGGGGAACATTATTTTAAAATGATATTATGGCTTATATTTGTTAAAGCTCTTTTTTTTTTTTTAATGAGTCACCTTATTCAAGGGTTTTTTGTTTTCCTTGTAGAGAAGCACAGAAGGAGACTAAACAGAAAAAAAAAAAAAAATGAAAAGGATGTTGGAAAAGCCCAACTGCCTTTTAAATATTTTTGATTCCTGTTCACTGGAGATTTTAAAGGAAAATAGGGCAGAGTGGGGCAGTGAATATAGTCATTAATAAGATAGATACCGGTCAGTATAAATATGTGGATCTGTGGGTTATGGAAGATTGAACCCTTGTGAGGAACAATACACATTTAAGAAAAAGTATACTTTTTTAAAAATTTGTGATTCAGTCATGATTTTAACTCAAAATTTAAAAAAAATCTTTTTTTTTTCTTTAAATAGCGTTGATGATTATCTGAAGATACAGAATTCGAGTGTAGCATGTTCCCATTCTAGCGAAAAGAGTGAATTACTAGGATTTGGGTCCTTTAACACTAATCAGTCTTTAAAATACTAAGTTCTGACATAGAAAGTGAGAATATTTTTTTCATGGTCAAGAATGTTGAGTAGGATCAAGAAAGAATAAGTTCTAGCCCTAGTCTTACTGCTTTATATCTGTGTGTTTTGAGACATGACATTTACATTTTAGATCTCATTTCCCTCATCTGTAAAACATGAGCCTGGACTGGATATGCTCTTGAACTTCTTTTCATTTAGAAATGTCTGCCATTCTAAGAATTCTTTGAAATTATATTTTTAAGCCTAGATATATATTTTGGCCATATACCATCATACAAAAATGACTAATTTCTCAAAATGTACTTTAAGGACCACTTGAATTAAAATCACCTGAGCTGATTGTTAGGCATACTGATTTGGGAGTAACAACCTCAGCCCCAAAGCATCATTCTTGAACGTGGTGTTTACAATCTGTGTTTTTAACAAGCTGTTCAAACAACCTATATTCCAGGTGGCTGTTAAAATGTGAGAACAATTATTTTAGAATTAAATATCAAATATGGTTTATGCTCAGTGTAATATCTTTAGGTAAGAGTTTTTAATTTATCGCAAAGCTGTTTTATTCCGCTACTTGAAGATTCTGAAAAGAAAATAATGAGAATAGGGAATTTCTAATAGCTTTTTAAATCTATGTTTTTGACTGTGTTGCGTTATCCACTGGGGAAAAGCAGTTAATAAAAACAAATGTAAGTAAGTGACTGAAATATTAGTTATTTTAGTGCATTAAAATACTTATAGAATGTGAATTGGAACATAGAAAAACTTTCTCAGGCACTTAATAATTACTTTAAAAAATGTAAAATGCACTAACTCTAGATTTTTGAAAATATTGAATAAAGAAAATACTATAAATGGGTAAGGGAACAAAAACAATCTAGATTTTAATCTAATTATCTTCAGTATAGCTGCTCCCAAATAACATTCTCAAACCTGTAGCTGAGTCAAATAGATTAATGATAAAAAAGATCATTTATTCACAAACTACTAAAATAAACAAGTAGCTTTTTAAAAATAAACAGCTTTATTGAGATACAATTTCATACCATAAATGCATCCACTTAAAGTAAGTGTTTTTTAATCACTTAAAAGTCTTTCTATTTTTAGGAAGATGCTTGCTCAGCTACCAGTCTCTCAGCTGACACCATACATTCCAAACAAGCAATTTCACTGGGCATTTTATTGACAAACCACTTTTATAAGAATGCCAGAGGCTATCTGGGTGCAATTCTGTAAAAGAGTGATTTTGAACTTTCACTGGGTCATTCAGGATTCTAAAGTAAATTCACCTGAAAGCTTATTTAGTGTGAATGAGAGTTGCCATGCAGCTTGATGAATGTGAAGCTGAAGAAGATTGATGATAGGAAAGGGGCATGGGGGTGGACTTCAGATGGACTTGCTGCAAGGGCATAGCCATCAGATTTGATTAAGGACTAATTTGCAGGGTTAGTCCTTGCATCTCTTTGATGCTAGATTATCAAGCAGTTCCCACCTCCCAAAAAGGAAGTTTAAGTTTCCATAGAGTCCAAAAAAGCATCCTTATAGTGTGTGTGCGTGTGCGTGTGTGTGTGTGTGTGTGTGTGTGTGTGTGTGTGTTTGAGATTCTTACAGTGCATCATTCTACACTAGGTAACAGAAAAAAAAAGTCAATAAAGTTTCTCTTATTTGTGAGGATACTATTGGGATAAAAATCATAAAAGGTACAAAGGAAAGAAGATGGTTTGTGATAGTTTCTTCAAGGAATAATTGTCATTTAAATCTATAGATTTGTTATACATTCTTCTGGTCAGTAGCTCACATAATTTCTTGGAACTTTTTTTTCTTTTAATTTGTACTAGTAGAAATCAATATTTGGCTTTTTACTTCCTCACCTAATTAATATTTGGAGATGCATTTATTAAAAGATTAAGATGGATCTCATGATGCAACTGCTCTGTTAAGTCTTTGTGAGTGACTGTAAGTTTATATTTAGCTCCATATTGTACATGTGTCCTCTGTGAATTCAATTATTGCCTTTAGAAAATAATTAGCTCTATGTAATGTCAGGAATTTTTTGTATTGTATAATATGTTTCTCTCCTTTGGCATCAAAGTTCAAAACAGAGAATCCAAGTATCAACAAAATATCTGAAATCTGACCATTGTATTTTGTACTAAGGAGAACTAAGTATAACTGTGTGTGAGCTGGCAAAGTGGCACAGACCATTTGGAACATCAAAACAACTATGGTTTCCACCCAGACATGGGAGGATGTTTGCATAACTCTGGAAAAAGTTTCAGACACCATAGTTGTAACATCAGACTCTTTAGAATTCTTTCATGATATTATTTATTTTGCCAACATAGAATCTATAACAAATCAAAGCTATGTGTTGCAATATCCTGTTTTTAAAGTAAATTTTAAGAAAGTTAGTAGAAGTGAGAAGTAATAATTGTATGTGTGATGTATGTGTGTCTGTGTGTGTGTGTCTGTGTGTCTGTGCATACCTGTGTGTATCTTACCTAGAAACCTAGAAGCCACCTGTTGGGTTCCCATTCTTAAATTGCTAATCTTTCTGAGACTAATCTAATTAAGAGAAACCAAATTTCTAACCCAGATACTCAAAATGATGTAAGACTTGCTATTTGTTATTTCTTGAGTTATTTTCTCCCAAAATGAATATGCAAATTGAGAAGATGAGAGGAGTGTAATGATATTATGTTCTTTTTTATTCTTGCAGTCTTATGTGCAATGATAGTAAAGTAGGATCAAATATTAAAAGAACTACAGGCTTGTAATTAATAAGGATTTTCTACAATTCTTGCCTATGATTCTTAGAATTTATTTTATTTTGGTTTGTAATGTATAATGTGTACTGTGTAATGGTCAATGCTCCTGTTTTATTCATAACTTGAGAAATCTCAAAGTACCTAAAGTTACCTCAAACCATGAGCACACTTTTTTTTTTAAGACAAAATAAATTAGTTTAAATTCTCCCACAGAAGCAACTGACAAAGTATTAATCTCCAAAACATACAAACAACTCATGCAGCTCAATATGAAAAAAACAAACAACCCAATCCAAAAATGGGCAGAAGATGTAAATAGACATTTCTCCAAAGAAGATATACAGATTGCCAACAAACACATGAAAGAATGCTCAACATCATTAATCATTAGAGAAATGCAAGTCAAAACTACAATGAGATGTTATCTCACACCAGTCAGAATGGCCATCATCAAAAAATCTACAAACAATAAATGCTGGAGAGGGTGTGAAGAAAAGGGGACCCTCTTGCACTGTTGGTGGGAATGTAAACTGATACAGCCACTATGGAGAAAAGTATGGAGGTTCCTTAAAAAACTAAAAATAGAACTACCATACGACCCAGTAGTCCCACTACTGGGCATATACCCTGAGAAAACCATAATTCAAAAAGAGTCATGTACCAAAATGTTCATTGCAGCTCTATTTACAATAGCCAGGACATGGAAACAACCTAAGTGCCCATCATCGGATGAATGGATAAAGAAGATGTGGCACATATACACAATGGAATATTACTCAGCCATAAAAAGAAACGAAATTGAGCTATTTGTAATGAGGTGGATAGACCTAGAGTTTGTCATACAGAGTGAAGTAAGTCAGAAAGAGAAAGACAAATACCATATGCTCACACATATATATGGAATTTAAGAAAAAAAAATGTCATGAAGAACTTAGTGGTTCCCACTACTGGGCATATACCGAGAAAACCATAACTCAAAAAGAGTCATGTACCAAAATGTTCATTGCAGCTCTATTTACAATAGCCCAGAGATGGAAACAACCTAAGTGTCCATCAACAGATGAATGGATAATGAAGATGTGGCACATATATACAATGGAATATTACTCAGCCATAAAAAGGAATGAAACTGAGTTATTTGTCGTGAGGTGGATGGACCTAGAGACTGTCATACAGAGTGAAGTAAGTCAGAAAGAGAAAAACAAATACCGTATGCTAACACATATATATGGAATCTAAAAAAAGAAAAAAAAATGGTCAGAAGAACCTAGGGGCAAGATGGGAATAAAGAGGCATACCTACTAGAGAATGGACTTGAGGATATGGGAAGGGGGAAGGGTAAGCTGGGACAAAGTGAGACAGTGGCATGGACATATATACACTACCAAACGTAAAATAGATGGCTAGTGGGAAGCAGCCACAAAGCACGAGGAGATCAGCTCGGTGCTTTGTGACCACCTAGAGGGGTGGGATAGGGAGGGTGGGAGGGAGGGAGATGCAAGAGGGAAGAGATATGGGGACATATGTATAACTGATTCACTTTGTTATAAAGCAGAAACTAACACACCATTGTAAAGCAATTATACTCCAATAAAGATGTTAAAAATATAGCACAGGGGATGTTAGAAATAAAGTTTCATTGCTAAAATAAATAAATAAATTCTCCCACAAACTTGAGATTGTTAATTAATTCAGCCTCACTCCATTATACAATTAGAATTTAAACTCTTGGTCTCTATGTCTGTTAACAATGGAAAGTAATGAAAGAAATAATGTTGATGATTTATAATGACTTGGCCATAGTAAAATAGTAAATGGAAGAGAAAGGCTCTTTCTGGATTAAAAGACCTGGATGGAGGTCACAATTAAGTAGTTGTCTCAAATATTTTTCATTCTTAATTGACACTTTCCTTTAATTCCCTTCTTAATGAGGTAAAAGTAGTAAATGAATTCACATGCTAATTAGTTGTTTATACTAAATATCTTTCAGAAGTTTCAAAAGTTGATCCGTCATGAAAGGAGGTCACCAAAATATTGTTAATATTCTTTTTTCTCCATTCTACACTGTTAAGTAAAATAGAAATTTTGTTGATACATAAGTAAGCTTACAAAATAACCACATTTTTCAAATGAATTACTTGAACTGTTTAGTTTTTTAAAAAATATAATACCACAAATTTTGATCTCAACTTCTTGGCATTGACTTTGGGATGCTGCAGGTCACCAAAGATGTTGTTTGAAGAAGGAGTCCTTGCAAATGTATTCAGAAAAATAAATGTGCTAGGAAAACCCAAAAAAACCCCGAAAAAAACAAAAAAACCAAAAACTTAAAAATCAACCAAACTGAAACAAGGATAGACAAAGACAGCTTCAAAAACCTTTTATTCATGTGAACCTAGGTGCAATATTTTCAATTCAATACTTTTCAAAACATTCTTGGCAAAACTGATCTGTTAAGTTTGAAAATAATTTGATAACCCAGTGTTTTAGGAAATTCATCATTTTAAGAAAAGAGCTAATTTAGCCAGCTGATTTTAAAGTGTGATTTTACTTTTTTTAGTGAAAGGACTTTCTGGTCTTACAACTGATTTAACTGTATTTTTATTGGTAAGCTAGGTATCTGGAAGTTGAAGATAGTTTAAATTGCGGGGGGGTAGATAATCACAAACGGAAATTGATTCATCCTGAAAAGTACCTCAAGAACTTTGAGATTCAGTCTCATTTACCACTGTGATAATTTAGTACAAGAGAATAAACAGTAGTTAAATTTGTAAGTGGGTCCACATTGGTAGATGTTACCCAAGTTTATTAAGAATAAAGTAATTTAAAAAAAATGAGAAACTAAGAAAAATAATTAGAAAATCCGTTTAATGAATAATCCTAGAAAATGAAACTAAATTGTGATGTGTAAAATTGGTGGTAATACTGCCATTCTAAGAGATTTCATGATATTCATAAAATGACACACGAATTATGCTTCTACACAGGTGGAAGAGAAGAAAAGAGCATTGAATCACATTCTGATTTATTATTTTGAATTGGGGTATGTTAATATCAAATTGTAAATGTTGCATATCAATAAAATGGAGTATTGATAGTTAACAGTGAAAAAAATGATAGTGGGGTTAGAGTATATTTATTCACACAAGTGGAATACTTGGAGTATTCTGAGGTATACAAAATAATATGATGAAGTACACAAGGTAAAAGCTAAGTGTCACAAAATAAGCCCACATGGGTAGAATAAAATTTCTCAAAAGTTAGTTGTAAGAGTTCTAGTTTGATATCATTCACTTGCTGTGTTTGATAGAAAAGTGATATTACATTGGTATAATCTGAAATGTTTATCAGCTCTTTCCAGTTTCTAAATGGTGTCAGCAATAACATTTAAGCATAAACTCAAAAAATGTATCATAAGCTGTAAATTGAACATTTTGGCATATAAAATTAATCAAAATAATTGTTGTCCAACAGAGATATATTTCCTTAACGTATTTTCATTAATTTCTAAATTGTCTAGATTCTCCTGCCCATATGAAGAGATTTACCAAAGGTTTCCAGAATTCTTCACTGTACTTGGAAGGTTGAAAAAACTCACTAATTTCTCATTAATGAATGCTTTTGTAATTTTTAGGTACAATATTTACTTACTCATAATAATTTTCAGAACCTGTTCATTGATTTTTTAAACTTTCACAATTGGAATAATTTTAGTAATTTTTTTCTTATAAACTCCATATGGCTCACTTTCCTATAAACTCATATTGCTGTTTTGGTTTCCATTGTGTTACATTTCAGTTGATTATTGGGTGAGTTGGAAATGAGAAAGAAGCAGTGTGTTTAATTCATTTGTTGGAAAGATCTCTATCTATGCAATTTTTAGAAAAATCTTTGCTCCTGCATTGAGCTTGGGATGCCTGATAAGAATTGGTGTTATCTTCTTCCTTAGAAACAACTTTCTGCCTCAGATTTAATTAAAAAAAAAAATAGAAGGAGGAGGAGTAGGCAGAAGGTGGAAGGAAAGGAAGGAGAAAAGAAAAGAAAAAAAAAGAAATAAGAACAGAAAGTGGGGAGAAGGAAAGGGAGGAAGAGATGAAGAAAGCAGTTTGGGATCCTCTACTTTAGAGCTGTTCAGTTTGACATATTCACATATATTTCTGCTGTTTGGAGTCTTAATGAAGCACTTCAATAAAAAGAAGATATAAGGATTAGTTCTGTGTATATCTGAGTTCTATCTTACTTTAAAAAATACTACATATAGTACTTACATACTTAAAAATAATATAGAATGAGTTTACTCTTTGAATGTGATCCATTTAATTTTATATAATTTGGAAACATTACCTGGCAACAATGATATCAGTAATTTTTTCCCAACAAATATTTATTGAGCACCGAGTTAACGAATTTGTGGGTAAAACAGACCTTCTTATTTTCGTCACTTTGTAATCCAGTTGGAGACAGATATTAGATAAATTCATGGACAAATAAATATATAATCTCTAATTCAGTGAGTCATGGAAATTTTACCACCAGACCCCGACTAAATAAAAATAATTATTCAAGGTTATACGGCAGTAAACAAGAATTGCTTCACCTCACAATGCTTATATTGAGAAGGCAGGCAAATTATGAATCCTTCAGTTTCAAAGAGAAGCAGGGTCTTTCTTTTACTAGGGCTACTCCAGTGCAATTCCTCTTCTGCTTGCTTTCTCTATTCTCCCCCTCTTTCCCACCCCCCAACTGAGCTTACAATGTGAAATATAAGACTGAGAAAGACTTCAAAACACTGTCCAAGAAGGATCTTCACTTTCTTTAGGGTCCAACTACGTTTGTTACCTCAAGGCAAAATCTGATAAATGGGCTGAAGAGCCGAACTGTTTCCAGCGTTGGTCTGAAAGTCTTTAAATAGTGCTCGACAGTTGCCCCAGGGAGTCCTCCGCCTTTCTGTACCTGTTTACCAGGGCTTTAACTTTCTGAGTCTATAGATTAGGATGTGGATGTTACTTTCTCTGCATTTGTCAGTTTTGTCCCATCGAATTTCTCCCAGTAAGGAATTCCTTACTGCTTGTTTAACTGGTAGAATCCTTTTATTTGCCAAATTTGTTATGAATACATTCTTTAAAACCTGTCCTATTTGTGTTTTTTAAAAGATTTAGAACTTGAGGAAAGGTGGATGCATATGATAGTTCACTTGAATGATATACTTTGGATCCTCTCCCTTCCTAAGAAATTCATACTAGATCATGCAAACAAATCTGAGAGTGTGTTTAAGTAGAGAGAAGAAAAAAAAATCTCTGATTTGTAACTGTGCTTGGTACATTTAATTTTGGTGCCTATAGTTCTCCTTAATTGGTTGTGAAGGAGATATTGCACTGCTCTTGGGAAGCAGATGAATTTAAACCACCCAGTGTGGAAGAGGAGACTCTGAAATTGATAATATGGAAAAGACTGTAGTCCAAAAGTTGATGGTTAAAGAAACAAATTCACTTTGTCTGTATAAGTAAAAATGACGTAGTAAACATAGTGAGAAATTAAGATTTATAGCTGTAGTGGACATTCAGCTGCATTCCCTAAAAACGCAACAATGTGAGAATAATCATTTAAAAACTGAACATGAGTGCCATTAACAGTTGGTGGCATTCTGCTTTATTCCTCCATAACTACTTTTTTTTTTCTATCCTGTTCCATACCTCCTTTGTTTTGCTCTCTTTCCCTTTTATTATCTCATCCTCTATTCTCTTTATTTCTATTTTCCCATTTATTTATTCTTTATTCTGCCAATATTATTGAGTTACATATATAAATATATATATAAAGCACCTCTGATTGGAACTAAAAAGAATGATGACTCCATCTCTAATCTAAACTATTAATTAAAAAAATTATTTAACAAATATTTATTGGATTTCTACTGTATGTTCAGTAGTATCCTAGGCTCTATAGGTAGAGAAGTATACAAAGTAAAGTCCTACCCACAAGGAAGCTTATATTATCTACAGCTGTCCTGATAGCATAGCCACTAGCCATATGTAGCTATTCAGCACTTGAAATGTGGCCAAAATGAGGTGTGCTTTAAGTATAAAATACATGCCAAAATTTAAAGACAGTACAAAGAAAATAATATAAAAAATTCTTTAATAATTTTATACTGTTATACATAATATTTTTGATATATTATTTTAAACAATTTTGCCTGTTTCTTTTTACATTTTAACTGTGGCTGCTAGAAAAATTAAATTACATATCTGCCTCATATTGTATTTTTATTGGACGTTGCTGCTCTATAAGCTGAAAAGCAAATGGATATTTGCTGATTTTCATGGTGAAAAAGTGAACTATCTAGTTTCTTTTTTGAAAATGAAGTAATTTTCACTTAATCTTTCTCTCAATTTTTTGTTCAGTTTGCAAGAAACTTTAGAACTATATTTTTCGGGGGAGAAACTCAAATGCAGAGGCATTGGGTAGTTTGTCTAAGATAACTTAGGTAATCGATGTTACAAATAGTAAATAAATTGAAATTGCATGACTTTTTCTTTTATTTTTACGGTCTTAACCATTTTTTTAAACATCTTTATTGGAGTATAATTGCTTTATGATGGTGGGTTAGTTTCTGCTTTATAACAATGTGAATCAGCTATACATATACATATATCCCCATATCTCCTAATTCTTGCGTCTCCCTCCCACCCTCCCTATCCCACCCTTCTAGGTGGTCACAGAGCGCCAAGCTGATCTCCCTGTGCTATGTGGCTGCTTCCTACTGGCTATCAATTTTATGTTTGGTAGTATATATAAGTCCATGCCACTCTCTCACTTCATCGCAGTTTATGCTTCACCTTCTCTGGGTCCTCAAGTCCATTCTGTACGTCTGCATCTTTATTCCTGTCCTGCTCCTAGGTTGTTCAGAACCTTTTTTTTTTTTTTTTCTTTTCGGATTCCATATATATGTGTTAGCATACGGTATTTATTTTTCTCTTGCTGACTTACTTCACTCTGTATGACAGTCTCTAGGTCCATCCACCTCACTACAAATAACTCAATTTCGTTTCTTTTATGGCTGAGTAATATTCCATTGTATATATGTGCCACATCATCGTTATCCATTCGTCTATTGATGGACACTTAGGTTGGTTCCATGTCCTGGCTATTGTAAACAGAGCTGCACTGAACATTGTGGTACATGACTCTTTTTGAATTATGGTTTTCTCAGGGTATATGCCCAGTAGTGGGACTGCTGGGTCATATGGTAGTTTAATTTTTAGTTTTTTGAAGAAACCTCCATACTGTTCTCCATAGTGGCTGTATCAATTTACATTCCCACCAACACTGCAAGAGGGTTCCCTTTTCTCCACACCCTCTCCAGCATTTATTGTTTGTAGATTTTTTTGATGATGGCCATTCTGACTGGTGTGAGATGATATCTCATTGTAGTTTTGATTTTCATTTCTCTAATGATTAGTGATGTTGAGCATTCTTTCATGTGTTTGTTGGCAATCTGTATATCTTCATGGAGAAATGTCTATTTAGGTCTTCTGCTTATATTTGGATTGGGTTGTTGTTTTTTTTATATTGGGCTGTATGAGCTGCTTGTAAATTTTGGAGATTAATCCTTTGTCAGTTGTTTCATTTGCAAATATTTTCTCCCATTCTCAGGTTGTCTTTCATCTTGTTTATGGTTTCCTTTGCTGTGCGAAAGCTTTGAAGTTTCATTAGGTCCCATTTATTTATTTTTGTTTTTATTTCCATTTGTGTAGGAGGTGGGTCAAAAAGGATCTTGCTGTGATTTATGTCATAGAGTGTTCTGCCTATGTTTTCCTCTAAGAGTTTTATAGTGTCTGGCCTTATATTTAGGTCTTTAATCCATTTTGAGTATAGTTTTGTGTATGGTGTTAGGGAATGTTTTAATTTCATTCTTTTACATGCAGCTGTCCAGTTTTCCTAGCACCACTTATTGAAGAGGCTGTCTTTTCTCCATTGTATATTCTTGCCTGCTTTATCAAAGATATGGTGACAACATGTGCGTGGGTTTATCTCTGGGCTTTCTATACTGTTCCATTGATCTGTATTACTGTTTTTGTGCCAGTACCGTATTGTCTTGATTACTGTAGCTTTGTAGTATAGTCTTAAGTCCAGGAGCCTAATTCCTCCAGTTCTGTTTTTCTTTCTCAAGATTGCTTTGGCTATTCAGGGTCTTTTGGGTTTCCATACAAGTTGTGAAATTTTTGTTTCAGTTCTGTGAAAAATGCAAGTGGTAGTTTGATAGAGATTGCACTGAATCTGTAGATTGCTTTGTGTAGTATAGTCATTTTCACAATTTTGGTTCTTCCACCCCAAGAACATGGTATATCTCTCCATCTGTTTGTATCATCTTCAATTTCTTTCATTAGTGTCTTATAGTGTTCTGCATACAAGTTTTTTGTCTCTTTAGGTAGGTTTATTCCTAGGTGTTTTATTCTGTTTGTTGTAATGGTAAATGGGAGTGTTTCCTTAATTTCTCTTTCAGACTTTTCAGCATTAGTGTACAGGAATGCAAGAGAGTTCTGTGCATTAATTTTGCATCCTGCAACATTACCACATTCATTGATTAGCTCTAGTAGTTTTCTGGTAGCATCTTTTGGATTCTCTATGTATAGTATCTTGTCATCTGCAAACAGTGACAGCTTTACTTCTTTTCCAATTTGGATTCCTTTTATTTCTTTTTCTTCTCTGATTGGTGTGTCTAAAACTTCCAAAACTATGTTGAATAATAGTGGTGAGCATGGACAACCTTGTCTTGTTCCTGATCTTAGAGGAATGGTTTCAGTTTTTCACCATTGAGAATGATTTTGGCTGTGGGTTTGTCATATATGACCTTTATTATGTTGAGGAACGTTCCCTCTATGCCTACTTTTTGGAGGGCTTTTATCATAAATAGGTGTTGAATTTTGTCAAAAGCTTTTTCTGCATCTATTGAGATGATCATATGGTTTTTGTCCTTCAGTTTGTTAATATGGTTTATCACATTGATTGATTTCCATATATTGAAGAATCCTTGCATTCCTGGGATAAACCCCAGTTGAACATGGTGTATGATCCTTTTAATGTGCTGTTGGATTCTGCTTGCTAGTATTTTGTTGAGGAATTTTTCATCTATGTTCATCAGTGATATTGGCCTGTAGTTTTCTTTCTTTGTGACATCTTTGTCTGGTTTTGGTGTCAGGGTGATGGTGGCCTCATAGAATGAGTTTGGGCCTGTGCCTCCTTCTGCTATATTTTGGAAGAGTTTAAGAAGGATCAGTGTTAGCTCTTGCCTAAATGTTTCATACGATTCACCTGGGAAGCCATCTGGTCCTGGGATTTTGTTTGTTGGAAGAGTTTTAATCACAGTCTCAATTTCCTGCTTGTGATTGGTTTGTTCATATTTTCTGTTTCTTCCTGGTTCAGTCTCAAAAGGTTGTGCTTTTCTAAGACTTTGTTCATTTCTTCCAGGTTGTCCATTTTATTTACATATAGTGGCTTGTAGTAATCTCTCGTCATCCTTTTTATTTCTGCAGTGTCAGTTGTTACTTCTTTTTCATTTCTAATTCTATTGATTTGAATCTTCTCCCTTTTTTTCTTGATGAGTCTAGCTAATGGTTTATCAATTTTATTTATCTTCTCAAAGAACCAGCTTTTACTTTTATTGATCTTTGTCATTGTTCCCTTCATTTTTTTTTCATTTATTTCTGATCTGATCTTTATGATTTCTTTCCTTCTGCTAACTTTGGAGTTATTTTGTTCTTCTTTCTCTAATTGCTTTAGGTGTAAAGTTATATTGTTTATTTGAGATGTTTCTTGTTTCTTGAGGTTGGATTTTATCGCTTAAACTTCCCTCTTAGAACTGCTTTTGCTACATCCCATAGATTTTGGGTTGTTGTGTTTTCATTGTCATTTGTTTCTAGGTATTTTTTGATTTCCTCTTTGATTTCTTCAGTGATCTCATGGTTATTATGTAGTGTATTTATCTGCCTCCTTGTGTTTGTATTGTTTACAGATTTTTCCTGTATTTGATATCTAGTCTCATAGCATTGTGGTCAGTAAAGATACTTGATATGATTTCAATTTTCTTA
The DNA here is from genome assembly GCF_008692025.1 of Phocoena sinus. Classification (NCBI taxonomy): domain Eukaryota; kingdom Metazoa; phylum Chordata; class Mammalia; order Artiodactyla; family Phocoenidae; genus Phocoena; species Phocoena sinus. Next base: position 24,834,538 of record NC_045769.1, read on the forward strand.
AATTTACCAAGGCTTGATTTTTATCCCAGGGTATGATCTATCCTGGAGAATGTTCCATGAACACTTGAGAAGAAAGTGTATTCTGTGTTTTGTGGATGGAATGTCCTATAAATAACAATTAAGTCCATCTTGTTTAATGTATCATTTAAAGCTTGTGTTTCCTTATTTATTTTCATTTTGGATGATCTGTCCATTGGTGAAAATGGGGTGTTAAAGTCCCCTACTATGATTGTGTTACTGTCAATTTCCTCTTTTATGGCTGTTAGCATTTGCCTTATGTACTGAGGTGCTCCTATGTTGGGTGCATAAATATTTACAATTGTTATATCTTCTTTGATTGATCCCTTGATCACTATGTAGTGTCCTTCTTTGTCTCTTGTAGTAGTCTTTATTTTAAAGTCTGTTTTGTCTGATATGAGAATTGCTATTCCAGCTTTCTTTTGATTTCCATTTGCATGGAATATCTTTTTCCATCCCCTCACTTTCTGTCTGTATGTGTCCCTAGGTCTGAAGTGAGTCTGTTGTAGATGGCATATATATTGGTCTTGTTTTTGAATCCATTCAGCCAGTCTGTGGCTTTTGGTGGGGGCATTTAATCCATTTACATTTAAGGTAGTTATCGATATGTATGTTCCTATTACCATTTTCTTTATTGTTTTGGGTTTGTTATTGTAGGTCTTTTCCTTCTCTTGTGTTTCCTGCCTAGAGAAGTTCCTTTAGCATTTGTTGTAAAGTGGTTTGGTGGTGCTGAATTCTCTTAGCTTTTGCTTGTCTCTAAAGGTTTTCATTTCTCTGTTGAATTTGAATGAGATCCTTGCTCTGTAGAGTAATCCTGGTTTTAGGTGTTTCCCTTTCATCACTTTAAATATGTCTTGCCACCCCCATCTGGCTTGAAGATTTTCTGCTGAAAGATTAGCTGTTAACCTTATGGGGATTCCCTTGTATGTTATTTGTTGTTTTTCCCTTTCTGCTTTTAATATTTTTTCTTTGTATTTAATTTTTGATAGTTTCATTAATGTGTGTCTTGGTGTGGTTCTTCTTAGATTTATCCTGTATGGGACTCTCTGTGCTTCCTGGACTTGACTATTTCCTTTTCCATATTAGGGAAGTTTTCAACTACAATCTCTTCAAATATTTTCTCAGTCCCTCTCTTTTTCTCTTCTTCTTCTGGGAGCCCTATAATTCGAATGTTGCTGCATTTAACGTTGTCCCAGAGGTGTCTGAGACTGTCCTTAATTCTTTTCATTCTTTTTTCTTTATTCTGCTCTGCAGTTGTTATTTCCACTATTTTGTCTTCTAGGTCACTTATCCATTCTTCTTCCTCAGTTATTCTGCTATTGATTCCTTCCTGAGAATTTTTAATTTCATTTATTGTGTTGTTCATCATTGTTTGTTTGCTCTTAGCTCTTCTACTTCATTGTTAAGCAGTTCTTGTATTTTCTCCATTCTATTTCCATGATTTTGGATCATCTTTGCTATCATTACTCTGAATTCTTTTTCAGGTAGACTGCCTATTTCCTCTTCATTTGTTTGTTCTGATGGGTTTTTATCTTGCTCCTTCATCTGCTTTGTGTTTCTCTGTCTTCTCATTTTGCTTAACTTACTGTGTTTTGGGTCTCCTTTTCACAGGCTGCAGGTTCATTGTTCTGATTGTTTTTGGTGTCAGTCCCCAGTGGCTAAGGTTGGTTCAGTGTGTTTGTAGGTTTCCTGGTGGAGGGGACTGGTGCCTGTGTTCTGGTGAATGAGGCTGGATCTTGTCTTTCTGGTGGGCAGGACTGCATCTTCTGGTGTGTTTTTGGGTGTCTGTGATCTTATTATGAATTTAGGCAGCATCTCTGCTAATGATTCGTGTTGTGTTCCTGTCTTGCTAGTTGTTTGGCATAGGGTGTCCAGCACTGTAGCTTTCTGGTCGTTGAGTGGAGCTGGGTCTTAGTGTTGAGATGGAGATTTCTGGGAGAGCTTTCACCGTTTGATATTACATGGAGCTGGGAGGTCTCTGGTAGACCAATGGCCTGAACTTGGCTCTGACACCTCAGAGGCACAGGTCTCACACCCAACTGGAGCACCAAGACCCTGTCAGCCACATGGCTCAGAAGAAAAGGAAGAAGAAAAGAAAGAAAGAGAGACAGGATGGAAGGAAGGAAGAAAGGAAGGAAGGAAGAAAGAAAGAAAGAAAGAAAGAAAGGAAGAAAGAAAGAAAGAAAGAAGGAAAGTGAAAGAAAGAAAGAATAAAGAGAAAGTTATTAAAATAAAAAATTTTTTAAAATTATTAAAAAATTAAAAAGTAATAAAAAAGGAAACAAAGAAAGAAAGAAGAGAGCAACCAAACCAAAAAACAAATCCACCAATGATAACAAGCGCTAAAATCTATACTTAAAAAAAAAAAAGACAGAACCCTAGGAGAAATTGTAAAAGGAAAGCTATACAGACAAAATCACTCAAAGAAGCATACACACTCACAAAAAGAGAAAAAGGAAAAAAGTATATATATGTTAAAACAAAAAGGAAGAGAGCAACCAAATCATTAAACAAATCTACCAATGATAATAAACTCTAAATACTAAACTAAGATAAACAAAACCAGAAACCAGTCAGGCACATACAGCAAACCCCATGTCTACAGTTGCTCCCAAGTCCACCACCTCAGTTTTGGGATGATTCGTTGTCTATTCAGGTATTCCAGAGATGCAGTGTACATCAAGTTGATTGTGGAGATTTAATCCGCTGCTCCTGAGGCTGCTGGGAGAGATTTCCCTTTCTCTTCTTTGTTCACAGGGCTCCTGGGTTTCAGCTTTGGATTTGGCCCCACCTCTGCATGTAGGTCACCTGAGGGCGTCTGTTCTTCGCTCAGACGGGACGTGGTTAAAGTAGCAGCTGATTAGGGGGCTCTGGCTCACTCAGGCCGGGGGGATGGAGGGGTACGGATGCGGGGGAGCCTGCGGCGGCAGAGGCCAGCAGGACGTTGCAGCAGCCTGAGGCGTGCCGTGCGTTCTCCCGGGGAAATTGTCCCTGGATCCCGGGACCCTGGCAGTGGCGGGTTGCACAGGCTCCCGGGAGTGGTGGTGTGGAGAGTGAGCTGTGCTCGCACACAGGCTTCTTAGTGGCGGCAGCAGCAGCCTTAGGATCTCATGCCCGTCTCTGGGGTCTGTGCTGATAGCCGGGGCTCGCGCCCGTCTCTGGAGCTCGTTTAGGCGGTGCTCTGAATCCCCTCTCCTCATGAACCCGAAACAATTGTCTCTTGTCTCTTCGGCAGGTCCAGACTTTTCCCCAGGCTCCCTCCCGGCTAGCCGTGGCGCACTAGCCCCCTTCAGGCTGTGTTCACGCTGCCAACCCCAGTCCTCTCCCTGTGCTCTGACCGAAGCCCAAGCCTCAGCTCCCAGCCCCGCCCGCCCCGGCGGGTGAGCAGACAAGCCTCTCCGGCTGGTGAGTGCTGGTCGGCACCGATCCACTGTGCGGGAATCTCTCCACTTTGCCCTCCGCACCCCTGTTGCTGCGCTCTCTTCCGTGGCTCCGAAGCTTCCACCTTCCGCCACCCGCAGTCTCTGCCCGCGAAGGGGCTCCTAGTGTGTGGAAACCTTTCCTCCTTCTTGGCTTCCTCCCACTGGTGCAGGTCCCGTCCCTATTCTTTTGTCTCTGTTTTTTCTTTTGCCCTACCCAGGTATGTGGGGAGTTTCTTGCCTTTTGGGAAGTCTGAGGTTTTCTGCCAGCATTCAGTAGGTCTTCTGTAGGAGTTGTTCCACATTTAGATGTGTTTCTGATGTATTTGTGGGGAGGAAGGTGATCTCCACGTCTTACTCCTCCGCCACCTTAACCATTTTTTTCCACATGAGTTTTAAACACGTGCCTATGTATAATAAGGTACAAGGAGTAACAAATATTTGTTTTGTATGAAAAACAAAAACAAATCCTTACTGAAGTTTTCAGAGAAGTAACCTAGGTTAATTAGGTGAATGTTTTAGCCTCCCTCCCCAAACCCTTCCACTAAGGCAGGCTGAATATTGCTTATGTCAGTCTCTCTGCTGCTGCCACCACTAACTGGCTTAAATGTGATGTCCTGAACAATAGAATGTAATTAACAGTGTTCAAGGTGATGATATTTAAAGAAATGAACATGCAAATTTAAATTAAAATAGTGTCAGTATTAATAATTGTGGTTATAAAAGGGAGAATGGTGAATTTTAATTTTGCATATGATAAAATAATTAAAAATATATATAGTGTGAGACTTCAAGACAATAAGCTGACATTTAACTGAGAGGAAGTTTATTGTAGAAAACAGTTTGCTGACCTAGAAAAATGTATCCACTTCTGTGCAATCAGTCACATTATGCCTTAACATTTGGAGAGTTAGATACTTAAGTTTTACTTCAGGTATGGAACTCTAACAATTAAAACACTGCTCAACATATGATGTATAATTTTAGTATTTTATAAGATTTTTTTCTCTATTATATAGTATGCTAAAATAGTCTGAGATTAAATATGCAAGTTTTTAGATTTCTCACTTTTCATCATTAGCAACAATACAACTGTCATAATTTTATTCTGAAAAGCAAAGCATTAAAGGTCTCTGATTCCTTGAAAAAATGCCCTCAAAGTTAATAATGGCATTAAAAGTTATGACACAGATTGCCACTTAATAAAGAAGATGAGTTGCAAGTATATATAAGTAATAATCTGAAGTTCCTTTCACTGCTATTTCATTATTGAATTAGTTAACTCATCTTAAAGTTACTATTTAAGGAGTACTCATTCACTTCCTATACCAGGGAATGGTAACAAATATTTAGTGAGTGCCTCCTATGCCCAGTCACTGTACTAGATGCTTTTTGTAAACATCTCATTCTAGTCATTTAGTCTCATGATAATTTCACAAAGTAATTGTCACTGTCTTTATTTTAAAGTTGAAAAAGAACTAAAACTGAAGCTGTCTGATTCATCTTTGCTAAAATTCCTAGCCAAATCCTTATTTTATAAGTATTCAAGAAATATTTATTGAATAAATATGCTGAGTACATTATACATTTCTTAAGGATTGTATCTTCAATGTGTTTACAGTCTTAAATGATTGGAAAAATAAGAACACTAAAATAACTTGATTGGTTGTATTTTTCCTTGGATTGTGGCAATAATAAAGTTCTTATATCAGAGGGCATTAAGTTGGGTATTAGGAAATAAATTTTAAATGGTCATAGTTTTTTTTTCTTCATATGCTGTTGCTGTATATTCAAATTTGAAGTTTACATTGATGGTTAAGTGAGCTCTCTTATAATTTAATTTTCTGTGGTGCTCATCCAAAATTTGTAGACCAGAGTATTCTCCTTCAGATAGAGCAATTTTTACAATTTTGCATATGTTAAATTGAAAAGAACCTCAGGTAGATTACTACTTCTTTTTTCTGCTGGAGTGATTTATAACCAGTATGGGGTTACAGACCCAAATCCTACAAAAATATTTCCTCTAAGTAACTCTTCTAATGTAATTCCCCCAGTAGGTCTACAAATTGCAATTTACTTTGTCTACCAAAATTATGGTGCTCTAAGTTGGCCAAATTATAGAGCTATAATTCTGTTGAGTATTGCTTCAAAGCATTTCATCAACTTAACCCTCAAGGAAATGCATGGCCGATTTTTTTTTTTTTTTTTTTTTTCCCATACGCGGGCCTCTCACTACTGTGGCCTCTCCCGTTGTGGAGCACAGGCTCCAGACGCGCAGGCTCAGCGGCCATGGCCCACAGGCCCAGCCACTCCACGGCATGTGGGATCCTCCCAGACCGGGACACAAACCCGCGTCCCCTGCATCGGCAGGCAGACTCCCAACCACCACGCCACCAGGGAAGCCCTGCATTCCCGATTTTTATGACGCAGGATCCTACATGGAGAACTGGCAGGAATTTGGCTCACAGCTTTATTTCTACTCATCATTGAAACCTTTATTCTCTTGTATTGAGGTGGGAAAAGTTAAGGGCAAGATATTTTATCAATATATATTGATCACCCTTTGTTACCTTAGACTGAAGATGTCTAGGGGGTCAAACTATATGACTTCAAAATACCTTCTGGTCTTTTCATGCTCTTTCAGAGTGTTTTATGGAAATATCATTTGTAGAATGAATGTAGGTAGGGATGAGATGTTTGACCGAGAGAATGCTAACTCTAAATGTTATAAACAAAACTTGTTTCCTCAGATTAATTATTTATAACTAGTGCCTAAAATATGATATAGTTTTAGATTTTCAGGACTTTTGTTCTTTCCTGTAATGACGGGATGAATGAATGAAGGAGAAAAGAAAATTTCTCTGGTATGCTTTATAACTCTTTTATTTATGCAAAAAATCGTGGATATAATGTAATTTGGCTAGTAAAATCCAGAAAGAGGAGTTCCATATGAATTCAGATTCAGTTATCATTCAGTGCTTATTATTTTCCAGAGAGTTTGCTTATGTTTTCTCAACTATTGTCCTTTATGTCAAAATCAACAACCAAGTATTTTTATTAAGCAACTCTCATCTGAACCCATTCATATCTGTATCCATTATTCTATTGGAATTGTGGATCATTTTCTTTAGAGTGGTGGGTAGGATAGAAAGAAAAAACAGGAACTGCTTTCTCAAAAATTCAGAGCAAAGTTATCTCTTCCTTGGTTATGATTCATGGTTTGGGGACTTCAGTCCATTATTTATTTGAATATTTGAGAACAAGTAAAGCAACTGGTCAAAAGCCTTAACCAGCCTTTGACTACTCCCTGAGAACACTTTGATTCAAAGTGTGGTTTGGGGCCTGTTTTGGGGCAAGGAGATAAATTAAGTCTTTTTATTTTCAAAGGAAAATAATAACTTTGTTTCATATCACTGGCTATTAAAACAACTATGTAGGGCTTCCCTGGTGGTGCAGTGGTTGAGAGTCTGCCTGCCGAGGCAGGGGACACGGGTTCGTGGCCCGGTCCGGGATGATCCCACATGCCGCGGAGCGGCTGGGCCCGTGATCCATGGCCGCTGAGCCTGCGCATCCGGAGCCTGTCTTCTGCAATGGGAGAGGCAACAACAGTGTAAAATTCCTGTATTTTAGACAAACTTCAATATCATATTATGTACGTGATAGCAAAATTTCCCAAAGAAATGTTATTTGAAAGAACCAGTCCCAGAAACTTAGTATGCATTTATTTCCTTCAATTCTCTAAGATCTTCACTTAGATAAATGATCAGAAAGATAACAAACTTGGGCTATATTACTTAAATCCTTCATGAAGAGCCTTTTAGAATAATAATTTAACATTGTCTTCTTAGTGGACTTAAGAAAAGGCTACATGGTAACTATTTCTGCATGCTTCTTATAACTTGCATTGAAAAGATTTTATTATGTAGTTCATAGTATTATTATGATATATTAGCAAACGTTTAGCTTTTAAAATGTTTGTTTCTGCCAGTAATCAGCACGATTCATTTATTTAACATCTTTGTTGGAGTATAATTGCTTTACAATGTTGTGTTAGTTTCTGCTGTATAACAAAGTGAATCAGCTATATGTATACATATATCCCCGTATCCGTATCCCCTCCCTCTTGCGTCTTCCTCCCACCCTCCCTATCCCACCCCTCTAGGTGGTCACAAAGCACCGAGCTGATCTCTCCGTGCCATGCAGCTGCTTCCCACTAACTATCTATTTCACATTTGGTAGTATATATATATGTCAATGCTACTGTCTCACTTCATCCCAGCTTACCCTTCCAGCACGATTTATTTTTCAGTGAACTGTTTCCTTTTTTGCCTGGGATTCTAAGAGCTGTTTGTACTTAGAGAATCTACTCTTTCAGTTGGACTATATGCTCTCCTCACCTTTTCTTCCTTTATCATTAGAATAACAGAGATTTTAGAACTATTTTGGACCTGGAAGGCCATCTAATCTGAAGCCTTAGTTAGCAAAAGGAGAAACTGAGGCTTTGGAAGATTAAGTGACTGAGCCAAGAACGTATAGGTTATAAGTGACAGAGCTCAGATTGTAATGTAGGCCTTTTGTCTATATTCAAGTTTTATATGCATTTTATTGTCAAGTCTGTTCTCTTATTCACTTTAATGATTTAATGATATTTAGATTTTTCATCTTAAAATATCTCACATGGATTTTGGAAGTATATCAGGACTAACAAAGTGTGGAAACCAAAATATATTTTAGTCAATTGAAAATGCCACCCAGAAATCTGTACAATTAAACCTTATAGTCACAGATGGCATAAAAAATTATAATTGACTTTTACTTTACTTAAATCACTCTTTTCTTCCAAGTATCAAATCATAATTGTTGGGTAAGTAAATTTGTAAACAAATATTCATAATTAATTTCCCAAAAGTGATATGAACAAATGCATCTAAACTTTAAGCATTAAATTAGAACGTTAGTAAAACAAAATGTGGCTGCACTGACTCTGAGGATATAAATTTATTCAGAGAGTGGGCTGCTTTTACCAGCCAGGCAAGTTAGTACATGGAGTTTAATAAATATTGAATAAAATAAGGAAGAAATGTGAATTTGATGAAGTTTGCTGGCAATTAGAGCAATTTATTTCACTATTAACATGACAAGCTCTAAATGGAAATCAGTTACGGATGAAAATGCAATTTTATTGCCTGGTATTCCCAGTGTCATGTAATTAAATAAAGAAATGGGCTGTAGGGGCAAGGGGTGTCCATGGCTGACAGTTCTGGGAAAACAACCATCCCTCATGCACGAACGTGCTGCCATCACAGTGCTGAGATGGGGTTTATTTGTGCATTTGTGTATTCTCAGGGAGACTTTTATTTATAGAGTTCCTCTCCTATTTGAAATACTGTATCTCAAATGGAAGGAAGACAATAGTCTTGCTAGATTAAAAATACCAAGTACAATTAAACAGCACATTTTGTGGGGGGAAGCAGATATGAGAGTTTTTACTTCTTGATATGAAAATAAAATAAGAACACATACAACAAATTTTAAACTATTATCTTTTTAAAGCATTGTATTGGGATGTTGTGTGTGTGTGTGTGTGTGTGTATGAATGAATAAATGAATATACACTCACAAATTAAATAGCTATTTATGTATAAGCAGCCAAAGTAAATATTTCATGTTTGGCAAATGTACTTAAATATCAGTCGGTCCAGCTGAAGTATTTTAGGATGTCTAAAGATGATACAAGCTGTTAAAAAAAAAAAATTATATATATATATTTCAGGAAACCATTTTGATTTTTGAATATGTGTCTTTAAAATTCATTAAGTATATGTCTTGATTTAACATATATTTCTCTTGATGTTCAGATACATAATTAGGAACATAATATATAATTATGTAAATAAGTTGCTCATGTTTTATTTTTATTTAGTTTCAAAATTTATTTTTGTCACGTGTTGGTATATAGTTATTGTGGGAATATTTTAATGAATAAAATCAGCAAATTAAGTCAATATTTTATATTTAAATTTTTACTATCGTGAAGCATATTGAAATGTTTTCAAAATAATAAAGGGTCATTGCTTTTTTGCTTAGGTTGGTCTCATCATAACTTCCCTTGCCTGGAAAAGTGCGTGGCTATATTATGAATGTGAAGAGTAATGCCAACCATATTTTAGGTGGTATAAAAGGAATCAAAATCTCTGCAGTCCATTTGTCTATATAATTTTGGCCAATTCAATCTTATTGATTGTTATAAGAATATTAATAAAAAGTAGATTAAAAGCATGAAAAGTATTAAATGAAATGATTTATGTAAATAATTTGAAAATGTATATTGCTCAGAGTATGCATTCTCTAGCATATGTTAATACTGATACTAGGAGACAAATTAGTTTTTCTTTATTATTTTTGGTGTGGGCTCTCCAAAAAGAGTAATGCCTTAGGAAATTGGGTTTGTTCTATTAGGTGTATCAAATTGAAAAGCCTTAGTTGTTACTTTATCTAATTTCAAAAGGAAAAGTGAATGGATTAGCCATTATAAAATAATTAAACTTGTTAATTTAGCATTCATAAGTTGGGCATTCATAAATTTGAATATATATATTACTTTTTATATGAAGAAAATATTTTAAATGCCTTATTAATGTTTTAATGTTAGATTTATGTTTCTTTTTATTGCCTTAATTATGTATATATGTATATTATATACATACATGCATTCATTATACATACACGCATACATACTGACATATACACATGACATGAAATGAAGTAACATAATTTGGAATTTTTTATAGGTTCTGATATTTCTCTGATTACATAAAATTTGGAGTTCATCAGATTGCTTATCTTTCATTATAGGCTCTAATGGTCTTAACATATAAACTATTATCGTGATTTCTTCTGTATTGAAGATGTTCTAAAGAACCTTAGCTTTTCTAGTTAGTAAGAGAGCTCAGATTCTTGAGTAGTGAATCTGGAAATCTTACAATATGTAAAATGGCCATGTGAATTTTGCTTCAACCCTCTGCTACTGTGGCATCATTAGTTCAAGGGAGGATTCTGGTCCAGTTCTGATTTACGTCTAGTATAAAGAACCAGAAGTTGATTGATGTTTTATCAACAATTTGGCACATCTTGTGCACTTTCTGTGGGGCTGGCTTGGAGTATATTTGGACACCTAGATTGAATGGTGGAAATATGTCTCTGGATATTCTGGATGTCTTTAGATCAAAGTGAGCACTCTGTGCCCGACCAGCCCAGACGTGGATGTAACTTTCCCAGATGCATACTGACTTTAGTAAGTGGAAGAAATTTTCCAGGGTATCCAACAAAGGAAATTAAAATTTTTTCTGTTTATTAGAAAATTTTTTTCAAAATTCAGGAATAGTTCAGAATGGCAGCGGGAATTGGGAGAGAATGAGTTTTACTGGCTTTACATGATTGACTCTAAAGCTTAAATGTAAATTGCCAAACAACCCTCCCCCGACCAATTGTATGGAAAACTTTAATGATTTTCCCTTCCAGACCCTTCCCTTTTCAAAAATGTTTATTGTGCATGTTCTTTGTGTCTGTATTGTGTTATGTGCTGGGAATATCATAAATAAGATGAATCTGTATTATCAAGAAACTTAAAATCTAAAGTGGAAATAAATACATGGGAGCAAACAAATGCAATAACACAAAATAAGTATTATGCTAGACATTTTTAGGGGTCCCTACTTAGGCACAATGAAGGAATGGTCAGTATTCTCTGGGTTTAGGTTTCCAGGGTTCATAGAGTATGTATATTTAAAATGAGACTTGAAATGTCAGTAGATTTAATGCTGGAAGAGCTTTTCCAGTATGACAGTTAAGGCCATGGATGTTTGAAATAACATGGTCGGTTTCAGGAGCTGAAAATGGTTCATTAATGCTGGAGTATGCAGGACACTGGGCTTTGGCCTAGTTTCTAAAGAGAAATGAGGCTGAGAATGAGCCCTAGGGAGGAATATGCCCATTTCTCTCACTGAAGGCTGAGTGGATGGAGGTGCCATTTATGGAGCTAAGAAATATAGGAGGAGAAACCAGCTTAAGGAGAAAAAATAGTGATTCAATTTTGGATGTATAGTTCCAGTTGCCTTTAGAACATAAGTGGAGGTACTATGTAATCATGTCTAGAGATCAGAGGAAGAGTTGAGGCTGAAAATATAGATTTTAGTATCATCACCTTATGGATGGAATGATGGAACTCTGGGGATCAGCAAGAATACCCTGGAAGAATGGAAAATAATTTCAAGGACAGAATTCTGGGGCCTCAACATTTGCAGGGTAAGCAGATTGAAAAGATGTCTGGAAAGAAGGCCAAGAAAGCACAACTGGAGCTATAGGATTTTGTCAAAAATATTCAAGGGAGAGAGTGATTCTGAAGGAAAGAACTGAAGAATACACATATATTGGCTTTGGAAGCAGTTGATGTCCTTCACAAGATAAGCTTCAGTGGCTTGAGAGGGCAGAGGGAGGGGCAGCAGAGAGCATGTATAGATTATTCTGTTAAGATTGCCTATGAAAGAAGGATATGGAAACTGAGTGTTCCCTTGAGGGGGATTTTCTATTGAGCAAGTTGGTTTTGTTTTTTTTGTTTCTACTGGAAAAAAAGGACCTAAGGATGCAGGGTGTATAACTAGAAGAAAAGGTTTGAAAACTTTGGAGAGAGAGGGTAAACTTATGGTGCAACATATTTTTGATCCTGAAAGGGATGAGAGGGGATGGGTAAAAAAATGTAAGAGGAAAAATTAGCTTTGAACTGGAAAAAGGTCCCTTTTCACTGTGACTTGGGAAAGAAGGGTGAGTACAGGCATTAAAAATTGATGGAGTTATAACCTAGTGGCTTTTGTTTCTTCAGTAAAGGAGGCTGCCAAGGTCATGTGTTGAGAGAGAAAAATGACAAAGTTGAAGGAAGTTTGTGGAACGTGAAGAAATGTGGAGATAGCTCTATGGAGATTGAGAAGGATGGCTTATCAGGCTACATGTAGTGTAAACAGCACCACTGAGCTAAATATTGCTGAGGAATAGAGCTGCATGTGTCTAAACTGCAGAGTTGCTGGTGTGTATGTCATGGAAGGATGGCTAGGGTTTAAAGGAATAGATTCAGGGTTGGTTGCCTAGAATTTAAGTAGAGGCTTGGAATTCTTAAAAATAGATAAGGCTTATATTTCTTAGTCATTCCCTCCTTCCTCAATCCCAGACAATACTTTAGTATTCATTAATTTTAAGAACTTTCATGAGGAAGTTCTCTTAAAGTTTAGTCTTCATGTTCTCTACCTTATCATACCTCTCTCAGGACATTAACACCATATTCTAGCAATGTCTGCAGGTTTTAGGCACTACTCAGCCAGAATCTTTTATAAAGGAGTTTTCTATTGTGCCTGTATGTATATTTCCCATTTATATTTTCCTGTTTTTTATTTTGTTTTATGGTTTTAGTTAATACTACATATACACATCCTACTAAGCTATGGAAATGAATACCCACACTATTAATGTTTAATTTGCACAGACTTTTCATTCACTCTCTTTTGTTTTTGGACACATTTTTCTTTAAGGCTACCTGTTTCTGATAAGTTGTTCTAGTTCCTCTCCTCGGGAACCTTTCATTTTTACCATCTTCAAATTTTTTCTCTCTAATCATTGTACTTTCTGACATCTTTTTCTGTCACTCTACTGAATATTTTGAGTTCATAGTAGATAGAAAATTCTTGACTTTCTAAACATCCTCGAATTTTTATTCTGTTGGAAGCATCTTTGGCCAAGTCACATTCTCAATAACAATAGTGCTGATACCTGTATGGTTTGAAATCTCCATTTCTGACATCACTTATCAAGTCTCCATAGAGACCAAAGTATAAATATAAAAACAAGAAAGGCAAGTAATATATTTTCTATTGTTTATATTAGGAAATTAGGAAAGTTCTTTATTTTAGAATCATTTTGTGTACTTGATTTCCTCCTATTTCAACAGATTGTTCTTCTCTGCACTTCTACCCTAAATTAAATATTTGTAAGGCTAGCTTACTGACTCAGGGAAAACATAGCTTCCTGAAATAAGAACATGGCTAGTAGCAAAGGCTGGCTCTGATTTCAAGCATTTGTCCTTATATTAAAGCTACTAAGTTTATTTTCAGTTACTGATCAATAATAATTGCTTTGAACTCATCAAAACTAATGGTACTTTGGGAAATGTAGTCGCAAATTAAAAATATGGTGGCCTAACTATGAAGTCTATTACAAATTTAAACTGGAATTCTAAGATATATTTACAATTCAGGAAGATCTCCATGAGACTTGTTTCCTTTACAACCATCAGGGCTTAGGCAATATTAAACATGTGCTAGGTAAATAGAGCCTGTCCACAGGACTTACAAAAATCAAATGTCAATTGGACAGAGTTTCTCCCAATTTGTGAACTGAAGCCTGGTTGAAAGGAAAAAAAATTCTTTATAGCTGCAGATAAAGAACCATTACTATACTTACATGATCAAGCAGAGGGTACAATCAAGTATAAATAATTGGAGTGTTTTGTCAAAGAGGAGAAATAGGGAGAAATCCTGACCATCTCTCCTGTCTGAAGCCCTACATAAACGTACAATTGTTTTTGTACATGAATGGACATAATAGCTTCAAAATCAAGGGAGAGGATTCATTTAAGTGGAAATAAAATAACATATTCACATACTCATGTCTGTTTTCTTAGCAATAACAATAAGTGCCGTCTGTAAAAAAATCCCACTAATTACTAAGGCAAAGCTAAAATATTTATTCATGTTTTATAGGGGATCATAATGTTTTATTCTTTTGGAAATTCACAAGAGCCATTCATCTCTTTCTTCAATTACACAAATTATTTGACTTTTGAGATACTACTTACCTAATAAAAATAGAGAAGGTGATTGCTTAGAAAATCCAGAAACTCATATTTTGCTAATCCTTTATTGTACTGCAATTATATGGGGTAATAAAATGGAATCTAATTCACCCTTTATTTTGATGGCTCATAAATTCAAACGTGGAGTCGTGGAATAAAAGCCGTTATGTTGCAACTTTGATTTGTTTGTACTGAATAGAGCTAAAGTAAGGATTCTGAAGAGGGAAGATTTTGTACAAATAGTTTACATCTATTTAAAGACAAGTATATTATTTAAATATTTGTGTTAAATATATTATCTTCTTGTCAGCATATATTTAATCGCTCCACAGTAGGGTAAAAAGAATTGGTGGCTCTTCTATTTCCTTTATGTCAGGTGATTTATATATTATATCCCTTGAAGTAGGTGGTGGCGCCCTCCTATTACAAATGGGGAAACTGAGGTTCACAGCATATGTAATATGCCCCAAATCACATGTCCACCATGTGGTAGAATCAGTGTGTCCAAATTTAAATCAGGTGCTTCTTCAACTGCCTTACATTAGCTAATGGTGATAATGAGAGGATTATCAAAAGCAACAAGGCACAATTCTGCTGTAATGTGTCTACTCTCCTCTCATATCCCTGGTGACAGAGGATAGAGAAATAGTAACCTTGCTGAGAACATTACATTTTCTTAAAGTCTTATATTTTATCTTAAAAGTTGTGTGTGGATTTTTAATGTTATGTGTTTATATAAAGCAAACAGGATGTAATATAATTTACCAAACCTCAAAATCATGTTTACCCTGTGATTTCAAACACCTCCTGGCCCACAATATCCATATTTGAAAAGCAAAGAATTAGGATGACATGTAGTATTAGGAGTTTTGAGGGAAGTTTTACAGGGGGACCCATTAATTATTATTGTCTGTAGAATTGGTAATGCCTGGAGTTGTGTGGCACATAACCCCTGAATCCATGTTAATTATCCCTGAGTATGTAAGAATTTTTATTACAAAAGTTATTGGCAGGAGTTCTAAATTAGTTATGTTTACTGAGGTATACCCAACATCTAGCATGATGCCTGGTCAAAATGAATGTTTAATTAATATTAGTTGTATGAATGAACCACTTCTGAGACACATAATATAGTGCAGACTAAGAAGTTTGTGAGATATAGTACATATATTACATATCTCACAAACATTTCTTTAGCATAAAATATTTATCACATTTCTTTAGATGGAATATATTGGTCTCTGACTGATCTTTAATCAGTTCATCTTAGTTTTTAGTCACTATAAAACAGTTTTCTAGAGCAATGTGTCTTAACCTTTTTGTGTGTGTGTGGACTGGGATACTTTATAAATCTGATCAAAGCTTTGGCCATTCTTATAAGAAAAATGCCGATATACTCATATCATTTTCAATCAATTTCATGAAGCTTCTGGTTAAAAAACAAAAGACAAGCAAACACTATATAACAACATAAATGTTTTATTTAAGTATCTTATTTATATTAGACTGCTTACATTGCTTTTATGAAATTATTAAGTGAAACTGAGAGTGTTTTAAAATGTTAAAACCAAGAGCATGTGAATATGGGTCACACACAAAAAAGTGAAACAAAGCATAATATGCAAGTAGATATTCTCAGGAGACCTGTTCAGCAGAAGGCCACAGTGTTAGATGTAATTTGTTTATCGACAATCTCTGACAATGGTGCAATGAACCAGCAAACACCACAAAAGTAATGAATCTTTTCCTTTTTAAGTAATTATATTTGAACAGTTCAAATTAACCTGTGGTTTGAGGCTACTGCTTGGGTGAACTAATTCGCTGATGTAATGACTTTTCTCATTTTTGCTCCAGTGATTTAAGTAAGAAAGGAGGAGAAATGAAAATACGAGGCCATAAGTTTATAGCTTAGTGAAAAATTAAACCTGCTGTTTTCTGCAAGTCACATTTAGAGGCTATCTTCAACTGATCTAATGTAGGACATGGTAGTTAAAATGTCAAACTAAAAAGAAATGGAATTTCTGCCATGCTATGTGGCAGCACTATGAATAAAACGAGCTGAATTGAAAGAGACAGATAGTTTGTGAAAATTATTATAAAGATTCAGCAACCTTTTCAAACAACAGAACACTGTTCTCTTGGCTATCGCTGCTCATTAGTGCTTGAAATCTAAGTTTTCAGGACCCTGCTGTTTATCCTGATGCCTAGGACGATGGTGATACCATGTTGACGTTATTGGGCTATTATTTTTAAATAATGCTATATCACTGCCTCTGTGTCCCTGCCATTATTGTACATAGATATTCAGTAATGAGACTCAAAGTAAAATCTCAGGGGAGGTTAGGCAAGATTTAACAGCACCTAGGACAGTTCCTTGCAAATGGTTGGCACTCAGTAAATATTAGAGGAGAGAATAAGTGACCTAAGAATGTATAAAGTAGATCCTCCGTATCCGTGAATTTTGCATCCATGGGTTCAACTTGGATTGGCAGTAGGTTGAGTCTTTGGATGTGAAAACCACAGATATGGAAGACTGACTGCATTCATTGGACTAAGCCATTTTATATAAGGGAATTGAGTATCTGCAGATTTGGTGTGTGTCGGGGAGCTCCTGAAACCAATCCCCAGTGGATCTTGAAGGGTTTATTATTACACGTTTTCTAAAACAATGAAGAATATTTTGTACACTATTTTTTCATATCATATTTTTGTAAGCAACTTAGACTTTTCCCATAAATTCTGTATCTTAACATTGAGAAGTTAGCCATTTGCATTCTTCAAAGAGACTGGCTAGCATTAATGCCAATATTAGGATTTCACTGTCCATAAATGATTCCGAAATTTATGGAAAAAATAACTGATGTCATTGTGAACTCTATGGGGCTGCCCCTTTTATAATAGTGAAGCAGGGTAGCAGAGTGGTTTGACTTGTTAGGGTTATTTGCTTCATTATTAGGTATGTATGATCTGGGAAATGTTAATTTTTTGTTACTTCCTGGATTTGTAAAATTGGATCAATAATTATAATAGCTACCTCACAGATTGCTATGAGGGTTAAATGAGATAATCTATGTAAAGCCTTTACATTTTACTCAAGTGTGGTTGACACTTAGAAAACTGAGCTCAGAACAAATGTTACCTATTATTAGGATAATTATTATTATCATGTGGAGAAAAGCATTTCACAATGAAATGGGAAGTTGCTACAGAATGAATAAAGACTAATATATGTTATTTCTAGAATGAAGAAAATGATATATACTATTTAAAAGCAATCATTTAGGACTTGGCATCCCAATTTCTAAAACTTCCTTAAGCATTGGTTGATCTGACATTTACTATATCCATTAGGTGCTTCTCATGTAATTTCTATCTCAATAGAAACATCATTTTGCTATGTGTCTGATTTGCTGTATGTTGTGAAGGTAGCTGTGCAAAAGAGCATGTTCTTTGATCCTTTACTGAAGCTTTTAGTAACTGTCTTATGTATTGAAAGGATTCAGTGAGGATCATGAGCAAGATTAAGGATGGTAGAATACTAGACACAGGAGGGGGTGGGTTCCAAGGGTAAACAGGAAAGAAGAACCCTTAGTTTACCTACATAGAGGTTCTTTAAAGGACCTTGTAGGCTTGGCAGGGGCTGAGAAACTAGTTATGATGGTTTCTTAAAGGAAACCTACTCTCCAATAAGGAAGACTACTCTCAAGTTTCTCTTTCTACAAAGAAAACTATTTTATCATAGATACAGAATATGGGTTTCTCATTTCTGACAGGAAAGGTAGAGTATAGCAAATTTTCAGGGTTTTCTTTTTGAATTTTATTTTATTTATCTTTTTATACAGCAGGTTCTTACTAGTTATCCATTTTATACATATTAGTGTACATATGTCAATCCCAATCTCCCAATTCATCACACCACCACTCCCACCACCACTTTCTCCCCTTGGTGTCCATATGTTTGTTGTCTACATCTGTGTCTCTATTTCTGCCCTGTGAACCAGTTCATCTGTACCATTTTTCTAGATTCCACATATATGCGTTAATATATGATATTTGTTTTTCTCTTTCTGACTTAGTTCACTCTGTATGACAGTCTCTAAATCCATCCACATCTCCACAAATGACCTAATTTCGTTCCTTTTTATGGCTGAGTAATATTCCATTGTATTTACATACCACATCTTCTTTATACATTCATCTTTCGATGGGCATTTAGGTTGCTGCATGACCTGGCTATTGTCAATAGTACTGCAATGAATATTGGGATGCAGGTGTCTTTTTGAATTATGGTTTTCTCTGAGTATATGTCCAGTAGTGGGATTGCTGGGTCATATGGTAATTCTATTTTTAGTTTCTTAAGGAAGCTCCATACTGTTCCCCATAGTGACTGTATCAATTTACATTCCCACCAACAGTGCAAGACGGTTCCCTTTTCTGCACACCCTCTCCAGCATTTCTTGTTTGTAGATTTTCTGATGATGCCCATTCTAACTGATGTGACATGATATCTCATTGTAGTTTTGATTTGCATTTCTCTAATAATTAGTTATGTTGAGCAGCTTTTCATGTGTTTCTTGGCCATCTGTAGGTCTTCTTTGGAGGAATGTCTATGTAGGTCTTCTGCCCATTTTTTGATAGGATTGTTTGTTTTTTTAATATTGAGCTGTGTGAGCTGTTTATATATTTTGGAGATTAATCCGAGTTTGTCCATTGATTTGTTTGCAAATATTTTCTCCAATTCAGAGGGTTGTCTTTTCATCTTGTTTGTAGTTTCCTTTGCTTTGCAAAAGCTTTGAAGTTTCATTATGTCCCATTTGTTTATTTTTGGTTTTATATCCATTACTCTAGGAGGTGGATCAAAAAAGATCTTGCTGTGATTTATGTCAAAGTGTGTTCTTCCTATGTTTTCCTCTAAGAGTTTTATACTGTCCAGTCTTATATTTAGGTCTCTAATCCATTTTGAGTCTATTTTTGTGTATGGTGTTAGGGAGTGTTCTAATTTCATTCTTTTACATGTAGCTGTCCAGTTTACCCAGCACCACTTATTGAAGAGACTGTCTTTTCTCCATTGTATATCCTTGCCTCTTTGTCATAGATTAGTTGACCATAGGTGCATGCGTTTATCTCTGGCCTTTCTATCCTGTTTCATTGATCTATGTTTCTGTTTTTGTGCCAGTACCATATTGTCTTGATTACTGTAGCTTTGTAGTATAGTCTGAAGTCAGGGAGTCTGATTCCTTCAGCTCCGTTTTTTTCCCTCATGATTGCTTTGGCTCTTTGGGGTCTTTTGTGTCTCCATACAAATTTGAAGATTTTATGTTCTAGTTCTGTGAAAAATGCCATTGGTAGTTTGATAGGGATTGCATTGAATCTGTAGATTGCTTTGGGTAGTATGGTCATTTTCACAATGTTGATTCTTCCAATCCAAGAACGTGGTATATCTCTCCATCTGTTTGTGTCATCTTTGATTTCTTTCATTGCTGTCTTATAGTTTTCTGAGTACAGGTATTTAACTTCATTAGGTAGATTTATTCCTAGGTAGTTTATTCTTTTTGTTACAGTAGTGAATGGGATTATTTCCTTCATTTCTCCTGCTGATCTTTAGTTGTTAGAGTATAGAAATGCAAGACATTGCTGTGTATTAATTTTGTATCCTGCAACTTTACCAAATTCATTGATTAGCTCTAGGAGTTTTCTGGTAGCATCTTTAGAATTCTCTATGTATAGTATCATGTCATCCTCAAAGAGTAACAGCTTTATTTCTTCTTTTTCGATTTGGATTCGTTTTATTTCTTTTTCTTCTGTGGTTGCCCTGACTAGGACTTCCAAAGCTATGTTGAATAACAGCGGAGAGAGTTGGCATCCTTGTGTTGTTCCTGACCTGAGAGGAAATACTTTCAGTATTCACCATTGAGAATGATGTTTGCTGTGGGTTTGTCGTATATGGCCTTCATTATGTTGAGGTAGGTTCCCTTTGTGCCCACTTTCTGGAGAGTTTTTATCATTAATGCATGTTGTATTTTGTCAAAAGTTTTTTCTGCATGTATTGAGACGATCATATGGTTTTTATTCTTCAGTTTGTTAATATGGTGTATCACACTGATTGATTTGTGTATACTGCATCCCTGGGATAAATCCTACTTGATCATGGTGTATGATGCTTTTAATGTGTTGTTGGATCCTGTTTGCTAGTATTTTGTTGAGGATTTTTTCATCTATATTCATCAGTGATATTGGTCTGTAATTTTCTTTTTTTGTAGTATCTTTGGTTGTGGTATCAGGGTGATGGTGGCCCTGAAGAATGAGTTTGGGAGTGTTCCTTCCTGTGCAGTTTTTTGGAAGAGTTTGAGAAGGATGGGTGTTAGCTGTTCTCTAAATATTTGATAAAATTCACCTGTGAAGACATCTGGTCCTCGACTTTTGTTTGTTGGAAGGTTTTTAATTTAAATTTCATTACTTGTGATTGGTCTGTTCATACTTTCTATTTCTTCCTGGTTCAGTCTTGGAAGGTTATACCTTTCTAAGAATTTGTTCATTTCTTCCAGGTTGTCCATTTTATTGGCATAGAGTTGCTTGTAGTAGTCTGTTAGGATGCTTTGTATTTCTGCGGTGTCCGTTGTAACTTCTCCTTTTTCGTTTCTAATTTTATTGATTTCAGTCTTCTCCCTATTTTTCTTGATGAGTCTGGCTAATGGTTTATCAATTTTGTTTATCTTCTCAAAGAATCCACCTCTAGTTTTAATTATCTTTGCTATTGTTTTCTTTGTTTCTATTTCATTTATTTCCACTCTGATCTTTATTATTTCTTTCCTTTTATTAACTTTGGGTTTTGTTTATTCTTCTTTCTCTAGTTCCTTCAGGTGTAAGGTTAGATTGTTTGAGATTTTTCTTGTTTCTTGAAGTAGGCTTGTATTGCTATAGACTTCCCTCTTAGAACTCTTTTTGCTGCATCCCATAGGTTTAGGATTGTCGTATTTTTATTGTCATTTGTCTCTAGGTATGTTTTGATTTCCTCTTTGATTTCATCAGTGATGTCTTGGTTATTTAGTAACATATTGTTTAGCCTTCATGTGTTTGTGTTTTTTACTTATTTTTCCCCTGTAATTTATTTCTAATCTCATAGCATTGTGGTCAGAAAAGATTCTTGATATGATTTCAATTTCCCTAAATTCACCAAGGCTTGATTTGTGACCTACGTGCACTTTAGAAGAAAGTGTAGTCTGCTGTCGTATAAATATCAATTAAATCTGTCTGATCTATTGTGTCATTTAAAGCTTGTCTTTCCTTATTAATTTTCTGCCTGGATGATCTGTCCATTGGTGTAAGTGAGATGTTCAAGTCCCCCACTGTTGTGTTACTGTCGATTTCCTCTTTCATAGTTGTTAGCATTTGCCTTATTATTGAGGTGCTTTGATGTTGGGTGCATATATATCTATAATTGTTCTGTCTTCTTTTTGGATTGATCCCTTGATCATTATGTAGTGTCCTTCCTTGTCTCTTGTAACATTTTTATTTTAAAGTCTATTTTATCTGATAGGACTATTGCTACTCCAGCTTTCTTCTGATTTCCATTTGCATGGAATATCTTCTTCCATCCCCTCACTTTCAGGTCTGAGGTATGTCTCTTGTAGACAGCATATTTATGGGTCTTGTTTTTGTATCCATTCAGCAAGCCTGTGTCTTTTGGTTGGATCATTTAATCCATTCACGTTTAAGGTAATTATCTATATGTATGTTCCTATTACCATTTTCTTAATTGTTTTGGGTTTGTTTTTGTAGGTCCTTTTCTTCTCTTGTGTTTCCCGCTTAGAGAAGTTCTTTTAGCATTTGTTGTAGAGCTGGTTTGGTGGTGCTGAATTCTCTTAGTTTTTGCTTGTCTGTAAAGCTTTTACTTTCTCCATCAAATCTGAATGAGATCCTTACCAGGTAGAGTAATATTGGTTGTAGGTTCTTCCCTTTCATCACTTTAAATATATCATGCCACTCCGTTTTGGTTCATAGAGTTTCTGCTGAGAAATCAGCTGTTAACTTTATGAGAGTTCCCTTGCATGTTATTTGTCATTTTTCCTTTGTTGCTTTCAATAATTTTTCTTTGTCTTTAATTTTTGTCAATTTGATTACTATGTGTCTCGGCGTGTTTCTCCTTGGGTTTATCCTGCCTGGGACTCTCTGCACTTCCTGGACTTGGGTGGCTGTTTCCTTTCCCATGTTAGGGAAGTTTTCAACTATAATTTCTTCAAATATTTTCTCTGGTTCTTTCTCTCTCTCTTCTCCTTCAGGGACCCCTATAAGGCAAATGTTGTTGCATTTAATATTGTCCCAGAGGTCTCTTAGGCTGTCTTCATTTCTTTTCATTCTTTTTTCTTTATTCTGTTCCACAGCAGTGAATTCCACCATTCTGTCTTCCAGGTCACTTATCCATTCTTCTGCCTCAGTTATTCTGCTACTGATTCCTTCTAGTGTATTTTTCATTTCAGTTATTGTATTTTTCATCTCTGTTTGTTTGTTCTTTAATTCTTCTAGGTGTTTATTCTTTAATTCTTTTAGGTGTTTGTTCTTTAATACTTCTAGGTCTTTGTTAAACATTTCTTGCATCTTCTCGATCTTTGCCTCCATTGTTTTTCCGAGGTCCTGGATCATCTTCACTATCATTATTCTGAAATCTTTTTCTGGAAGTTTGCCTATCTCCACTTCATTTAGTTGTTTTTCTGGGGTTTTGTCTTGTTCCTTCATCTGGTACATAGCCCTCTGTGTTTTCATCTTGTCTATCTTTCTGTGAATGTGGTTTTTGTTCCACAGGCTGTAGGATTTTCGTTCTTCTTTCTTCTGCTGTTTGCCCTCTGGTGGATGAGGCTATCTAAGAGGCTTGTGTAAATTTCCTAATGGGAGGGATTGGTGTTAGGCAGAGCTGGGTGTTGCTCTGGTGGGTAGAGGTCAGTAAAACTTTAATCTGGTTGTCTTCTATGAGTGGGACTGGGTTCCCTCCCTGTTGGTTTGGCCTGAGGCGACCCAACACTGGAGCTTATGTGGACTCTTTGGTGGGGCTAATGGCAGACTCTGTGAGCACTCACGCCAAGAAGTCCTTCCAAGAATGTCTGCTGCCAGTGTCTTGTCCTCATGGTGAGACACAGCCACCCCCTGCCTCTACAGGAGACCCTGTAACACTGGCAGGTAGGTCTGGTTCAGTGTCCTGTGGGGTCACTGCTCCTTCCCCTCGGTCCCAGTTTTCACACTACTTTGTGTGTGCCCTCCAAGAGTGGAGTCTCTGTTTCCCCAGTCCTTTCAAAGTCCCGCCTCTGCAGGAGACCTTCCAACATTAGCAGGTAGGTCTGGTTCAGTCTCACCTGGGGTCACTGCTCCTTCCCTGTGTCCCAGTGTGCACACTACTTTGTGTGTGCCCTCCAACAGTGGAGTCTCTGTTTCCCCCAGTCCTGTCCAAGTCCTGTAATCAAATCCCACTAGCCTTCAAAGTCTGATTTTCTAGGAATTCCTCCTCCCATTGACAGACCCCCAGATTGGGAAGCCTGACATAGGGGTCAGAATCTCCACTCCAGTGGGTGGACTTCTGTGGTATAAGTGTTCTCCAGTTTGTGAGTCACCCACCCAACAGTTATGGGATTTGATTTTATTGTGATTACACCTCTCCTACCATGTCATTGAAGCTTCTCCTTTGTCTTTAAATGTGGGGTATCTTTTTTGGTGAGTTCCAGTGTCTTCCTGTTGATGATTGTTCAGCAGTTAGTTGTGATTCCAGTGCTCTTGCAAGAGGGAGTGAGTGCACCTCCTTCTACTCTGCCATCTTGAACCAATCTAAATTTTCAGTTTTTATCTTCTGAATTAGATTACATAGAAAGATTAGCAAACCTGTGATTTGCCCATATAAAACATTTTGCTCTATGTAGAAAATGATCTCTTTTACCAAGTGGTATAGGATATGATTGATCTTCAAGCACAAAAGAAGTGAATGTCAATAAAATTGACAGTGTCCTATCTAGAGAGGTCAAAAATCCAAAACTATATCTAGATTCAGGAAACTAGACCAAATCATCTTTTAATTATTTATAAAATGTTCAGTTCCCCAAAGATTCTCCTTTTAAAAATCTGTTAGTGAGAATGAATTACACTAAGATAATGATACATTTTCCCCAATCATTTACATTTCAAACAAACATCTAATTCAAGCAGCAGACTTCACTGCTGTTTTCTGTCTTCAAATAAGGATATATTTTTATTTACTTGCTAATTTATTATTTTTTTGTGAATGGGCTGAAAGTACTTTATGTCAAAACTCAAATATTTTCACATTGCATTTACATTGATCTGTTTTTATATAGTATTTTAAGAATCTTTGGTCACAGATATCTTGAAAATAAATAATAGAATTATTTCTAATGACCACTGCATATATATTACATATAAATATCTATACCTATATATAATAACATTTACATTTAATTTAAAATTATACTTGAGTGCATATTATATACACCTTTGTTTCATCATCTTTTAAGTTCTTCTGGAAACATTTCCCACTTTATTTGAGATATTACAATATTTAACACATTTATCAAAAAGCCATAAATAAAAGGTTATTTTTAAATATCCAGTGATAAATCATATAATGTTTTGTTTGATATGTCAAGTATCTTTTATGTCTGTTGTACTCAGGTTTGTCTTTTACAAAATGAAAATATCAGCTCTCTATATATGATTCTTTAACCAAAACATGTATATTTTAGGGTTATAAGGTTTGTGACAAAATGAATTATAAATTGTTAGCTGTTAAGAAACAAGCAAAATGGTGTCACGCTTCTACTATAGAATGGATTTGTTTTGATCACAAAGGTTTCATTAATGTTTAAAAATGTCATTTCAGGTAGGGATGAAGAAGAGTGAGAAATCAAATCCAACAACAGATTGATTTTTGTTTCAATAAAATGATTTTGGGGGCACATATGTGTCATACACACACATTAATTTTAAGTGAAACCTAAAACAGGTTTATTCAATAATCTAAAGTGTATTATGTATTGCTACCAATTAATTTTAAGGCCGCTTCTTATATATAAATGGTGATGCTTACAAATATTTATTTACTCAAGAAATTATAGTAGTCCTAAATTTGTACTTAGATGTGAATAACAGCATATTTGTAGGTTGACTTAAAACTCTGAAATGATGCTTTATCAGAGCTACTGAAGGGAAGAGAATTTAACAAGAGGTATGAGCCAGGAAGAAAATAAATAAGGGATGGTGAGGCAAAGATTAGCAACATTATTAGTGAGTTATTACCACCTTTAGGGCTGACGAGTGCTGTGGGAGTCTAATGAGAGTTGGAATCATACAGGAGAATATATTTTGAGGGAGTTATAGTTGTTGAGAGATGCAGATTTGTTACAAAGATGGGGTAAATGAATGTGGTTAGTACCTGAGAGTGAATTCCTCCTTACATTTTACACTTTGGGCTCCTCCCTTGCTTCACTCTGGTCCCAGTCCTAGTGAATACTTGGAAGTCTCAGTCCTCTTGCTCTCCAAACTTCTCCTGAAGGTTTCCTCAGATTGTTCACATACAGATGGAAGCCAGTTGGCAGACAAGATGCAGTCTCAGCCTCTTGAGGTAGACAGTAGTGTAGAAAATGGGTTGGGGGAGGTGATGAGGGGGCAGATTGTCTAGTACAGAGGCAGAGGGAAAGAGGATGAGGAAGGTATACTAATTTAATTTTGTTCCTTTGAATACATTTATTTTGATATTCCTCTAAATGTTAGTATATGACCTTAAAATATTTATGCACATTACTGAAAAAACCTGTTATATATAGCATTTCAAGTTCAATATAGCAATGCCTTTTTCTGGATTAGAAGCAGATGGGATTCCCTTATTGGAAAGCATCAGTCCTGTGCTTTATACTTGATTAGATTCCTTGTTTCATTCTAAAATTATCCTACTTTGTCCCAGGGATACATATTGATGAGTAGAAATTGGTGGAAAGCTGCAAAGGGTCTGTGTCATATCTATCTAGTCCTCTCTGATGCTTCAGCCTTAATCAAATATAACCGTAGTCTGAATGCTGACCATCATGGTGATCCCTGTAGTTCCCAGTATATCATTATAGCTTAAATTTGAAATAGCATTGATAAAGTACCTAATATAGAGCTGTTCACATATTGAGTGCTCAATGAATAGTAGCTATTGTTTGAGTTGTCTTGTCTAGTGATTATCCCAGAAGTTTTTATAGACTAGCAATGGAGCTTGATCAATCCTAGGGTCATCTGACTGAGATAACCTCAAAAAATAAATTAAAAAAAATAAAAACATTAAGAGTTGACTGCATGGAGTCTAGTGATGAATTTGATGAATGCCTGGCAAAAATTTTAGGGCTAATCAATTTGAATTTTATGTTCTCTGCTTTCTGACTATAATTCATGTATTTACTCTGATTAGAAATAACACAAAACATGTAAATCAAAGCCTGTGAAAATATATCATTTCCCTGCATCACAGTAATACAGTTATCATTTACTGCACAGCTACTATGTCCTAGTTACTATATATATATTATTGTTAACCCTTCCCATATCACTGCAGCATCACTGTGACTTACAGATTAATCTGCACAATGCCATAGAGCTAGTAAGCAACAGAACAGAGATTTGAGCTCAGGTTTTACCTAAACCCCAAACTATGATCTTTTTACTAGCCCATAATGTTGTGGTGAACAATAATTTGTGTGTGTGTGTATATATGAATAACTAAGGACTAATATATGGATTTTCTTCTCTTTTGAGACTGAGAAATGCATGAAGATAATACATTCAGCAAACATTCTCTCAATTTAAGTTTTAAATTTTAAAGTTAAAATCTATGTCATTAGGATACTCAGGAATTCCGCCACAGTTGTGTGATCAGCCAATCTGTCTTTTCTTGATTTTTTTTTTTAATGTTCTAAGTCACATATCTTAATGTGCTGATTTGTTTCTTATGGGTGTTTTGAGTAATTTTTTATTAGGTAAAGACATATTTAAAAGGGTTTTATTATGTAAATAGTGATATTTAAAAAGCAAGAAGTCACCCATGCATTGAGGATATCAATATATCAGACTTCTAATTGACAACTTGCAAGACCTGCTTGTGATTTATAGCTCGATTACAAGTTCACTCTTTTCCCTCTGCCAATGGAATTGGCAATATTTTTTCAGCCCAGATGGTGCATTAGCCTTGGCCAGCTGGTTCTCCCCATGCTGCCTCATCACAAGACCATACAGCAAATATCGCCATGTATGACCCAGTTCAGTAGGTAACACTCGAAGGCTTCATGCCTGGCTTTGCCCTGAGGGCATATGGAAGTGAACCTGAATGAGATTTATGCATCCAAATTTTTATATTCTATCAAGCTCCCTACAGTCATTCATTTTCCTGACGTCATTTGAAGCTGTTTAGAGTAGGCAGATAGAACTATACTTTATATATATACACATATATATATATATAATTTGGTTTTATTATACTGTTCTTAATTCTCCTAATTCAATATTTTGCTAACCTTCAGACAATTTTAAGGATTCTAGGCAGTATGAAGTATTTTTGAATTTTAAAAAGTATATTTTTAAGGATTTTGTAATATTCTAAGTACCGTTTCAATAGAACCTGTATAAATAGTTATAAAAGTGGATGTCTGACAAATTTCAAAATCAGAGCTTTTAATAAAGAGATGGGGTAAAATACCAATAGCTAACATGTATTATACTTTACAGGGTGAAACAAATTTATATATATAATTTACGTAAATAATAACTATAATTTTAAGGCTTAACATTATGAATGAAATGAGAGAAAGGGAAAATAAAGCAGCTTATTGCTTAAATCATCATCCTCTGAATATACTATATAGATTGGGTAAGAATGAAACACAAATTTACACTTTTAGTGTACTTTTAGTTTTCTGTCTAATAATTGTTTTCTATTTCAAATAAAATGTATAGGTAATCCATAAATTCTTTTGCATGGTAGATAGTTCTGCATAGTTTTTCCATTAGATTGAATTAGATAATAAAACCTTGTATATGTTCCATGTTTGTATATTTGCAATAGCAAAATAAAAGTAGAATACAAATGATATCCTCAGACATGTAGTGTTTATTTTATTTAGTTTATTTATATAGTGTTATAGTGACAATGATTATGAGATGATTCCTATATTACTTGGTCAATTTGGTTAGTACTGTTGAAGGAAATGCATTTCTTTGTGCATTCAGAATAAAATCTGATTCTGATTTTCTAAGGGAATTGGAAGAGGAAAATACTTTTTAGTATCTGGAATAAAATATGTATGTGTATGTGTTTGTGTGGGTATGTACACACATCATCATATATATTGATATATCATGTATTATACATATATGTCATTACATGACTTTCTTAACCCATTTAGTTAATATTAATTGAAATGTGAAAATTACATATGATAATGGTTGCTTTGCATAAATTTTTAGGAAAGTTTTTTTTTGTCTGTGTCAGTTTCAATACTTTTTAAAAAAGTTATTTGGAATTATTTTCCAATATTGAGAGCAACATTAGATTATGAAATGATTAGATTTTTATCATGAAATGATTTTTTAAAGTAAATTTTTTCTGGAATTCTTTTTATTATTTTTATACAATCTGTAACTTCAATATCATAAGTTTAAAAATAATATTTATGTGTTTATAAGTGTGTTTAAGTCGACTTTTGACTCCATAGGTTTTTATTCAGGATTTTTTTCCAGATAGTACTTCAGATTTTTTTTTTCCTGGGTTATTATCTGGAGCCACTGTCAATAGATTAATATTTATTTCTTGTTTAGATTGCTTTATCTTTTTAGCTTCTTCTCATCTATACCCATTGTTAAAAGATAATCTGAGGTATATTAAAATTTTTAAGAGCTCACTTGAGCAAAAAATCGATTGCCATGGGGCAGCACCAAACCAAAAGTGCTTAAGAAAGCTCTCTTACAGGAGCCAGGGGAAAGACTTATATAAAGAAGGTGGGGAAGCGAAGAAAGGAAATTATTTGATTGGCTCTAGTTAGAGCCTAGTTGGCTATTTGTGATTGGCTGTCTTTACTGTTTGGATTTCATAACCTTGAGGCATTTATAGGCTTAGATTTTGGTTTGCCTACATAGGTCATCACAGCATTAGAGGCCACCTCAGTTTAATGGCCCCCTTGTTTAATTAATTTAACACCATTTACATTTTCATTTTCTAGAGTTATAATAAGAATTCTTGGAGTCCTTTCTAGTTCGTTGATTTGATTTGAGTTCACTACCTTGTATTGAAAAATGAAATTGAAGACAATCTCTTCTTGTTGAGTTTTTGACATATTTTTACTTAATCTATTCATTACATTTGTAGATAACATAAAATTTAAATCCTCAGGTTAACCTTTTAGTTTCATACAGAAAGGGTCAAAATATTTACTAGTTTTCAAAACTTTTCACTACCTTTCTTTTTTCTTTCTACAAACACCATTATAATCCTGTTGCATTAATGGTCATTGAAAGCATCCAAAAATCTAAACTTGTTCACTACTGTGTATTTACAATTAAATATAAATTTTTTTTGTTACTCAACTGTATTTGTCAAATTTTTTTTTTCCAGATTGGCTGATTTTGGGTCTAAACTCATTGGAATAGGGGATATTATTATGCTTGATTATATCATTACTATTTTTATCTATGATATTATATCTAATAGAAATTATCATCACAATTAATAATAATACTGGTAATTGGTGGAATGATCAGAGATCATTGAACATAGCGGTAAGAATTAAGTTCTAGTCACATTTCTGCCACTAACAAATTCTAATATTAAGCAAACTATTTCACTTCCCTGAACCTTGTTCTTTATTTACAAAATTGAAGGTTTGGAGAAGATATTTTTTAAGTTTCTTTCCAATTGTAAAATAAAAGTATGATTTTAAACTATACTTTAAAATGTATACAGAAATCTTTATGTTAAAGACAGTTTTTAGTAGCTGGAAATCATGAATAGAAGGCCAAAGAGGTGCTTTGTAATTGAAAAAGTTGGATTTTTTGAGTTCAAAATTGTTTTTCAGACACAAGAAAAAAGAAAAATTGCTTTTGTCAGAAATATAGTTTGAGTTATAGCCAAAGATATTAAAGATTATAGTTAGTTAATCTCAGTTCCCTCATCTGTACATGCAGATACATATTATCTATTTTATAAAGTGTTATGATGATGAATTCTATGACACAAGTAAAATATTTGTCCTCAATAAATTTTAGATCTGTTAGCATTTTGGGGGGAATAAAATAATCATAACTATATATATACATATATATTCCAGAAGACACAGAAAGTTAATTAATTGTAATAGCCCACAGACAAACTACAAACTATTCTCCTTTTCTCTGCCCTTTTCCCTTCACTACAGTTGTTCTGAAGGAACCTGATGAAATACTTTTGAAAATTAGAGTTAAGCATCCTGAAAATCTTTATGCGTTGTGAGGAGAACACTTATTAAGAACTTGCTATATATTCTGTTAAACTTGATTTCTCTAGTTAATGAAGTATTTAAATGTTACCACATGGTTAAAAATATTCAGACTTTGTAACCCAGAATAAAAGCAAATATATGTAATGTTAATCAAATGATGATTTTCGAGCACCTGTTTTGTGTCCAGCACTATGCTGTTTACCACATCTAATTAATTGACCTTCATATAAAAGAAAAAAATATATATGTATATATGTATATACATATATATGAGTGTATAATATTTGAAAGAACAAACTAAATGGCGCCTGTGATGCC
Organism: Phocoena sinus; assembly: GCF_008692025.1. NCBI lineage: Eukaryota > Metazoa > Chordata > Mammalia > Artiodactyla > Phocoenidae > Phocoena > Phocoena sinus. The sequence goes on from NC_045769.1 coordinate 24,865,686, forward strand.
ACCACAGATTTAAAGCATTTTTTATCATCCTTGCACAAATGGGCCTAATTTGCCATTATCAATGAAATTAACTTAATTTTAATGCAAATTGTTCACTTTCCATGAAAAAAAATCCAGTATAAAGCTTTTTTAAAACACATGATAAGATTACCCCAAAGCTAATTAAAGCATATACAGGACTATCAATTTATACTCAGAAGAGTTCCTTAGAATCATCTGTACCTCTCTGTTCTCTTTAATTAATTATTACAGTCTACAGGAAATAATGTTGTCATGGGCTGTGTAAAAGCTATTTCAATCTTAATCATGCTTGTGCAGATAAGGGTATTATGACTCTACTATTCAGATCTAAATGGCTGAAGCAGAACTTTCTTTCCCATAATAAATTTCCTGCTTTATAAGGCAGTGTAGGTTGGTAGAGGTAATATTTGGAAGAAGGAGCCATAGAAAACACCCAAAGGTATGGAAACAGTTACCTTTTCTCTGGGGTCTCTTATAACCTTCAACTTGAGTGATCATTTTACACACTCAAATTCAAACACACACAATCATTGTGGTTGTGTTTTTGTTTTTTGTTTTTTTTTTTGCGGTACGCGGGCCTCTCCCTGTTGTGGCCTCTCCCGTTGCGGAGCGCAGGCTCCGGACGTGCAGGCTCAGCGGCCGTGGCTCACGGGCCCAGCTGCTCTGCGGCATGTGGGATCTTCCCGGACCGGGGCACGAACCTGTGTCCCCTGCATCGGCAGGCGGACTCTCAACTACTGCACCAACAGCGAAGCCCTGTGGTTGTGTTTTTCAGTCTTGTTCAGTTAGACTAAGCTCCATGATAACAGTTTTTTCTTTGTTCTTTGCGTTTACATTACCTGGCATAATGCCTACTATGTGGTACATGCTGAGTATTTGTCACACTGAACAGAATGTCACTGATATTTTCTATTTGTCAACTTTATTAGTCCATTAGTATGCCTTCACTCCTCACACATAACACAGACACAGACACACACATGCATACACATACACGGAAAGAAACAGCATAGCACGTGATATGTGACTGTTAAACAACTGGTAACCTGTCATTATGGAGGAAGCATCTTAATAGAAAGTAAGAAATCTTGCCTCATTGGAAGTCTTCCATTAATTAGTTATGTGCCCTAAGGAGCCTCTCTTCCATGGGGCACAGAATCCATAGCTATTAAACAATAGAGGTGATTTCTAGGATATACTCCTATTGAAGTATATGAGTATAGAATTTTTAATTTACATTCTGGATTTTACATTTACATTTGTCTCAATCATTTTACATGGTAAAGACTATTGCACTCATATCAAACAACACCTGTACTATTATGCATATATGTATATACGTGTATATATAAGGGTAGCTGGAAGGGTACCAGTACCAGTGGTGACTTTGGGGATATTGGGGGATGGAAGGAGAGGGAAACAGGATTATGTGTGGTTGTCAAAATGGACTTTGTTGTATTTCTTTTTCCCCTAACTTTAGAAAAAAATATATATACAGTTTGTATTTATACAAGTGTATGTATACATATATATGACTTGTGTCATTTAAAAAGATACAAACATAGGAATAAAAAGTCTGAAACAGATGCTATTATCATGTATTAAAAATAGGTATTTGTCATATTTCTTTTTTCTAATCTAACAACGACTGCTACTTTGGTTATAGGAATTATTGGCTCTTGAACTTATATGGCATTTTAATTAGTTTTTTATATGACATTTTTATAGTTAAGGATTCGGATACATGCTAGAAATAGGGGAGAGATTTACCCCATATTTTCATACCGATTTTTGTAAGACTGACAGGTTAAAACTTCTCAGGTCTTCTATAGAATTCGTATGACAGAGAATCTGAATGATATTCAAGACTCACAGATTGAAACTCTAATTTCAAGATGCCAAAATTTAGAGCTAGTCTCTCCAATTAAGGTTTTTTTTTTTTTCTTTTTAATCAAAATAACTCCTCTTGGGAAAAGTGAGGGAACAAAAAAGCCCCTATCATATTGCCACTTACTTTCTTCCTTAAAACTTTGCTGTAGTAGTTAAATCCCTAGCTGGTTACTGCCCTTCCAGTAGACTAAATTCTGCCCTCAGATATTCAGATAGAACTCCCAATGAGCCCAATTCTTCTGTCCTCCTTCAGGCGAAAACTCCCTTTGAATTTAAACAATCTCACTCAGGCACTATATTACTAGGCACCATAGATACACAAAGAAAGAGTAAAGGAAAGTTTGCTTGTGTAAGCATGGCTGACTCAGGATCTTGAGGTATGGCAACAAATAAACTGTAAAGAATTTTGACAATTATAAATTCTCTCTATTATAAATCTACTAACTCAGAGAATTTCTCATGAAGCCCTTCTATTTTGCTGAATGTAACTTCTGTTAGTCAAAATAACTGTCAGCTATCCAAAGATACTCTAATTATCAGGTTTCAAGAATTCAAGAGTTCTTTACTTAGAAAGAACACCGTCTATCAGGCTGTCTTATAACTACTTACTCTAAAACAATCAGAATAAACAAATGAAGGTGGATTTCAAAGTTACTGAATTTATTCTTTTTAAAAAAACCAAGTTTTTCAAATTAATATTAGTGGAAAGAAATATTTCAAACCACCTTATTTCATTTAAAGCATATGATGAATTCCGTAGCCAGGGCTGGCCTTAGGCAAAATTGGGGAATAGGTAGTTTCTGTCTTCAGTTTCTTTTCTTTCCTATGTTCTGATCCGCTATGTCAGGAGGCTCTTTTTTACTACACTATCCTTGAATTTCCGAAGGCTCTCAACCTAGTTGCTTGCCAAGGCCTCCCACTCTCTATCCTTTCCCATGTATAAGCCTTTCTGTCTGCTACCTTTCTATATAACACCTGCATTTAGAAAAAAATCCTTCCGTTTGATAGCCCAATAGAATAAATAAAATACAAGTTACCAATGAAAAGGTAGTCTATTGGAAGCCACTTTTTTGGTAGGGGTATCATTTCCAGGGCCTCAAATCAAGACCTAGAAGCTATAAAATTTATAGTTATGGTGACAGTGATAACACTATTATGTTCACAGTTCCTCAAATACACTGACATCTTCCTTATCACGTACAGAACCTTCATGATATTTTCTCTGCTTGAAACGCTATGTTATCCTCATTTTACTCTGCTCTTGTCCTCTGTACCTGTAATTATAGCCCATTTGGTTGTAGGTGCTTGAAACCTAGCCTGAAACTAGCTTAAACAAAGGGATTCTGTTGGCTCACAAAAATGGAAAGTCCAGGAATGTTTTGGGCTTTAAACATACATAGGTCTGGGGGTGAGACGGTGTCATTAGGATACCATCTTACTGTCTTAATATCTCAACTCTACTTCTCTCTCTTTTGGCTTCATTCTTAGCCAGACTTTTCCCAAATCATGACAAAAAGGGCCCGAAGCAGTTCTCTTCTCATATTATCTTCACAGTTGTGTTCTTACTGCAAAGAACATGCCTCTTCTCAGATAGCTTCCCATCACAGTGAACAGGGAAAATGGTCACCTCATTGACTAGGGATGAATCTTGTGATTGGTTACTCATTTCATAGATATGCAGAAGGATCAGTTTACAAGAGTTCCTGGTAATAGATTCACTTTAAAAATGAAAAATTCCATTAATATAAGGGTGAAAGGAAAAACATGTTAAAAATGCAAAACTGGCCATCACTGTCCGTTATAGAGCTGATCAAACTCTGATGACTTCTTCAATACAGCGCTGTGAGAAATAGGGTTGTTCACTACTGTATACCCAGTGCCTACTACAGCTTGTTATTTGCATTAAGAAGTTAGCAAATGTTTGTTTATGTAATGGTCCCATTTAATCTTAACAATTTAGATTTTTTTTTTTTTCACTTTAAAGACGAGCCTGAGGCTCAGAGGAGGTTTTGTAACCTATCAATAGTCATACAGATTATACGCTGTGACCTGATATAACATACAGATATTTGTTTTAAAAAGTTACTAAGGTTACTTTTATAAATGTTATAGGTAGTACAGAGACCTATGTGGATCTAGAAACCTTCATGTGTTTAGTGACTTACAAATTCCATCAATATACTTATTATGAATCTCTTATGTTGCTTCTAGGCACACTTAAAATATTTGAACAGTGTTAAAAATTTCCTTTGGAAGTTAGTCATATTTTACAATATAATGTTAATATTTCAGAAAAAAACTTTAGTAAACCACAAGAACCAAAGTAGTAGGTCAGTTGCCGATTTTGGGAACAAGTAACGCTAAACTAACATGTACCTCTCCCTTTGAAATCTTGGTCTCCATTAAGTTTTTTTTATTTTTATTTTTTATTTTTTGTGGTACGCGGGCCTCTCACTGTTGTGGCCTCTCCCATTGCGGAGCACAGGCTCTGGACGCGCAGGCTCAGCGGCCATGGCTCACGGGCCCAGCCGCTCCACGGCATGTGGGATCTTCCCGGACCGGGGAACGAACCCATGTCCCCTGCATCGGCAGGCAGACTCTCAACCACTGCACCACCAGGGAAGCCCTCCATTAAGTTTGAAGTGATGATGAGGGAACAGCCAAGGGGACCAGCATGAAACTCATGGTAGCCATTATGAATTATCTGAATATATCAAAGCTGATATTAGTGTTGTCCTTAAAACTATGTAATGGTCAGAAAGATAAGCAGCCATGTCAAATTCATACATATAACATCTAATCATTAACCCAAATGGAAACATACGTAGAGAGAAGTAAGGAGAAAATTGCTTTTACATATACTCCTCCAAGAAAGTATCCAAGAAAATTGCTTTTACATATACTCCTCAGTATTTCTGGGCCTGAGCATTCAAGAGTTTAGATTTATGTAATATTTACCCGAAAAGCTGCATATTGTAAATATGGGTAGGTACTGATGCAAACTCCTACGTTGTAAATCCATTTCTGATGCCCAATTGCTTTGTAATTTTATGCTTTTTTTAAATTGAAGTATAGTTGATTTACAGCATTATATTAGTTTCAGATGTAAGCATAGTGATTCAATATTTTTATAGATTATACTCCATTTAAAGTTATTACAAAACAATGGCTGTATTTCCCTGTATTGTACAATATATCCTTGTTGCTCATCTATTTTATACATAGTATTTTGTATCTTGCCCCTCCTCTTCCCTTTATGCTATTAAAATAACATAAACCATCCACTTTAAGTACTTCACTGATCTTCTTTTATGTTTATTACAACAAACTGAATGTCTATTAATAATTAATCACTTTACAGTCCATATTTTTGTCAAAATCATATCCATGATTGTTTAAATTCTTAATCCAGGTTGACTCCATAACTAGCATTTGATACCATACATATTTTTATTCCTAAACAAATAGCTGTGACTTAACACCAAACCCATTACCTATTTAGTCTTGTGGATTTTGTCATCATGGCAAAAGCGCTGTGTGAAGTTATTAACAATTTTGGCTACAGTCTCTTTTGGAATGTTTGTAGTCCTTAGAGACTCACAGCAGGCAAAAAATCACAGTCCCCTTCAGCAACCTGTGCTTTCCTGAAATATTGGCTTTGACAAGACTGCAGGAGTGAGAAATAATTTTGTGCATGAGGGTTTGCACTTCATGGGTGCATTTCTGAGTTTATTACCAGGAGGAAATGGAAAGAAAGCCATTTTCATCCTTTAAACCATACAATGATGTGACCATAGTGCTGAATGATTCACTGGGCTTTGGGGAAAGTCTATACTGAGCCCTCACTTAGATAGAAACCAGTACTTGGCACTAATCTGATTGAGTATATTGGTATAAATATCACTAACCCTGATAATTGGCTACTATTGTGTCTTTCCAGAACTTTTAATGATCTCTGAAATCTTGTTTCTCTTGTTTTGGGCTATCAAATTGCATTCAAGTTATGAGAGGAAGCTGTCTCTGATGCCAGCATCTGCTTGCCTTTGGATGGACTGCATCTTAGAATGCTATGTCTTACCCCTCTTCAGAAAACTCATCAGAAAACACCTTTGCTGAACAGTTATTTAATATTTAAGAAGAGCTCTTTCCAGAGGGATCTGCAAGCCAGCCTGATATTTGTAAACATCACCATGAAATCTTTTGAAAATAATAGAGTCATATTACCAAGGGGAAAATAAAATAAGTAAAAGGCGAAAGATACATCTTTAACATATGTTTAGGTATAAGTAAATATATATTTTTTCTAAAGCCAACAAACAACCGATGTTTATTACATTATGCTATGGAATCTACAATTTGAAAGATACTCAAATACTCTGTCAAACACTTTGAAAAAAATGAGCTGCCTAAGCTTAAAGCAGACAGAATATTTGAAGTCAATCACAAATTGAAATGTCCCAGAAATCTTTTATCAGTTGGGCCTTAAGTGAAACTCTTGTAATAAAGAGGCTTTTGGAGTTTATATGCCACAGTCTAATAGGTGACTGTTTAATGGGATTTACATTCACTCAAACAAAATTAGGCTGGTAAAAGACAATGCAACATGCTGTAATGTAAATGGCACTGATGGCAGAATTAAATGTTTGTGGAAACAGGGCAGTAGATCTATCAAGAGCTAATTAGACAGAGAGCTCAGAGGCAGGCTTGGAAGTAAACAGTATCAACAAAGAAGGAAGGAGAGCAAGAAAGGAGGGGAAATAAAGACCTTTTGTGCAGGGAAGAAAAGGAACTGTACAAAAGTTATTTAATTAGCAACTCAGATGGAGTGTCTCTCATGAGAAAAACATATTGTTTCTGAACCTGTTGATAGTATGAAGTTGAATAATAACTTTGATAAATTATTGTGTGCCTAAGTAGTTCTTTATTGTAATTGGTATTTGAATATTTGGCTTTAATAGTGTTCTCTTCACATGGTAACTTTCCTAGCTATGCTCACTTTATCTGGAAAAAAATTTTTTTTCAAAGTTTATCTTTGAAGTCCTTCTAACAGAAAAAGTAATACTGAGACAATGTTAGAAATTTGGGATTTTAGTAAGGAAGGATAAAGGGTAAAATTGCTGGTGAACAAAAATGATAAAAATAGCAACTTTGGATTTGAGTTTTAATTAACCTGTAGAAAAATATTAATTTAAAAAAATTCAAAATTTTCATGAACAAAATATTCACTGTACTATTTCACTATAGTCTCTATTCTTTAGCTGAGCCACTGTATAGGGAAAAGGACCTAGCCTTTGGTAGAGCTGAGAAACTGTTTTGATGAAATAATTCAGGATCTATATGCTTGATATTTAAAGTAGTAAAGCCTGGTTACTTGATTCACTTTCTTTTTTAAACTCAAATTCAGCATTTAAATCAGCATTGCATAAATCATTTTCCATTTAACAAGAAGAATTTAATGAATATTTTAGAGTTGAAAATTGTTTTTCACAGAGTGTAAGGGGTGATATATATCTTGTTTTGCATGAAACCAAAAGTAAATCAGATACACCTCAGGACATTTGCATTCTGCTAAGAATACATTTTAATTATAATAATCCTTTCAATTTGTTGAGGGTTCCTATCCACTTTACAGCTCTATTGTAAGGATAAAGTGTGCTAATATATGTGAAAGTGCTTCAACAGCGGTGGAGTACTGTTCACATTATGTGCTATCATAACAGAGAACCTCTAAGCATTTATGAGAGACTGTTGCTATGCTGATGGGCATATGAATTCTTAAATGACAAATGTTATATTGAGTAACTAAACCCAACAGTTCAACTCAGACTGATTACTTTTTTGCCTCCTGTACTACACAAAGAATTATTCTGTGGACATGTTCTAGATTGTTTGTGCTTTGGTTAATCCGTGAAATCCATGATCTGCATTACTGTCAGCAGTTAATGCCCTGAGATTGCTTTATTCTTTAATGAAAAGATCCGTGAGATTAGAATTGTTTTGTCCCTGCCATGGAAATAGACCAAGTATGAATGCCCAGTTTCTCTTGGTAGAGTTCCAATCTGTCTCTGACCCAGAAATATAGGTAGTATTTGGCAGTTTGTCTACTCACTTGTGACAAATACATCTATCTTGCCTGTTTGTGAAAGAGAGAAACTGGATTGGGTTAATTTTATAATAGGTGCATTTTGCTTTTAAACATCTAAACTTATAAGACAGCATCCTCTTAACTTTCAGTTGTACTACTAGGGTCTCCAGAACTTGGCTAATTACCAAAATCACCTGGGGAGACACTTAAAAATACAAATTCCCAGGCGCCTTCCCTGGAGATTCTGATTCAGTGGGTCTGGGGAGGAGCCAGAAAAATCTCAAGTGACTCTAATGATTCCAGAAGTTAGTCAAGTTGGGAAAACAATGTTCAGTGGTATAAAATAGATTCTATTACTTTTGTCCATAGTGAATAGCAAACATATCATTTACCCTTACTTGTTTTGAAGTGTTTCTGAAATAAATGTGATGGACAGTCTCAAGTTATGTATGTGACTTCAGACGAGTCACAACATCTCTCAGAGCCTGTGTCCTTCTGTAATAAATTAGGGTGATAACACCGTATCACAGGTTGTTGTGATGATAAAGACAGATATTGGGGGAAAAAGTGATTTCAAGAGTTCATTGAGCTACTTTAGCCTGATCATTATTAACAGCTGTGACTGGTATTTGGGAAAAAGGATAACCACGAATTTCTTAAAATTTTTATTTGTATTAGTCACACTTATCCATTTCACTTGTATCACTTGCCCAAGCTCTGTGTGTTCCAGCCATCTGGGTAACTCTGGTTTCTTTCAGTTCTTTACCATCTTGTTCTCGCCTTACAAGGCAGTGCATTGTTTCTAGAAAATTTCTTCATTTAAAGCCCCGAAGTCTCTGTGGCACACTATGTGGTTAATTAAATACCATAAAGCTTAAATTATTATATTATTTTTCTATCATTTCCTAAACAGCAACTTTCTGTTCATTCAAATTTTGTGCCTATATGTGTGACGTAGTAGAATTTTAGGCCTATTTACCTTTCAAGATAGTAACCAGGATAATTTGTGCAACTCTGCTTCAATGTGTTATAAAGTACTATATTAAAATCATTGTTTAAACCAGGCTGCAAAATCTATGCCATTGAACACATGATGAATTTATAAAACTAATATATATATATATATGTATATATACACACACACACGTGTATATCTTGTGTGCCAGGGTGTAAACATATATTTTAAAATTATTTCATGTCATACATACCCAACATTGCAATAAATAATTTGATCATTTAGAAGTTTTATTTAAGAAAGTGCCCAAATTCTCAGATTATCATAATGTTCTCTGATGGTCTGAAATAGACTATTGTAATAGACTATTACAATTAATAGTCTAGTGTTATAATAGACTATGTAATCCTGAAATAGGCTATTCTGCTATTTAGACCATGTCATATAATGCAGCTCTGTCCGTTTAAAGATTAATGTGGCAGGATTGCAGGTGTAACTTTTTTCCAGCTTCCTCAGTTTATAGGTAAGGGAAATGAAATCCAGAAAGCTAAAGTGAATATAAACTTGGTCATAAAGTGACTCAGTGACAGAGCTGGGACAAGAACCTGTGGTAAGCCTGACTAATACAAATACAATTTTAAAGAAATTCATGGTTACAAAGGAATCAGTGGTGAGGTGGATGATTTCCATTTCCCAAATATCTGTATTTGACTAGGTGTGGCATTAATTTAGAAGAAAGTCTTTTAGTCTGATAAAAGGTTATAATTTTAGAGAACAGTTTTTACCTACTGCATGCCTTTTAAATGATACACTAATTTATACGACATCTAACTATTATATTTTACAAATACAGTAATTCACGTCCTGTTTTAAATATTATGTATAGAAAGAAGCAAATTCATCAGGATCTTTTAAAGAAAATCAGCTATATAATATTGATGAAACTAGTAAACTAATCAGAGTAGGGAGAAGAGAAAAATTAGATCTGTGACCCTTTCAAATTATTTTTAAAATTATAATTGTGATGTTTAGAACAAGAAAAATGAGGGGCTATTGATACAACTTAGGGCAAATGGGAAGAATAGTTTTAGTAAGTAATTCCTATAGGAATGTGATTCCCCCCCATTTTTTTTACCATTCTCCCCCCTCAAATCCATTGTTTTTGTGTCAAAAAATGAAGAGTATAGAGAGTACAGAACCAAGTGAGTCAAGTCCACTGATCCAGTTCTGATTCTTTTTGTCATGTGCAAGCCACTTACCTTCTCTGACCCTCAGTTTCTGATATCTGCAATGGAAGCTTTGAGTCAATAGATTTCCAGGGTTCCACCTGGTTCTAATGGTCTGTTTCCAAGTCTTCAGTCCTTCTTTAAGTTTAATTCCATTCCTCATGCTTTCATTACAAGTTCTACATGTTTTTTTCACTGTGGCTTCCTTCTTTCTATTACCTAATTCCATTGCTCTGGAATCAACTTTGGGGTGAATAAAGTTATCTGGCTACAACATTCCAAATAAAAAATATTGCTCACTTCAGAAAAAAAAATATATGAAAGACATTTAAGACATGTTTGTGAGCAACTGCTTTTAACTTTAAAAAGTGACTGGTCAAGCTTTAGCTTGATTTATTATTAAAAAGTTAAGATATTTAATATTGATTTTTTTTCACATTTGTCATTGGGGAAACTATTTATTAACCACTTCATTCTTCATTAACCTTCCAGCATGTGTTAAAGATTTTTGGTTTCTTTTGAACATTTAAAATGAATTAACCATTCTGACTTCAGGTGCCCTGATGTAAGGCGCCTGGTTTTGACAGAACTGATTTTCATGGCTTACCTTAAAATATATATATATTGGTTGCCATAGGAACAAATTGATGAGCATGTGCTACTAGTAAAAACTGCCTGTATACCTGACAACTACTGCATTTGTGAGAGCAACCTGGATTGGCTGGTGTTCAAACAGGTAGTGAGCTACCACCCCTCATTGTTTATTCAGTGTATGTTGGCATCACATTGTGATTTAGGATCTTGTTTTATTTTCAAGCAACTTATTTGACATCAGTTCTTTTTAGGAAAAATTTCTCTCCATTGTAATTCAGTTATGAAGACCAAAATTATTCTGTACGTTGTTTGAGCTTTGTTAAAAATGAATGGATGAAGGGAGTCAGAAGGTAAACCAACCAACCAAAATCTGTTAAATGAATGAATATGCTGCTTGAACTGCCATCTGAATCATGTCTTATAAAAAAGAAAAAGCAAGAACACAGAATTGACTTTTCTCACTCAAGTTTCACTCAGTAAATATTACTTAATAATTTTAACAGAAAAAATATAAATAGTAAAACTGTTCAATTAGGTGTGGGTGAGAAACAATTAAAAATTTGCATAAAGGCCTAGAAAGACTTCGAACTCAGATTGCTTTTATAAGAGTCTTTGTCCACTTTAAACAATAACTGGAAATCACAGGTGATGCCTTATGGGTGTGATTTAGTCAAGAAAGTGCAGATCTTGGCCTTTCACTCATTCATGTATCCATCCATTCACTTAATAATGAATGTAGGGCCAATAACTGTTGTTATGTGCCAGGGACTACTCTAGGAGGATGTAGAAGTGAACAAAACTGACAGAATTCCTGATCCGCATGGAACATATTCAAGTACTGTGGTAGGGAGAGACAATTAGAGAAAAAAAAAGAAAAAGAATTGAGTTCTGAGTTCTGTTAGGAAAAATACTTCTTTTCTAAAACTTTAGACTGCAATCACATTTATCTTTTACTATTAAGCATTTTTAGCCTATTTATGCAAGGACTTTTTGTGCCGTTTCCTAGATTAAAGTACTGTCCTTAAATTAAGTACTCTCTCTAGAAGCTAATGACCTGTGCGTTCTTGAGATTCCAATTTAATTTTAAAGGGAAAAGTTTGTATTTCAACACAAACAATGAAAATGATCAAGTTTCACCAACTTTTGAAAGAATAGTAAGTCTGTTACATTGGCATATTTTTGAGGGAGAATGATCCCACTGGTCCTTTGACTAATTAGAAAAGCAAAAGTTATCTCATTAAATTAATATGAAGACAGAGTTAGAGAAAAATTGATGGGATTAGGATGAACAGAAATAAGATGGTCGTTGAATTAGCCTTTGAATCATTATGAACAGTTATTGCTTTGATGATGATAATTATGTGTGCAGCTGATTGTCTTTAATAAAGTAGGATCGTTACGTTACAGAATTATGAAATATAAACTGTATCTCCCCTTTTACGCTCTCTCAACATTCCCATTGCAAATAGAAATCAGCAACATTCTACTATTTGCAGGCAGTTTAAATATTTTCCTTATGGAATTTTAATAATGCTAAGAAGTAGATTTAAGTGGAGAGCTGACAGAACTATATAAGTTCAACAAATGTTAAATCTAATATTTTATAGATCATTATATTATTGTCTGCAAAAGTTCTAGAAAGCAAAAGAAATTCAATTCAAATGGAGCCATTCAGTGTAGTAATTCTCTCTCTCTTCTACCCTCACAGCTTATTATTATTTATAAAATGTTTATTTAATAATCAATGTTGTTATGTTGCATTAAAATGTGCACAAATTCACATGAAATGAACAATGTTTAATTATTCTCATATAGTTAATTTTAAAATACTTCTCTCACAAGTGTGAATTTTATAATCTGCAATGAACATGCAAAGGAAACAATCCAAAACTTTTATGATCCCTGAGGTATTGTTATATCCTGTACCTCTGACATAGATCCAGAATGGAGCTCCAGAATCCAAACAAATATTATAAGTGGTTAATTTTCTGTATGATTATGAAGGTTAATTGGATTTTTAAAGTGACCAATTATGCGAGGAAGTGAGGCAAGTCAAGTTTTCTTTCAAATATTGTTTTATTCATTTAAATAATATGGGCATTTTTTAAAGTAAATATTGCTTTTCTGCTTTCATTTTAAATTAACCACTGCCAAATATACCTAACTTTTAAAACTATGGTTTTAAGGTATAGTGAAAGTCTAGAAAGTTTGTTTTGTGTGATTTACTGATTTTTAGCTATTCTGTGCTTTTGCATAGAAGAATTATGAAATATGAGATGATAGAGAAGCAGAATTTAAATGTACAAATCCATTTTGATATTGGTGTGGCCTAAAAACATTCAGGTCTACTTGACCCAATGTGGTTTTCCTATGTGAAACTCTAAAGCTGTGTTGCTGTTCCCCCTCACTGAAAAGGCCATAAGGCTTTCATTGTATAAAGACAGAATTTTATCCATCCATCTCTGTTTTAGTAGAAGTATAAATTCAATTACATTTGATAAAACTAAAAAGAAATCTTCAAATTGTCCATTACACAAAAATAAAATAAAGGACCCTTGTGCTGAATAGTTGGCCCATGAACAGAAATAAAATGTCATGAATATTATGGCAATTTCTATGGATTATAGCTACCATGATTATATGTGGTACATTTTATATGGAAGTAGAATAAACAAATTCCAACAACAACAAAAAGTACTTTGTTTCCCTCCTTATTTCTTGTTGAAATATTTGAGTTACAAAACTGGTTATGACCTAAGAAGTCTTCTCATATTTGACAACACTAGTGACTGCTGCTGAAAAGGTCTGAGATTTTTTAAAATAAATAATCAAGAATAGATTAATTTGATACTAATTTTTATCACAATGAAGTTTCAGTGAAGGATTGCCATGATCAGATTTTTAAAGTTTGTTATTATTGATAACACAATGGTTTAAAATAAAAGTATATACTTTTCAAAATATATTTTTAAGCATAATAATCGTTATTCTGTTTTAAAATATCCACCATTTATTTAATAAACACCCTTTCATTCATTTGACATATATTTATTAAGCACCTATCATGTTATTTTCTAGGTTTTGGATCTATATTGGCATATAAAGGTGAATAGGAAAGATGGGACCTTGAGTCCAGAGAGGAAAAGAAAATAATAAATGTATAGGCAATACAAAAGCTATTTCCATATAGTGGTAAGTCTTTTTGATGGGGTGATCAGGGAAGACCTCTCTTTGGAGGTGATATGTGAACTGAGACTTGAAGAACAAGAAGCAGCCAGCCATAGAAAGATCTGGTGATTTATTAGGACCCAAATGTTCCGGACTCTATACTAGGCCATGGAAATACAATGATAAATAAGATGAGACAGCACCATCAAAGAACTCACAGTGAATATATGTTACTTACTTATTTGGGTGTGAAATCACTTGGAATCCATTGTAGTCACAAAGTCTCATGAGTTCAATAAACAAATATTTAAAAGAATATTAAATGAATGAACTGGCATGGTTTAAAACTTGGCGTTTACTGTTACCCCTTCTTATATATATTGCTTATTGACATGATGCATGATTTTATGTTTTACTTATCAAGGATGCTTAAAGCTCATAGTACTGAAAATACTTGATCTTTTCTGTCAAGGTGTCTTGCAGCCCACTGCCCTTAAATCTCTCTGCCGACTTGTTTCTAATATACCTCCTTCTCCCTAGCTTGCTGACTATTCTCTCACGTGATAAATAACTCTGCCTTATCAAGGTCAGTTGGAAAGGCCCCTTTTACATATCTCATAAATTTTAGCCAGGTGCCACTGATGTGAGATTAATGTAATGGCACCATGGCAAGCACTCAGGCTTGTCTTAATTATGCTAAGGTTGCCGGTTCACCGTTTCTCTTCATCTGTCTCCTGCTTTTGGGAACACTAAACACTATGTTATTAGAGTGTCTGTTCCACAACATTGGATCTTTGCATTTACAAAGTCATCAGATGGCTTATGACATAGCTTTTCTAAGAAATTAAATTAAACAAATAATGAAAACAAAAATTAGGGGTAAAGTGACTGAAAAAGAAAAGGTGTGACATTGTAATCAGAGAAGAAAAGAACCCTCTGTGTTTCATGGGACTTTCCTCTGACCAATGAGTTACTTACCCAATCACAGGGAACACTTTGGCTCTGGGTGATCTCAGGTATGAATAATTATGAGGTTTCTTTACTTTTAAGAATAAAGACCCTTCATGTATGCTATTGGCCACGATCCATGGGCACATTCTCAGAAACCTTTCTTCACATCCTCCCTTCCCTTTGCGAATGACTAGTTTCTAGGGGGAGGCTATCTCTAAGCCATATGTCCTACATGGGTGTTTAATTATCTCATCTATTTTTGCTTAAATTCCCCATCTACTTTCCAAAAGGCATGCCAGCTTAGTATCTTGTTGAATTTTGGAATAAAAACAGATTACTGCCATGGGTTTTCAAATTTGTGAAGAGTTGTTTTGATTCTGCTCTACAGATATTAATATGCTTTTTTATGAGGGAACAGATATCTGAAGTGTCATCTTCCCTTAATTCCTTAATTCAAGTCAAAATCCTTTTTGAATGACTGCTGTGTTCCAGGGGCTCTGCTCAGCCATGGGGAGACATATAAATAAAAAGCAGTCAAACTCAAGGCCCTTGGGATAAAGATAATCTTTTGTCTGTGCTGAAATAATTTGAGAGAATAATGCTTTGATTAATTATATGAACCCTGGAACCACATTTCTTAAGTTTAAAACCTGCCTCCACCACATACTAGTTATGTGACCTCCGACAAGTTAGTTAACATTTTTGTGCTTCATTTTCTCATCTTCAGTATATGAGTAATACTAACCTGCTAAAGTTATTTTAAGGACACAGGAAGAATGGAAAAGCACATGTATCCATGGCTGACTCAGTAAGTGCTATAGGGTGTTTGCTATTACTATGTGGACTCCTCTTAAGCCACTGTTTCACAGTGCACCTCTGTGTGTTTGCTTCTGCAAGCATTTGAATGTTATTCATTAGTCAGAATTAAAAAAAAAAACCCACAAAACTCAATGTATTCAATAGGTATCACTGCAGATTTTCTATATATTTTATGACAGAATGAAAACTATAAGATTAGATATCATTATAAGCACAACTGGAAAGTAAAAATAGAATTTTTATTTCATGTAATGGCCTTGCAACTAGGTGAAAACTAATAATAATAATGTGAACTTTCTTATATTTCCATAATGTCAGCCATTGGGCAATGTGTCTGGAGTGGAGAATCATATTTTTCTTTCTCTTTTCAGAAAAGATAAATGGATATTGTGAAGTTATACTGTATTGGTCAGGAAATGCACATACTTAAACTTGTAATAATGATCCTCACTATTCAGTGAACATATGTAAGTATTTCAATAAGCAACATACACATTTATATAAATATTTTGGCCATCTTAACTTACCAAATAAGTCAAATATATGACTTTTATGGTTGGGACTTTATTTAATAATTTAGGAAACTATATTTGACAGCTGATATGAATAAAAGCATATTATTTTCAAATAGTCTCATTTAATATTTTTAAAACAAATCATGAATTCTAAGCTCAATGGATTTTTTTTCTTAGCTTCACATAGAGGAGTGAAAAATATTAATAGGTAATTCTAAAAACAGAATCATTTCTACCCAACCCAAAAAGGATTTGATTTCATAATGTTATAGACTGTAGAATCAAATATTAAAACTTAAATTGCTGGTATTATTCTTGGTAATTACTGCAAGATGACCTGTTAGTCAACTCATGTACTCCTAGTGACTTAACTCAAAATGTAATTTTACTCTTGTTTACTTTATAGTCTTATGCTAGTCAGGTGACTCTGTTTCAACCTGGTACTATGCCAAATGGATCAGACGACTCTAAGGTCACTAAAGGAGGGAAAAAGTAGGAGCATGGTGAGGGGCACTTCTTTGGGCCTGGAAGTGACCACATCACATCGCTCACAATTCATTGGCCACAACTTAATTATATGGTCCTACCTAACTGTACAGAAGAGTAAAAGAAAAAGTCTTTTTTTTTGTCTCTTAGTTTTGTGTCTATTTCAGAATCCTTTAACTTCTGTCCATTACTATTTTTTTTATGATCCAGACACTTTGGCTATATGTCAGAACTAAATTCAACACCATTTTGGCAAAATGTGTGTGGGTGTGTTTGTGTGTGTGTATACATTTTACCATTGCAAAAAGATAGAATACTTCTATGATACCAATTGATATATCTATTTTTCATATTTATTGTAGTTCAGTTAAATTAATAAATACTATAACATAGATTTAAAGCTTCAACAAATTTTGATCTATGTGTTGCTAGGAGTGGAAATTATTTTATTCACAAAATTTAACTTTAGTTATCTACACAATGTTTACTTCTCATCAGCTTCTCATCAGTGGAAGCCTCTTCTCACTTGTCTTTGAAAAGTTTCCCCAAAAAAGTAGGGATATTATTGTATCACTTAAAAACAAAAAAAGGCTTCAGTGTCTCCTATTATAATATCTCTTAATGCACATCACCTTGATTAGTTCTATTTCCTTATGCACATCACCTTGATTAGTTCTATTTCCTACTCTTTTGGCCTTCCGTGATAGCTTCTGCTTCCCATAAGAATATATCTGACCTGTGTCTCATTATTTTTGGTCCCTCTTGGGTGATTTAAACCAACCTGATAATCTAATTTATTTTAAAAACTATTAATAAATTAACTCACTGTCTGAAGAAGTATATCATGTAGCTGAAAGCCTAGTACAGTATGAAAAATCTTACTAAATCAATCCACTTACATACCAAGTCTTTATCGAGTACTTCTTACTGGGTATTACATGCTATGTAGTGTTGAACACAAATGTAAAGAAAAAGAAAAAAGACCCTTTGCTCAATGAGTTTATAATTTCCTTGCAAAATAGGGTGCTTTTCAACTAATTATAACAAAAGCAGAGTCTGGATAAGTATGACAGTAGCATAGATAAAATACAGTTGAAGTTCTGAGAAGGAACAAAATACTTCTCATTGAGGTAATGAGACAAGGCTTCATGGGAAAGGAAACATGAGATGGATGTCCATTGATGGGTGTTATTTAACATGTAGAACATTTCTAAGTAAAGAAATACCATGGTTAGCAGCTTAAAGGCATATGAATATTTCCCATATATCAAGAACAGTTGCATATATATGTTCAGCTTTTTGAATAATGGGATATAGGAACATGGTGATGAAAGATATGTGTCACCAAATTTGGTTGAGTCCAATCATAGAAACATTTCCTGAGTGTCAATTCAGATTTTATAAATGGTGCACTTTCAACACTGTGTCACTACTGATTTTTTACCATAATCTTATATTTGCCCTATGAACACATAGATAAATCAAGGATATTGGAGAATACTGTGGTTGCGTGAGATAAAACCTGTGTGAAGCTCTGCTTTGCACATTCCAAAGTCTTTGCTCCAAGCTTAGGTCTTTTAAAAAATGGTAATGAGGAATTAATCTCAATCCTTATAAAAAATTGGCCTCTTAAATTTGGCATATGACCTCATTTTTACTATATGAAAAATATTGAGAAATTTATCTGAGCTAAACTTTTAGAGCGTCTGGCTTTTGCTTCTCTTGTTTTGCCTTCTGCTCCCTCGAAAGCAGAGTGTGGCAATGTATAAACCTGACAGCACTCTCCTCAAACATTTGTTGGTATTATTACTAAATCTACCTGGAGGAATTCCAGATTTAAATGTAGAGTTCATACTTGTGAACTTTTATCAAGAAATGTCTATTGATAAGTGACTCTGGTTCTTCACTTGCTTATTAGAACAAGAGAGACTACTAAAGGAAAGAAAGTGCATTGACAATTGTAAAAAATACCATTTTAGAAGAAATACATAGCTCACAGTGATATTTTCCAGTCACTGAGATCATGATGTTGCTTTGTGATTTGGGGGAAATTAATTTTAACTAGTAGGAAAACATTAAAGATATCGTGAGGCATCTTTAAATTTGTAACCATAAAATAGAATTCTGATAACTTTGGGAACCACTTTGAAAAAAGATATTCTAAAAGTTGCAGATGAAAGTCCTGTCCACATAATTTAGAAAACAATATCAAACATGAAAAAATACTTTTCTATCCTATTTTCTACCAACCTGAGTATCACTTGTATATTTAAGCATGGTAAAATGTTGGATTAATTTTTAAAAGCTGCTATTACTAACAATTAAATCACCTCCCTCTTTTCCTTCCTTTAACAGATAACTAACTCATCAAGCATCATGACAGTGCCGAAAGTCTAAGAGAGGTAGTGCCTCTGCCTTTATAGACTTTTTTTGTTCCATAAACAAATAGGTACTAAATAAGTAAATTAAAAAAATTTTAAATGTTAATCACATATTATATTAACTGCTCAAGGAAATAAACAGGATATTGGAATATAGAGAGAATTCTGGTTATCAATTGCTTCCTAGCAAATTACTGCAAAACTCTTTGGCTTAAAACAATTTATCATAATAGAAGATTGTAATATTATTATCTGGGACAAGATATTCGACAGGACAGTGAGGATGGCTTGTCTGCTTTGCAATACCTAGGGCCTCAGCTGGACGACTCCTTCCTTCCTCCCTCCCTCCCTCCCCTCCTATCTTCCTTCCTTTCTTCCTTCCTTCCTTCCTTCCTTCCTTCCTTCCTTCCTTCCTTCCTTCCTTCCCAATGCCTCTCTACATGGTTAACTTGAGCTTCCTTAAAACATGGTAGCTTCAGGGATATCAGACTTCTTACATGATGGTTCAGGGCTTCAAGACCAAATATTTCAAGAGAAAGAAAAATGGGCATTTTCACTCCTATTAAAGGTTAGGGAAGAACTGGCATAGTGCCATTTCTGGCTGCTCACTATTAGTCAAGGTGAACACAGTACAGTCCAGATTCACTGACACAAAAATATCTTGAAATTTCTGGGCCCGTGTTTATTTGTATAGCCATATCTATCTCCAAGTACTTAATCTGACCATCACTTTGAGTTAAATTGAGTACATATACTAATTAAATGCACAAATAATCTCTAAGGGCAGAGTCTAAACTGGAATTATTATGAGACCCATTGATATCAGTTGATAGCAAATCCATATGCTCTTATGGATCTGGTTCATGCAAATCACCTGTCTTTTCCCACTTATGAATAAGTGTGAACATGTATGGCTAGAGTTGCATCCCAATTTTCTATTTCTTGAAGGTGTGAATTAAGCATAACTGTCATAAAGCATGCTCATTGGTCTACTGTCCTAGCTCAGCCTCTGATTTCTCCCTGACATTCTGTTTTCTGGAGATGTGCGTAAATAGCATTAAGATGAATAAGCAGTGAGTGTACTTTCCAACTGTACAGCTGGCTACAATAATATTAAAAGGGCAAGTGACTTTTTTGAACTTTAGAAATTCATGCAGTGGTACGGTAACATATCCTTATAGTTTTCTGGGCATTTATGCTCTCTCCTTTGAGTACCCCATTTGTGTTGATTTTGCATATTAATCATGTACCTTATGTAACAGAAAGAATTTTTCAAACACATGTACTTTTTTTTTTACCACACTTTAAATGATTATATTATTGCAAAAACAAAAGTGCTAATGGCTTGTTGAATGCATGTTTCAACCTTTGAATAAGACCTTCAAAAAACAGAAAGGTCAATATAAATTAGGTAAACTGAACTAATTCCTTCTTTGAATGAAAGATTAAGACAAAAGTTAGGCTTTCTAGAATTCTTTTAATTGACTGCCATTGTTTCTTTCTAATATTATTGTTCAATAAAAAAGGGTCAAAATGTGACAATGTGAATAATTTATAATGCTTTACAGAAAAAATTTTCAACTCAGTATCACTTCTAGCTATAGAAATAGAATAGGGCTTGACATGCTATATAACCCAAGGATCAAATCTACATGCCACCTGTTTTTGTAAATAAAGTTTTTTTTTAATTGTAATTTACCCTTTAAAAATTAATTTATTTTTATTTAGGTGTAATTGACATACACTATTATTAGTTTTAGGTGTGTAACATAATGATATATATTTGTATATACTGCAAAATGATCACCACAATAAGTCTAGTTAACATCTGCCCCTGTACATAGTTACAGATTTCTTTTTCTTGTGATGAGAACTTTTACTCTCTTAGCAACTTTCAAATACGCACTACAGTGTCATTAACTGTGGTTGTCATGTTGTACCTTACATCTCTTAGACGTATTTATTTTATAACTGGAGGTTTGTAACTTTTGATTCACTTTGCCCATTTTGCTCATTCCTCACCTCCTGCCTCTGGCACCCACCAATCTGTTCTCTGTGTCTATGAACTTTTTTGTTTTGTTTTGTTTTGGTTTTGGTTTTGGTTTATATCCCACTTATAAGTGAAATGATACGGTATTTGTCTTTCTCTGTCTGTCTTACTTCACTTAGCATAATGGCCTCAAGATTCATCCATGTTGTGACAAATGACAAGATTTCATTCTGTTTTATGGCTAAAAAATATTCCACTGTATATATACACCACATCTTCTTTATCCATTCATTTGTCCCTGGACACTTAGGTTGTTTCCATATCTTGGCTATTGTAAATAATGCTGCAGTGAACAAGATACATGCTAGGGTTGCATGTATCTTTTCAAGTTAGTGTTTCATTTTCTTTGGCTAAATACCCAGAAGTAGAATTGCTGGCTCATATGGTAGTTCTATTTTTAATTTTTTTGTTCAACTTCTGTACTTATTTTCCATGGTGACTGCATGATTTACATTCACACCAACAGTGCACAAGGGTTCCCTTTTCTCCACATCCTCACCGACACTTGTTATTTCTTGTCTTTTTGAAAATAGCCATTCTGACAAGTGTGAGGTGATATCTCATTGTGGTTTTGATTTGCATTTACCTGATGATAGTGATGTTGCACATCTTTTCACATACCTGTTGGCCATCTCTATGTCTTCTTTAGAACATGTTATTCAGATCCTCTTCCCATTTTGCAATCAGATTATTTGTTTTTGCTGTTGAGTTGTATGAGTTCCTTATATATTTTGGATATCAACCCCTTATTAGATATATGATTTGCAAATTTTTTTTTCCCAGTCAGTAGGTTGCATTTTCATTTTGTTGATGATTTCCTTTGTTGTGCAGAAGATTTATAGCATGAAGTAGTCAAACTTGTTTATTGTTGCCTTTGCTCTCGGTATCAAATCCAAAAATAAATCATTGCTAAGACCTCTATCAAGGAGTTTACTGCCTATATTTTCTTCTAGAAGTTTTATGGTTTCATGTCTTACATGCAAGTCTTTAATCCATTTTGAGTTAATTTTTGTGTATGGTATAAGGTAAAGGTTCAGTTTCATTCTTTTGCATGTGGCTGTGCAGCTTCCACTTATTGAAGGCACTACTGTTTCCCTACCATACATTCTTGATTCTTTTGTGGTAAATTAACTGATTATGTATGTATGGGTTTGTATCTGGCCTCTATTATGTTCCATTGACCTATGTGTCTTTTTTGTGCCAATACCATACTGTTTTTGATTACTATAGCTTTGTAATATAGTTCAAAAACAGGGCGTGTGATGCCTCCAGCTTAGTTCTTCTTTCTCAAGATTGTTTTGGCTATTCAAGGTCTTTTTTGATTCCATACATACTTCAGAATTGTTTATTTCTTTGAAAAATGCCACTGCAATTTATTTTTAATTTTTGAATTTTATTTATTTTTTTTATACAGCAGGTTCTTATTAGTCATCAATTTTACACACATCAGTGTATACATGTCAATCCCAATTGCCCAATTCATCACACCCCCACCCCCACCCCCTGCGGCTTTCCCCCCTTGGTGTCCATACGTTTCTTCTCTACATCTGTGTCTCAGTTTCTGCCCTGCAAACCGGTTTCTCTGTACCGTTTCTCTAGGTTCCATATATATGCGTTAATATACGATATTTGTTTTTCTCTTTCTGACTTACTTCATTCTGTATGACAGTCTCTAGATCCAGCCATGTCTCAACAAATGACCCAATTTCGTTCCTTTTTATGGCTGAGTAATATTCCATTGTACATATGTACCACATCTTCTTTATCCATTCGTCTCTTGATGGGCATTTAGGTTGCTTCCATGATGTGTCTATTGTAAATAGTGCTGCAGTGAACATTGTGGTGCATGTGTCTTTTTGAATCATGGTTTTCCCTGGGTATATGCCCAGTAGTGGGATTGGTGGATCATATGGTAATTCTATTTTTAGTTTTTTTAAGGAACCTCCATACTGTTCTCCATAGTGGCTGTATCAATTTACATTCCCGATAACAGTGCAAGAGGGTTCCCTTTTCTCCACACCCTCTCCAGCATCTATGGTTTGTAGATTTTCTGATGATGCCCATTCTACCTGGTGTGAGGTGATATCTCATTGTAGTTTTGATTTGCATTTCTCTAATAATTAGTGATGTTGAACACCTTTTCATGTGCTTCTTGGCCAACTGTATGTCTTCTTCAGGGAAATGTCTATTTAGGTCTTCTGCCCATTTTTTTATTGCATTGTTTGTTTCTTTAATATTGAGCTGCATGAGCTGTTTATATATTTTGGAGAGTAATTCTTTGTACATTGATTCGTTTGCAAATATTTTCTCCGATTCTGAGGGTTGTCTTTTCGTCTTGTTTATGGTTTCCTTTGCTGTGCAAAAGCTTTAAAGTTTCATTAGATCCCATTTGTTTACTTTTATTTTTATTTCCATTACTCTAGGAGGTGGTCAGAAAAGATCTTGCTGTGATTTATGTCAAAGAGTGTTCTTCCTATTTTCCTCTAAGAGGTTTAGAGTGTCCGGTCTTACATTTAGGTCTCAAATCCATTTTGAGTTTATTTTTGTGTATGGTGTTAGGGAATGTTCTAATTTCATTCTTTTACATGTGGCTGTCGAGTTTTCCCAGCATCACTTATTGAAGAGGCTGTCTTTTCACCATTGTATATCGTTTTGCCTCCTTTGTCATAGATTAGTTGACCATAGGTGCGTGGGTTTATCTCTAGGCTTTCTATCTTGTTCCATTGATCTATGTTTCTGTTTTTGTGCCTGTACCATATTGTCTTCATTACTGTAGCATTGTAGTATAGTCTGAAGTCAGAGAGTCTGATTCCTCCAGCTCCGTTTTTTTCCCTCAAGATTGCTTTGGCTATTCAGGGTCTTTTGTGTCTCCATACAAATTTTAAGATGATTTGTTCTAATTCTGTAAAAAATGCCATTGGTAATTTGATAGGGATTACATTGAATCTGTAGATTGCTTTGGGTAGTACAGTCATTTTCACAATATTTGTTCTTCCAATCCACGAACATGGTATATCTCTCCATTTATTTGTATCATCTTTACTTTCTTTAATCAGTGTCTTATAGTTTTCTGCATACAGGTCTTTTGTCTCCCTAGGTAGGTTTATTCCTTGGTATTTCATTCTTTTTGTTGCAGTGGTAAATGGGAGTGTTTCCTTACTTTCTCTTTCAGGTTTTTCATCATTAGTTTATAGGAATGCAACAAATTTCTATGCGTTAATTTTGTATCCTGCAACTTTACCAAATTCATTGATTAGCTCTAGTAGTTTTCTGGTGGTGTCTTTAGGATTCTTTATGTATGGTATCATGACATCTGCAAACAGTGACAGTTTTACTCCTTCTTTTCCAATTTGTATTCCTTTTTTTTCTTTTTCTTCTCTGATTGCCATGGCTAGGACTTCCAAAACTATGTTTAATAATAGTGGCGAGAGTGGACATCCTTGTCTTGTTCCTGATCTTAGAGGAAATGCTTTCAGTTTTTCACCATTGAGAATGATGTTTGCTGTGGGTTTGTTGTATATGACTTTTATGATGTTGAGGTAGTTTCCCTCTATGCCCACTTTCTGGAGAGTTTTGTTTTTGTTTTTTTTTAAATATGGAATGCTTCACGAACTTGAATGTCATCTTTGCACAGGGGCCGTGCTCATCTTCTCTGTATCGTTCTAATCCCAGTATATGTGCTACCAAAGTGAGTACTGGAGAGTTTTTATCATAAATGGGTGTTGAATTTTGTCAAAAGCTTTTTATGCATCTATTGAGATGATCACATGGTTTTTATTCTTCAATTTTTAAATATGGTGTATCACATTGATTGACTTTGCGTATATTGAAGAATCCTTGCATCCCTGGGATAAATCCCACTTGATCATGGTGTATGATCCTTTTAATGTGTTGTTGGATTGTGTTTGCTAGTATTTTGTTGAGGATTTTTGCATCTATATTCATCAGTGATATTGGCCTTTTATTTTCTTTTTTTTGTAGTGTCTTTGTCTGGTTTTGGTATCAGGGTGATGCTGGCCTCATAGAATGAGTTTAGAGTATTCCTTGCTCCACAATTTTTTGGAAGAGTCTGAGAAGGATGGGTGTTAGCTCTTCTCTAAATGTTTGATAGGATTCATCTGTGACGCCATCTGGCCCTGGGCTTTTGTTTGTTGGAAGATTTTTAATCACAGTTTCAATTTCATTACTTGTGATTGCTCTGTTCATATTTTCTATTTTTTCCTGGTTCAGTCTTGGAATGTTATACCTTTCTAAGCATTTTTCCATTTCTTCCAGGTTGTCCATTTTATTGACATAGAGTTGCTTGTAGTATTCTCTTAGGATGCTATATATTTCTGCTGTGTCCATTGTAACTTCTCCATTTTCATTTCTAATTTTATTGGTTTGAGTTCTCTCCCTCTTTTTTTTTTGATGAGTCTGGCTAATGGTTTATCAATTTTGTTAATCTTCTCAAATAACGAGGTTTTAGTTTTATTGATCTTTGCTATTGTTTTCTGTGTTTCTATTTCATTTATACCTGCTCTGATCTTTATGATTTCTTTCCTTCTGCTACCTTTGGGTTTTGTTTGTTCTTCTTTATCTAGTTCCTTTAGGTGTAAGGTTAGATTGTTTATTTGATATTTTTCTTGTTCCTTGAGGTAGGCTTGTATAGCTATAAACTTCCCTCTTAGAGCTGCTTTTGCTGCATTCCATAGGTTTTGGATCATTGTGTTTTGTCATTTGTCTCTAGGTATTTTTTTTATTTCCTCTTTGATTTCTTCAGTGATGTCTTGGTTATTTAGTAACGTATTGTTTAGCCTCCATGTGTTTGTGATTTTTTACGTTTTTTTCCCTGTAATTGATTTCTAATCTCATAGCCTTGTGGTCAGAAAAGATGCTCGATATGATTTCAGTTTTCTTAAGTTTACTGAGGCTTGATTTGTGACCCAAGATGTGATCTCTCCTGGAGAATGTTCTGTGCACACTTAAGAAGAAAGTGTAATCTGCTGTTTTTGGATGGAATGTTCTATAAATATCAATTAAATCTATCTGGCCTATTGTGTCATTTAAAGCTTCTGTTTGCTTATTTAATTTCATTTTGGATGATCTGTTCATTGGTGTAAGTGAGGTGTTAAAGTCCCCCACTATTATTGTGTTACTGTCAATTTCCTCTTTTATAGCTGTTAGCAGTTGCCTTATGTATTGAGGTGCTCCAATGTTGGGTGCATATATATTTATAATTGTTATATCTTGTTGGATTGATCCCTTGAATATTATGTAGTGTCCTTCTTTGTCTCTTGTAACATTCTTTATTTTAAAGTCTATTTTATCTGATATGAGTATTGCTACTCCAGCTTTCTTCTGATTTCCATTTGCATGGAATATCTTTTTCCATCCCCTCATTTTCAGTCTGTATGTGTCCCTAGGTCTGAAGTGGGTCTCTTATAGACAGCATACATATGAGTCTTGTTTTTGTATCCATTCAGCAAGCCTGTGTCTTTTGGTTGGAGCATTTAATCCATTCACGTTTAAGGTAATTATTGATATGTATGTTCCTATGACCATTTTCTGAATTGTTTTGGGTTTGTTTTTGTAGGCCCTTTTCTTCTCTTGTGTTTCCCACTTAGAGAATTTCCTTTAGCATTTGTTGTAGAGCTGGTTTGGTGGTGCTGAATTCTCTTAGCTTTTGCTTGTCTGTAAAGCTTTTAATTTCTCCATCGAACCTGAATGAGATCCTTGCTGGGTAGAGTAATCTTGGTTGTAGGTTTTTCCCTTTCATCAATTTAAGTATATCATGCCACTCCCTTCTGGCTTGTAGAGTTTCCACTGAGAAATCAGCTGTTAACCTTATGGGAGGTCCCTTATATGTTATTTATCATTTTTCCCTTGCTTCTTTCAATAATTTTTCTTTGTTTTAACTTTTGCCACTTTGATTACTACGTGTCTCGGCATGTTTCTCCTTGGGTTTATGCTGTATGGGATTCTCTGCACTTCCTGGATTTGGTTGGCTATTTCCTTTCCTATGTTAAGGAAGTTTTCCCCTATAATCTCTTCAAATTTTTTCTTGGGTCCTTTCTCTCTTTCTTCTCCTTCTGGAACCCCTATAATGCGAATGTTGTTGTGTTTAATGTTGTCCCAGAAGTCTCTTAGGCTGTCTTCTTTTCTTTTCATTCTTGTTTTCTTTATTCTGTTCTGCAGCAGTGAATTCCACTAT
Organism: Phocoena sinus; assembly: GCF_008692025.1. NCBI lineage: Eukaryota > Metazoa > Chordata > Mammalia > Artiodactyla > Phocoenidae > Phocoena > Phocoena sinus. The sequence continues at coordinate 24,893,020 of NC_045769.1, forward strand.
TCTGTTTTCCAGTTCACTTATGTGTTCTTCTGCCTCAGTTATTCTGCTATTGATTCCTTCTAGTGTAGTTTTCATTTCAGTTATTGTATTGTTCATCTCTGTTTGTTTGTTCTTTAGTTCTTCTAGGTCTTTGTTAAACATTTCTTGCATCTTCTTGATCTTTGCCTCCATTCTTTTTCGGAGGGTCTGTATCATCTTCATTATCATTATTCTGAATTCTTTTTCTGTAAGGTTGCCTAGCTCCACTCACTTCATTTATTTGTTTTTCTGGGGTTTTATCTTGTTCCTTCATCTAGTACATAGCCCTCTGCCTTTTCATCTTGTCTGTCTTTCAGTGAATGTGGTTTTTGTTCCACAGCCTGCAGGATTGTAGTTCTTCTTTCTTCTGCTCTCTGCTGTCTGGTGAATGAGGCTATCTAAGAGGCTTATGCAAGTTTCCTGATGGGTGGGACTAGTGGTGGGTAGAGCTGAGTGTTGCTCTGGTGGGCAGAGCTCAGTAAAACTTTAATCCACTTGATTGCTGATGGGTGGGGCTGGGTTTCCTCCCTGTTGGTTATTTGGCCTGAGGCAACCCAACACTGGAGCCTACCTGGGCTCTTTGGTGAGGTAATGACAGACTCTGGGAGGGCTCACTACAAGTATTTCCGAGAACTTCTGCTGCCAGTGTCCTTGTCCCCACAGTGAGCCCCAGCCACCCCCCACCTCTGCAGGAGACCTTCCAACACTAGCACATAGGTCTGGTTCAGTCTCATCTGGGGTCACTGCTCCTTCCCCATGTCCCGATGGGCACATTACTTTGCGTGTGCCCTCCAAGAGTGGAGTCTCTGTTTCCCCCAGTCCTGTCCAAGTCCTGTAATCAAATCCCACTATCCTTCAATGTCTGATTCTCTAGGAATTCCTCCTCCCGTTGCCAGACCCCCAGGTTGGGAAGCCTGACGTGGGGCTCAGAACCTTCACTCCAGTGGGTGGACTTCTGTGGTATAAGTGTTCTCCAGTCTGTGAGTCACCCACCCAGCAGTTATGGGATTTGATTTTACTGTGATTGCGCCCCTCCTACCATCTCTTTGTGACTTCTCCTTTGTCTTTGGATGTGAGGTATCTTTTGTGGTGAGTTCCAGTGTCTTCCTGTCGATGATTGTCCAGGAGCTAGTTGTGATTCTGGTGTTCGCACAAGAGGGAGTGAGAGCACGTCCTTCTACTCCACCATCTTGGTTCAGGGCCACAAATTTCGCCGCCACTGCAATTTTGATAGGGATTATATTGAATCTGTAGATTGCTTCAGTTAGTATGGACATTTTAACAATATTAATTATTCCAGTCCATGAGCATGAAATATCTTTATATTTCTTTGTGTCTCCTTTCTTTCTTGCCTCAATGTCTTATAATTTTCAGAGTAGAGGTATTTCACCTCCTTGGTTAAATTTATTCCTAGGTATTTTAATTTTTTTGATGCAATTGTAAATGGGATTGTTTTATTTTTTATTTATTTATTTATTTTTTTGCGGTACGCTGGCCTCTCACTGCTATGGCCTCTCCTGCTGTGGAGCACAGGCTCCGGATGCGCAGACCCAGTGGCTATGGCTCATGGGCCCAGCCGCTCTGCGGCATGTGGGATCTTCCTGGACCAGGGCATGAACCCGTGTCCCTTGCATCGGCTGGCGGACTCCCAACCACTGTGCCACCAGGGAAGCCCGGGATCGTTTTCTTAATTTCTCTTTCTGATAATTTGTTACTAGTGAATAGAAACACAAAAGGTTTTTGTATATTGATTTTGTATGTTACAGCTTTACTGAATTTGTTTATTATGTCTAACAGGTTTTTTTTGTGGAGTCTGTGTTTTTCTCTATATAATATCATGTCATCTGCAAACAGTGACAGTTTTACTTCTTCCTTTTAGTTTGGATTGCTTTTACTTCTTTTTCTTGTCTGATTGCTCTGGCTACAAAGAGCTATCAATAGTTTGACATTACTTTGTTCCCAATGAGATCTCGATTTTTGTGATATCAGATAGTATGCCATTGTTTCAAAAATATGTCTTATTTATCTTATTTAATCAGAGGATCTAATTTGGAAGTATAATCAAAACAATTTATTTTCTTGAAAATTTTAGGGTATTATACCAAGAATTACAGTGAAATTCCTTTGCTAGATGATAACCTTAGGCACTTTCCTGCCCACCTCCTAACACCAGCTTTTGTGAGATAACGTTTATGGTTACCACTATGCTAACTAGAAATTGCATTGGACAGTTGATATGGTGGTGATGGTTAAGTCTTCTGTGCTGGAAAGATTTGTTTTATATTGGCCATGACACACTATTGATATTCATATAATTGTAAATAATAATTATTCTGTATTGATATGGTTATCCCAAAATGTATTCTTGACCTACTAACAGTTCTCTAAGATGATAATTAAATTGCTATTGGGCTCTACAGTTATTACCTTGTGCCAGATCTAATGGTGCCAGTTATAGAAATGAGAATTTTGTGGGTTTTTTAGAAGGGGTGGTGCATTTTCTTGAAGTGTATCACTGAAACATCTTATTTAAATCCTGAGTTTCTCTACTAAAATAGTCACCTGACATGTATACATTGAAATAAGCTAAGATAAACTGGCAACCTAGACCTATTCAAATATGTGTTACTGGGATATTTTTTACCTATGAGCTTGCCTCTATTGTTATGTATCAGTATGTAGTTATATTCCCTAAATTTGTACTTGAAATATGCTAAATGGGTAATTTTCATGGGGAATTATTTTCTTTTTATTGATATCTTCTTTTCCCATGTTCTGATTTCATAAACATTATGGTTTATTGAAATGCATGTTCACAAAGCAGCTCTTCAATTTAGCTTTTCCCATTTGATTAAAGCTTGTTGAACAAGAGGCAACTGAATTTGGTTGTATGTAATATTTTGGCATTTTTATACTCTGTGTGTGCACAGCTGTAATTTAGAATAGCTCTGACTAGCATTTAATCATCTACACTGAATATTTAGATATTTGTTTATCTGCTAAATCTAGATTTCAAAGCCCCCAAACTTTAGGTACATAGTAGGTACAAAATTATATATTAGTGTAGGTTCTTTTTATTAAGTTTGATAGAAATAAATTAAAAACATTATTGGAATAATATCTGATGCTGTGTGAACAAAACTGAATATAATCTCATTTTTAAAAATGTTTACTTTTAAAAATCTTTTGTGTAATTTCTACTTAGGTCTACTTTAGTTGTGGTTTTAATTTCAAACTTAGTTGGAAGGTAGTCTCTTTACTTTTAAATATTTTATTAGCTTGGAGAAATATTCTGAGAATATTCCACTAGTCATAATAATCCTGTCACCAATTTTACTCTTCAGTTGAAATTGGAAGCTTTTTCTTTTCAGCACTTCCTTCATCTGTAGGATGATCTCCTGGTGAGGGAGGCCATGCAGTTCCATTTGAAAACATTCTTCTCAGCAGCAGTAGTCAAAGATTAGTAGCTTCAATAGGTAACTTCCTCGAGATCTCACTTTAAAAAAATAAAAATTTCTTCAGAATCCACTAAGACAGGTCCAAGAAAGAGCCAGCAAGTTACCCTGAAACTGCTGCCAGAGTTCTCTTTTGTAACAACAGTTCTTGTTTGATTTTTGATGTAGACCCTTCCTTATGGAATGTGTTTCCTTTCAGAGGGAAAGCTCTTCTGACTCAGGACAGAAATCTGTGATGAAAAGTCATTCCCTTTGGATGATTATCTTTTATTCTTAAAGGAAAGGTAATTGAGAAATATTTTTTAATGTCTTGTATAACAATATCCCTCATCCTTGTATTAGTTTTCAAAAAATAATGAAAGGAATTTTACCTCTAGGCATAAAATTAAGGGCAAAGAAAGGGGGAAGGAGAGACAGAGTAGAGGAGGGGTGCATGCAGTTGAAACTGAGCCTCTAAGTCACTCTAACCATGATGTGATTATTTTTGAAGCACTGGCGTTCTATTAAAGGGTATTGGAGTTCAAAATGAAAATTGCTTTTGCAGCAGAGTGCACCATCAGGTCTGTGGGGACCGATTAGCAGAGTGGCTCTCTGTGTCCTATATACTATATGCCGCTCCAGTGGTTACAGTAACATATAGGACATGGAGAAGTGAAAACTTTGATTCATAAAAGAACCCCATGTGACTCTCTGCTTGCTTTGTATTTAAAATGTGTTTGATCATTCACCACCTACTTTTAAACTAATTCACAAAAACAAAGTAATTGATGGATTAGATACAGTCTGTTTGTTTGAAGTTTCAGCAGAGAAGGGTTTTCCTGCATCATGGAGGGCATTTTGCAAATTCAGTTTCCAATCTCCCTTTCCTGTCTTTTAAGTTATATTAATAAGTTTTAAGATCTACTCATTGTAATTCTTATGCTGAATGGGACTCAGAGGATGGTGTCATCTTTCACTAGTGAAGAGAGGAACTGAAATATATAATTACATTTGAAAGAAACATTAGACACCCTAAAGCCAATGGGATAGACCCCACTTGTCTCTTACTCTACCTGGCAAGTAAGCTGCTTAGAATAGGACACAGAAATGTAGTTCTTAGGATGTGGATTCTCCATTTTACTATTATTAAATTAAATCTAAAAAAATTGATAATTGATATCCTGATACCAACTCAGATTATTTTCTTTAGAATCCCTAAGACTTTTATTGATTAATTTATTCATGTATCATCTGGTACTGGTTGTTCTAGTAGAAAACTGACTACAATTGTAGGTCTGTATTCACAATTAATATGAAAAGGATTTTAAAGGGAAAGTAAGAAAATGGATTATTAAGCTTAAATGAAAGATAAAGCAAAAAATACAGCCTAGTCATTTTTTGAATTACAAAATCAGGATGAGGGAAAATGTTTCAATTGGTTAACTCTTGCGATGAGATCCTCTGCTTGGAACAACAACAAAACCATTTTCATTCTACAAGAACATTGGGTTGAGCTTTCAACATATAGCTCTTTTGATTAACACAGGTAATGAGAAATCCAGTGTATGACTCTCCAGGCTAGCTCAAGCGATGGTAAGGCCTGAATCCCTGGCCCAATTTCTTTCCTAAATATGAACATACCACAGTCACTCTTTATGTCTTGTTGTGTCCTGGTAGTTAATGGGAGAGCAAGAGAGCCCATGTGTCATTGTACATATCTGTACCTTGGAATATGAGTTCTTAAATCTACCTGCCAAAATATATATGAAAGTGTTACACTATTATATCACAGCATTTTGCTAGTGAAATTTCCTTAAAAAATGATGTTACCAACAGGTTTGTGCCTGTTAATTTGCATATCATTATTATAGAAAGCAACATTAAAAAATTTGAAGTAGACATATCATATGAGATGCCTCTATACGTATGATAGTTCACCTCCTTGATTACAGTTCCCATGACTTTCAGACAGCGAAAAATGATTGCCTGTTTCATTTGTTCATCTCTACCATGCTCCCCTGGTGCCCTGTATATGCATGTATCATGGCACTGAGACCCATAGAAAATATGTATAATAGATATTAGGTCTTGTCCTCTAGATTGTGAGCTCCTTAAGGGCAGGGGGGCCTAGTTCTATTGGTCTTTGTTTTCCTGACCTAAATGAACTGCCCTGAGCAGTGAATATGTGTTGACAGAATGAACAATGATAGCACATATTTACCCTTGTGCCTCTTCTGCAGCATGCTAGAATCAAGCTGCATGGGACCCTCCCAGAAGGGGTTCCTCAGGGGAAGCATCGAGCTGTTAGGTGTCAGCCAACAGCCATCCAGTTCCACTTCTATCACTAAGTGGAAACATGATGAAGGGAACATTACCCACCAGGAGCCACCCAGAGTTTGTTTATTTGAGACAAAGAGTTTATAATAAGACACTTTTTTTTTTATTGTTCGTTCACATAGTCATTTACTGAGGCTGCTTTTCTGATGCCTATCTATTTTTATTTAATAGACTAAAGATTTGAATGTGAAAATTTTCTATATATAATATTCAGAGGTCTTTTTCATCTCAGATTGATACATAAAATGTAACATGAAAGTTAGTTCCTATTTTATAGTATTTATGAATTTAATAATTTTAAATATTATTTTGTTAAAATAGTATCCTTAATATAATTATGATATTTTAAAGCAGAATGAAAATGCCTAGTGGTAAACCAGTCTCAGTCATTTTGACCAGGGACTCTGTGAAAATTGTCCATGGGAGAGTTGCTAAGGTATGCAGACTCCTTGTCTATAGAGCACACTGTGTGATTCTCCTTCCAGGTATATACAGTTCATGTGCTTGGGACAGTCCCACTTGGCCCAATCCCATTTTCCAGTCCAGTGAGCATAATGGCAGGTAGAAATGAGATGTGTCTATGTGCCTTTGGTAATTACTGAGTACATGTTAATGAAGAGCTTTTTCTTGGCCTTCCACCAGCACAGTTAAATATGACCAACCAGAGCTTTTCCTTGATGAAAGAAAACCCACCAGTACAGCTACAGAACTCTATATAAACAGATTGCATTTGGATTTAATTTTGAACTAATATGAATGCAAATATTCTTAAATGGATTACTCTGTAGATCTTTACAGTTGAAGGGATTCTGAAACTAAATGCCTTTCTGTGGAGACATCAACATTATTGTTGGTGTAACAAATTCACCTCAAGTGGATAAACATCTACAGTATATTTAAGATATATCCAGCTCTGTGCCTGGCATTGTGACTACTATACTCTAGGATCTTGAGCATTTAGTGCAATGGGCAAGCCATAGATACTTTTGAACCAATAAAAAGGTCTAACAATTACAATGGCATCTCAGAAGTGATTATCAAGACACTGTTAAAATCTTGAAATGCAAAGTAAATACAGAATGTGAGGGACTTTAATTATGAAAAAAAAAAGATGGAGTGGTGATTCTGGTGGTCAAGCAATATTTTTATTGGTTTCTCTCCTCAAGAGAGACAATTAGCATGGTCTTTGGAACTTGTTATAGGACATTAAAATATTTTGAAAATTAGAGAATAATATCAAATCAAGCATAACATTCTATTGTAATGTTTTTATATTATTGCTCATGGAAAGGAAACTTACCTTACAGAATTGTTATCTTTCCCCAGAAATAATACATCACTTATTTTCCTTTTTGATCCTCAGTTGCTTAAACATTTAATACACTCTTAGTTTTAGAGGGACTGCAGAAGCATAAGTTAGGGCATAACTGTCCTTGGTGAAAATGTTTTTGCTATATCCTGAGAGGAACCTCTTTATTCCATGGATCTTTAGGCATACATATAAACATACTGTTCACAAATCCAGTGTCATGGTAACCATTTTGGAGATGCTTCTACGTAGAGATAGTATATTAGTTTCCTAGTGCTGCCATAACAAATTACCACAAACTGGGTGGCTTGAAACAACAGACATTTGTTCTCTTGGTTCTGCAAGCCTGAAATAAAAAATCAGCATGTCAGCAGGGTTGATTCCTCTAGAAGCTCTAGGGTAGGTATTACTCTGTGTTTCTCTCCTAGTTTCTGGTGGTTGCTGGTAATCCTTGGTATCACTTGGCTTGTAGATACATCACTCTAATCTCTGCCTCCATCTTCACATCACTTTCTTCTCTATGTCTTTGTCTTCTTCTTTTTTCTTTCTTATAAGGGCACTCTCACTGGATTTAAGGCCCATCTTAATCCATTATGGTCTTGTCTTGATCCTTTCCATACTAAAATCTGCAAAAACCCTTATTCCAAATAAGGTCACATAGATTTGGAAGGGACACTCTTCAACCCACTATAGATAGTAAGTGTAAATTACTGTCTGTAGTGATTAACCAGGAGATTCCTGGAGTATTAGTTTATTCCTTATTTGTTGAGAATATGCAGTTTCAGACATGTCTTTAGATATATATAATTAACAGATTCTCCTTTATGTCATTTGTGTTCTGTAGAGTTACAGAGAAAGCAGAATGTCAACATATGTTTCTATGGATCCAACTTCACACTGCACTTCACATTTACCCTCATATGGCTCTAAAATGAATTTGTTCTTTACTCTATTTCTTATCTTACCCCAAGCTATTTGTATCCAGAGGCAGGCTGATTGTGAGACTAAACTGTTCAGTCTACTTTCTTTCAAAGCCTTGGTAAATTTTTAAAATTTTCAATAGAAAGATATTTTAACCACAATTAGTTAATATTGCTTTCATTTTCCATTCTGATTTTCCCTCTATAAAACTTCCCTTCATAATACAAAAGTGCAGGGCCAAAGGTGGTAAATGATTATTCATATGCTTGATAGTGCCTGGCTATTGATGTCTGTGGGTAGTAGAAGAGAAACAAAGCTTGAAATGTGTGGAGCTAGAAGCTAGTCTGTGGAAAGTTCTGGATCATACAGCTCATATGAAAAAAAAAATCTTGATAGATGTTTTCCCAAGTTTGACAGCAATTCTAACAATTAACATGGTCTTGCCACTGGTAGGTTGTGAAGTTGAAAGAAACTTTTAAAAACTATCTACATGAGAAAGGAAAGTCTGAATTGTCACTCTATATTTTCTATAGAAAATGATTTTGTTAAATCTTTGTCATATGAAGTGGTTATCAGAGTACACACACACACACACACACACACATATATATATATATATATATATATAGAGAGAGAGAGAGAGAGAGAGAGAGAAAGGGTTGTATCAGTCAATAATTAAAGATTTTATACTATTTTTGTGGAATGTATGTTGTTTTTGGTATTTGTCAGATTTATAAAAATAAGTTGTTTGTTGGAATGTACATTCTCATTAAAACTAAATATTTACATTTGTACCTCATTTTATAAATTTAATTTTATATTCTTTTCTCAAAGAGCTCCCCCCACCCCACTTTTAGTAAGCTTCAAATCCCACAAAAACAGGATCCATTCCTGCTTTTATATTTTATTCTTCTATAAAACAAAACAAAACAAAAAAATCCCACTTATAAAATGCAAAGAGTTTTTATTTTTAACTTTGTCTCTTGCAAAATAAGATCAAAAGACAGAGTTCTTATGAAGCTGTGCTTTTATAACTACCTTCTTAACTTCTCTAAGTCATAAAAACATCTGAACAGATTTTTATCCCTGACAAATTAAATCATCATATGTAAATTGTCTTTACCTCTCTCTCTTATTTCTCCTTTTCCTTAGAGTCTTTGACTGGTATTATTGGATAGTATTTCAGTTTATTTAAAAAAAAATTAGTTTGGATTATTCTATTTGGGAATTTCCTTTTGTCAAAGTCAATACCTAATTCCTGCCTGAATCCTCATTTTTATAGATTGATTTTTTTAGGTATACATAGATGACACAGATGTTAACATTTTTTGCTCTTATCTTTCTGTTTAAACTTCCTTTACTCAGTCCTACCTAAGAATGATCTTCATAAATTGCTTGTTATCAAAGTCAGAATTAGAACTCAGGCTTTCTCATTCTGAATCCAAACTGAGTCTTTTTCATTACATATACTTGGAGTTTATTCATATCAGACTTAATTTACAATTTTCATTTCTTCTAAAATAATAATTTCCCATTTCTCCATCACTACTTTTTTCAAATAACTACTTAAAGCTGTTATATAAACATTTAAAAATAGAAAACCTACTTTCTTAATCCCCATCACCCTTAGTAAGAAAACTGTTGATGGATTATGAACATGTTAAAGTAAGCTAACGCTATAGACTGAATTTTTGTCCTCTATGAATTTGTAGGAAACTTTCATTTAAAATTGGATCATAATTTTTCCTAACTCTAATAATCTATAGTTCTTCAAGTATAAAGGCCTCACGAATTTCAAATAGCAGGACCTAAATTTTATTATTCAATAGAGCTTGACTTTTATTTTCTCTAGTTCTCTGTTCTTTTGTTTCTCATTTCCTGCTCTTCAAGTATCCTTTTGGTCTTTTAATTTTCTATTTTTCCCTAGCATACCATATTCACACGTTCCATTTGTCGGATAGATTCATTTAAAAATAAAAATTTAAATTTTCTCTCATCTCTTTTAACATAGACATTCTGTAAGGAACTTTTTTTCATACATCTGTATAAGAAGTAGATTTCTTACTCTGTTATTCTTCCCATTGATTTAAATCATATCACTTAACAATAAATACTTACAACAAAGGAGTAGTACTATTGTTTTTGTACAATTGAACAAAATTGCAAATAACAAATTAAAAATCCTGGAATACTGTCTTCCTCTTTTTTTATCAACAAATAATTTCTAGAAGTTGGAACTCACTAAATATTTAGATTGTTAATCAATGAAAATGTTTCAGATGGATTTGTTTTTGTTCAGTTATACAATGTATATTGTATTTGTGTCCTTATTTATTCTTTCCAATAAATATATTCTCATAGTTGACTCATTAATTTTCAGCAATAAGAATGCAAGTCATTGTTTAAACAGGTGCTGCTTTCTTAGATATGGGTCAGAGCATTTAATGGACTGTACCTGGAATTTCTCAACTTAAAGTGTGCGCGCACGTGTGTGTGTGTGTGTGTGTGTGTGTGTGTGTGTGTGTGTGTGTGTGTTGGGAGGTGGCCCACTGTCCCAGAATAGATTTTGAAGTATAATCTATGAGGTGGAAAGAGAAAATATTTGTTAATGGAGTTTTAAATCCTTTTTTTAGTTTGTTATTTTAATATCCCATGTTCAAAGAAAGTGACAAACACTAAAGATAGTATTTTAATTCATGTATGACATAAAGTTTAATGATCTGATAAAGAGCATTAATTAGGTTCTACTTTCCAGCATTTTATTAAAATTCTCAAATATACAAAGTTGAAAGAATTTACAGTAAACATTCATATAACCACTTCCTAAATGCTATAACTGGCATTTTACTATCCATCTATAAATTCATCTTTCTTCTCTTTTTTAATACGTTTCATGACAAGCTGAAGATATCAGCAGATTTCAAGTCCCATTTTGTTTCTTGACTTTTTTTGAGACTTTTCTTATGGCTTTCCTTAGATATTAATTGTTTGAAGCATAGGCAAGGCATGTAATAAATGGAAGATATAAAAGCAATTAGTATTAATAAAAATTGTATTAATATATGCCAATTCATGAGTTTTAGATGCACTGAAAAAAAGTTGCTAGAAATGCAAGTTGTAGCATTATTCGTGTACCAGCTAAATAATTTCCAGAAACACATTTCATTTCTTGACCTAGGTTATACTACTTAGGCAGTTTTAACTGGATAGTCCCAATGTTCTATTCAAATCTAATTTCTTTTGAAGGAAAAATAATGAGTATTTTCCCTGGCTTGTTGTAATGAATTTTTTAAAACTTACCTTTTATTATCTATCCATCCATCTTCTCCAAAGTTTTGGAAAAAAAGTGTTATGATTCAAGGGAGAAAAAAATATTCAGGGCACTGAGGACTATAGTTTTTCAATTACTAAATAATCTACAAACACACACAATATGAAGATTTTTAGAAATTATAACTCAGATAATAAATTTTTAGTTTTACCCCTTTAAAATGTAAGCTATTTATCATTTGCTGCTCAATTCTTTCTGACATAGTGTATGTTAATTTTGTTATCACTGTTATTAAAATTGTATGATACAGTTTTAAGTAAACAAATGTTGACTTTTTAACAGATATTTATAGATACAAATTCTCTTCCTTGACTTCTGCTAATGTAACTAAGGAAAACTCTTTCATGAGAAGGTTTTGAAAAGAGTAAAATATAAAAATATTGTTTTGTAAATAGTATATGAAATTATCCAAGACATGGTATTCAAAACCCTTAAAGTTTAAAAGAATTCCTTTTTTTTTTGCTAAGAATAGGGAAAGAATCATAAGTGTACACTTAATTTTCAAGTATATTAATACTAATATCCCTATAAACAGTTTTGTATACAAGCAATAATTCATACACTAGGGCTTTGAAATATTTTCAAGCACATTATAAACACCAGAATTCTTTGTTAAATATCTTTTAATAGCAGGATGAATGAGGAATTGTGAAGTAGTGAGGATATTTTCTCAAGGACAAATACTTGAGTTAGTGACACATTGGGGACCATTTTTATTGATTGACCATTCCAGTCACTTAACCACCAGACCATGCTTTTTTCACATTTCTTCCACATATTCATGCATTTAATGAGATTCTGTTTATTTCTCCTTAGATTACCACAGTAGGTGATATATACATTTTACAAAGTACAAAGAAGTTTGTTTCCTTTATTAAGAGAATTGAATTTTATGTGTGAAGCATGACATTGCATTTAGAAGTGAATTCCTAACAATTCCTTGATTGTTTATGCAACTTGGAGCAAGGTGGTTAAACTTTCTGGGTTTTGGTGCTTATGGTACTAAAGTTTTAGTAAATTTTATTTCTTGGATAAAAGCTCCTTTCAGAGATATGTAAATACAAACTTTTGAAGAACCTAAAAATGGGAGTTGCAATTTGGTTTCTAAAATTACAGAAACTAAATACTACATAATAGAAGCACTAAAAATAGAGGATCTGAGTTGCTGATTGATGATTGTTCATCAGAATTCTATCAGCTATTGAAAAATCTTGACCTCATTGAAAAAAGTGAACACTAATTACTTCAGAATTACAAAACATTGTAAGCAAAGTGAGTCCAAACTTATTTAAAGTTCATATAAAATTCATATTATTTAAGATATCATATAAAGGATAACAAAAATCAAACCAGATCTTTAACTAACTGGAAACAAAATTCTTCAGCTTTAGTCTTTCTGGAATCTACAAGTTTTGGATTTAAGTAGTTAGAATACTGATTACTACAGATTCCCTTTAATATTATAATATTTTTTGGTATCTGTTTCGGCTATGACAAGGTTTTATCTGGGAAATTTGCTAACTTTACTAGATCATTCATTCATCATCATGTTGTGAGAAATGCTTAAGTTTTGGAGTCTTGTGGATCCAGGTTGGAGTCCTGGTTCTGCCACTCATTAACCCAGAAGATATTAGGCTGCTGATTTACCCTCTCCTGTTTTCATTAACGCTGTGAGGATAACAATAACTACCTCAGGGCATTATTAGGTAAACTGAATGAAGCCTATGGTGTAGTGCTTAATACATATAGGTCCTCAATAAGTATTTAATAATAACTCACTTCCTTTCCATCTGTGGAAGAGATTTCTAAAGGAATGCACAAAACGTTCTTCTCTTTCTTATTCCCTTACACCCTCACCTACAATCGTTCTTTGTTTCTGACGAGCTAACTAATTTTCTCTTGACCTAACTCACTATCACCCAACAACAAGAAGCAACTGATATCATTCCTTACATAATAAAATGATGTTGTTGATAAGGATGATGATGATGATGATGATGATTAGACAAATTATTCGACTCAGCAGACCAAAAAGTATAATGCTTTATATGTTAATAGAAATTACTAGGTAAGAAAGCAATTTTTCATTTATTATCTTATAAAGGTTGTTGTGAGAATCAAATGAGATAGTATATGGAAAAAATCAATTCTCACTCTAGAAAAATAAACATTATCTATATTAAATGACACAAAATATTGTATATGTCCATACTCAATGATTTTGAAGTGTTATGTTCTTAAATATTTCTTGCACCGAGAGCTGATATCATATTTTGGCTTAAGGTAAAAAAGTATTTTATTCATATATTTGCCCTAGGTTTCTTATATGTACAATAGAAATAACTGGCAGATTACGTAAACTGTGTCCTTTGTAGCATAATGTTATGGGGAAAAACTGGAGTTGTATTAGTTAGAAAAAGAAAATTTGCTGAATTAGCCACTTTTTGGTCATTGTGGCAAAGCATTACTTTTATTTCAGTTCATCTTAATGGTGGTAATTAGTGATATAATTATTTTTATGAGTACACTGTAATGTAAAACAATGAGAAGGATGTCATTGATGTAAACTATTGTTATAAAATATTGAACTCTATTTTACCTCACTTAATGCCATGGACACATACATATATACATATATATATATAATTCATTAGATAGATAAATGTGGGTATATCTGTGTCTGTGTATGTTAAGGTAGATTAAGATGTAGCCCTATAACAGTTAAATGATCTAAGGTAGAATGATTTACTCTTTCCTGGGCTCTTAAATAGCATCTGAATATCCTAATAAAATTAGACTTTTTCAGAGAATAGCTCACTCACCAAAAAAATGTGACAAAATATTTACTGTACAATCGAAAATTTTTAAAAACATCTTTATTGGAGTATAATTGTTTTACAATGGTATGTTAGTTTCTGCTTTATAGCAAAGTGAATCAGCTATACATATACATATATCCCCATATCTCCTCCTTCTTGCCTCTCCCTCCCACCCTCCCTATTCCACCCATCTAGGTGGTCACAAAGCACTGAGCTGATCTCCCTGTGCTATGCTGCTGCTTCCCACTAGCTATCTATTTTACACTTGGTAGTATATATAAGTCCATGCCACTCTCTCACTTCATCCAGCTTACCCATCCCCCTCCCCGTGTCCTCAAGTCCATTCTCTACGTCTGCTTCTTTATTTCTATCCTGCCCCTAGGTTCTTCATAACCTTTTTTTTTTTTTTTTAGATTCCATATATATGTGTTAGCATATGGTATTTGTTTTTCTCTTTCTGACTTACTTCACTCTGTATATCTCCTTTGGAGAAATGTCTGTTTAGGTCTTCTGCCCATTTTTGGATTGGGTTGTTTGTTTTTTTGATATTGAGCTGCATGAGCTGCTTGTAAATTTTGGAGATTAATCCTTTGTCAGTTGCTTCATTTGCAAATATTTTCTCCCATTCTGAGGGTTGTCTTTTCATCTTGTTTATGGTTTCCTTTGCTGTGCAAAAGCTTTGAAGTTTCATTAGGTCCTATTTGTTTATATTTCCATTTCTCTAGGAGGTGGGTCAAAAAGGATCTTGCTGTGATTTATGTCATACAGTGTTCTGCCTATGTTTTCCTCTAAGAGTTTTTTAGTGTCTGGTCTTACATTTAGGTCTTTATCCATTTTGGGTTTATTTTTGTGTATGGTGTTAGGGAGTGTTCTAATTTCATTCTTTTACATGTAGCTGTCCAGTTATCCCAGAACCACTTATTGAAGAGGCTGTCTTTTCTCCATTGTATATTCTTCCCTCCTTTATAAAAAATAAGGTGACCATATGTGTGTGGGTTTATCTCTGGGTTTTCTATCCTATTCCATTGATCTGTTTTTGTGCCAGTACCATACTGTCTTGATTACTGTAGCTTTGTAGTATAATCTGAAGTCCAGGAGTCTGATTCCTTCAGCTGCATTTTTCATTCTCAAGATTGCTTTGGCTATTCAGGGTCTTTTGTGTTTCTATACAAATTGTGAAATTTTTTGTTCTAGTTCTGTGAAAAATGTCATTGGTAGTTTGATAGGGATTGCACTGAATCTGTAGATTGCTTTGTGTAGTATAGTCATTTTCACAATGTTGATTCTTCCAATCCAAGAACATGGTATATCTCTCCATCTGTTTGTATCATCTTTAATTTCTTTCATCAGTGTCTTATAGTTTTCTGCATACAGGTCTTTTGTCTCCTTAGGTAGGTTTATTCCTAGGTATTTTATTCTTTCTGTTGCAGTGGTAGATGGGAGTGTTTCCTTAATTTCTCTTTCAGATTTTTTGTCATTAGTGTATAGGAATGCAATGGATTTCTGTACATTTATTTGGTATCCTACTACTTTACGAAATTCATTGATTAGCTCTAGTAGTTTTGTGGTAACATCTTTAGGATTCTCTATGTATAGTATCATGTCATCTGCAAACAGTGACAGTTTTACTTCTTCTTTTCTGATTTGGATTCCTTTTGTTTCTTTTTCTTCTCTGATTGTTGTGGTTAAACTTCCAAAACTATGTTGAATAATAATGGTGAGAGAGGGCAACCTTGTCTTTTTCCTGATCTTAGTGAAAATGGTTTCAGTTTTTCACCATTGAGAATGATGTTGGCTGTGGGTTTGTCATATATAGCCTTTATTATGTTGAGGTAAGTTCCCTCTATGCCTACTTTCCAGAGGGTGGAAAGTTTTTATTTTTATTTATTTTATTTATTTTCATAAATGGGTGTTGAATTTTGTCAAAAGCTTTTTCTGCATTTATTGAGAAAATCATGTAGTTTTTATCCTTCAGTTTGTTAATATGGTGTATCACATTGATTGATTTGCGTATACTGAAGAATCCTTGCATTCCTGGGATAACCCCCACTTGATCATGGTGTATGATCCTTTTAATGTGCTATAATTTAAGTCTTACACCAGGAGAGTAGTTTGTAGGAAGCAGCCCTTCAGAATGACAGTTCTTCTGAAATTGGACTTTTACAGCATGCCCCTTATCCTTTTTGAATACATAAACATTGTGAGCCCTGGATTTTTGCAATATTATGGGGAGATCTTATTACTTTATGAAAGCAGGTTAGAAACTTTTCTCATCAGTGGTATGCTATATTTTTCTTATGCCATGCTTTTAATATACATAAACAAAATTAAAAATTCATGGGGAAATATGTCAGGAGCTCTTCTGAGCCAGCAATAGAGCCTGGATATTGCTGCCCTGAGGGGGTTTGTTCAATTGATTGTGATCCCACAGTAGAGCAGATTAAACCATTCTAACCTGGCAAGTGAGAGCAGGTGTGGGAAAAACAGCACAGCAGAGTCATAGCAAAACGTTTATTGCCACTTACAGGACTGCAGTTTTAAATAATGCTATTTGTTTTGTTTGTTCTCTTTGCAGTGTAATCAGTGTGTCAGATCCAACATAGATGTTTCCATTTTTACTTAACCTCTATTCCTTTAATTTTTGTTATTTAATTAGTGGATTGGTGTGAAATTAAGCTCTGTGCTGCAGGTGATATCTGGTAAATAAAATAAGGAGTAAATCTTTTGGCACTGAGGAATTGTTATGGATTTTGTTTGTTTTAATGAGAGACTTTAACATTTTAAGGAGGTTTTAAAATTGTATATATATTTATATGCTCTTATAGGAATATACATATCTATAATCAACTAAAATATTTTAAAAATTCTACTTACCTCTATTTTTTAAAAGAAAACCTAAATAATTAGGCGTGAATAACTAATTTATTATCTTAACTTCTGTGCAAATGCTAAAAGACACAGTGATTAGGACTTGTTACTTCAAGTATGCTCTGCTAACCAGCAGCATGGGTATAACCTGAGGCCCTGTTTGAAATGCAAAATTATAAACCTCACTTCAGACCTAGTGAATCAGAATCTGCATTTTTAGCAAGATCTCAGGTGATTCTTATGAAAATGAAATTTTGAAATACTTTGGTTTTGATGGAGAAGAGGGGCAAATTTACTTATTCTGGCTGCTTTTTAAAAATATATATATATATAAATGGAAAAACTGATGAGGTGAAAAATGCACTAGAATTCACAGTCATATCACAAACAACTACCTGCACCTAATTTGCAGATGTTCATTCACTTTTTATTTACTTCAGCGTTGTTAAATATTTAATTTTTCTTTGAAGTTACAGCTCCCATCCTGACTCACTTTTTTTTGTTTTCTTGGATCCAGATACAAAATAAGAGGGTTAATGGAAGTTTATACCCAGTTTTAATTTAACATATTCGTAAGTGGGTCCTGGAACTGTTACAGATTATGTAGTATCACTTTGGCAACTCCTATCACAGGGTGTTTATCCATATTAAATAGAGTAAATCTGCAAACATTTAGATTCTAAGAAAAGTAAGCTAATGAATCATGTAATATATAACTGGAGAGTTTTTCCAATGAAAACATAGGATGTAGATGTCAACCTGTCATGGTATTAGAAGAAATGCAAATGATATTATTCAAATTGTCTCACAAGACACTCACTCATATTAATGTAGTCTTTGATTACATGTCTGAGTGTGTAGTATCTTTAGTTGATGCCCTAAGGAAATGTGGCACTTAACTTTTCAGGTTTTATAACACATATGCCTGTATCAGAAAATAAGCTCTGTCACACCTACACAGTGTCATCTGTGCCTCTACTTGCTGTCTTCTATCCTGTTGTAGATGAACTTTCCATGCTTTTGATTTAGGTCTTCCCCTCTGTAGCATAGAAGGATATTGTTATTCCTCCTATCTTTAAAAAACTTTCTTCGTATCCCACTTCTCCCTTTGGCTATCACCCTGTTTTCTCTTTCCTTTACAGGAAAAAAAAAAAAAACAACTTTGAAGTATGGCTAAATTTTGCTATCTTTAAATTTTCTCCATCATCTTTTCCTGAAACTACCCCAGTTAGACATTTGACCTTAGTCATACCAAAAACAGCTCTTATTGAGGTCAAAAAATGATCACCATGTTGCATGCTCAAATTTTAGTTTCATTTTACTTAATTTATCAGCAGCATTCCACATAGAGGTCGTTCTCTTCTTGAAACACTTTAAATTGGCTTTCATGACACCTTAATTCTTCCTATCTTTCTGTTCTTCTCAGAGTACTTTATTATTCTCTTGTCCTCACCTCCTCTACCTCTAAATGTTGGAGTACCCCATGGGGCTGAGTTTTAGGACAACTTTTTTTCTATGATCATATCCATCCTCATGATTTATTTAATGCTATATGTTGAAGTCACCCAAATGTATACCTTATCTCAGTAAATAGGAACCAGATTGTCCCAGTTGCTCAAGCCAAATATCTGGGTGTTATCCTTGACATCTTTCTGTCACAGCCCACATCCGAATGTCAAAAGTTCTGAGGTTCTATCTTCAAAAGGTATCTAGAATCCAACCACACCTCATTACCTCCACTCTTATAAGATGATACTCTTGTTAGAGCCATTCCTCTCTCTTCCTTGGATTATGCAGTGAGCTTTCATCTGAAAGAAGGAAGGGTCTCCTTTCTTCTACCCTTGCCCCACATTCTTTTTTTTTTTTTTTTTTTTTTTGCGGTACGCGGGCCTCTCACTGATGTGGCCTCTCCCGCTGCGGAGCACAGGCTCTGGACACGCAGGCTCAGCGGCCATGGCTCACGGGCCCAGCTGCTCCGCGACATGTGGGATCCTCCCGGACCGGGGCACGAACCCGTGTCCCCTGCATCGGCAGGCGGACTCTCAACCACTGCGCCACCAGGGAAGCCCCTGTTCCATTCTTAATAGAAAAATCAGAGTATTAAAATAAATCAGATCAGGACACTCCTCTGCTCAAAACTTTCAGTGGCTTCGTATACATCTTACACTAAAGCCAAAAATGGACCTACAAGGAACTACATGGTCTAATTACCATCACTTTTCTAACCTTATCTCCTACCATTTCCCCCTTGCTTGCTTCTATTCTGCAACACTGACCTTCTTTTCATACCTGGAACATATCAGGCACACCCCTGCCTCAGGACCTCTGTATTCGCTGTTCCTTCTGCCTGTATAGGTTGCTCCCACGTGGCTCCCTCTCTCACTTTCTTCATGTAGTTTCTCAAAAATACTCCAAGCCAGTCCTGGTGTTGACTATCCAATCAAGAATTGTAACTTCTTTGCCACTATCTGTCCTCTTTGCATTTTATTTTTCCCCTATTCCTTACTACTGTCAAACATATTACATAGTTTACTGGCTTATCTTGTCTGTTTTCTCTCCCCACTAGGATATGTGGTATTTGGAGGCAGGGACTTTTTTTTTTAAATTCTGTTTCTAGCTGTTTTTTTAAGTGTCTAGAATACTGCCTGGTGCAAATTAAATACACAGTATATATTTATCAAATGAATAAATGAACAAACAAGTAAATAAATATTGAATGCTTTTAGCTTCATAGGCAGGTATGCTAGTTTTTAGTAACCTTCTACTGAAAGCACTTTTGGAAATGAAACAGCAAACTGTATATGTAATTCTTCCTTAAAATAAATTGAGTTCCTTATTGGAATTCACAATGTAAAGAAATTTAAAATTGAGTCACACATATCCTCTACAGAATAACAATACTTGAACTTAGAAAATTTGGAAAAACTGTCTACCCACCAATTTGAAGCTGAGCTGCTATTGCCAGTCGTAAGCTATATTTAATAAACAAACTCCAGTCGTAAGCTATATTTAATAAGTAAACTAAGTCCATGCTTGTAGGCCATAGTTTTAAAACTTCTTCAAAATCTCTAAAAGTTATAGAACTATTTGATTATCAAGATCTTTTAAAAAATAAATTTGTGTTAATAATATTTAATTTTGAGAAATGGAAATAAGAAAGCAAGGAGACAGGGCTTTTCCTCTTTTACTTTATACCTCTCTGAACTGATAGTTTTTTGGTTTTTTTTTTTTTAACACAATAAGCTTATTAGTCTTTTGAATAAAAACAGACAAAAACAACAGGGCTGCTTGTGTTTGCTTTGGCTAGAGCATAAAGAGAAGATTATTGACTTCATTCATTCAGATATTGTTTGTTTAATAACTAAGAATAAATGAATGCATGAATTTAGATTGGATGTTATTTGAATATTATCATTTCAGATTGTATCATTTTACATTTGTTTAAGATTTCCTGAAACTAATCATGGTGTGCCAAATTCAATATATAATTTTGCTATCCAATGGGCTGGTATTTAAATATCTGGCGATCTCAAACACCTAAAACAGAATATAAATAAGGAAGCAAATAAGTAGGTTTCTGAGTGGCCAAAGTTGATATCAGAAAGTCACTGAGGGAAATGTCAAGCTCTCTACAGTTCCAACAGTTCCCTTAGAGCTAATTTACACATTTTCCACAATTATGTAAGGTTTCAACTCTATACCCAGTTGGAAGAGTAAATTAATAGACATGTAAAAGATTACTTTTTGTAGGTAGCTGAGAAATATCAACTGGCAGCAAATGATGAAATAGAAAACCCATAACAAATGTACTTGTAGGAATTGAAATAAACTAATATTTTAGAATCACTGTGTGGGAAAAATGACTCCATATCTTCAGAAACTCAAAGGATATCATTGTGTTACTGCAGGATATAATTATTCCTGTTCTTTATGATTGCCTTCAGTTATCAAGAAGTTAAATTGTGTTCAATACATTATGTTTAAGAAGGCAGGAAAGAATCCCAAATATTTTTCTTAAAAAAATTATGTGACATTGAAAGAATTAAATCCCTACCAATTAAGTAGTTTATTGTTTGTAATTATTGAACAAGGATTAGGTGCGATGATTTAACAGATAGTAATATGCATATTTATCTTGAACTACATATACACAGTAATAGGTGAGTATACTAACATGGACCTTTAGGTTATACAACTGATTTTGATTGCCTGTTAATTGCATGTAAGCTTTTTGAAATTGTCAGATTTCTTTGCTATATACATACGCATAAATCTGTATCTAATTTTCTGTAAATAAAAAAATATATATATCATAGCAAACTGATATCCTTTCATATGCAGTGGTCCTGTATTTGTTCACAAGCACAATGAAATGCGTAATCTCTTAGTTTGTGGGTTAAACCATAAATGGGTTCTGAGATTCTTGAATTTTACAAATATAGAGAAAGCTGTGAGTTGTGAAATTTCTGTTGTTCCATGCCCAGGTGAATCAGCTCTATGTACACATATATCCCCTCTTTTTTTGGATTTCTTTCCCATTTAGGTCACCACAGAGCATTGAGTAGAGTTCCCTGTGTTATACAGTTGGCTCTCATTATCTATTTTATACATAGTAGTGTATATATGTCAATCCCAATCTCCCAATCTGTCCCATCCCCTCTTTCCTCCTTGGTATCCACACATTTGTTCTTTACGTCTGTGTCTTTATTTCTGCTTTGCAAATAAGATCATCTGTACCGTTTTTCTAGATTCCACATATATGCGTTAATATTTGATATTTGTTTTTCTCTTTCTGACTTACTTCACTCTGTATGCCGGTCCATCCACGTCTCTGCAAATGGCACAATTTCGTTCCTTTTTATGGCTGAGTAATATTCCATTGTATATATGTACCACATCTTCTTTATCCATTCCTCTGCTGATGGATATTTAGGTTGATTCCATGCCCTGGCTATTGTAAATAGTGTGGCAATGGACGTTGGAGTGCATATATATCTTTTTGAATTATGGTTTTCTTTGGGTATATGCCCAGTTGTGGGATTGCTGGGTCATATGGTAGTTCTATTTTTCAGTTTTTTAAGGAACCTCCATACTGTTCTCTGTAGTGGCTGTATCAGTTTACATTCCCACCAATAATGTAAGAGGTTTCCCTTTTCTCCACACCCTCTCCAGCATTTATTGTTTGTAAAAGCACTGACAAGGGATTAGTCTACAAAATATACAAACAGCTCATGCAGCTCAATATCAAAAAAAAAAAAAAAACAAGCAACCCAATCAAAAAATGGGCAGACGACCTAAACTGGCATTTCTTCAAACAAGACATCTAGATGGCCAAAAAACACATGAAAAGATGCTCAACATCACTAATTATTAGAGAAATGCAAATCGAAACTACAATGAGGTATCACCTCACACCAGTTGGAATGGTCATCATCAAAAAATCTGCAATCAGTAACTTTCTCTTGATTAAAACATTCTTGTTTCACCTAAGCTTCTGTTGTGCTTTAGTCAAGTTTTCTCCCTAGCAACGTCATCAATTTTGTTGTTGCCTTACTCTTCTCAACCTAAAATGACAGGAAGCTAAAAAAGATAAACAAAAACTGCCTGCGTTCCCTCTCTAGCTAAATGTACGTCCCAACCTCTCTTCTCTATGTCATGAATGATGTTTCCCTTTTTATGGTCAGAATGTCTTTCAAAATATAAATTCAATTTTAAGGAGTTTTTCCAGTACTTAAGTTCTTTCCAGTTTCCATTATTATATAAATATACACACATATACATGTATGTGTACGGGTGTATACATATATGTATATATAACCTATTTTACAGAATTTCCTTAGTAACGTATGATAGATTTGTATTTAACTTGCTTTTCTAAGAATAAAATGACAGTACACTGATATTCTTATGGTTATCAAGATTGCAATGGATTTTAATTACTATGTTTCATTGTAAACAGTAAGCTATGTCAATGAGTGTTAACAGACTGAATGAGTCATTTGCTGGTTTAGTCTCTGTAAAAATAGCACCTCATCTAATTAGTTATTGTATAATCACATTGTAGAAATCAGGTATTAGACTATGAAATAGAATACCCCACTCTCAAATTATGTGAGTAGTTCATCTAACTTCAAAAGAAAAGACAAATATATGTAAAAGATTCTGGAGAAACTATAAAAGTAATTAATAGGTTGCAGCAGAGATCACAACCCCTATAGGTCGGCAAGAAGGGACTCAGTTACCTAAAGATGCATACTAAGACGGAGCCAGTGTATCTAAACCTGGAATAGTTGGCATTTTGATAATTCTCTTAGTAGTAGTCGAAGTTTAATGACTGTGCTGAGCACCTATAACCTTTCTAGATAGACCTTACTTATTTCCCTCACATCTTAAATTTTCTCTTTAAGTGGACAATTGAATTTGCAGTGACCTGAGGTATATGGTAGAGAAGTAGAGGATTGGACTGTAACCCCAACATTGTAGTCTAGACTTGGGAAAAGCTTCTGACATTGAGGCATCAGTAGATAACATATGTTTAATTATATCACAATCAGGGATCATATATGTTATAACCACTATAACAATGTGATGAGATCAAGTTTTATAATTGACAATATAAAATCTCACCATTTATTATACCTGTGTCACAAACCAATTACATACTCTTTCTAGAGGACAAAAACAGTTGTGCTTAGTAAAGCCCAAATTAACAAAAAGTCCTATAGTTGCTTATAAAGCTGTAGTACAGGGGCTTTTAAATGGTTGTACATAATTCAAAAACTGGGCATTGGTTCAAAGTTTATCCAATCAATTCCTTGATTTTTATCATAAAGTAGAAACTAAAATAATTTTAATTGAATTGTTGATTTATACTTTAAAATGTTTTAAGTATTATATGTATTTTTAATCACAAAAGTAAAAAATAAAATTAAAGTCATGCAGAAAAGTAAAAATTTCAAAGTTAACACCTTCAACATTACTTAAATCTCAAACTCCAGTGATAACCACTGTAAAGAATTTTCTTTAGTACACCATTAATTTTTAAAGTGCTATGATTAAATGTTACTTGAGAAAACAGACTAATTTATGATGCTTTATTTTTAATTGCTTTCTAGACAAGGAGATCTTAGAACTTATATCCAAGGCCCCTGCAAGTAGGCACATCCAAATTTTTTGACCAATTCTAATAATATGAAATAAATGTAATTGCATTTGGCGGGTTTTCTATTTGAAGAAATCCTTACATTATATTTTCTTTAAGTGGGGGAGCCCTGTATTATTCACAGCTTTATTGATGTATAATTTACATATGATGAAATGCACCCCTTTTAACTATACAATAAATAAAATAAATTTTAATAAACTTGTAGAGTTATGCTACCATTACCATAATCTTGTCTTGGAACATTTCCTTCACTCTAAAATTTTGTTTATGCTCTATCACAATCAGTCTGCCCTACATCCAGCCCCAGGCAGCCACTTATCTGCCTTCTGTCTCTATAGATTTGCCTATTCTGGAAATTTCACATAAATGGATTTATACAATAACTTGGTGTGGTTTTTGTGTCTGGCTTTTCTTAAAGTTTAGGATATTGTTTTTGAGGTTTACCCACTTAATGCCTTGTTATATTACTAGATTGTTTCTTTTTATTGTTGACCAGTTGGTGGATATTTTTATTGTTTCCAAATGGAGCTATTATAATTAAAGCTATGAACATTCCTCCCAAATCTGGTCATTCCTGAGTTCTTCCCATCTCAACAAATATCACCACGCTTTATCTAGTGCCCGGGCTGAAAACCTGAGATTCTCCTTGATTCCACCTGTCTCAGCCCACTAATACTAGCTATACTCTCTGTCTAGGGCACTTTCACTCCTGATCATCCCAAGGCTGGATCTTTCTTATTATTTAGGTCTCAGCTTAAATGTCACCCCCTCAGTACAAGTTAGTTCTCTCTCATTTATCATTACCTGATATTGATTTTTAATGTTGTCTTTATTTGTTATAGTATCCCCATAATTTTCAGAGTAGGTGCCCAGTATTGTGTCAGATAAAGAAATACAGCTATTGTTCTTGGCCTTAAATCTAGGACACATTATATTTATTAGTTAACTTTATTTCTTGCAATTACACATTATTAGTATAGTTTTCTGTGTATCTGTTTTCCCTATTATATTTTCTTTTTTCTTTTTTGAAATTTCCAGTCTGTTTATTAAAATGTAAATTTGTGGCTGTCTATAAGTTGTTTTTTTAAATTAATTTTATTGGAGTATAGTTGCCTTACAAAGTTGTGTTAGTTTCTACTGTACAGCAAAATGAATCAGCTATACATATGCATATATCCCATCTTTTTTGGATTTCCTTTTAGGTCACCACAGTGCATTAAATAGAATTCCCTGTGCTATACAGTATGTTCTCATTAGTTGTCTATTTTATACATAGTATCAATAGTGTATATGTGTCAATCCCAATCTCCTAATTCCTCCCAGCACACCCCTTCCTGCTTGGTATCCATACATTTGTTCTCTACGTCTGTGTCTCTATTTCTGCTTTGCAAATAAGATCATCTATACCATTTTTCTAGATTCCACACATATGTGTTAATATATGATATTTGTTTTTTCTCTTTCTGACTTACTTCATTCTGTATGACAATCTTTATGTCCATCCACGTCTCTACAAATGACCCAATTTCATTCCTTTTTATGGCTGAGTAATATTCCATTGTATATATGTACCACAACTTCTTTATCCAGTCCTCTGTTGATGGACATTTAGGTTGCTTCCATGTCCTGGCTATTGTAAATAGTGCTGCAATGAACATTGGGGTGCATGTGTCTTTTCGAATTATGGTTTTCTCTGGGTGTATGCCCAGTAGTGGGATTGCTGGGTCATATGGTGATTCTATTTTTAGTTTTTTAAGGAACCTCGATGCTGTTTTCTATAGTGGCTGTATCAATTTACATTCCCACCAACAGTGCATGAGGGTTCCCTTTTTTCCACACCCTGTCCAGCATTTAGCATTTGTAGATTTTTTGTTGATGGCCATTCTGACCTGTGTGAGATAATACCTCACTATTATATTTTCTTTATGACATTTTTGAAACTCAGTTTGACCTTCATAGATTTAAGGAAAATAAGAGAAGAATATAATTTTACCACCTGAATTTCTATTTCTTTAAATGAAAATATTCTAGAAATAATGACAACATTAATTAGAAACTTTCAACCATAAACCTCTTAACCCCTGGAATGGGGGGAAAACGTTAAAAAAATATTTGAAATGTTAATAGTTTAATCATAAAACACTAATTTTTTTGACAAAGGAAACACAAGCAGCATCCCATTAGAAGTAACAACTATGGCATACAGGTGCAATTCCAAGACATCACAGCTGTTTAGAGTTTAAATGGATAATAATGGCACAATAATTATCTCTTTATTTTGTCTTTACACAAACTATGAATAATTTGATTTCTAGGAATTTATTGGTAGCTAAAATTATTTAAATAAATACTTGCTATGCAATTTAATCAAAGTGGTTTTTTAAAATTTATTTTATATTGGGGTATAATTGATTAACAATGTTGTGTTAGTTTCTGGTGTACAGCATTGTGATTCAGTTATACATATACATATATCTATTATTTTTCAAAGTCTTTTCCCATTTAGGTTATTACAAAATATTGAGCAGAGTTCCCTGTGCTATACAATAGGTCCTTGTTGGTTATCTATTTTAAATGCAGTAGTATGTATGTGTCATTCCCAAACTTACAATTTATCCCTCCCCTTCACCTTGATTTTTAAATGACTTATTAGATTTTCAGGGTTTTGAGCCAGAAGAAACTTTGTAAATCATCAAATCCTATAGGTTTTTTTGTTGTTGTTGAGGAAACTGAGGCTTAAGTTTAGGTGGTAAATCCTGTGAGAATTTACTGAGCACCTGCAGAAATCGTCTCATAGAAAGTAAGGAAACTGTGCTGCTGTTTACATTTATACTAAAGATTTCCTTGTTTTTCTTCTTATTTTCTTCTCTTCTTGAATTCTTTTCTCTCATCTTCACATTTCTAATTCCATTCAAGACCCTAGCTGAAATATCACTTTCTTCAAAAGAAAGTGATTCCCTTTCTGATTCCAGAGATGTCAATTATTTCTCATCCTCTGCACACCAATAACTTTCTAGCTACATCCCTTATGACATCTCTATCTTGTATTTTATCTATATTCTCACACTAACTTGAAGCTACTCGAAGGCAGTGATTCTATCATTATATCTCATTCATCTTTTCATCTCCTATAAACTCAACTGTGTCTTTCATTTAATTGTGTTCAATACATATTTGTTGAATAAGTGAATGGAATGCAGTATTGATTTCTGTTATTAAAATGTAGATAACATCCTCATTATTTCTTTCCTAAGGAGGAATAGTACACTCAGTGAACATTTTCACCTCGTGCACATTTATTTCAAGCTGCTTAAAATGAAATAATCCAGTTAATTTGAGCTTTTAAAACAAAGCAGTTTGTGGTTCTCTTCTTTGCTAAAATTGTCTTATTAGCATAAATTAGTCCTTTTATGTTAAACTTCTTTGAGTGTATTGCAGATACATGTCAACTGTCATTTCCATATTCAGACCATGGGATTCAGAGAAGGACCCGGAGAGGTCAGTTAATCTACATTTACAGAGCTCTCAGAGACAGTGTATATCCAAGCCAGTTCTGATAGAGCGTCATTTATCTAATCTTAAAGGCTCTCCTGAGGTTTGCAAAAGAACACTGACAGATGCAAAACCTGTTGACTCAGGATTCCTATATCCTATGAAAGGCGCAACCAAACAACATTTAGCTCAGCCATAGAAAACATTTAATATATTATCTTCCTTTGAATTTTTCTCCTCTCTCCCTTTTCTAAGTAGTCCAGAAGGAGTAAAAGTATCTCAGAGAGTGCAAGAAGAAGAGGAGAAGGCTTTCTGAGCTGTTTCTTTTTTCTTGACAAGCTGGTTTTATAAGATTGAGGTGAGGGTACAAGGTAAGGGCCTGATTATAAGGTTGACATCACCATACAGATTTGTCTTTCCATAGTGGTGGTTGTTTTCTTAAATCCTTGGAAACAACTATCGAAGTCAGTCTTCATGCCATCCTCAGGATATTTTTGCATAACAAGAAACTTACTTGTGTTTCCACAGTATACTTTTTCCTTTTACAGCAGGATTAAATCTAATGTAAAAATCACAAGAAAAGAAATGGAAATAATACTACCAGGTATATGGTTACCTGAAAGAGATTTTTAAGGCTCAGGCAAGATTTGTTTAAATTGTTGCTGTTGTCATACATAGTAAGTTATAAGAAATTATACCAGATATGGACTTTATTACTATTGATATTGTCAGTGAAATATTCCAAACCATATTTCAGTAATACTGGGATCAAATTGTCGAGAAAAACTATTTATGATTTTTGATTGTTAATTTTCCATTATGGTTGGATAACTTCTATGCAATTATTAAAAATATTTTTCAAAACTATTAAAAAGCAAAAAGGAAATATTAATGATATAATGATAAGAGAATATGCAAGATACCAATTTATATGTTCAATGCAATCAATATTTTAAGAAGTTTTTGGCACATACACATTCACACCAAAAACACACTCAAAAGGTAATACACTGGCATAGTATGAGTGGAAGGATTTATAAATGATATTTACTTTTAAAACTTATTTGCAGACTTTTTCAAATTTTCTATAATAAGCATGTATCCATTTAATAAGAAGAAAATATTCTTTTAAAAGATAGTAAGGTAACTCTTTTTAAAATCACACTTTCACTGAAATAACTTATAGACTTCTGAAGTGTCAGTGGATGTTTTACATATGACAAGTGTGGCAATGCTCAATGAACAATTGAAGCCATTTTAATGCATTTAATAATAGCATACACAAATATGCATATACAGAATGCTTAATAATTTATGTCTTTTACTTTTTATCCTTACATTACTCTTACCAGGCAGTAAGAAAGGGAAATAGAGTAAGAAGAAACTGAGTTTCAGAGAAATTAGGTCACTTGACAAATTCTATACCAACAGTAGTCAACACAAATCAGTCATTTCCTGCACAGCGATAGTTTTTCTTGTACCCAGGCATAAAAGCTGAATTTAGTAGTTGCATAAAAACTTTACCTGATTCCTCAAAATCGAATAAGTACCTGATTACATTTAAGTTTTAAAATTTAAAATTCCTGATTACATTTAAGTTTTAGATAATACTTTGATGTTTTCAAGAATTTATTCATTTTCTTTCAATTTACTTTTGTCCCTTCTACGTTAAGCTTAAGTATTGTGACTATTTGGTTGAGGCTATAATTGCTGCTTTCAGCCACTCTAATAATTTTCATCTTTGTTTCCCTATGTAAACTTTAGATTTACAAGTCTTATCACTTGTATTAGGTTTTCTATTTTGATGAAATAGGAAATAATAATATTCAAATAATTGAATCATTGCTATGTAGTAAATATTTCTTAACTCCCCAAACTGTACAGTTGACAGGCAGGCAGCAACTTCATGTGAGAGTTCCAAATGCTGGTTTGCCAGCTGATGTAAGAAAGTATAGTTTTGGAGTATGAAAGTGGTGAGGGGTGTTAACGTCACAGGTACAAAAGTACAAGTTGTATGAAAGTTGAGCATAATGAAGTCAACAATTTCTTTCGTGCCATGTTATGAACTTTCCTTAATAAAGAGTTTTTATTACTGTAGCTTAAGCCCTTGAATTATCAACTCTGTGTAGCTGACAGGGAGAGTAAACTATTCTAGTTTAATAAACTCTAGTTTCTTGACAAATATTTTGAATTGAATTCCAGACAACTTAACTGAGCTCCTAGTTTGCCTTTGTACTGTGTAGGCCATTTTAAACATGCAAAAGATACCAGTTTTGGTGGGACTTTTTTTGCGGTGTAGTAAAGACTTCATGATGGCTCTGGAATCAGATGACCTCAGTTCAATTCCTGGCTCTAGCACTCAATATATAACCTTGAGTAAGTCCCTTAACATCTGTAAAAGTGAGCTAATAGCAATCTAACTGTACTGGGTTGTTGTGAGGATTAAATGAGGAAAAAGTATGTAAACCACTTGTAAAAGTGAGTGGCTAATGCATATTAAGTAATTAATGTTAGCTAGAACATATTGATTATGACAATATAGAGGAGAGAAAGCACAGATGTTTGAAGCACTCATGTTAGAACACAAGCGTGCAAATGATTAAGCCATAACAATAAACAGTGCTATAGGTGTAGGAAGCCAACTGGAGAGAGGTCATTGATATTTTCAGAGAAGGTTTTGGAATAGTTAAAATTTGAACTACATTGTAAAAGAGGTAAAGTTTGAAAATATATTTTCTGTGACTTTGGCTCAAGGTAAGAGAAGTGGTAAAGCCTGAATGAAGTGATACAATGTGAGAAAGGGAAATTACCATGGTTAAATAAAAGACATTAGGGTGAAATATAAGATTGTCAGGGGAACACCTTTTCTCCTAGTCTTCTCCTTTTTCAGAGCTTGAAAGTGAAAACAGGTGAGGATGAGTGTGGGTGCTGTAAAGCAGAAATTAAGCAGAAATTATTTTCTCAATGCCCTCTTCCCTACTTGTTATCTTTTAGTACATTTTCATCTCAAATTCTGCCTTGTGGAGTTTTCAAAGGCAAGATCACAGTTGTTTGTCTTGTCAGAATGCTTCAGACTTAACCTCTGGATTCATTCTAGGTCAGATTCTAGAGTAAAACCCACAGGCTTTTGTTGGAGACCTCTTCTGTGTTGCTTTGGAACTAGTGAAAAAAACATGAATTTGTGATGTTGATGTACATTGAAAAAAACAGGTGTCTTGTAATTTAATTCTTTTCTTCCACCTACCTCATAAACTTCTAATGTATAATGAAAAATTATTTTTATTAATGTGCTGCTTATTTATGAATTATACTATTCTCCTTGTTCCCACCTACATTTATTTTATCATTTTGTTAGAACCATAAGCTTTTTACATTGTTAGCGCCTCCCCTGTAGATTGAATACATGATACAAATTAAGCAGATAGTGCAAAATACTGATTTTAGAATGCTTACACTAAATTAACTTGAATTATGTTCCATTCTAATGTTTTCAAAGCACACCTTTCATTATACATAGATGGCTTTTGCTAACTGTAATGGGGTCGATAAAGAAGCTACTTGAAGGAAGCAGAGATCATTAAGTCCATGTTTTAAATTGCTTATTGAATCCCAATTACTAATGACTAGTCCTGGGCTTTTTTTTCTTTTTCTTCTTCTTCTTGCTTGTATCTGGAGTGTCCGGTTCTACAGCTGTTATTTCACTCCATATGTAGTGGCATCATTTGATATCTATAGTATTGTTGCTTAATTCCAGAGCCCAGAGGTAAGTGATTTTAGTATGACTACTACTAACTCACCAGAACTAAAATTCATAGATTGACTATTATAGTAATCTCAGATGCCTGCAAACTAAAATATTCTATAACAGAAAAATAATAATCTTAGAAATATATTTATTGTGGTGAGACTTGAAGAGACCTGAATACCTCTGGCTCATCCTATGAATTGATCCTGATGGATACAATTTAATCTATCTCAGACTTTCAACTTGCATTTAAACATCACTTTATATTTATTTTCATTTTCAAAATAAAATTTGAAACATTGTACTTATTTATGAGTATATGAGTATTTGTTGCCAATATCAAGATTTGTTACTTTACCAGGCAAGTCCTATTCTGTAGCATATTTACTCTAAAACAATTGCCTAGTTATAAAGTGTAACTGTGGTAGATTTGGTTCCTTTCATAGATCTTTTTTATATTAACATTGATGCCACTAAGACTAAAATAAACATAAACATTCACAAATGTGATAGATTTTTTTCTCCCTTACATGGTGTTAAAAGGTCATTAAGACAGACATGAGTTTGCTATGCCAAAAAATTAAATTTCCTCTTATCTCACAGAATTACCCTTTCTCCCCTGCTAGAAATCATAACATCCATATATGGTTCTTAATCTCTTTTTTTTTTGAAATAAACACTTTCACCTTTACATCAGTTGAATGCCTCCTAAGTGGCCACAGTCTGCCAGATGTATGACTTGCCAATCTGGTCACTGCTCTTTTAATTTTTTTTTGAATATTAAAAAAAGAAACTACATTAGCTGCTAACGAAGAGCCCGTTCTGTGCCATTGATTAATTGGCATTGATAAATAAGCCACATTAGTATTACAAGAAAATGGTATAACAGATTGATATTGACTCGAGCTCTCTAGGAATAAAGCTGAAGAGAACTCAGCACACCATCTGGAAGAGACAATGAGAGGTGGCGAATTTCATGCAACGGGGAAAAGGGGAGGGTGCTTTTCAGATGCCACATATCTGAACTGACACTTTGATGTGTTCAAGTGCAATCTCGCCTGTCAAAATATTTCTTTCTTTAGCCGTATTCAATCTAATGCAATCAGACCGCAGTGTGGAAGGCTGCCATATCCTCTTAGGTGAGATTTGTCTTGGAGTAACAAGCTGCAAAGCTTCTAAATTGTAGTGCCCCAATTTAAATGATAAAAAGAAAAAAAAAACATGCAACACCAGCTTCTGTTAAAATTTACAACTTGCTGTGCCGCCTTTAGTAAGAATTTGAGAGTTCAAGAATAAACCACTCACTTTTTTTTTACAAATTATAGTACAAATTATAGTAACACTATATAACTGAATGGGGATTATCTATTATTTTAAATTTATAAAACTTATAAATACATGTTCATTTAATTTACCCTGCTTAAATGAATCTATCCTTTCCACTGGAAATTTCTACTAATAAGAACACATTTATGGGCTAATTGTCTTGACTGATTTATGGGGAAATTATCATCTTGAGATGAGGTGCGAGATCATGTATTAATATCTTTGCGATGCCTCCAAAGTTTCTTTTATAGGGATTAAGTAACTTTGTATTTATTTTAATAAAAGATAGTACCTTTATTTTCATGTACATATACTAAATAAAATTTTATAAAAAGTTATTAAAATATTTTAAAATTACAAATGGGCCATAACTATTTGGTCAGGTCAATAAAATATTGTAGATACTGTATTTATCAATGCTTTCTATTCTTTAACAAAATGAATGTTTTATTTAATGTAATGGGAAAAGAAGTGTCTACTTCAAATCTAATCCAAATAAGGTATGCACAATTTTAATTTGGGGACTAAAACATTAATTACTCAATCAATTAATTAGTCTTATTAAATTTAGATCAAAGTTTGTTTGCTTTAGGAGTTTAAAATCAATACAATGGTAATTTATATTTTAATCTATAACATATAAAATTTCTTGGCATGAAACTGTTTACAGCTTGATAGTCATATTCAAACAAGTTTTCTATCCGTTCACAAAATTATGATTTCTATTTCTATTAGACTCATTTGTATTGATCAAATTTTAACCTTTTATTGTTTATACAATATCTTTAGATTATTTTATTTTTACTAGTGTGTTTAGTCTATTCACACAAAAAACATGCGAACACATATACATATTAAATTAAAACATGATAAAATGACTTGCTCCAGGCCCTATAATCATTTTCTTTGTGAAGATTTACATGGAAACTAGAAATAACAGGTAGATTCACCAATGCAATGCAATTATTTTACTGACTTATTTTACACAATATCTCCAATACCTAAAAGGTATGGTTGTAAATATTGAAAATACCGTAGTGAGAAAATTAACAAGGGGAAACATCCCACACCAAAGCAAATGGTGGAAAAAACAATAGAATTTATACTGAAATTTGCCACATTTCTCTGTGGATAGAAAGTTTTTAAGATATCAGTTTCTAAGATAATAGCTAATACTAATAACCGGATAAAATTAGACAATGTGGATATTACCTGTGTTAAATGTTTCTTAATAAAATTTAGGTAAGTTAGTGAAATCTTGGAACTGTTCATATACATACCTATACAATTTAAGATCATTTTTGTGATGTAATTATCTGTTTATATATAATTCAGTGAAAAGATGCAGACAGGTATGAAACCTGTCTTATATTTGGTGGGTATACCCAGTGAAAGGCTGGCACTTTACAAAGTTGCACTATGATAAAATTCACCAGTGTAATATAAAGATTTGAAAAATTTAGTGTTTAAAAATGTGATCATTCAAATCTGCTCTGGACTGGTCAACTCATTTTTTTTAAATCACTTTATTGATATATGATTGACATACAAAAAGATGTACACATTTTATATATACAATTTGGTAAGTTTTGAGATAAGCATAGATTATATATAGATAGATAGCATAGATTATATATACAGTATAGATTATATATGCCATAAACATATCCATCATCTCCAAAATTTCCTTGATATTTATTATTTTTCCTTAATTTTATTATTATTTTTTGATAAGAATACTTTATATAATATCTGTCCTCTTATAACATTTTTAAGTGTATAATACAGTATTGTTAGCTAGAGGCTATACTGTACAGTAGATCTCTAGGACTTTTTCATCTTGTGTAACTGAAATTTTGCACCCTTTGAATAATATCTCCTTGTTTCTCCCTCCCACTAGACTGTTTTTTGACTTTGACTATTTTATATTCCTCATATGTCATATCATGTAGCATTTGTTCTTCTGTGTCTTACTTAGTTCACTTAGCAAATTGTCCTCCATGTTCATTCATATTGTCTCAAATAGCAAGATTACCTTCTTTTTTAAGCCTGAATAATTTTTTATTTTATGTATATACCACATTTTCTTTATTCATTCATCCATCAACAGTCACTTAGGTCGCTTCCATGTCTGCAGTGAACAAGGGGATGCAGTTATCTCTATGATATCCTGATTTCAATTCCTTTGGGTATATACCCAGAGTAGATTGCTGGATCATAATGGTAGTTCTATTTTTTTTTTACTGAGGAACATCAATACCATTTTCCATAGTGCCTGTACCGATTTATGTTTCCACAAGAAGTGTATATGGTTCCCTTTTCTCCACATCCTTGTTGAGAACCCTTGTTATTTTTTGTTATTTTGATAATAGCCATACTAACAAGTGTGAGGTGATATTTCATTGTGGATTTGGACTTGCATTTCCCTGATGATTAGTGGTGTTGAATATCTTTTCGTTTACCTGTTGACCATGTCTATGTCTTCTTTGTAGAAATGTCTACTCAGTTCCTTTGCTAATTTTTAAATTGGGTTGCTTGGTTTTTTGTTGTTGTTAGTTCCCTATAATTTTGGATATTAACCCCTTATCAAATATATGGTTTACAAATATTTTCTCCTATTCTGTAGGTTTCTCCTATTATGTAGGTTTTGTTGATTGTTTCTTTTGTTGCAAAGAAGTTTTTAGTTTGATGTAGTCCCAGTTGTTGATTTTTGCTTTTGTTGCCTATGCTTTTGTTGTCATATCCAAGAAATCATGGCCAAGGCCGAAGTTAAGAAGATTTTTTTTTTTCTTATAGAGTTTTTACAGTTTCAGATCTTATGTTCTTGACATGTTCTACTGACCTCTGGCTACTGCTTTTAAAAGACATTTTGACACTGGAATTTTTTCAAAGATAAGTGTCTGGGATGATACAGGCTCCTGATACCAAGTCATAAGAAGGCTAATTTTTAAAACATGAAATATTTAGCTTTGAGAGATAAAAATCCAGGAAGAAGAAGATATCTTTGAAATATAAAGCCTGTCATATGCAAGAGGGAAGGGAAATTTCTCTGAAAATTTAAAGGGCAGCAAGGGTGGAAGTTG
Source organism: Phocoena sinus (assembly GCF_008692025.1). Classification (NCBI taxonomy): domain Eukaryota; kingdom Metazoa; phylum Chordata; class Mammalia; order Artiodactyla; family Phocoenidae; genus Phocoena; species Phocoena sinus. The sequence continues at coordinate 24,928,868 of NC_045769.1, forward strand.
TGGAGAAACAAGATTTTTTCGACTAATAGGAAGGACTTAATGACATCTGACTGAAAATAAAATGACCTCCCTTGAGAATTGGTAAATTTCCTCTCATTGAAGATGGTTGTACAAAGGTGGGATGATATCTTGTTAGGCACATTGTAGTTTAGATAGGTGAATTCCCCCGCCAAACCTAGAATCTACTTCTCCAAAAATGTTACAGTAATCTGTGTATTTGTCATAAATGGTGAACATATACATTTTTAGATTTTCCTCAAAAATATTTCTACTCTTTGATAGCATTATGAAATCCCAAGGATTCTGTCCCCTAGTGTTTGAATAAATTTATTAATTATCTGGAACTAAATTTAATTGCTAATAATTTTCTGGAAATAAAATTATATTTTTGTATATGATTTCAGGAAAGCATTCAAATTCCCATTGCTAATTTTCTTAATGGTTAGGTTATAGTTTAAAACAAACATTCATGACCTGTTCTAGTTTATTCTTACCTTACCTTCATAGAAGATCAAATAAGACTTGTTTAATTTGCTAAAAGCATCAATTCAAGATTTCATAATAAGCAATTTAGAAAAATTGAACTATCTGATCATGGTCACAAGATATACATTTTTATCTAAAATTTGGATTTTAGAATATCCAGTTAGATGATCTTGCTGCTTCCCCATTTTACTGCTTTTTGTATTATTTGGATTGGTCAAAAAGTAAACCTGAATGAACTTTTTGGCCAACCCAATACTTTTCCTCTTAATGTTTAACAGTATGTTCCATTTAACTTGATTTTCCTCCTCTGAAAAGCTTGTTATTCAGTCCCTTTATGATTAGAGTTCTGGCAGATAAAAACATTCTGTCTTTCACTTGTTTTTTGTATTTATATAATAGCATAATTTTCTATTTCATACCACTTTATGTTTGAAGGAGTATACCACATTATCATTATAAAGACCTCCTGTTAAAGTTGAATTGTCTTTTCAAGTGGAGAGAAAACCTGAGGTTATGGGTAAAAACAAGCCTCCCAAGAAAGGAAATACTTTGAATGGGGTTTAGCTCTGACAGATAACTTGAAAATAACCAGCAGCAGAGGGATAGGAAGAGACATTTATGATAGCTCATTAGTTAAGATGAACATGATGAAAACTGCCTTCAGAAGTAGCTTCAGGACCCTGAGTGGAAATAACCATCTTGATAATATTTTGGATGGTGATTTATTCCATACAAAGCACTTTGATATAAATTGTAACATGTAATCCTCATATAACCTTGTCAGAAATGTAGGGCATTTGTGTAGTATTTCTATTTATGTGTGAAGAAATTAAATCTTAAAGTGTTTAAGTGATTTAATAAAGACCATTAATTAATAAGTGCTTGAACTGATAAAACCCTCGAAATCCAGACCCCAAATTCAGTTTTCTTTTCATTACTCTTCTTATAGAGATTTTTGGGAGTGATTGTACTTAGCACTTTTCACAAGACTGAAATATTACAGTTTGGTTCTTTAAGCCATTACATTTCACAGGAATTGTGGGAAGACTAGAAAACAAAATAAAATTTTAATACTGCTGCCAATGTAACAGTCTGGCTCATAGATATGTGATATAACATTAAAATTATTAAAATCCTTGCTTAAAATTCTCTCAAAAAGGAGATTGAAGAATGAACTAAATTTTTAAATAAAGAAAAGTAAATAGAAAAATGAACCAAATTATTTTGTATCTTAGTTGACTGCAAGATTTTGTCCAAATAAATAAATAAATTCATGCCAGGGTTAGTTGTATTGGTACAGGAGGAGTAAAAATATAAGGAAAATAAACAGCAGCATGTGTTGTACTGGATTGTGTCTATTTAATTTTTATCATATGTTTCTATGAGAACTAATATGTATGAAGTATGAATAAATGTAAGGAAAATATCCACACTATGGAACATTTCCCTTCTCTAGAATAAACCTTGGCAGGCCATATTATCCATGTAATTGCCATTTCCTGATGAAAACGAGGTTTCTTTGAAGGCATTTATCAAGAGCCAAATTTTTAATGCTGCTTCTGGCACTTACGTATGATATCGAGGCACTTTGACATTTCAATCTGAAATAATGAAAGATGGAAGGAAAATATCCTCCTCTTTTTTAAGTTCCAGGCCTCTCTAGGTATAAGCCCATCAGGCGCCCAGACAAATAATTTAAAACGGGTTGAAGAGCAAAGATAAAATGTTTTAAAACTTGTTTTTTCTGTGGGACACCCTAAGGTTTTGTCTGTTTGGAATGTCTGAATGTTTTTCTTGATTCTTAGTGTGAAATCATTTCTTCAAAACCTGTCTATAATCTAATGCTCAGCTATCTCTGGTTTTCTGTAAAACTAGATGAAAAAAATTGCAGAAATAGCAAATGGAAATTAGTTTTCTAAGATCAAATCGTTGAAATTAGGTGTCTTGGTAAACTTTCCTAGTATTGCTGATGTCCACATCCTAATTGTGTTTCCAAAGTAGATGAAGAAAAATAAATCAATTTCTTAAATTTGGGTAAAATTGACAGTCTTTTGTGGATTTTTTAGGTATAAGTGAATTAAAGCCCAGTCATTAGTTTATGTAATGGTATCAATTTTATGCATAATGTAAAGATTCCACAGTAAGTGCATGATTCCCCTGTGATTTCTGGAATGTCACTATTCACAGGCTTTTTGAGACCCCAGAGTCATTATGGTGCTCATCTTTTTTTTTTTTTTTTTGCGGTACGCGGGCCTCTCACTGCTGTGGCCTCTCCCGTTGCGGAGCACAGGCTCCGGACGCGCAGGCTCAGCGGCCATGGCTCATGGGCCCAGCCGCTCCGCGGCATGTGGGATCTTCCCCGACCGGGGCACGAACCCGTGTCCCCTGCATCGGCAGGCGGACACTCAACCACTGCGCCACCAGGGGAGCCCCGATGCTCATCGTTAATGACAAAGTTTTATATAATGATTCCTCATTTTATTTTATTGTTCTTTTTTCTTGGCTCTGTCATGCAGCTTGCAGGATTTTAGTTCCCCGACCAGGGATTGAACCCGGGCTCTCGGCAGTGAAAGCGCCGAGTCCTAACCACTGGACCACCAGGAAATTCCTAATTTTAGATACATAAGTAGATAGATTTAAAATAACCTGAATGAGTATGTATAATTCATATTATATAGACAAGATTTGCAAAATGTGTTCAGCAAACCATATGTACAACATTCAACTAAGAGAGTTTGTTTGAAACCTACATGCATTTTTGTGTTACATGTTTTATGGTTTTTAATTACTTAAAGACAGTAATTATTCTGAAAATGGTATGTCCTTGATGATCTGGGTGATGATGTTCAACAATATGCTTGGCAATTTAAACAAAAAGATATTTTACCTCAATTGCCTCTGAAAGGCATTAAACTGGACTTTGAATTTAAATTTTGCTTATCTTAGAACATGATATTTATTGGAAATCAATTAAGTGAGATAGTAGAAATAGTATATTTTATTTTGGGTAAAGTATTATTTTTGTAGCCTATCTACACACAGACTTTTTAAGTTGCAACCCATATTTTGATATCTGTTAATTCTGTGCATTTCTATCCCATTTTGTTTGAGCTTTAGCCAAGCACCATCACCTTCCTCTTTCTGTAATCTTTAGTTCTTTCTCTACATTCTGTAACATTTTAAGGGAACTACTATCTAACCAATGGCTTGAGCCAGGCACATGGTAGTTATTTTCAACTTTTTTTTTTTAACGTCCACATGAAATCAAACACTAAACCCCATGAATTTACTTTATACATGTAACAGGCCTCTCCTGTCCTTTTCCTTCCAGAACCACTTATTATTTCTTAGACTGTCATTATTTATCACCTGGATAATTATAACAATTCTAAACAATTCTATTAAATTTCAGTAATAATTCTTTCTAAGACAGAGACAGCCAGAGTAGGCTCTCTAAAATGAAGACTGTGATAAACCCTTACTACCGTATTCTCATGACCTCCTTTGCCCTCACTGTGAAATCCAAATATTAAGCTTGGCCCCTCTCTTTGCTGTTCACTTTACTCCATACACTCTCCACACACATTCTGCAGTGTCCCAAGTGGAACATGGTTTCCTTTAATGATATGCTTTTGCATACATGGTTCCTTCTACCTAGGGTACCTTGCCTGTCACAAGCATACTATCCCCAACCTTTTCTCAACCCCAAATTTAATCCATCCAGATTCCACTAAGGCATCATTTTTTATTTGAAGAGATTCCTGAGCCCCTCTTTCACCTTTTTCTGGGTTAGTTGTTCTAATCATATGTTTCTATAAAATTTTCTGCTCCCCTCTCTCTTAACTTTATCATTCCTATATTATTTTTAGTGATGTTTTCCTCATTATGCTTTTCATATTAGACTATGTGTTGCATAATTGCAGCACTATACATTATTTGCCTTTGTGTCATACATACTTATACATTCTCTCTTTCTCTCTTTCTGCACCTTGCCATGAATTCATACTGATATCCCAATTCCAAACAAACACACAGGTCTCATTCTACCATTTCCTAGTTGGGCATTTTGTCAATATTGTTCAATTCTAGAGCTTCTTGTCTTTTAAAGCAGGCATTACAAACTTACCGGCATACCTCACAAGTAGATAAATTTTGACTTAGTTAAGGTAATTAGTTGACATTTATTGTCTAGACGATTCTAAACTTTACAGAAAAATGAACTACTTAAAAGATGTCTAGTGCTATACAAACAGACTCCCATCCCCCACTTACTTGCCACTGAACTGTAGCACCTAGGTGGGGTTTATTGGGGTCTTTGTTTATATTCTCTTCCTCTACTAGCTCACATATGTGATAGGCTCTGAAGAATGAGAATTCTGTTTTCTGCTTCTTTCTCCCTCCAGTATTATAATTCTGGTCAGCACTATGAATAAAATAGCCCCATAAAAATGTTCTTGCTGAATGAATGTGTGAATTAAAGTATCCATTGAAGATCTTGAAGGCTCATTAGTCTATCGGAAATATGTGATTTAAATTATCTCCTCTCTTCTATTATATTGTACTCTAGCATACAGCATAACTAAATGTGCATATACAGATGAGTTTTCTGAGAAGGAGGCCTTACCACTTTATAATGCTCAAATCATCTAAGTGCAGGTTTGACATTTGTAAATCCTTCACATATATGTACACTGTTTTGTTGTCCTCTTCCAAAATTGTATGTCACTGTTTTTAGATGAATGCCTATGCTTATTGCATTTTAAGCAATGAGTTTATCAGTGATTATCTTTTTCAATGGGTAGAATAGGTTAAAGTTAGTAAATTTTCTAAAACTACATAATTATTTTTTTTCAACAGAGAACAAAATTTCCTACACTCAGATAAAGCTTTGGGACTGTATTAGTTTTTCTATTGCTGGATAACAAATTACCACCTACTTAATGGCTCAAAACAGCATACATTTATCATGTCAATTCCTGTGGGTTAGAAGTACAGGTACAACATGGCTGAGCTTTCTGCTCAGAGCCTCACAAGGCTGAAATCAGGATATCAGCCAGTGCTGACTTCTTACTTGGAGATCGAGGTCCTCTCCCAAGTTCATTAAGGTTGTTGTAAGAATTCAGGTCCTTGTAGCTGCAGGACCAGTCTCCCCATTTTCTTAGGGCTGTCAGCCTAGTGTTGCTCTCAGAACCTACAGGCCAGTCTCAGGACCTCACCATGTAGCTTCTTCCACCTGCAGTTCATAACATGGTTGTTTGCTTTGTTCTGGGTCAGCAGAAGAATATGTTTGCTGCTTTGAATTGCTCTGACTTTAAAGGGCTTGCCTGATTAGGTCTGTCCCACCCGGGATAATCTCCCTTTTGATTAACTCAAAATCAACCGACTAAAAGTAGCAAGAATAATATAATTATGAGAGGGAAATTATATCTTATTCAAATGACTCATGCATGTTCAAGGGATTACATCATGGGGCAGAATTCTTGGGGGCCATCTTAGAATTCTGCCTACCATAAGGACCACATAACCTTGGGAATATTAGTTTGAAGCTAAAAAGAAAGAAATAGGAGGGATTGAGAGAGAGGAATAGAGAGAGAAAAAGTATCCTTTACATTGAATATAAAGTTCCCATTACTGTGAATTGTATGTGGATTAATTAATTTAGACTCCTTTATGGAGCTATACTTAAATACATTGTTTTACGTAAGTCCTAACTGCTTATATAAGATAGATATTTTCCATGTCATGTGATAAAATATTACAGTGATTTCTGTTTGCTTTTCTTGTCACAATGAGATTGTTCAAACTTATTTTTGGCTGACAGGGCAATATTCCGTATTTCATCAGATCGTGCATAGTGATGACAGAATGAATCTATTCACGTTCTAGCCAAATGATCTATTTCAACCGCATGTAATTGTTAGCATGAGGAAATTACCTCTCCAAATGCTAAGAAAGTACTTTTATTTTTTAAATTTATCATGTACTTAGCTTTATAGCCTCACAGAGTTAACGCATTCTTAAAATATCTAGTAACAGAATTACTTCTGTTATTTAAATTTGTTACTTGATATATTAGTTGAAGTTAATAATGGAACTATCATAATTTGTCCAAATATGAAAACTGTACAAATTGTTTGAAGATGAAAGTTTTTACATAGTAAAATGTGTTAAAATGCTATGAGGAAAAAGGGCAGAAAAGTTTTCACATGACTTCTAAAAAAGACCTAAAATCTAAATGGATTGGCATATAATAAATTTAGAATTTAATTTTTTTAATTTTTTATTTATTTTTATTTTTTGCGGTACGCGGGCCTCTCATTGTTGTGGCTTCTCCCGTTGCGGAGCACAGGCTCTGGACGCGCAGGCTCAGCGGCCATGGCTCACAGGCCCAGCAGCTCCGCGGCATGTGGGATCTTCCCGGACCGGGGTCCGAACCCGTGTCCCCTGCATCGGCAGGTGGACTCTCAACCACTGCGTCACCAGGGAAGCCCTAGAATTTAATTTTGTAAAGATGATTCACAAAAAATTTGGATTTTGATTGGCATTCGTTAGTGTGCTAATTAGAATTCTTTTCAACATTACAAAGAACAAGGGCATAATAACTCAAATTCTTAAAATTTAAAATGCAAATTCAAAATATCATTCAAGTACCAAAAGGCTTGTTCTTCCAGTAAACTTTCAGTTACATCATTTTGTTACCCCATGTTTTGCATCTTATCCAAACTTTCATTAAAATAGTATAGTAACACTAAATGCATAACTTTTTCCTCTCTTTGTGCTTTTTTAAGGCGCATGTTGCTGCTTCCCATGGTACTTTCTTCTTGCATTCAGCAGGCGGCGGAAGGCAGGGGTGTTCACTGCCTAACTTAGAGCTGTCGTCAGGATAGTGTTATGACAGAGGTATTTAATAGCCCCCACTTTTTTTCTTAGTGAAGGGTAAATAGGTAAGAAGAAGAGTAATACATCTGGCCTCTTTTTTCCCGTTTTTGCTCAGCTGGCAGCAGAGGTTAATTAGGATTCATTTTTATTTATACAGCAACCTTGGCTTTATTATCTCCACCTCCCACCCCAGATAACATAGCTCTGTTGATCCCACCCAAGTTATTTCTAGGTGTCAAACTCATGATTCAAATGAAAATCCCTTTATTTGATAACTGTAGGATAGCATATATGAAGTCACGGTATACTGACTTGGCTTGACTTGAGCCATTTAACTTCAACTTTACACATCTTTAAACAGTGAAGTTCATATAGTTTGAGAAAGGAGAAGGATTGGATGTGATGTTTCAATTGACGTTTTAAATTTGGTGTAAATTATAATTTAAATAACACAAAAATTATAGCATTAATGTATTTAATTGTATAGAATAAGCATTATTGATTCTCCTACTAAACATTTTTGATAGCACATGGCAAATAATGCTTATGTCCATAGAAATACATATTTTACAGGATTGTGAATACTTCTATATGAATTTAACACAGAAACTTGACAGCTTATTTTATATGTCTTAATGTTACCGCTAACCTAACATTGGGCTGTTGATCACTGGCTTGACTGGAAAGTAATTAATGAAAAAGTTTCATTAGAAGTGTTCAGGATTCATTTTCCTGGCTTTAATTTGAGTAAGTTCAAACACTAATGGTTCAATGGAAGAAATAAAAGTGTAATGATGTTACACTGGATGCTAAAAGCTTGGACATCAAATAATAGTGACTTACCAATATGATAGTTATTTAAAAAATAATTTACTAAGAAGAAAGTCAATAAATAACATCAGAAAATTAAAGTACTATGTTACTTTTAAGGGGAAATCTAGGAAAAATGTAACATAGAGACAAACTTGAGATAATTATGCCATTACAAACATAGAGTTATACTGGCTTCCAAATTACATTCTGCGTCATTCCTTCAATATCTTTAGGAACTGATCGTTGAAGAACACATGTCTAATTAGAGCCTGTATATACTTTGAATCTGTGCATGGTTGAACATGCTGGAGAGCAATAGACTTATGGTTTAGGAGGACAAGAAGTGAGTATCTTCAAGGAATATGTGTGTAGTTAGAAAGACAAATACATATTAGATAAATTTAATATCAGGGTATTGCTAAGATAAAGGCTCATGCAGGGTAATTATAGGGCTGTGAACTGTACTTATTAAGAAAAAAAATACCTAAACTGCAACAAAAATATTATAGAAATTAGGACTGATTAGTAACAAAGCAAACTTTCACTATTTTAGGAAAATATTTTGTAGCTTACTAGTAAATGGGATTAGCCCCTTATAGGGTTTCCAGATTTAACAAACAAATAAAGTATGCCTAGTTTAAATTTGATTTTCAGATAAACAATGAATATGTGTATATATATATATGTGTATATATGTATATGTATTTTTCTTGTGTGTGTATGTGTTTAGCGTGTGTCCCAATAATTGCGATCCTAGCCCTTTAAGAGTTACTTAAATTGGGGACAGGGTTTAGGCACTGAGAGCAGGAGGTGATAAGAAACGTATCAGAGGAATATATAGTATGAAGAGTGAACCCTAATATAAATTGTGTACTTTGGGTGATACTGATGAGTAAGTGTAAGTTCATCAATTGTAACAAATGTGCCACTCTGAGGGGGATGGTGATTGTGGGGGAGGCTGTCCATGAATAGGGAGAGGAGGTGGATGGGAAATCTCTGAACTGCCTGCTCAAATTTTTGTGAACCTAAAATTGTTTTAAAAGATACCCTTCTAAATAATGTAGACATAGTATCTCCTTTGCTGAAAATTGTCTAGTGGGAGTTGGTTAGACGACACCAAACACATAACCACCCAAGAAAATATGCAGGGTTGGAAAATGTTAGTCACAACTGAGAAGGTAAACTGCAGGGTTTTACTACAAAGCAAAATGCAAAAGAGGTTAGGAGGGTCAGGCAAGACTTAGAAGTGACATTTAAACTGGAACCTGAAGGGGAAAAGTGGAAATGTGAGGGTAAGAAAAAGCCAAGATAATATGGTGTCATGAAAGCCAGGAGACTATAGTGTATCAGGAAGAAGAGTGTGTTTGACTGTGTTAAATGCTGCTAAGCAAATGTTAAGTAAGTATGATAGCTGAAAAATATCCACTAGATTTTTTTTTCTTAATAGATCTTTATTGGAGTATAATTGCTTCACAATACTGTTAGTTTCTGTTGTACACCAAAGTGAATCAGCCATATGCATGCATATGTCCCCATATCCCCTCCCTCTTGAGCCTCCCTCCCAGCCTCCCTATCCCACCCCTCTAGGTCAGCGCAGAGCACCAAGCTGATCTCTCACTAGCTACCTATTTTACATTCGGTGGTGTACATATGTCGATGCTACTCTTATTTCGCCTAGGTTTGACAATAAGGAAATCATTGATGAATTGAGCGAGAGGAGTGTTAGAGCTAAAACCAGATTGGAATGAGTTGATTTCCTAATTTTTTTTACAATTCATGTCAATTAATTAATTTTTAATTAAAATTTGCATACTGTATAATTTTTTAAAATGTGAATGGGAAATTTATAGAAGCAGAATAGATAGAAAGCAATTATTCAGAGATGTTGAAAATGTTCCCTGGTGATTTTGACCACTAACTCATACCTCCCATTCCTGGTTGTCAATGTCTCTGATAATAAGGAATTAAGGTTAATAGCAACAAAAGGTCATAGTACAGTCATTCAGAACTGCTAGATTACATAGATAGTGAAACCACAGCACACAGGATAATCCCACAAAACAATCTACTTAAGCACTAAACATACATTGATTTTATATGGGAATTGCTTTTTTAAGAGCTATTATCATAATTGTTTGTTTATTTAATTTACTAAAAAATATTTATCTAAAGCCTAACTGTTCCAGACACTGTGGATATGGATACTGTGAACAAAGAGTTAAAAAAGCTGTCCTTACTTTCAGAATTTGTACACCATATAATATTCTTTACAGATATTAAGAGATAGATAACCAGTTTTTGGAGGAAGTAGAGGTAATAGATCAAGCATTGGTGGGGTATAATTAAATGATTATGCTGGAGAAGGGTCACAGACTGCTGAAGAATAGTGGCCATAAAAGTCTCTCCTATAGAAGAGGAAAACTAAGGAATCAATGAATTTTATGATAAAACTTAATAATAAGATTTTTCAAATTAATTATTACAGGAATCTTTTTAACAGGTTCTTTTTGTGTTGTGACAGCTATAGATTGTTTTTACCTCTTTAACAAATATTCGTCGAAGCTGGGAAAGCACCTTTAAATGTGAATGTTAAGTGATAGAGTATGTGTGTCTGTGTGTCTGTCATAAATGAAGCTATTGGGGGAAAGAATTTGCATTTTTCTGAAGCTCATTGAGAGGTCTGTATCTGGAAACCTGACTGTGGCCACATAAAGTGACTAATTTCTTCTCTCTCTCTCTCTGGGTAAATTTTCAGCAAACATATCCTTATTACAAAAGGAATGCCTTGCATATTAACTGAAGTTATATATTCATTTAATGCTTAGTAATTTCCTGAGTCTCAGGAACATATGCTCTTTTGTATTGATTCCAGCAGCTAATATCTGAATTGCTGTTAGAGATATATGGCCCCTGACCGCATCAACTCCAAGCAGTTTTTATGCACAGTTGTATATATTTGCAAACTAGAGACTGCCACTCAAATATAGCTCCTGTTTCCTGATCCATGGTTCAATCAGAGCATGAGATACAATTGTTTCTTCAGTTATTAACAACAGAGAGGTAGTGTGAAGTCTACTATAAACTGGTTCAGATAACAGAAAGTCTGGAATTGAATCATTAATATTTTTCAAAAGAAATATATGGAATACTTTTTAGTACCACATCCTTTACTAGAAGCCAGAGACACAAAATTGGCAAAAATAAATAGGATTTTTGTCTTCATGCAGCTTACAGCATAGTAAGGGGATTGAGATATTAACTGATCAAAAACACAAATAACAATAGGATAAGTGTAGAGGTACATAGAATATATAATTGGGGGATCTAACCTGATAAAGGAGGTCAGGAAGACTTCTCCCCAAAAGTTACTATTTGACTAAAAACTGAAGAATAAGAAAACATTAATTGGATTTGATGGGGAGGCATGCACCTTCCAGACAGAGGGAAAAATACTTGCAAAGATCTTTTAGCAAAAGGAGTTGATCATCGTCAGCACATTCTTTGTTGTCATCTCCAACAAGATGAGAGCTAGAGATATACTAGGGTACTCAGATGGCACTTAGTATGTATTATTTCAGGAGCAAAGAGTCTAGGAAACAGTATGTCCCTATTCATTATCTTCTGTTAAAATATCTCTAAATTAACTCTTAGGCTAGGCAAAGGCAAATCTCTGGTTTTATAACTAAGGCAAAGCAATGCTGTTATTCGGAATGGTGAATAAAAAGGTTTTTTTTGTGTGTATGTCTGTATCCACTAGATAGTGTATTTATGTGTTTGGATTTAATTGAGGTCTTTCAGTCTCCTGTGACATTGAAGAATTTGTAGCAAATATGAAAAATAGTAGGTGAAAGGGACTCAATGTGTGTGTGTGTGTGTATATATATATATATATATATATATACACACACACACACACACACAAAGAATACTGATCCAGCTATAAAAGGAGAAAAATATTTTGCTGCAGTTCTCATTGCCTAAGGGCTTTACATTGTGATGACTACATTCTGTTTTGATAAGCAAGATTCTTGATCTTTGAAATGCTACAAAAGTGACTATCCAAAATTAAAACTATTTTCTTCATCCTTAAGGTACTGCATTCGTTTTCTACTTCTTTCACCATGGAAGGTTCCTTTACCTCTGACAATGCTGATGAAAAATTCTCATTTTTTTTTTGTCAAGTTGATAAAAAAATATATATATTCTATTCCTGAATTAAGTATGGTATAAAAATGAAAGCCCATTTTTGAAGTTATAAAACTGTCACTTTATAATAAAAGGCTGTTTTCATTGACAAAACTGGAGAGTTTGTACAGACTTCTATTTTGTTGCTAAGGGTGTGTCATATGGTTAGTTTGGCTACACACAAAATTCATACCACTCTTTAGAAGGTAAAGGAGTGAAGGATGCATAATTTCAGGGATGAATGATCAGAACAAGGGAGATATATGATATAGTTGCCCATTGGGTCTTTAAAGCTTCTAGGCAGGGTCAGTAAGTGGTAGAAGAATGCTGCAGGCAAGGCTAGTATAAATAATTAAATTCTTATAAAATCCACTCCACAAAAAGGAGCGGATTTTAGTAGGAATCATACTGTGTGTTTCCTGCACTCCACAGGGAGTACATGTGTGTGTTTGTTTTAGATGATTACATTTGAGTGGTTAAAAAAGTGGCATACAACATTGCAGAATGAAAGTTCTAGGAAATACGCTGAACTTAAAAAAAAGTGTTGAGATTTTAAAAATAGTGAACACGACTATATTTCAGAATTTAGAGTATCTCATTCTACATATTAAGTGTACATTTGTGTAGATCTTTCATCGAGGTACGTGAACCTAGATTACCAGCATATATACCACAATATAAACATATGCCAGCATGAGCCATTGGCATATGGTGGAAAAAGGCAGTCAACCTTTAGTGAGATATGAGCAGTACTGTAGCCGCTCTCTTGCCAATGTGAAATTCCATATTTAACTAAAATAGAATGGCAATATCTGGATTAATGATGAACACTGTTGAAGGCAATTAGCTGGTTGACTAGCTCCAGGTTCACACGTTATTAATTCTAGATGTTCTCTCACAGACTTAAATCTCATGAGAACATGACCTGACTTTGCCCTCTGTTTTCTTATTGGCTTACCATCTTGGGGTCCTTAAAATAAACAAGCAAACAAACGAATAGACAAAAGGATGAATGCTGTAGCCAGGATAATGTTTTACTGTTAGAAGAGTAGAGTTAGTGTTTTGGGGAAAAAAAATTCTCTTTCTCATATATTATGGAAGGATTAAATTGCCTGTAATTTTCTGGATAAGTCTCCCTATAGAAAAAAATTTAATTTGTACTTCAGATGTTATTAGTTAAAGCCACAAAGAACTGAACTTCTTACCAAATGAAACTCAAAGTAGGTCCCGTATTTATGTGCCATTTTAGAAAAGGTTTTATGCCAATATTTCTAATGCAGGTCTCATCAGCAATGCATTTCTTTGAGATTGCAGCAAACAACTATTTCATTTCTGTTATGTTAATTTTGTTAATAATCATGTTGTGTGATGTCATAGAGGCAAGCAGATAGTATTAGACATACAGCAAATAGTTTTTAAAATTTTTCTTAGTTTATTTACAAGTAGACATTAATCTTTTTTGTGGTCACGATGCACACTGGCTCAAAATACTGTCTTCAGATGAAAGTGCAGCAGATGAAATCTGTGCTTTATTGAGCATTTATTATGTCCTAGGACCTAGGTGCTTTACACGTATTATTTCATCCCATCTTCACAAAAACTGTAGTAGTGTCATTTTATAGATTAAGATATGAAAGCTTAAGTATGTTAAGGAAATTATCCAACCTTAGCAACGTGGCAAGTGTCTTCAATTGAATCTGAACCTAGTTCTTTATGATTCTGAAGCTTATGCTTCTTTTTTTTTTTTGCTGGACGCGGGCCTCTCACTGTTGTGACCTCCCCTGTTGTGGAGCACAGGCTCTGGACGCACAGGCTCAGCAGCCATGGCTCACGGGCCCAGCCGCTCCGCGGCATGTGAGATCTTCTCGGACCGGGGCACGAACCCGTGTCCCCTGCATAGGCAGATGGACTCTCAATCACTGCGCCACCTGGGGAGGAAGCCCTAAAGCTTCTGTTTTAATGGCTCTGTTAAACTACCTCTAACAGTTCTTGATGTTGCTTAACCTCACCCTGACCACCCTCTGTAGACATGTTTTTACTATACTAACAAATTATTCCCATGTCTGCTTCAAATTAGATTGTCTGCCCTTTTTACTGAGGAAGGAGTTTTGTGTCTTATTTTTTCCTTTATATTTCTAATACAGGATGCCTAGCTCAATAAATATTTGCTGAATGAGTGAACACCTTTAAACTGACTTTTAAAGGTTAAATAACATTTGAATTTGCAAAGATGTCAGGAGCTTTGATGAGTGGTGACAGAGAGATGTTGGAGATGTATATGTATTTTGGATTTTGGCTCTGGTCAACTCCATAGAGGACTCCTTTATCTCTAGATACATTAAAATACAGAGCTTATCTTTTTTAGGCTGCTACAGAATAGAGCAAGTATCTATTGCCTTTCTTGCTGTCAGAATCAAGGGTCAATGAAAATTATACTCTATCATTCAAGCTAATAACAACATTATCCTTTAATTTTCCTTTAGCCATTGATTGCTAATTGTCTGATGCTGCCTTTCTCTTTAGTGTGTGCTCAGTGTGTTATGGACCAACTGTTTTTATTTACAGTCTTAACACATACATGGGAAAAATATTATATGACATGTTTAAACTAAAGCAGTTTAGTTTAATTATTTGTGAATAATTTACTTTTTAAAAAATATGGAATGGATATAAGGTTATAAAAGTGTGAACTTTTGCTCTCTTGCATTCTGATTGGTTTCCTTGTGCAAAAAAACTAAAGGTCAGGAAGGATTGGTAGATAACTGAGCATTTTATAAATACTGTGGACTGTATCTGAATGAATCCAGGGAGTCATGTAGTATATGTAATTTGTTATGTTGCAGTGGGGAAAAATGAGAACCATTATGGTATATACAGTTTACAAGAAGAATAGCAATAAAGAAAATTTTAACATCCTTATTTGAGTTCATATGCAACCTTTTTTTTTTTTTTTTTTTTACCTTTTTACTTACAATTGATTACTTAATTCTGGATGAAGATACTAATTCTCCTGGTGGAATAGACACTTCATAAAGTCTGTGATTCATAGTGTTAAAAACAGGTTAGATTAACTGATTTTTGAAACTAGTTTAATGAATGAATTACAAGATTGAAAACCAGTCTACTCTCTATATAGGACTGGCAATCCTACGTAAAGAAATAACATATAGCGTTCTAAAGAAAATTATCACATTATTAGTAAAAATAATTAAAATATTCTCATGATAAAATGAATCATTTAAACAGATTTACTATCTTCACATTTGTTAAATACTGCATTTTTACATCTTTCACACACACACACACACACACACCCCCTCACAAATATATACAAATCGAAGGCAATAGGAAATAAACGTTCACTTTGTAGTCATTGGATCCTATCATGATAAGGATGAGTTGAAGGATTAATATCAATAAAAGAGGGAGGAAAAGATATTACACATAAAGATTATCATAAAATAATCTTCTCATTGCTACATCTAACCAAGCTCTATAATGATACGACTATACCGGTCTTCCACAAATGAAGTGGGAACTTACAACACAAGTATTTTGCCCATAACACTAGGGCAAATCTTCTTTTATTAACTGAGTTGAACTTTAAAATTATGTTATGACCAAAAATCAATAAAGAGAAACTGATTTAAGTTCATCCAAGTGTGAAGGGGTTTATTACTAGTGCTATATCACTCTAATGATGTTCTCTTAAAAATTTGTTTTTGTGATATATTGCGTCTATTATTGCTAAGAGGATAAAACTGCACAGCAACCTTGGACATTAATAAATCAACTTAAGAAAAGCAGGCATATAGCCAAAAGAAAAGTAAAAATTAATATAGAGTTTATAAATACTAGGTAATTATAATATATGCAAACTATACCCATATCAAATTGCTAATGAGTATTTCTGTCACAGGATTTTTTTTTAACATAGTTTTGTCCTTGTTAGTGACTTCATAGCTTGAAGATAAGTAATATTTCTAAGACTGACTTTCCCTTTTAACCTTCAAGGTAGAATACTACTATAAAAACATAAAAACTAACCTTTCGTGAACTGAATTTCTGAAATTATTACTTTTCATGTTCTTATTTTTATTCCATACTATAATACAATATATATGACTTGTGTTAGACATATTAAGAAAGCATAACTCACTTTAAACAATATGATATCTAAACTGTGCACCATACACACCACGAGTTTGCATGATGAAAAATGGCAATTTTAGCCCTTGATAAAATAATTTCCTTAGGCTTTTCAGTCTACCACTTCTCACTAATTATTTCAATGTATATATTTATTTATTGACTCTCTTCTAAGAGTATGTGGACTATGACACATAAATACGTGTTAAGTAATAGAATTTTTAAGGTAAACTAGATTATTTTATGTATCACATACAGACAGAAAATTGCTCAAATGTTAAGTGTATATCTTTATGAATTTCCATAAATGAGGTACACTGTCTAATCACGTCCCAAATCAGGTAAAAAAACATGCAAGCACCCTAAAAATCTCTCTGTGCTTTCACCCAATTACTATTCCTGTCTTCCCCAAAAGTAACCATAACCTGACTTTAACACCAAAGGTAAATTTTGCCTGATTGAACTTTATATGAATGGATTCATAAAGTATGGATTCTTTTGTTTCTGGATTCCCTCACTCAACAGTATGTTTTTGATAGAAGTAATTCAATAATGTTCCTTGCTTTGTAGCATCATTTCTATGAATATACAATAAATAATTTATTTATCAATTCTACCATTGTTGAACATGAAGTGGTTCATGTTCAACATGGTGGCTGTTATAAATAGTAGAGCAGTGAACATTTGGTACATGCTTTTTGGTGCACACGTGTTGCATTTCTGTTGATATTATGTGTCACAGTAGAATTATTGAGTCACAGGGATGCATATTTTCAGCTTTATACAAATGTATACTTCTACCAGCAGTGTATGGGAATTTCAGTTGTTCTTGTTTTTACATTCTGGCTGACCCTTGATATCGCCAAGTTTTCCTTCCTTCTTTCCTTCCTTCCTTCCTTTCCTTGCTTTCCTTCCTTTCCTTCCCTCCCTCCCCCTTCCCTCCCTCTCTGTCCCTCTCTTTCTTTCTTTCATGTTTATTTAGTATTCACCATTCTTGTAGATGTGTCGTGATATCTCATTGTGATTTAAAAATGAATTTTCATAATTATTAATGAAATTTAGAACTTCCTATGTACTTATGGCTAGTTGTATACCTTCTTTTATGAAGTATAGTAAGATTCGTAAAAAGAGGAATAAATAGATAAAGCTAAGACAGGTAAAAATAAAAATAGGAAAATTCAGTTCAAAGTCAGTGGTAAGGGCTTCCCTGGTGGCGCAGTGGTTGAGAGTCCGCCTGCCGATGCGGGGAGCACGGGTTCGTGCCCCAGTCCGGGAAGATCCCACATGCCGCGGAGCGGCTGGACCCGTGAGCCATGGCCGCCGAGCCTGCATGTCCAGAGCCTGTGCTCCGCAACGAGAGAGGCCACAAAAGTGAGAAGCCCGCGTACTGCAAAAAAAAAAGTCAGTGGTAAATTTATTATCTAGAAATTTGTTATCGGTTCCTACACAAATTTAGATTCAGCTTCCTGGAAGCCAGATAAAAAAGGAGAGATGTATGATAAGTTATTTACTTCCTGGCTTTTCCTGGCATCAAGAACAATGAAAATTTTGTTCCATGGATTTTTGTAAAGGTAATGCTATAAACAACATTCCTGAAACAAGTATGACAGCAAATTCAATTAACGAATGCTCTTAGTATCCCTTTATTCAAATGCAGAACCATTATTTGCATTAGGAGTCTGGTGTATATAGTTGAGTAGATCTCTATACAGTCATAGAGATATGAGCATGTGAACATATATGTTTCTACAGAAACATAAAGGCTGTGTTTCTAAATATCATCTTATTACTGTAAATATCAATCAGCAATCTTATAATGATGTCCATAAAGTACAGTGACTATTCAAGATAATTTAGTCAGTGTTTCTATATTCTAAAATTTTGCTGTCTGATACAGTAGCAATTAGCCATATGTAATTCTTTGTTTCAGTTACGTAAAATTAAATAAATTAAAAAATTCAGTTTCTTAGTTGCAGTAGACATAGTTCAAGAACTCAATAGTTACAGGTGGATTTTGGTTACTATATGGGGCACCATATATATAAAACATTTCCATTATCATAGAAAGATCTATTGACAAAACTATTCTAAAGCCTTAAAAATATTGTTACCCATAACTTACAAAAATTATCTGTTAATTGGAATATTTAATTTATAACCTATTATCTGTTAGTACTAGTTACAATTTATCATGTATCTAGTTGTAAGGGTTAAGAATGAAAAGGCCAGTGTGACTGAAAAATTGTACTTAGATCAGAACACCTCAGTACTAGCCATAGCTCGATCTTTACATCAGCTCTTTGATTTGAAGAAAATCCACAGTATCAACTTAAGTATTACCTTTTGTATAAAAAATAGGTTAACCTACAAACTCCGAAAGAAATCTGAATTCTCTGAATTTTGTATCATAACCTCACACCTAAGATATGACAGCATAAAGATCATTTAAGGAAATTCTGATGCATTCAAAAGAACAAAACTATGAGTTTAAAGATGAGTCAATCAACTCAGAGGTGACCCAGCAGAGCTTCTAGGAAGAAAGAGGCTTTCTTCTTCAAATTAAAGCAACACTGTTGACATATTATCAACTATTTCTTTTAGATGTTACATGTTTATCCATTTAAAAATGCCTAATGGAGATATTGAGAGCATAAAATAGTTTATTTATACATAACTCTGTACTTTAAACTGAGGATGACCTCAGCTCTGCATATTTCAACAAAAATATTTTCTCTCCAGATTCAACTATGTTCATTTTAAAGACATTACTTCTGAGATTAAAAATGATGAGAACATCATTTTTGGTTTATCTCAGATATTAATTGAACAAAGCCTCTATATGATTTAAATTTTTATTTTACTGATTTACTGACAATATTGCACCAACTAATATGAAAACAGAAGCCTTGACTAATGAGTTTAGATTACTCCATAATGTTCAGTTTTTTTAAATCTTAAAAAAAATCAGTGTTATTGAGGTTTAATTGACATATAAAATCATAAAATATTTAAAGTCTACATCATGGTGATTTGATATATGTATACATTGTGAAAAGATTTCTCCCATCTAACTAATTAACACATCCATCACTTCACACATTTATTGTGTGTGTGTGTGTGTGTGTGCAAAAACATTAAAGATCTACTCTCTTATTGATTTTGTTACACAATGTCATCTTATCAACTCTACTCACCATGTTTTACACAAGATCCTCTGACCTTATTCATCTTACCACTGATAGTTGGGGCCCTTTTACCAACCTGTTTCTCCCAACTCCCAGTCCCTGGTCAAATACTTTTATATTTTTGCTTCTAAGATTTTGACATTTTGAAATTCCACACATAATTAATATCATGCGGTACTTGATTTTCTCTGTCTGATTTCACTTAGCATAGTGCTCTCAAGGTCCATATGTGTTGTCACAAATCAGGATTTCTTTCTTGTGGCTGAATAATATATCATTTTGAATATACACTATATCTTCTTTTTTTTTAAATAGCATCTTTATTGGAGTACAATTGCTTTACAATGGTGTGTTAGTTTCTGCTGTATAACAAAGTGAATCAGCTATACGTATACATATATCCCCATATCTCCTCCCTCTTGCATCTCCCTCCCACCCTCCCTATCCCACTCCTCTAGGTGGTCACAAAGAACCGAGCTGATCTCCCTGTATTATGCGGCTACTTCCCACTAGCTATTTTACATTTGGTAGTGTATGTATGTCCATGCCATTCTCTCACTTCGTCCCAGCTTACCCTTCCCCCTTCCCGTGTCCTCAAGTCCATTCTCTATGTCTGTGTGTTTATTCCTGTCTGCCCCTAGGTTCTTCAGAACCATTTTTTTTCCATAGATTCCATATATATGTGGTATTTGTACAAATACAGTATTTGTTTTTCTCTTTCTGACTTACTTCACTCTGTATGACAGGCTCTATGTCCATCCACCTCACTACAAATAACTCAATTTTGTTTCTTTTTTATGCTGAGTAATATTCCATTGTATATATGTGCCACATCTTCTTTATCCATTTATCTGTCGATGGACACTTAGGTTGTTTGCATGTCCTGGCTATTGTAAATAGAGCTGCAATGTACATTGTTGTACATGACTCTTTTTGAATTATGGTTTTATCAGTGTATATGCCCTGTAGTGGGATTGCTGGGTTCTATTTTTAGTTTTTTAAGGAACTTCCATACTGTTCTCCATAGTGGCTGTATCAATTTACATTCCCACCAACAGTGCAAGAGGGTTCCCTTTTCTCCATACCCTCTCCAGAATTTATTGTTTGTAGATTTTTTGATTATGGCCATTCTGACTGGTGTGAGGTGATACTTCATTGTAGTTTTGTTTGCATTTCTTTAATGAATAATGATGTTGAACCTCCTTTCATGTGTTTGTTGGCAATCTATATTTTCTTTGGAGAAATGTCTATTTAGGTCTTCTGCCCATTTTTGGATTGGGTTGTTTGTTTTTTTTTTTATTGAGCTGCATGAGCTGCTTGTAAATTTTGGAGATTAATCCTTTGTCAGTTGGTTCATTGGTAAATATTTTCTCCCAATCTGAGGGTTCTCTTTTCGTCTTCTTAATGGTTTCCTTTGCTGTGCAAAAGCTTTTAAGTTTCATTAGGTTCCATTTGTTTATTTTTTTTTATTTCCATTTCTCTACGGGGTAGGTCAAAAAGGATCTTGCTGTGATCTATGTCATAAAGTATTCTGCCTATGTTTTCTTCTAAGAGTTTTATAGTTTCTGGTCTTACATTTAGGTCTTTAATCTATTTTGAGTTTATCTTTTTGTATGGTGTTAGGGAGTGTTCTAATTTCATTCTTTTACATGTAGCTCTCCAGTTTTCCCAGCACCACTTTTTGAAGAGGCTGTCTTTTCTCCATTGTATTTTCTTGCCTCCTTTATCAAAAATAAGGTGACCATAGGTGAGTGGGTTTATCTCTGGGCTTTGTATCCTGTTGCATTGATATATATTTCTGTTTTTGTGCCAGTACCATACTGTCTTGATTACTGTAGCTTCATAGTAGAGTCAAGTCCAGAAGACTGATTCCTCCAGCTTCTTTTTTTTTTTTTCTCAAGATTGCTTTGGCTATTTGGGGTCTTTTGTGTTTCCACACAAATTGTGAAATTTTTTGTTCTAGTTCTGTGAAAAGTGCCATTGATAGTTTGATAGGGATTTCACTGAATCTGTAGATTGTTTTGGGTAGTATGGTCATTTTCACAATGTTGATTGTTCCAATCCAAGAACATAGTATATCTCTCCATTTGTTTGTATCACCTTTAATTTCTTTAATCAGTGTCTTATAGTTTCTGCATACAGGTCTTTTGTCACCTTATGTAGGTTTATTCCTAGGTATTTTATTCTTTTTGTTGCAATGGTAAATGGGAGTGTTTCCTTAATTTCTCTTTCAGATTTTTCATCATTAGTGTATAGGAATGCAAGAGATTTCTATGAATTAATTTTGTACCCTGCTACTTTACCAAATTCATTGATTAGCTCTAGTAGTTTTCTGGTAGCATCTTTAGGATTCTCTATGTATAGTATCATGTCATCTGCAAACAGTGACAGCTTTACTTCTTCTTTTCTGATTTGGATTCCTTTTGTTTATTTTTCTTCCCTGTTGACTATGGCTAAAAATTCCAAAACTATGTTCAGTAATAGTGGTGAGAGTGGGCAACCTTGTCTTCTTCCTGTTCTTGGAGGAAATGGTTTCAAGTTTTCACCATTGAGAATGATGTTGGCTGTGGGTTTGTCATATATGGCCTTAATTATGTTGAGGTAAGTTCCCTCTGTGCCTACATTCTGAAGGGGTTTTATCATAACTCGGTGTTGAATTTTGTCAAAAGCTTTTTCTGCATCTATCGAGATGATCGTATGGTTTTTCTCCTTCAATTTCTTAATATGGTTTATCACATTGATAGATTTGCATATATTGAAGAATCCTTGCATTCCTTGGGTAAAGCCCACTTGATCATGGTGTATGATCCTTTTAATGTGCTGTTGGATTGTGTTTGCTAGTATTTTGTTGAGAATTTTTGCATCTGTATTCATCAGTGACAGTGGCCTGTAGTTTTCTTTCTTTGTGACATCTTTGTCTGGTTTTGGTATCAGGGTAATGATGGCCTCGTAGAATGAGTTTGGCAGTGTTCCTCCCTCTGCTATATTTTGGAAGAGTTTGAGGATGGGTGTTAGCTCTTCTCTAAATGTTTGATAGGATTCACCTGTGAAGCCATCTGGTCCTGGGCTTTTGTCTCTTTGAAGATTTTTAATCACAGTCTCAATTTCAGTGCTTGTGGTTGGTGTGTTCACATTTTCTATTTCTTCCTGGTTCAGTCTCAGAAAGTTGTGCTTTTCTAAGAATTTGTCCATTTCTTCCAGGATGTCCATTTTATTGGCATATAGTTTCTTGTAGTAATCTCTCATTATCCTTTGTATTTCTGTAGTGTCAGTTGTTACTTCTTTTTCATTTCTAATTGTTGATTTAAGTCTTCTCCCATTTTTTCTTGATGAGTCTTGCTAATGGTTTATCAATTATGTTTATCTTCTTAAAGAACCAGTTTTTAGTTTTATTGATGTTTGCTATTGTTTCCTTCATTTCTTTATCATTTATTTCTGATCTGATCTTTATGATTTCTTTCCTTCTGCTAGCTTTGGCTTTTTCTGTTCTTTTTTCTCTAATTGCTTTAGGTGTAAGGTAAGGTTGTTTATTTGAGATGTTTTTTGTTTCTTGACGTAGGATTGTATTGTTGTAAAATTCCCTCTTAGAAGTGCTTTTGCTACATCCCATAGGTTTTGGGTCATCATATTTTAATTGTCATTTGTTCCCAGGTGTTTTTTGATTTCCTCCTTGTTTTCTTCAGTGATCTCTTGGTTATTTAATAGTGTATTGTTTAGCCTCCATATGTTTGTATTTTTTACAGATTTTTTCCTATAATTGATATCTAATCTCATAGCATTGTCATTGGAAAAGATACTTGATATGATTTCAATTTTCTTAAATTTACCAAAGCTTGATTTGTGACCCAAGATATGATCTATCCTGGAGAATGTTCCATAAGCATTTGAAAAGAAAGTGTATTCTGCTGTTTTTGGATGGAATGTCCTATAAATATCAACTCCATCTTGTTCAATTTGTCATTTAAAGCTTGTGTTTCCTTATTTATTTTCATTTTGGATGATCTGTCCATTGGTGAAAGTGGGGTGTTAAAGTATCCTACTATGATTGTGTTACTGTCGATTTACCCTTTTATGGCTGTTAGAATTTGCCTTATGTATTGAGGTGCTCCTATGTTGAGTGCATAAATATTTACAATTGTATATCTTTTTCCTGGATTGATCCCTTGATCATTAGGTAGTGTCCTTCTTTGTCTCTTGTATAGTCTTTATTTTAAAGTCTGTTTTGTCTGATATAAGAATTGTTACTCCAGCTTTCTTTTGATTTCCATTTGCATGGAATATCATTTTGCATCCCCTTACTTTCTGTCTGTATGTGTCCTTAGGTCTGAAGTGGGTCTCTTGTAGACAGCATATATATGGGTCTCTTTTTTGTATGCATTCAGCCAGTATCTGTCTTTTGGTTGGAGCATTTAATCCATTTACATATAAGGTAGTTATCGATATGTATGTCCCTATTACCATTTTCTTAATTGTTTTGGGTTTGTTATTGTAGGTCTTTTCCTTCTCTTGTGTTTCCTGCCTAGAGAAGTTCCTTTAGCATTTGTTGTAGAGATGATTTGGTGGTGCTGAATTCGCTTAGCTTTTGCTTGTCTGTAAAGGTTTTAATTTCTCTGTCGAATCTGAATGAGTTCCTTGCTGAGTAGAGTAATCTTGCTTGTAGGTTTTTTCCTTTCATCACTTTAAATATGTCCTGCCACTCCCTTCTGGCTTGCAGAGTTTCTGCTGAAAGATCAGCTGTTAACCTTATGGGGATTCCCTTGTACATTATTTGTTGTTTTTCCCTTTCTGCTTTCAATATTTTTTTCTTTGTATTTAATTGTTGTTAGTTTGATTAATATGCCTCTTGGCGTGTTTCTCCTTGGATTTATCCTGTATGGGACTCTCTGTGCCTCCTGGGCTTGACTATTTCCTTTCCCATATTAGGGAAGTTTTCAACTATAATCTCTTCAAATATTTTGTCAGTCCCTTTCTTTTTCTCTTCTTCTTCTGGGACCCCTATAATTCGAATGTTGGTGCATTTAATTTTGTCCCAGAGGTCTCTGAGACTGTCCTCAATTCTTTTCATTCTTTTTTCTTTATTCTGCTCTGTGTTAGTTATTTCCACTCTTTTATCTTCCAGGTCACTTATATGTTCTTCTGCCTCCGTTATTCTGCTATTGATTCCTTCCTGAGAATTTTTAATTTCATTTATTGTGTTCTTCATTGTTTGTTTGCTCTTTTGTTCTCCTAGGTCCCTGTTAAATGTTTCTTGTATTTTCTCTATTCTATTTCCAAGATTTTGGATTATCTTTACTATCATTACCCTGAATTCTTTTACAGATAGACTGCCTATTTCCTCTTATTTGTTTGATCTGGTGGGGTTTTACCTTGCTCATTCATCTGCTGTGTATTTCTCTGTCTTCTCATTTTGCTTAACTTACTGTGTTTTGGGTCTCCGTTTTGCAGGCTGCAGGTTCGTAGTTCCCGTTGTTTTTGGTTTCTGCCTTCAGTGGCTAAGGTTGGTTCAGTGGGTTGTGTAGGCTTACTGGTGGAGGGGACTGGTGCCTGTATTCTGTTGGATGAGGCTCGATCTTGTCTTTCTGGTTGGCAAGACCTCATCTGCTGGTGTGTTTGGGGGTTTCTGTGACCTTATTATGATTTTAGGCAGCCTCTCTGCTAATGGGTGGGGTTGTGTTCCTGTCTTGCTAGTCATTTGGCATAGGGTGTCCAGCACTGGAGCTTGCTGGTTGTTGAGTGGAGCCGGGTCTTGGCATTGAGATGGAGATCTCTGGGAGATCTTTCGCCATTAGATATACGTGGAACCGGGAGGTCTCTGGTGAACCACTGTCCTGAACTCGGCTCTCACACCTCAGGGGCACAGACCTGACACCTGGCCAGAGCACCAAGACCCTGTTAGCCCCATGGCCACCCTCATTAGAAGAGAAACTATAAGCTTCATTCAGAGTTTTTGGGTAGGAAGCTCCGTAGGTCTTAGCAACCATGTCCTACGATTTCTGTTTCCTTATTATGTCACCTTTTCACTTAAAGGAAGCACTTTACAACTTCTTTTTGATAATATTTGAATTACCAGGATCACTAGTTTAGCATTTTGGCGCTGTTATTAAGTAAATGAGGGTCATTTGAACACAAGCGCTATGATACTGTGACAGCCAATCTGATAACCAAGATGGCTGCTGACTCTACCAATCTTCTTTATCTATTCATGCATTGATGGACACATAGGTGGCTTCCATATCTTGGCAATTGTGAATAATGCTGCAGTGAACATGGGAGTGCAGATAACTTGTTTTCATTTCTTTACGATATATAGCCAGAAGTGGAATTGCTGGATCATATGGTAATTCTATTTTTAATATTTTGAAGAATCTCCATATTATTTTCCAGACAGGCTGAACCAATTTACATTCTCACCAACAGTGTACAAGGGTTCCCTTTTCTCATCTTCACCAACACGTGTTACAGGTTTCAGTGAGGTGATATCTCATTGTGTCTTTTTTTTTTTTTTTTTTTTTTTTTTTGTGGTACACGGGCGTCTCACTGCTGTGGCCTCTCCTGTTGCAGAGCACAGGCTCCGGACGCGCAGGCTCAGCGGCCATGGCTCACGGGCCCAGCCGCTCCATGGCATGTGGGACCGGGGCACGAACCCGTGTCCCCTGCATTGGCAGGCGGACTCTCAACCACTGCACCACCAGGGAAGCCCTCATTGTGGTTTTGATTTGTTTTCCTGGTGATTATTGATATTGGGCACATTTTCATATACCTGTTGGCCATTCATATGTCTTTTTTGGGAAAAAAAATGCCTATTCAGATCATTTGCCCATTTTTTAATTGGATTGTCTGTTTTTATTTTGTTTTTCTGTTGAACTGCATTAATTCTTTATATATTTTGGATATTAACCCCTTATCACTTACATGTTTGCTGATATTTTTCTCCCATTCAGTAGTCTCTTTATTTTGTTGTTTGTTTTCTTTGCTATGCAGAAGTTTTTTAGTTTGATATAGTCTTACTTGTTTATTTTTGTTGTCTTTGCTTTTGGTGTCAAATCAAAAACTAATTGCTAAGACTAATGTCAAGGAACTTACCCTCTATGCCTTCTTCTAGGAATTTTATGGTTTGAGGTCTTACATTCAAATCTTTAATCCATTTTGAGTTGTTTCTTGTGTATGGTGGAAGATAGGGGTCTAGTTTCATTCTTTTGCATGTGGATTTTCAGTTTTTCCAATACTATTTATTGAAGAGATTATCTTTTCCCCATTTTATATTCTTGGTGCCTTTGTCATAAATTTATTGACAGTTTATGTGTGGGCTTATTTCTGGATTCTCTAGTCTATTACATGGATCTATGTACCTGTTTTTATACCAATACCATATTGCTTTGATTACTATAGCTTTGTAGTGTAGTTTGAAATTAGAGAGTATGATGCCTCTAGCTTTGTTCTTCTTTCTTAAGATTATGTTTGCTATTCT
The DNA here is from genome assembly GCF_008692025.1 of Phocoena sinus. Lineage (NCBI taxonomy): Eukaryota > Metazoa > Chordata > Mammalia > Artiodactyla > Phocoenidae > Phocoena > Phocoena sinus. The sequence continues at coordinate 24,956,033 of NC_045769.1, forward strand.
GGGTCTTTTGTGGTTCCATGTAAATTTTAGAATTGTTTGTTCTATTTCTGTGAAAAATGCCATTGGAATTTTGATTGGGATTGTTATCCTCATCTATGTTTGAATCTGTAGATTGTTTTGGGTAGTGTGGACGTTTTAACAATATTAATTCTAATCCATGAGCGTGCAATATCTTTACATTAATTTGAGTCTTTTTCGATTTCTTCATCAATGTCTTACAGTTTTCAGTAAACAGGTTTTTCACCACCTTGGTTAAATTTATTCCTAGGTATTTTATTCTTTTTACTGTAATTATAAATGGGATTGTTTTCTTAATTTCTCTTTCTGATAATTTATTATTGGTGTATAGAAATACAACTGATTTTTATATATTGATCTTATCTCCTTCAACTTTACTGAATTTGTTGATTAGTTCTACTCTTTTTTTTTTTTTTTTGTGGAGTCTTTAGTGTTTTCTCTACATGCAGTATTATGTCATCTGCAAATAGAAACAGTTTTAGTTCTTCCTTTCCAATTTAGATTTCTTTTGTTTCTTTGTGTTGCCTAATTGCTGTGGCTCATAATTCCAGTACTATGTTGAATAAAAGTGGCAAGAATGTACGTCCTTTCTTTTTCCTTATCTTGGAGGAAAAGCTTCCAGCTTTTCACAATTGAAAATGATATTAACTGCAGGCTTGTCATATGGGTTTTATTATGTTGAAGTATTCACTCTATACTCAGTTTGGTATAGAGAGGTATGTTCTACACTTTTTTTTTTCTGACAGTGCAGAAATGTTTAAGAAGAATAAAAAGACCTACTTAGAGCCAAGACTCAAAACCAACCCTTTGTCACATACCAAATACAGAAAATAATTTTCTATAAAGTTAACATTTTTAGCAAGATGTAGTATAAATAACATTGAAGTTCCTGAGACTAGCCCAGTGAATGATTAATGTGCTCCTCTTGGCCAGCCAGGTCTGGAATAACCTCCTGTGTTCTCTTCTCACAGAAAGATGTCACAGCTACCTCCTTTTAGGTGGGAAGTGTCTTCAATAGTCGAACCCATATCAGAGGACAATCATAGCAGTGCAATGGGTTTCTCTACAAGCAGAGACAAGTGACTTAAAACGTCACAATGGTAGTGTCACCCCCAAAGATTTCTTAGTAGATCCCATGAGGGCAGCCCAGGCCTTCAAGATAATACTTACCTGTGAAGGAGAGTTATGGCCATATGGAAATTGCCCATTGTTTTTCTTCATCAAACATGAGGTTATGTTACTTTCTTTCTTTTTGTGCATTTGGTGCAGCCCCTGCCAAACTAGCTCCCTAGAATGGGGGCTGAGTCAGATGGGGGGCCCTGTCCCCCAGGCAGAGCCTCCTCTCTGCTTCTGTATGACTTCTTCTTCATCCAAATACAGGGAAGTTGCCTGGCAAAAGATGGAGTTTTGCCACCTGCTGTAGAAGGAGGTCTCCAGGCTCAGCTTGTCCAAGAGAGCTGCATGATGTCATCACATTTCCCATGGAGTTTCAGGGCAGCCCAGTCATCCTTCAGGGTCCACTGAAAGTTCACAATATAGAGCATTGACCTCCAGCTAGGAGGCTTAGTCATACCCTAGAGGCAAGGATATATTTTTAGAATCTTTAAGCTGGAACCTAAACACAGGATTGTGTCTGCCTTGCCGCAGTGTTGGTTGCCAACACCGAGTTTGGAGGCTTCCCCAGGGCCCCCTATTCCCAAAGTGAACAGTTGTGTCCCAGAGCTGGGAATCACACTTGTGGCAGACCCAGACTGTCTGGTATCAATGGAGGGCAGTGACAAACTGGGTGTAGAAGGAATGTACCTCAACATAATACAAGAAGAAATCTACTTCCAGACTATGACATAGAAATCCTGCATGAGTTTCTATCCATAGCAGTCTTTCTCAAACTCTTTCAGAAATAGAAGAGGAGGGAACGTTTCCAAACTCATTTAGCAAGGCCAGCATTTCCCTGATCCAAATCCAGACAAGTACGTGACAAGAAAATTGTAGGCTAATATCCCTGGTGAACATAGATGCTAAAATCCTCAACAAAATATTAGCAAAAAAATTCAACAATACATTAAAAGGATCATTCACCATGACCAAGTGAAATTTATTCCAGGGATACAAGGATGGTTCAACATCTACAAATCAATCAATACGATATACCACGTTAATAAAATAAAGGATAAAAATTATACGATAATCTCAATAGATGCAGGAAAAGCATTTGACAGAATTCAACACTGATTCATGAAAAAACTCTCAAAAAACTGAATTCTTTTTAGATAGGCCACTCCCATGGCCTTCTGGTCTGGAGACCTTATTTGAAGTTCTGAGGAAAACAGTTAATACTTAAAATGGAAAGCAATTAAACAGCCTGTAGATTTTACTAAATATGATTATGAAGTTACAGTATCAAGCAAGTTGGAGGCTAGTGATTATCCCTATCATCCTGGTTTTTTTTTAACTTTTTATTTTATATTGGAGTATAATTGATTAACAATATTGTGATAGTTTCACGTGTACAGCAAAGTGATTTAGTTATACATATACATGTATCTATTCTTTTTCAAATTATTTTCCCATTTAGGTTGTTACATAATATTGAGCAGAATTCCCTGTGCTATATGGTAGGTCCTTGTTGGTTATTCATTTTAAATATAGCAGTATGTACATGTCAATCCCAAACTCCCAATCTGTCCCTCCCTGCCCTTCCCCTCCTATCATCCTGCTTTAAGGAAATCTTGCCATTTGCTCAGCAAAATTATATTTACTTGAGAAATTGAATGAATGCATTTATATTTGTATTTTTCACACAATTACTCTAGGCTTTTACTCATATCAGTTGCTAGAAAGATATAAACATTTTCAAATTATGCAGGTCCCATGTCAGTGCTTTGGGATAATATGAGAGGGCTTTGCACTATTCCAGTATCTTTCATCTGTTCCTGTAAACACGTAAAATTGACTTTTCAAACTGCTCTCTTATGATCGTACAACTCATTAGAGTTCCTGTTGAATTTCTACTCATTTCTGAGACAACAGTTCACCACTAAGCCCTCATGCATAGAATGTGGAACTATTACTCTTTGTACCCCCATTCTCCTCCACAAGTATGTTTTATTAATTCATTCAATGAGGGAATCATGAATACTGTGTTATAAAGTGTCAACTATATGCCTGGCTCTTAGCTAATCACTAAGGACAGAGTGATCAGGAAGATACAGTCCTGGTCTTTCAGAGAAGGCTGATATTAATTGCAGCTGAGAATGTTAAGTATTCAGCAGCGCAAGGTGCTAGGTAAGAGATTGTCATGAGCACCTGCCTTTGAGTATGTTTGTATGGTGTGTGCGTGTTTGTCCTCTCCAGGGAAGGCTTCTACCAGAAGTAGTGCTTAAATGGATATTTGAGGGATGAATGGAAGTTTGGTAAAGATTAGAGGAGGAGATACTCATAGAAGCTGCAGTTAGTACAAGCAGTAACCGATGATGTCCTAGAGTGACATAAAGAAGGTGGAGTAAAAAAGTGAATGAGAATAGGTGTAAGGCCTTCAAAGAATGTCAATTATGTCCTTATAGCCACAGTCTAAATGAGCTTTCTGAGGTAATTACTTTTTCTACGCTTACCTTCCTTCCTATTCTATCTCTATACTCACAATCTGATGCTGGAAAACAATTTGGGTCATTCAGGTAAGAGGCATGGCAAACAGGCTGTTTGCTTGGTTTGCTGAGGGGAGAAATGTCTTCTTTTCAGTCTGGAGTATTGGGTGGGAAACAGCAAACTTATTGACCATTAAATTTCCCTTACCACCATTTAGTATCTCTAAAAGAAAACAGTGTGCATTTAGTAGGACAAACTCTTGTTATTAAAAAAAATTATGTTGAAAACCAACTTTTAATTTTAATATGGGCTATATTGATTTCATTTAGAATCATACTCAATATTTCATTATTCATTAGGAAAGAAGATGTCCAGTACAAAATGATAAATAGACTGAGAGGTTGCAATGAAGCAACCTCTGGATGCTGAAAGTGCAAGATAAATATGCCAGTATGGTTGCTTTCTGGTGAAAGTTCTGTTCCTGGCTTCTTGCAGTCTTTCTTATTGTTCTCTCCTCACATGGTGGAGAGAGAGAGAGGAAGGGCTCTCTCTCTGGTGTGTTTTTCTTTTATAGAATCCCTATTCTAAGGGATCTAATTCTAAGGGATCAGGGCCCCACCCTAATGACCTCATTTAATCTGTTACTTCCTTATACTCCTTATAGGCCTGTGTCCAAATACAGTCACATTGAGGGGTTAGGGCTTCAGCATATGACTACTGGGGAAGGAGAGGCCAATTTGGTCCATAGCACCAATAGTAAGTGAGAAAGTCAGAGTTTCAACAAGTTGTTATAATAACAGCTGTACTCTCTGAACCTTTAGTTTCTACTGCATTCCTAAAAGTAAATGGGAAAAAAGTACTTGCTATAGAATATTGGGGAAATATCATAAAATACTCTTTTCTCTAAGGTAGCAGGAAAAATAAAAGTTATAATACATTTTGGGAAAATATATGTAGAGTAGCCATTTTCATAATGACTTTGTAACAGTTTCTTTTGATATCAAAGAAATAGCATATGCACACTAAGATGAAATATGTAATATGCATTTAAAAATGGTTATGTTTAATATCTCAACATACAGTCTGTATTGTTATTAAATAATGAAAATTTTCATATGCAGAAAATACAGAGAATTCATCTAAGTTGAACATTTCAAGTGTCTGTGACAACAATTCTATTTTCATAGAAAGGATTATGAATCTTCATGTAAAGAAATTATGGGGTCAGAAAGTCTCCAGTATAGCACAGATGCTATTAAAGTTAAGAAAATGGAAACATCTAAAATGCTTATTGTATGTTCTGATATACATGTGGATTTAAATTTAATCCAATAAAATACATCAGGAGAGTGTTTTTCTGAGTTAAAAATTATTTTGAAACTCTACTTCCATAGTTTCCTTAAAGTATAAAAGAATGAAAATGAATAAAGTTCCTTAAACTATATATTTAGTTACTTATTGTTTATCTAATTAAGAAATTATGATACAGAAAAATACATATATATATATTTTTTTTTCCCTTTAGATAAGCAGTTATCAGCATGTAATGCCAGAAGTGTTATAGTATTGTTCAGAGTGATGCAACTGTTAGTGGCATATTTTGGCAGTTTCTGTTTAAGATGTCTGTCTCCTTCCCTGATAAACTCAGTAAGCAGTAAAGCTCACCTTAGTGTTTTGAATTCTCACTGCCTCCATCCATCCAATAACACTCTCAAGATCTCCATATGAAATCCATGTTTCTCATGTTGCATTTCAAGACTAATGAAGTGTCTTCCTTATCATCATTATTCCTTTCCTCTTCTTCTAAATCTCAATTGTATCCTATTTCAGTATAAGCTCTTGCCTTAGCCATTTTTATATATTTCAAAATTTGTCTCTCCTTTTCCAGGTCTCTTTTCTTCTATGAAATCTTTCTCCAAGATAATTAAGCATATTATATAATATGTTATAGTAGTATGTACCAAGGAGTAAAACCAATGAGAGAGTATCCTGGAATTTTAAATAAGGTGTTATGTGGAAGGCTTCACTGAAAAAGTGACCTTTGAATGAAAGCCTAGAGAAAGAGAAGGAATTAGCCTTGTAGATAAAAGAGGGAAGCACAATCCAGGCAGAGGGAACAGTGGACAGAGATGCTAAGTCAGAAACATGCCTGACATGTACAAGAGACTCATCTTTAACCAGTTCTTTTTTCTGTTTTCAAGCTTTGTAAATATTCTTTAAATAAGGGGGATATAGACCGTAAGAGAAGAGATCATATAGCATAAAATAAGCAAATATTTAAATCCTTTCAGGACTTCCCTGGTGGCACAGTGGTTAAGAATCCGCCTGCCAATGCAGGGGACACGGGTTCGAACCCTGGTCCGGGAAGATCCCACATGCCGCGGAGCAACTAAGCCCGTGCGCCACAACTACTAAGCCTGAGCTCTAGAGCCCACAAACCACAACTACTGAGCGCATGTGCCACAACTACTGAAGCCCGCGCGCCTAGAGCCCGTGCTCCACAAGAGAAGCCACCGCAATGAGAAGCCTGTGCACTGCAACGAAGAGTAGCCCCCACTTGCCACAACTAGACAAAGCCTGCGTGCAACAACGGAGACCCACTGCAGCCAAAAATAAATAAATAAATAAATCCTTTCATCAAGTAGCTACTTTTTTGCAATATTGTTTACAATAATATATATTAACCTCTGCAACTCAATTTTAAAGAAGTGTATGCTTTTGATTAGTACAGTCTGATTTATTCTTTCACCTAATTGTTTAAATTTCAAAAAAAGGTAAAACTATTCATAAAGTCATATACATTCTAGAAAAGAATGGCAGGATGAAAGAAAGGAGCTTACACTTCCTTATATGATACAAAGTTAGGTTCTAGTCTATACTGTTTGAGTAGATGACCTCCTCTGTTAGATAAAATTCTGTCTCCTTTAAGCAGGTAAAATTCTATTCATTTTATAGATGAGATTAGATGTAAAAAGTTCAAGTAACTTGTCCAGATCAGAAAAGTAATAAATTGCAAGACTCAATCTGTCGCATTACAAAGTCTATGCTGTTTTATAACTATGTAATTTGTTTATGACATTATATATAAGCAGTCTTATCCCAAAGAATCCTTAAAAAATGTTTCAGGTCTTAAACTTGTTCTTGTTATCCTATATTTAATATAGCATGAATAACATTAACAAACTTAGATCTGATTCCACTTCAGTTGAAATAATGTTTCATGATTCTTTGCGTTCATAACTAATATGTTTTATAGCACATGGTTAAAGACAAATTAACTTCCCTTCTTTCATATATTATCATATGAGAACAGATGCTACTGTTTCAAGTACATAGCATTGTTCACTGGAAAACAAACAGATTATTCCATTAATTGAAAAAGTCTTTTTAATATAAATCATGATCTACTATCATTGTTCAAATTGACTCCACTGTCTTTTATCTCTTTAATGTGACTGAATCGGCTACATTTCTCTTATTCTAGCTCTTATCACAAGGATTTTTTATGGCAATCTTTTATTCTTGACAAAAGTTTTATTATACCATCACTGATCATTTTAATAGGAAGAGAATGAAAGAATTTGAAGAGATTACTTTTCTAGAATATGTTTATACCCAATTCCATTTTAGAAACTCTTGCAGAAGAGGCATTTATAAATATCACTGTACTTAATTGTACTTATGAAAATCTTATTAAAGAGTTGTTTTCAGTACTTGTCAGAAAAAAAAGCATGGTGAATTGCAAACCATAGTATGCATGATCATGCTACTTATGATTCCTTAAAACTGTAATAAAAGAACTTTTAAGAACAGAACATAGAGATAGTTCATAATGCATGTGGGTGAAAGTATGTGGCATTAGGTATAAGCCATCCTCAGTTATTTGTTTCCTTTTTAATATTTAATGTATAACATAAAATGTTCACTGCCAAATACATGTAGTACCTCATTTAATCCCATGCAATAATTACAAACATAAAACCATTTTATAACTGTATCTAAGTAATTTACTTAAGGACACAGAGTCAGAAGGGCAATCCTAGGATGTGAACCCAGACACTTTGACTTTAGTGGTATCCCTCTCTTAAGCATTATTTGACTACCGCCAATTACCCCTCTCCCTGGCTTGTGTCAGATCCTGTGCTAGGTGCTGGGGTTGCAGTGGTATATACGATAGCTGTGCGATAACTGGCCAGGGTTACATTGACAGCCTGTTACCATAAAGTAGGTCTGTGGAAACAGGACCATATGAAAACTAAATGAATTTACAAATCATTAGTTCAGTGCTGTAACCAACAAACTTATGAGAAATCAGAACCACTGATTATAAAAATATGAATAAAATTATCATGGGTATGGTAGGAACTCACAAGAGGAAATTCTCTCCCATACATTAGGAGTCTTGAAGAAATTAGAACAGTCTTTCTTTTGGGCTTTAGCAGTAGTATTCATGAAACTCTTTAACAATGGCATTTGACATCAGATTAAAATGTTATATAACCAACTCAGTTTCAAAAAAATTCTAACCACATATTTTGATTTTAAAAAGTGGTTATTGATGTCTTATGAATAAATGTCTATTCTAACTTTTTGATTCATGTTGCTATCAAATTGTTTTTTTAAATAAGAGAAGACAATGCCATTTGTTATTACTGACATATAATGAGGCTTATGACAAATAAAAACTATGGTATTTGATAACTGAATGGAGTTAGTTTGCAGGCATTGGTTTAAATTTCAACATTTGAGGATTTTTTTGAATTCAGAAGGTAAATGGCACAGTTTTAACTAACAAGATAAAAAATGATAATTTAAAATTAGAACTTGCTTAAAATAATTTATATTTGCATTATAAAGTGATTTCCTGTTGTTGACTGAGAAAGAAATTTCAAAAACCTATAGTTTTTTTCTGCTTTGGCTAGAAATAAAGGTAGAAATACAAATACAGAGACCTGATTTGTGTAAAATTTTACAAATAAATGATATTCTGGGAGAGATAGAAAGTTTTAGAATTGTGTAACCATTGGTTGCTGATGTTATCTCTGGAAGCCAATCATAGATACTTATAGTCAAGGAAGACTTTGATTCACATTTCTTTATCTAAGCACAGCCAAATGGAAAAATCATATATTTGGTTTAGAAACAAAACAGTTAACATTTTGTAAAAAAAAAAAAAAATTAGAAAGAAAAAAATGATAGAGTCTTTTGCTTCATTTGGAGGACAATTTCTAATTATTAATGTGAAAAAATAATTTACTTTACCAGTAATAGAATCCTTAGTAATTAGAAGGCAAAATACTCCAAAGATGAGATATCATTGTTTGTAAAATCAGTTACTAATTTATTTTGTAAAAATAGAAAAAAAATAGATCTGAATAGATTTTATAGATTGCTTAATTTATGCAAGTTTTAAAACATTAAAACTTGACGTTTTCTGTTGATAATCATTATCATTTTAGAGATTTATGTGTGGCTAACCTTTGATAAATCAGATAATATTTAACTATCCAAAAGGATGAATAATAAAATGAATAATCTTTCAATAATGTGACTGGCCTTTTGAATGTCACTGGTCATTTATTTAGAAAGAATTTCTTACTTTCCGCAAACTAGTTTTTCCATTTCCTGATAGTAGGCAGGATTGGAGATTAAGATAAAGATACCTTTCTGTGACCTGAGTGACATATAAAGTTCAGAAATATCCAGCTGGTTCATTAGTGATTTATTACCTTCTTCCAAACAGATATAAAGTGGAGACTAGATTGAATTAATAACGTGTTTAGGCTCTGAGATTTCAGGACGGATTTTAATTACTAGAGTGTTGTTTTCATGGGTGCCAATGTGGTCTGTGATGTCAAAATGTGCACAATGTGTTCATATTTTCCAAAGTAACAGAGTGGTTTGTTAACAGTTGTTTAGATCATGTCATTCCTCTTTTCAAAACTTTCCCAGTGCCTTCCATCTCATACACAAAGTCAAAATCTTTGCAGAGGTCTCCAAGTTCCTATGACACCCACACTCCATTATGTTTTTGAGTTCTCTTATTGCCTTTCCTCCTCCTTCACTCACCTCCAGCTGTAGCAGCCTAATCATTGATTTTTGAACGAACCAACCTTGTTTCTGCCTGAAGGTCTTTACTTGCTGCTCCCTTGGTGTGGATTCTGCTTCTCTCTCACACCTGCAAGAATAATTTGCCTCTTGCTTTAGGTTTTTACTCAAATGCTACTTTCCCAGTGAGGCCTTCCCTATGCCACCCTATTTAAAATTTCAACCCATATTCCTCTTCTCTCATTTTTCCTCCTTAGTATATATTACTATATCATACTATATAATGTGTGGATTTATCTTTTATTTTCACCTATCTCCCTAGATGTAAACTTCTTAAGATCAGGGATTTCTGACTTGCTTGTTCACTTTTGTATCCTCTGTGTCTGGCACATTGGTAGATGCTCAATTAATAATTTATATAAAATTATTTATATAGATAATTTATATAATGAAATAAAATGAATTTCTGTGAATAATTGATATAAAATTAGTGTTTTATTGTTATTAATATTATTAGTATAATTAGCTGGTATACATAAAAAGAGTTTACCAGAAATTAGTCTACATTAAAACCAATAATTTTAACTGATATTTTACTTAACTGATCATTCATCTTGTTTTAAAAAATATGCCTGCTCCATGTTTAAGAATCATATTTCTGATATAGATCTAGCCTATAGTGAAATTAGCCTTATTACTATTACCTTATTACATTGATTTATATGGTATTGTTAAGATGAACTTGATTCATATATTTAAATATTTCAGTATCAAAATATATCCTCAGTGCCTAATATGTGTTTAGTATATAGCATAGTATATAGCAGGTCCTGAATACATATTTATTGACTCAGTGAATGGATGAATATAGAAATGATACATGTGAACTTTTGATAAACCAAAGAAAATTAATATCACTGATAAAAACACCACCATTTTAAATAAAATTACATGCTCATTTAAATGAAGAGAGGTATAATGAAGTATTTGTTTAAATGAGTTTACCACATTTCAAAGGCAATTTATAGTACAATTCTAACTTTGGAACCAAATTAATATTCATTTGACAAACATTTCTTGAGTGTTGCTATCATTGTCTAGAAAATAGGATGAATAAGGTTGAGTCTTTCCCCTATGATCTTTCTCTTCTCAATCCTCCACTTTCTCTCTCTCATACACACACATAAACGCACATATGCAAACATACTCACACATAATAAGTGCCAACAAAACAAAAAGATAATAGGAATGTGTAATAAGGTTATATGATTGTTAACATACGGTACACATGAGAGTTTCACAAAAGAGGCAGACACTCAAATAAACCATTGCTTTCTGGACAGCAAGCCAAAATATTGGGGGGTACTGTAGGCTGTTCTAGCATAGTGTCAGTGTCATTCCCTTTAGATGAATTTTAAAATATAGAATATGCTTCGGAAACTCCGATTTACTTTTTTAATGAAGGAAATATTTTGGCATAGTTATCTTCAGAATGAAGCAATACTATTATAAAAATATTAGGAATAAAAAGCCAATTTTAGCCAGTTAAAAGTCTTACATGTTTCTCATCATTTCTGAAAATATTTATTGATTAAATCAATAATGAAAAAATCCAACCTGGGTACACCTTATTACAACAATCCAGAATGCCATACAGAGAGGCACAGGCTCTACTTAACATGTTCAGTCAGCCCAAGCTGTGTTAGAATTGGGGCTAAAATAAACACTCCTAAAATGTGTTAAAATATTGTAATATATTTAGAGCAGATTTCATGTAAAGAGGAAAACAGCATGCTCCACTGATTTTTATGTGTTTTTAAAGGTAATTTAACATCGTTATGGTTTCATGCTAATATGTTCATAGGAAAGAGAGAAAATAATCAACAAGTATGGGGTAATTAATCATAAGGGTAAGTTATAAAAGAAGGAAAACTTGGATAATTAAATTTTAAATGAACTTCCTGAATATCTAATTGATGAATTCTGAGAAAAGAGAAATGTATGTATAAGCATCTGAATTTTTGTTAGTTTTCCTTCCAGCTTGAATTCAAAAGAGTTGACATTTTTGCAAATTCTTCCTGGAAATGTATTTGACAAGTGCTACTTTCAAACTCAGAAACAAATACTACCCTACTGACTGATTGATTCCTTGGTCCAGGTTTATAAAATCACTCTGGAACAGACCATATTTAACATGAATCATAGGTTTGTGCGATGCTAATTAATTAGTCATATGATAATAATTAGTTAGCACCCCTCAACTGCTCAAGTGAACATATTTCTTTTTGGATCTTCCTGCAGAAGAAATGCACTATTCTCTTTTTGGAAGAGCATATCAGTAATTCAAAATTAATTTTGAATTTGTTTGCTTCTAACAACAAATTCTTTTTGACCTACAAGTATTGCAAAGTTGAGAGCCAGTGGTCTGATTAGCGCTATTATTATTAGGCAAACACTTTTAAGCCAGACAATGTTCCAAACTCTCTACAAATATTGGCTTATCTAAACCTCACAATAACTCTACAATGTAGGTACTACTACAAACTTTAATTAATACAACTTTCATATTAAGTGGTATTGAAACTTATCCATACTATAAATGAAAATAACCAATAGTCTTAAAAGTTTTTCCATGTTAACTTTCTGAAAAATTTCACAGAAACCTTCAGATAAAAATTTTCAGGTGAAAAAGATGAAACAGTTTTCTAAAGATACATTTAGAACCAAATACTAGGGAAGACTTTAGCAGTTTACATATATGACTTTTCCTATTTGTCTACATATTCCTTTTCCCTTATGTCCCTTAAAGAGATTGGTTCATTTGCCACTGAGTGTATCTGTGCAGGTTAATCTCCCCAAGGTGGTATGAAATTAAATAGATCTTTTCTATTTTGTGTAGTGTAGAAGAAAGGAGGCTTTGTTAAACTGAGACCATCATCAGTGTCTGTGGTGAAATTAACGTTCTATAATTATTAGCTACCATGACCTTCTGAAGAATTTTAAACAAGGAAAGTCCAGATAACTGAGCATCTTTAATAAACTTTTTGTTTTGTTAAAAATTCTTCAGTTCTAGTCATCTATTACCTTAACATGTCTGCAAATAGTTTAACTACATGAATTACTATTTGACTCTGTCCTGATGTCAACTAATATTTTTTCTTATTTCACTGGACTGACTATGCTAGGGACATAGCTCAGACTGGCATTCTGTGAATTCTGACCAGTTTTTTGGCCGTCCCTAGAGTCTCTTGGACCAGAAGATCAGTAAATATTCCATATTTTTTTGGTATAAGAAAATCTGAGTTGGTTAGTGCTAATTACTCATCCCTAATAATTTAAAAATTGGAAGTTTCTGGTTGGCACTTTCATGAGCAGCCTTGAGGAACCCTACAAGTCTGAAGTATATCTGATAACTCAGATAAAGCTTGTTTTAAAAGGTAGGCCAGGCTCTCTATAATGCTTTATGGTCTTAGAACTTATCTGCATATACTGGCAGGTAGCTTAAGAAAGCTCTGTAGTCTGAATAACTTTGATTTAGGTGGTCTCTCCTCTGTGACCCTAAGAACAAGGCTTATAAGCACGAGAGAATCCAAAGTTTGTTATGTACCCATGTCAAATCTCATTAAATAATTATGTTCTTGGATTTGGGTAACTTACATAGGCCTGTCAGTATATATATTAAATCTCTAATAAGGTTCATTCATTCATTCAAATTTTAATGTAATATATACTGTGCAATATACTAGAGGTTAAAAAATAGAACAATGTGTAGAAAAATAAACAAAATTAAAATACTTATTTGTGATTAGTAATGAGTTAATAGCTGTAAGTAGTTTGGGGTCACTGGGTAAGGTAAAATTATACAAAAAAATTTTTTTTCTAACACATGCTGGTGAGAATGTGGGGAAATTGGAACCCTTGTGAATTTCTGGTAGGAATGTAAAATGTTTTTAGCCATTGTGAAAAACAGTATGGTGATTCCTCAAAAAATTAAACATAGAATTACTGTGTGATCTATCAATTCCACTTCTGGGCATATACCCAAAGAAGTTGAAATCAGGGATTTGAACAGATATTTTTACATTAATCTTCATAGCAATGTTATTCACAATTGCCAGAAGAACATTGATGGATGAATGCATAAACAAAATGTGGTATATGGATTCAACGGAATATTATTCAGTCTTAAAAAGGAATCAAATTCTGACACATGCTAAAACATAGATGAATCTTGAAGACATTATGCTGAGTGAAGTAAGCCAGTCACAAAATGACAAATATTACATGATTTGCTTATATGAGGTCCCTAGAATAGTCAAATTCAGAGGCAGAAAATAGAATGGTAGTTGCAGGGGGCTGAGGGGCAGGAAGAATGGGGAGTTGTTGTTTAATTGATACATAGTGTCAGTTTGGGAAGTTGAAAAACTTCTGGAGATGGATGGTGGTGACAATTTCACAACAATGTAAATGTGCTTAACGCCACTTAACTGTACACCAAAAAAATGGTTAAAATGCTAAGTTTTATGTTATGTATATTTTGACACAGTAAAATAACTTACCTATTAAAAAAATAGAACATTTTCGAAAAGATAATAGTACTATCTTCAATCAGTCACAGTAGTAAAATGAGAATTTTTCCTTTTAATAAGGGCTTTTTTTCTATAAATTAACCATTCTTTTATGAGTATTCCTTCTATAAGTTAGAACATATATTATTATGATTTGGGTCTATTTGCTGAACTATCATAAGAGTCTTCTTACCAAATGTCTTAACCATTAAGCAACTTCATAGTTTGAGTCTTGAGAACACCTGTCTTAAATAGGTGAAAATAAAAATTTAAAAGTTTATCCATCAAATGTATATTTTCCCACTTAAAATTCTTTTATTATAGTTGAAAGTTTAATAAAAATTTTCAAGTTATAATTTAAAGAACTGAATATGAATTTTAGAGTGTGCTCACTTTTCTATAGACCCTTAGAAAACACTACTTAACTGTATAGTTTCAGAGACTTCAGTAAACATAAATTTCTAACAGCTTTTTATAAAGAGAAATAGTTTTAAACAAACAAAGCAATACAAAATCTGGAATAAAGACACAGTGGCATCTGTGAAATTGTCAGATTTATTATGGGTAATTTCCCTAAGTACTTCTAGGCCCTATAGACAGAAAACTTAGGTTGAAATCAATGCTCTGTGTTTATGGTACTAGCCATACAATTTTTTTTAACATCTTTATTGGAGTATAATTGCTTTACAATGGTGTGTTAGTTTCTGCTGTATAACAAAGTGAATCAGCTATACATATACATACATCCCCATATCTCCTCCCTCTTGCGTCTCCCTCCCACAATCCCTATCCCACCCCCTAAGTCAGAAAAAGAAAAACAAATACCATATACTAACACATATATGTGGAATCTAGCTATACAATTTTGGGTGAGATATTTATCAGTGTAAAACCTCAGTTTCGTATATAAAATAATAATAACTTTACTTTTCTCATAGGTGTGTGGTTACTTTCCTCATAGGCGTGTGAGATGACCAAGGTCCACGATCATTTATTCAAAATTCTGAAATCCATAAAGCTTTAAAACTAACAGTTTTTTTTTCTTTTTTTAAGTTGGATCCAAAATTAATTTAGCAGAAAACCTTACCTAAACTGACTTGAGACAATTTTTAGCCTTTATTGATTCCACTCATTGTGGCTTTTCATATTTTACCGTGAATTATTAAACTTGTTAAATATGGGGTGCTGCTCAACCCAGATGGGGCATGACATAAAATGGTACATGCACTTGAATTACCTAAAATCCTAAACATATCTGGCTCTAAGGAACTGGGGTGAGGGATTGTGCATTTCTATACAGAAAACACTAAATAAAATACTTTGCACATATTCAGCCCTTAACTTAGCTATTATGATTATTAATTTGGGCACTTGTAAGAACTTGAAGTTAGAAACCACACTATTTCATTTAAGATATGGTCAAAGGAGTCACTTGAATTGATGTAAAATTTGGCAGATCAGTAAACAAGTACTATTACCTAAGGATTAGTGCTTTTATGAGATTTCTGCTTCTTTCCTTACATACAATGTAAAATTGTATTGCATCATTTAAATTTTTCAGGCCAAATTATTACAAACTACTGTATTAAAATTGCTTATATTAGTCTCACCTTTTAAAAGTTGACTTCTATCAAAATAATTTTATTTTTGAATGCATATTTCTGGTTATGCATGATTGATTATCTTACAATTTAAAAAAAAAAAAAAAACTTTCCATTTTCTTGCCCTACCCTTACTTCTCAGTTGTGGCATAAAACAATGGACACTGTGACTAGAGGGAATCAGGCATATTCAATTCCTTAGTTCTGGTCAGCTTGTTTCCTGGGTTACTTACAAGATGGGATGTAAACATTTCTGAAATGAGCTCTTGAAATACACTTTTTTTTTTTTTTTTTTTTTTTTTGCGGTACGCGGGCCTCTCACTGTTGGGACCTCTCCCGTTGCGGAGCACAGGCTCCGGACGCGCAGGCTCAGCGGCCATGGCTCACGGGCCCAGCCGCTCTGCGGCATGTGGGATCTTACCGATCCGGGGCACGAACCCGTGTTCCCTGCATCGGCAGGCAGACTCTCAGCCACTGCGCCACCAGGGAAGCCCTGAAATACACTTTTTAAATATGATTTTTACAGATGAGATATGGAGAATGTTAAGCATGCATTTGTTTATTTTTATTTTAGAAAGATAATGTTCATGAAAACAATAAGGAACTTATGAATTATGCTTGTATCATATCAAAAATTATGCCTTAGAGAATTTCTGTTATCTACTATAACCACTTCTAATTTTTGCTAAATTAGGAAGCCTAAAATTATTTTATGAGAACCACAAGTATCTTTTTAAAAGCCATGTTTCATTTAATTAATTTAATATTAAAAATAGCCTTGTTTAAAAATTTGTAAGAAAAGTAGGACTTCTACTGATTTGTTATGTGGCAAACTATTAATAGCAGGCTAAGAAGTAAATATTTTTCAAGGTTTTTTTCTGAATCTGAGAATTTTTTTTTGTTTTTCTTAGAATGTGGCACCTTTAGCAATGGTCAGCTGTCCAAGACAACTTACAAGTGATAACTATTGGTATTCAAAATCCTTTAAAATACTGACAAACTGGTATTTTTAAGGGATGGGAAAAAACAAAGTTATATTACCAAATTTATAATATATTCCGACAAGTGAGGTCTCTGGTAATACCTACAATGAAATAATACTTGTTACAGTTAACGGTGAATTTTATGCAGTCATTTTCTTACACTATATAAAATTTAAAAAATTTATCAGGATTTTACTGCAATGTAACATGCTGCAATATTTCAGCTTCTCAAAATAGTGTGTGGGCAATCTCTGAACTTTCTGTATTAAATTTTTAATGCATTTTCATAAATATGGCTTCTGTAAGTGAAATATAAAGTTTTTGTTTATTTTTTCATATTAATAATTTAGAGTCTTTATACCCCTAAAACCCTAAACATTTTCTTTTCCATATAGCTAAATAGATGGAAGTACACCATTTTGATAATTCTTTTTGAGAAGCATCACTTTTCTTTTAAAATCTGACTATGAAGGCATTAAAAGCCTTCAGATATGCCAGCAAGAATATAATTAAAATTTTTTTTCTTTAATTATTACATTAATTTTGAACAGAGCTGTCTCAGAGGATCATCATTTTAATTTCCCAGCCGCATATAGCAATTAGATCTGTGCAATTATGACTTAAACAATGAACATTCTCAATAGGTTAATGTATTATTAAGCAACAGCTAACAGGTTGTATGATCCTAATGAGAAAGCCAGGTTGTATTGTCAGCACATATTTGACACAAATGGTATACTGTTGCAAACAGTGACATGTGACACATGTATTGTCCCTGGAACAGAATATCCTAGTTTAATGCTACAGTCATTTAAAGGACAGAAAATAGTTTCTTGGCTTTTGTGTTCATTAAAGATAAATCTCGGGCTGCCTTGTAGGCCAAAATAAAACATTAGTTTTGAAAGGAAACAAAGTGTATATATATATACATTATTTCTCTTCACCTCTTCCCTAAAATTTTTTCCTCTTCCTAACACATATGTTTCATAATTTAACTTTGTTCTTTTAAATTGTTCAGAATTTAGCAATTCTGTGTTATATTCTGTTCATCTTATAGATATGTGCTGATAAACCTTCAACATTTTTTAGCTTTTATTGCTTTGCATGACTATAAAAAGTTAATAACAGATTTATATTTTATTAGCATTTGTGCTGCAGATGTAGGAGACATCTTAAATTCTAATTTAATGCACCTTTAAAGTCCTTTTTATTAGCCTGTTAATTCCCAGCTGTACTGTTTTATTGAAATGTGCATTACATTTGTGCCATAGTCAAAACAGTGGTATAGATCTAGAATTGTAAGGAAAAAATATCTCTAGTAGTTGGATAAACTACACACTCAACAAAGTCTAAAGGGCCCACTACAAACATTGTGGGCCCCTTGAAGTTGTAATAGTAATTACATATCTTTTAGTATTATAGACAAAGAATTACACATATCCATATCCATAGGTAAGAGATTTTATTGGTAGGTAAAAGTAAGACATTTAATATTTATGACAATTATTAAATTCCATTTTAAACATGAATTTTATTATATAGTTTCAGAAATATATATGCCTAGAAATCTAGATTCACTAATATGTAATAAAAATACTTCCTTAAGAACTACAATTGTAGTGTTCTAAGAGGTCAATGCATTTCACATGAATGAAAACTTTTCTATGTGGTTTAATGTAATAAGGAAATGTGCATTTGTTATGCTCAAAGGCCAACCTGATTTTAGTATTTCTCTCACCAGAGCTCCTGAACCATTTTATGACTCTTGTTAGTATTCTGTGTGTGACCCAGCAGGTGTCAAGATAGAGAAGATTGGGGAAACAGATAGTCCACCTCTAATTAAATACCAGACATCTCCCCCACCATTTTTATTTGCGTTTCCCCAAATGGGAAAGCAGACGGCATCACTTGAGCCTATGTAATGACAACCACCTTTTAAAATTTCTGCTGAAATGGAAAAATGGTGACAATGCCAGTTCAGCCGTTACAGCTCATACTCATAATGGACAAGATGGCAGATTAGTTGGGAGGGTGTTAAAGCACCCTGGAGGTATAAATATAAGCCATCTTCATTGCCACTGCATCAGTCCAGCCATATCCAAACCCAGGGAGAAAAACATGTGGGTCTTGCTTTATTTTGTACATAGCAGGAGCTGGCAGTAAAGTTACATGGTAAGATAGATTTCCAACATTTTCCCTGCCATTAATTGTAATTTTTCAAGGTTTCCTCTGTGACAGAGTTTACAAAAGGGAGCTTTAGTAAAACTATCATTTGTTTCATAGATCAATATGGTTTAGGGAATACAAAACAAATTTAGTTGTTTAAAAATAGAAACTATCAGAGGGTGTCCCCCTCCTCCCCATGGATATCAAATCATGCTATTGATCTGTCTACAGCATAACTGTGAAAAATTTTCAGATATCAGGTAGACTAGCTGGGAATACAAATAAAGCCACTCTACTAACAAGGATAGTATATGGTTCCTGAGAGACCTCCTGAGTATCCCAGTATGAATCCTTCTCTAAAAGATGTGGCCTCTGTCTATGATAAGACCACGAAAGATAAGAAAAGGCTTAAGACCAAAAGTATTATTGTTCTATTTTTTTCCTACTTGTTCTCTTTTCCTATATCTTTCACCATTTGTCCAACAGATTTCATCAAGTAATTCTGAAAAAAAAATGTTAAAATGGAAAAACATATATGGAAAGCAACATAAAATAAACACAGACTGAAATATAATCTCCACATATATGCAATAGTAGTATGATTACAATATTTAGAGGAAAGAGAATTGAAATAAATAATTATGAAATCCAGGAATTATTGCCCTCAATGCACAAATTAATTTGAAGGATTAACAAAGTTCTATTTCAATTTAGAATAATGCCTCACACAGCTAGTCTGTCTTGATTTTAAAGACTGAATATTAGGGGGACTTAAAATTATGGCACAAAGGAAATGAAAAAGAATACATATACCTACAAGTAGGTTGTAAGTTTTTCTGTTTCTCAGTATGCTTTTAATTTAAAAAAAATATAGTCAAAACTCATTTGCAGTGCAGAAAAATAGGATGATTCCTTAAACCAGTGGTTCTCAATGGATAAAGCATCATTTAGGGGAATAAGTTAGAAATGCAAATTATTGAACAGACCTACAGAATCAGAAAATGGGGGTAAGACTCAGCAATCTGTATTATAATAAGTCTTCTGCATGATTCTTTTGTAGTCTAAAGTTTGAGAATCACTTCCTTAGACCTTTGTTAACTGGAGCTACACTTACTAGTGAAATTATATACTTACTGGTAAATTGGTAATTATACAGTGGTACATTTTAACTTAATTTTTAAAAAATGCATTTAGTCCTATACTGATCAATGTTCTGATCCTTAAGGAAGGGCAGTGAAATTTAAGGAAACTTGTAGTTAGCCAAATAAACCTAATTCAGATGTGTTTGGATATTTTATACATTACTGAGCCTGCATATATTTTTTAATAGAATTCTGAAAATGCGTTCAGAATGAATGTAACCAGGTTTGGTTTCTTAATTTCTGAAACATTATTCAACTATGAATTAGATTATATTGATAAAAATATGATATACTTTAATTATCCAAAATATCTTTACTTAAAATAAAATTTTTTTATCATTAAGATATGAAATTGGTTCATGAGTTTCTTTTTACAGGTTTAAGTGTCTAAATTTTAATTGGTTAACATTGACCCTATGGTTTGCAACATACATTGTGAAGGAACAGATGGCTGTGTGAATAATCTTCAAAATTTAACTTGACTTAAATACCCTTAAGTACCATAGGCCCCAGGTTTTTAAAGGGTAGAACCTATACAAGTAAGTTACACCATTTAAATGAATCTCCATTTTGGCTCTGGATAATAAAGATAATCATATATTTGAAATTTTAAAATCTTTCTAGTTCAATAAATAAGACTTTTTACAATACATAGCTATAAATGGCTGAAAAAGAATAACATTCAAGAATTCCCACTTAGGAAGTAGTTATTCCTCTGAATATTTTATTATTTGTGTCTGTATAGACTTTACTCCCAAAAAAGAATGCTTTCATTAGTCTTACAAACACATATTCCAATATGATGAATAATATTATAACTAAAATAGTTTTACTAGCAATAAAGATGATCTTACAATATAATTGGTTTACATCTTTTGGTTCTTATCAAGTAATATTTTTAACCTGACAATGTCAAATTTTAGTTTAGCAGGTATAGTATGAGGGTTAGAAATTGCATCTGATCTAATCACTTAGGGATATTGTAAACAAATCAATGTGAACTTTTGCACCGTAATAGAAAATACTTGGATATTCAGGGTGAAAGACTTACAATGAGAGGAGAAACTGTTTTCTTCCAACTGGATTACAGTAAGACACGCTTATTTTTCTTAATATTTTGTAGTATATATATCATGTGTCTATAATATATTTAGTGCCCTACACTAGGCACCTCATGGAACATAAACTTGTTTATAAATTGGAACATTGAAGGTTCTTATTATTGAGCCTGATATGCCACTCTTGAGAAGTAAACTTGCAAGTATTTCAAGAATGGAAAGAAAAAAGATAATAGCTTGAAGATATGCAGGGGGTTTGGAGAATTTTACAATTTTTATTTGCAATAATGAAGAAAAGAGATTGACAGAAATCTTGAAATAAAATGACACTAGGAATAGTTAAGAGTGTGGAGGATTAGCAAAAGCCATGACAGGAGTAGAGATCTGGATATACTGGGGAATAAAAGAGAACAATCATTACTCAATTGATTCTAGGAATTGTGAATTAGAAGTCACTAGTAATTTCAAATAAAATAATCAGGTTAAAGGGGGAGGGAAAAATAATCAGAGAATAGCCACAATATCATGAATTGAGCAACATATATGGAAAATAATCTGTTTATATATCTTCAGCTCTCAATACTCAACATGCATTAAATAACAACCCATATGTGAGGAACAGTGACAGGCATTGAATCTCTATCCTCATGTAGCTTATGTTGTAACAGGGAAGACAATGAACACATTGCAAGTATGAGCGTATGGGAGACTGTATCAGATAACATTCACCTAGTCAGAGAAGCCGTGAGGGAAGGTTACCTAAAAGAATAACGCTTAAGCTGAGATCTGAAGGATCTAAGTAAAACAGAACAAAACACTTGTAGGTAAAAGAGGCAGCTAGACAAAATATGATTCAAACCTATTCAACAAGGGGAAAAGTGGCACTAGATGAAACTGAAGAGGTAGGCAGAAGGTAAATTGTCTTTGTGATAAAGGTCCTGTTCACTAAAACAATGAGAAGCCTTTGGAAAAGTTTATGTAGGAGAGTGACACCATTAGCTTTTCAAGTTACAGAAAGCATTCTGGCTTCAAAGAAGAGAAGAAAGAAAGGTAGAGGGCGAAATGTTCATGCTGATCATTCAAGAGGGTGTTATAGTGCAGGCTAATGTAATAGTTTAGACTAGAGTTGAAACAGTGAGGAGGGGTGGAAAGTGTGTGTGTGTGTGTGTGAGAGAGAGAGAGAGAGAGAGAGAGAGAGAGAGAGAGAGAGAGAGAGAGAGAGAACATGCAAGAGAGCAGAGAGATATTTGCAAAGAAGTATTGACCGGATTGGGGTTTGACATGATGCATGGCTGCTTATCTCTGACCTGACAAACTGCTTTTATTGTGGCTCTTTTCACCAAGATAAGGACTTCTAGAACTGTGGGGGGACATGGTAAAGTCAGATTTGAAGATTTTTCTTTGTAGTGTCTGTGAGATATCGCAAGGGTATATCACTAAAGAATATTATAAGATTGAAATGCAATGTCTTATTTTGTGAGGTTGTTAACTGTCAATGAGCTAAAATTAGACTTTAATGAGTGTGAGAACATATTGCCATATATCAGAACATTAGGAGCTCTCAGTCACATTATTTGTATATGTAACATCATTTCTAATATTTCACCTCGAAGATCACTCATGCCTCTGAGAATAATTTGTATCTGCCTTTGCATTATTATTTGTTCTATTTTACAATACTGGCTACAGCCCTGAAACTCATGGTATTATCACAAGTTGGAGTCACTTAAGTGTCCCTTCTCCTTTGGAATTGCATGGCATTAATTTAACAAAATAGTAACAGATTGAGTATTGAATATTTTAGCATCCTGTTTTAAAAAAAAATTAACAGGTGTAAGACTGATATTCAGGTTGTCAAATTTATTTATTTTGATATTTTTGAACATAAGCTACTTCAATGATTCCATATTATGGGATATTCATTGACAATACAAAGAAAGAACAATTTTTTTTTTTCTGGTTGGAATCTTTAATTGGAGAAATGACCATCTCATATGCTGGTTATTGTAATTCAATATTTTAGAAACCAGCTTCAATATTATCAATAATAATCAAATGTTTTATACAGTTTTAAAACAGTACTATAGTGATTCTGCATTTATCTAGATGGTGTAATTTTAAACGATGTTCCTCTGCTTCCCTTATAAACATTTGGGTCAAGTAAACTCCAAGTATTTTATGATCTTAAGGTTTCAGGCTCTGAGTAATATCTAAAATCTGATCTTACTCGAAAGAAGAGAGAATAATGCAAGTCTTACATGTTTAAATTATATTTTAAGGGAGATATGCTATTTAAAAAATAGACAAATTTAAAACTTTTTTTCATTGCTTTCACAAGATGTGAAAAGGCAAAGACAAGTATGAAATTCTTATTTCTTGAAAGAACCACTAAGATGTAAAGAAGTAGCAAACATTTTGACGTGTGTTATTTAGCTGCATACCTCCATCATTCAGTATTGTTCTTTTGAATATGTGTTGATTTAGAAAAAAAGAAAATAGACCAAATCTCTCCTTGGATTTTCTCATAAATTTTTGTTGGCTTATTATTCTTTGACTCATCGGTTTACTTTGCCTAAAGAAAGAGCAGGGAAGAAGGACACATTTAAGACCATTAGGAAAAGGAATATAGTAAAATTTGATTAAAATCAGTTCAGGAACAATTTAGTGAGATTAAGGAAGAACCTGATTTATAGGTTATCTCTTCACACCTACACTTGTTTGAGTGTTTTAATTGTCTTTACCAGTGAAATAAATTTAAAAAATGAGCTAAGTCAGATAAACATATATGCAGTTTGACTGATTTGACTGAGGGATATTTTACTGAGTTAGACGGATTATCTGACACTCTTGAGTAACTAAACCAGGCAGAACGATTAAGCCAGTTTGTAGGAACACACATTGTTAATGCGAGCAGCCAAGAGCTAGGTTGCTTAACGAGGATGGCACAAGGTAGTGAGCCATATGTTTGAAATGATTTAGGTGAAGCTTGCCAGAGGCAGAAATGGGCTAAATGACCTCTGGAGGCACTTCCCAGTCCTATGTTTCTCATTTAATCTCATTCTAATTTTTAAATCTATATGAAGGATACAAACATATTTTGTTTCAAAATGCCTTGGGTTCAGTTAGGTGACAGACAATTAAAAGCAATGAATTTTTTTCAAGCAAAACAGTTGAATGCAATGCTAACGTAGCTGTTTTGATCAGACACCAATTACTTTAAGTTGTAAGATAATTAACTTTACTGTTTAAAACATTCATTAGACAACTGCCTAAGAAATTTTTATGTATTTATTTGCATGTTTAGAACAATGAAACATAGTCATAAAATATTGAAATATGTCTTTATACTCACAAAGAGAAATAAAACTCTCCCAAAATATGCTTATAATTTAACTTCTTTCTTCCCCTCTCTGTCCTCGGCACCTATTCTATAGCTGAGAAACAGTTTACCTGATTTTCAGTTTCTCTTATATCCACTTTTAGCCAAAATTCTCCTCAATTCTGTCCCTGCTTGTTTTTCCTTCATCCACTCAGGAGCCAGATTAGTCTGATTTCCCCAGCAATTTAGACTGTGAATCCTACTTAATGTCTTTTTTTCCAAAGCAGCCCTCCCTCCTGACCGTGGCCATTATGAGTTATTCTGCACTGAGAGAGATCTGAAGTACTTGTGTGTTAGCAGGTTAAAAAAAAAAAAAAATCATCTCTTTGAGGGGTATTTATATTTTAATGGAATATGATTTCCAAGTAGCCCAAAAATTGAAAACCTCAGTTAAGATTGTAGTCATCAAGTGATTTCAAGTGGTTGAGGCTATTTTTTGTCTGAGGCCTACCAAACACATTCTTGAAGAACAGGTAACTGTGATCTGATAGGTGTGGGTATTCACATACGTATGTGTGTGTGTTGTGAACAAACAATGCATACCTTGGGTGAAGGTTGTCCTAGATTGGTCCTTGTAAATCCTCACGTGTGAAGCCAGGAGACTTGATGCTAAGAAAAAAAAAAAAATGACTTCTTTGTTGGTGAAGTTAATCTAACTTATCTTTAAGGAAGGCAAATGAAACTGATTAGTGAGCCTGTTATTGAATTAAGGAGACATTTGTGAAAATATTCTGGGTTTTGAATATCCCCTTTTAAAATTACAATGCTACAATTTTAATGTTACTTTCAAAACTATATAAAATTGTAAGAAAAAAATTCACTGCATGGGAATTCCCTGGCCGCCCAGTGGTTAGGACTCAGCACTTTCACTGTGAGGGCCCAAGTTCAATCCCTGGCTGCTGAACTAAGATCCCTCAAGCCTCGTGGAGTGGCCAAAAAAAAAAAAAATCACTTCAGTGAGATTGAGTGATTGGTAAAACAAACAGATTAAAAACAAACAAAAGAAATAAACAAAAACACCTGGTTCATTTGTACTCAATCTCTTAAGCTGTTAGTGAGCATTTACTGGGTGCTTCAAACTGTGACAGAATAGATGTTAAGTGTTTGAGCTTGAAGATTCAGGGAGGTGTTCAGGAGTAAGGAATTCAGAAAGATATATAAGGCATAATCCTTGCCTACTGGAATCCCCACTTTGTTATTGAAATGACATTAATATAACTAAAACAAAATCAATCAATTCAAAACCTTATATGAGTAAGTATTATAGTATATGATATAGCTCTGAGTGTCTGAAGTCAGGGGTGCGAAAGTGGTAATTGATGCTGGTTGAAGTAGTCAAAAAGATAGGATTTTCAACTGGGTCTTAGAAAGTGGTGAAGTTAAGATTTGATAGGAAAAAGAGGACCAGGTCATTTCAGGAAAGGATCAAAAGTTAAACAAAGTTCTGGAAATGGGAATTAGACCCAGGCAATAGCAGAGTACACCAAGAACTGTGCTCCTTGATCCAGTCCATTTCTTACTCTGTGACGCATAAAATGTTTTATTTCATTTTAAAATGTTCAGTCCACTAATGACGTAAGGCAGGAGAAAAGCAGTTATCAAAATTGCTAATGATGCATATGGTCACTTCATAAATATGATTTAATGATTTTGGAAACACAGTAGAAACAGAGCATGCCGAAAGCAGTAATAAGGCATTTTTCAAAAGTGTCAGGTTCTTAAATCATAAATCCAAAATGAAAAAGAATGGACCTTTTTCCTATGGTTAATCTGTAAAAATATCTTTGGAAAAATAGAAGAGTAGCTTATTTTTTGATTGTTCTTGACCAGTAATAGTAAAATTATGCATAAATGAATTTTATGGTCACTTGGCATTGGGGATTTTCCTGTCAAAAGAATTTTAATTTCTGTGTCCTGAAAAAATGCTCTTTTATTCTTATATAATAGAATTTTAAAATCTTGAATAGTCTATTTTTATAAATTAACTAAAAATCTAACAAATTTTTTTCTCCATAGTACAGTATTTCAATGCATTTGAATAGAAAATATTTACCTATTAAAAGTGATGACAGCAATTAAATTCCTTTAAAAACTTAAGATAGGTTTTGTTGAAGAGTGAAGTTCAAATCCAATATGTTTCTTTTAAATTTTTATTGGAGTATAGTTGCTTTACAATGTTGTGTTAGTTTCTGCTGTACAGCAAAGTGAATCAGCTATATGTATACATATATCCCCTTTTTTATTGGATTTTCTTCCCATAGATCACCACAGAGCATTGAGTAGAGTTCACTGTGCTATACAGTAGGTTCTCACTAGTTACCTATTTTATATATAGTAGTGTATATATGTCAATCCCAATCTCCCAGTTCATCCCACCCCCTCTTTCCCCCTTGGTATCCATATGTTTGTTCTCTACGTCCGTGTCTGTATTTCTGCTTTGCAGATAAGTTCATCTATATAATTTTTCTAGATTCCACATATAAGCAATATCATATGATATTTGTTTTTCTCTTTCTGACTTACTTCACTCTGTATGACAGTCTGTAGGTCCATCCACGTCTCTGCCATTGGCACAATTTTGTTCCTTTTTATGGCTGAGTTATATCCCATTGTATATATGTACCACATCTTCTTTATCCATTCTGCTGTTGATGGACATTTAGGTTGCTTCCATGTCCTGGCTATTGTAAATAGTGCTGCAGTGAACATTGGGGTGCATGTATCTTTTTGAATTATGTTTTTTTCCGGGTATATTGTTTTCTTGGATTTTCTCTGAGTGGGATTGCTGGGTCATATTCAAAGCAACTGACAAGGGATTAATCTCCAAAATATACAGACAGCTCATGCAGCTCAATATCAAGAAAACAAACAATCCAATCCCAAAATGGGCAGAAGACCTAAATAGACATTTCTCCATAGAAGACATACAGATGGCCAAGAAGCACATGAAAGGATGCTCAACATCACTAATTATTGGAGAAATGCAAATCTAAACCTCACACCAGTCAGAATGGCCATCATCAGAAAATCTACAAACAATAAATGCTGGAGAGGGTGTGGAGAAAAGGGAACGCTCTTACACTGTTGGTGGAAATGTAAATTGATACAGCCACTGTGGAGAACAGTATGGAGGTTCCTTAACAAACTAAAAATAGAACTACCAAATCCAATATGGTTTATGTCACCTAATTTAGTCATATCTCATCTTTGATTTTATAACCAAACTAGTTTTTGCTAGATATATACATCTTCAAGAATATTATTCTAGTTATAAAACCAATAACTATGATGTTACCTGCTAGTTAAAAGTTACATAGCAAGTTATCCAGACTGTCAGTAACTCAATCCACTATTTCTAATATTGCAACATTAGCATTAAGTCATAATCCTAGTGGAGTTTCAAGTGTTATGACAATAAAATTATAATCCTTTGCCTTTCATATTTTGAATATGAGTGTGTTTAAAGGAAGAACTAAAAAATAAATTGAGTCAAATGTTTTACTTCTTTTTTCTTATTACAACCTCAGGTGTCTATGCTATAGCAGAACTTTAGGGTTTCCTCACCACCTTCTATACTATAGTACTTCTAAAAGGCATATATTGTGCACATGCTTTTGTTATAAAACAATTTTAGTCAAGCCTAAACTATCATTTTAACATATGTCTAATAATCTATTTGAACTCTGTAGCAGATTCTAAATTGAAACTGATATTGTTTTTTACTTTACATTTTGTCTGTATCATTTTTGAACAAATGGCTAAGTTGTGTGGCCAAGCTTTCAAATAATGGTCATCACTGTTAATAACAAAACTTTTTCCCCTTTTAATAATTTACTAGGTAGGAACATTCATTTTCCAAGTCAATAAGAAATGAACAAACACAGCAGGCTTTTACCTAGACAAAGATTATGAATAGTCTATTCAAAATAAGAACACAAATGGCTATTATACACAGAGGTATACACGGAGGTGGGCTTTTAAGAGGCTCTCCAAAACCAAACCAAAGCAAACAAACCTGGTTTCTATCACATGCTGATTTCCAAGGTGTAAACACTTTTATCCATGATCAATATCAAGCTACCACCTTGATGTCATTTAAGGTGGAGTTGGGAAGAGAAACTCAAAACCTGTGAAAGCGAGCTCTAGCACACCACTTAAATAAGATATGCCCAACCTCTCTAATACAAAATACAAATGAAAACAGCAGTAGAAAGCAGCACTTTTCACCTACAAGCCTGACAAAGATGAATGTGCATGCTTTTTCTTCCAGCATTTAAACCTTTACGAAGTTTGTCCAAAGAAAATGATAGGACAAATTCAAAAAAGTGTGGGTACCAGCATGCTCATTATAACGTTATTTGTAATAGTGCAGAATTGGAAACAAACTAAACTTTTATAAATAGAATCAATCAAAAAGCAGTCTAGAAAAGTGGTCAAGGATGAAAGCTTTGGAGTGACATCGCTTGCGTTCAGATATCGACCCCAGCAATTAGTGTATGACTTTGGACAAGTTATTTAACTTCTCTGTACTTACTTCCTCATCATTAAAATGGGAACAATAATAGTATTCATTTCATGGTGCTAGTATGTGAATTAAATGAGATAATAAGTATTAGGGATTTAGAATATTCCTAGCATGTAGTGAGTATTTGGGGAATGTTAACCATTATCATTATTATGATATATCTGTTCGTTTAAGGACTGTTTTAGTTATTAAGTGAATTTAATATTCAACATCAATCTATAATTATAGGCCAGACATTAAAATATGGTAAGGATACCACATAAATAATCGCTGATCTTGTACTGATAGTGTTTCTCACAGCATATTAGTTATCTGATAAAAAATATTTGTAACCCAACTTGTAGAGGAACAGATGCATTAACTGATTTTGTTTGAAAGTAAATGCCCCTTTACAGGTAGAGGGAAATGTGAAGAAGAGCTGAATAGGTCTCTCCTTACCCTGAGGAGGCTTAAGACTCATGGATGTTGATTCTAATTGGAAATTGAGTCTCTTGCTTTTATAGGTCTTTTCATAAAACTCTCTCCTAGCTCATTAAATCATTAAATCTAGCAGGTATTAGTTTTGATTTTTATTAATTGTGACTTGTTTTTCATTATGAGATCATTGTCAGTCATGAAACATAACTGCTGCATGTTGGAACAAAAGCAAATTTCTGCTGAATGAAGGTAGAACTGTGTAGTATAAGTTGAAATTCTGGGTGGTAACCATGTGTGTATTATTAGTAGTAACAGTACATGTTATTATTCAGAGTCAGTATGATTTCAGTAAAATAAATTATTTACAGATTTTCAAGAGTAACTGATAAAGAGGTCTGCATTTTGCATAATACTGTATATTATTTAGTTTTGTGTATCATGTATTAACCTCTCAGAAATATATATATATATATAATATATGTCATATTTAATATCTATCACCAGCCTGACAGAAAAGAATATATATGTGGCAGCTATGTGATGTGGACAGAGCTAAACATTTGAAAAACAGAAAGGCAAATTTATATAAAACCAAGTTTTAAACTTTATCATAAATCATGTCATGTTTTCAGGGAGCAGTCTAGAAGTATGGTCAAAAACAGATGATCTGGAGAAAAATTCCCTGGATTCCAATTCTGACTCTAGTACCTTGTGGCTGCATGACTTTGGGCAAGTTTGTTAACTACTCTGGATCTCAGTGTAATCTGTAGAATTGAAATAACAGTACTGCTTTCATAGAGCTATTGTGAGAATTAAATGATTTATTATATGTGAAGCACCTATGACAATATATATCATAAAGTTAACACACAATACACATTAGTAGGTAGTATAATGAAGTTATTATAGAGAGTGCAGCTATAGTGGGGATGATTATTCTGATGGCCATAAAAACTTGTCAGCAAACATACAGTAAATGCCCCTAGGAGTATGTACAAAAAAATCTTAGAAAATATTCAGTTGAACTTTCAAATGAGGCAGAAGATGTTGTAATTAGAAATACACATTTCTAAATGAATAATGTGCTGTTAGAAAATGATAAATCAGAATTGTGCCAATTGTGAGTTAAAGAATTGGTGAAGTTAGAGAAAACGTTCTAGGATAGGAGGATAGGAGTTCATCCTGTGTTTTAAGAATGTCCCAGTGAAAATATATACAGCATAATGTTTTGTTACTGGTTAATAAGGTTTTAGCAGAGAGTCAGAAATCTGTGATGGGATGATCTATGAATATAAACTGTCACGTGGAATATAATGGTTTTAAAAGCAAATGAGATGGTAGCTTACATCTGAGCTGAAAAGGGAGAGTGACTATTGCCCCTGCAAATTCTTGAGGAGAATGTTTTCAGTCTAAGTGGACTTGTTTCTGAGATCATGTATCCACTATGATTATAATTTTGCGGCCCTGAGGTGATCCAGGTGTTTCATTCACCAGCCATCTGTCCAAGGAAAAATATGCTTATCTTGAATTGACAGGATATCACATGTATTTAGTGGAGTTTATCTTCACAGTTGGGCAAGAATAAATAAAACAGCAGTGTAACCCGTGAGGATATATTATATGCTTCAATTATTGGTCTATTATATCACGGGGAGAAGTTACATTTCAGTACCTAACAGGAAATTTTTGCTCAGTAAGACCAGTTCTTTTGGTGTGCCCTGGCAGTTATGACCACCATTCCCTCTCAAAGGGAGCTGCATGGCTTTATACTACAATTCTTCAGATATATTTTTTTATAAGAATATACATAAAATAATTTTTACCCCAATGGGCCCATTTTCTAGGTGCCATTCACTGAGATTTATTTCTTATTACCTGTAATTTGCTTTCTCATCACATTTATGACATTAACATCACTTTAAGAAGAGTTTTCTCAATCTCATGAAAAATAAATATTTTAAGAAATGTGTGTAGATTTAGGAGACCACTCTCTGTAATTCAACTGGATCAACCTAATGAAATATTTCATCAGAATGTTTGTTTGTAATTGGTGCATTTTCCATGGAGAGGAGTTTTCTAGCTCGAATATCTATCATCTTTGATTTATGGCAACTTGACTTGAAATAATTCACACTTACATCCATACTAGCACTTGTAAACGGCAGCTTGTGAATTAACATGTCATCATTCACTTTTGAGGAAATGAATCTAGGCACAAATGCAGCCCAAGGGCCAGCAACTTGATCCCTAATTCCCAATCCCATCAACCCATGGTAATCTTTTCCACTTCTATGTTAATATACTTCTTTGTTACTCCTTTCTCCTAGAATTTGTCTACCCTGTCCTTTTAGTCTGTCCTTATTTTTTTCTCTTTTACTGATTTTAGAATATAATGTTCTTAAACATAAGAACTATAGCCTACTCTTTACTCTTTTGCTTTGTTTTTTGGACCACCCTCAATGCTTAGCACGTTGTGTAAAAAACAAAACAAAACAAAAAAGAACTCTTAGTGTTTGTTGTATTGCATTGTATATGCCACAGGGATTTTTTAAATGAGAAAATAAAATAACAAAAAAATTACTCTTCAAAAAGTCAAGTAGCCCTATAACTCCTCCAAAATTTCCTCAGCAATGGTAAAGCAGGTTTTCTGCATTTCACAACTCTAAGATTTTCCTATTTTTAGATTTATTTGTTTCAAATGATGTCAGAACTTTATATACTATAGACTACTGAATCTAGGTCTTACCAAATATAATATGATTTTAGTTAACTTTTCATTAGTCTGAATGTAATTTAAGAAATACTATACTAAAAAGGATGCATTATTACTTTTATATTTGATGAATTGTGATATTTCTGATCATTTCTACAAAAAGATGAGAGTCAAATCTTGGTTCAGAAACCTAATTCTCTCTTATATTAGGGTTTCTATGGAAAAATCAGGTTTAGTTTACAATACCATTATCTAGAGTATAATGTGTCCTAATTGAAAGAATTGCTTATAGGTTTCTTTAAAATTATTGACTTGTTTTGAAGAAGGGAAGACGGGTTCCAACACAAAACAATGTAAAACACCTGCTTTTATCTTCAAAGCTTTGATTATCAATAACTATACATAAATAGTGACCATAGTGAAAGGTTAAAGTTCAGTAGTCATTTTACCATACTAGAGTGTTAAACTATCACTAAGATGAATTTCATGACATACATTTTGTTTTCATTCACATAATGCAGAAATATTTGAGTTCAGGGTTTTCAGTATCTACCTCTTTTATTTTCTCCAGTTTTACTGCGATAAAACTGAGGTATAACAGTATATTAGTGTAAGATGTAAAACATGATTAGATATACATATATGTTGTGAAATTATAAGGGCAATAAGTTTAATTAACCTCCATCACCACACAGTTACAATTTTTTTCTTGTGATGAAAACTTTTAAGGTTAATCTCTTTGCAACTTTCAAATATACAATACATTATTGTTAACTATAGTCACCATACTGTACATCCCCAGAGTTTATTTATCTTCTAATTGGAATTTTGTACCTTTGACCACCTTCAGCCATTTTCCTCACCTCCCATTCCCCTTCTCTGGCAACCACCAATCTGTTCTGTTTCAATGAGTTTGTTTGTTTTTTTTTAAGATAACACATATAAGTAAAATCGTACAATATTTGTCTTTTTCTGTCTGATTTATTTTCTTAAATTATAATACCTGCGATGTCCATCCATGTTGTCACAAATGGCAAGATTTCATTCTTTTTTATGGCTCAATAATATTCCATTGTATATATTCCACATTTTTAAAATTCATTCATCCATTGATAGACCCTTAGGTTGTTTCTATGTCTTGGCTATTGTAAATAATGCTGCTATGAACATGGTGGTGCAGATAGTAATTTTGTTTCCTTTGGATATATACCCAGAAGTAGAACTGCTGGATCATATGATAGTTAATACCTACCTCTTATACATACACATTTTAAGAGAGGGAAGTAAATTATAAAGGTCACTGAAACCAGAAACCTAGTAGTTTTGATTGACATCTCCCACTCTGATGCCCCTAATATTCAACCTATCACCTAGTCTTGTCCATTTTGCATTCTGTGGATCTTATGAGTCCCTCCACATCCTTCCTTTTCTGTGGCTCTCACCTTAGAACATTATCATCTTACTAATGTGATCTCTTGACTAGAATACTTACCTCTTAACTAGTTTTCCACCAAACCCAAATCCTCCTCCAATATGAGTTAGAGCAGTCT
Organism: Phocoena sinus; assembly: GCF_008692025.1. Classification (NCBI taxonomy): domain Eukaryota; kingdom Metazoa; phylum Chordata; class Mammalia; order Artiodactyla; family Phocoenidae; genus Phocoena; species Phocoena sinus. Next base: position 24,989,786 of record NC_045769.1, read on the forward strand.
TTTCAAAATGCACATATTATTTTATCATATTACCTACCACTGCTTCAAAACCTTCAGTGGCTTACCATTGTTTTTAAGGTAAGACCAAATCCTTACATAGTCTATAAGCACCTGGATGTTACAGTAACACACCCCAACCCCCATGTTTCCAAACTTTGTCATCTTTAGTCCTTTTACCCTTCTTCTGGATTCTGTCATTCTCTTTTCAAGACAGAGTGTTTGCATACTATTTCTTCTGTTTGGAACACTCTTCCATGTACAACCTCTGTCCCAGTACATGAATGCTCTGCCTTTTTAAATTTTTTTCATTCTTTAGATCTTAGCTTAAGCATTTTATCCTTAAGGACCCTCTCTTTTGAATTTATGGAACAAAGTTGGTATTTTTTATATGTTGTTGTTGTTAAACATATTCATAGAATAATTTTCTTATGATACAAACATTCTTTAGGGTGATTAATATATATCCATCCTTCTAGATTGTAAGTCTGAGAGTACTTGATTTGCTTACCACTGTATCTCTAGTACCTAGCACAGTGTATGGCACACTTGGAATGAATAAAAGAATGAATAAATGAACAGCTGGTGTATTGTGAAGTCCAGATGATTGATAATCTTTGTAAACAATTTTTAAAAATCAAAGTGAAACTTTGACATCATCTTATATTAAGGATGGCTGATATATCTTGATATGATTCATTACCTAAATTTGGCATTCAAATAGCATTGGGTAAATACAAAGAAACCTGCCATACACTGTGAAAGCTCAGATTATTTCAAAATCATTATCCTTGTATTAAATTTGCTAAGTGAATCTTGATTCAGCATTGCAACTTTTGATTTAATTATTTTAGTTTGATCCATAGTTCTTAGCAGAGATACAGTGTGATAGGCAGAACGAGTAGGAAATTTGAAAGAAAGAAAGTTGGGAAAAAAGATATTATAATTTTTTTTCGTGAAAACATCATAGGGGTTTCTTATGGATATTGTAATTAATGTTTTATTAGAGGTTCCTACTATAAAATTTTCATCTTACCAAAAAAGCCTACAGTTTTTACATGGTGGTTGCAAGTAGACTGACAATACAAATATGAAAATTTGAGCACGTTATGTGATTTTTACAAATGAACTATTAGTCATATTACCCATGATACTTATGAATATCTTCATTAAATTTAAGGTGTTGCATCTCATCAGTGGAATAAAGTGAACTTCATTCATTCGACATTTATTGCCTACTTATCTGCCAAGCACTATCCTAACTGCTGGTGATAACTTAACATAAACATGAAAGAACATCGTTTCTAGGATTGAAATCGAGAAAGTGAATAATTCTGTCTGTGACATAAGGGGAAGGCTCTATGCACAATATGGTGATATTTACACTGGATCTTGAAGAAAGAGTAAGAGTCGTCCAGAGAAAAAGGGACTAACATTGCTGGTACAGAAACAGCAAATGCAAAGTCATACAGCCAAAAAAAAAAAAAAAAAAAAAGAGAGAGGGAGAGAGAGAACTTGTTTTTAGAAATTTTAGACAGGTTTGATTTAACTGTAATTTTGGATGATTTGAGTGGAATGGCAAGAGATGAACCTAGAAAAAGGTATATTTGTACCAAATTATGAAGGTCTTTGTATGCCATGCTAAGGATTTTGTAATTTATCCTTAGTCAACAGGAGAACTTTAAAATTATTTAAATAGGAGATGGAAATTTGGAGGCCCTGTTTATTCCTTTTTCCCACCCAAGTTTGGAAGCAACTGAAACATGTACTCAGGATAAAGATAAAAATTATTACTAGATTTAATGTGTGGACAAAATGGCCTCCTAACACTTTACCCCAGAATTAGTCTTATTTCTCCATCAAAAGGTCAGGCCTCTTCTTTCAGAATTAAAATTCAAATACTGCGTGGAAAAACTTAAAATGCTGAAGAAAGGCCCTTTCCAGAAAAACAGAAGAAGAGGCCAAGCTGAGTTTTCTTACTTTTTTCCTTCCAAACTCCTCATCAATAAATTATCCCACCCTTGCTAGGTAGGGGACAACAATTTAACTGTTGCCCAGAGCCCTCCATGTGGAAAAACAGGGCCAGAGAATTAGGTGCCCTCTCCTAACAAATATAGAATGGATACCAGAAACAGACAAAATGGGAAAGAAATTGGTGGTTAACAATATCTTGTTGTAGAAAGCGCAAGGAGGCTGAATTCTGTAAAACATCTGGGCTGTCAGTTAAGCTCATCCATGAGAGTGAGTAACTTAAGTATTAAAGAAAAACAAAATACACACACATTGCCTTCTATCCAGGAAGAGAAATAAGTAGATGATAATATGGATTTATGAGAAAGCTTATTATAGGTATCAAACAGTATATTTTTATTCATATGATGAGCTTTTTAGGAAATCAAAATCTGTATTTGAAAACAAAAGATATTTAACTAAAATTGTGATAAAAAAAAGTTTTATTCAATTCATCCTTTTTATTTTTTTTAATGATTTTACTGTGATATTTTGGTAACCTAGAACAACAACAAAAAAGATTGTAATCCCCATGAAATAAGTTCTTTTAATACTTTATTGTATATATATGAAATATATGAGCACATATATTTTACATTATCATATATATGTTTTCGAAAGAAAATGTTGTTAATGGAAGAACTGTAGATATATAGATGCTAAAAATGTAAAGTATAAAATAAATGAAAAAAAGATGTTCTTACTGAATAACTTTGATTTAAAGTTATTAAGCAAGTAGCATAATTCAATTAAGCAGAAATTATATATTAATATCCTTATTCCTATGACACACAGGCATCTTTACCTTTTTTTCCCCTGGGAATGGGATGCCTAATCCCTGAGGACACTTCCCAACTGGTGCTGCTTGTGAAGAAAAGTATATTCAGGAGAGTATTTGGAAAGGACTCAGGGGAAAACATGGCTTTAGAAGATAGAATAGTCCCTTTGCAGTTTCTGCTGAAAGATCAGCTGTTAACCTTATGGGGATTCCCTTGTATGTTATTTGTTGCTTTTCCCTTGTTGCTTTTAATATTTTTTCTTTGTATGTAATTTTTGTTAGTTTGATTAATATGGGTCTTGGCATGTTTCTCCTTGGATTTATCCTGTATGGGACTCTGCACTTCCTGGACTTGATTGACTCTTTCCTGTCCCATATTAGGGAAGTTTTCAACTATAACTAGCAGAAATGTGCCCTGTTTCATATACAGTTGGTCCTTGGAAGTTTGACCCTGTTCTAAAATATTTATATCTATCTATCTATCTATCAATCATCTATCTATCTATCTTAATTTGTATGTTAGTCCTCATGACTATTGTTTGTAAGAGAATTTGAGAAAAGTTCTCAAAACACTGATCAGATATATTATAGAAATTAGAGACTGTATACACTTAACAACAAACATCTTCCATAATTGACTAAAGACATGGCTACTTCATTAAACAGCAAAATATTGAGTAGACAGTATGAAAATCCAAAAGTGTCAAGTTTTAAAGTAGTCAAATCATATAACTCCTCTTCCTCCTTTCCTCTGAAAAATTTCTCGTAAGTGTTCTTGACACACATGTCTCCCTCTAATTTTTAAATGTACCTGCAGTTTTCTGTTAGTTCAGCTACAGCAGGAATCTGTCTAATGGCAGACCTTTACTGAGACAGACAGTTAATGGGAACAGTAGCAGCCCTGAGGTGTGTTTATACAGTCAGACTCACTGCCTCTACTCCTGTGATATATGAACTACTTCGGAAGTTTCCCAGCTGTTTCAGTGGATAAATCATGGCAGTAGGAGCTCGTATTTAACCTTCACTGTACTGGCTCAATACTTTGTAGTCCTTTTCTTTTATCTCTTTGGGTATCTGGAAGAGATTTCAAACGGGCTTGTCTATGTGCAAAGGGCATTGTTTTCTCTCTCGGCCACCTCCCACCTCCTTTCAACCAGACCAGGAAAACTCTGAAACACTGCTTATGATTTGCCTTCATGTCAGTCAAAAAAATCAACTCTACTAGAGGTCAAGTGGTTTATAGCTTCACTTCATGACAATAAAGCAAGATACTTCTGTGTATGTGCATTCAGTGGAAGCCTCCGTTACACAGCAACCATTGTTACATACACGATATTTTCTATTGTTTTAGGCAACTATAGCCACAATCAGTATACATTTTTGGGACTAAGGGACTGTGATTTTCTACCACCTTTGCCTTGGTTTACAGTCCCTTCACACTAACCTTCTCTTTGTTCCTGGATAGTGACTCAGAGCCTTTGCCGCTGCTGTTGGCTGAGTTTGGGATAATCCACCCAAAGATATTCTCCTAGCTCCAGGTTTACTTCATTCTAGTCTCTGTTAAATGTTACTTTTTCAGAGTAACCTATCTGTATACCTTATTTAACATATTACTCATTTTCTTCCTATCTTAGTCTCTGTCATCATGATTGATTCTAAATTGTAATTATCTAGTTTATTTGCTTTCTTGTCTAGAATACAAATTGTATGAACAGGGATTGGTCTGTTTTGTTTTCTGTAGTTTCACTAGCATACAGAACCATATTTGACATATAATAAGAGCTTAAGTGTCTTTTATGGAAATACATATTAATATGCATATATATATATACTTATACATGTATAGAGAGAAGTATTTTGTGTTTCTTTTTACATTTTTGACAAGTGGTCCATACTACACATACAATTCTGCAACTGGCCTTTTCCATATAATAATATACCTTGACCTTGTGTATTACTAATTAAGACCTATTTTTAAAGTATCTTAATATTATTTTATGGATGTACCAAAATTTATTAATTGGATTTATTAGTTGAATTATCTATTGATGGGTAGGCAAGATTTCCCTTCTTTTTGCTAATTACATCTTTGTCAAAATAATTTTTTTTGCATATAACGTTATATATCCATGTCAGTACTTCTATAGAATAAATTCCAAAAATTGGAAATGTTGAGTAAAAGGATATACGAATTTAAAATCTTATAGTTACTGATCAATTTCCCTTCAAAATAGGTGTAGTGAATTACATATTCTCTAAGCCTTAATAAGTGTACCTGTTCCCTCACATCTTTATCATATGAGTATTACCAAGTTTTCAATCTTTTACCTATCTTATAATAGATGCAATTATATATATATATATTTTTTCACGAATATGACTGAATTTGACATCTAAAACCTTTAGTTACCTCCATTTGACTAAAATACAAAATCTAGTTTGACGTTTGAGTTGCCTTACAGTAATTCTAGCCTCAACTCTACCATTCTTCACAAAAATTCGCTACTTTGGCTGTATGCCTCATTAACAGAATGCGTTCACTTTATCATTTTTATGCTTTGCAGTTTTCTTTTACTGGAAGGTAATACCTTCTTCACTCTCTGTTTCTTGAAATTCTAGCCATCCTTTCAAACCTGGCTCACATGATTGTAGTATAAACCTTCTCTGATAAGCCCAGTAGAAGTTAGTTTCTCTGCTTTCCTTCTGGTATTGAATTTATTGTCCCTCCATATGGTACTTGTATCCTAATTTGCCTACACACCTAATTTTTCCTACCATATTTTAAGACCATAAAGAATCTGAAATTATGACATGTCTTTCTCTCCCACTGTTCTTAGCATGGTGCCTTCCATTAGAAACTGTCTGTTTAAAGGGTGAATGCATGCATGCATGTCCAACACTGCCTAGTGCATGCGTAAGAATCATTGAGGAAAAAGAGATGCAGTGCCAGAAGAACAATCCTAATAAAAACAAATTGATGTGCATTTCATATGACATACTACATACTAAACTTATTTAAATCTATGAAAAGAAAGAATATTTTTCCTTTATTCTTGAAAGAGTCAAGCCTAAAATGATTCCAGTGCATTCCTCAGGATTTTGAGAATGGAGAATTTCATTTATAGAAAACGAAACACACTAAGTGGCTGCTGCTTAGGGAGAATTAATCTTAGAGATTTGATTTTCACCAAGTTGTTCCAACAGTGGATATTTCAAAGAAAAATGAGACAATCTTTGTGGAAGTGTTTTGCAAATGTAAAGTATCAAACAAATAGAATATCATTGTATTCTTTTTACCAACAGTCAACCAGCCACATTTCCAAACACATTAGTTTGATATACTCTCATCTACTTCTGTAGTGATAAGAAGAATGTCCTCAAGAATTTTCAGAATGCTAAAGTAAGATTCCTTGTAGCATAGCTTTGAGCTTAATATCAAGGAGTGAATGATCTGATTTGATCTATAAGATGCCAAAGGGCAGAGACTGAGACTATGTTCTTTAACATGGTTAATTTAGTGCGTAACAGAGTGACTCAGTCAATATTGAACCAAATTAAATTGTGCGGTCCACTGAACAGATTCTGAAGCTAAGAAGGTGAGAGAGTGATCTTATCAGAGAGCAACTTCCCAAAGTATAAATAAGAACTATGTAGACAAGCATGGAAATAATAGATTTATGTTAAAATATATATATATATATATATAGTTGTAAAATAATTCTGATTTTGCAAACATCGTTCATACTTGAAGCAGAAATTAAAGTGTTATCAACAAAAATTGGGTCAAAATAATTGAGGATTTAATTCGTCCCCGTATGTTGGTTGGGATTGTATTTGGCTTTCAGTGATAGTGAGATGGTAGGAGGGGTGCAATCACAATAAAATCAATTCCATAACTGCTGGGTGGGTGATTCACAAACTGGAGAACACTTATACCACCGAAGTCTACCCACTGGAGTGAAGGTTCTGAGCCCCACATCAGGCTTCCTAACCTGGGGGTCTGGCAACGGGAGGAGGAATTCCCAAAGAATCAGAATTTGAAGGCTAGTGGGATTTGACTGCAGGATTTCAACAGGACCGGGGAAACAGAGATTCCACTCTTGGAGGGCACACACAAAGTAGTGTGCATCAGGACCCAAGGGAAGGAGCCATGACCCCATAGGAGACTGAACCAGACCTACCTGCTAGTGTCTCCTGCAGAGCTGGTGGTGGCTGTGGAATACCATGGGGACAAGGGCATGGGCAGCAGAAGTTCTGGGAAATACTCCTTGGCACGAACCCTCCCAGAGTCCACCATTAGCTCCACTAAAGAGCCGGGTCGGCTCCAGGGCTAGGTTGCCTCAGGCCAAACAACCAACAGGGAGGGGACCCAGCCCCACCCATCAGCAGACAAGGGGATTAAAGTTTTACTGAGCTCTGCCCACCAGAGCAACACCCAGCTCTACCCACCACCAGCCCCTCCTATCAGGAAGCTTGCACAAGCTCCTTACATAGCCTCATCCACCAGAGGGCAGACAGCAGAAGCAAGAACTACAATTCTGCAGCCTGTGGAAAGAAAACCACATTAAAACAAAGATAGACAAAATGAAAAGGCAGAAGGCTATGTACCAGATGAAGAGACAAGATAAAACCTCAGAAAAACAACTAAATGAAGTGGAGATAGGCACCCTTCCAGCAAAAGAATTCAGAATAATGATAGTGAAGATGATCCAACACCTCAGAAAAAGAATGGAGGCAAAAATCGAGAAGATGCAAGAAATGTTTAACAAAGACCTAAAGGAATTAAAGAACACCTAGAAGAATTAAAGAACAAACAAACAGAGATGAACAATACAATAACTGGAATGAAAAATACACTAGAAGGAATCAATAGCAGAATAACTGAATCAGAACGGATAAGTGACCTGGAAGACAGAATGGTGGAATTCACTGCCATTGAACAGAATAAAGAAAAAAGAATGAAAAGAAATGAAGACAGCCTAAGAGACCTCTGGTTCAACATTAAATGCAACAACATTTGCATTGTAGGGGTCCCAGAAGGAGAAGAGAGGGAGAAAGGACACGAGAAAATATTTGAAGAGATTATAGGTGAAAACTTCCTTAACATGGGAAAGGAAATAGCCACCCAAGTCCAGGAAGCACAGAGAGTCCCAGGTAGGATAAACCCAAGGAGAAACATACCAAGACACATAGTAATCAAATTGACAAAAACTAAAGACAAAGAAAAATTATTGAAAACAACAAGGGAAAAATGACAAATGACATACAAGGGAACTCCCATAAGGTTAACAGCTGATTTCTCAGCACAAACTTTACAAGCCAGAAGGGAGAGGCATGATATACTTAAAGTGATGAAAGGGAAGAAGCTACAACCAAGATTACTCTACCCAACAAGGATCTCATTCAGACTCGATGGAGAAATCAAAAGCTTTACAGACAAGCAAAAGCTAAGAGAATTCAGCACCACCAAACCAGCTCTACAACAAATGCTAAAGGAAATTCTCTAAGTGGGAAACACAAGAGGAGAAAAGGACCTACAAAAACAAACACAAAACAATTGAGAAAATGGTAATAGGACCATACATGTTGATAATTACCTTAAATGTGAATGGATTAAATGCTCTGACCAAAAGACAGAGGCTCGCTAAATGGATACAAAAACAAGACCCATTTATATGCTGTCTACAAGAGACATACCTCAGACCTAGGGACACATACAGACTGAAAGTGAGGGGTGGAAAAAGATATTCCATGCAAATGGAAATCAAAAGAAAGCTGGAGTAGCAATAGTCCTATCAGATAAAATAGACTTTAAAATAAAGAATGTTACAAGAGACAAGGAAGGACACTACATAATGAGCAAGGGATCAATCCAAGAAGAAGATATAACAATTATAAATATATATGTACCCAACATAGGCACACCTCAATAATAAAGCAAAGGTTAACAACTATAAAAGAGGAAATCCACAGTAACACAATAATAGTGGAGGACTTTAACATCTCACTTACACCAATGGACAGATCATCCAGACAGAAAATTAATAAGGAAAGACAAGCTTTAAATGACACAATAGACCAGACAGATTTAACTGATATTTATAGGACATTCTATGTGAAAGTAGCAGATTACACTTTCTTCTCAAGTGAGCACAGAACATTCTCCAGGATAGATCACATTTTGGGTCACAAATCAAACCTTGGTAAGTTTAAGAAAATTGAAATCATATCTAGTATCTTTTCTGACCACAATGTTATGAGGTTAGAAGTTAATTACAGGGGAGAAATACGAAAAAACACAAACACATGGAGGCTAAACAATTTGTTACTAAATAACCAAGAGATCACTGAAGAAATCAAAGAGGAAATCAAAAGATACCTAGAGACAAATGACAATGAAAACACGACAATCCTAAACCTATGGGATGCAGCAAAACCAGTTCTAAGAGGGAAGTCTATAGCAATACAATCCTACTTCAAGAAACAAGAAAAATCTCAACCAATCTAACCTTACACCTAAAGGAACTAGAGAAAAGAATAAGTAAAACCCAAAATTAGTAGAAGGAAAGAAATAATAAACATCAGAGTGGAAATAAATGAAATAGAAACAAAGAAAACAATAGCAAAGATAAGTAAAATTAGAAGCTGGTTCTTTGAGAAGATAAACAAAATTGATAAACTATTAGCCAGACTCCTGAAGAAAAAGAGGGAGAGGACTCAAGTCAATAAAATTAGAAATGAAAAAGGAGAAGTTACAACAAACACTGCAGAAATACAAAACATCCTAAGAGACTACCAGAAACAACTCTATGCCAATAAAATGGAAGAAATGGATAAATTCTTAGAAAGGTATGACCTTCCAAGACTGAACCAGGAAGAAATAGAAAATATGAACAGACCTATCACAAGTAATGAAATTGAAATTGAAAATCTTCCAACAAACAAAAGTTCAAGACCAGATGTCTTCACAGGTGAATTTTATCAAATATTTAGAGGAGAGGTAACACCCATCCTTCTCAAACTCTTACAAAAAATTGCAGAGGAAGGAACAGTCCCCAACTCATTCTACAAGGCCACAATCACCCTGATACCAAAAGCAAACAAAGATACTACAAGAAAAGAAACTTACAGAGCAATTACACTGATGAATATAGATGAAAAAATCCTCAACAAAATACTAGCAAACAGAATCCAACAACACATTAAAAGCATCATACACCATGATCAAGTGGGATTTATCCCAGGGATGCAAGGATTTTTCAATATACACAAATCAATCAATGTGATATACCATATTAACAAATTGAAGAATAAAAACCATATGATCATCTCTATAGATGCAGAAAACACTTCTGACAAAATCCAACATGCATTAATGATAAAAAGTCTCCAGAAAGTGGGCATAAAGAGAACCTACCTCAACATAATAAAGGCCATATATGACAAACCCACAGCAAACATCATTCTCAACGGTGAATACTGAAAGCATTTCCTCTCAGGTCAGGACCAAGACAAGGATGTCGACTCTCACCACTGTTATTCAACATAGCTTTGTAAATCCTAGCCATGGCAATCAGAGAAGAAAAAGAAATAAAAGGAATCCAAACTGGAAAAGAAGTAAAGCTGTCACTCTTTGCAGATGACATGATACTATACATAGAGAATCCTAAAGATGCTACCAGAAAACTACTAGAGCTAATCAATGAATTCGGTAAAGTTGCAGGATACAAAATTAATGCACAGCAATCTCTTGCATTTCTATACACTAACAACAAAAGATCAGAAGGAGAAATGAAGGAAACAATCCCATTCACTACTGCAACAAAAAGAATAAAATACCTAGGAATAAACCTACCTAATGAGGTTAAAGACCTGTACTCAGAAAACTATAAGACAGCGATGAAAGAAATCAAAGGTGACACAAACAGATGGAGAGATATACCATGTTCTTGGATCAGAAGAATCAACATTGTGAAAATGAGTATACTACCCAAAGCAATCTACAAATTCAATGCAATCCGTATCAAACTACCAATGGCATTTTTCACAGAACTAGAACAAAAAATCTTCAAATTTGTATGCAGACACAGAAGACCCCGAAGAGCCAAAGCAATCTTGAGGGAAAAAAACGGAGCTGGAGGAATCAGACTCCCTGACTTCAGACTATACTACAAAGCTACAGTAATCAAGACAATATGGTACTGGCACAAAAACAGAAATATAGATCAATATAGATCAGTGGGTCAATGGCTGGAATAGAAATCCCAGAGGTAAACCCACAGACTTATGGTCAACTAAACTATGACAAAGGAGGCAAGGATAGTCAATGGAGAAAAGATGTCTCTTCAATATGTGGTGCTGGGAAAAATGGACAGATACACATAAAAGAATGACACTAGAACACTCCCTAACACCATACACAAACATAAACTCAAAATGGATTAAAGACCTAAATATAAGACTGGATACTATAAAACTCTTAGAGGAAAACATAGGAAGAACACCCTTTGACATAAATCACAGCAAGATCTCTTTTGACCCACCTCCTAGAAAAATGGAAATAAAGCCAAAAATAAACATATGAGACCTAATGAAACTTAAAAGCTTTTGCACAGCAAAGGAAACCATAAATAAGATGAAAAGACAACCCTTAGAATGGGGGAAAATATTTGCAAATGAATCAAAGGACAAAGGATTAATCTCCAAAATATATAAACAACTCATGCAGCTCAATATTAAAAAACAAACAATGCAATCAAAAAATGGGCAGAAGACCTAAATAGATATTTCTCCAAAGAAGACATACAGATGGCCAAGAAGCATGTGAAAAGCTGCTCAGCATCACTAATTATTAGAGAAATGCAAATCAAAACTACAATGAGGTATCACCTCACACCAGTTAGAATGGGCATCATCAGAAAATCTACAAACAACAAATGCTGGAGAGGGTGTGGAGAAAAGGGAACCTTCTTGCCCTGTTGGTGGGAATGTAAATTGATACAGCCACTATAGAACAGTATGGAGGTTCCTTAAAAAAGTAAAAATAGAATTACCGTATGACCCAGCAATCCCACTACTGGGCATATACACAGAGAAAACTATAATTCAAAATGACACATACACCCCAATGTTCATTGCAGCACTATTAACAATAGCCAGGTCATGGAAGCAACCTGAATGCCCATCGAGAGACGAATGGATAAAGAAGATGTGCTACATATATACAATGGAATATTACTCAGCCATAGAAAGGAATGAAATTGGGTCATTTGTAGAGACGTGGATGGACCTAGAGACTGTCATACAGAGTAAAGTAAGTCAGAAAGAGAAAAACAAATGTCGTATATTAATGCATATATGTGAAATCTAGAAAAATAGTACCTATGAACTAGTCTGCAAGGCAGAAATAGAGACACAGATGTAGAGAACAAACGTATGGACAGCACGGGTGGGAAAGTGCCCGGGAGGTGGTGGTGGGATGAATTGGGTGATTAGGATTGACATATACACAGCAATATGTATAAAATAAATAATTAATAAGAACCTGCTGTATAAAAAAATAAATAAAATTAAATTTTAAAATAAAATAAAATTGAAGTTAAAATCTGTAAGTTTTACTCTTCTTTAAAGTAATTAGAAGAGATCAGCAATAGACATAAAACCATTATAATCATTCCTCCAATTGGTCAGGATAATGGAAGAATTATTTAACTAAAAAACAAAAACAGGAAGAATAATTGTATCAGACCCCTCTGATGGACGGATAAAAGCTTTAAATAAGACAATAGATAGGATTGATTGATTTTGACTAGTTTTCCTCTAAGAGAAAAACTCTTATTTTCTAAGAATTAGGAAACAAGGCTCAAAACTACATATAAAATTAAATATTGATAAATATGGGTCCAGGACAATATTCTTGGTGCTTCAGTGACTCATGTTGCATCACATCTTATTTCTCTCCCCTCTTTTTTTCCTTGTACACTATTTCAATATCAAGATATTGCCTAGTCATACTTAAATATAAAATTATTTCTGCCAAGTGCCACACCTCTACATCAGCATTTTCATGAGAAATCTTAGTCACAAATAATTTCAAATTTTACAGTAGGCATATTAAAAAAAATAATACAGAGGTGAAAATAATTCAATAACCTACTTTATTTAATTAATATACCCCAAATAGTATCACTTCAATATACAAAGTAATTAATGGGATTTTTTGTTTGTTTTACATATTATGGCTTCAAAATTCAGTGTGTATTTTACACTTAACAATGCATATAAAGTCAGACAAACCATGTGCCAAATACTCAGTAGTTACATGTGGCTAGTGTCTGCTGTATTGGGCAGTGCATCTCTATGTACATCCAGCTTTTACCCTTGGTGCATGTCTAATGTTAGTCTATTTGGTATAAAAATTGTTCAGTTTATCATATACAAAGTATTTTTCCTAAAAATATGGCATTAATACTAAGCTGGAGAGCCACATGTTCTATAAAAGCACAATATATCTTTTTATGACTGTATTTTAATGGTAGAAATCCAGTGAAAAAATAGGCAAGATACTGATTCTGTGGATTTTTTTAATGAACCATATCAAATTATATTAGCCCATATAACTCAGTTGAAACTATTATTCGTTGGGCCATCATCAGTTTATTGTAGTCTGATCAGAAAAATTCTGAGTGAAAATTTTCATCGCTTGTTTTAAGATTTTTAAAAATAATATTCAGTATCTTATCCATGTAGTAGATCGAGTTGAATTCCAGACTTCTTTAGAAACACCAGCAAAAGACTCTAGGCTTTGTAGCAATTACCAAGTAAATTAGTGGAAAACGATGTCTTGTTTAGCTTTTCTCTTTTTTAATGAATAGTGCCTTTATATCATTTATCCTTTTTTCTTTGATTGTCATATAAACTGGAAAACATAGTTATGGGGTGGTGGAGTAACTAAGAGAGAAAGAGAATTAACATGAAATATTAGTATATGTACAGCATATACTAGTATATATGAAGCCTAAATTTATTTCTCAGCATGCTGATGTTAAATTTGTAGGAAAAGAGGAAATAAAGCAGAAAACATTCCATAAAAATGGTTTTAGTTCTTTCTCGAAGATAAGAGATTCTTGTTCTGAGATTCCAACAGAAGGAGATAAACTGAATTATAGCCTATTTTGCAAATTGTTTACAGAAGAATGCTGATGTCAGTAAAAAGTTTTGGCATCCCTGCCCTCAAATGCTATGGCAAGGAAACACGTATTTGGAGAAACCAAGGGAAATACCAAAGAGAGTTATTGTGTTGTTGTTACCATAAAAATGTTTTAACTGTAGTTTAAAAAAGTATCATTTCCTTAATGTGTTATATGATTAGAAGAGAAGTGACATTGCTATTTTTCCTAACATTTTATTATGAACATTATCAAACAGAGCAAGTTTGAAATATAGCCCCAACCTAGATTTTAGCATTAACATTTTAGTATACTTGTGTTATCATGTTTCTGTCCATTACATTTTAAAATGAATTGCAGAAATCAAGACACCTCTATCTAAAAACATTAGAATATATACTTTTAATGTAGCGTAGTATTTGTTTACATTATTTTTAAAATTTTCGGTAAAATTTATATGCAATGAATTGTATAAATCTTAAGTATACACTCATTGTATTTTATCAGATACATACAGCTGTGAAATGCAAACCTCTTTCAAGATACAAACATTACCATTACTCTGAAACATTCCCTCGTGACCCCTTCCAGTGTATCCCACCTCCTACCTCCAGAGATAAGCACTGTCCTTATTTCCTTCCACCACAAATTAGTTTTGCATCTTCTAGAATTTCATTTGAATTCAAATAATACACTATATTCTCTTGTGTAAGGCTTCTGTTCAGGATAATGTTTTTAAAAATTATTCATGTTGCTGCATGTATGAGTTAATTGCTCTTTTTCATTGCAGAGTAGTATTCTATTATATGAATACACTATATTTCATTTATTGATTTTTCCTTTTGATGAAAAGCTGTGTTATTATGAGTAAACTGCTATAAGTATACTTTATAGTCTTTTTATGAACATAGGTTTTCATTTTCTTGGTAGATACCTAGGAGTAGAATTGTTGGGTCATAGAGTAGATGTAATGTTTGAATTTTATATGAAATCGCTAGACTTTTATCTTCCAAACTGATTGTACCATATCACATTCCCACAAACAAAACTAGTAGCTCTGTATTTTCACCAACATTTAGTATTGTTATTTATGCAATGATGGAAAATGGAAGCATAAACTAATGAGAAAATCTTAAGTTATATATTAGTTACTGTGAGAACTAGGTCTAATTCATAATGGAATATTTTTACCACTAGATTGCACTGCTTATTCAGTGTTAAGGTTTAGTGGTGATTTTATTCATCTCTTATGCATTTCTAAATCATTTATGGCCATATAAATGGCCATAGAGCACTATGGCTGGATTAAACATAAGCACTTCTTTTGTTTTTTCATTCAAAATTTACTTTAAATATATAAGGTTTTTCCTTCTTATCTAAAAATGTGTATGTTTTTCCTTTATCAGTAGATAAAACAAAAAGATTAAGAAGGTGATCCTCTAAGAACTGTAGATTTTTACCAATATGAAACCATAGAGGTAGAAATGCTCAATTACAGGCACAACTCCTCATAAAAAATAGTTTAGAATTTGGCAGAACATTTTCCTAGTTTTAATTCTTTTATCATTCATATTTACATCAAACTGTGGGAGAAAAGGAGGCATTATGGTTATAGAGGAATTATCCTGATGGTATTTCACAAGGTGGCTACTCCTATTTAGAAGCAAAGATAACTGAAAATTCAGGCAGATAAGTGTGGTAGTAATTTCTAGTAAACTTAATTATTTTAGTTAAAGATTTTTCATGGGGAAGTATTAATAAATAAAATATCATCAAAACTATCCTTTAATACTCAGTGAATAATAAATATAAAGATAGGTGAATGAAGGAGATTCTAAAGATATATTTCAATGTGATCTTGATTATATAGCAGATGAAGATTAAATATGTTTTTAGTTATTATTTTGGTTTTTATTTTAAGCAGTATTCAATCTTTTAATGCTAAAACTCTGGTGTTACAATCTTCTGGATGTGACACATATATGAATAATTATAGGACATTAAATATTACTTTTCTCTAATGCCTGTTTTTCCTCTTTTCAATTTTATTTCACTCTCGGCTTTGTAAGCATTTTCAGTGCCTCTTTGGAATGTTGTTACCTGTCTTTTGAGTTTGTATTTTCAAATATACATCTAGTGGCAATTGCTTTTGAAATCAAGTGCTTCTTCCTCCCTAACCGAATCCACGTTAGAGCTAAGTTTGTAGTGATGTCTCATAAAGGTCGAGGTATCATTTAAGAAGAAGTCAGCAGGATGTCAGAAGGTCTTAGGCTTCAGTAGAAAATACTTGAGTAACTTTTTTTTTTTTTTTTTTTTTGCGGTACGCGGGCCTCTCACTGCTGTGGCCTCTCCTGTTGTGGAGCACAGGCTCCGGACGCGCAGGCTCAGCGGCCATGGCTCATGGGTCCAGCCGCTCCGCGGCATGTGGTATCTTCCCGGACCGGGGCACGAACCCGTGTTCCCTGAATCGGCAGGCAGACTCTCAACCACTGCGCCACCAGGGAAGCCCTTGAGTAACTTTTGATTAAGAAGATCCATGAAAAGTCTCTCTAATTCTCTGAAGAAAGAAAAATCCTTAGGCCTAGACCCATGAATTTCCAGTAGAATTTGGGATTTGATGCACATCTCTTTTCCCTTAAGAGGAAGATACAGAATGTCAACGTGTAACCACACCATGATTATAATGTAACAAAATTGTGAACTTTAACGCTAAAGTGGCACAGAAAAATTATTTTATCTTTCAGGTTTTTGTTCACATCCATATACATTTATAATACTTTTTGTGTGTGATAAATACAGATTTTAAAAAAATGTTTCATTTGACTATAGGGGACTCATGTGGGTAAAAAGTATCACTTCTTTACTAGGGAATAAAAAGAGGGCACAATTATGAGCCACTTGATTATAAATCAATTTTTTTGATTATTATTAATTTTGAATAAGAGTTGGCCACCTCCATCTTCCCCAGTGCGCCCCTCCCTGGGCTTATAGCTATCACACAGGTTTGTGAAAGTATGCAGATCAGCCTTAAGCTACCAGCCCAGTGCTCATTATGTTTGGCGTGACACTAACTGGTCCTTGGCTCATTTGAATAAGTTGAACCCAAAGTGTATAAGAATTATCCACCCTGCTGAGGAAAGGGAGAGGTTCAGCTAGATAAAAGAGTAGAGGTTCAGCTAGATAAAAGGATGAATAATGAAAAGAGGAGAAATGGAGAACTATAAAGACAATGCAGTTGGACCTAACATGGATTTGTTACTGGAAGCCTGTGTTAAAGGAAAGAATCTGAGTTAAAGCTTTGGACATAGAGTAACCCTAAAAATAATGCCTTTCCATTATTTAGTAAATTTTCAGTTTGCCAGTTTGACAGAATAATTGAAATTATATTAGCTAACTGTTTCTTGATTGATTGATTGATTTATGGGCACGGTCTGTGGGATCTTAGTTTCGGACTAGGAATCGAACCCGTGTCTCCTGCAGTAGAATCACGGCATCCTAACCACTGGACCACCAGGGAAGACCTCTGTTCCATTTTTTATGATAAGTTTGGAAATTTGGCTCTGAGTATGTTCCATATTGAATATGGATGTACACAGCATTTCAGAGTAGTTCCAGCAATTACTGGATTGGAAAATAGTGCTAGTAAAATGATTTTAATTCCATCTACTTGTTTAACCTGGTTGCCCTGCCTTCCTTATGCAGTGATCTTTTCTTTAGTTGTGCAACCTTTCATTAAAGCACCGGTGAGGATGATAGAAAACAATTTATTGATGTAATTGTAACTAGCCTGTCATACACAACTTGGGAAAGCAGCAAATCCCACAGCGTGGGGTCCACATTATGCAACTCGGCTGGCATTTAGATGAGTTCCTTTTCATTGAAAATATATTAACTCTTATCCTTTAAAGAGTATAAGTAATGCATGTGTAAATCTACATTGTGCTAATATACATGTGTTTTCTAACCTCAGTGATTTTAGTTAAGTAAATCTACGGTAGCAATTAGTTTGCCATTTTAGATATTGAGAAGAGTGTAAGGCTCAAGAATAAGGAAGTACTTGAAAGATAATGTTATAGAATTACATAATATATGGGATTCAGATCTGTGTGAGTTATCTATTTTGCGTAAAAAGTTACCCCAAGATTTAGCACTTTAAAAAAGCAAACACGTGTTATCTCACAGATTGAGAGATTAGGAGAGTGGTGTAGCCGTCAGTCTAACTCAGTGTCTCTGCGGAGGTGGCAGTCAAGCTCTTGGCTGGGGCTGTGGTCACCTCCAAGCTCACTCACACTGTTCTCAGGCATCAGTTTCTTGTCAGCTGTTGGCTGGAGATATGTTTTTCTCATTATTTGGACATCTCCATAGGCTACCTGAGAAAAAAGAAAGCATGAGAGAGAGACAGAGAGTGCAAGAGCATCCAAAATGGGAGCCTGATGCCTCAAACCTTTTACATTCTAACCACAGAGGTAACATATCATCATTTCTACCATATTCTGTTCATTTAAAATGAGTCACTAAGTCCAACCCGCATTTAAATGGAGGGAAATCGAGCTATACCTCTTAAAGGCAGAAATGTTAAATAACTTGTGGATATATTGTTTAAACTACCACATGGACTTTGAATTTTAAAGATAGATATGCATTTCCTCCATGTATTTCACATATGAGAAACTCAAGGCCCAGTGAAAAATGATTTGTGCAAAGACGCAGAGACATTTGAGATAGAGCTAACATCCCCCAACTGCCTGCTCTTTGAAAAGTGTTTCTCTATGTGCATGTTTGCAAACAGATCTCATCTATATAAAAGTCACCAGATAATACTTAATTTTCTGGATAATTGATACTCTTAAATGACAATATTGGGTCTAATCATGTTATAAAGGTGCATTCTTCCTTCCTGCCTCTTCAAAAATACTATATTGACCACAATTCACCAAGATTCATTGATCATGCAACGTCATCATTAGGAACATCATTTATATCATATGAGCAAACAGTGATATAGTCCTGGTCTGTTGTTTTCTCCTACACTGATGTTCCAAGACAGTAGTATCAAGGGTGAGTATTAAGACTACAAATGTAAGCCTGGGACCAGATCATGAAGGACCTGATGTGCCATGATAAGAAGTATGACATGTTCCCTGAGATCAGTGAGATTTCATGGGTGTGTTTTTGCAGGGAAATGACATCAAGACTTGCATTTTAGCACTATTATTCTGGTGAACATATGAAGAAAAGACTAGCAACAAGAAGGGTTAAAGCCAAGGAGATCAGTTAGGAGTCGACTGTAATTGTAGTTAAAATAATGGTGGTCTGGGGCTTCCCTGGTGGCGCAGTGGTTGAGAGTCCGCCTGCCGATGCAGGGGACACGGGTTCGTGCCCCAGTCTGGGAAGATCCCACATGCCGCGGAGCGGCTGGGCCTGTGAGCCATGGCCGCTGAGCCTGCCCGTCCGGAGCCTGTGCTCCACAAGGCGAGAGGCCACAACCGTGAGGCCCACATACCAAAAAAAAAAAAAAAAAAAAAAAAAAAAGATCGTCTGAACTAATAACCTAGTAACAATGGGCCTAACAAAAGTGGATTCGTTTCAGAGATATTAGGGAGATAGTGGTCCACTTGGTGAAGGAAGGAAAGGATTCCTTCAAGTCTTTGTCTTGGACAATTGATTGGAAGGAGGTATCATTCATTAAGCTAAGGAATTAGAAGAGAGGCATATTTTTAGACAAAATTATCCTACTAGTGAAAAGTGATAAAATACAAAAAAACGTATTTGCTTACTTTACCAAGGAGACAATGAAAAATAAACAAATGCTGTTTTCACAATTAGATAAGCTGTACAATCAACATTGATTTTTCTTTGGTCTTATGTTGAAAATAATATTCTGTAGTTTGAACTATTTGAATACTGAATACAATAATAGGCTTGGTTGGGCATGTGTGCATTCCCTCCCTCTTGCTGACAGTTCTTGATGTCTGTGCTGACTGAGACAATTTAGAGGGATGGACTGAATTATTTTCCTATCCACCACTTCTATTTATACAGAATTTACACTTGACTGTAGTGACGCTAATCATGGCAGAACTGATCAAATTCAGCTCCCCTGCTGGTGAACTCAGCCAATAAGCCATTCATGACTGACAGGCATTCCTGCTTTCTTTTGCTTTTTCTTCCCCCCACTCTTAAACACATTGGAATTTATGAGACACCTTCCTTTATGCTCCCACATCTATGTCCGTTAAGAGGAAATGCCAGGGAGGGTTTGTTTGGGCCAGAGCAACAGCTTACATTTAGCTCTCTCCACACTTTCCTCCTCCCTCTGCATAAATACGAGGCTGAGGAGAGCTAGGACCGAGCTTCTTGACTTTGTGTGTATCACGGACACTTGTGCTAGTCTTATGAAGCCTGGGCACTCTGTTTAGAAAAATGATTTTAAATACATCACATAAAATATATAGGATTACAAAGCATACCAGTTATATTGAACTGGTTATCAAAATAGTATTTAAAATTTTACTGATATAGTAATATGTATATATATACTCATTTCATAATTCATTAAATTAAGAGCTCTAGCAGTGAGTCTAATAACTAATATAATTTCAAAGTAGTAATGTCAATAGTATTTTGAGAAATCTATAACAACTGCAATATAATAGGGCAATGTCTCTGACTTTTATTGATGACAACTGACAGACACTTTAAACTATTCAATACTGTGATTTGTTGACTACATCTGTAATTGAAGGAAATGTTAAATTTCAGTTAGAGTTCAGTGAAAATTAAGAAGCATTTTTTCTTTCCCACCACAAGTTCATGGACACCTGAATTCTGTGGCTGACAGTTTAAAAACCTCTGGTGTAGGACAGTGTTACTCAAGTTTTAATGTGTGTGAGAATTATCTGGAGAGCTTGTTAAAACACAGATTTATGGGTCCCTTCCCAGGAGATGGTGACTTAGAATGTCTGGGGTGGGGATGAAGAACATATATTTTAAACATCTATTCAATGTGATTTTCATGTATCAGGTTCCAGAATTATCCTTCAAGAAATAAAAGCTTAAGATATAGAATAATATTTATAAAGACATTGGGATGGCATATAGCTATTGGTAGGTCATTACCCTGTGTCAACATTCCAGCTTTTGTATCTTCTCTATAATAATAATTATTATTTGCTGTTATTATAAAATTGTTATATAGAAAAACTACACATAGGATATTTTGGATATGTATAAAATATATAAAAATTATTATAGAAATAATGATTATTATTTGTTGCATCATAATTCTGTGAACAATATGATTTTTTAAAAGACAATCTTTAGGATATCTAACAAAATAAAGCATAGCGAGGGGTAATAATCATAAATGCAATGCAGTGAAGCCCTGTGACATTGAAATCATTTCAGTAATTTTACAGTACATTTGAACTGCAGCACCATTCGTCTGCTGAGTTTCCATTAACTTTGCTTAAAATCCCTCTGTCCACAAAGAAGCACAAGTGTCAAGTTTCTCCTTCATGCTCAGAGACCTGGCTTGAATCACAATGCTGCAGAAGATAATTGCTATTAATTAAAACATTCCTATCAGGATGTGTTTTGTTTTAATGCATACTGAACATGTTCATAACCTCTGCCATCTCCATTATTGGAAAAGAAAAATAAGAGAGTACTGTTCTTTGACTCTCACCATCTCTCCTGGGGTTTCCCTAGTGTCATTGAACAGACTTTTTGATTGGCTGGTACCTTAAAAAAAAAAAAAAAAAAAAAGCAGTAGGGGAACAATATTACAACACGTTGCAGAATAGCCTCATTATTGTCAAATTAGATTCACTGACCTTCACTGCCATTTACCAGGAAGAAACAGGCAGCATATCAAGGATGGTTTGCAGTGGGTAAATCCACACTAAGTGCCACTGAGCTGTAACTAGCTCCCTTATGCTATTTTAACTTACAGGCTTTTAAACTGATAGCCTATTAATACATAGGCTTACGTGAGTAATATATACAGAACTCTATGCATGTACTTTTTTTTTTTTTAATGTTGACGCTTCTTTTGTAATTTTTATTTTTGGCTGTGTTGGGTCTTTGTTTCTGTGCAAGGGCTTTCTCTAGTTGTGGCAAGCGGGGGCCACCCTTCATCGCGGTGCGCGGGCCTCTCACTGTCATGGCCTCTCTTGTTGCGGAGCACAAGCTCCAGAGGCGCAGGCTCAGTAGTTGTGGCTCACGGGCCTAGTTGCTCCACGGCATACGGGATCTTCCCAGACCAGGGCTCGAACCCGTGTGCCCTGCATTAGCAGGCAGATTCTCAACCACTGCACCACCAGGGAAGCCCCCATTTTTATATTTGAAGTAAATTGTATTCCAAGAGACACCCCCCCACACACACACACACACAATCAGTACTTGTAGGTGAAATCTACAGCAGAAAGAAACCTCAAATCAAAAATTCCCAGTTTTAGGGATTTCTTTGACCAATCTCTCTACCTCTATATTGTGTGACTAATATAAGATCACTCATATTTTCTTTTGCAAAATTAAAAAAATGGCTCTATGAAAAATTAACTACATTGTCTTTATTTATTTTTTTACTTCCCAGTGCTTTTAGGGAATATACATTTGGGAGCCACTGTGGTCTCAGTCGACTGCATCCATCCGAATAACTTAGAGGCTACTAAATACACAAATCCCCAGATTTCTTCAAGATCCAATGAATCATTGTCTTTTCAATACACATTTGAGGTGATACTTTTATGTACTGGTTTTGAGAACCACTTTGGAGGTTACAAAAAAGTCTCAGCTTCCTTTACTGGTAGCACAGTTTGGTTGTAAAAGTCTGGGCTTTGGATTTCACTACTTGTCATATTATAAGGACTTATTAAATATTTATCGCATAAATGTATGTGAATATATGAACGACACAAAACTTGCCTACAACACTTACTGGTAATGTGATCTATGCAAGTTACTTGAGCTCAGTTTCCTCATCTGAAAATTGGGAATAATAATAGTACTTTTCTACTTTGGGTTGTAATGATTAAATGCAATAATTTCTGTAAGGTGCTCAGCAAAGAGCTGGACAACTCTAAGAACTCAACAAATGTTACCTACTGTTACCACTTAAAAAGTATTTTGACTTGTATTTTCTTTATCAGTAAAATGTTAATAGATTAATATCTGTTTATCCTACCTTTAGGAAAACTGCAAGGTTTCATATACAGCAATGGGAATGATAATGCTTTATGAACTGAAATGTACCACAAAAATATATGGTATTAGTAAAAAGGAGATGGGAGCTCTGTGTGATATAATTTAATATGAATATGTGCATAAATTATGATAGTTGAATTTAAAAGGAATAAAAATATAGCATGCTGTTGGCCATAGCACATTGTATTTTCCTTTTCATAGGATTTACGGTACTCTAAATCAGAAATTGTTTGTGTCCTACTTCTTCATAGATTCTATGCCTGTCAAAGAACATGGATTTTATTGAAGGTCAGTAAGTAGCCACTGAAGGATGTTTCTGGGGTTTCTGTTCAGCAAGCTTGTAGGAGGCCTTTGTCCTACTGGCAGCCTCTATTTTTCTCTTATTTTGGGAAGCAGGTGCCTCCAACTTTTGGCAGAGGGGGTTTTAACTCTGGAAATCTAATATGGGCTTAATGTACAGAGAACCGAAGAAAGAAAAAAAATGAACTTTTGCCGAGATTTATTTTTAGAAAAGAGGTAAATGAACTTTAATAATTTCAGTAGCCTACTCAGTTAGTTAATATTTTCCACAGTAATGCTGCATAACAAACAATCTCAAAACTTAGTGGCTTAAAATAACAAAACTTTCATTCCCAATCATATGTCTGTGGATTAGCTGATCTAGTCGGAGCCTGCTTTCAAGTTGTACATTTTCCCCAAGTGTCTCTCATCCACCTTGAGAGCTGTTCTTCCCATAAGGATGATAGAAGTAAAATATGGGGCCATGGAACATGCAATGCCTCTTAATGCCTGGGCTTAGAATTAGCACACTCTTTTTTCTGCACATATTCTGTTGGCCAGATTCTGTTACAAGGCCAAACCCAGTTTTAGTTGGGTGGAGAAGTGCACTCTACCTATATACAGTGAGAGACAGTGTAAAGTCACTTAACAAAGGGGCATGAATCGCCCCCCACCCTGACCCCCAGGAAGGGACAGGAGACAGCTGGGTGTCAGGAGGGAGGAGTTGAGAACAAAAGTGCAATCCACAACTGCCAATAGCCTAATTTACCAAGACAAGGGGAGTCAGGAATCTGGAAGTGGGAAGTGTGGAATGTGGTTGGCTGAACTGTGCTTTCTTCACTCTCCTGGAGAGCAAAGTGCGTGACCATAAAAACCCGCAGGATCACGTGCAGGAAGGTTAGAGACTACAAATATTACATTTGTTCTAAGATTTTTGGGGCCCAAAAAGCTAAACAAAAGAAGATGAGTTTCTTAATATCAGTGTTAGAATGTTGAAATCTCCCTTTTAATGCTTACTTTTAAGAAAAATAAACTTGGTAATAATCTACGTATTTATTATCACTGGTAGGAATGAAATTGTCACATACAGCATATTTATACAGTTAAGATATTCCAGGGGTAGAGAAAAAATAATTTAAATTATTCATGGTTTGGGAGAAATGATAATTAAGAAGCTATCAGATGTTAGATGGAAACTTAGTTACTAGGGACAGCTCCCTAAAATATTTATCTGTTGAAGAGATAGCTGTTTTCTGTAGTTCTTACTATGGTGGAGACTAAAAAATAGGCCTATGCCTATTTTCACAAAGTGGTGTTATGTGTTGAAACATGTCATCATGCATCTCCTTTTTCAAATCAATATGTGCTTTTTTCACACCTGGTACTTTCTTCTACAAACTCTAACTTGCCAGGTAACTCTGACTTTGAAAAGATATTTATATACACACATACACATACATATATAATTCATGTGGAATGTGGACTGTGGAGCTCATTCATTCTACTGAGTTTAAAATATATCATTGTTCTTCAAAACATTTTTCTGTGCAGCTAATTATAATGTGGCATTTAGTGTGCTCAGTGGAAGTCAGGAACTATAACAATGGATTTGCTTTTTTAAAATAATTTGATCATTAACTGAGACTTGCAGATTGAGTAAGAAGTTAGTTTAGTGAAGAAAGGTTGGAAATAATAGTGCCCCTGCAGTGAGAAGAGTGTAAAGGCCTGAAGGTGAGAGAAACTGGGAGAAATTCAGGATGGCAGGAGTGAAGAGTTGGTAGGATTTGGGGGTAGGTGATGCTGAGTTGTAAGGCTGGACAGGTAGAGAGGCTAGATGATGCATGGCCTTTAAAGTCTTTCATCATCAAAACTCAGGGAAACTATTGACAGCTTTTAAGTACAAGGCGCTGCATGATAAGATTTATGTTTTTGTTTTTAATCATGTTTTTAAAAGAAGTCTTATGGCAGTATGCAAAATGCTTTGGATGAATTCTGTTTAGATGGATGCCATAGCACAATCTGGACAATAGATGACAGGGGTATAGTCTGGGGTCGTACTATTCGGGTTGCAGAGGAATGAGGACAAGAAAAGCTATTTTAGATATGGAATCACAGTGACTTGTTAACGCATGTGCTGTGAGGCAAGGGAGAATGCTGAGGGGAAAATAACTCAGCATTCAGCCTAGAGTAGCAAAGGGCTATTAGTGGTCATTCACTGAATGAGGAATCATAAGAAGGAGAGAAGCTCATTTTGACAAAATGACACTTTTAGTTTGGGACCTTTAGGTTTTGAAGTGTCTTTAGACGTCTGAATGGAAGTGTGCATGAGGCAGTTAGATGTATGGGTAAAAGCTCAAAAGAGTGATGTGGGCTAAAGATAGAAATATGGGCACCACTAGTATATGGATAATAATGAAGGCCACAGGCATAGATGAGATTGTTCAGGGAGAGAATAGAGAGAATATAGAATAAGAGAAGAGGGTCTAAGTTCCACAGGAAACTATTTAAATGGCAGATGAAGGAAGAGTCACTTGCAGGGAAGACTGCAAGGAAAGTCCAGAGAGAAATAAGAAAGCAAGGATAGTAAACAGATGAGGGCAGGAGAAAGCAATATATTCTGTAAACCTGATTAATGACAGCTACCAATTATCTGAGCCCTAGGATGTGCTAAACACTATTTGTGCCAACTATGTGGATTATTTTAGTTAATCATCATAGAAACTCTAGAGTATATTAACTCCCTTTTATAGAGGAAACTATGCTTTATACTCTGAAACCATGTATCTTGTCATTCTGGAAAACAGATGCAAGTTAGAAAGCTTCAAAATGTTGAATACAATATTTCATTTTCTTTCATATGTGATAGATGAACTGTTTATTTTATTTAATCCAGACTCGGTTGTGCTAACCTTCCACAAGGTGGGTACCAACTTATGGAACTGATATTTCAGTTGGAGAAAGTTAGGGTTATGGTCAATATTACTGCCATTATTTTTAAGTGGCAGAGACAACCATTCTTCCTGAACAACCTGCTATGAAGGCCAAGCATGCATGAACAGAGTTTAGTGCCATAATCAAATAAAACTTACACTGAAGGTTATCTCACATGAATTTAATGATATGCATAATTGTTATTCTACTGCGTGATAATTATGCATGAATGTAAGCAGCTCTTGTAAATGATGGTAATTTGTATGAGTTTAGCACAGCCAAGCCAAGCACAAGCAGAACGGATCTAGCAAAATAATGGGTACTCTCAGGAGGTGAGAGGTGTGAGGGGAGTCTGTGTTCTTCAGAAGAGTCTCAAAATGGGCTCTTCTTAGAGGAAAAAGGTAGACAAAGGAGGATTGAGGAAGAAAAAGTGAAAGTGTGGAAGAGGAGAAAATTACTGTTACTAGTTGTCATGGGTAGAATTGTGTCCCCCTAAAGAGATATATTAAAGTCCTAATTCCTAATACCTCTGAATGTGACCTTATTTGAAAGTAGGTCATTGCAAATGTAATAAGTTAAAATGAGGTCCAATCGGACAGATAGACAACTAAGCCAATATGAGTAGTGTCCTTATAAAAATACAGTCATGTAAAGACAGCGACACAGAAAGATCATGTGAAGATGGAGGTGGAAAGTAGAGAGTCATGCTGCCACAAGCCAAGGAATGCCTGGGGCAGGAAGCGGGAAGAATCAAGGAAGGATCCTTTCATAGAATCTTTCATAGGGTCTGGCCCTGCCGACACCTTGATTTTGAAATTCTAGCTTTCAGACCTGAGACGATCAGTTTCTGTCTTTCTAAGCCACTCAAGTTGAGGTACTTTATTACGGTAGCACTAGGAAACTAATTCACTAGTTTTGCAAGTTCCATCCTCACCTCTGATTATGGGCAAATTTGGGTATTTTATACATGAACACATATTAGTTGCTTTCTGCTTGGATAGTATTTCTTTAGCTACCAAAGGAAACATGGCTGAACAAGATAAACAGTCTCTGCCATGCAAGAGTTTATTGTGTATGCCTTTGATGTTCCTATTTCCATGGTACTTCATGTTACACTGGAACAGCTGTTAAATTGTATTGGAATAATTTGTTGCCATGTCTCTCTCCCCAACACAATAGTGAAATCTTAAGGGCAGGGGCCTAATAAGTGCTAAAAAAATAAACTCTTACTGAATGAAAAAAAAAAAAATGAATGAATGAATGAATTCCTTTTGGGGGTAAAAGAAAATAGACATTTTATTGTTTAATGATGAAGCAGGGATAATGGAAGGGTGTGTGTGTGTGTGTGTGTGTGTGTGTGTGTGTACATGTTTTATTTCTTTAAATATAAGAACATCTTGGTATCTCTGACCATTAAGAATAGGACACGTGAAACATCTTCAATGGTATATACTACTGTGCTGCTGTTTCTATTTTCCTGTAAGTTAGCAAAACGTTTTTCCTCCTCTTGTAGACTTTGTTGTCTTCGAATATTATTGGATTTTATAAGTTGTTTATTGTCTCGTAAAATTTACAGCACCTTTTAACTTTTTATGACCCATTTCATTTTATGAATCCATAAAAACAATAAATATTTTTAAAAGAAAAAGAATTCATATAATGATCCTGATGGTTTGAAAGTTCTGTGTGAAGGTATGTGAAGATGATACTTCAAGCAGCTGTTAGAGGTTTTACCAACAGGTAAGGCATGAAAAGATAAATTACCCTTTCCATGTATCATTTGCATGAATTTGGCAAATCAAAAGTAAAGGTAAAATATAATAGGTTAATTGTTATTTATCAATTTGTGGTGTGTTTGATCTATAAATTCTGTTAAAAAAGCAAGTATGTTTTCTTTATCTTTGATGTCTCCTCTTTTCTTCACCTGTCCAGCCCTCCTTCATCCCCAGGACTTTGCAAAGTACATAGTAGATTATATTTCTTATGATTCCTTCTCCAGTTATCAAGAGAAAATGATACCATTTCATATGTTTTTCTCTCACATTTATTTTCAAACTGTGAGGGAATTCTGAAAATGAGATGATACACAAATACACACACCTCTATTGATACTTCCTCCCCTTTTGGGTTATACTAGGTGTGCTGGAGGCTCATATGCATGTTCCTCTTTGTAGGTATAATTCCCTGAATCCAGCTAGTTTTAGTCTACATTCATTGCAGGGAAAAAATTGGAATAAAGCTGTGTATGCCTAAAGCTGCGACAGAGTTTGGGACCAATTATGCCACTGTAACTTTTCTTTAAGTCAAAGGAATGTTCTTTGGGAATTGTGCTGCCCCCTGGTGATGCATAGAGTAATAGAATAGAACCTTTAAATGAGTTTGATAATATGTATTCTTCATTAATAAAAGCAAATTCTGACACTGAGTCTGCAAAAAACAATGTAATTCAATAAACAAGAATAAAGACAATTAGCCTGAGATGATTAAGGATGCCACCTCCTCACCACTGCAAATGTGAAGAAACTTTGTGTCACTGCAGTTTCTCCAATTGAGGGTTACTAGTGAGCTCCAAGCAGAAGATGAGAGCAAACTTTACAACATTTTTCAAAGTAACAGGATTTTATTTTAGTGGATGTGATTTTTCTTCTGAGAAGTCTTATATCCTGAAGGAGATTTTCAGTACATAATCCCCAATTTATTTAATTCTGCTTGAGAAGATGCTTCTTTTCTTTCTTTCTCCGATGTTTACAGAGAGATTTTTAGAGTTCTGTACTTTGGAAGTTAGAGAGTAGTTTGTGGATTCTTCATTTATTTCAATCTCTGAACTGCATTCTTTGAGTTTTATCCTGTGTGCTTTAGGAATAATAATTCTCATTTGACGTCCCACGGCTGAGTGCTATTTAGAGGCTCTCTAGATGATTTTGAGCATAGAATTAGAACTGGCAGTGACCTTAGAGATCATCTTATCTCTAACTCTTAAATGACTCTAGGTTTTCTAATTCCACATATTGTATTATGGAGAAATCCAATTATTTCATAATTATAATTATTGTTTTAAAAGTGTGCAAACAACAACAAACAGGGCTTTTCTGTACCGACTAATTTTTTTCCCTAGATATTCCTTCCCTTTATCATGTACCTGTATTAGTTTTATCCTATTTTAACCAATGTCCTCTTGACTAGGGATCCTCGGGTTTTGAGGGGGAGTTGGGGTGGAGAAGGGAAGTCTGGCACTGTTCTGCAGCTGCAATTCCAAAACTATTCAGAAAGCAAATCTGGGGAAGTTCACAGACTTCACTGCACACACAGAATTGGTGTTTGTGTGTTGTTAATTAAAAAACATTAAATAGAGTGAATGCCTGCAGTAGTTAGGGACCTCTCTGCAAAAAGCCCCCTAGCTGTTCAGAGATAAATAACGTAGGGGTCCTTGAGTAGTTTAAGTGTTGCTGGCATTGCTGTGGAATTTCACTACGTCAGAGCCAACACAGTGCTTTATGCAAGTTAAAGTCCCCAGGCGACACTTGGCCCTCAAGTGTGCTGACTTTTCAAAAAGAAGAAGGAATAGTGCATATTTTCAAACGAAGAATCATTACTTAGCTAAGAATTGTTTTTTTGTACTTAGTACCATATGCTTCTAGAGTTCTCTTGTCAACAATTTTTGGCACTCGTGTGTTGGCTATTTATTTAATGT
Source organism: Phocoena sinus (assembly GCF_008692025.1). Lineage (NCBI taxonomy): Eukaryota > Metazoa > Chordata > Mammalia > Artiodactyla > Phocoenidae > Phocoena > Phocoena sinus. The sequence goes on from NC_045769.1 coordinate 25,019,847, forward strand.
TGAGGTTGAAAACAGGGAGCAACAGAAGGCAGAGAATTGAATAAAAAAGAGCAAAGCAGTTCCCAGCCCGTGACTGTTCAGGATAACTAACAGACATGGTGTGCATTAATGGTCATTAAGGAGCCCAGTCTAAAAATATAACTGGCACTAGAATGAATAATTATTTCTTTACCTCAGCTAAAGTTTTAGGCTGAAAGCTGGAGATATTGGCCAGAGCTAACTCAAGCAATAATATCAAGATGCCAGGATGATGTGAAGCTACATGAAACTGCAGGCTTCCATCAGACCTCCTTTATGAGAAAGGCAGCAGGAACGGGGCCCCCTAGTGGGGACACACTAGGAAGCACATATGGGCTACACCCTTGGGCCATTGGAGAAACAGGAGAACCAAACTCTTGAAAAAGCAGATTTTCTTTTTAAGTAGCTACATTTAACTCCATTTAACCAGAACTTGAAAAAAAAAAAATAAGATATTGCTCAGGATCTACTGTCCAATTATATAATCGACTGTTTAGCCAAATGTTCTTAAGTACCCATGCCAAGTTTCTGGCCACAGAGCATTATGCTTGGGAATCCTTTCCATAAAGCTAGACAGTTTCATGAAGGCTTCTATGTAACTTGAGGCACTGTGCTATTTGCATATAGCCTGTGAATGGAGAGTCCTATTCTATTTCTGCTCCTGATTAGCTGTTTGATCTCTGTTGAGCACTTCGACTTATCAGTCTGTTTTCTCATCTATATGTATAAACTGGACTTGATGATCTCTAAAGATCTTTGTGGTTCTTACATTCTGGTCATTAAAAATAACATGTAGGTTACATGTAAGCTGGGAATTTGGGACAAATTTTAACACTTCAACAACCACTTATCCATTCATCCATTCACCGAATCATTAAATATTTATTGGGTGCCTACTATGGGTCAGACACTTGTAAATGCTATAAATATAGCAGTGAACAAAATACAGCCCTTGCCCTCACAGAGCTTACATTCTAGATAAAGATATAACATGGCGGGTGGTGATAAGTGATACGAAGTGTAATGATTTAGAACAGTGCTACTCAAAGTGCCATATGTAGACCAATGCCGGTCTGTTGCTGCACCACAGGATAAATTAATAAATTGATAACAACTATTTAGAACAGTTTATAGAAATGTTCAAAGACAAGTAAGATAGTCCTGGTCAGATCTTAGTGAGGAAGTGAAACATCATGAAAGACAATATCAGGAAAATGGCAGGGGTTCAAATTACATCAGGACCTTGTAGGTCAGGATAAGGACCTTTATTCTGATTGACATGAGAAACCATTGGAGATATTTGAACACAGGAGATAAATGATCTGATTTAAGGATTAAAAATATAAAAATCTTTTATATATGATATACAATAAACTAGATCTAAGGAGACAAGGAGAAAGGCAGGGGCATCAAATGAGAGCCTATTGCAATATTCAGATAGAGACCGCCTTTCATGAAGTAGGGACAGTCAGTCAGGTGGGGCTGATAGAGTGTCAAGTGGAGCCCACAGACATTCTGCAGGTAGAGCTGACCTGAAGATGTGTGTGTATGTGTGTGTTTGTGTGTGTGTGTGTGTGTGTGTGTGTGTGTGTGACTTCCTTAGTGGTTTAAGACAAGAAAGGGGTCAGCTGACTAGATTTTTACCCCAGTAACTGGGTGAAAGGAGAACCATTTATTAAGATAAGTAGATGGAGTTGAAGGAAGTTAGAGGGTGGAAGTGGATAAGCCTTCTAACCCTTTCTAGTTAAAAGAAAATAAAAGATTTGGTATTAAAAGTAAAAGTGTTAGAGTAGACTTTCAAGTAAGTGCATGTAGGCTATCACCTATAGCACCTACCATGGACTTCTAGTATAATGCATAACTAGTAATAGTATAACTGTCATTCTAAATTTATAGAAGATAATGTGTCCTCAGCATATAAACATTTCAGCTTATTTATTGTACATTTTTGTTTGGTTATAACATACTAATGCTAAATACAAATAATTTGAAACAAGTATTTGTAGACATCAACTTACTAGTACTATGTTTCTGAATGATAACTACTTATGAAATTGGAACTGATTTTGACTCCTAGCTCTTCCACTAGTTAATTTTCTGGGTATATTATTTAACTTTCTGGGTCTTAGTTTCCTCTTCTGTAAAAAAAAGAGATGATGATTATGATGATGATAATAATAGATATTTAATGTGATTGTATGTGGAGTAAATGATAATGTTATATAAAGCACTTTAAATAATTTCTGGTACTACTAATATGCAGATGGAACAGACTATTAATAGTAATAATAATGTATTTCATATTAATAATTTCATAGTAATATACTTTAAAAATAATATTAGAAGAGATAAATTATCAGAAGCAATATTACAAAATTATGTATAATATCAAATTGTATGAACTAGAAAACCTAGAGCATATGTAGAAACTAGAATGAATATATATGTGTGTGTATATATATATAATGTACATAAATACACATGTAGATATAGCTATATACACATACATACACATGCACACTCACACACACACACACAATCATATTTCCTATTCAACTCAGATGGAAAATTGGTTTACCATTGGACTTTCCTTTATAGATCACTAGGTAATTCTTTTTTTAAAATTAATTTTTATTCACGTAAAGTTGATTTACAATGTTATGTTAGTTTCTGCTGTACATCAAAGTGAATCAGTTATACACATACATATATTGACTCTTTTTTAGATTCTTTTCCCATATAGGTCATTACACAGTAATGAGTAGAGTTCCCTGTGCTATACAGTAGGTTCTTATTCATTACCTATTTTATATATAGTAGTGTGTCTATGTCAATCCCAATCTCCCAATTTATCCCTCCTCCCCTCCCTTCCCCCTTGGCAATCATAAGTTTGATTTCTTTCTTTTTTTTTAAATTTTTATTGGGATATAATTGATTAATAATGTTGTATTAGTTTCAGGTGTACAGCAAAGTGAATCTGTTATACATATACATATATCCACTCTTTTTTAGATTGTTTTCCCATATAGGCCATTACAGAGTATTAAGTAGAGTTTCCTGTGCTATACAGTAGGTCCTTACTAGTTATCTATTTTATATATAGTACTGTGTATGAGTCAATCCGAATCTTCCAATTTATCCCTCCCCCCCGCCTTACGCTTGATAACCATAAGTTTATTTTCTACATCTGTAACTCTATTTCAGTTTTGTAGATAAGTTCATTTGTAGCCTTTTTTTAGATCCTACATATAAGCAATATGATATTTGTCTTTCTCTGTCTGACTTACTTCACTCAGTATGAGAATCTCTAGGTCCATCCATGCTGATGCAAATGGCATTATTTCATTCTTTTTTATGGCTGAATAATATTCTATTGTATATATGTACCACATCTTCTTTATCCATTCCTCTGTCGATGGACACAGGTTGCTTCCATGTGCTGGCTGTTGTAAACAGTGCTGCAATGAACATTGGGGTACATGTATCTTTTCAAATTATGGTTTTCTCTGGATATATGCCCAGGAGTGGGATTGCTGGATCACATGGTAGCTCTATTTTTAATTTTTACAGGTAACTCTTATATTCTATCTTTAGAATAATGTATTTTTCTACTTTTCTTTCAGAGCTCATTAATTTCTCAAGAGCTTATATTAAAATCAAGATAGTGTTTTTATATAAAATGCTAATGTTTTATAAAATTCCAAGATTATCAAAAGTGTTAATAGTAACTGGAATTAGTATACACATTCCCATAAAAAAAATGGCAAAGCATAGAGTAAATATCTTATCTTTTTAAAAATTAAATATGTATATATCCTTCCTGAAATAAAATTCGCCTTTTACATACAAAAATGCTTTATAGAATTTATAAATTTAGAAATTACAGGTAAACAAAAAAGGAAAATAGGTGTCATCTGGGAATCTTCTAATCAGAGAGAAAACATTTTTACCATATTTTATTTCCTTCCCAATGAATATGTTTATACACATAAGCATATACATACTCCCATATATTCTTAAAAAGTATCTTTGAAAAATAATTGATTTTATTGAGGGATTTTATTTTATCTTTTTGAAATCATAACAATAAAAATTATACAATTACATGAGACTGTCCCTCAAAAAAGTAATGCATTTTAAAATCAAATTCTATAGTTATTATTTGATTTGCATTGTTTTCCTTACAAGGTCTAGTCAGGTGGCAAATATATTTGAAAACTGAACATTTGCAAAGAATGTAACAGAGAATCTATTCTATTTTATCCTGGCAGAAAGTGTCAGTAGAAATCTGAAGTCTGTAATAAAAGATACTTGTTTCTAAAACTTACCCTAAAATACATATTATTTTTGTGTCAGGAATTAAAAATGAATCATGTTCAGAAAAGGCATTCTTCAAATTTTAAAAATTTATCAAATTTGTGCTGTGCTGTGTGAGGATTAAAAATAGTAGTATTTATTCCCATTCCACCTGTATCTCTAAGTAAACAGTAATTTAGTTTAAATTTTTAATTTATCTTCTAGATAATTTTTTTGTACATATGAACCTTGCCAGATACGAATATAAATACTTTTATTTTTATAATATAGAGAAATTATGTTTATTTGCACAGGCTCTCAAAAATTCACATTGAACTAAAATGACAATGCAAGTATTAAGTGATTTTAAACCTTTAATTCAAGTCTTTTTTTTCTTGTTACCAGCCTATTTTATATTATCAAAGGAAATCATAGATTATTCTTTACTTTTAAAATTGAACCTGATGCTATAGAACTCCTATGGCTTAGCGTTGAATGTGTTGTTTTTGATACCTGTATTACTGAATTGTCTTAGGTAAAGTAAACTAAGGAACTTGTAACACATTTTGGCATTTATTCCTTCGTTATCATTACCTAAAACTTTTGACAAAACCATAACAAGGAAAAGTTCAAATATGTTACCACTATGTAGTAAATATTGTATCCTTATATATATATATTTATTTTTAAAATAAATTTATTTATTTAATTTTTGGCTGTGTTGGGTCTTCGTTGCTGTGCACGGGCTTTCTCTAGTTGAGGTGAGCGGGGGCTACTCTGTTGTGGTGCGCAGGCTTCTCGTTGCAGTGGCTTCTCTTGTTGCGGAGCACAGGCTCTAAGTGCACAAGCTTCAGTAGTTGTGGCAGGTGGGCTCTAGAGTGCAGGCTCAGTAGTTGTGGCAGACGGGCTTAGTTGCTCTGCAGCATGTGGGATCTTCCCGGACCAGGGCTCGAATCTGTGTCCCCTGCGTTGGCAGGTGGATTCTTAACCACTGCGCCACCAGGGAAGCCCCCTTATATGTATTTTTAAGTATTTCTCTTAAATGTAAAAGACGTTTCTAAAGTCATGTCCTTTAATAATAAAAAAGTTGTTAAACATCACCTTGGTTTTTAGATGTTATATTGAATGATGCATATTCCATTAGAAAGTTGAACTTTTACATTCAATTTCTTATTAAAGATTTTAACTGCTGCTTCATTATAATAAAGCCTCCAAATAGGATATCAGATCTTTTTAAAAACTTTTATTTTTCCAACTCTATTGAGATATAATGGCATATAATATTGGATAAATTTAAGGTGTACAATGTGTGACTTTTATACACTTATATATTGCAAAGTGATTACCACTATAATGTTAGCTAGCACCACCATCACATCACATGATTATAATTTCTTTTTGGTGGTGAGAACATTGAAGGTCTATTCTGTTAAGAACTGTCAAGTATGTAATAGAGTATTGTTACTTATAATAATCATCATGCTGTACATTAGACCCCCAGAATTTATTCATTTTATAACTGGAGATTTGTATCATTTTATCAACATCTCCCCATTTCTCTCACCCCTGAGACCCTGGTAACCAAGACTCTCTGTTTCAGAAAACAATACGGAAATTTCTCAAAAACTTAAAAATAGAACTACCGTGTGATCCAGCAATCCTACTTTGGGGTAAATATCCAAAGGAAATGAAAATAGGATCTCAAAGGATATCAGATCTTTAAATTCAAAGATTAGTGAAACTTTCATGGGAAAACATTCCAAATTAAATGACTGTCTATGTAGTATCTGATGCCCTGTTAACTAACCCATGAGATCATGGAGTGAGTAGGGAAGTTGCTAGTAATATTAGTAGTGTAATGTCTTGGTAATATCTCAAAACTATGGTAACAAATACCTTAAGTAAAATGAAAGAAAAAAATTAAAAACCCACATGTTCAGTCATAGAGTAATTAAGTCATCAGGCTTAAAAGGAATATATTTTAGTTATCAAAAATATGTCTATCTTGTCTGTGTCAGAACAATTACTCTTTGCCCTCTTTGACAAGTGAATGAGGACCTAGGCAGAGATATGCAGAAACCTGGCTGACTGAATAAAATATGTGTAAGGTGTGGTGTTTCTTCAGGTGTAGTTGCTACTGGGTATATTAGTAATATCATTTACTACTGTTACAGCCCTCCCAGGAAATTGTTTCTCACAAGTGATGTCCATCTTTTTTAAAATACTTCTAAGTGGAAAAAAAATCCCACAGACTGCCACTTTAATTACAGTGAATGGTAAATGTCTCACAGTGATGAGCCATTACAAACAGACTGGTCTTTATTACATGCAAAGTGGTGGTTGAAAGCATGATAATCTAGGGAAGAAAGATGGTCGCTAATGTTTACGTACTTAGCTCCCACTGGCATTTTACCAGGTTGGAGGTTGGCACTGTCCCTCTTAATCTGAGCGAGTGCATCCAGATTCACAGCAAGACCTCAAGGAGAACCAGATGATGGGGCAGATGGCAGATGACTAATTTGGCAAGTCTTGATGAGTGGAAATTGTTTGCTTTAATTGCTTGTCAAGTCCAGTACCTACATTAAACTTAAGGACCTAGCACTTCCACAGAAAAGGAAATACTACAAAGTAAATAAGAAGGACTCTTTGTGTGGGGAAAGGGAAGAGGGTGTGAAGAATGACAAAAAGGGCAGGGAGAGAATTATGACAAGATAGTGGTAAGGGGAATATTATTTCATCTAAGAATAGATGACAGAAATGTAATTTCTAAATCTGTAAATTCTTTCTATTATGTTTTTCAGCTTTCAACATAGGAATTTTTTGAGATGTAATTTAAGAAAATATAAAATATGTAAAGGCAGAAAAACAATAAAGAACAGGAACTAAAATTTATATTCAAGCAGTTACAAGTCAGTTTTTGATGACCCATATAATGCATTTAAAATAATTTTTAATTATTTTAATTTTACTACGCTTATCTTTGAAATACTAAATAAACAATACAAGTATAACCTATTATATTGGGAAGACTAGATTAGAATAGACCACTCACAAAACATATCATTGATGAACAGGAGATACTCATGTGCGATATTTACATCTATCATTTTTTGGTAGTCTACAATGATGAACTTTTTTCCCTTTGCAATATAATTTAACATTTAAGCATCTTTGAGGGCATTTAGGGACTGTTGTAAGTAAACAACAGAGGTAAAATACAGCTCAATTAAATTTTAGATGGAGCAGCACATAGTATATATAGTCTATGGACTTGCCTTTCATCAGCCTGTATTATAGAATGCCTATGTCTTCCCTAGCTACAACTCTATTAGTGAAGGTCTATGATGCCAAATGCCCTTTTCATTTGGCTCAAGAATCCTTTAGAAAGTGATTTAGTTGACTTCAGCAGATTCCTGTTTTGTCACTTTGGGAGTCAATAAAAGAGTGGTAGAAGATAAAAATTCAGAGAATATACTATAGGATCACTTATTTTTTTAAAAAAGATACTGATTTTTAGATTGAAAATATTTTATCTACAGTTTTATGTAATGTAAATTATAAACCAAATTTCCTACTTGATGTTGAATTTTTTCTTTACTACTTTTAGAGTTAATTATATAGAGTGCAAATTTTATAAAATATAAACCCACTTCCATTATTTATCACTTTGTGTGTGATGACATCTGGTACAAATATTTCTAAATCATTGATAGATATTTTTTAATATTAAAATAACAGTACAAATAAAAACAATAAATCTAGAAGTATATTAATGTTATAATGCATGATTACTAAGTGTGGTTCATTCCAGGAATATAAGAATGGTTCAGTATTTGGAACTCATTAATAATTTCAAAATTAGTGCACATTTAATTAGCATTAATTGATAGCAAAAAATAGCAACATTCAACATTCGAATCTAAAATAAAAACCTGGTAAAGCCAGACCCTGGAACATATAACATAACAAAATATATGCCGAGCCAAGGAAAACATTTCTGTAAAGATCGGAACAGAGATAGAATTGACAACTATGCTTATTAATTGAAAAAAATTATCTAGAAAGTCTAAGTAGTACCAGCCAAAAAACCAAAATAAAATAACATGATTGAAGACTAGATAAATCAAGAACCTCAATGAAGAAAACTAATTAGAAATTACAAGGATTTAGCAATGTAGCCAAGTTTTGAGGGGGGAAAAAAAAATACCAGAGTCATCAAGAGTTTTAAAAATATGTAATAATAATAAGCAGTTCAAAAATGTAACTAAAATTATTCAAAGATGACAAGTATAAAATGCCTAAGAACAAATATATTAAGAATGTTTTATGATTTATATAAAGGGGCATTTTTAACTCTGTTAAACATACAAGCCGACCTGAGTGTGTGTGTGTTTTATTTTACATACAGTAAAACTGACTTTTTTTGGTGTACATTTCTCTGAGTTTTAACCCATGTATACTATGTAATCACCACCACAGTCAGTATGCAGAAGAATTCTGCCATCTCCTAAATTCCCCTCATGGTCTTTCAGTCAAACCCTCTCTCTCAGATACCCATCTTCTGGCAACCACTGATTTGTTCTCCATCCTTTTTAGTTTTGTCTTTCTCCAAAATGTCATACCGATGGAATCGTATAGTATGTAGCCTTTTGAGCCTGCTTCTTTCAGTCAGCATAATGCCTTTGGGAATTTTCCATGTTGCTATAGCAATCATCTGTCCACTTTTATTGCTGACTAGATATTCATGAAATAGATATACCATAGTTTGTTAGCATTCAGTCATTGAAGGACATTTGTGTTGTTTCCAATTTTTGGTGAATTTGAGTGGAGTTCCGTTAAACTCTCATGTAAGCATTTTTATGTGAACATAATTTTCATTTATCTAGGGATGTACTTATAAATGGGATTGCTGGATAATTTGATAAGTGTTTAACTTTATAACTTTATATGATGTTGCCACAGTGTGACCTCCTTAAAAGCACCCACTGAATGCAACTCATTACTTAGTGTAGAGTAGGTTTTATTTTATTTTTTATCATTTAAAAAAATTTTTATTTTATATTGGAGCACAGTTGATTAGCAATGTTGTATTAGCTTCAGGTGTACAGCAAAATGATTCAGTTATACATATACACGTATCTATTCTTTTTCAAATTCTTTTCCCATTTAGGTTATTATAGAATATTGAGCAGCGTTCCCTGTGCTATACAGTAGGTCCTTGTTGTTTATCTATTTTAAATATAGCGATGTGTACATGTCAGTCCCAAACCCCAATCTATCCCTTGTCCCCCACCCTTCCCCCCGATAACTATGTTTTCTAAGTCTGTGAGTCTGTTTCTATTTTGTAAATAAGTTCATTTGCACCATTTTTTTCCTTAGATTCCACATATAAGTGATGTCATATGATATTTGTCTTTCTCTGTCTGACTTCATTTAGTATGATAATCTCCAGGTCCATCCATGTTACTGCAAATTGCATTATTTCATTTTTAATGGTTGAGTAATATTCCATTGTATATATGTACCACATCTTCTTTATCCAGTCATTCTGTCAATGGACATTTAGGTTACTTCCATGTCTTAACTATTGAAAACAGCACTGCAATGGACATTGGAGTGCCTGTATCCTTTCAGACCATGTTTTTCTCTGGCTATATGCCCAGGACTGGGATTGCTAGTTCATATGTTAGCTCTGTTTTTAGTTTCTTAAGGAACCTCCATACTGTTCTCCATAGTGGCTGTACCAATTTACATTCCCAACAGTGTAGAGTAGGTTTTAAATAAGTATTTTAGAAATAAATTCAATCACAGAATTTTCGAGCTGGAAGGAAACATAAAAGAGAAAATTGGACCCAATGAGAAGAAAATAATTGTCCCAATTTACACAGCTAGGAAATGTTGGAGCAATGGCATCCTGACCTTCACTGCCCTTGTCCAGTGCTCATTCCACATAACTCCAAGTAACAAAGTGACTTGCTCAAGTTCATTCAGCTCTTAAAAATAGAAGGACCAGCATTTGATACTGGCTTAATTATTTCTCCAAGGTCCATTTTATTTATTCAACAGGTATTGACTGAGAGTCTGCTATGTGTCTTCTCTGTTGAGCAGAGAAAGGGCCTCTGATGACGGAGCTTGCATTCTAATGTAGAGACATATAATAAACAAGTAAACAAGCAAGTGTATAATTTCAGATAGCAGTAAAACAAAAATAAAGAAGACAGAGCATGATGAATGGGAACCTGGTATCTATTTTAGATAAGATTGTCAGAGAAGGCTTTTCTGAAAGAGTGACATTTGAGCAAAGATCTGAATATACGTTTTACAGGCTATGGTAAGAAGTTTGGATTTTATAAGAAATGTGATTAGAAGCCAAGGGTTGTTTTCAGTGATGGAGTGATGTGAATGATTCATGTTTTCAAAAAGATCACTCTGGCCTCTGTGCAAAAAATTAACAAGGGCAAGTAGGGAAAGTAAGAAGTTAGTTAAGAGGCTGCTTTCAAAGTCCAGAGTAGATAGCCTTGATGGCTTGGATTAAATGGCTATAGTAGAGGAAGTAGCAAATTTGGCCCCATTTCAGTATATATATTGAACATAGAGCTGCAAAACTTCTTTGTGTAACTATAATAGCACTCAATAGACACTGAAAATGTATGCTACTTCTGATATTCTCTTTATCTATTTTATATTTTTTAATGATTTTTAAATGCCCAACAATGTACATTAAACTAAAGCATATTTATTATGGTAACATTTCTGAAAGAGAAAGTACTTAGTGTTAAATCAGATTAAAAAAATTAGAGAACTTTTATCAGGTTACCAAATATTTTTTATGCAGACAGTCCCTGAATGGTGCATACACAATATATACATAACTTACATACACTGCTTGCTGCTTTCCTTACTAGGTGCCATGTACAACTTCATGAGCCCTTGGGCATTTTAATCAATATACATTTTTTTCATGATACTAGATCAACAGTAGATGCTAAATAAATAATTATTCATTTCTTAATATCTCACATAGGCATTTGTTTCGAAAGTCAGGCAATATTTTGATTTAATTTTTTTTCCCTCTTTTCATCTTGAGTAAGCAAATGGAGTGCTGGTTTCTACAGCCGTAAGCGTGGAGGCAATAATTGATTTTTAGTTTTAATATGGATATTGCTAATGTTTCTTCTTTGTGCTTCTAATATATTTGCCCCATGAATAAATGAATAATTTTGTTAACCAACCTTTTTATATTGCTACAAACTCCTAATTATAGTCTTAATTTTTTACTGAATGAGGATCATGTAGTTCACTCACTGTTGGATGTAAATCTTAAGACTAAAAAGCCCATGTTTGCAACTATAGCTGCATTTGTGATGGAATCAATACCAAATAGAATAATTGGTGATTTTATTAAGGCCTCACATATAACTTTACTCCTGGAGTCACTATTGAAATGAAAACTCTAGGGAGTACATGTAAGTTCGGGATTTCTGAAGCTTGATTATTGTAAGCTTTTAGTTTAAGGACTTTATAATAGTGTTGGCAAAGGGGGCTGAATTTTGTTAAACCTGTTTTGGCTGGTGAAAAAGGTTTTTCAATTCTGTCTGATAAACAGCTTTGCGAAATCAATGAAACTTGATGGTTTAAATATTGTCTTGTATACATTGCCTGATTGTACAATCGATTGACAAATGGAAGTTGCGAGGCATTCAGTGAAGGCTTCATGAAGAGAAATACAAATGATTTTTATGCACCTATCAAAACTAGTTCTTTTAAAATCAAGTCCGTCTTTCAAGATGAAAGTTATGAGGAGTATTATACTCGTTATAGATAGCTTGACTCAAACATAAATATAAAGGAAAGTCTCACTGAGACAAAAATATTTCCTAACTGGAATCATGTATAGTAAAAACTCCAAAAATCAGAATGTTTGGAGAATAGAGTATTCTGATTATTTAGAATTTGTTTACTGTATGATTTTTTGTTGTTACTAAAAGATATTTTTAGATATACTTATTCCAATTTTCTCTTTTCATATGGTATATAAAAATACAGCTGATCATTTATTGAACATGGGTACTTTTCTGAATTGAGGGTTATTTTCTGAATACAAGTTATAATTGTTTTTATGACAATTAACATTATTAAATAACTCATTTGGTTCTTACTACCCTCGAGGGCAGTATTGTTACCCCATTTGAAAGATGAAGTAGCTAAGAGTTAGAGAGGGAGAGTCATCTGTCCCTGGGTACACGGTTAACCAAAAGGTGGAGACCAGATTAGAATCCGGATCAGTCCTAATTCATAACAACTCAGCTAAGTTCCTGTGCGCACAGAACCAGTGGGAAATGCAGATACTTGCTCAAAGGTTCTGCAATGTGGAACCTCCTGGACAGGGGTCCTCTTACCCCTTTCTGGGATCTCAGGAGTCCCTATTCTTTGCCACTTCCTGCAAACACTCAGTGTCTTCCAGAGGCTAATCAGTTAACTCAGTCACACCCATTCACTTTATGGGGCACCTACTATACACCAGACTTTAGAGAGAAAGTCATGGTCTCTGCCCTCTAGGAGCTGCAGGCCACCTCACCACGTGACTGGAAACCACACCCCCTCCTTAGCTACCAGCAAATGAGTACAGATGGGCCACTTACTGAGAGAGCATCACTGAGTCCCATCAGTTGAGAAATTGCAGAATTCAGCAAGAAGTCCTCTGTGAAATGGGCAGTCACCTATGGATAAAAGTTAAATTATTCACTTTGTTCAAATTTCCTTTAAGCTTTCCACATAAAAATTGAATTACCCCCAAAATGTGAAACTAAATGCATGCAATAAAATATATTTATAAATGTAAAAAAAAAAGAAAACTTTCTCGCAAAGTACCATTCTATACAGCTCAGCAGATACAAAATAATGATTAATATATTGCATCTGTCTTCAAAGAGTTTATAGCCTTTGTAGGTCTCCTATATAACAGATTATTGTAATAATAATTAATAATAACAATTTAATATTATATATTCTTTTCATATATGCAGAATGAGAAGCATGAAAAAATGCATAGGCATTACAGTTATATAGATAGATTTTCTCCCAAAATTTGTTTAAGCTTTTATAGAAAAGGTCAGAATACACTAAATATTTTAGAAATCTTTTCATTTAGATGTTTACATATTGATTTTTATATATTGATATTAAAGTGTGGGTTTTATTTCTGACTGAAAGAAACTTGTACAACATAAACGATACATAAATTGCAATGTGGCATTATATACATTTTAGAAATGGTGAGCAAGTTTCTTAATCGATGCTTAATTACCCCCATCGGTAGTTGCATTAAAATATAAGCTTGTCCTCCTTGGAATTTAAAATAATTGAAATCTATATTTCATAAACCCATATAATTATACCTTTTCTCAGAAGACATTTTACAAGTTATAAAGCTGCTGTGAGCAATAAAAATAAAGATTGGGGCTCAGGAGTGTTTATTAGAGTCTCTACAGTTTATTGAAAAAAAAAAGTGGGACTTTGATCTTGATGGAGAAGGATCATATACTGGAATCAATTGCTTCTTGTTCTCCTGCTTATGTTGAACATTACTGTACTTATCAATAGAAGTTTATTTTTTTCATAATGTTTGTTAGTTTTAGTAATAAGGGAAACTTCCACAGAACCAGTAAAATTTTCAGTTGATCAAGAATGATTTGGTAGTTTTATTATGATTGGAATAAATTCAGTTAAACAACAAGACAGAATAGTTAAAATTACTTAAGGTCAGAAGCATATAACTTAATTTGAATTTAATCCTTCCTACGTATAATATTTTAGTAGCTAGGACCAAAATTCACTATTATCTTTTTTTTTCCACTATTATCTTGATGTTAATGATAATAAACATGATTAATAAACATGCAAACAGGTTTGTTTGAAAATTCTGGTTCCTTTAGCTCATTTCTCAGCCAGTCTCTAGTGTGTGCCTCATTCTTATGCTCCAAGATGGCGGTTCAAGTTTTAACCATCGCATCTCCATTCCAGGCAGCAGATTGGAGGAATGTGTGGGAAAGAAAGGAGTCAAAGTTAGGCTCCAAACATGTTTTAAATAAAGTTCTGGGAAAGTGTCATACAACATGTTAGAACTTAGTCCCCTGCAAAGTTTACCTCCAAGAGGAGCAGAGAAATGTAATCTTTATTTGGGGCGGCTACAAGCCCAGCTAAAACTGTGCAGTCTGTTACTGTGAAGGAAGAAGAGAATGGATATTGAGGATTCTAGAGGTCTTTGTATCCATCCTTATCACAACAAAAAGTACATTCTCAAGGGCAACAAATGAGTTCCAGCATGGTGTATGAGGACTCTGACATTCAGAAGGGAGAATGGGGAGAGTAACTTCAAGGTGATAAACTAATGGAACCCTGGAGTATGGAAGTGATTTTTAATGTTTCTTTAAATGTGAGATTTCAAGTAGAAATTCTGAAGATTGTATATCCTAGGGCGTCTTTAACAAAGTACCACAGTCTAGATGGCTTAAAACAATAATAATTTATTCTTTCACAGTTCTGGAGGCTAAAAGTCTAGTATCAAGGTGTCAGTAAGGTCAAGCTCCCTCTGAGACTCATGGTAGAATCTTCCTTTGCCTCTTCCTAGCTTCTGGTGTTGGCCATCAGTTGCTGGCATCCCTTGTTTTGCAGCTGCATCACTCCCACCTTTGCCTCTGTGGTCACATGGCCTTCCCCCTGTGCATCTTGATGTTCACAGGGTGTTCTCCTCTTAGAAGGACATTGAATATATTGGGTTAGAGCCTATTCTAACGTACTCATCCTACCTGAATTTCATAAACCATATTTCCAAACAAGGTCACATTCACAGGTGCCAGGGGTTAGGACTTCAGTATATCTCTTAGAGGGATACAATTCCACTTATAAAAGAGTATTTCTAGAAAATATACTGTTTGATGAGGTTTAGAAATCCAGACAAGAAACGTTTGTGTTTTATTTTGTTTTTTATAATGAACTTCCACTATGGTTAGAGGTCTATGTTATTCTTCAAGACTTTTAGATCCAGATTTTTGTTATTTTTGATATGTCAATAGGCAAAAACAGGCTTTATGGTGACCCTAATTATTTAGAATATACCAATCTAGATTTTTTTTTCCTTTCTGTATTGAAACTTATCCCCTTGAGCACCACATCAAGCCTCATGTCTTCTTTGTCATTCCTGTGGAGATGACACACAAATGTATATTTGACATCATTACTAAGCTCTTTTTCTAGTGTCCTCAGTGTTTACTGCATGTATCTTGTCTTAAGTTTGGTGTATACCATGTAACGTACTCAAAGATGTTCATTCACAATTCATTTTTTAACTTTACACACTTATCATAATAGAGTTTTTTCAGTCTATTGAAGATTAGAATTGGTGCATTAAATGGTAGAGTTGGTGCTTTAAATTGTTCAGGTAGTTATGCAAACCATGAGAAGTAATAACTAAAACTCTGACTTCTGGAGGAGAGGAAAGATACATACACACACAACCTAAAAAACACAGATGTGTGTATACACATGAGCTTATATATAAACATTCAAAATCCATCCCCCAAAGATGGCAGATTGAGAACATTTATTAACAAACAGTCTATTTTACCTCAGAACACTAATGAATACACAGCGACACAGTTGATATTGAAAAAGTTTATAATTCAGTACATATTGTTTGTAGTGTATGTTTATAAATGTTTCCGTCTAAGTTGTTTAATATTTTTATTTTAAAAGGTAACATTTTTGAGGGCTTAAAGCATAAGTTTTAATTCTGTAGAAAATTTACTAAGATCAGATTACTTTGTAATACAAAAATATTTTTTAAATAAAATTGTTACTTTTATCATTTGATTTTGATTTACTTCCATATGTAGAAAATAGAGTAAATTATAAATTTGAAAGAAAATCTTGTTTGAGTGAAATTAAATGTATTTGCATGCTTTATATGCCCACAGCAAATGTGATTATTTTAAGTTTATCTCCTTGCTATATGTTTCTGTGGAACCCATGCTTTCTTACTCTCTGTGGTTAGTACATACATTTTATGAATGTAAATGTATGATGTCACTTATATGTGGAATCTAAAGAAGCTGAACTCATAGAAACAAAGAGAAGAATGGTGGTTACCAGGGACTTGGGAGTGAGGAAATGAGGAGATTTTTGTCAAAAAGTGCTAACGTCCAGTTATAAGATGAATACATTTGGGTGTAACATGGTGATTATAGTTAACAATACTGTATTATATACTTGAAAGTTGCTGGGAGAGTAAATCTTAAATGTTCTCACCACACACACACACACACACACACACACACACATAACAATGGTAATCAGGTGATGTTCGCTAATGCTATGGTGGTAATCATTTTGCAATATATAAATGTATCAATACCGCATGTGTACACCTTAAACTTACATAATGTTATATGTCAATTATAATTCAGTAAAGCTGGAAAAAATAAAAGTGAAGATATTTATCAGTGTTTGGGTTATGGGTCTTAATAACATTCAAAATATTTTAATTCAGGGAATTGGAGTAGATTGTTGTGGAAAAGAGTTGAGGGAAATATTGTCATGGTGCATGTCATATAAAGTTTACATAACTTCCCATGTTTTTTCTTGTCTTGGCAGTGTGCGCAGGAACAGAGAATAAGTTGAGCTCTCTCTCTGACCTGGAACAGCAGTACCGAGCCTTGCGCAAATACTATGAGAACTGTGAGGTAGTCATGGGCAACCTGGAAATAACCAGCATCGAGCACAACCGGGACCTCTCTTTTCTGCGGGTAAAGCTGTCTCTTTCTCTTCTTTCTTTGTAAATGCACAGTGGTGTCACAATGCAAAAGACAGACCAGCTTCTTGTACCTGATGGTTATGTTCATCTGCCCTGCCTGGCAGTGTTCATGACTGTAGACATGTAGAAGAGAAGAGATGCCAAGGCACACCCAGGAAAAGAAAAAGAGTACCAATGGCATCATGATTGACACCCTAGTTTAGAACAGTTACTGTTGCCCTAAGATTGATAGAAGATTCTGTCAGGGTGTAGGACATGACTTCTAGCAAGTGTGTCTTTTTCTGAATGGCGGGCAAGAGGAAAACTTTAGGCTGTGGGCTAGGAGCATCAGAGGACAAATCAGATAAGAATTGGTAACTTTAGCTAGTAATCTCCTTTTCTGCCCCATTCTGTCACTTTGGAAATTTTAAACTATTTCATATTACCATAATGAGAGTAATACTGTTAACTTTAGAAGAAAAAATGACATCAGTTTTTGAAAACCAACAAATTATTGAGAGTCATAGGAAATCACAAGTACTTATATAAGTTGATATATGCATGCATATAAACGCACACGTGCATATATGAAGTTACCCAGAGACGAGTCCTTTTACAGACTTGTTTTGGGGGCTCTCATTTATCCTTATTCTGTTAAACCTGTTATTAGTACTTAATGCCTACAGTTTCTTAAGTTTTGCTTCATCCGGAACAGGTATAGGAAAATCTGAACTTCAGAGAGACTTTGACGAAGTGAGATGAGGATGCAGTGTTTTGTGTAACTAATAATTTATTCTTCATAAAATAATTAATAAGATTATTTTAAATAATAGCATCCCTAGAATATATTCAATCTTATTTTCAATATTATTTACAGACTTCTCAGGAGCACTGTCTTATATAAATAAAGATGTAAATAATGTTTTGAATACTGATACAGTAAACTATTTAGTAGATAGTAAATTAGAGAACTATGATACCTTTAATCATTCCATACTTAGATAAGAAGTAAAAAAGTCATTTTTGAAATACTTTGAATGTAATAAAAATGTCTAGACGTGATAACAACCTCAGAAAATGTACCACCTCAAAACTTAAATAACACTATGAGACATGATATCTGCTTTTAAAATGACTATCATACTAGTATTGATATAGGGAATTTCCATATCAAGGTGTTTCCATATAGTATTGTTTGATTGATAGAACTCTAATTCTACAGGTTATGTAGCTTGTATTAGCTATGTTGGTTAATTATGACATCTTTGTTTATCAATAGTAGATAGTAAAAATTTATCTGAAGCCTTGAGTGAGAAGACCTAAAAAGAACTTAGCACTTTTTTTTTTTTCTATTTTGGACTACCGTTTCAAGAAATGAACACATACAAGCTATCCTAGAACAACCTCTTCATAGCAGTGCATCTGAGTATTAGTTATTAAAATTTGTTTGCAAGATTCTAACATGTCTTGATTATTTTCAGATAGAATTTATTCTTCAAAATCAAAATAAAAACTTGATGGTATATGAGCTGATTTGTAGATTTAGTTAGAAATGCCAAGAAACTCAATGATGTTGTAGAAAAGGAAAAGTAAGAGCTGAATTCTAAAACAGAGGAAATGGGTTAAATGGTCTATTAGAACAGAATAATATGAGAAAATTTTAAAAGGCAATCTAAGATGTTAGTTTTTCTTCTTATTCTTTCCTTGCTTTGTTTGCTCTAGATTTCACTGGCTTAACAAAAAATAGCATGAGTACTATGACAGTCTTTAAAATAAATAACATAAAATTGTCTTATTACATATTTTATTATTTTATCATTCTTAATCTCTTATAAGGTAACAGAATGATCAAAAATTGACTTTAGTCAATTTTAATCTTAGAAATATGAAAGTAGCATATAAATCTTTGGGCATCATGGTCTATACCATTGGATATTCTACATTTTTAGGAACTATTCTGAAGTTAAAAAAAAATAAGTTAATCGAATGAACAGATTTGGGAAAGAATAAAATAAAGAGGACCAAGATTTGTACTTGGAGCAAGAAATAAGTTATTTCTTTAAAAAAGTAATTATTGGCTCCTAAGAAGAATCTCTAAAAATTCATATAAACTTTGTACTAACTCATGCACATATCTCAATTTTAATGTTTGTTTAATGATAACTATAATAGGTTTTCTTTTTGTTTTTGACTTACTAATAAGAGTGTATACTTTGTTCCTTTGGAAAATAATCATTTCTAGTAGTGACATGTATTCATTTACCCAGCAAATGGTCTTAGCCCAAGGATACAATAGCAAGTAATCTATTGTTCTTGGTTTCAACAATCTTGCAGTCTTGTAGAGGGTTACAGATGTGTAATACATAATTACTGCATGTATGAGTGTGTGTGCATGTATACATATATATGCACATACAAAATTTTTTAGTTGCCAAGACTGAAATAAGAAGTCAGAATCAGAATGAAAGCATGGTCTTGTATTAATGGTAAGTGTGGGTGCTGGGCAAAGAAAGGAATGGGTAATTCTGAAGGATTCAGGAAAGATTTCATCAGAAACATGCTTAGATTGAGTCATGAGAAAATGAAAAGAGGCTCACAAAGTGGGTGGGTGGGAGGGCATTCCAATGGGAGTAATGTAAGTTAAGGCTTAGAAAGAAGGCCCTAAGTCAGAGTTAATAAATGTGTACCTAGTGTTATTGCTTTAGATACTGGACACATGCATTCAAATGAATCAAACAGGGTTCTTCCTCTCGTGGAACTTATAGTATAGTGTGGATGAAGATAAATTGGGGGATGGAATAAAATATTAAATTGGAGAGATAGAGACCCTTATAATATAGATAAATATCTAGGAAACATCAGCACCCAAATGACAAAGTAGCATTTGGGGATAAGATGGAATAGTCAAGGGAGATTGACAAGTGTTAGTCCAAGAAGTGGTCCTAGGACAGTACTCTCTGGATTCCCATTCTCTGTTTTTTGGTGAGTCCCTGAAAGTTAGGACTATTAGCTGAAATCTGCCTTCTACTGCACTGGATGAGCCATTATTTCTAACTATACCTTAGAATATGCTAAAAGCTCTCTGTTTAATATAAAATTTAATTCCTTCTGATAACTACATTATGGTTCATTTGTGTTTTTAGTAGCTTCCTTCCAAAGTACATAATCTGTTCGATATTGACACATTGCAATAAATAGAGCCCGTATAAAGGAAATCTAGTTATGTTGCATTATGCTATCATTTATGATAAATTTTGAATTGTATGAGTGAATAGTAAACTTTCATTAACTTATCCTATGGATTACATAGCCCTCACATATATTTATAGAACTGTAATTCATTGAGCCGCTTTTTATAGAGATGTGCAATTTCCCTTCCTCTAAGAATGACCCATATCTATAAGGTGTTTAGAAAGACATCATAGATAGGGATTTTAAATTTCATTTTGGAATTTATTTCTGTCTTTAAGAAATTAGTTTTGTTTTAAAAATACTTTCCATCCTTATTTTCGTCTCTACTAGCAAGGTCATAGTGTTTTTTTTGTTGTTCACTTTGTAAGAAACCACTCTAGTTTCTGTGATTCACGAGAGCAGTTTAACCATATACTGTATTTACCTCTTTTACTATCTGAATAGTCAATGTCTAGAATGGTGCCTAAAATGTAGTAGGTTTTCATTAAGTCTTTGTTTAATGGACAAATGTGTTATTCTTAATATTTAATAATACTTAATTATAAATCGCTGTTTTATATGTGGTATGTTCCCTAGATAAATATGTGGGACCCTCCTCATGTTATTTCAGTGTGACAGCTCCACAGGTCACATGTGTGGGCATAAGACACAGTCTGGGTCAATCAGAATCCATTCCCATGAGGATTTGGAATTTTGACTAAGACCATTCAGTTTGTATATTAGTTAGCTTCTTGACCACTTGGGTACCAGAACACAGCTGTTTCTTCCTCATTGTTTGAGTGTCAGAGAGAGCTGTGAAAACAGCAGAATGGAGCCAACACACTGAAAATGACATAGAGACCAGAGAAAGAGATCGTTCACCCCAAATTAATAATGAGGAAGCCATTCATTTCCAGGTTCCAATCTGCTTCTGAAGATTGGTTGCATTACAGCCATTGGGTCAATAGGATACTCTTGGAACTTGATAGTAGCCTTGAAGTGACTTCCCTTTTTTTTCTTAAACTAGATAGGTTTGTTTTCTTTCACTGATACTAAAATATCTTATCTAGTATATCTCCCAAGATCTCAAGAACACAGCAGAAGTGGGCCTTTGAAATTGGATTGAAGATGTGCTTATATATAATCAAAAAAACCCAACAACCCTGTAATGTTTTGTAGATACTTTCTTAATCTTTGTTAGATATATGTTATTAAAATACTTTGAAATGCCTTCTTTCAAGATGGTTTTATTATATCAAACTTGATGCTTATCTCTGTATACACCTTTTAACCCAGCTTTGTTGTAACCTCAAGTTTTTATATTTCTTTTTTGGGAAAAAAAAAATCTAGTTAATGGTACTTAAATTTAGACCCCTGAGACACTGTATAGTTGGCTAGAAAAAGGCCCTAAAACTTACTTACTATGTACTTTATCACCGTCACAAGGTTAAGACTTATAATAGAAAACAGCAAGGCATAAAAATCACAGATTTTGCACTATTGTCTTACACTTTGTGAACTCTCTAAAACAAGATGAAATATAGCAAGTAATGGGAATGAACCATTGGACCTTTTACCCTCATTAAAATTCTTGAGGGTTTCTCTCCTTTGTCATCCATTGGTCTTCATTGCTACTGCTGGCATTCAGTAACTCAGAGCTTCTAACAAGGTGCCTAACCTGCTAGCTTTTGTACTTTAAATTTATTTTCTCTGTTTTATATATTCACTTTAAGCAAATAATTTTTAAGTGCCAAATAAGTGTAAAGCAGTGTGATGTATAATGTAGAGTATATATAAGGAATGTTAATACCTATCTTCAACCATTGTTATAATAGGTAATCACTTTTAATCTGTGGCTTGAATTTAGTTGTTTGCAAATTGTTTTTGAAAAAGTGTATGTTAAGAAGAGATGAAGAGATACATTTATTTAACAGTTGATCCATTGACCTGGAATACTACAATGCCAGTAATTCATTGGACTTCTGTGTGCTGCAGTCTAGAAACCTTAAATCTTAATGATTAAACATGTCTTTTATTACTGAAAAATAAATAAAATAAATTGATACATTAAGATATCTTTTCAAAGAGCAACATTAATATTCTGTTATTGGTAGCAAAAGGCAATGACTTTGAAAGAGTAAGAAAGTATAGTGTTTTAAAGCAAAAATCTTTTAAAAGCATCTACTCTCAGATAATGAATAAGACATGTTGCAATGGGAATGCAACAAATTTTGAAAAAAACAAGTCTTCTTTTATTGTATATTTGACAGAGCTATAGGGAGTTTTTTGAGTATATGAGAAACAGTGCCATCTAACACTCTATTTTTGAAAAATAAAACATGTTGTTTCTTTATAGAAATCATATAAATAGTTCATTTTTTCTTTACTAAAGAAAAGTCCTATTCTTAAATTCAAATATTATCTTTTTTAGTTAATAATATTTTATAATGCTATGGACTTATAATCCTCTTTTATTTTATATATATTATATATATGTGTATATATATATATATTTTTTTTTTTTCTTTTTTCATGTATGAGGATGTTGCTTTTTCAACCACTCTCCATAGGACATGAAATTTGCATCATTTTCCCCGTGCTGGTAATGGACCTATTATACATTACTTCATTTTCATACTTATGCATAGTTACTCTTCTAAGGACAAATATTTGCAGAAAGGCAGATAAATCTGCAAATAAGAGACTGCAAGATGCAGACTGGCTCACTGGAACCTAAGACCTTGGCTTCATCAGCATGGTTTTGTTACAGTAAATCAAGGATGATGCTTGGCAATAATGAGTTTCAGGTTGCAACAAGCAACCCTGCTTTTGCCTATTTCATAGCTGTTTCCAGTAAGAATGAACAACTAGTCATGCTCAATATAAAATCCTGAAATATTTACATTTCAGCCCACTTCTAGCTTCAGGACCTACCTTTTATTCTCCTCTGGCAGTTCAAAGCAGATGACTAAAATTAAATCCAACAGTGTATGGTGGAGGTTTGTATTTGTTTTGTGTTTCAATATCCTACTCACTCACATTGAACTCTGCCTGTGCTAAACTTTCTGCTGTGTAGTATGGTTTAGCAAAACCCTACACTGAAAAATTCATTCTTAAAATAGATAATTTACAAAATACTTTATTTCTTTGGGTTAGAAAATGCTTTATTGAATAGTTTGCTTAAATAGTAGCTATCGGGAATTCCCTGGTGGTCCAGTGGTTAGGACTCCGTGCTTTCACTGCCGAGGGCACAGATTCTTTTATATAGGGTGTGACTATAAAAAAAAGAAAAAGTAGTAGCTATCACTGCCTATCCATGTTTGTTTTTAGATCATTACATACCAGATAGAATGACTTGTGTGAGATTGTGTTGGAAAGATTGATTGGAATCAAGATGAGAAAAGTAGTGATATTCTAGAATCATTAAAAATTGAAGAGGAAAACACCATTTAAATTAAACATCTATGGCATAGTAAAGGTGGGTCCACATGTATTATATTCACATTTACCTAAAATATGAGGGCAACATTTTCTAAATCAGCATATCTATTTCAATTGTACACATATTTTAATTGGATTATATAGAAAGGGAGAACAAGCCTGAATTTAAGTTTTCCTGAATAGCTTTGTAAGATAAATAAGTGATATATTTGTAACTCCATTAAATGGTGGACAAATAAGATTCCTATATCAAGTATTTGTATCCTATAACTATTTTCTCATTTAACAAAATATTGTTTTGTTTTGTTTTGTTTTCTGTGTCCCTACTTGGGACAGAGGGCAAGAAAAAACTATGAAGCACAACATTCAGAATACTTAGAACTAACTATCATGAGGTTCAAAGAAATTGCGCCTTCAAGAAATACATGTCAGCTAAACAAGCAGTGAAGTAAGATACGGTGTTATAACTTCTTATTTTCTCTTTCTGTTTGAATTTTGTGTAAAACTACATTTGTGGTAAAATATAACATATTTGCTGTCTTTAGTTGATGAAATCTTAGCTGGGTGAGATAGAGAATACTAAAAATGAAGTTGAGAGAATAGTATTTTAAGATGTTTGTTGGGCCAAAGCAGACATTCTGGGTTAAATGAAATTTTCGAATCTTTGATAGTTTCTGAAAGCTATTTCTAGGACTGTTAAACATACTACATATGCAATTTTATACGCATATATTTACAGCTGGCTCTTAAATTGAAACTTGATTTTGTACTAAATCTAATCATAGAACTTGTATTGCAATTGAAAAAGCTGTGCAATTTACACTTGGCCTGGAAAAATATATCTTTTTTCTCAGAGGTTAAATACTATTTAATCTGAAAATATACACTGATTCAAAATCCTGACGCATTTCAGCAGTTCTACGTGAAAAATCAAAAGATGAAATGTGTCTATATTCTCACTTTGGCTGTTATATAAGCATATTTCTGAAACTTTTTTCTTAATCATTTAAGTGAAATATTAAATAATATATATATATGACAGTTTTCTCTATATCTTAAAAATATTAAAAACAAAATAAATTCCATAGTATCTATTTAAAAAATGTACATTTAGTAGAAACTGAATATTTGAAGGAGTATGGGAAAATAGAAATAAGAGATAGAACAGTATAATTTATAATTCTGTTACATATACAAGCATATATATTATAAATATAAATTAGTGACAATTCATACATATATATAAATATTAATGAGCCATTATTTTCTAGGACTGAGTCAAATTAGTGTAAAATACTAGCCCTATATAATGTTTCTAAGAGAATATTATTCAAAATGAAACTGCTTAATAAAAGATTTTTTTTAAAGTCCCTACATTGTAATGCATTTTCCAGGAAAAAAAAATGCCCTTGTTGCAAATATACTTAAATTAAAAATGAATTTATTAAGATGCTGAGCAAATGCAGAGGTTTTTAAAATATTTTTGGAGGTTGTGGTATTTAAATTTGGCTTAAATGGTGAGTATAATTAATTTACAGGCTTGTCTCAACCTTAATTAGAGAAAAATGCAAATAACAAACCCATCTCACTATGATTCTTAGATACTCTTTGCTCAGGGGAATTGAGTGTATAAAGGTTATTTCTTCACCTTTTTTATTTATAAGTAGCAAAGACCTTGGTTCAAAGAGAGAGAACAAATGATATTTATTTGAGTTTTTAAAACTAACTAGGAGCGTTTTGGCAGTGGGCTACCTTTTAATTCTAATTTCCAAACACTGGAATATAATCAAATAAAACTTTTTTAAAAGAAATTCATAATTATGTACATTTTCATTAGCTTTATTTTTCTCCAATTCTTTTTTTTTTTTTTTTTTTGGTGGTACGCGGGCTTCTCACTGTTGCGGCCTCTCCCATTGCGGAGCACAGGCTCCAGACGCGCTGGCTCAGCGGCCATGGCTCACGGGCCCAGCCGCTCTGCGGACATGTGGGATCTTCCCTGGACCGGGGCACGAACCCGTGTCCCCTGAAT
The DNA here is from genome assembly GCF_008692025.1 of Phocoena sinus. Classification (NCBI taxonomy): domain Eukaryota; kingdom Metazoa; phylum Chordata; class Mammalia; order Artiodactyla; family Phocoenidae; genus Phocoena; species Phocoena sinus. Next base: position 25,045,592 of record NC_045769.1, read on the forward strand.
CGGCAGGCGGACTCTCAACCACTGCGCCACGAGGGAAGGCCTTTCTCCTTTTGTAAGTGATGAAATGTAGTGACTTTTTCAGAACCGCACAGCTAAGCCAGAATTTTGACCCAGTTCTTTCACCTCAGAGTTCAGACATTTGCACCTTGTCTTGCTACTGCCCACTATTTACCAAAGCTGTTACTTAGAGAGAACAGGTTTTTAGAAAACTTGAAACAAGGGAAATAGATTTTTATAGAAAAAAAAGTTTTGTTTTAAATTTCAGAACTAGATTGATTGTGGCAGAAGATGGGGCTTGGGAGAGCCACTGTGGTTGGGGACCCTGAACAGACCCAGTCTTAACTTGGTGCAGGTAGCTGATAGAATGAGGAAAGCCCTACAAAAATGTTTTGAGACAAATTTATCTACTTCACTATTTAGATTTTATAATAAAAAAATATTCACTTAGCACATCTTTATTGACTGCCAATTCTTACTAAGTTGTTGTACTGTGTTTTACAAAGAAGTATAGAACTATAAGTTAACAGTTCCTAGCCCAAACCTTATAAATGCTGAAAAAGTAGTACAGGTAGTAAATGTCACAGACATTCCCAGAATGGACTCTAGCCCCCATAAGATCAAGGACTACATTTTGTCCTTCTTTATGTTTCCGGCACCTAGCACCCTGCCTGGCACACACACAAAAATGAATAAGATAAATAATGGATGATTGAATATTATGTATTTAGATGTGTTTGGGGCAGGTGTCACAAAAAGATTCATAGAATTGGTTTCCTGTTCCACATATAAGGAGCTTGGAAGTCACCACTCTGTCCTAACAATAAATAAAAATGCTGAAGAGACTGAAAATTCAACAACTCTTCAGGGGCACCCAGTCATAGGGGAGCCTCCATAATACTGTGGGATTTACCTCCAGAAGTTCAATGAATTTCCACAGTAAATGTGGGAGAAAAATCCCCTTAGGCTTCTGGCAGAGAGAGGGGAAAAGGAACTATTTTGAAATGCAGGTCATGCTTCTTAAAAGGCCTGCCCTCAGGGGAAATTAGTTAACTAGAGCCTAACCTGCTAGGTATTATCAGAGCGTTACTGACCCCGGGAAGGGAAATACCCAACTCCACCCCAGTCTAGCCATCCTGTCCCACCAAAAGGGGGAGATAAAAAACCGAGAAACACTTGTGGAGTTCGCAGTTCAGAGGCATAGGCTCACTAAAAGACTGAGATCTAATCATAGGACTATAGAACACTTCCTGTCTCCTCACCACATTACTAAAGGCCTACTTACACCACCTCCTTTTATATATCTAGCACACCATGCCTGACTGTCAAGAAAAAATTCCAAAGCATACCAAAAGGCAAAAAACACATTTTGAAGATGCAGAACAAGCATCAGAACCAGACATGGCAAGTATTATCAGACCAGGAGTTTAAAACAACTGTGATTAATACGCTATGTGCTCTAGTAGATAAAGTAGACAGAATACAAGAACAGATGGTCACAGTAAGCAGAGAGATGGAAATATTAAGAAAGAACCAGGGACTTCCCTGGTGGTCCAGTGGATAAGACTCTGCGTTCCCAATGCAGGGGGCCTGGGTTTGATCCCTGGTCAGGGAACTAGATCCCACGTGCATGCTGCAACTAAGAGTTTGTATACTGCAACTAAGAGTTCGCATGCCGCAACTGAGTACGCACGCTGCAACTAAAGATCCTGCGGGTCGCAACTAAAACCTGGCATGGCCAAAATAAATAAATTAAATAAATCAATATTAAGAAAAATGAAAGAAGCAAAAAGAGATGCTAGAGATCAACAAACAAACAAACCAAAAACAATGTGACTGAACTGAAGATTGCCTTTGATGGGCTTATTAGTAGACTGGGCATGGCTGGGGAAACAATCTCTGAGTTAGAGGATATGTCAGCAGAATCCTCAAAGACTGAAAAGCAAGGAGGACAAAGACTGAAAATACAGAGCAAACTATCCAGGGACTGTGAGACGGCTATATGATTCCAACTACATGACATTTTGAAAAAGGCAAAACTGTGGAGATAATAAATAAATCAGTGGTTGCTAGTGCAACCAGGAGAGGTAGGGAGAGATGAATAGGCAGATCACAGGGGATTTTGAGGACAGTGAAAACACTCTGTATGATACTATAATGATGAGTATTGTACTTTAGTATACTTTTATATACTTTTATAATTATGTCATTATATCTTTGTCCAAACACATGGAATATGAAACACCAACAGTCAACCCTAAGGTAAATTATGAACTTTGGAAGATTATATGGGATGCTGTAGGTTCATCCTTGGTTTAAAAAAAAGAAAAAAAAACATTCTGTGAGTAATATTGATAGTGGAGGAAGTTATGCATGTGTGGAGGCAAGGGATATATAAGAAATCTCTGTCTCCTGCTCATTTTTGTTGTAAACCTAAACTTCAGACAGAAAATAGTACATAGAGTCTTTTAAAAAATTCGTAGAGGAAATAAAACTTGTTAGTTGTGAAAAAATAATAAGAGTTATAAAGAGTTATAAAAGAATAGAGGAAATGGAGAAGGAATTCTAGATGTACTTTTACTTGGAAAATTTCCTCCATTTTTTAATTCAGTATACAAATGTGGAGGCTAAAAAAGAAGAATTATTTTGTGCATAGGGGAAGGATTTGAGATGCAACAGAAATATGGAGGTGGTAGGATGTTAAGGTAGGAAAGGGAGACAGGACCAAATTGTGGTGAGCCTTTAAGACAAGACCAGTTGGGGCTTCCCTGGTGGCGCAGTGATTAAGAGTCCGCCTGCCGATTCAGGGAACATGGGTTCGTGCCCCGGTCCGGGAAGATCCCACATGCCGCGGAGCGGCTGGGCCCGTGAGCCATGGCCTCTGAGTCTGTGTGTCCGGACCCTGTGCTCTGCAACGGGAGAGGCCACAACAGTGAGAGGCCCGAAGAAAAGACAAGACCAGTTATTAACATGAAAGTATTATTTGGGGAACTCAATCTTGTGACAGTATGGAGTTATTTCGATATCTGAAGTTTTGATTATTAGGTTGATGAGAGCCTGGAACCAGTTGGTTGCTGTGACAGTTGAAAGCATGAGATACATTCAATAATCATTGTGAAGATAGATTTAATAGGACTTAATGACTAACTGAATATAGAGGTTGTGGGTGAGAAGTATACAAAAAGACTCTGAGATCTCAAATTTAGGTACTTAGGCAAATGTATTGTCCTGGATGTAACAGGGACAAAGGAAGGAGAGCCAGTTGTTGTTGCCAAAGATATCTGGTGGCAGCTTTCTTGAATTTCTATCAGTTTTTCAGGAAGACTTTCTCAATGGAAATGTGCTTTGCATCCCAACTAAGGTACACTGTCAGAACTCAGTCAAATGTCGGCTAGGAGAATAGCCAGAGAATGGAAGTGTTAGTAAAGCATTTATCAAGAAAACTTTCATTTGCAAAGACTAGGTGACTGCTGCATTTATTTCAAACTCTGCAATTAGGTTCAGCAAATAAGAAGTTAAGCTCACCAAATGATTAGTTGCACTTAAGCCTTTGGGGACAATAACCTAGTTGTTAAGTGCTTGGCTTAACCTTGTGTTTGTTGAATGTAATTATAACACATTTAGAATCAAGATGGGAAGCTGCAGTTTTATTTCAGGAACTAATTTGAAAGCCTTCCTGGTGACAAAATTCACAGATAACTCTGCTCTGGAAAAGTCCCATTTTGATTTTCCTTCTTATCAGTTAAACAACAATCAGATGTCAATGGAGTGTGACTTAGTTGGGCATTTTGTCCTCAGTTATTATGTTTCAGTGAGACAGTTGCAACAGCATCTGCTTTATTATTCCCCATGAAGCAGGATGTAGGGAAGGTGTGAGCACTCATGGGGTCAGCAATCAAATGTCCTTCCTAAGGAAGCAGAGGGAAAAAGTTAACTAATGTGTGATGCAAATAGAGAGGAATATGGTAAAAGGAAAGAAGTTGTGTTCTTTACAAAGGGATAGACCATATTAAAAAGCTTAGAAGAAAAGAGGAGTAAGCAATAAATAAAATCTGGGGACAGGGTGGATTTTGGTGAGCTGAGAGGAAGCCAGAAGTACAGGAATATACTAATAAGTAAAGCATGTGTTAAATGGACTCCACTGTGCTTTCCAAATTGCTTAGATCTTTAATATTTTGAGTGGGAGAGCTTCACCTTAAAAAACATTGACTCCTCTATTCAAGATTTATAAGGCACTTTTTGCCTTGGTATCTACGTGTTTATGCACAATGTGTCTTTTTAATTGAGTGATTCTCACTGCCCCTGTGAAATAGCAGGACACTTCCGTTTTACTGATGAGGGCACTGAGACACAGAAAGGTTAACTGACTTGTTCAGGTCATGCATCAGTAGCTGACAGACCTTAAACTCAGAACATTCTGAAGAGAATCACTTAAGAACTCATAACAAAGTTTACCTTTATAGATAATTAAACCCCATTAATGTCTTCTACATTTCCATCATAGAACTCATAACTATATCTGTGGCTAACTGAAAAGGAAACTTCGAAATGAATTGTCACAATATGTTCTCCAACAAAAATAGATCTAGTCTTTATGATATTTAATTGTTTAACCATGTCATGTGCTTTAGTGCCCTCCCTCAGTATACATGTGAGAAAAAAAAAATACGTATCCTGCTAGCATAAATACTGCTAAAAGGATAATCTAATTCATTGGTCAGTAAGCTGCTCAGCACAGATTCAACAACATTTTTTTAAACTGCATTTGGACTATTATGTTCAGATAAATGCCCTAAGTTTAAGGATATAATTGACTGGCTTAGATCGTGTCTATAATAGGCATTTGGGACAGTATGTTTCCAGAAAGCCATGCCTCAAAAGTAACAGCTGAAAGAAGTGGGTGTGTTGACCCTGGTGAGGAAAGGATGAAAGAAAAACATGGTAATTGTTTTCAGATATTTGAAGGGCTCTCATAGAAAAGGGAGTGGCTTAGTTTTGAGTTGTTCCAGAAGACAGAATTAGGCAGAAGTTAAAAGGAGACAGATTTTAGCTTAAAATAAAAATTTTGCTAACAATTAGAGCATTCTAACAATATAATGGGGTGCTTTGTTAGATGGGGAAAATAGACAGAACCCTTAATTGAACACCTTGTATATTCCAGGCACTGGGCCATTGGTACCATACAGCAGCAAAAAAGAGAAGATGAATTTAAAGAGCCTGGCATATTGTAGGCACCCAGTGAATGTTATTTAATTCTCTTACCTTCCCTGAGTGTTTCTTACTTTATATTCATGATAATACAATGACATTGCCATTATTATCAACATTTTGCAGAGAAGGACAGAGTCTATCAAAGTCAAACACAGCAAAAAGGGGGATGTAGCCAAGACATGAATCCAGATCTCTGTCTCCAAATCTCACATCCATTCAACTGTAAAACACTGTCTCCATCATAAAATTCTGCCTTTTCCGTGGAGGATACTCAGTCAAGATTTTTCAGGAAAGGAGGGACAGGGTTTTGTGCATTGGGTAGGAAGTTGGTAGAAAACACGTTGTAGGCTTTTTTTTTTTTGAATCTTCCATTTTCTTGGAGAGTGATGCTACTTCCCCAGAAGATACTCTGTGCTGTTCAATTATACTTTGACTTCTCAAAAGGCAGATAGTAACATTTCTAACCTTCCAGTGATAGATTTAGTGCAAGGTGTTTGTGCATAGCTGATGTGATTCTAGAATCATAGCTTTATCCGAAATCGTCTTCTGATTTTCCTTTATAATTTATTTATTTTTACTTAGGTTCCAACCAACAGGGATTTGAAGAGTGTTATAGTATGGTGTAGAAAATACTAGCATGGCCCCTGAACACACTACTTATCTTTCTCTAAAATTTCATTCCTTTGGTTTTAAATGCTTTTCACTTCTTAGAGCCTTTATTAAAATGCTAAGATGCTTGACTTGGGTGGTTTGTCTTGGGAGGGTTAAAACTTATTAGCTACCATCTCAGCTATAGATTTCGTCTTGACTAGAGTTGGTCCACATTTCATGGATCATTCTTGACTAGCAGTTTTCCTGGTTGAATGATGACTCAGAAAGCATCTAGATCTACCCCCGGAGCTGCTTTTGGGTACCCTCCATGTAAATCTCATGTCACTCTTGCTCTTGCTGTGCCTTTATTCTTTCCTGCTTAAAACTTATATATTCATGATTCACTTCTGCCACAGTGCTTATTTCAAACAGTTAATGGACAAACAGAAAACCTAGATTCTAAACTCTCTAATGATGTAATCCAGTGCAAATTATTTAACTCTCTGAGTTTCCTATTTCTCTTTTGTAAAATGAAAATATTAGATTAAGACAGTATTTTACAGCTTTAGTCATATTAAAATGTCTTCATAATTTTTGTCCTACCCACCTGAAACTGTACTTACTTTCTTTTAATTTTTTATTGAATCATTTTTCTACATAAATATATTTTAAAATTAAGTTAAATATTACTACTAAACATGAAACTCCAAAATCTTCAACAAAAATGTAAAATAATAAAACATTAATGCAAGAAAAAACATGACTGACAAAGACTCAGAGCCTGAGGATTTCTTTTTCTCTCCTTTAGGAAAAGACAATAGCCAAGAGTTAGAGATTTGTTAAAGATACAGAGACACCACACTGGGACTTTTTCTTTGATGTAATCAGAAGGAAGAATTTTCACACAATGTGATTCAGTGCTATTTAATGGACTCTGTGTACCTGAAATTATCTTGTTTACCACACTTTGGGAAACATTGGACTCTAATGCACATGGTCTCTAAGCTTGGAAAGAGCATGATCTGGCAAACTAATTTATAACGAGGCTCCAACAAGGGAGTGAATTTTTTCATATTGGATTTTCCCCACGAACTTTAAGTTTACTGGATTCTACTGGAGGAGGAGGAGATATTTCGGGGCCAGTGGCATTACCAGAAGTCATCTGAATTGTATTTCTTAGGGAATTTCTAATGGAGTACTCTAGTTCCAAGGTATTTTGAGAAATATTATCTTTTTGGAACACAGAGGATTTTGGTGTCTGATAAATTCTACTTATTTGATCTTGAACAAATTCCTTAACCTTTTTTATCCTCAGTTTCTTCTTGCAATAAGAATGCCAACATCCACAGGGGCGACAAATGCCGTGCTAAAATGTAGAGAATCTACCATATTTCCTGGCATATAACAGAATTTCAAAAATATAATTCTTTACCTAACATTGAAGTCAAAATTTTCTAGCAAAGTGCAGTTCCACTTGATTTCTGCTTTTTAAATATCTTGTTATCATATAGAATGTGTGTGACATTAGATATGCCTTATAGTGTTGTGGTTAAGTTCATGGACTCCAGAGTCAACAGCATGGTTTGAACCCTCGTTTATGGGCCCATTGAACTTGGGCAAAATATTTAACTTCATCTGAAAAATGAAATTTAATAGCACCTATCTTTTGGGTTGTAATGAGTTTTAAATGAGTTAATACAAGCAAAGTGTTAAGAACATTAACAGTCATATATTGAGCACTCCATAAATGTTTAATGATTAAGATCTCTAATGACGTTTTAAAAAGTAAAATGATTTTTAGAGAAAAAATATTTCCAAGAAATATTTCATTGACTTATTATCTTTCTAGTGGACAAACAAAAGTTGCTTTAAAGTTAAAATATCAGAACATTAAAAAGCACAAAAAGAAAAGGAAAGAAAAGAAAAGAATCCCTAAACAAGCTCTTTACTGAGTTAGCACTGCATACCAATCTTTGGTACGCAGGCATGGAATATAAAAAAGGTTAATATTCATATGTTTTCAATTGGTATTTTCACTAAGATTAAAAAAATATTGATTCCGGACTTCCAGTGGTTAAGACTGTGCTTCCACTGCAGGGGGCACAGGTTGGATTCCTGGTTGGGGAACTAAGTTCCCATATGCCATGCTGCATGGCCAAAAGACTAAATAAGTAAGTAAGTAAGTAAATAAATAAATAAAATGAGAATGTTTAAACAAACCAAAAAAACCCAGCTTTCCTTTTAAAAAAAATTGATTCACCATTCTCTTAAACTCTATGTATATTCTTAAATAAAACAAGGCAATCATTTAATTAGACCCTTTAATCTTTTGGGTTGTAGCAAATAGAATACTGATATGATCAGGATTTTGCTTAAATTTGGTTACATTTTTAACCAAAAACTGTTGTTCTCCAAATGAAGTTTATATTTAGCATGCCTCATACATTTCTATTCTCTTTATATATTCTATTCTCTCTATATATAATTCTAATAAGAAATCACATAAATTATTTGGTAAATTCTTATTTACCATGTTATTTTGTAAAGAATTCTAGAGTATGGACTGTTGATAGATAATTTTCAACATAGTAACCTTGACATATTTAATTTTTCTCTGATATTTTTAAAGCAAAATAGCCAAGAAACATAGTTAATGCTCAGGTTTCTTTGTAATTCAAGTCTCCAACTTTCCTGTTCAATAAGCACATTTTTTATATTTTTGTCATTAGAGAAAAGATGAAAGGACAGATAGATGGAAGAAAGAATTGAGAGAAAAAATAAGAGGTGAAATGGAAAAGAAAAAGGGGGAAGGAAAAGGGGAAAGAAAAATGGGAAAAACATGGGAAGGGAAGTGAAGATAGGCAGGCCAGGCAATAGAGGCCCCCCACATGATTTTCCATGGTGCTTTTGAAAGAGAGGAGATAACGGCAATCGTGATCCAGCAGGCTATGCTGCTCTTTACCCAGAGTGACTCTACTTTTATCTGTCTTATGTGTTAGAGTTTTCTAAATAAGGTTTTATTTGAAAAGAGGGTCTCTGCAGTTAAAGTTTGCAAACTTCTAAGGTCTTTGTCAGCAGCTCCGAGTTGCGCTCTTTGTTGCCTGGACATCGGGGAAGTGGTGGGGAAACTCTTCTCCAGCAATCCACTACAGCATCCACCAGTGTCAAGGGAGATAGATCTACACAGGTCTCAGTTGTGCACCTCGGTGGACAATTAGAACCTGAAGACGCTGTCAGCTCTACTGGTCTTCAGCAATAAGTGTTAGAGAATGTGTAAATTCTCTCTGTTTCTTTGAAAACTCCAGAAGCTACAAAACAAATTGCCCACATATCAAGTTATCTTGGATCTTTTCTTCCTGGAGAACAGCCTGATGAGGAGAGGAAAGATGAAAAGACTGTGTGTCAGCATCTTTATTTCCCTTGAGCAAAGCAGGATTACATAATTCTGCAGGTGGATGGTCAGACAAGCTCTGGGAATCAGTCTGTCCCTTTGATTAAGACTAGTAGCTTGATATTTTTATACTACTAAAATATGAAACTATAAGTATGTCTTACTTTATATGTGTTTCCCAACCTTAAGAATATCATAGAGTAATGAGGAAGAACATATATATTTACCCCTAATTTAAAACATGTTTAATAAAGTAAAATTTCAACCCTCATGGCAGAGGACATGTTTCATCCAGTATATAATTCTGTCACCTTTAGGGATGAAAATGTAAATCAAAGTTTACATCAAACAAAAACAAAATCAACCAAAGTCAAGAATATTCTTTATTCTTTACTGTTTTCTCAGGTTATTAAAAGAATGGACATTTTTCATTTTTAACCTTATCTCAAACATAGATCATTATGAATCTACAGTGCTAAGCAGTTATTCTCTATACATATTTCTATATGCATGTATTATATTTTAATAACAAACATCTAATGGGGAAATCCAGGTGAATGGTGAAGTACAATAATTTATTTTATTACTTGAACATGTATACAGCAGTACTGATAAATTGTATTGCTTATTTTCAAAGTTAGTAAAAACATACCACATGGACACACACCAAATTAGGTTGATTTTGAACAATATATCCTGTTATGTTCCAGACATTGTGTTAGGTGGTAGGGTTACCAAGATGAACAGTTCTTTGAACTTGAGAGCTCACAGTGCAAGGAGGGAAACAGAAATCAATCAAGTTTTTATAATGTGATATGATACTAACTGTATAGAGGTGTGAATGAAGTGCCTCGGAAGCATGAAATAGGGCTAGGAAAGATCCACAAGTCTGACTGTGTAATAAGCGATAGTATAGTCCTCCATATATTGCATTTCTAGATCAAAGGAAATCACCCTTTAACTGTTTTTGATTGGCTAATTCCTTACCAATTCTTAAGAATCACTCAGTGCTGGAAAATGAACCATGACTTGCCTTTAAGCATAATTATCCAGCTCTTTTTTGTGTTGTACAGAGAGAGCAACATGTACTCTTTAAAAATATAAAATTTATTCGCAAATGACACTGAATCTATAATAGTCCATAAGTCTTTACCTTTTGCAAAGTTTCCCCTTTAAATCATGTAATTATTATTTTCAAATGGAAATGTCTTTTTAACTTAAGAAGTAGAAGAGATGCATTGAAAAAAAAAAAAGAAACATCAAGTTGTGAAACATAGGAAAAGTAGTCTTCCCTCCCCTATGTAACAACCACTTTATTCCTTATACACCTCAGAAATACCTTTCAAGTGTGGCGTATATCCACTCAGAATTATTTTTATCTTTTTATTACAAAAGAGAGAAGCCTGTTGGTCACAATCCAGATATGCCAGAATTTAAAAATATGCACAGAATTTTGAAGACTTATTAAAAAATAATATAAAATATCTCATTAATAATTTTATATCAATTGCATATTTGAGAGATAATTTTGATATATTGTATTAAAATCATATATATTATTAAAATTAATTTTACCTGTTTCTTTTTACTTATTTAAATATAGGTAGGAGAAAATTTTAAATTTCATATGCAGCTTGGAGTTTTGACTCACATTACATACATTGGACAATGCTGGTCTAGAAGGAGAAGAAATTCTTCTCAATATGATTGCCCTTTCAGCTTACCTGAAAGTGAAGAATAGAGTAATGAACTTCTGAGGCAAAAGTAACAGAGTGTGTAAAGCTTGAAGGCAAGAAGAAAGCTAGGCAATTTCAGATAACTGAAAGGAATTGAGTATTCAGTGTGGGTAAAGTTTCTGGAAGAGAAGCAGACTGGCAAGTTCTATATATCATATATTGAAATAAATGGGTGGGTGGATGGGTGAATAAATGGATGGATGGGTGGGTGGGTGAATGGGCTGGCAGATGGATGAATGGATAGAGAGACAGAGACAGAGGGAGAGACATAAAATTGCTGTGTGGAGTACAGAAGTAGAGAGAAGCAAAAGTTGAAGCAGAAATACTGGTTAATTTGTTGCAGAAGTCTAAGCAGAAGATAATAGTGGCTTGGATAATGGAAGATATTGTCATTTTGAAAGGAGTGAACAGATTTGAAACATGGTTGGGAGATAGAATTAATAATATTTGCTGTTGAGTGTAGATGTTGAGGATGAAGACAAAGATAGAAGGGTAACCTTGTAGAAGAGGTTCCATTGACACTAAGTTGGAATTGATGGCAGCGATAGTTCAGTTTAGGAATTGTTATATTTGGGATACCAGTAGAGCTTTCAAAGTGAGATATTATATCAAATTGGTTTTTGTATTATTACTTATGATGTTTAAATCATGTTTGTATAATGCCTAATAGTATGCCCTCTGCACATGTTTAGTAAGTGTTAATTGTCTAGAGAAGCACATGATATTTTAGAATGAACATATATAACATAAGAGAAAAAAGAGGACAAATTCTCCCTTTGAAAAAGAATCTTTTTTGTTATAGACCAAACGATTCCTGAAGATGAAAATGACCAAAAAATTAAAATTAACACCAATGTTGTTTTTAAGCTATCAACACCTAATAGTCAAAGAGATAAAATGGCAAAAAGTTAGTTTAATTTATTGAAATCCAAAATGATTTAATTTTAGAAGCAAATTGATTGGATTTTTAATCAGCACAAATAAGAAACTGAAAAATCAATAGAAAAATGAATTATCAAAAAGTAAAGCAGAGATAGACAAAATAAAAAATTAAGAAAATGACCAGTGGTAAAGAGCAAAGATACATTTTTAGAGGAAGACAGAATTCGTAACATTAATTGATCTAACCAGATCTTTCTCTGTTTTCAAAATCTACTCTGTTTTCTCTAAGAAGGCAAGAAATAAGGGCAAGTTCAGAGTGCACAGTTCTATATATGTCATTAATTTGAGAAGGAAATTATCATAACCTGGAAAAACTACAGTGGAAATAATATTGTGAGAAAACAGAGAAACTTGTGACTGAGAAAAGGTAAATCTAGCCCCCAAGTAAAAGGATGGAGATGGAGACCATGGAAGTCGTGGTGGAGTAAAGCATGCAAGGTCACTGGATAAGCTTCTGGGAGGAGAGGAAGCACTTTACAATCTTTTTATGATTGTTGCAAACGTATTTATGAAAAACTATCTAAGAGTGATTTATAAGGGAATAAAATAAATAGAGATACATGGGCAGTGATCAGTGTTTAGGGGTCTGTTATGAAGAATTTCTGATTTAACTAACCTTCATTTGCCGTATATTATTTTCAGTTCCAGGTGGTAGGAGTATTTTTAACTTTTTATTTTTTAATTTAAATTCTTATAGCTTTGGGATCATTACAATATTGTTTCCCTAGTTATAGATTGGTTATTTGTTGTGGTATGCATATTTCATTGATTGTTTCATACAGCCTAATACTTTGTCCCTCAAGAAAAGAGTGGAAGATTGACAGAGACAGCTTTACTATAAAGTTGTTACTCAACATTATAGTAAAGAGCGTTTTGTCTTTTCTATCTTAAAAGTAATTTGAATATAAAATTATGTTTTTATCTTTATCCAAAAGCATAATACATTTCAGAGTAACATGTATGTTTATTCTTAAATTGTTTCATTCAGTAATTGTATTTTGAGTGCCTACTATGTGTCACACACTGGGATGTACTTTTAAAAAAAGTATTTTGTGCATTGCATATCTGTTTATTAATGCCATTAGTGCGAGCTTATCAGTTAGCTCTCCATATTTAAGTTTCGTATGTGGAAAAATGCTGATTTCCTCTACAGACTCACCAAGCAAGCTTGGTCCCTTGGCTCTACCCAAATCTAGATAAACAAATAGTCATTAAAATCTGACTAACTCATACATCTCATACACAACAACACTAAAATGTCAGCAGGTTTTGAAATAAGATGATTAGCAATGCAAATTTATCTACTTACCTGTGGCTTGCAATAAGCAGAATAAACAAAAACATAAATCTCAGGAGAACAGCAGCCCTCCAGAATTTTGCTTTAATGATGCTAAAGGACTCAGGACCTAGTTATTTAAATTCTTAAAATGTTCTTTGCGTTTATCAGGACTTTTTTTTTTTTTTTCCGGAAAAACTGTCCCCACACCAACTCAAGCAGAATGATTGCTTCCTCCTTTCCTTCCCACTGGTCCCAGTATCCCCTTCTTTTGTTTTATTTATCATACCATATTGCAATTGTGTATTTGCTTGGCCATTCCCTTGAGGTTCAGGATGGTGATATGTGACTTATCTGTTTGTGTATCCTGCACCTAAGCATCATGCATAGCGCATAGTGGGCATTTGTGGTTTGTAAAATTGATTTATTCTAATTGTGTAAAAAAAGCACTCCTATAAACATTTATACAGGCACACCTGTAAGAATGTAAACTATCAGTGAGAATGACAGAATTAAGGCTGAATCATCCCACCAGTTTATAACACCAATGACAAATAATATTTTCCCATATCAGATACAGTGATAAGGGAGAATAATTTGGCTTCAAAAATTATAGTGACATCTTGGGCTCAGTACTAGGGATGTAAAACTTTTTAGCTCTCTTTCCCCTCACCCACTCTTACCTTACCCTCCACTTTTAGATGCTGTTTTCTTTTGCAGTAAATGCTGATATCTATAATTGAGGTCAAGATAAGGTCCATTGATATAACAAACCATTAGCTGAAAACAGCCATCCTGCCAATTGATCTATTGCAGGCTTTCTTTTTATCCTGGGGCTCAAAAAAAAAAAAAGAGAGAGAAAAAAACCCAAAAGAAAACACCACCACCAACAGTATTCTAACACTTAATACTTAGTAATGACTGTAAGACTATTGATGTACAATCCCTTGCCAGCAGTTCACTTTAATATGGAAATAATCATCCAATCTCAACTGAACAGCTGTTTTAAAGCTATAGCATATCCAGCATTCAACTTCTCACCTGCGTGCATAAATTTGATAGAGGTGGTTATCTGTGTAGTCAATGTTATCTTTAAAATAGAATTAGCAGGCTTCAGATATCTCAATAACTGTAGATAGCCCTTCTAATCCTCACTAGCCCCCATATCTATGAGAAAAATAAATAAATAAATAAATAAATAAAGGAGGAGGGGATTTAAAGAATGTAATTAGATAAAGTCATCTTGGGAGAAAAAGAAATCCCTAAATAAAGCTAAATAGAGCTGACTTCTGAAATGAACCAGTAGAACTGTAAATTGGCATTGTCCTATAGCCAAGTTAAAGCTTTCAGATGAGGTAACGCTAGTAAGAAAGCAAAGCCAATTTGTGTTTGTTTTTTTTTTTAATAATACTGCTTTGTGTTGAACTTAGATTTTTTTTTAAATTTTATTTTATTTTTGGCTGCGTTGGGTCTTTGTTACTGCACGTGGGCTTTCTCTAGTTGTGGTGAGTGGTGGCTTCTCTTGTTGCGGAGCACAGGCTCTAGGTGCGAGGGCTTCAGTAGTTGCAGCATACGGGCTCAGTAGTTGTGGCTCGCGGGCTCTAGAGCACAGGCTCGGTAGTTGTGGCGCACGGGCTTAGTTGCTCCACGGCATGTGGGATCTTCCCAGACCAGAGATGGATCCCGTGTCCCCTGCATTGGCAGGCAGATTCTTAACCACTGTGCCACCAGGGTAGTCGCAAGGCCAATGTGTTTTTATACCTCAAGAGAAATGGTCATTTCTATCTGTGCCTGTTACATGTGGATTAGAGATGTGTCATTAATTGTGTCTTGTTACCAAAGCCATCAAAGTAAAGCTATAGCTAGGCATGTGTGGACTGTTGTAGTTCAAAAGACACATTGATCACAATGCACTGTGGCTATCATAAACAGATGATGGTTTACTTTACTGCTTAAGAGAAGGTCTTGATAGATACTTTTATTCTTATAAATTTTCTTGTAACTAGAGAACACATGACACTATTTAAAGTATACATTATATTCTTATATAATATAAGAATATAAGAATTCCTCAAGAGGAATTTCATGACTCAGAATTTCTTTGAGCAGTAACCCCTTCACATACATAGCTGAATGCTTATAAGTATGTGCAGGCAGTTAAATGGGTAGCATAGTACCTAGTAGAAAAGGGTTTCTCATCCCACCCCCAGTTTTTCTGCTATTTCATGTATCATTTATGGATAAACCTAAGAGTCATTAATTTGAACCATTTGTAGAGTACCAATCTTATAAGACTGTGCTTTATTTAAACTCAAAGACAAATTTTCTTATATAAATACTAACATTCAGCCTATTTTTTTGAACATCTTCTAAATGTATCTGCACATCACATTATAAAACATTTTACAATATTCCTAAGAATATGGAAGGGAAAATAAAGTTTTATTTTTTCAAAGCACTGACAGTTCTTTAAAAACCAATGTCCCACTTCCAATTACCTGTTAGACAATCCACTCTCATCAAAGTGGAGGTTCCCTTTCATGTCTGTCAAAGACTGAACTGCCAGAGCCTAAGCCTGAACTGCATACTTTGATCATCCAACACATTGACCAACCCTACATAAACATTGAACTTCCCATTGGTGTTTCTTAAAGAAACTAGAAGACAAAAGGCAGATTTTCTCTCAGATCTGGCCTCACTGCCTTTCCCCCTATAAATCGTCTGTATGCAAAATCTTTCTTTTCAAACAGGAAGCAGAGTCATTGCAACAGACCTGAAGTCAGTGATTCAGCTCAAGGGTCACCTCCTCATAGAGACAGTGCACGCCTTCTTAAATTGAAGTAACATCCTTTTCCTCTTTCCGTTGTGCAGCATTCTGTGTCTTCTATTAAAACAGTAATCAAATTATGACTGTTGATCCTTCTCCTTGTCTTTATACCCCAACTCTGGTCTCTAAACTGTGATTTTCTTGTGGGAACACTTGTCTTTCACCCCTGTATTTCCAGTGCTCAGCACATGCCTTAACAGTAGGCGCTAAATAAACTTTTTAAATTACTTCATCAAGCTGTGTCTAAATGGGATGCAGTTGCCCAAAACTCAACCATAATAACATCTTGTATATTGGCTTATATTTGTCCCTTAATCATTAACTTAATAGAGGAGCAAGTAGATATTAGACATAATATTAATGGAGAATTGGGAATGGGATCAATGTAAGAGAGAGGTTGGCAAAATGATAGATTATTTTGAGTAGGAAAGTATTCAAGATTCCAGTTAAATAGAATCCTGCAAATGCCCACTGCTTGACTCTCCAATTTATCTAAGCATCTTCATCCCACATTTTCTCATCATTCTGTGGCCTATTAGTTGCCCTAGTTTTCCAAGGGCAAAGCAGATTATTCAAGCCAGAGATTTATTTTAAGTAATGCTGAAATTATGAGCAGGCAACTAAGCAGTAATAAAATGTTTAATGTGAAAAGGTCACTGTATTTTAGAAACAAATGAAATGTGTACTATGTAAGTTTCAATGGCCTGCTCATACAAATAAACTTTAAGAAATCTGAAACCTAGAGTAATTCACCAGTTTTGCTTTACTTTGAAGAACAAAATAGGCCTTTGAGCTTTGTTTTCATCACTGAGATAACAACACATGCTTCCTAATAAATAACATACAAAATATTTAACATTTTCACCAAATTCTCTGAGGCTGTCCTATAATTACTATGGCATTTTCTTTTCTTTATTTTCTTTTCCTCTTTTTTTTTTCTTTTTTTCGTTGTTTTTCTTGTATGTTTGTTTCCTATCTCAACTTAAGCTTATAACTTGACTTGCATAAACGTTACACTGTTACCAGTTTACTAAAGTTTTAAAATCTAGGATTTTCCTATCACTATTGTCTCAGATTTTGCCTCCTCTATACTAATTTGTTAACTGACCTCTTAAACCTCCTTTCATCAATTCATGCCTAAACGTAAAGTTCTCTCTCTGAAGCATAATCCTCATTTTCCTTTTCTAAATTTTTTTTTTTCAAAATTACAACATCATTTGCAGCTGGAGTCATCTTTTTTCTTTCTCCTTGTGTATTTCCAATTTTGTCAAAATACTAAGACATGTAGAAAATAGCTCTGCATTCTCATGAAATTCTACCCATTGTATATCAACCTTACTTCCTTTTGAGAAATTTAGTCATAAGTTCTCTGCATTCTAACTCATTGATTCAAATTAAAACTGCATTAATAATTGAGTCACAAGCCTTTTTCTCCTTTCTTTGATTTGTATCACAAAACAATTAATATTCTGTTACTTTTTATATCTTTCTAGCACTTAATTCCAAAACATTTATACAACTTGGATATTTTCTCTAGGGTTTTATGCAAACTTTGGGGATTTTATTAGAATCTAAGAACTTTCTGAAATGTACCCATCAAAAGTTATCACCTCCATTATGAATTCTTTAGAAATGGATCCCAAGAGAAAGCTTGGCATATAACAAACCATCCAGGAACAAATTTAATAAAATCAATTTAATAAGTAGGGGAGTAACACACTAGAGTTGTTTTGATAACTGCATGTCTCTGGGGCATAGAGTAACACAAAGCCAAATGCCAATTGCTTTCAGTATCTTAAAAAATAGCTCAAATTAGAACTCAGGAAATGCCACACAATTGTTTTTTCTCAGACCAATTCTTTTTTTTATAAATTTATTTATTTTTATTTATTTATTTTTGGCTGTGTTGGGCCTTCATTGGTGCACATGGGCTTTCTCTAGTTGCGGCGAGTAGGGGCTACTCTTCGTTGCCGTGTGTGGGCTTCTCATTGCAGTGGCTTCTCTTGTTGTGGAGCATGGGCTCTAGGCACGTGGGCTTCAGTAGTTGTGGCACGTGGGCTCAGTAGTTGTGGCTCATGGGCTCTAGAGCACAGGCTCCATAGTTGTGGCGCACGGGCTTAGTTGCTCCGTGGCATGTGGGATCTTCCCGGACCTGGAATCGAACCCGTGTGCCCTGCATTGGCAGGTGGATTCTCAACCACTGCACCACCAGGGAAGCCCCAGACCAATTCTTATAATGCAGCAATCAAGGCAACGTATTCAGTGAGGTGTTGGGAGTGCTCCTGGGCAAAGGTAGTGATGTTTACATGCAAAAGAAACAAGATGCTTTTCAGAATCTTAGAAATTGTGCTGGAGAATTTCATATATACCTTTAAGCCCTGTTTTATGACTTGTTTAATGAAAGTAAACTACATACCATACATTCTTTCATAACCACTTAAATTTAATGACTAGTCTTTGTGATATATATGACTATAATCTCAATATTATAGAGAGTTTTATTTATGGACTAAGGTGTCTTATTTTTAAAATACTAACTTGTAATTGGACCAAGTTTTCTCACTATTATGTAACAGTGCAATAACTTACATAGTTTCTTTCTCTGGAAATACATATACTACATTTTTTTTCTGATGTATCAGATAATTAAAGTATCTATTATTTCTCCAGTGATCACTAATAGCCACTCATTTCTTACATAAAAGTAATCAAATGGCATGATAATAAGAGCAAATACTTATATATTTCTAATGCTATACTGACTTCTAAACGTATGACACACTTCTAAGCTCTTTACATATATTAATTCACATAATCATGACACTAACACTACATGGTAAGAATTAGCAATTTCCCCATTTTACAGAGGAGAGACTGAAAAGGTTTTGTGACTTGACTGAGATTTCATAGCTTATTAATGGTAGAGCCAAGAGTCAAACCCAGGCAGAGTGGCTTCATTGTCTTTACTTTTAACTTTTTTGCTGTTATCCTCTCCAATATAAAATTTTTGTGGAGATATACTTCTCTCACAGCACTGGGTTATAGATGCAAGATGCCCATGGATTTGGTTAGGATATTCTGAGTTCCATTTCTAGGTTCTTTTCCCCACAAACTTGATGAACATTTATTCTCTCATCTTTCCCATGTATAATCAAAGGACAGTAATAATATCCAACTCATAGGGTTTTCATGAAGTTTCAATGACTTTCTATATATCAAAGTACTTAGTGCAGTGATAAGTACTTAATAAGTGAAATCCAAAGTGTTATGTCTTTATTTTATTATTACATGCGACCTTTCTTGGACAGTTTCCTGTTGGGTCGCACCTTCCTCTGAGACGATCTGTTCTAAAATTATGGTGCCTACTTTCTGGAACAAAATGAAGTATGGTGGGATTTTTCATGTGGAAGAAGATAGGAGAAAGCCTACCTAACTCCATAGTTGCTCAAACTGAGCTGAACAAACACGTTAAGTAAACTAGAATTTGTCTTAATAGAGTTTACTTTTGTTTCTCAAATGAATAATTTTATTGTACACCAATATCTTAAAAATCATATCCACTAAAAAGAAAACTTCACTCAACATATATAACCCATTTGATTATGCAGTAAACATGTGTAACTTACAATGTTAGTCATGGAGGGATGCAGTAGTAAGCACATCAGATTGATATTAGTTAAATTTCTATATACTTAAATGTATTTTAAAATTCTCTTCCTGTAAACAATATAGTTTCTCTTAGCCTCATGAATTGTTACTTCCTGATCTATTAAGAGGCACATAGGTCAGAAAAATTGGAATGGCTCTTACCTCTTCAATTCCTTGCCTCACCTGCTTTTGTTAACGTGAACTTGACTGTTAACACGAGAAAGTTATAAACACTGGTATAATTCCAGTCTCCAGGGGGCAGAAAGTCTTTCTTTTTTAAGTCTCTAAAGTTTAATTTCTGAGTACTGAGCAACAGCAGTATTAAATAAATCAATGCAATAGCTAATATATAAATAAGACTTTAATTTTATGTGAAATGTCTCTCTGTCCTTCTTCTACAACTCAGCTATGAAGAATTCTCTAACAATGTTAAAATTGAAATATTTAACATATTTTTCACAAAATATGTAAAAATTATGTACACACAGTGATATAATCAGACAGTTTTAGGAGAAAAGAGTTGTTTCCCATTGGACATCACTAATAACTCTCCACTTGTGATCTAGAGTTGTAATCATTTTTCCAAGGTTACAGAAGTTCCTTTAACGAAATGGAACTGAAGAGGACATCACGTGTGGGACCTTCATAGAGTTAGAAAAAAGAACACAGAGAAGAATGAGACTTTGCTTGCCAATGTGCTTTTATTAAAGAGTGAGACCAATGTCCTGAGTGCCCAGTTAATCATTTAGTCAGTTTTACTTCACTTCATTAACTTTTAGAATACGCTTTAATTTTTTTCTTATTATAAAATAAATCAAGTTTATTTTAAAAACATAAGCAAACAAAAAGACAAAAATCATTTAAAAATCATGTAATCTCTGGATCTAAAATTAGCCACTGCTAACATTTTTTTTCTTTTTTTCTTTTTCTATGCATATACAAATAGACAAGGTAGTATTTTGGAATTTTAACCAATGTTTGGTGCAATATTTTCCTAAACTCCTTGTCCATTCCACCTTTCAGCTAGTCTAATGGTTCACAACCTGGAACAATATCTCACCCTACAAGGGGCATGTAAAAACGTGTAGAAGCATTTAGTGGTGGTCGAAGGACAGTTGCTACAACACGGCAAGTAAATCCATCACCCATAAATTCCTGTTAGCTCCTTCAAATTCCATTAGATGAATCTCTAAGAAAATGTCAGTGAAGTGGGGATGTGGGTAACTGCCTAACCATCTGAGATTTTAGTGTTTCTTCCTGGTAGAGTAAGGGCTCAAAATGAAACTTAAGTTTAGGTTAATGTATCAATAACTACAGTTTATTGCAAAAAATCAAGTTATATGTCTTCCGTAATTGAGTTTTGGGAAGAGACTTGTACCTGTCACATCAGACTTAATCTCTCTCTCTCTACATCTTCTTTACCTCTTTCCAACTCTTCTGCTTCCTCCTCCTTCTTTCTCACCCCCAAAAGAAAGGCAATTATTCTTTATATTCTGTTTTCCCTTCTTTTAGACATTTAATATTTTGGACACAGATGTCTTTGTTAGTTTTGGGGAAAGTGTTAGTTCTGAACTCACACTGGGAACTGAGTAGCTGCTTTTAAAGTTAGCTTAAATAATCATATCAAGAGGGTGGGTGTGACCAAGACTATATAAGATAGACATAGAATTGATTTGGGGTGGGTGGTCAGAGAAAAGAAACATTGCACATACAGTAACATTAGTTTAATTTTAACAGCTGGAGAAAAGCATCGACAATTGTGGAGAGAAGGAACAGAGGAAACAAACAAAATCCCAAGAGGCAGTGTTCCCTTATAATAAACCATTGTTTTATTATCAATCATTTGAGATTCTGGAAAAGACATTGTGCTTTCATTGGAACATTTTTGCAAAACATGTGGGGGGAACAGATACCTAAGGTTTTAAATCAGAATCTCTGGGGGGAATGGCATGTGTATCAGTATTTTGTTTTGTGTTTAAGATACAAATATTATTACAGTGTACATCCAATATTGGGAACCAGGGAGCAAACATGTCTGGGTGAGCACTCAGGTAAAGTCCTTCAAGGACAGAGCAAGAAAGTCAGTTTTCAGGAGTCTAGGGAATGTGGACCAGCTTCCAGATTGGATGCTTCTATAGGCTAGTCCAGCTTGAACTCACTGCCACTGAAGCGCCATGTTACTACAGAGGCTGTTTAACACTGGAAACCTAGGAAAAATTAGAGCAGTGGAAGTTTCTAGCTTAGGTGTAAGGAATAAAAATATTATTAAAATTGTTGCAAGTGAAAAAGGTTTCAAGAAATATAGTACAAGTAAATAACTGATGTAATGGCAGTGATTACAAATAATGGGCTTAATATTTTCATGATATTTCTTTTAAATTACATCATATTTTGTTTAAGTTTCTTGATGGGTAGTATCTTTAATACTCTTAGAGAAGATTTCATAGTTTATTTTCAGAGGAGTAAATTAGGGTGCCACCACTTCTGGATTGAGCATGTTTTGACCAGCCATGTGTTCTAATGATGTCATTCATCTGATGCACGTTTCCAAGAGACTGACAGGTGCAAATAGAGCTAACACATCTGACCAGGACGGGCAGAGGCTCAGGGATCACACTTTATTGTGGGAATAGTTAAGGCCTTATAGAAGTTTTATAAGCAGACATCCAACTAGGTTGATCTAAGTGACTTTTCTTCTCAAGGAAACAGATTTCAGAACAATTAAAATACTAAGTAGGCACAAGCTACACACGATTCAACTCTTATGTAACGTGGATGAAACAAACAGACAAAAACTAAAGAAGATATTCCCCAAACTTTAAAAAGTTCAATTCATCCAGGAAGACTAAAATCTAATACTAACCACCAGTGTAAAAGTTGTTTAAACATTTGTTGGAACCTTTTCTTCCCCAAAGTGTAAAGTGAAATCCCCAGACATCCATTTCATTAGTATAATTTAACTTCATAATTTCAAATTCATATAATTTACATTTTATGAGGTCACTCAGAAAAGTAGGGCTACTTTAATAACATAAATGTGAAATCAAGTTGACATTCTTATACCTTCTTTTTTTTCATATTTATTGAGGTATAATTGACAAGTCATTTGTATTCGTTTCTAATTTATTTTTCTATTCACTTTTCTTTGCCAACAGTTGGCAAAATTAATATTCATGTGCATTGGTAGTAGCAAATGTTAACCAGTTTTATTATTATTATTATATAATCCTATTTTCAATTAAAGGGTTTCAGGACTTGAAAGAATAGTTGAGTTTTGTTCTTTGGCTTTTGCTTCATTTTCCTTAACTGAATCACTACTAGTATGTAAAATAGGATGTAAACAATTGCTCTGATTGCTCATGATTATTATAAAAGTCAGATAAAAGCATCCAAACTTAAACAATACTATACTATTATCAGAGCATCGCATCTTACATGTTTAGAACCGAATTGATTAGACCATGTACCAATCCTGTGCAGTCCCTTGCGTTTAGGTGAATAGTGGCAATAAACAATTTTACTACTTTTGATTTTTTTAATGTAATGAAGACCTGCAAAAGCTTTCTAATCAACCACACATCTACATTTAAAATTAAGTTACAGATTTATTAGGAAATGCTTTATTCTTTGTTTTCTTAAAAATCAGTTAACTTGGTACCACAAATACTGTTGGCATCTTGTTATTTAACATAATATTTGGTATACAACTCATTATTTTCTTTCTATTTTAAACCCAGATGTGTACAATATATATATATAAATGAATACTGTTTATTCATTGGTCTAAGCACCAGATGTTTGTTAATTAAGTACTTACTATCTATAAAGTGTGAGGTATGCTGTTAGACATTGAGTTACAGCAGTGACCAAAAATGGCCAAATGTCTGCTCACAGGAAGCTCAAAGTCTAGGATATGATGAGGGGAGCCAGAAAATACAGAAACAAATACGAATACGTGAACAGGAAACATTTTTGGAACCAGAATTGCTATGCAAAGAATTAAAACGGAAGTGATAGGGGTTTAATGGGTCTAGATAATGAGATTATGGGGTCAGTAAAGGGCTCTGGGAAAAGGTGACATTTAAGATGCAACCTGAATGACTAGAAGAAGCCAGCTGTTTGAAGAGCAGAAGAACATTCCATGCAGAGAGGTGTTACCTAACGTAACAGCTCTTATGAAAGCCCCAAACCAGGTGAAGCTTGGCTGTAGAACTGTAGAGGTAGGCAAGGACAAAATTGATTTGTGTGTGGATTTTATGACACGAATGATAGAAAAACCTTAGGATATTATAACAGGAAAGAAAAATAATTGGAGTTTTGCTGTAAAAAAGATAATTCTGGCTGCTATGAGTGGACCAAAGAGGGGCAGGAGGGGAGCCAGGAGATCACTGCAATAGTTGAGGAGAGGGATGGTGGTGACTCAGATGCATGAAATTATAATTATGAAAGAAATCTGTTCAAACATGTGTGGGACAACAGAAACACATTTGTAGAATGTTCTGTGAAATCCCCCTCTACTACTTTATTGTCACTGACCTTATTTGTTATTTTCCCTCATATCTAGAGCTTTGGGTCAAATGAATAATTTAATAAATGTATACATAGAAGCATAGTTTTAAAAAAGCCTTGAGAAGTTTAAGCAATTAAAACATATAGTCATTTCAGTTTTCTCATATGTAAAATGAGGGTCTTATATTATTAGATGACCTCCAAGGTTATCTTCTGCTCTATTTACAGACAAGGGCAATAAAAGTTTAAAAACAAGACAGAGAAAGATCTGTGAAGCATGGAGGAATCAGAGAAGGCTTTCTGAAAATGTGAGGTTATTTGAACTTTGAAATGCTTGGACGAACCAGAATTTTTTTGTTTATGAAATAAAATACAGAAAATAAGCCTCTTCATCAACCTTCCCTGTTACCTCTTTCTAACCAAACCCATCAGAAAAAACAAAACAAAACAGTTTTATTATCTTGACCTTCTGATCTGATAAATTGTTTTATTAGATGGTTTGTTAAAGTCATTTAGGTTTGAGTTATTCATTTTGTCTAGAGAAAGGATGCACTCATTAATTTTAAGAAAACGAAGACCTCATTTGAAAACAGCATACTATATACATCATGATTACTACAAAAGAGAAAATCTTTTAAAGCCAAATCCATATTCTGGTGTGGCTGACAGCTAAAGAAACTGGTTTTTAAGTGTGGAACAGTTGGCTTGTTCAGAAATTCTTCGAGGGGGTTGCTCAACTACTCTAAAAAGTTCTTTGGATATCAGACACATGAACTGACTGCACCACTGCAAAACTGTTAGGGAGCCCACAAAATACCATCTTCCTAAAAGATAATCTACAAATTTTTTAAAAGTTGAATAATTTTATTTTTGCAATGTTAATTGCATTATTTTCAAACTTAGAATTCAAAAAGTTCTAAGATGTTTTTTTCTCTACCACACTGTATTTTCTAGACCTAGACATTTTCATTGGCTCTGCAACCACCGAACTATTTTCTTATCATTAATTCTTAATCAGTATGTGCTAGCAATGACTGAATTTCTTGTATTGCTTTATTCAATGTATACCCTTCAGTGAAAGCTTATAATTTGTAGAAATTAAATATTTGTTTCTGTACTTTGTTGAACATAGTAGCAATGACATATTTGTTATTCTTCCAGTAATAAGTTTAAACTGGAAGTTTCATTTTAGACTTTTTACATAGCAAGTATCATACAAAATAGACATATTTGAATGATATTCAAAGTGTGTGGTATAAATTCACTAGACTCAGTGGGAAAATATTTTTAAATTATTCTTAACAATTTTCAAGGACTTTGTATTTTAAAAATCATGTTTAAATATTCTTAGATAGATGTATTTCCCTGAAAGGAGATTCCACAGGAAAGTCAGGAGCTATAAAAAAGAGGATAGCCATGGATTATTTCCCCCAGAAGCTTTTTTGACAATTTTAGTTCTTTTCTGGAAGTTGTTCTAAGACTATGAGAAAAGAAAAGTCAATATGTTTTCAAATAAATATGATTGCTTAAAAATAAAGGAATGCAATGAGCTATTTTGTAATCAATCTGCTAATAATTCAGTTATTCAAAGATATTTCTGCTAGTTATTTAGGTAATTCCTATGAACTGTGTACCTTTCATACTTTAGAAGTCAAAGTTCTTGATCATAACCACCATGTGTGTTGCTTCCTTGCCGGCAGTGGTGTTTCTTGAAGTGGAACTGTGCTAGCCAGAGAGAAGCAGGTAATTGAACCTTGAGACTCTTAGCCGTCCCTCAGGGAATTGCCAGCCAGGGTTTGCATCTCATTTCTGCCATTCATTCATTCTGTGACATTTGCAAGTTTGCTGCACGCCCAAGTCCCGGTTCCTTCATGCAGTGATTTTGTGTGATTATCAGGATTCTTGAGATAGTTAGTACCTAGGATGGGATGTAGATGAATATATCCTTTATACACTTCAACCCTCCCTCCACAATAGTTTGTTTAGTACTACTAGTTAATCTTTAAAATCCATACCTTCCTTTGATAAACATAATAATTCCAGTCCTCCTTTAATGTTATTTATTTATTTTTAGTTTAGTTTTTTTTTTTTAATTTTTATTTATTTATGTATTGGCCGTGCCATGTGGCATGTGGGAACTTTGTTCCCTGACCAGGGATCAAACCCATGCCCTCTGCATTGGAAGTGTGGAGTCTTAACCACTGGACCGCCAGGGAAGTCCCTCCTTTAATGTGATTTATAATTGCATTTATGTCCTACTATAAAATAAGATGACACCTATAATAGAAAGCTTCTATTTATTAAAGAGTTCAAAGACTACACAGTTCAATAACCTTTTGATGTTGTTATTTGATTTGTCCTTTATATATTAAAGCTGCAGGGTTCAGTCTCCTTGATGGCCTTTTCCCACCACCTTCTAACTAGATGAAGAAATCTCCACTTCTTTCTGGCTCAGAGAAGAGAGAGCAGATGTGTAGCAAAAGAAGAATAAATAAAGAGTATTAGTAAGAACAATAATCCCAAATGATGATTTTTGAGCTCTTCGTGCCATGCACTGTACCTAGCACTTTATACACATTATTTCAATTGACCCTCATAACAGCTCCACGAAGTGAGTATTATTACTGTTCCTATTAAATAGAAGAAGAAACTAAAGTTTAGAGAGGTTAAATAAATTGCCCAAGGTCACTAGTAAATGGTAAAACTAGGATTCTAACCATTTTCTGCTTTTAAAATGCATCTATAACATCTTCCTTAAAAAATGTAGACTCTTGTTAGAATTTAGCTCTTAGAAATATTTAGTGCATCAAACATGTTTTATAGATGAGGAGAGTTAATGCAAGTGTCTAGACAGATCTAAGACTAGGAACCTTGCCTCCTGGCCTCCTGTTTAGAGCTCTTTTCAGTAGAGTGCAAATTTTCACCTCTCAAGCTGTTTGGACTGTGTAGAGTGCTGAGCTGCTGGAAGTGTCACAGAGAAACCCAGCAGGGTGAGGACTGTGAATAGATTTTATTAATTCACCAAACATTTGTTAAGCACTTACTACGTGCCAGGAACCATGATGGTGTGGTATGGAAACAAAGACTGATGACAAAATTATAGCTATAAAATGTAGTTTAGAAATTGGTGACATTAGAAATGTTATTATAAGTTATATTCATTAGTGTGTATAAATTTATATATACAGTCTACTCATAGCAGTAAATTTATTTGTATTTCTGGATTTATTTGCTTTCTTTGTAGAAATGTTCTTTAGTTTCTAAGCAACATAGGAAAAATGTTGCAGACATTATTTTATGAAGTGTATTTCAGTGATGGCTTTTAGAGGTTTTTGTGTATGCCTTAAAACCATAAGCAATCTTGCTTATAGACATGTTTTGCATGGAGAAGGCTCATAGCAATTGACAGATGAGCTCTTTAAGGTACCATTGCTCAGTATCACTGATGAACGTTCCCTGGTAGATAATGTCTTTCCTGGAGGATACACATTGATGCAATTAGTTGAGACAAATGTTAGGGGTTAGGGGTAATGTCTCTGGTAGGCTATATTTGAGACTGTTGGAAACCTCCCAGTAGTCTTATCTAGAATGTTGAACAGTTTGCTTGGCTCTTGGAGTCCAGGAGTTTTATCTTTGGAAAAGGTATTCTTCTACCCATGTATGTTGCCTCAGGTTTAAAGAACCTCCTCAAATGATTTCCATGTATCATCTGGCCATGATATCTCTTATCAACATTTCTGGATTTGGAAGAGAAGGGCGAGTGGTTGCTTTAACTTTTTAGCATTGTCCCCGCTTTCTTTCCCTACCTGTTTGAAGGCAATGCAATAATGCTAATAACAGCTGTATTTATTGGCATAGTATTATATCTTAGACACTGTTCTAAATACTTTACATGTATAAGCACCCTTGGTTATCACAAGTTTATAAGGAAGGTACAACTATTATTTTCCACATAATAAGTGCTCAATAAGTATTAGACAATGATATTGGGGCTTTGGGGAATTTAAACTCATTTTTATTACTGTAGGTGTAAAATATATATGCCCATGGATATACATATATATCATACAGTGTACATATATTAATATATACTTATTACAATGATCTACTTGTCTGTTTGCAGAGAGAGAAAGGAACAAGACTGGAATGAAAAAAAGAATGAAACTATTAATACTGGTTATGTACTTTTTTTCCCTTATCTTTTCTTTATTTGCCAGATTTTGTGCACTGAAGATGTATGCTTTTATTACTAGAGAACTAAAAGCTGTTGCATTTTGTAAAGCACGATAACATCATTCAGTTTAGCCTTTTTTGGGCTATCTTAGTAACCACTGAAACAGCAAGGTGACAAACTAAAAGATGTTAAAAATTCTTGCACACAAACACATGGCCTTGCATTATGAATAGGTTAGAAATAAGAGCCCTCTCTATGTCTCTATTGGGTTAAGTGCCACCTCCTTATGCTGCCATAGCCCCAAAGGCCTATCTGCCTCACTACACTGATCACATCATGTTACAATCACCTCTACATTTTTTTCCTCCCTCAGTAGGTCAGGATATTTTGAAGGACAGGACTTTGGTTATCTCTGTATTTGGTATAATACCTGGAACATAGTAGGTGCTCAATAATTGTTTTCGATTCAGAAATGTTCAAGAAATACAGAGTAGGTCCCTCTTTTTCCTTCCAAAGTTCCTAGTGGTGGAAAACTCTTTGGAATTGATTCACTTCACCCAGAACAACCTTCCTTCCTCAACATTCATTCAGTCCTTTCAACAACATGACTTGCATACTCCTGGGGTTGAAAACCACTGCCCTGAGAGAATCCATTCTATTATTGACCACCTATATTTATTGGAAAGGTTGTCTTTCCAGGGAGTTGAAATGTTTTCTAGTTAGAAACAGAACAGTGAGGAAAAGAATGAGTTTGGGGGGAGGGGGAGAGATGCATCTTCCTATTGTGAAGGAAGAACTTGCTGAAGCAATGGTGAAGGTATGATAGTATTTTTAAAGGACATTAACATAATAAATTTCCTGAGAAGAGGGAATCTCAGCTCTTAAAGTTCCCAGTTTATTTTTATTTATTTATTTTTCCCAGTTTATTTTTAATATATTTATATTACTTTATAGTTTTTCCTATGAAGATGACCTACAACTGTCAAAAGTAAATATGTAAAAAAGATGACCTACGCCCAGTTGTCTATTTCTCTGCTCTTCAGTCAGATGTCAGCCTCCAGACACTAGTGCCAACATGAAAGGGTCAGGAGTGAGCAGAAAGAGGTTGAGTATATGCCTGATTGTCATCTATTATCAAAAAGCTTTTATTTATCGCCCATTTATATTCAGTGCTGAACAGAATGAGCTGTATAAATACAGCTAATATTTTATTTCTGAGATTTCACAAAGCAAGACAACACACATGTAGGAATACTTAAGGTAAAGATATACAACCTTTCATTAATGTAACATCCTGACCTATGTAATTTCAAATATATCTTATTTGATAATTTTTAAACTTCTAGAAGGTAGAAAAGAAAATATAGGCAGGATGTACCCAATATTTTGTTTGGATGTTGAGACTGATGATATCACATATGCACCAAGAGGTGCATTTTATTAAGGAAAATGAAACAAACAGGGGGTAAAGGGTAGGTATTATATTTATATTATTATATACTAATATAATATAATATATAATTATATAATATATATTATATTATATAATTATATAATAATAATATAAATATAATATATTATTATATTTCTATTATATTTATCGAAAAAGATAAAGATGGGGTAAAGGAAGATAAATGTTTATTCTGTATACACTACATGCTCATTCCTATGTCTTATAATCTACTGAATTGCACAACATTTCTGCAGCTTCAAAAATGAGGAGCATGGCACTCAGATTTTAAATAAATTACCCAAGTCATATGATTTGTAAGTGGGGAAGCAGTAGTCACACTTAAGACTTCATGAGTTCAGATATCTCTTTCTACCATCTTTCTACCCAATTAGAGAGGATAGTTTAAAAAAAAAAAAGAAAGTTTACATTTGCAATATGGAAAATATAAACATTTTTGAATATATTTCAAAATCGAATGTGACTTTTTTCATTATTTATTATTTTTACTTTCTGTGGGTCCCTACCTTCTCATTTAACACATTTGTGAATTAAGTTAGATTTATTATCTCCATTTATCAAATGAGGATATTTGACCACACCCATATATATTGTGTAAGTGGCAGAGCCAAAATTTAAACCTAGGTATATCTAATTTCAAAATCACTGTGATTTTCACTACTATTTTCTAACTCTTAATGTATTTACCCACAGACAATCAAGAGTTGGTTCTTCATTCCTTCAGAAGTATTTCTTCAGTAAAAGTCTAAATCAAATTTGTTCACAATAATATAGGCAATAGTGTTTTCTCTAGATTGTAATTTTCTTTATTTGAGAATCTGGATAAGAGGGAAATTACCCTTATCCCATGAAAGTAATTTTTTTCCTCTTGCAGATTTTCAGCCTATAGCTATGTGTTACCCACTGTAGCTTTCTCGTGGCTCTCAGATGCACTCTATGGGTTAGCTCATTTAATTCATTCTTATAAGTGGATAACTTTATTGCCTTTTTGTTTCAGTGCTCTGAATTCCCTCTAATTTGTTGAGTTGTCCGATAGAAGGGGATAAAGTGGAGTAAAGTAATAGTCTCCTCATGGAACTCATTTGTCTTCCTATTTATCTTTCCTTATGTGTGTACAATCGACTCTCAGTTATTTGCATGGATGAAGAGGGAGCATCGTAACATGGATAATCCAAAAGTCATTTACAGAAGATTTACCTTCATGATTATCTTTTGTGTAGGTGATATTCCCTACATACACTTCAACTACACTCATGAGGGAAATGAAGACCTATAAGTGTGCTCAGTGTCAAAGAACAGCCAAGTTATAGTGGAATTTTTTTCCTGCAAATGATTCATATAGAGAAAAATAGAGAATTCAATATATAAAGTCACCCTATAAAAGTACATATTATCCTATTTGGAGTACCATCTTGAAAATCAGAATTTGGATTAAACTGTAATCTCTTGACTCCTTTCTAAGTATAGATCTGTCAGTACTGAGACATGAATGAAAATCTGTATATATTTGTTTAAAGGAATTTCCCTAATGCCTCACTTATGGGATTGTAATTTATTTTGTCAACCTGTTTTGCCAGTTTGTCTGGCTACGTTTGCTTGTAATAAATCCAAAATTCCTTTTAGTGTGGGCAGTCTTTTGCGTAGTCCCTTTTACATTCCAGTTTATATCTTGACTATTTTACTGTTTCTGTGTTGATGGTGCCTTCCAATTTAATGTCATTTTCAAATTTCACTTGTGTGTTGTTTATGCCACTTTGCATGTCAGTAATGAAAATACTGAAACTCAGGACCTAAATCAACCTTAGTGGCAGCTCACTCCTCCCCCCAGCTCTGTCTCTGACCATTTATCATTACCCGCTATTTGCAGCTCTTTAAATGGTTTTCAAACCATCTGAGAATAATCATCTCCAAGACAATTTGAATTAATATTACAAGTCAGAGCTTATGAAACATTGAATTAAATACTTTTTGAAAATCCAAATATATTACTTGTACTGCATTCCCTTTACCCATTAATTTTCTAATTCTATCAGAAAAAACAATCAAGTTTGTCTGTCATGATTTGTTCTCTATATATCCATACTGCTCATTTATTACTCATGGGCCTTCCCTTATCTTTTTCTATGTACAGATGCTTTATCTTAATGGCTTCTATTAGTAAAAACAAATGATACTATGTTACTTCTTGTACGGTCAATCATAGAAGTGTTAGACTTGTTCATTTGTTCATCAGTAGATGTTGAGGACTTACTCATTTATGTGTTCCCAATGTAAATCTTCATGGACAAATGAGCACACTTAAAGCTGACTGACACATATTTGGTTGGTCAAGAACAGAGAAGTCTTCTCCATTTTTCTACTATATGACACTAATTCTAATATATATTTATAACTACATGCATATATATAATTTAACTGGGGTTTTCACTCTTTTATTATGTTACTACTTTTCCCTAGGACACTGCTTCTTATATATTTCCCTAACATTTTAGTGACACCAACATTATTCAGAATCTTCCAAAAAGCACTGCCAAGAAAGTGGTCCCTTTCAGATTTTTAAGACTGAATGTAGTATGGATCCAGTTTATGAAAAATAGCTATTCTTATAGAAAGTCAGAAATACTTTGAAAAACTGCAGCTATTTTCTTTCATAATGATTGTCTTTAATAAGAAAGAGCCCTGTTCTAATAGCCACATATGCCATTTTACTATGCCAAAATATGCAAATGCTCTCATAAAGTATTATTTTATAGTCATTTTTATTTCTAAATTTCTTTGCTCAGAATCTGCTTTTATTACTTTAATTTTAACATCATTTTAACAATATTGCCACATTTAACAAGCAAATAAAAATCTCCTTGAATGTTCTCCTTCTTTCTTAAAAATTAAACATGTAAGATATTTTAGGAGAAGTACATATTTTATACAAATGTGAGTTTATAAATACTTAACAATTTATAATTAAATGAATTAATTGCTACATATATAATTTAAGTGTAGAGCCAAAAATTGTAAACATCTGCTTTTCTACATAAATGTGAAGATGGTCTTATTACACGATAGAATTCTCCCTTTCAGATCACTGGATTTACAGTGGTTCATCCAATAGAATGTCACTTACTGAAAAATTATTTCATAAATGTGAAAAATCACTTTACTTTTTATCTTCTAGGTATTCATTCTTTAATATTATAATTGTTCTTTGGAACCTTTGCAATGCAGTTACACAGCCAATTCTTGGCTATAGTTGAAGTCTCATAAGTAAATGACAAAATATCTTTTTAAGCCTAATGAGGGCTGAAGTTTGCCAGGTGAAATGCTTTGTAATTGTTTGATGGTTGCTGCCAGTAGGAATTAATGTCACATGGAATCTTAGAGCTGACAACCCCTTAAATACATACATATATTCTTAATTTTTCACTGGTAATATAATGTTACATTCAGCTTCGATCACACAAGGAATGCATATGTTTATAGATTCAGCTGCAGTCAATGACCTTTTGAAAAGAATTATCCAAAATGATACATCCTGTTTCATTAGAAGCAGAAGAAGTAGGAAAAGTGTGTGGCTTTTGGAAGAGCCTCTCCGTAAGGAATAGCATCATTTTAATCAGGAAATTAGTTCGGGCTCAAGCACAGGAGGTGCTCTCATTGGCATGCTTACCATAACACCAGTCAGAAGGTAAAAGGAGTATTGTGTTTTCGTTGGACCTCCTCTGATTTGTGCCCTTGAGAGAGTGTGATGTTGTTACATGATCAGTCCCATTCTGTCATCCAGAAAAAGCTTTTTTATTTTTATTGGGTTTTGTTTCATTTTTTAAAACTAATGCCCAATGGTTCATACTCTTTCTCCTTTCTGAATGGCATGCAAGCATTATAGAAGTTTCCAGAGCAGTCTAAAAAAGCATTACCCAGTAATTCATCTCTAAGATACATACCTAACAAGACATATGCATCACAAGACATATATATACTAACTTATACAAATGGAGTCATAATATACATATTGCTTTATAATTTATTTTTTTCACATCTACTCTACTCCTTTTCACTATTTCATTTTCCCTTACATGAAAAGCATAACTTATTTTAACCATAACCATTGATTGAGTTTTGTGTTCTTTCCTTTTTATGATTAAATATAATGTTATAATAAACATTCATGTATGTATATGAATATACTAAATGCATACACACAAACATAATTTTCTAGAAGCAGAAATATTAGGTCAAGAATTTGAAAATCTCATTATTAAGAGACACTGCCAAATTCCACCTTCCAAAAATTATATCTATTTTCATACCCTTTATGTTTGCCAGCAATAGCCATTATTATTTTTATTCTTAACCACTTTCTATATATATTTTAAAGAGCCAATGGGCTCACTAATACGATTAACATATCTAATGAATTAACTAGCACAGCCGAAAGAACCAAGATGCATCCTACTAAAATTGTCAGTTAGGTTCCTAGGAAAGAAACTGAGGTGTTTATGCCTTTAATAATTGAGTTTGTGCTGTATAGAATTTGCGGAATGACCAACTCTATTTTATTTCTTGTTATGACAATTCCCATAGTCTCTTAACAACCTCCATTAAAGAAAGTTAATTGTAAGAATATGAACGAACTTATATGGTACTATTATTAAACATAAAACAAATAAACATCATCACAGAGACTTCAGGTTAGGCAATGTGTCTTTTTACTTGCTGAATACCTTATTACAAAGTATTATATATGTCAGAGCAAGAGTTTACACATATGACCATAACATTTTTCCTCCCCTCTCACAACTAGGTTCAGATTTCCTGAGTCTTGTTTCCTTGTTAATACAAAATAAAAATAATGTAATCTAACCTAATCTAAATTAATCTATGTATGTATGTATATGTAATGTAAGCAAAAGCTAGTTTCTGTGTGTGTGTGTGTGTATATGTACAATTTTTTGGATAATGGAAGCTAATTCCAGACCAATAGATATGAATCTTAAGATTATATAGTAGACTTATTCTAAATCCTGTAGACTTATAAAACTATAATCACTTTCTATTCAACTCATCAGTCATAGAGTGCCAGCTCCTCACATAATGGGAATTTAACACAGAGCTGGTATCCTTCAACTTAAAGAAAATAGGCAAGAAAGAATAATACATTTTAGGAGGTGGCTTAATAAATCTTTTAAGGTTAAGGTCTATAATATAATTGTTTTTCAAGTATATAATTGTTATTCAGTCTTAGTTTTGCCATGCATTATGAATGTGTTTCTAGTGAAGATCATGATTTTTATTTTAATTTACATGTTTTGCCTCTTAAAACCACCATAGCCTCAGAGTTCACCTAACTGAAGATCTGCTAGTAAAAGGTCATTCTTTAAATTCAAAAGTTATCTGAAGGTTTACATTGCAAGTTCTTATGAATTTTTTTTTAACATTTCAATTTAATTTGTGAAATTATTCATAGCCTCTCCACTGGTTCCCTCCCTATCACCTCTAAAATGACAAAATGATGAAATATACTGTTTGGGAAACATCTCATCCAACATGTTTTGAAGCATCCTCTTAAACTGATTATTATTTCTAAATGTTTGTAAATGTTATTTTGCTGAAGCGAATAAAAAGGGAGGTGGTGAGGAAGGCAGGAGTCTGTTGTCAGAATGATCAACCACACTGCATTCAACATGCTGGTTATGGGAGATGGAACACAACTGAGCATCTTGTGAGTAATGCTTTTTTAGACTGCTCTGGAAACTTCTATAATGTATACGTAAGTTAAATTTTAGTAGACAATGACAGTTTTTCCCCAAACTTCTTGTACTAATATGCATTTACCAACATAATCATTCCCATTTTTTCATATCTTTTGTAACTTGATTTTGCAGGTCACTTCAATTTTAGACAATATAATAGGTGTGTAGTGGTATCTCATTGTGGTTTTAGTTTGCATTTCTCTGGTTTTAATTAGGTTGTACATGTTTTCATATGTTTAAGGACCATTTTTATCTCTTGCACATTTTTTATTGGATGGGTCCTCTTTCCCTTATTGAACTATAAAATTAATTTAAATAATTTGACTACAAGCCCTTTATAGGTTACATGTGTTGCAAGTATATTTCCTTTCAGTGGCTTGCATTTTCACTCCCTTAAACTGTCTTCTGATGAACAAACATTTTGAAAGTGTGCATGTTAATCTTATTTCTTAAAAACAAACAGTTTTTCCACAAGCCGTATTTCAATGGCAATTTGGCTTCTGTGCCCTTTGTACATAGATGTTTCTTTGTCCAAAAATAACCTGGTTCTTGACCTCACTTTTCCCTTAAACTCCATCAACCTTTGAACTATCTTTATTCTCTCCAAAATCTTAGTTTTTCCTTCCATTTACTTCATTAAAAAACTATATTTCAACTAGATCACTTATATTCTAATTATTTGTTTACTTTTCTGCCTCCCTAACTAAACCACAAAGTAACTTGTGGGCAAGAAATATCACCTCATTCATTTTTCTGATATGTAGCCTCGTGTAGTTATTAGTTAAT
Organism: Phocoena sinus; assembly: GCF_008692025.1. Taxonomy (NCBI): domain Eukaryota; kingdom Metazoa; phylum Chordata; class Mammalia; order Artiodactyla; family Phocoenidae; genus Phocoena; species Phocoena sinus. The sequence goes on from NC_045769.1 coordinate 25,081,898, forward strand.
GCTTAAAAACAGGCACTTAATGAACACTGTTGGATCAAATTACATCAAATTTATCTTCTTTATCATACGGTAAAATCCAATAGGGTAAAGCATCTGTCTTATTCATTTTTATCTCTTTTATAATCTACTACTGTACTTTTTACATGAAAGATACTTGTCAAATATGTAGTGAATTGTCTAAAAATTTGAAGTGATTAAAAGTCTGAAATACGGCAAATATTTTAAAATAACTAATGTTTTGTTAATTCCAAATGTAAACTATGACTTGAGTTAGGTTAATATGCACTAATTAGATATAGCCCTTCAGAAATAGTTTTAAATATTTTAAGTAGATTAGATACCAGATTCATCATTAATAAACCAATTTCTATATGTATGTATAACATTTTCATTCTTTCTGTGTTTGGTTTCTTTCTTTAGTCATTCTAAATTATGATTTTGCTTAAATATATTAATAGATAGAATAACTTTAAAACTCTGTAGTTAAAATTATGAGCAAATTAAGACATGCACCTTGCTGCCAGATTCTAACTTGATATTATCATAAATGTGACATTAGAAGAAGTCAAAATGTCTGAAACTTTAGTTTTTAGCCAAAACAGATTTATTTGTGCCCTTTTCCACTTTGAAGTGAAGTTTTCATACATAATCTTGGTAGTAAACTTCAAAGATAGATGAGATCACATTGAAAATACCTTCTTACTGAACCCCATGACTGCTACATCATTATTTTGCCCTTGAATTCAGTTAACTCTGATAGACAATATATAAAGCCAAATAAATAATGTATTTCTCTACATAAAGAAATTTCTAAACTATATAATTGTTTAAAAATAGACAACTCAATTTCTTCTGTTATTTTTATTCATACCTAAAATTATATGATTAATTTCTATGATTTTTTTTCTGAATTATTGGCTCTAAGATATACCATCCAAGTTGAGATATACTACTCATAGAGGTGAAGTCTAATATACAGTTCACTTCAGGTGACCCTGCCAATTCTGAGAAATGCTTAAGACTATTTAATAAAAATGTCTAACATAACTAATTCAATGGTTGTATAATTTTATTCTATTTTTAATCCAAGTTATACTGTGCCGTTAGAATAAATGCATTCAGTATTATATTCCAATGTCCTAAGACAGTTACTGTATGAAGTCCTTAATAGCCTATACCAGTTAAAGCATTCTTACAAAATAAATATGGTTTGTCTTGTGAATGAGAATTGGATTAACAAAAGCCACTAATTAGTATTTCTTTTTAAAAACGCCTATCAGAGAATTTTCTAAGGCATAGAACTTTATAACTTTAAGTGCTTTAATTTTAATAAAAAATCTTAACTTTTTTAATGCTTTTTTAAATTACATGTGAAGAGAGTAATAGATGTATTATGGTGAAAAGAGCCCTTCAATTAAAACTAAGGCTTGGGTTTGAATCTTAGTTCTACTACAATTTAGCTATGAACTTGAACAAGTTAACACGGTCCTAAGATATGGTGGGATACCTCTAGAGATGTGCCAGTGAATTTCAAACAAGGTTTAGAGGATTATTTGATGAAAAGAAGGGAAACTAAAGCATTAGGGGGATGGTCAGGCTAAATCCAGAATTCCCAAATCTGACAGTCCTCTGGAATCACCTATGAGCTGCTTAAAAAATACAAATTCCTCCACAGAACCACTAAATCAGTGTCTGAGAGAGAATATGAACTTGAGAAACATTAACACCAAATGGATCCTAAAATATCCCTTCCAAATCTAATGCCCTTGGATTCTATGAATACTAATCACCTTGTCAAATGGAGGTTAATTTTTACCTCCCCAGGTTGTTGGTATTTTGACAAAGTATCTAGTAACTCATTAATAGCTATGTAGATGTAGATGTACGTCTTTTTAGCGTTAACTCAACTTCTAAATATATACCCGTTAACTTAATTATGTGATTAAATTCTATTTCCCCTAATAAACTCATGCTCCATGAAATTAAGTGCTTTCTTTTTCCTCATCTTTGGATCTTGGATCTCTTGTGCCTAGCCCAAGATTGGCCCTTAGAGGCACTTATTAAATATCTCTTCTCTTGTGTGGCTGAATGAATAAATCAGGCAGGGCATCAGAAGCTTAGGAATGGGGACTAAAACTGCATAGCAGTGGGAGTTTATGAAAAGCTCTGCAGTTTATTATAATGAATTTTGACTAGCAGATCTAAAACAATTCTGCAATATTCTAAGTGTGAACAAATTCTTAGTGCCAAGAACTTTTGCTTGGTTTGGCAAGCATACATCCTTCTCCAGGGAACTCATTCCAGAAGAACTGTCCCTTCTACACTCAGAGTTCTACACTTTGCCATAGTAGATGGAGCAGTCAGCAAGAGAATACAGTATAGACTCAGAATGATTAAATTTTGAGAATTTGTGAATTTACAGTTTGGATATGAAGAATTATCATCATTCTAATAAAGTTCCTATCACCTGGCTTGCCACTGTGATATCTAGAGCAGGATACCTTGGACTATTTCAATAAATTAATACAAAATTCACCTAAGGCAAGCATCATAAAAGTAGAAATAACAGTATCCTCTTAATCCCAGGTGAGGATGATGTTATCCATCTAATTTAGCAGAGTTAGACTGGAGTTGCCACTCTATACTCATTCACCCATTGTACTTAAGTCTAAATGCAAACACTTAGAAGTTACTATGTAGAAAAATACTACAGACAGCACAAAATTTGGGGCAGAACAAATTTGTATTCAAGCCTTATTATTCTGCTAGCTGTGTGACATAGGCAGGCTATTTAATTTTGTTGCACCTCAGTTCCGTCTTCTGTAAAATTGGAATAACAATACTGACTTCATGATGTTGTTGGGAGGCTTAAATATAGCAATGGGCAAAGAGCCACTGTCATGGATGGCACGTAGTAAGCACCCAGTAGGTGCCTATTGTCTTTATTAACACAATTCAACCAAGTGAAATGACTTACCAAGACTAGAAAAGTAGATGTGCCTTTCCAACTATGAATCATTTAGGAAAAGACTATTTAGCCAATGTCATAATTATTTCAAATGTCATATGTTTCATCATAATAACCTTAGAACAACAGCAAATTGCTTTCATGATAAAAGCCAAAAAAGAGCAAATTGCTTTCATGATAAAAACCAAAAAAGACAAATGACACACTTTGTGAGTCTATTGTTAAAGTATTCTTTCTCATGAATAAATATTTTGATTGAACATTATCTAAAACTACACTAATGCAGTAGTTTATAGCTTTTAATGATTTCAACAGTGATGGAAGATTATTGTCTTTTGTACTCAAAAACTGCATTCCTGAAGCTGCTACCACCTGATTATGCAAATGTTCCTGGAAAACTTGAGACTGCATTATCTTGTAAATGTATTATCTCTTTGATTAGTGTCTATGGCCACTTCTTTTAGAATCCGCCGCTGTTTATTGCTCTTTGAATGTAGTATCCCAGAAATCAATGAATACTGATTTAAACTGTGTTTCAGACTTTTTAATTTTTTTAGTTCTTCTGTTTGCTTTGATTGCAGCTTTGATTGTTTCACGTCCATACAAAGGTCACCAGTAGCTTAGAAATACAGGTATGGATTAATTCATAGAGATTTGCCTTCAACAAATATTTTTTTTTTATCCAGTGCTTTTATATGGGCCAAAAAGTGATCAACATGATAGACAAAGTTACGGACTACCCAGGAAACTATATCTAACAGGTCCCTTGTTCCACATCTCTTCAGTGGTATACAGATAAGTTGAGGTAAAAGACATGCCTAAGATACACATTTTATTACTGTCAGAGTCAAATCATCATACTGAATTCTTGTCACTGTTACTTTGTCTATCATCTCATCAAAACCAGAAATAAATGTAATTTTGTGAGGAAATTTTAAAAAACAATAATAATGAAAATAATTTGAATATAACAGTTCATATTACAGAAAAATGGAAAATTTCAGCTATTCTTACATTATTAAAAGTAAGAGTGAAATAGCAATCTTATTCTTAAATCTGAGAGAAGAATTATGCTTTATTACAGAGTAGACTACCAAATATAAGACTGTTGACATGATTGAATTACAAGGGAAAAAAACCCTCAAATTCAATTTAAAAGTTAAAGATATTTAAAGAAAGAAACCATAGACAAACCAAAGGTCATGACGATTTCCTCCTATGTTTTCTTCTAAATGTTTTATAGCTTGAATTCTTACATTTATGTCTTTGATCCATTTTGAGTTACTTTTTTTCTGTATATTCTGAGGTAGGGGTCTAGCTTCATTCTTTCAAATGTAGATATACAGTTGTCCTTTTGTCCTTTGTTAGAAAGACTGTTTTTTTCCCCATTGAACTGTCTTGGCACCCTGGTCAAAAAATCAATTAACCATAAGTATATGGGTTTATTTCTGGATTCAACTCCCTTCCATTGATCCATATGTCTATTATTTTATGCCAGTACCACACTGTAGCTTCTTGTCATGTTATGAAACCTAGAAGTATGAGTCTTCCAACTTTGTGATTCTTTTTAAAGATTGTTCTGACTATTCTGGGTCCCTTGAATTTCTATATGAATTTTAGCATCAGCTTGTCAATTTCTGCAAGAAAGCCATTTGAGATTTTGATAAGGTTTGAATAGAGTCTATAGATCAATTTGAGAAGTATTTCTATCTTAACAATATTAAATCTTCCCATTCAAGAACATGAGATATCCTTTTATTTATTTAGATCTTCAGTTTTTTTCAACAGTAAATTATAGTTTAATTTTCAGTGTAGAAGTCTTAAACTTTCCTTAAAAAATTTACTCCTAAGTAATTATTTTTGATGCTATTGTAAATGCAATTGTTTTCGTAATTGCATTTTTTAATTTTTTATTGCTCGTGAAAGAAATACAGTTTATTTTGGTATATTTTCTTGTATATTTCCTTCAATCTTGCTGAACTTATTTATTAGTTCCAATAGTTGTGTGTGTATGTGTGCATATTACTTAGGGTTCTCTATATGCAAAATCATATCACCTGCAAATAGAGATAGTTTTCTTTTTCATTTCAAGTCTGAATGTCTTTTTTTAAAATTATTATTGGAGTATAGTTGCTTTACAATGTGCTAGTTTCTGCTGTACAGCAAAGTGAATCAGTTATACATATACAGTACATATTTCCACTCTTTTTTAGATTTCCTTCCCTTTTAGGTCACTACAGAGCATTGAGTAGAGTTCCTTGTGCTATACAGTAGGCTCTCATTAGTTATCTATTTTATATATAGTAGTGGATATATATTAATCCCAATCTTCCAATTCATCCCACCCCCTCTTCCCCCCTTGGTAACCATAAGTTTGTTTTCTAATCTGTGACTTTATTTCTGCTTTGCAAATAAGTTCATCTGAACCATTTTTCTAGATTTCACATATAAGCAATATTATATGACACTTGTCTTTCTCTTTCTGACTTACTTCACTCTGTATGGCAATCTCTAGGTCCATCCATGTCCCTGCAAATGACATTATTTCATTCCTTTCTATGGGTGAGTAATATTCCATTGTATATATATACCCCATCTGCTTTATCCATTCCTCTGTTGATGGACATTTCCATGTCCTGACTATTGTAAATAGTACTGCAATGAACATCGGGGTGCATGCATCCTTTTGACTTATGGTTTTTTCCAGATATATGCCCACGAGTGGGATTGCTGGGTCATATGGTAGCTCTATTTTTAGCTTTTAAAGGAACCTCCATCCTGTTCTCCATAGTGGCTGTACCAGTTTACATTCCCACCAACAGTGTAGGAGGGTTCCCTTTTCTCCACACCCTCTCTAGCATTTATCGTTTGTAGATTTTTTGATGATGGCCATTCTGACCAGTGTAAGGTGATACCTCATTGTAGTTTTGATTTGCATTTCTCTAATAATTAGTGATGTTGAACATCTTTTCATGTGCCTTTTGCCCATCTGTATGTCTTCTTTGGAGAAATGTCTATTTAGGTCGTCTGCCCATTTTTTGATTGAGTTGTTTGTTTCTTTGATATTGCGCTGATTTTGGAGATTAATCACTTTTCAGTTGCCTCATTTGAAAATATTTCTTCCATTCTGAGGGTTGTCTTTTCATTTTGTTTGTGGTTGCCTTTTACTAAAGCTGAAGGAATCAAGCTCCCTGACTTCAGACTATACTACAAAGCTACAGCAATCAAAACAGTATGGTACTGGCACAAAAACAGAAATATAGATCAATGGAACAGGATAGAGAGTCCAGAGATAAACCCACGCACCTATGGCCACCTAATCTATGACAAAGGAGACAAGAATATACAATGGAGAAAAGACAGTCTCTTCAGTAAGTGGTGCTGGGAAAATTGGACAGCTACATGTAAAATAATGAAATTAGAACACTCCCTTAACACCATAAACAAACAAACAAACAAGAAAACCTCAAAATGTATTAAAGAAAGACCTAAATATAAGGCTGGATACTATAAAATTATTAGAGGAAAACATAGGCACAACACTCCTTGACATAAAACAAAGCTAGATCTTTTTTGGTCGACTGCCTAGAGTAATGAAAATAAAAGCAAAAATAAACAAATAGGACCTAATTAAACTGAATATCTTTGTAAAAAACCTCATCTGTCTGACTAGAATATCTTGTACAGTATTTAATAGAAGTGGCAAGAGTGGACCTATTTGACTTATTCCTGATTGTAGAGTGAAACCATTCACATTTTCATCATTAAGTATGATGTTTGCTGTGGGTTTTTCATAGAAGGCCTTTTCAGGTTGAGTTAGTTCTATTGTCATCCTAGTTTATTTAGCATTTTTATCATAACAGGATGTTGGTTTTGTCAAATAATTTTTCTGCATCAATTGAGTTGATCATATGGTTTTTGTCTTTTTTTCTATTAATATGATGTATTGCATTCATTGATTTTTGAATATTAAACTGACCTTGTATTTCTGGGATCAATTACACTTGGTTATGATTTATAATCCTATTTATAGATTGCTGGATTTGGCTTGCTAATATTTTGTTAAGTATTTTTGCATCTATATTCAAGGGATATTGGGCTGTAGTTTTTCTTGTGATATCTCATTTGGTTAATATTGGCCTCAAAAATAGCTGGGAAGTGTTCTCTCCTTGTTTATATTTTGGAAGCGTTTGTGAATAATTATCATTAATTCTTCTGTGATAGTTGGTAGAATTACCAATGAAGCCAGCTGGGTCTGAACTTTCCTTTGTGGGAACATTTTAAATTACTTAATCAATCTTTTGTTATAGGTCTATTCAGAGTTTTTAATTTCTTCATAAGTCAGTTTCAGTAATTAGAATCTTTCTAAGACTTTGTCATTTCCATCTAAGTTATATAACTGTGAGCATATAGATCATTGTTGATAGAATTCCCTTACATTAATTTTTGTTTCTGTAAGATTGGTACTAATACCTACTCTTTTTTTTTTTTTATTTCTAGATTTTAGTAGTTTGAGTCTTCTTTGTTTATCTTGGTCAGTTTAGCTGAAGATTTGTCAATTTTGTTGATCTTATCAAAGAACAAACTTTTGGTTTTGTTGATTTTCTCTATTGTTTTTCTATTCTCTGTTTTATTTATTTCCATTCTTTATTGTTTCCTTCTTCCTGCTTGCTGTGGGTTTAGTTTGGTTTTATTTTTCTAGTTTCTTAAGGTGGAAACTTAGGTCATTGACTTGATACCTTTCTTTTTTACTATAGGTGTTCACAGCTATAAATTTCTGTGAGCACTGCTTCAGTTGAACCTCTAGTTTCGGTATTTTATGTTTTTGTTTTTACTCATCTCAAGGTATTTTCTAAATTCCTTTGTAATTTCTTCTTCTTTGAACAACTGGTTATTTAAGAGTGTGTTATTAATGCACACATATTTGTGAATTTCCCAAATGTCCTTTTATTATTGATTGCTAATTTCATTCCATTGTGGTCAGGAAGCATACTTTGTATGATTTCAATCTTATTAAATTTATTGAGGCTTGTGTGTGGTCTATCTTGTAAAATGTACCATTTGCACTTAAAAGGAAGCTGTATTCTGCTGCTCTTGTGTGAAATGTTTTATAGATGTATAAGTCTAGTTTTTCTTTGTTGTTCTATTTCTTTGTTGATCTTCTGCTAGGTCTATCTATCACTGAAAGTGGAGTATTAATGTTTCCAACTATTATTGTTGAATTGTGTTTTTTTTCTCTCTGACCTTCAGAGGGCTCTTCTAGGCTGTATCAGCCCGACCCCTCTTTCAGTCTTCTAAGCTTCTGGATGTTCTGCTGTTTTGCTTGTATCAGAGCTACCAGCCTCCTTTTCATTGCTCTCTACAAAGATTACCATTGTTTTCAATGATGGCCTTAGGCATGGAGTAAGTGCTCCATTCTTTTTCCAAAGGCAGAACTACAGAGCTCTTTATACTAAAGACCTGCCTTTTCTCCGTGCAGAAACTCTGTGTCACCGCATAGGTGCTGGGTACAGGAATCCTCTTTTCCAGGAGGTAACTCTGCCCTCTGAGAGGGCAATGAGGGTAGGCTGCCAGATCCTAGTCTCAACTTGCCCTTCCTGTCATGGAACCTCGACCCTAGGGGCGAGGGCAGTCTGGGTCCCAGTATTCTCAGCCTACTGCACATGGGGAGAATTTGTATCCTATCATTGGGGGCTGGGTGGGACAAAGAGAGACTTGGTCATTTTGGCTAAGGCTGCCTGAAGCAGAGCCTCTGCAACTTGGAACAGGGCTTGTGGGATTGGAGGATGAGAATGCCAGTAGTCTGCCCCTCTGAGGATACAACTGTAACCCCAGACTGGGAGCTGGGAGGAGGGGTACCTGAACATACTTCCAGTAGAGCTTCCAAAACAAAGAGCTGGTACACAGGCAATGAAGCCACTCAAATTCCATAGACCCTCTCTATTCTATTAGAGATTAGGTAGATTTTCTTGAGTGAATTATTCTCCATTTTCTCTATGTCCTTAGGACAGTATCCAGGCATTTTAAATGATTGTGTGTGTGTTTATGTTTTAATGATTTTCATCAGTTGTATTATATTGTTGTTTTGCTGGGGGAGAAGGTCTGCAGAGCTCCTTACTCCATCATTCTTGAAGTCCCACCCCCTAGAGGATTGTAGAATAATTTTTTAATATTTTGTTTTTCACTCAAAAATTGGTTTCTTTGCCAGTGCATGCAAAATAAATGAACAGTCTTTGTTTTAACATATAACTGCAGTACAATTAATTTTAGTGAAGAATTATATACTTATTGATAGATTGTATGGGACAGATGTTAATTATCCCATAAGCAGGCAGTATCTCAGAACTCTAAGTCTTATTTTTGATATTTCAAGATTTGGAGAACTTAGAAAATAATTTAATTAATGAAACTTTAACTCTACTACAATTACCCATCTTTTTTCTTTTTCTCTTTGTAATTTTCCATTATGATGTAGTGGTAAGAATATCTGATTAGAATTAGGGAACCTGAGATTGATCCCAGTTCTTCCTCTCATGAGCTTTTGACCTTTGGACAGTTGTTTTGCCTGGTTTTACTTTCTTTCTGTAAAATTCAGTAGCTCACCTAAATGATCCTAAAGCTCTATTTGGTTCTGTACTGATTCTAAGATCATGGTTCTATTTTTTCATTTCCTACATCCTTAAGTCCATACAGTTGGACTTCATTCTTAGTTATCCTCTTACTGCTAATTTCTCCAATGTGAATTCACAATGCAAAAAAAAAAGGTTTCTTGGGCCTCATTTTTCCTTGGCATTTCTGTAGCTTGATAATATTGATCTACCCTAATTTAAAAATATTTTTCTTTCTTTCTTTCTTTCTTTCTTTCTTTCTTTTGGCTGCGTTGGGTCTGCATTGTTGCGCACTGGCTTTCTCTAGTTGTGGCACGTGGGGGCTACTATTTGTTGCAGTATGTGACCTTCTCATTGCACTGACTTCTCTTGTTGCAGAGCACAGGCTCTAGGCGTGAGGGCTTCAGTAGTTGTGGCATACGGGCTCAGTATGCTTGCAGGCTCTAGAGCTCAGGCTCAGTAGTTGTAGCACACGGGCTTAGTTGCTCCGCAGCATGTGGGATCTTCCCAGACCAGGGATTGAACCTGTGTCCCCTGCATTGGCAGGCAGATTCTTAACCACTGTGCCACCAGGGAGGTCCTACTCTAATTTTTGAAACTGTGTCATAGAGAGTTTCAATAACTTTTCAGTGATCATGGAAAAAGTCACAGAAATGAAATTATGACATGAGTTTCTGAATACTAGACTTTTTCTATTGAAACAAAATGCCTAAGGCAAATTGACACTTTGCTGTATTTCACCTGGGTACCCTCTTGGAAATGAAGAAGCTAAATATAGTGGAATCCAGTAATGCTAGAGCAGATGAAATATGTTTCTCAAAATTTTTTTGACCCATCTGTGTATTCACTTGTTCAGATTTTTGCTCAATGGTTACTGTAACCACAGAGAGAGAATTGTGATCAGAATCAGAAAATATTAAAAGGACTTTTTTCTTCATTGGAATAATTCCCTTCCTGGATAACTCTCAAGGGCATTAGATTCTTCCTAGTGCATATATTAAGATTGACAGACTGTACATTAAGGGTGTATCACATCGCTGAGGTTATGATATTTTTAGCTGGAAATCTGAGATCCACATATGTAATATTCCAAATCCACACATTCATGCTTAATCTCCTAGAGAATGACACATGCATACTTTTCCCCTTTGTATATCAAGCCAAAACTGTTTTTGTTTTTCCTAGGTAAGGCTGTTGAGGCCGAGGTTTGTTGAGTGGCTATGAAAAGCCACTAAGTCACCCTATTTCCTAGAAAACCCTCTTCATTTATATATTCTTTTTTAAATTAATTTTTATTGGAGTATAGTTGCTTTCTGATGTTGTATTAGCTTCTACTGCACAGCAAAATGAATCAGCCATACATATACATATAACCCCCTCCCTTTTGGACTTCCCTCCCATTTAGGATGCCACAGTGCATCCTGTGCTATACAGCATGTTCCTATCAGTTGTCTATTTTTTCTTTATTTTTATTTTTTTGCGGTACGCGGGCCTCTCACTGTTGTGGCCTCTCCCGTTGCGGAGCACAGGCTCCGGATGCGCAGGCTCAGTGGCCATGGCTCACGGACCTAGCCGCTACACGACATGTGGGATCTTCCCAGACCAGGGCACGAACCCGTGTCCCCTGCATCGGCAGGCGGACTCTCAACCACTGCGCCACCAGGGAAGCCCAAGTTGTCTATTTTATACATAGCATTAATAGTGTATAAGTGTCAATCCCAGTCTCCCAATTCCTCCCACCCCACCCCTTTCCCCCTTGGTATCCATACGTTTGTTCTCTATGTTGTGTCTCTATTTCTGCTTTGCAAATAAGGTCATCTATACCATTTTTCTAGATTCCACATATATATTCTTTTGGAGGAGTTTAGGGCCCAAGTCAGAGCCAACCAAAGGTATTCAAATTTACTCTCAGTGCTCCACATCCAGAGTAAGCGTCTTTTAAGACCTAATCAAATGAGTAATAGTGGCTACTTTCATCTCGAATATATTTTTCTGGCTTTTGTTAAGGTAGAGAGAAATCTGTTCAGCAGTCACAAAGTGACTAGTCATTAGAGTACTTTTTCTGGCATAATGTTTAGCTCAAATTGAGGGAAAATTGCCTAACATTCCTTGGAGACCAATTGCTTCCAACCAGACTGGTTATTAAATAATTCCAGTTCAGACTTATAATTGTTACATGCACCTTCATACTCAATTCACTGAGACCAAGCATGTTTTTATCTCAACTAAGCATTAAATTCTGTAAGTTAGTCTGGTTCTATAGGGTTGGGTAATAGTTCTTATAAAGTGCCCACATTCTGCTCCCTTACTTACACTGATGAGCAGTGAATACTTTCACTCATTTTGACCTTGACATCCCAGAGGGATCTTAGTGATACATAATCTGTTTAAGTCATTATAGACATTTTCACACAGTTTCCACTTTCTCACATCTTGCCAGATATTTCCAGTTGCCCTTTAAGCACAAATTTGACACTGAATTAGAGAATTATATAGAAATGAAAACAGTAATCTGTCTTTGAAAAGTAAAGTAATCTGGATATTAATCTATATAAACCTGCTTGATTAATTTATGGGAATATGCCATAACAAATATATTAGATCATTGTAAATAATATCGATTACACTAAGTATGAATAAATAAAATCATTTCATTTCTATTAGGTTTAACCAATGAAATTGCTCTTTTTTGTAGGCAGTTTTATAAGGTTCACTCTAATATCGTGAAAGATTTAGACATACAAACTAAAATTCCTTAGCTTACAAAGGAAAACATTTTTAATGAAATTAACCCCTAACGCTCACACACTGGGTATTTAAAATATTAATTCACCAAATTTGCATAATTTTCTATCCATCGTAGTCATTAGTGGCAAAGTACTTTCCAGAGAGGGTCTGTCTTAGCACACCTCTTTAAATATACTCAGCAAATAGATACTTTTATCTGAAGTCTTGGTAAGGAACCACCTTCTATTGTTTTGTTTAAAAGGGGGGATTAGTAAAACCATCAAGGTGATTGAGTGAACTGTCTTCTCACATGTCAAATAGAAAAAGGTAGAACAAATTAAAAGAAAAAAAGAGGTACTAGGTAGGGGGAACCTATAGTTTAAAAAAGAGCCAGACACGTTATTCAACCACAATGTTTATGTAACTTCTTTGGATCTGGATTAAAACAAACTGTTAATAACAATCACAAAAAAAAAAAAAAATCAGGGAAATTTCAGTACTAACAGAATATTTGTTAAGAAATTATAGCTCCTTTTTTCTTTTTTTTAAATCTCAACTCCTCTGCTTGTTCTAGTACTTCTCTCTTGCCTTTACCAAATCACTTTGTGTTCAAATCCTGCCTGTGTGTCAAGGCCTATTTCAAATGGCAACTTCTTTACAGAGTGTTCTTTTGTTTTCAAGTTTGTAGAAGTAAATACATATATATAACACACTTTCATACTTTTATACTGTCTTAGAATACCTGTTTATATGCTATATTTTACAAACAAGAAGCTCACTGGAATAGGATGTGGGCCTTATTCCTTTTTGAAACCCACAGAACCTAGACTCATGCATTATTTTAATGAACATTTTAATACTGGTTGTGTGGAAGTTTATTGTTTTGTTTTGGTTGAAAAGTTTGCTGGAGAATCTCATTTTAGTTAGGGAGCTAAAAATGCATATATGTCAGTATAGTCAATGCATAAAAAATAGAACCTACACTAAGTGCAAAGAGGGGAAAAAAGGAAGTATTCTGCCAATGTAGAACCCAGAAGGTCTAGTGGAATATTTCAGCAGGATTTTGTAGAAGAGATGGGCTTTTTTAAATCTTCAAACCTTTTCTTCTTATCCATCCTTAAGCATCCACCAAGGTCCCTTTTTTATTACACCAACCTCATGATGTTAGTCCCTCATTGTAGGATCTCCCATCGACTATAGGACAGCATCAAAATTATTTAACATGGCACACACATATTTAGCACATGGCCCATATTTTAAACTTAATTTAACACCGTTAATACCCAGTATAATTCAGTTATATCTAATGGCTTACAATGTGCTAGACTTGTTTCTGTGCTGTGCCTCGTGGCATTGTATATATTTTATGTTGTTTTGTTTAGCCTCAGCACCCCATCCTTCAGGGGAATTATTGCTTATCCTTCTAATTCTTTTTTAAACTTTTCGTCATCCAGCTTCCATCAGAAATACACAGCTCAGCAAAGATGTAGTAGCCTGACCCCACCTGCCTCTGTATTTAGGGACACTCCCTGCCATGGCCCTCTCTTAAGCCAAGATTTCTTTGACCTTCTTGTTCTTCAGGCAGGGAGGGGTTTTTTTTTTTGTTGTTGTTCTTAACTGCATCTTGTACATATTTCTTATTATAGTTAGTGATTTAACTTTGCCAAGTTTTAGTTATCTTGTCTGTAAAATGCAGAGAGTAAACCAGAATAATCTCTAAAGTCACCTCCAGCTTTAATGTTCTTTAATAGCCACTGCTCCTGAGAAAGGCCATTCAAGTGCCATTCAAAGCAGTGGTACCTAATACATGGGATTCTCTGGCAAATCATAATCGTGCCACAACTGACACTAATCTCTGAATTAATCCTTAGCTCCTATGATTATTCAAGAGTAATGTATATAAATTCTCCAAGTTGATTTCTACCTTTAACCTATTTATGGCTTTTTTTTTTTTTTTTTGGTTTAGTTGGTTGACTTTATTAGGTTTTGTTTTAATTTTGTTTGTTTTGCCATCTATGAATTTTTAATTATTATATTCTCAATTCTGTAATTTTTCCTCCTATGGTTGCTGAGTTTAATACTGTGCTTTAGGTGGTGATAAAATCTCAGGACTGTAAAAATATGCATTTATATTTTTTTTCTAGTAGTTAAATGCTTTCTTTTTTTATATACCACATTATAACATCTGAAATGTATTTATGTTTAACTAGTGAAGTAGGAATCATGACTTTTCCCCAAAGGGCTAGCCAGTTATCCCAAAGTTATTTATCAAATATCCCATTTGTTCCTCAAATATTTAAAATAACATATTCTGTGGGCCTATTTATCCTTTTATTAATAGTAATTCTTTTAAAATTTTATTGTTATTCTAAATCATATGTTTTGATTCTGATGGAAAACATCGTTCTTACACTAATTTTTTACTCTTTTTGAAGGTAAATGGGAATAAATTATTATGCTTGATATCAAGCTTCCCGATTTGGATGGAAAAAATATTCCATTTTTGCCTAGAATAGTGTATCAAAGGCGTATTATTCATCTTCTGCTATTAAATAGGTCTCCTGTATGTGCATGTGAGTACTTCCATTGTATTAGACAATTTGCTAAACAATTTATAAACTTTTATCTCATTTAATCTTCGCAATAGCTCTGCAGGTGGGTACTGTACTCCTGTGTTTTACGTATGAGGACACTGACGCTTATGATAGTTAACTAAGTTGACTATGTAGCGAGTAAATGGTGGAAACCACATCATACACAGGCTGGTTTGGTTCCAAAGCCAATGTCCACTTAAACATTTCCATTATATCTTTTTTATCAGCGTGATCTAGGATTCTTAAAATTATACTGGACAGTTGATTCCATCTGAAACACTGAATTTCCTTACTTAAAGAATTGAGAAGACCAACAGAAAGGAAGGGAAACCTAGAGGGAGACTATAGGCAGCAGAGTGAAGACTTCATTTACTCTAGTATATTTGGTCTCACTTTCAAATTTATTAACATATAAATATAGATCTGTAGAAAAACAGTCATTTCTACACCCTATTCAACTAATGAATACATAAGCTTTTGAGGAAAGACAGATTATGTTTTTATACTCTTCATGTAAGAACAAAATCAAAATTTGTAATGTGGGGGCTTCCCTGGTGGCACAGTGGTTGGGAGTCCGCCTGCTGATGCAGGGGACACGGGTTCGTGCCCCGGTCCGGGAAGATCCCACATGCCGCGGAGCGGCTGGGCCCGTGAGCCATGGCCGCTGAGGCTGCGTGTCCGGAGCCTGTGCTCTGCAACGGGAGAGGCCACAACAGTGAGAGGCCCGCGTACCGGAAAAAAAAAAAAAAAATTTGTAATGTGAAATCAGAAAGGATTCTGTTTCTCATAATGAGCATATCTAAAATGAAGAAACGAATTCACAACTTTGATAGATGGGATTCTCTTTAACAGTATAAAGAGAACTTAATGTTCAGGGCTCATTTTTCAGGTCCACTTAATAATTTCCTGCCATACCTACTCCCAAAGCTCCCAAATTTCTTCCACGATGACTAATTTTAGGGACTGTTGTGATGGATATTGAAATGGGTATTGAAGTGTAATGAATATTGAAAAGCACAAATCATGGCCTATAAAAAACACAATTTTTGTTTCCCACTGTCTGTTCAACATTTATTTGGTGGCATTGTCTCCTGGCTCTGGATGGGAATTTGGTCAGAATACCGATGACTTTTCTGCTCACTCTGAGATACTCAGCAATTCTGCAGTCACCTTTAAGTGACTGTCTCCGTTAAGTGTCTATTCCAAGATATTCATCAATACTGTAATATTCATTCAAAGGTAAAACTTCCCCTCCCTCTCTGCCAGTTAAGACCACTGTTTGACAGCCACTGTCTTCCAGAAAGGGAATGTGGTGGCTTCTTTCTCTCTTTACTCGCTCTGCCTCCACAGCTTGCTTACTACGGCTTTTGACCCTCTAGGACTGGCACTTGAGAGGGAAGGAGGGAAAGTGGAAACATGATAGTTTCTTCCTTGGGGATGGCGTGAGCCCTGCCAGCAGACGCATCTCTATGCTGTGCTCTTAGATATTCATATCACTATGTTCCCCTCCATTAGGAACTCTCTTGATGCTAGAGATGCTTCCCAATCGATGGGCTGGCCAATCCTTCCACCCTTTGTTTTCCACCCAATCCCCTGCTCATGAGAATCATTCTCCCTCCCAAGTTGTCCTCTGGAACAGGACTTGGAATGGCTTCAGGCCTCTTCTTTATGTCCTATATGGTCAGTGTCTGGTCCAGGGAAAGCATTCCCACAGAAGCAGAATGTAGAATGGTAGTTGCCAGTGGCTGGAGGGAGGGGGAAATGGGGAGATGTTGGTCATGGGATACAAGTTTCAGTTATGCAAGACGAATATGTTCTGGAGATATACAACAACCTGAATATAGTTAACAATACTGTATTATGTACTTTAAATTTGCTAAGAGAGTAAATATTAACTGTTCTCAGCACACACACACACACACACACACACACACACACACACACAAGAAAACTATATGAGGTGATGGATATATTAATTAGCTTGATTGTGGTGATTATTTCACAATGTATATCAAATCATCAGTTGTAAGCCTTAAACAATATATAATTTCTAATTGTCAATTAGACTTCAGTAAAGCTGGGATAAAAGGGGTACATGAGATTTGGGATCTCTGTTTTCCAATCTGAACCTAATTTCTTGCCCAAATTATTATTATTACTTTATCTATGTATTGTTTTATAGTACTCTGATATCATGGCATTTGAATAATTATTAAACATATAATACAAGAAGGGCATCATGTTTATAATAATAATAGATAATAATATTTAAAACACTAATAAAATTTAGATCAGTGTAAAACTTAACCTTGCACATAAAGAGGAAATGGTGAGTGAAAGAAAATAAAAGTCCATGGGAGAAAGAATAGGGTAGAAGTGGGGAAAGGTGACCACAGTATAGTTTAAGATAAGGTTGTTTTTGTGTTCAGATTTTCTTTAAGTTCAGTGTAATATCTTACTAAATCCTGGGCTTCTGTGATTACTGAAGGAAGGTATTTTTGTTGCCAATGCAGGAATTCAGTAGCTTTCCATTGGAGCTACTGTGAGAAATGATATTGCTTAGATAGTAAAAGCAACATCAGTTTTAAGTATTTTATAAAAATTGTTGAAAATATTATTTAAATGTATTTTAGGAGCCTTAAAAAATAAAAGCTTTAGTGAATACTATGTGACTTCATGCTATTTAAATAAAACCTCTAGGCTGATAACAGTTTGCTCACATGCTTCACTTTTAATCCTTACATCTACAGTTCTTTTATACATTTAGTACTGAGAGCACTTAAAGGAATTACTTAAAGAACAATTTAAAGAAATTAGTTTAAAATTCTTAAAGGCATTAAATGATTTGTATGTCAATATGGAATCAGAAGCAGAACAAAGAAATAAAATACTAGCCTCTGACACAACCCAAATATTGCCTTTCAAAGCTTAGAAGACCTCCCTTTTAATTCTGAGTAGGAGGTATAGGCATTCTTTCTATAAACATGTCTGTAAATTTGGGGGATGGCAAAGAGCAAACATAGACTCCTTATGGCAGTGCCTTTGTTCTCTGGGAGACAGGTTGCTATTCCAGTTACAGTATTGATTTGCTACAGAAAGGCTGCTCTTTTACATTTCCTGGCTCTCTATCATGGAAGCTTGCAGATGTACCTTCTCTTGTTGTTATTAAGTCAAAAATACCCACTATATGGAGGTGGGTGGTAGTGGTAGTAATGGTTACTTTTGCCTGAATTATTTAAGGTTCTCATGTTTAAAGCAACAGAAAACAAATATGGGGTTCTTAGTTATCAGAGTGAAAAAAAAAAATAGGCCAAAAGTGAATGAGAAAGATACAGTATTCCTAATCACCCTTATCATAATTGTGGTACATTTATTTTCCATACTAGCTCAGATAATTAAGACAGTAATAATTTTACAGTGAAACTCGGTGAAACTAGTTCCCACTCAATTGTTTACTCCAGAAGTAATATCAACAGAGCAGTATTAATGTTATTTTAAATATCCTACCATTTTAAAGAAAATTTGAATATGATAGTATATCTAATGCTGTACCAAAAAAGATCATTTAAGTTCTAAAGAGGGAAAAATGTCAAATCAGGAGGACTATTGGGTGTGGGCAGCAGTGTTAACAAAGCATTCCATCACTTTTGTCACTGTGCATGTCTGCAAACATGGGGGTGTGTGTGAAATTTTTCTTATTCACAAAGAAAGCTAAAATAAAGTGATTATATTAGACACATTCAGATGTGTGCATTGCAGAAAGTGGTTATGTATATAGAAATTTCCCTAGATGCCCTCAATCTAAACTTTGTGCCTATATAGCATATAGGAAGTGAGATGTGAGAGCTAGAGTTATTCAGGTAAAGGAACTTTTACCTTTACCTTGGTTCAGAAAGCAAATAGAGCACACACTACAAAATGCAGAGGGGGTGTGGGGTGGGGAAAGACAGCATAAAAAACATGAGGAAAAATTTTTTAAGATTTAAATACTTGGGGCTTCCCTGGTGGCGCAGTGGTTGAGAGTCCGCCTGCCTATGCAGGGGACACGGGTTCGTGCCCCGGTCCGGGAAGATCCCACATGCCGCAGAGCGGCTGGGCCCATGAGCCATGGCTGCTGAGCCTGTGTGTCCGGAGCCTGTGCTCCGCAATGGGAGAGGCCACAACAGTGAGAGGCCCGCGTACCCCAAAAAAAAAAAAAAAAAAAAAAAAAAAAAGATTAAATACTTGAAACCTGTTACTTTATAGTAATCTATTGTCAAAAGCCTTCCTATTTTTCTCAAAAGGTGACCCTAGCTTGTTTTTCTCCCCTGTTCCCTTCTAGTATTCTATTTTTCACTGTTCTTACCTGTAAGTTTTTTCAACCTTTTACCTAAATTACCACTAGTGGAAAAATAAAACACATATTCTCTATTAACAAGTCAGTAAATGATATGTGTAGATTCAGAAAGTAGTAAATAACCTATCCCACAGTTCTAATTTGCAAATTGATGGACTAGTTCTGTTTGAAGCCCGCACATGTTTCCCTGACTCACTAGAGTCACCTGAGGGCAAAGACCATTTGAGAACAGATAATACCTTCTATCTAGCCATTTTGCCTTATAAAGAGCTTCCAATGAAGGTAACAATTACAATTTTTAAAAAATAATCTAAAATTCCAACAATCAATTGGTATTCTTATAATATTATCTCATCACATAAACATATGTCATTTTTTTCTAGCAATTTTAAATCCTGAGAGGTAGACAGAAAAAAATGACAATTTAAGTTCAGATGTTGTTTTATCCTTGCTTATAGCTTAGTTATTCTCACTGTAGAAACAATACAAGTAAGCATGATCCTTTGGTCTTCCAACTCATAACAGACTAGAACATACAAATATACAATTGACTACCAGAGTCAGGCGTGCATACATGTAGCAACAATAACAACAAATAACAGGGGAAACAAAGCTACAAAAAATCAAGCTGAAAAAAAAAATCAAAAGTAACTCTGTAGAGGTGCATAATTTTTGTAGGAGTAAAAAGTTTAACAAACATCAATAGCCCTTAAATATATTACATATTGTGTGTTTGATGTTCCCAAAGATGAATTTAATAGAGATGACCTAATTATGGTTTGTAGTTTGTACTTAAGAAATACTGGCAATAAAGAAAGGTTTCTAACCCAAATTCAAAACCAAGGGTATTAGTTCTCTACTGTTACACTGTTACATAACAAATTACCATAAACTTAGCAATTTAAAACATCTTATGGTTTCTTTTTGGACATGAGTCTGGGTACAGTTTAGCCTGGTCTTCTGCTCAGGTCCTCAAGATGTCTGCTTGGATCTCAGTCTCAAATCAGGCTCTGGGTTCCCTTCCAAGCCTCACTGATTGTTGGCAGAATTTAGTTCCTTGTGGTTGTAGGACTGAAGTCCTCATTTTCTTGCGTGCTACTGCCTAGGGACTGCACTCGGGTCTTAGAGGTCACCCTTAGATTCTTGTCACATAGCCCCCTCCGTAGGCCATTCACAACGTGGTCATTTGCTTCTCAAGGAATGTAGAACATTTCTCTTTGACTTTAAATCTCTCTATCCTCCCTTAAGGGCTCATCTGATTAGGTTGTGCCCACCCATCCTAATCTCTATTTTGATTAATTCAGAATCAACTGATTAAGGACTTTACTTACATTTGCAAAATTTCTTCTGTTTTATGAAGTAACATAATTATGGAGTTATATCTTATCATATCCAAGTCCTGTTCATAGTCAATGAGAGGGGCTTATGCAGAGTGTGTACACAAAGAGGTGAAAATCTTAGGGCCATCTTAGAATTTTGCCTACCATACTAGTTTTACATCTTAAAAGAATGGGCTTCACATAGCAGCATTACTCACAATAATCAAAGTGTGGCAGGAACTCATGTATCCATTGATAAATGAGCAGATAAAGAAAATATATATATGTTCAATGAAATATTATTCAGCCTTTAAAAGGAAGGAAATTCTGACTTATGCAACAACATGGATAAAACTTGAGTACATTAAGCTAAGTGAAATAAGCCAGTCACAAAAAGACAAATATTGTCATTCCACTTGTATAACTAGAGGAGTCCAATTCACAGAGACAGAAAGTACAATGATGGTTGTCAGGGGCTGGGGCGAGAGAGGGATGGAAGTTGTCATTTAACAGGTATAGAGTTTCAATTTTGCAAGATGAAAAGAGTTCTGCAGATTTTTTGTATAGAGATGTGAATATACTTAACACTACTGTCCTATATGCTTGAAAATGGTTAAGATGGTAAATTAGGTGTTATGTGTATTAATTAAAAAGAAAAAAGAAGCAGCAGCTTCAGTATCTAGAGAATTCAGAGATACAACACTTCTCTCTCTTTTTGTTCTATGTTATCTGCCAAACACACACACACACACACACACACACACACACACACACACAAAAGCAATAAAAGAAGTCATCTGTAGTCATCCAGGGAGCCATTGTGAAGACTGTAGTTCTTGACTTACTTCTTAAAACAGTTTGTGGACACTTAGAAAAAAAGAACGAACAAGACAAACTTGCTAAGAAATGGTATTGTGCAGGAGAGTTAGTTGCTGGCCAGAGGAGTTATATAGAAAGAAGGTGGATGTTTTCAAAGAAAGTTAAAGTAAACATGTAAAAGCATTAAATTTAGCAATTTTCAAATCCTAAATTGAAGAAAATGAATTTTAGTCTATAGTTTGTGAAGAAATATTGAAAACAATATAATGTATTTTGTGATACTGTTGTCTTGTTTTCAAAGAAAGTTAAGGTAAACATGTAAAAGCATTAAATTTAACAATTTTCAAATCCTAAATTGAAGAAAATGAATTTTAGTCTATAGTTTGTGAAGAAATATTGAAAACAATATAATGTATTTTGTGATACTGTTGTCTAGGAGTCATTGCCACATGCCGTAGGTTATACATTTGTGGAGGAAGTGGAATGTGGCTGCAGAATGTGTAGTTAATAAGTTCATAATTATCATCTGTTTTCCTTATAAAAAGTTGTTTTACTGTCACCTACAGCATGTAAAACAGTTATTTTTATTCAAGGAATCTGTTGCACTAAAGAATCAATTATTGATATTGAATCATTTGTATGATTGAAACTAAAGCAAGGGATGAGTCTTAATTTATCTTTGCATCGTTCTGTGTCTTAGCCCAGTGCCTTGTACATAGTGATTGCTCACTAAAGTGTTGTGCTGCTGAATGTAAATGTCCTCCCTTGAAATTTGTGTCTCTAAACTTTGTATCTTTAATTCAGGTAAACAGCAGCAGATGATGCTCAATTCTTGCTAGAGAGTGTAACCTCTCACAATTCTCTCCAAGGAATTCCTGCTGATAGTGACATTCAATATAGAATAATTTTAATGAAATTGACACTTTACAAAAAATAAAATAGAATTTTTATTAAAAGAACATACATATTATTTGGAAAAAGAAAACTTAAATCTCCAAGATTTTAGGGAGAATCTTCCCAGGCATTTAAAGATACCTCAACTTTTTTGTACCATTTTTTACTCATCCACTGAGAATCAACTCAATTTTGGGTTGCTCAATAGGAGTTGAGCCTTCTCTTTTTAACTAGAGTCCAAGAATTTTCCATTTGAGGGCCCAATCGTGGTTATATTTTACTGGCTGACCTGCAAGTGTCTGCTCTATTGAAACTTTACAATATCTGGTTATGTTTTCCAGTCCTTCCCTTAGTACAAGTAAATTATATGTTGAGTTATTTCCCTAGTAAACACATACTCATACCTGGAAAAGGTGAAGGCCATCATATATCTACATTCTGCTTAAACCCAGTGCCAGTTAAACTTAAATGCAGATATGGCAGTTCTTTCTCCCATTGGTTTTCAGAGAGATCTAGGTTTTGAGAGGCTTGACATTTGTACGTTATGAGTGTGTGTGTGTGTGTGTGTGTGTGTGTGTGTGTGTGTGTGTGTAGGGTACTTAATTAATAAGAATATAAAATTATAACATAAAATTAGGTTCAGGGCCTTGCAAGGGGTCTATGCAAATGAGAGCCCTTAAGCTTATCCTTTATTTTGCTTTATGATAAATCCACCTCTGCTTGTTTCTATGGCCCGATAGTGACTCCTGACGTTTGATTGTGATAGAAGTGTAAGGTCTTTTCCTCTTCAGGATACACCTTGTTCTTGTCTAAATCCTCTTCTCAACTAGATTTTTCCCTCTCTACCTCACTTGCCTAGTTGTGGTATTCAGTTTAATATAATACAGAATTGGAATAATTTAATTTCCCCTCTGCTTTTGCTATAACTTTCTGGCAAATACATTGACAGACAAGTTGATTCACATCTAAGTTTCAAATAGCCTAATTTCCAAAGAATTATTTTAAATTTAACACAAACTTTCATATATTGGAATGTCATTCATATATATTCTATCTACATACATGTACAAAATGAGGAAATATCGTTGATAATCATATACCTAAATATTTTACTTATTTCTTATATTATCTTTAAAAATCAAGAAAAAGATCCCATAAATTCTGAGTGTACTATTTTCCTTATTTAATAATGGATATAACATATAACCATTCAGCATGAGATCAATAAAGTGTTTTAAGTATCAGAATAATTTATAAATATTTAATATATTGACATTTGTAATAAATTTATCCAAGGATTCACAGTCTGGTCACTCCATTCTATACCAAGAAAGTAATACTTTTGTCCAATAATTTCAATTCATTTAATCTGTTCCTCTATGAGAACTTCTCATGCTCTGATGTCTCTTGCTTCCCATCACACTGAACCCTTACCCACATTTTGGAAGCAAGTGAGATAAAACCTTGTTTCTTATATTTAAAAAAAAAAAAAACATGATTATAAACATACACATATTTGGTTTACTTCATTTTTTAATTAATAGCAAAAGCTAATGTATTTGGGTCAGAAAAGCTAGGAATAATGTCATTTATTTATAAATGTTTTGTGGCTAGAATAGAATATCTTGATTTGTCAACAAGACCAATTTGCAGTCAAGGATCTTAACAGGATGTAGTGAAGTTCCTCAAATATAGATTGTTTATAGATAGAAGCTGTTTGTTCAATAAATTCTGGGAATAATCTACCCAAACAACTGTGTGTTAATATATTATTGTATTTCATGTGGAGTCTCATGTCATTTTCATATTTTTCACAATTGCTATATTCTATGTAATTACTTTGTGTCGGGGCATTTTTCCAATATTTTATTTTTCTATGTGTATTTATTTTTCCTTAAGTAATCTAACAAATGTGAAAAAATATTTTTCTATAACCTCCTTTTAATATATTAAAAGTGATCAAAGATTATATGTAGGAATGGAAGTTTTACCTAGACTATAATATTTTGAATTTTCCTTTTAGTTAAGGTGATATTTTCTTTAAAAAATGTCTTCTTTAAATATGCATCCAATAGCTGCTGCTTTAAGAAAAAGAAGGAATATGTACTGAAAATTGCTGCAGCTATTTTTTAATCATATAATTCAGAGTCAAAGGTAGAGAGAGGTTTGATGATGAGGGAATGCATAGAGCTGTTAAGGCCAAGTCGTCTGTATAAAGCTTACAAGTGGGCAGAACCTATTGGATGAAAGGTAATTTTGCTGGGTCATTCTTCCTGAATCTCCTTGGTAGGAAATATGAATGTGAGAGAATTTTTGAGGAAAACCCTGTAAAATGTTATGTTTCTTGAGGACAGATCCCATACTTGATTGAGTGACCTGTGTAGTAATGGCCCTTAAAAGAGTGACTTCCTTGTCCTGTATCCACATTGCTCTTCATAACCAAAGTTCATAAAAGGCCCATCCCTACTGACCTCCTCCCCCTTTCATCGCTCTGCATTTACTCTCCAACTCTATAAACTATAACTTCTGCTTTAATCACATCAATAAAGTGTCCTTTTCTTTCTTGTAACCATTTCCTTTCCTGTTGCAAAGCTATTGGGCATTTTTTTGGGGCATTATCTTCCTTGACCTCCCTTGTGGAAATTTACATTGTTTTTAAAATTTTCTGTTTAGTCTTTTATTTTTCTCACTATATAATATATACTTCTTGAATTAAAATTCTAAAATATGCAAAAATCAATAAAGAAATTTATATAATACATTTGCAATTTTACTACCTAGAAAAAATTGATGTAGCTCTGTTTCACACGTGTGTGCATGCACACACACACACACAGAAACACACACACAAAATTGAGTCAAAAGATATATTTGAAGAAGCTTGCTGATTTTC
This sequence comes from Phocoena sinus, assembly GCF_008692025.1. NCBI lineage: Eukaryota > Metazoa > Chordata > Mammalia > Artiodactyla > Phocoenidae > Phocoena > Phocoena sinus. Next base: position 25,107,056 of record NC_045769.1, read on the forward strand.
TAAATTAAGCTTTACACTACAAACATTTTCTCATGTCATTAAAACACTGAAATAGAACACCGACAATGATTGCATAATATTCCAGTCTATGGATGTAGCCTTGTTTAACATTTTACCTTTTTTTAGATTAAGAATATTTCAAAATTTCACAATTACCAATCATGTTGGGGAAATGTCCTTGGGTATAAAACTGTACCCAATGTTGAATATTTCCTAGGAGAGATTTGACAGAGTGTAATTACGAAAGCAAAAGATATCACCTTTTAAAAATTTCTTGAGACCTAAAGCTAATTTGTTTTCCAGGGAGTTGCTGAAATTTATGCTAGGACTGTGGTAATGTCCATTTTATTGCTCACTTGATACTTTTTTTTTCCAATTCAATAAAAATCTGATACTGGTTTTATTTTGCATTTGGTTAGGGTATTTGATATAGAGTGAAATCTACCTAATTACCTCAAAAACATTTTTTAAACATTTTCTTTCCAATGGATTATTTTTTCTTTAATCATTCATAATTTTTCTTAATATCTATGGAATTGCAACGTTCTCCCCTAGATTATGGTAACTCCTGGGGGTCTTATCTTTATAGTCTAACTCCTTTATTCCCTTTAATTAGTTAATTTTACTGTATTGTCTCATCATCTCACATGGGGTTTTCTTACTCTGTATCTTGCAAACCACGTAGAAATATTCCATCAAAAGTACCAACACAAAAGATTATATGTGCAGCACACTTGATGTACACATCCCATTAAGAGATTTACATTGTTTTTGCCTGACTTGGGAAAATGCAGATCCATTGAGAATCCTGGATTATTATGCTGTTTACTTTTTATTCAGAGGACTTAGGAGGTTAGGAAGATAGGTATCTATATGTATTTTAACAAAGTTATTTAAGAGCTATGGTTAATAATAATTTTTCTTAAAACTATTTTCATTTTTCTTCTCACACTTAAACCTTACAAAGTTGAGGAAATAATGCATATTTTATCATAAAATAGTTAATTGAACATAATATAACAATGATTTAGTCTAACAAAAATGTATTTAATTCAGGGTAATTGGAAAAGGAGAGTTACTCTTTCAAACTTTTCCAAGTCTTAAAAGATGAAGCAAAATCATTGGTGCCATCAGTGTTCACATTTAAATAATCAGAATGGAGTACCTGAATGTTACTGTATTATCAGATTGACAGAAATTCTAGCTGCTGGAAAATCATAATTCTCCAGGTAATTACTTTCCTGTTGGACTACCCGAAAGCTCCTTCAAATGCACAATAAAAGTCTCTGACCCAACTGTACTAGGTAAACCTACAGTGAATTGACATACTTTTCATCCTTTAACACCTAGACAAGTGGTCTAATAAAATAAAGGGTCTTCATCCCTCTAAGCACACTGATGCATTTGGTCACCCACAAGTGGGCATGGGAGTGAATTTGACTACTATGTTTAGAGAGCTGAGTGAGAAGAATATAATCTTCAAGAGATGGAGAGATGCGGGTTGGATGGAGAGGATAAAGCAGAAAGATGGCAGGGATGGAGACAAAGAAAGGAGCTGGTGAGAAGGCTGGAGATCTGCTCAGATGGAAGTGGGCAGGGAAAAAAATCTCTGATGGAGAGGTTGACAGACAACCTCAAAGAACACGATTGTTTGTAGTCAGCATCGAATGATGTGTCCTTTGCCTATAAGTGTTTTACCTCTGTGTGTGGATTTAAAATAATTAATTAATGTATTTTTATGTGATACTTGTGATACATAGCTTTACACACACATTTTTACAAATAGTCATTGAGCCCTTGTATGCATAATTATATATATGATATATTTAAATATGCATTTAAAATATATATTTATAGGGAATTCCCAGGTGGTCCAGTGGTTAGGACTCCATTCTTTCAGGGCCGAGGGTGCAGGTTCAATCCCTGGTCCAGGAACTAAGATCCCACGAACTGCTCAGAGCGGCCAACAACAACAAAAAATAAAATATATATTTATTTTCAAGTCAATATACTCACTAAATAGTCTCAGTCTTATTTACTGGACCCTTTCCCTTACTTATTTTCTACATATTGAAGTATTTTAGAGGTATTTTTTTTCCTATCAATACACAGTATCAACCTAGGTAATCTCTTCCAGTCCCATGGTTTTAAGTACATATCAGCACCATGGTCCAAGCCACAGGCACTAATCTGTTTCCAGCTGCAAACCTTAAGTCTTTACTTTATACAACCATCTATATGGTTAAAACAGTTGAAATAAGTTACATAGTGTCATCACTCCACTACTTAATACTCCAATGTTCCCATTGACTTATAGTAAAATCAAATTTTGTACCCTTTTGTAAAATAATGAAATCCTACAGAATTTCATTCTGCACATCTTTCTGACACCATCTCTCTCACCTTCCTTAAACATGTTGCTCCAGCTACGTGGCACTCTTTCTTTTCCTGCCCTAGGGACTTTGTAACAGCTATTTAGTTTTTCTGAAATGTTTCTTCAATTTTACATGCATCGTTTTTCTTGTCAATTTAGGTTCACCTTAAATATTATCTCTCAAAGAGTCCTCTCATGAGCATCCGATAAAATACAATTCTCTCCATGCATCAATCTCATATCACTTTCTTTTAATTCTCTGTAGAGAACCTATCACCATTTGCTTTTTATTTCTTTATGGATATTTACCATCTGATCACTCTGAACTCTGTGAAGACAGGGACAATGTCTGTCTTAGAATCATCTCATATCAAGCATTCTATAAATGTTTGTTTCAAGAATTACTATTGTGGAGAGTCTTTAAGCATGGGTAGATGGCAGGATGAGAAAAAGATTCATGCCTTTTCCATTCTTTTATTATTTTTTTTAATAAATTTATTTATTTATTTTTGGCTGCGTTGGGTCTTCGTTGCCGCGCACGGGCTTTCTCTAGTTGTGAGCGGGGACTACTCTTCCTTGTGGTGCGCAGGCTTCTCATTGTGGAGCACGGACTCTAGGTGCACCAGCTTCAGTAGTTGTGGTGCACAGGCTTAGATGCTCCCCAAGATGTGGGATCTTCCTGGACGAGGGATTGAACCCATGTCCCCTGCATTGGCAGGCAGATTCTTAACCACTGTGCCACCAGGGAAGTCCCCCTTTTCCATTCTTGAAAAATCCTATGAGTTTTATGAAAATACATCCTGTACTTTATCCTGTCCAAATCCACTTTAGATGAGTCACTGTGACTAAAGGGAATAATTTGGAACTTTTGGTTTGATTAATCAATTTATACTTATTTATTATTCAAAGTAAATAAATATTTGAGTTACTGCTGGAAAAGTATAGGTGGATTTTGATTAGAGGTAGGGAATTAAAAAGTATTTTTTTATTTTACTTCAAGACAATGCTATGAAATATGTAGTTAAAATTCAATGTAAATTTTCTCTTTCCTTTAATTCATGCTCCTTTCTGAAGAAGAATTGCTGTTATATGAAACAGAGGAACAGAAAAAAATCATTTTTGTATGATTTTTTTTGCACTCAGTTCTTTGTGCTTATAGTAGGCTTCCAAACTGGGAAAGGTAAATAGCTTATAATCAGTATATACTAAAGTATATGAACTCCTGAGAATATGCAGAATTCTGCAAGGTTAGACAAGGCAAACCTTGTACATCTTTGGAGCATTAATTTACCTTGAACTTTTGTGGGGAAAACAGTATTTTCCCATGAACACAGGCAAATAGAAAATGTTACATGATTCTTTTAAGACAAAATATCACTCTCTGAAGAAATTTCTCCATTAGATCTTACATATTTGTGTTATGATCCGCACACCCGTGGCTGTGGAATTTGCATCTCCTTTACAGTGGCAAATAGACAATTTGGTAGAAAAATCACTGGCCTGTGATACAAAATTATTTTTATCCTAGAATTTCATATTAATTGATGAATATGAAGATAAATGATAAATAAATTGATACTGTTGCCAGGTATTACTAAATGCATGAAAGGGAATTTATGTAGGAGTGGGAAGTCTCAGATCTAGACCAACTTACACTATTTATTTATTTCAAAACTGTGCACATTTAAATTATAAAAAGCAAAATGCTCCCTCACCACTCTTGTTATTGTAGTGGCTTTAGGGTCAGAAAACTGAACTCCCAGCATCCTACCATTTACTATGTAGCAAACTTGATTAATGGCATTCACCTCTTTGGGCCTCAGTTCCCTCATCTTTAAAGGGAAGGGTTAGTTTGTATTCATAGGTCTCTTGCAGCACTGACCTGCTGTGATTCTGTTTCCTTTTGCTTTTTCATTATGTCTCATTAAAAGTACGTTTCTCCATTTTTAGATTTTCCATATCTCTATTCAAAACCATCTGTCTCAGGTTCTCTTCTCTATTTCATGCCTGAAAAATGTTAATGTGGGTTGAGTATCCTACCTTTATTCATATATCCAAATTATCTTCTTCTGAGGCAAACTATAGATGGTAAGAATTGTGATAGCTGGGATCAGAGAATCCCAGGATACCACTGAATCCACAATTATTCATTCCATAGAATATACTGATGAACAGAATAGAAGAGCTTGATATCTCAATTCTTGTGGTTAGTAACATAGCCACAAAGACTCATCTCTTCCAGAGATACACGACTCCTCATTTGTAAATGACAGAGGCAATGTGAAGTTCCTTTGGAAGCTAAGAGTTGATTGTCACTCTTGGTTATTTTCAGCAGACTACTTTGATTGTAAAAGCTATCCTTGGACACAGTAGTGGCTCATCTCTAGGGACAGGGGAGAGAAGGCTTTTTGTGTTCATCTATCAGCCCTAACTCTTACTGACCGAAAGGTTAAGTCACATTTCCAGAGATTATCTACTCTTACTTAACCCTGAGGCCAAAACATCAGTTGTAGCTGGGATCTTCTGAAGATGCTTTTTGGGGAATGGGATTTGAAAAGTGAATGAGAGTCATATTACCACACTATATTAAAAGATCAGTTTGATTGTTATATAGTATATGTAACCATCAAATGGGAATCCAAGTCCCAGAGGTTAAGCTGAGGAAACATAATTAATTATAAATAATTTTATGTGAGAGTCACCTAGCATAATTAATTAAAGAAACATTATAGAGAGAATAAAGCATTTCAAGCTTTTGATGGCTATTATATTACTATTATCACATGATTGGTAACAAAGTGAGGAAGGCTTATTATTAGGTCTTTGACCCCATTCCTGCCAGATACTCGTGGTTCTGAATTCCTATCTGTTTTGGGATGTCCTGTCAATCTTTGTAGCTTCCCACCAAAACAGCAGGTAACAATTGGTATTGAGAAGAAAGAAAAAGAAAAAAAAGGAAAACTTTCCTCAGATTCAATTGGGGTCATCTATGTTTTCTTTTTCTATTATTAGGAGCTGGGGATATGAATTTCCCTCAACCACAAGGGTATCAGTTTTGTGGAATGTGGGAATAAAATACTCCTGATGGCATTAACAAACAACAAATATTGCATTCTTTTGAAGTATTGAATACTACCATCAAAAGTTATATGATTAGGGGTTCAAAATTTATATAGTCTTCAAGAATATGTGGGAGAGAATTTCCAAAAGCCAGTTGATGTTAAAATTCATTGTGATTGGGCTTCCCTGGTGGCGCAGTGGTTGAGAATCTGCCTGCTAATGCAGGGGATACGGGTTCGAGCCCTGATCTAGGAGGATCCCACATGCCGCAGAGCAACTAGGCCTGTGAGCCACAGCTACTGAGCCTGCGCATCTGGAGCCTGTGCTCCACAACAACAGAGGCCGCGATAGTGAGAGGTCCGCACACCGCGATGAAGAGTGGCCCCCGCTTGCCGCAACTAGAGAAAGCCCTCACACAGAAACGAAGACCCAACACAGCCATAAATAAATAAATTAAAAAAAAAATTCATTGTGATATAGCAGCGCTCCTGGAAGAAATGGAAGAACACTTTTCAGAAACCGTTAGATATAATAATTAATTGTGAAAGAAATATAGTAATTCTGATACTGTTTAAAAGAGGAAGTGTTAAGTAGACTAGTAAAAACTCAATACTTCAACTGAAAGGAGGCAGAAAAATCAACATTGAAAATAGGGATTTGGTTTTCTATAGGTATATTCTATATAGAGAGTAAAATAAACATGTTGGTTTTATACCTTGAATAATGCCAAGAGTTCAAACGGGCTACAGGTGATTATACAATTTAAATTTTATTTTCATGTGGTAATTTGTATATATGATTAAAATTTCATATATTTTAAAAGACTGTAGTCCAGTTATATATATTTTACAGATCTCTTAAATAAAAAGGTATAATAGAAAGACATACTATTGGGAGTGAGCACTGCCATGTAGTGCTAACTTGTGCACTAATTAAACTTATATTCCTAGAAAATACATATGAAGTACTTAGGCTAAAAATAAAATAAAATAAAATCTTTTCCAGATCAAATATTTTATGAGAAATTATAGCACCTGATAATTATGAATTTTGCATGACGTGTTTTCCAAAGAACAGAAAGAAAAATTACCTTTAAGCTGATAATAGGGAATAATGAAACTATTTAATAATTAATGAGTGATCACATTATTCTAAGTGCTAAGTGCTTTATGTTAAATTTTTCCCTTTATCCTTCCAGTAACTTTACAAGATAGGTACTGCTGTTATTTTATAGCTGCAAAATAGGCTTAGGAAGATTAAATGACTTTTCAAGGTCACACAGTAAATATTGGAGCAGGGTTTGACTCAAGGTTCAGGCTCTTAATCTCTACACTCCTGCTTTTAACATGTGTACTAGGAACCCTATTTACAAGAGATGAAAACTGTAGGCATTTTAACTGCATATAAATAATTAAAATCAATATAAGATTCTTATCTACAATGTATTAACAATTTGGAGTGAGAATCTCAAGTTATTCCAGCTAACATTCTATTTAAAATCCTGACATGTTAATCTTGATTGCATTTTGATGCCTTTTGAACTTTAATATCTGTCAGTAGACCAAGTTTTATTTGAGATAAAGTATAGCCTACTTCTGTGATTATCATTCATTAATGGTTAAACTGTTTTTTCCATAACAACTGAAAAACAAATGGCAGTGCTAATACAGTTTGTCAGAAGTTGAGAGATTATATTTGACCTGAGGCAAAATAAACAATGTACCCCTGTGAAAGCGTGAGACTTTTTTCAGTTTAAAAATATCAAATTATGGTTAAGGACTTTGAAAGTCAGAGGATTGTAGCCAAAGTAACTGTTACTTAAGCAAGGACTTAATCATTTTCCAGTCTATCTCAAGCCAGAGGTAACTTGTTTGTCATTACTTTCCAAATATATTGTTACTAATAATCTGAAATGGCTTTTGGAAGTTGGCAGGGCCCATATGGCTTTTCTAAAGAGGCAAGTTTCTGCATATGAGACCATCATACTCAATAGATTTTCCCCTGCCCTATAGCAAAGGAAACTAAGCTGAGACAAGTCATTTTATTGAAATAGGCCTTGCTTGTAAAGTGAATTCCACTTTTCTTTCATAGCTCATAATGTTAGTCCAAAGTTATCTAAGAAAGATTAAGTTTTCATAAAATATGGACTTAACAGCAACTGGGTTAGGTTGCCACATACATACAGAAAGTGATTTCAGTGATAAGCCATGTGGACGCCAAGTGTTTTGGAGTCATTAAAACTGTGCTCCAATTAGTTCTAAAGTTTATTTGGGCTAAAATAAGTCTTTAACCAAGGAGAGAGATCCATTTTCACACAGGAACCTTCATAAGGGACTAAAATCTCGAAGACTGATAACGGGCACTTAAAAGAAAACATATTTAATGGTAGCTGGACAAGTCAAAAGGATAGATTGCACATTGCCATAGTTATACAGTCAGTATGTGATTTTATTTTATGTTCACAATCCTCAAAGCTTCAGAGTTTCTGTGAAAGTTTAGTTTGAATTATTTATAAAATAATCCATGAGGGCTGTATTTCAAATAGTATCTAATATAGTTTAAATCATTTTACTGTAAATTATGGAAATTTTTAATTTTTGAAACAAAAAATCAGTATTTAAAAAGAATGATCCTGCAAAGTTTTATCGTGTCATGTAGATTTGCAGTTCTTTATCATTGAAGCAAAATGAAAATCATTTAAAACTTGTCTATAAAGCCAATTTATTTCTTCGACCAACACCAACTTGAGCACTTATCCATTCTGAATTTGAAATCAAAATGCTTTGAATACAGCTTATGAGCCTCTTTGTTTTGGGGGGAACCACTAAAGCAAGCTGAAGAGAAAGAGGAGATAATAGAGCTTGGAAGCAACCTTTTGGCAAAGAGGAACAAGAGCAGTGGAATAATTTAATTGCTCATCAGCTAATTATACGGTATTATAATGTTAATGTGTCTTCATCATGACAATGTAATAGGTATAGATTGAAGCATATGAACAAGAAAGTGTTGATGCAGTAATTATAAGTAAGAGTGGAGCTATTAGCGTAATTATAACGCTTCATCGGGTAATTAACATATTGTTCAATTTGAAATGAGGAACAGTGAAAAAGTTAAATATTGAAGGACATGCCTTTGACACTCCAGAGATGTCTTTGAGCCTTTGCAGAGAAGAGGGTATTCCATGTTGATACGGTTATTTCCTGATTCCCTTTCCCATGATTTATTATTTTTCATCATCTATGCTACATAAAGAACACAGTAATTTGAGTATGAGATGCTACTGGTGGTTAATTTTTTTATGTAATATGATCCATTTTTCTGCTATTTCTTTTTCAGTTTTGTCTCATTTTGTAGTCCCCTGGTCATTAAATAAGCTAAAAACTTTAAAAATTAAACTAGCCCCAAATGAAATAATGTATGTGGACAATTCTATAAACTGAAGATGGTGATAATTATTCTTTGACATACCTGAGTAGTTTCTTCTGAGAGGTTTGGGAATTTTCCTTGTATTTTAATACCAATGGGTAACCTGAGTTTTTTTTCAAAACTGAATAGCTCAGAAATATCCATTTACTGTAAAGCCCTTTGAATGGATTATAAAGAAAAACAGCAACAAGTAAACACTGGCGAAGAGTGGTAGGCAGCTACAGTTATGTGATCTGTCTGCTAATTTTCTTTTAATAATAATAGCTCAGTGACCATCTCTATGCAACACTGTTCTGAATATATTATGTATATTAACACATTCAATGTCTACCTTATTTCTTTTTTTATCCATACATTTTACAGAAGTGATAGCTACCAGAGCAGAGGTTAAGGAACTTGGCTGAGATCACTTATCTCTCAGTAGTAGAACTGGGATTTGAACCCAAGTGACTGGTATCAGACTTTGTCGACCCTACAGTACTACTCCCAGATCTCAATTCAGGGGCTTGTTAGAAGACTTATGAAAAGTTTCCATATTCAGATTAGAACAGGGTAGTTAAGCAAGATTTAAAGGGCTGATACTGAAGGATAAATAGAGTCTGTGTAGGTAGAGGAGAAGGAGGCAATTAAATATGCAAAAGTTGAAGATGACAAAGAGAGATCAATTTGGTTGCAGTGGAAGGTCATGAAGAGGAGCCCCAGGAGAAACAAACAAACAAACGAACAAAACAAACAGAAACTACAGGCTTAGATTAGAGCCTAATCATAAACAGCCTAAAGGCCAAAATGAGAAGTCACAGAGAAGCTCATTAACTTATCCTACTCAATGTGTATGGATTTCCCAAATGCCTATGATCAACACATATACGTTACCATTGCTAGGTATGGAGATGGATGTAGGACAGTTAGTAGAGGAATTAGAAGTAGTGATGCCCTAATACTTTGTTTTCAAAATAACAAAAAAGGGCTAAATTTCTGAGACCATAATTCCTGCTGACATTTTATTTTGTTATTTTGAGATAGCAGGCTGCAATGCCATCAATATTAACACTTTCACATATTCTTTACAAAAAGCTGTATTTTTGAATTCCTTTCTTACAAATATTCACATCAGATTGGGTTAAGGGGTAAATACACCACGTAATTGAGAAAAATAGGCAAGCAATTTCTATTTCTATTAAAATGTATTTATAAAACTGGCATGGACTTTGGCATCTACTTTCTTATTTTAATGTTCTATTTACCGTCTTAAAATTTAGAAAAAAAGGTGAACAATAAGACAAATTAGTTAACTTAAATCTGGTAGACTGTGTATTAACAGTTTCCACAGAATAATTCTATCAGAGGTGTAAAATGGTTGGGCATGTTTTGTTGTTTAGGATGCAGCTAAAAACACAATCCGGAGGCTATGCTTGGAATGACATGGATTCTTTCTTTTAGGGGATTTGTGGGTTGGCATCTCTGTAGTAGAAGAAGAACAGGCCCTGGAGTCAGAATGATCCCAGGAACTGACTCAGTTAACCTCTCTGAACCTTATTTTCCCTATTAGGAGAGATGTACTAATACTTTCTATCTCGCAAGGTTCTTGAGAAATTAAAAATACGTATAAAATGGTTATCACAGAAGCTGGCACATGTTCACTGTTCAGTTAAAACTGGCTAAGATTATTGCTATTCAGTCTGAGAGAGTTACTGAACAATGCTCAGTACTATTTAATAAGAAGTTCTGAAAAGTTTAAAACAAATCCATGAAATTATGTTGTGACTTTCTTTTAAAGTATTAATTATAGTTCTCAATCTGTAGTGAAAGAGGTACTAAGCATTAAAAAAGCAAAATGTAGTCATGGAAAGCATCCTCTGTTCAAGACCCTTCACGAAGAGTGGAGAATTATAGTTGTCAGAGGTTAGCTACGAAGGGAACTAATGCTAGTTCTAACTCTTCAAAAAAGATTTTATTTGTAATAATTCCAAGTTAATGAGTATAAGGTAGTATCCTTCACAGCAAAGTTACAGTCCACGTAAAACACACACACACAGACACACACACACGTGACTTATAGAACACATCACATTACAATTACTCATGTATTATCCCACAAACATATACTGAACACACTGATTTCCTGTGCTAGGTGTTTCCTTTGCTCAACTGTGAATATCATGAAAGCAGATGTTATTTCTCTCATTTTTATGCCTTACAAAATCTAGTAAAACATACTTGAAATATAATAAGTACATAATACATATTTACCAAATAAATAAGCAAATAAATGAACTTTTACTTTGGAGATAAAGTCGGTGTTAAGAAAGATGTTGATCATTTAAATTCATTGTGATTTACAAAACACCAGTTTGCCAGAAGCTTTGTTACTTTCTCTAAACAAAATTTGTATCACGATGGTAACAATGAACACAGTCATACATACATTTATATTTTGCCTAATTTTACTTTCCCCCACTTCCTCTGACCATTTCCTAGAAGAAATGTACATGGACAGTGAAATAAGGAAAAAGATTGAGAAAGAACATTTGGTCATTTTTTTTTTTTTAATAACTGAGAACACAGCATATTCTTCTGTGGCTCTCATTTTTTATTTCAGTTCAGCACTTAGCTGAGCAGTATTACCCACAAATATTAAAAAAATGACCTTTTTCTCTATAAGTTTAACATCATGGTCTCTTGATATGGTGAAACGGGCAGGAACCTTAACGTTCTCTTAGTTAGAGAGGAAGAAAAATAGCCAGAAAAGTATTTCTTCTTTTCCTTATGGAGGAAGAAAAAAAGGGGAGGGACTGCATGAGGAACTCATAATAGTTTTGAGAACTGGAACATTCAAACTGGAAGAAAAAGAAAAGTCTCAGGTAGAGCTATTTTTGACCCTTATTCTCTTGGTTTTAGTCACATGCTTTGCTGACAGCTCTGGGGACCTGAACCCTGGGAACCTGTTAAAGGTAGGGCTCATCTGTAAAAAGCCTAAATTTAAAGAATTGTTAGACTTTTTATCACTTACTCTAATTAATCACCAAATAACTAATCAATAAGATTTACTTGTACTTTTTCTCTTGTTATATATATATATATATATATATTTTTGCTGTATGCAGGCCTCTCACTACTGTGGCCTCTCCCGTTGCGGAGCACAGGCTCCGGATGCGCAGGCTCAGAGGCCATGGCTCACGGGCCCAGCCGCCCCGTGGCATGTGGGATCTTCCCAGACCGGGGCACGAACCCGTGTCCCCTGCATCGGCAGGCAGACTCTTAACCACTGCGCCACCAGGGAAGCCCCTTGTTATATTTTTTATGAAGAAAAATAATTCCTACCAAACCAGTAATTCAAATATAATAGATCATAATCTAGGCTAATGAATTTTATGTTGTGCTCATAAAAGGAAATATAAAAATTTTCTCAACATTTTTTTAAGAAAGGTGTCATGAATTTCTGCATATATGAAGGAAAAGTTATCCCCAAATATTGTTAACCCCAATAGCATATTTCATCACTATTTTGAAAATCATATATTGAATATGATGAGTACTTTAAATATATACATGAATAAAGAACAGTAATTTCCTATAAAATAATGAAATGCAAAGAAATGCAACAGCTTAAGGTTTCCCAAATCCCTGAGATTTTGAGTCATTCTCCTATTGTGGTGACCTTTGAGCCAGTGTTTTGGGAAAGATTTGATCTCATTTCCTGGTGCCCATCTGAACTTTGTCGTTTGGACTAGATGTTTTTATCCAGGTCAGAATTTCAAGGGGTTGTATCAGTTCTATGAGATTTACCATGTTCCATGGAGAAGCTTACAATTTCCACAGAATCAATCTGCATGTAAGAAGTTTATGTCAAAATATGAAGACCTAGTTGTCACAGAGAGAATGCTAATTGTTATCCAGATATTAAGCCTGTGACATTTTTCTGTATTCTTCTGCCAAGGAAAACCCAATTTGTCTCCTTTCATTCTGGTGGGACCTAAACAGACGTACAAACTCTGAATATAATTTGCAGTGGAATTAGTTAATCGTTATTTGGCATTAATTAAGTACTTTTGTATATTATATAAATATTATATAAATATTATATATTTATAATATATTTACACAAGTCATTTAAAAAAAAAGTTTTGGTGGTGTTTTTGAGAGGCTATAATTACCTTTTCTTGCTAATTTTCATCCTTTTGCTGCCTTCATTAGGCCAAGGCCTCCTTTCACATCTACAGGCTCTCAGGTAAGTTCATTCTCATCTCCCATACATGTTCATTCTCTGATGTGGCAGGACTCCATGTTTTTCATAGGACTTGGAAACTTGAAGAAAGAAAAGTTCCAAATTTCGTACCAACCTTTACCTCTGCATTTTGCTAATCTTTCCCCAAATGAAACAGAACCTTTTATTTAAAACAACATGAAACCTAAAACAATAACAGCAAAAAACAAACACAAAAGACATACAAGAAAAACTCTCAATATTGATACTGATCAATGGCTGATTGAAACGACTGTGAGTGAAAGTGAAAAGGAAAGGCATGGTAGCTGAATAAATTTCTCTACTGTACCCTGTTTCCTCTGCCTGGAAATAGCCCCCAAAGTTATCTCGATCATTTCTACCATGTGGCTATAATATAACTGCATCCCTAGTGTTTACTTTTTAGTTCAGGGTAGTTTAGATGCACAATAGGAGTTGCTTTATCCCTTATCCCCAGACTTTTAGAGAATTGTAACCTTCAATCAAGGGGTAGTAGCTCATATTTTTAAAGGGATCTAAACTTGTATGTTATATAAGCATAACAGAAGAAAATGTATTTTTCCATGATCTGTACTATTTCTCTAGTGTCTTTCTGGGTCTGGTTTAATGCTGTGTATATAAGGTTTGCTAACATATGCTTCCAAAACAAAGTGAGGTTAAAAAAATGTAATCTCCTTCCTCACTAGGGAAAACTATAGCTTTCATATTATCTCTGACTGGACAAGGGATTGAACTAATATTTGGATTTAGTAGGGCTTTTTTGGTTTTTTTTCTTTTCTTTTTTTTTTTTTTTACATCTTTATTGGCGCGTAATTGCTTTACAATGGTGTGTTAGTTTCTACTTTATAACAAAGTGAATCAGTTATACATATACATATGTTCCCATATCTCTTTCCTCTTGCATCTCCCTCCCTCCTACCCTCCCTATCCCACCCCTCCAGGTGGTCACAAAGCACTGACCTGATCTCCTCGTGCTATGAGGCTGCTTCCCACTAGCTATCTACCTTATGTTTGGTAGTGTATATATGTCCATGCCTCTCTCTCGTTTTGTCACAGCTTACCCTTCCCCCTCCCCATATCCTCAAGTCCATTCTCTAGTAGGTCTGTGTCTTTATTCCTGTCTTACCACTAAGTTCTTCATGACATTTTTTTTTCTTAAATTCCATATATATGTGTGAGCATATGGTATTTGTCTTTCTCTTTCTGACTTACTTCACTCTGTATGACAAACTCTAGGTCTATCCACCTCATTACAAATAGCTCAATTTTGTTTCTTTTTATGGCTGAGTAATATTCCATTGTATATATGTGCCACATCTTCTTTATCCATTCATCCGATGATGGACACTTAGGTTGTTTCCATCTCCAGGCTATTGCAAATAGAGCTGCAATGAACATTTTGGTACATGACTCTTTTTGAATTATGGTTTTCTCAGGGTATATGCCCAGTGGTGGGATTGCTGGGTCATATGGTAGTTCTATTTGTAGTTTTTTAAGGAAGCTCCATACTGTTCTCCATAGTGGCTGTACCAATACACATTCCCACCAGCAGTACAAGAGTGTTCCCTTTTTTCCACACCCTCTCCAGCATTTATTTTTTTCTAGATTTTTTGATGATGGCCATTCTGACTGGCGTGAGATGATATCTCATTGTAGTTTTGATTTGCATTTCTCTAATGATTAATGATTTTGAGCATTCTTTCATGTGTTTGTTGGCAGTCTGTATATCTTCTTTGGAGTAATGTCTATTTAGGTCTTCTGCCCATTTTTGGATTGGGTTGTTTGTTTTTTTGTTATTGAGCTGCTTTTTTGAATCAAGTTGTGACTGGGGACATTCTCACAGTTTAGGAGAAGCCTTTGAAAAGGAATTATTTGAAACTGTAGGCTAACTTTCTTCTCAACATGTACTTGAAGTAGATAGTGATGAGTTTAACATAGGGGCCTCATCCTGTATAAGTTTTGTTTGATTTTTGACTGATATGAAGATTTAGCATATTAATTCATCATTGATATATAACATATGCAAATTTTACTTAAGTAATAAATGAGGAATTGGGAATACATCCATAAAATGTTCACCCCTATGTGCCCTAGTTAGGGTACATATGTACAATCATAAGAAATCGAAAACATACTAATAATCAAACTTCTTTTTAGATTAGTTCAATTTGTCAGCTTTTTATTATATGCCTGTTTGGGTCAGGTACTCTCCTAGGAAATGGGGATAAGGTGAACTCTTTCATTTACTCATCCAGTGAAGCATTTATTCTATTTACTGAGCATATATTTACATGCCAGGTACTACTAGTTTCTGAAGAGACAGTGGTCAGCAAAACAATGTTTTTGCCCTCAAACAGCTTATATTCTAATGAGGGGAAAGTACAATGACACATACCTGCTCTCAAAGAGTTTATGGTCTCGTAGTGAAGACTGTCAAATATACAAACAGAAACAATACAATGTGATATGGGCCATGAATGAACTGCATTCATATCATTACAAGGCAGGGAGAAAAGGTTGGTCTTATCTGGAGACATCAGAAAAGGATTTGTAAGGTGATGAACCTTGAATGGGTCCTAAAGATTGGGTATTCTTCAGGTGTAGGGGGTTAGTTGTGAGGAGGTATCTTAGACAGAAGGACGGATAGATGCAAAGCCATGGCCTTGTAATGCAACATAGTATGTGCAAGCAACACAAGCCATTTGACATTAATGCACATTAAGTGGGGGTCGGGTGGGACAACGGAACCAGGTAAGAACCTTTACATAGGAAGAATCAAATTATCCTAAGAAGTATGGACTTTATTCTGTAGTTACAGGGAAGCCATTCATGGTTTTAAAAAAAAGATGAACGTGGTCAGGTTTGAGTTTTAGAAAAATCACTTCTTAGCAGTGTATCTCAAAGACGAGAATTGATCTAATTTATATCCTCTGTTATTAAAACTAGTAGCATCTGAATTAACATTTAGATAATGCCTTTACCTAAACTAGATATTTTTCTACTACTTGTCAGTGGGAAGTTATAAGATAGGAAAAATGTCAAGTAACCTAGTTTTTAAGGCATTATTTCTTAAAAACTTAAGCACAAAACTGAATTTTGAAAAAGTAGAAATTCACTTTGTTCAAGTAAAATTGTCCTTTTGGCTGAGCATTTTTTTTTTTTTTTTTTTTTGCGGTACGCGGGCCTCTCACCGCTGTGGCCTCTCCCGCTCCGGATCCGTACGCTTAGGCTCAGCGGCCATGGATCACGGGCCCAGCCGCTCCGCGGCATGTGGGATCTTCCCGGACCAGGGCACGAACCCATGGCCCCTGCATTGGCAGGCGGACTCTCAACCACTGCGCCACCAGGGAAGCCCCTGAACATTTTTTTTTATCAGATTCGTATCTATTTCTTAGTGTCAAATGAGGGAAAAATCAATGGGTCTTTCCCAAGTTATTTATGTTCATATAAGTTCAGTCTTGATTGTGAAATAAGAGAAAAAGAGTCTCTAACATCTTGACTATGTTAATAAAAATGTTAGCATTTGATGAACTAAAACGTTTTCCCAAAATATTTTCATCTATTAATCTCAATACCTAATTTAACTTTATTTACTTTTAAATTTATATACTCCCATTATATACTCCTCCAAATAAAGATTTGCCTAAACTCTTACTCACTTAACTTCTTTCTGAAGTAAGATATAAGTAAATGAAACATTTTAGTTTCATTTCCCCATCAATCATTATCTCTAAAAAAACAGCTTTCACTTATTTAGCTGAGAATCTTAGCCATTTACTCCTTTCTTATCCCTTGTAGGATAAGAATATAGAGAAAACTATCAAAATGTCAGTTAATGAAGCCATATTTACTTACTAAATACTTTTTTCTTTATATTTTGTTCGTAAGAAAAGCCTAATAGTCAAAAGCAGACCTAATTGTCTGCCTTACTCCTGAGCCATCATAAAGTAGAAAAAACAGAATAAAAGCAAATATAGATAAAGGTAGATAAAATGCATAATGGATATTTCCTACAGAGAAGTCTCTCTGGAGGTGTATGTAAAAGTGAGAAGAAAGAGAGATTAGTAGCCTGACACAAATAGTTTCTTTAATATGTGGGTAATTATCTTTATTATGTGTACAACAAGTAGGAATCATATTATCCTCAAAGTAGGGAAATAACATGTTTGCTCATAACAACTACTGATTTTGAGACAAGACATAAGACTTTTTTTTTTTTTACATTTCATTAAATCTACAATTGTTTAAAGGGCTTTGTCTTCTTCTATAGATAAATGATGGTAAACAATGATTCATAATTGATTATGATTTACTGAGATTTCTTTTTATAATTTTTGTGGCTTTGAGTACTCTCCTTATGTTATTTCATTGCAGACTCTTCACAACCTCATTTGTTATTAATATCCCCATTTTACATGTGAGTAAACTCAGGCTCAGAGGTGTTAAATAATTTACCAAAGATCAAATAGCTAATAAGTGGCAGAGATGGTATTAAACCAAACTAAAGTCTCTATGACCTTAGAAACTTTATTTTTAACTACTACCTAATATGGCTTCCATGTTACTGTTTTAGGTTATCACTGCTGGTAATACTCATACTGTAAATATTATGATACAAGTTATTTTTTAAATAGGTAATTTATAAATGCTAAGAGCCGTATCGTGACGATCGCGTAATGTTCTTGTGTTTGAATATAAATCTTAGATAAAGTTTATGCTTTTAATATTTTAACATGTAGGCTCTTTGAAAAATGAATAAGGCGTTTTGTTCTTGTTTGTCATCAATTTTAATACTCTGACTTGATATTGTTTTGGTTGCCTTGAGTTGCATTACTAAATTTAATAAAATATTATTTAATAATGCAAATGATTGGCTACATACCTAGCTTCTCTGAGATCCCAAGGGTCCTCCATTACCTTCATTAGAGAAGTAATCTTGATATCACTAATTTATTTTATTTTAATTACCCATCTAAAAATGTACAAAGAATAAGTAAAAGATTTGAGAATAGAAACCAGGCCCCTAACATTATCATACATTTCCAACTGGACTAAAATGAAACATTTTTATACTTTTATGAGCACCATTTCTCCCTACCATTTGTTTGGTGTTTAAACTGTTATAAATAGAGTCACCAAATGACCAGACTCAAAGTTCATCCCTCAGTATCCTTTCCCATTTTCTTATCATCTCTCAAATGGATGAAATTATTCACTCTTTCTCTGAGGGTTGTGGTTGTTTTTATGTCAGCTGTCCTTCCTCCATTTCTTCTTTGTTACTCCTTTATTTTTCAGAAAAATAAAACACACTGAACTTTCCTTCTTTCTTATTACACTTTCAATCTCATACACATATTTCTCCCTGGCATTCTTATTACAAAAACCACTTTCTAGCACATCTACTTCCTTACCTCTAAACTCATCAAGAATCAGCTCCATATAGAAATCTGTGGGAAGAGAGATAGCAACAATGTCCCCACCCCACATCATATGCTACTAAAGTACTTTGTTTCCTATCCATTTTTCATTTAAATAAAAAAAAATGATTCTATTTTCTAAGAATCATGTCTACATCTAAAATATTCCATCTGGTAGAAAACTGATGTTTAAACACATCCTTATAAAAAGTGGCAAAGGTACTATAATAAACTGGTCTCTGTTCATGTTTGTTTGAATATAAAGCTCTGAAGGTATGCATTTTGTAGTATCTAATGCTGATTTCAAACATATGTTGGTTTATTGTCAATTTTTATTAAACTAGCTTGCTAAAATGTTCTCTTAAAGTTATGCCACTACTGAATTTGCATATTTTCATTTCTAGTTTTTAAAATAATCAAAATAAACAGTGTCAGTGCTAAAGTTAGGAAAAAAAATCACTGCCTTGCAATTTTCAGTTATCTCTTCTTTTCAAACTTTCAGTAAATGTGGGATAAAATAAGTTTTGTACATTAACAAGTTGTTCAAAGAGCCTGGAATTGTATAATCATAACCAGCAGAATCCATATATGGCATTTCCATATTGCTTTCTAACATCTTGAGTTTATTAGTGGGAAATTTAATTTGTGCTAATCAGCCTGAGGCACAAGGAGTGAAAAATTAACTTGATGCATATATTTGATGTTTTTTAGTAGTTCTCAGTTTTTCACTATAATGACAACATGGCAACCCAGAATAAACACATAGATCTACAGTGTCACTTCTGATTACCACATTACTGTAAATAGCTATAACTTGCTGAAAACCCAGGCACAATTCATTATCTTCCTGGTTTTATCTGAGAAGACCTGCATCAACACTGCATAAGAAATGGCATGTTTGAAAATTCCAGACTTTCATTAATGGCCTGAATCTTGATTTAGAGTCTGTTTTCTAAAATGATGTTTAGCAATATTAATATACTTAAGAATGTTCTTGTTCAGGCTCAAAGGAGGCACCAAAAGACAGCAAAGCTCCTTTCTCTTCAGTCTCTCTCTTAATTCCTACTCTATATTCACTAGGGATTGCTGCAACAGGAAACAGGTTAGTGACTTGGGAAATTGCCATAATAATCTTCATCACCACTTCTGTTTCCTTCTTTGAGTCTTCTCTGCCATATGATTTAAAATAAAGTGTCAGAGAATAACCTTTGTGATACGTACACTTAACCATCATCTTTTCTAAAGAACAGGGATCTCAAAATATGGTCCATAAATATGGTGACCTTTTAACATTTTTTTTTCCAAACTGAGACACTTCTGAAAGTAAAAGGAGTCACTCAATAATTACAGCATGACAACAGGTGTAAATTAAGGTTCTTTCATTATACCCAGAGATCTGGTCATCTTGCCATGGACTGCCCTCCAAGAGAATCATTTAGTGTGATTGCTCACAAATCTGGATTCTTGGAGCTCAACTACTGAATCAGAATCTCTGGGTTTATAGCCTGGGGATATGTATTTTTTGAAGATTTCCAGATGGTTCTTAAAGGTACTAAAATAATAGTAGTCACATATAATGATTGCCATGTACCAGGCACTCTTCTAATACTTCATATATGCTACTGCTTTAATCCTCATGACCACTACCATAGAATGATGTATGAATCATTCAACTAAAAAAAGTCACATTCCTCAGAAATGTGGCTACTTGGGCATATTTGGATGATTAATTCAAAGATTTACCTTTTACCTAGACTTTTGGCACCTTGAATGATACAGCTATAATTTAATACTCTGTAATCTTGGAAAGGAATTAAAAACTTGAGATGAAAGGCTTTAATGAAAAAGCAACATTTTAGCTTGTTCTTAAAATCAGAGAGTTTGGTGGGCAAAGAATGAGGCTAAAAAATAAGATGGACATGATCACGCAATCATTAAAAAAATATCGTGTCTGAGAAAAGTGGGACAGTTCATGTGGCAGGAGCTGGTGGTTGGTAACAGCACCATTTGTATAAAGGTAGCCTTTGGTTTTAAATATGAAAGGATTACAATGCTGTTATATATGTCTTCCCATTTTTTTTCTCCCATATCTTCTCAGTGCTTAAAATTTTGTGGCTGCTGGCCAGATTTCAAACTGCCTCCTCCTGTAACTCTTTCCTAATGGTTTTGCCCCCTGGAGCCTGCTTTGCTTACAGTTGTAATCAGAAATACAGGAACTAATATCCCTAAGGAATAGCCCTCAACCAAATTTGGTAGATTAATACCCCAGTTCCCTCACCCACTGTGCTAAGTAACTCATATTCTAAATATGATAATGCTAAATAACTCATAGGCCTCCAGAAAGTCCCAGCAGGCTTCAACAAAAGTAACTTGATTGATAAATCCCACTTGGTCACTGCTTTCTTATCCCTCTTTTGTTTTCCCATTCCCCTACCCTTCTTTCCTGAGATGACTTCACCAAAAAATTGTGCTTGAATCCTTGATTTAGAGTCAGCTTCTGGAAGAACCCAAACAAAGACAACATTGTCTCCTGAAAAAAATAATTTGGATTTTATCTAGTTACTTACCAGAAAAGACAACTAGCCACTAAAGAAATTTTTAGCCAGAAGATTGATAAACTTTATATTGCAGCAAGAACACCAGCACCTAGAAGATGGAGAGACTAGAGAGCAGAGAGAGTGGTAGTGAATTGACAAGCTAGTTAGAAGGCAGTTGAAGGTTTATGTTACAAGGGGCTTGGACAAAGGTAGTAAAATAAGAAAGGGAGAAACAGGAAACTGCTTTTGAAGTAGGCTTGATAGGATTAAATGGTTTAATGTATATGGGGTGAAGAGGGAAATCATTTATATCAAAATATGAACAAATCAAAGCTCTGAGTTTGGTGATCTGGGTATGTAGTATCCAGGGATACTACTACAACCACAATGCAAGTTGTTCTCTGTACAAGCCCAATAAGTACTATTTACATGAAATATTCACAGCTTAGTATACATGAATGACATAACTTGATAGCACAATATACAACCTGCAAAACAATATAGGACAGAGAAATGCAGATTAAGGTGGGGAATATAAGAAGCAAATGAGAATGTTTGTTGGAGAAGGAATTGTAGAATTTAATTTAAAAATTTTGTCACATCATTTCAGATATGATACAGATTAAACATTATATTATCCTGAGCATTAAATACATAGGTGAGCTTAAGAAAATGTTTAGACACATCGATATGAAGCCTCAGAAGTATGAGTACAAATAAAATACAAGATTAGAAGTAAACTTTTGGAAGACTCTACGAGAGGTGAATGCATCTGAATCAAGCCAGCATTCTTATCTTTTAAAATTTATAACCTAGATTTGCAAACTGTAGAAAGCATGATATCATGAATATTTAGAAATCGTGTCTTTGTACGTACTGATTGCCATAGGAAGGTAAGCCTCCAAAATAATCTTGAATTATTTTTTTAAAATGTGACTCCTAGAAAATCTTATACAGATATCAAAATATTTGTAATTTAAACAGTAGACATCAGTTATGTTTGGGTGTTATTCAAAACTGCTACTAAATGTGAATGTGGAAAGCTGCCAGTAAGATCCTATTCTAGAATGTCCCTCTCCCACCTACTTACTTTTTGCAATAAAATTTCACATTTAGACATAAATTCCTTTTGGCTAAGTCTGCTTGGCCTTGTATAAAAGCGAATGCTCTTGGGGACTCCCCTGGCAGTCCAGTGGTTAAGACTTCACCTTCCAATGCAGGAGGTGTGAGTTTCATCCCTGGTTGGGAATCTAAGATCTCACATGCCTCATGGACAAAAAACCAAAACAATAAAACAGAAGCAATATTGTAACAAATTCAATAAAGACTTTAAAAATGCTCCACATCAAAAAAATCTTTAAAAAAAGGTGAATGCTCTTAAAAGTGGTCACTTCCTTAAATCAAGTGTTGAAAAGAAAATGTATAGAATTTGAGTGTGTTGTGATATTAAAGGGGAGAAAAGGGGAGAAAGGGCACAAATTGGAACCATTTGTTCCAGTTTTGCCGATGCCATCCCTGCATGTTGCCTTTTAACTTTACGATGCAGTAGCTCTTAAAAGTAGTGGTGATCACCCTTGAAACCAGCTGGATTCCCCTGCCTAGAATGGAAAACAAAACAAAAATAGTTTCCACAGTTTATTAAAACCAACTGAGTAGGCTTTTTGTCCAATTTCCATTGCATCATTTATGAGACAATTTGTCTTTCTGAAATTTAAAAGTCAGGGTTCTTTTCACAAAATATAGAAGGATGAAATCATAATTATCTTTCTGCCCTTTAACCATTGCCAAACAGGGATATTTACAAGAAGGTAAAGCTGAGTATGACAATTTAACTTCTTTAACATAGCGAGTTGGTTAGGTTGTGGACACATTTGTGAAGAGTTTGGCTTAGCCATTTCCTTAGTTCAAGGCGTTTGGAGAATTACAGAAATCAGAGGGACTAATTTGTCAGTCCCCTGGTGTGTCACAAGATTGTACTTGTCTTACTGATCTGACAGAGCATCACAGAACCCACAGAACTTGAAACTAAAAAAGAAATCAGGGACACTGCTGATTAGTTGAAGGAATTATTGGTATTCACAGAGCAATTCCAGAGTTGCTGTCTGCTAGTTGCTAGAGAGCGAGTAGCAATTGCCCTCATTTCCTATTGCTGAACTTTCCTGAGCTCCATGCAATCACAAGTTTTGAAGAAATGCAGAGATTTCCTAGATTTCGATGGCTGCAGGTTGTGCATTGAGTCCCTGTCCCTGTGTCCCTTCAAGGACAATATTTAGGATACTCCACAGTTGTGGAAGTTTCTGCTCAAACCACATGACTCAGATGCAAGAAAAATTAAAAATGAAGTGAGAGAGAGAAAGGAAATAAGAAAGACAGAGCTGCAAAGTGACCTGTGTTCAGAAAGAAACAGAATCATTGCAATCCTAAGGACAATTATGCAAATCCCAGATCTATCCAGATTTTTCTGGTTAAGGGACCGAACTCCGGATGTTTATAACGTTATAACTATCACCACGCAAGTATATTCTCTATTCAGGCAACTGATTAAATGGAAACTGAGTGATCAAGCATGATGGAAACCAAAGCCAAAGAGTTAGAATTTATATACCAAACTCACTCCTTGTTCTCAAAAATTCTCCAGACCTCTAAGTACCCATAATCTCACTGATTTGCAAAATTGATCAATGATGAATGACATGTTTGTATCTGTTAACTTTGCCTAAAAAATATATTTATCTGTTTTTTGGATCTCTCTTGTATGTGTGAAAGTATATAATTAAATAGATAAAGGGATCAACTCTCCCACTTCTATAAAATTAAAAACAAAACCCAAAACCTAATAAGACTTCTGAATTTTTGATCATGTGACATACCACTAAAAAGCCTGAAGACTGTTATTATATCAGTGGGTATATGCATTAATATATAACAACAGAAATTATATATAATCTTACCAACATTGTGCTTTCCGTGGCTAAATTTAATGAGTGCTTAAAACGTTTGTTTACAATTAACCTCAACTTACACATGAAAAAACCAGAGGTTCAGAATATCAACTAGTGCAGATATTACCTTCCATTTTAGATGAATGAACTAGACATAATACCTGCACTGCATACCTAATGTTGGTGTGCCTTAAATGGAATGTTGCTACATGGCACAACAACTTGTAAAAACAAATATTAGGGATTATAGTTAGTATCAATTAATTTTTGTTAGTTTCAATTAAATATTCTAACATTACTAACCATGTTATTTTTTATGAAAATGTAATTTTGCTTCATCATTTTAATGAACATATCTTTCTTTACCTTGTTGAAAAATTAGTTTAGAAAATGCTAGGAAGACTTGCTTATTGTTTTATTTGTGTTGAAACACAGGTTATGCTTGAAAATCATTCTTCAAGAGACTACCTGAGACTGTGCAATTGAACTGAATTTCAGCCATTGGCATATGTTGCTTCTAGGAAGGGTTAATACAAACATATAACTCAAACAACAATATTGAAAAATATATGATTCAATAATCTGAGAAGAGGGTAATATTCAGTTTGGAAGGAGCATATCCATCATTTAGGACCATGTACACAGTGTCACTGATTTTTAGTAATTATCACCGAGAAAGTTTTTGATACAACTTAAATGGTGTGTCTACAATAATTTAATATTAATGTGACTGCTAACAAAAGAGTAGGCTTAAAATTTGTTTTTCCATGTTAAGAATTTGTTCATCAGCTCATTAAATATACTTTCCAGAAATTTTTATAAGGGGTGCGATATCTATGTATAAAATATTGTACAGTGGAGGTCAAAGATGAATATTCTGTTTATTATTTTAAATAAAAATATCAAGACAACTTTCAATATGTAAACTTCACTATCAGAACCCATTAAGATGACTGGAAACTTATGTTTGTGACATCTTCATTCAGATATGTTTTATGCTGATTCATTTACTCACATTCATTCATTCTTTTATTCAATAAACATTTATTGAGCATGTATTATGGCTATTTTTAAAGGCCTATTTTTTGCATGTTCTTAATTTTTTTATCACCACATTTTACCTTAAGACTATTGATTATTCTAGCTTACATATCCACTTAGCATTAATATTAATAATAGTATTTGTATAGTGTTATATAGTTTTCAAAGCCTTTATACATCCACTATTTATTTTGATTCCAGTTGAATTGGGATTAAGATTGAGAAAGGTACAAATGTTTGCCCCAAGTTACACAGAAAGTGGCAAATTATTTTCTAGGGTGGCATTTCAAAATAGTATAGCTCTAAATGTGTTTTGACTAAAAGAAGAGTTTCTGTGAATTTTGGCGCATGGACTTAACTAAGGGATTCTTCTGTAGATGACCCATGATCTGTCCTAAAAATAGAGAGGAATATTAATATATTCACTAGTTATCAATTGGAATATTTTTCTCATGTAAGCTTTGATTGCCTAAGTTGAGAAGTTCTTGATAAACTAATACTTTGACATATGATGTAATTAATGCAACAGGAATAAAGTTGAATGATTTTGCATCATTGAGAAAAAAATCTTACAGGTTCAAATGAACTGTTCACATTTTCTAGTGATATAATGGACAAAGGAAGTTATCTGCCTTTATCAGGAGCATACTTGGAGGATCAGCATTTTTAAAAACAATTTCTCTTTGGACAAGCTTTTCTACTTCTCTTTTAAATGCAGACACACACAAAGCAATATGACTGAAACCATTTTTATGGCTTTATTTCTTGACTGTTGAGCAAAAAACAATACTTTAAAATATACTATGCTGATACTCAGGTAGTACTCTGTAAATTAAGTTACTATCTAAACACCTTTCAGGTGCCTTTTCATAATTGGTGTAGTATTAAAAATGAGTGATATAATTTAAGTGCACCAATTAATCTAAATGCCCATATTTTCCTCTATAAATACTATTCATTCTTCAAGAATTTTATCATGCATTACTTTGTGCCAGTATGTCTATTGTAACAGCTTTAATACAGACAAATTAAATGCCATTTATTAGGTACCTATTATATCCTTACATTAATGTTACATGCTAGCCTTAGAATAACTCTTTAAAGAAAATATCAATAGCTCTTTATTATAATGAAGACAGCTCAGGGAATCTTAACAATTAGTTTAATATCACATAGCAATTTAAACCTACATTGTCCTGGATCCAACAAGGTCTTAGGTTACTGTCACACCTTGATCTTTCCACACATATTGATATTCATATTACACTGGATTCCAACTAAAATCTTGTTCTTTAGAGGGCAGATCTTAGAGCTGGTGTTAGGCCAGTAAATCCTTTTTGTCTGAATGCTTGACTCTTTTCCCTTTTTATGTGGTTGAATGTGTCACTTGATTTATTCACAGATATGAAGGCCAACTCATAAAGAGAGTTAGAGGTGAGTAGGAAGTGATAGGTGTTGTTGGAATGTCAGTAAAAGTAAAAGAAAAAAAATGATTTTGGAAACAGAAACAGAACCTTTTTGATCTAGATCCTTTTGAATGTCAAAAGGACTTACAAGAAATTTGGCAAGGGATTCTAAAAAATAAGAAGATCTAAGGAACAACTTGAGCCCCCTTTCTGTCTTAGAACTTGTATGTGAACATAAGTCATGGTTAAATAAAGGATTTTCTTTGAGTTCATTGGTTATTATGATTGATTTTCTGGGAGTCTCATAAATAAGGGAGATGATATTACTGGAAATAATGTTAAATATAAAGTTAAAGTTCTCTTTGCTTTTAGGATACTTTACAAAAAGTTATTTTGAAGAACATAACCTATTTTTTAAATGAAAATAGTTAAATCAGAAAAGGGGGAAGAGTGTATAAGGAAAGAGCCAGATATAGAACCTGAGAATATTCTGTTTAGAATCTCTTTGCAGGTGTTTCATTTAGGTTAAAACAATATGTTCTCGATAAAAGACTGAAATATTCTGTGTCCAGCCATGCCTGATTATGCAGTTTGAAATACAAAGAGTTAAATTGGCTCACACCCAAAATATGTGTATATGTGAGAGACAAAGGGAGAAAAGATGGGGAAAAAAGAGAAGGGAAAATTATCTAATTAGAATTTTAGGGATGAAAGACAAGTGACCGCTATTTGTGCTATAAGGGGAGTCACTTGTTTTATTTGATTACTTTCCAGAAATTAAAATTGATGTGCTTCACCTAAAATAAAAACAACAGAATTTTCGGGTCTGGTTTTGTTGTATATTTTATATTTCTGCCCTAAAAATCATCACAAACACATCTTCATTCTCTAGGCATTGTAAAGAACATATATGCTTCTGTCCTAATACAGGTGTCACTGCTATTCAGATACCTGTGGTGTGATTTGACTTAATTGACTTCTTATCAAAGTAATAGTATTTTTTTTCTTTCTTTCAAAAGAAAAGTTGGAATTTGCAGAAATTTTACAATGATATTATGCATTTCAGTAAATTTTGTGTGCTTGTTTATTTTACTATGTTTAATTAATAAACAGAGAATGAGAGATTAATTGCATTATTTTTATTATTTTAGAGGCTTTTATTGATTTGTTTATTAATTTTTGAATTAACTCTTATAAACCCTTTTATTAAACTGATCTTTAACAGATTGTTTTCTGTACTTGAGCCATCCCCATCTGTCATTTAAAGGTTCTTGGCTAGTGCATTTTTAAGAGATTAATGTCTGGAAATATTGTCTCATCCATGTGTATGTGAGAAAGAAAGGGGGGGAAAAAAAAAGAATAATCCATCCAAGAAGATGATGAATCATAGAATTTTGGAACGGGGAAATATATTAGTTATTAAATTTCAAAATGAAATACAATGGACTAAAATATTAAGTAGTAAAAGAATTTTGAGGTTTAGAACTTATACTGAGATATGAATATAACTCATCTGCTGGGCATAAAAGCTTGAGTTGTATGATGGCCCATATCCAGGCTAGAGATCTCCAGAGTAAACAGTCCTTCCATAATTTTACATTTTCCTCTGTCCTGCCTAGGCAGATATTCCATGACAGAGATTTTCTTGTGAAAATCCCTAAGCTCTAAGTTATGTGTGAATGAGAAAATAAGTAAATAAATAGTAAAATAGTAATGTAAAAAATTAAAAGGCCTCAAACTTCTATATCTCTGCATTGTTACCCCTCCATCAAGATGGCCCCACTAATATCCATATCAAATAATTTTTAAGAACTCTCATCTAATTGTATAAATTTATACAAAGGTGAGAATATGTTAGCACAGGCAGAATTTGGCTTTCAAAAGAATGTGTTGTTAATCTGGAGAAATGAATTATTTCTTAGGTGACCATTTCAGTCAAATAATAAATTTTGAGACAGGATAATACAAAATAAACAAAACACCCATTTGATCTTCCCTCAAATAATACCATTTAGAAGGTCATTTTTGAATGCCATTGGAATTATCTATTGAGGCCTAGACATCATTCAAATAACTATACAAATACCTATGAGACAGTATTTCCAGATATTTATATCTTAAAAATATATTAGCCAAGAAACCTCAAATGATAAGCAGGAATTGTCCAAGTATGGAAAACAGTCTGTTAAAGATCAGTTTAATGAAAGGCTTTATAAGAAAAGTTAATTCAAAATTTAGTAGTCAACTCTACTCAATGTTCTGTGGTGACCTAAATGGGAAGGAAATCTAAAAAAAAGAGGGAATATATGTATACGTATAACTGAGTCACTTTTCTGTATAGCAGAAACTAACACAAAATTGTAAAGCCACTACAATAAAGATTAATAAAAAAATTAGTAGTCAAGTCAATAAACACCTCTACAATGTTAAAAACCAATAAAATTGTTATTTTATTCTTTTTGTTAATTAAATATTTGCACAAAATAAACACATGTAAAATTTTACTAAAATATATACTATTAATGTTAAGCTTCTGCTATTTCCAACTTTTCTTCTTCTGAAGGACTAAATAAAAACTTTATTACTCTTGTAAGGAGATTCAGTTAAGTCAAATCACTATTAAGTAAGAACTCCAAAGGTGTAGTGATTTTTTTCATCATATTTCTAGGTTAAAATTATAAAAAGGTGAAATTAGAAAAGTAAGCATCTCTCAGGAATGAGAGATTTCTAAAACATTTTAGAAAATGCTATATAATTATGGTGACCATATTCTAAAACTAGACCCATAGACTGGGAATCAAAATATGTGGAATCTGTGTGATCCAGGGTACCCATGAATACATGATGATTTCAGAAAAACAAAAAAATCTAATAGTATGAAATGTGAATTAAAACAGATATCTAAGTTTTCAGTCATAAGTCATAGAATAATTCTTGATTAGACAATAAAATCGCACCAAAATGGAAACTTGAAAAAAGACATTGCTTCTGTGACACAATTGCATGTTGAATGAATGTAAATAAATAACAAGTGGAAGACAAAGATCAACAAAATAACAACAGAGACAGTAGGTAGAAAGTTGTGTTGAAAGAAATTGGTGGCACTTAAAAATGTTATTGGTTTTAGTTACTTGAATTATAAGAAGCTATTTGAATTATAAGAACCTTGAGGATCTTGGGGTTACAGATAGAGACAACATTTTGGTAAAGTCTTCTGGTTTTGATTTGCATGAATATAAGTAATGGGAAGAGTAAAGCTATATACTTATAGGTGTATAAATTAACCTGGCTTAATTATGAAAACTATGTTGAAAATCTCAAGGAAACATTAGAAAAATTTAATAGAGACATATTTTCCTTATAAAATGACCTAAGATTTACTGAGTCTGGGAATTCAAACAAGTAAGAAGGCTGGTAATTCCTAGGAGTCACTCTCTCAAGTAATAAACAAATATTTATGAACCTCTACTGCATGATAGGTTTTAAGATAGTCTCAGGATATTGAAGTTAGTATTTTTCTTACAGGGAAAAGACAGACAAAATGTAGGATTATTGACTAGTTCAAACTTCTACTGAACTTTGAAAAAAATCTTACTCCCAAAATAAGCAGAACTCCTTTGCTTTAATACAAAACAAAACAAAACAAAGCACTTTACCTTAAACCCCAAGCAACAAGCATGCATCTCATGCTCTGTGGGTATATCTGTACAATAAGGATACTGTGGATGACAATATTCATTTATTAGGTAACATAGAATTTTCTTCATGAGGACATGTGAGAATCACTTTTCTGTTGTCAGAAATTATGCTTTCCTGAACAAAGAGATGATTCTTTATAGTTTAAATTTACCTTATGAATTATATATGTGATTAAGTTACCTTTTTGCATTGATGGCTAGAACACTTAGCATTAAACATGGGCTGTATGTCTAGCTTATTTTTAACTCTAGCTTATTTTAACTTTTCTGTTGTCAGAAATTATGCTTTCCTGAACAAAGAGATGATTCTTTATAGTTTAAATTTACCTTATGAATTATATATGTGATTAAGTTACCTTTTTGCATTGATGGCTAGAACACTTAGCATTAAACATGGGCTGTATGTCTAGCTTATTTTTAACTTCAGAGATTTATCCCTGACCCCATATCATATTATTCTTAGGAAGAAAAGTAAGAATAGAACTGATGAATATGGACCCAGAAGGTCTGGAATTAACATCTCTAGTCATGCTCAAGGAATTCTGTGAACCTTCTGAAACTACATGTAAATTTCACTGAGTACAAGAATTTCTCTGTGTCTCATATATACATGTATGTAGATTTTAATAGCTTTTCAAAGAGATCTATGAATTCAACAAAAATTAGGAAACAATGGAATAGACTTTAAGGCCTAGGTCCCTAACATATACCTTAAGGTCTTCATACACTAGGTTACTATTAATACAATAAGATAGAATATTTTCTCAGTATAGAATCCTTAGGTCATATTTGGTGAGTGACCCAATGTTTTGATGTCATTAAGTTGTCTCAAAGCCAAAGATAATTGGAAAATGGAGCACTTCAGAAGATCTGCAAGGGGAATAGGATAGCTAATTAGACCCATGTATACTTTATCTCAGAGTAAAGCCAAAAATGAGAGAGTTATTCAACGTGTAAAATCCCATGTTTGGGACTAGAGACTCTGGGTCTTTAGTCACCATATTCCTTAAGTATTTAATGAAACATCTTTCACATCACTTGTTGTTCTTCCTGGGTTAGTGGTAAATCCTTCACAGCAACTTGTAGGTTAGCCATGTTTCTTTTAACCATAAATTCTATTTTCCATTCAAGGTTCTTGACTCAAGCTAAATACAATGTTAGTTAGTCTCCCATATTATTGTCCTCTTTAGTGAACCATGCAGAAGAATGCCACTAACCTTCTACATTGAAAAATCCTCTTCTTCAGTCTAAATGAGATATCAAAAGTAAAGTCTCTAATATTCATTAGCAACCAGTAGTAATAGTTATTACTAAAACTCCAGAGGAAATATTTGTACTTGGACAAATTCTTTTTTTTTTAAATTAATTAATTAATTTTTGGCTGCATTGGGTCTTCGTTGCTGTGCACAGGCTTTCTCTAGTTGCGGCAAGCGGGGGGCTACTCTTCGTTTTGATGCATGGGCTTCTCATTGCAGTGGCTACTCTTGTTACAGAGCATAGGCTCTAGGCTCTGGGCTTCAGTAGTTGTGACTCACAGGCTCTAGAGCACAGGCTCAGTAGTTGTGGTGCACGGGCTTAGTTGCTCTGCAGCATGTGGGATCCTCCTGCACCAGGGCTTAGACCCATGTCCCCTGCATTGGCAGGCGGATTCTTATCCACTGCACCACCAGGGAAGTCTGGACAAATTCTTTTGAGATAGATTCACTGTGGGCCAGAGTGGAGGCACCATCATGCAGATTTTTATTTGGGATTTATTATTTAATATGTAATAGTCATTTCCAGGTGCTAAACATCTTGGCTGATGTGTAAAACTTCATGAAAGTCTTCTTGAAAATACCTGATACACAGTAGATATAGGGTAAATATTAATTTACATGTTCGTCAACATTGTTTGCTGGAAAACGCATGACCTTCACATTCAGAACTGAATTAAAATTCATCTTACTTTGCATAGTATCTCTAAATGAGGTATTTAACTTCTCTAAGCCTTTTCTCATTTATCAAATTGGCATAATATCTATCTTTGAGCTTGTTTTATGGATTAATATAGACAGACATGTAGCACTGGCTCAGAGTTGTCATTCATATTACTATTATAAAGTTTGAGATGCATGGAAAACATCACTGAGGAGTGATCATCCTCTACATTTTTTAATGTTAATAAAGTCCCTAAAATTATTAAATACCCAATTTATCTGAAATTTGGTTTATTTTGGGGAAAGAAAGAACCCAAGCAAGTTTAAAAGCAGTCTTTCATTATTATGTAAGGAACTTAACATGTGTGGTCTTATGGGTACTATGCAGGTAATAAAATGTATTTTCTTGGACTGTACATCATTCTTAAATAATTCCTGGGGGAAATATATATTATTTCTATTCTTAACAGATAAGTGATATGGAGCATAGTAAAATATTATTTATAAAACATATAACTACCCATTTTGCATGAGCTTCTTTGAGCCACACACACAGGCACCATCCCATTATAACTGGGATCTTTCCACAGGCCACCAAAGATGCTAGAATGGAAAAGATTGAGAACTACTGTGGAATGAAATACAATAAAACAAATTTTCCATGAATAATAAGCCAAATCCTTATTTTCTTGTAAATAAGAATATGTGAGTTACACTGCTGTGTAAAAATCTTATTAGCTGAAAATATAAATCACAGGCCCTATTTTTCTAGGAGTCTTTCATCATGCATATGAAAGACAGACTTTCCTACCCCATCTCTAATCTTCAAATCAGACAAAAACCTATTTACTTAAAATAATTTATAATCTGATTTTGAGGACAAAAATTAAACCATGTTAACTCATATTTGATACTAGATTTTTTAAAATTTGTGTGATATGCTATTAGATTACTCTTCATAAATTTAACAAAAATAAAAGCACTGCATGTGACTATGCTCCAGAATAATCAAATCTAAGAGTTTTTAATGTGAACTTATTTCCCTGTAATTAACAGTGATTATTTCGAGTTGTTTCCTGTTTCCTCCTATTTTATTCTTTTAAAATTTTTGATAGTTTATTTACTTTGATTTGAGTCAGATTTTCATTGGTTATTATGGATTTGGGTCTGCTTCCCGCTGGTTATTGAGCTTTTCCTATGCTAGACCTGTTTCTATCTGATTATCCGAGGGTTCCCCTGATGTGAACTTGATGAAAACCAAGTGGGGGTCACATAAATTGAAAAAAAAAAAAACAGTTTAAAAACATCTCAGACCATTGTTGAAAGAACTGTTTAGCAACCACAGACATTTACATTGTATTTTCTCTAATATATTATTCATTCCTGGCAGCCAATGTATCTGGTAACGATGCATTTTATTTATTTATTTACTTACTTCTTACTTACTTATAAGACGAAAAACTAATTCAGAAGTTCTAGGTCTTAAAAATCTAAACATAGATATTCACCTTTATTTAGGAAATACTCTATTTTGGTTAAAAAAAATTTAGAGGCAGTCGACTGCTTAAAACTGTGTTGTGTTGTCATTAGATATGTGGAATTTAGAAGGATTATCTCACATCCTTGTGACCTTGCATTCCAGAACTATTCAAGGCCAGGGACACCAAGGTCAAAGAGCCTCAAGTAATGGCACTTGAAAGGTTATCTGGAGAGCAGGGGAATCATCCTCCCGTTGGAAATTTTAGGTACTGGAGTGGAGATAGGGAGAGAGCTGGAACGAGTTTAAGATTGATGGTTATGGGCACTACCCTCATTTGAGTTGTTGCATTGAGAGATATTCAGGGAGCTTCAAATTATGTGGGGAAGACAGATGCAGATAATTACAAAGAACTTTGAACAGTATTACTATCATGTGGCAAATGATAAATGAGGGGACTCTTGAGTATGAACTCTAGGAAAGGGATAGACCTAAGGGCAATTCAGGCACAAAGTTGTGAGTGGAAGATCTGTGTGAGAGTTGGTCATTCATCTGATTTTATTAGACCTTTCTTGCTTGCCTTTAAATCCCTGGCATGGATTCAGACTGTATCACAAGGGCAGTGGACAGTCATTGGAGACATAAAGCAAGAAACAGATTTGCATTTCAGAAAAATATCTCTCTTAGCTGTGGACTGGAAGAGGAAGGAAAATACTTAAAAGGGGAGAACAAGTTATAAGGTACAAGCTAGATATCAATAGAGAGTGAAGAAAAAAATATTGTGATCGTTTATTTACTCAACTTTTATTCACGATTTATTAACAGCCAGTCACATGTTTAAGAATTAAATTCCATGTTGATTGTGTATTTAAGAATTGAGTTTACTATTGATTATGTATTTCAAAGCAAAAAGAATAGTTGTAGAGTATGGGATTTATTTAGTGAGGCAAAACACTATGTCTCCATGTTGAAATGAGATGTGGGTGTGAGAGGCAGTAGAAAATGATGGTAAGAGTATGAACTCTAGAGCTGTACTGCTTGTGTTCTAATCTTGGGTTTGCCACTAACTAGTAGTGTGTCCTTGGATAAATTACTTACCTCTTCTGTGACTTAGTTTCTCATTAGCCAAATGATGATAATAACAGTACTTACTGGAGTTGTTTAAAAAATTAAATGAACTAATACATATTGAATGCCCAACCTTTTTAGGACCCATATCAATTGGTTTGTAAAAATGTTATCCATTATTATTAATCAAGCAAGAAGTTTCCTTTAACAATATCATTCACATCTGGCACATATTATAAGAAATGAAGGAGTAGTTTTGAAAATGGATAACTGTTTTTAGATTAATCAAGAAATATTAAGGATCATATATGTTAAGTCCTTTATATACTGAGAACATTTTATAAATTTCTGAAGTGATTGGAAAAAGTACCATACTCATATGTCATTTAATTAGACATGTTCTCTAATCTTAACAAAGCAAAGTAAATAATAATAAATGCTTATTTTATGAAGAATTTTAAAAGGTAGTATATTTAAAGTCTAAAATACGTCAAGAAATACTCTCAGGGTATCACAAGGATACCCTGAGTGACGCAGGGTGACGCAGTGGTTGAGAGTCCACCTGCCGATGCAGAGGACACGGGTTCGTGCCCCGGTCTGGGAAGATCCCACATGTCGCGGAGCGGCTGGGCCCGTAAGCCATGGCCACCGAGCCTGCGTGTCCGGAGCCTGTGCTCCACAGTGAGAGAGGCCACAACAGTGAGAGGCCCGTGTACCGCAAAAAAAAAAAAAAAAAAAAAAAAAGAAATACTCTCAGTTAATTTTTCAAAATGATATAGGTTCCCATTGTTCATTTATAGAAAATGTATTATTTAACTGACATCTGTTGAGAACCTACCAGGGATTAGAAAGACTAAGACACTTTCTCAGACTTCTGGGAATTGACAGTTTTATGAGAGAGGAAAATATGGAAATCAATACTTGCAAGATGTGTGGCTTTAAGTAAATTACTTAACTTTCAAAATCTGATTAAATTATATATATAATTTAGATGAAATCTATTACATATATAATTTAGATGAAATCTATTATATATAAAATTTATATTGTGCCTGTGTAGGTGTTCTATAAATTATAACATTTTTACATTAAATATTACTAATAATATAATTAGTAGAGAATGTATAATTGAATTTTTATTAGTAACACATAGTAAAAGTATGTCAACAGTATTGAAAGAGACACAAGGAATGTACACTAGTGGAAAAAAAGGTTTTGAGTATTGTCTAGAAGTGTCAGTGGATGAGAGTAAGTTCATCAGGTAAAGAAGTGAGGGAGGGGATTCCCACTAAGGAACTAGAATGTGCAAAGGTATGGAAAGAAAAAGGTCAATATAATTTGTGCCTGAGTTTGAGAGATAAAATAGATAATTTTCAATATTTATTATTAGGAAAATATATATCTTCACATCTGTCTCCTTTGTTTGTAATTTTTACAATTACGGATTATATTTTAATCAGGAAAAATAATAAAAAATAAAGATAGAAAATCTTTTCTATGACCCTTGAGCTGAGTGTTATATTTCCTCAAGTAATTTCTGTCACCTTTGAATTGTTCTGAACTGCACACACCACAATTTTCATACTCTTCACATTCTCTGGGGTGGAGGAAAGCTTCTAGTTCAGAGCTTCTAATTCAGTGAGACCAAATACTTTTCAAGAAACAATGCCCATATTTAATGTAATCATACTCTAAAGATAATATATGTCTAAATATTTGTCATTGACCCTAGCATAAAATATACATTCTCTTATTTTTTATGGCCTCTATATACAGATCTCTGCACTGCATCTTAAATAATATAAATTTAATTGTCTAATTTCAAGTCATTTTTTACATAGCCTGTTTCTATTTGAAGATGGGTATCTACACAAATACTTTTATTTTAAAGCAAGTTGTTTTGAACTTCATTCCAAGCAGGTAGGAGTAGATTCTGCAATGGATTTGTACTTAAAACTTGAGCAGCACTAGTGGGTGCCACTATAATAATAGTTTTATGATGTGTTACATGAAAACCCAAGCTCGTTAAAATCAGTGTAGCAGGAATGGCTGCGTGCATATTCAGTGTTTTGCTGTAAGGGACCATTTTGAGGGTTTTAAACATTTCCTTGGTGTTATAGTTTGCTTGTGGGAGATGATGAAAACCTAGTTTCACAAAAGGAGCTTTTACATGGGTGAAAACTTCAAAAAGAATAGTATTTTGTATAAAAGCAAGTCTACTTATTCAGTTTCTAAATGCCCTTTGCTATTATTGAATGCATTTGTTTCTGAAAAGATTTATTTGCCTTCCGTCACTTGATGCTTCCTCTCTCACAAAAGCCAAATCACATTTACTATTTAAACATATATAATATATATACAAATATATTCTTAAAAATAAAACATATCTACACTTGCCTTGATCTAGAGGGGTAGAAAAGCTTCAGAATTAGAGCCATGAATTCTATCTATTGTAATATTGTCCTTAACTAAGGATTGGAATTGCATCTTTTTTATTTTCCTAGTGAATTCTCAGTAAAGAATTCAACAGTCTGTTTATAGGGAGAGTCATTTCTCAAGATTGAATTATGTGGCTGATGACCCAATGTTAATAAGGTTCCTTGTCCTTTTAGATTTCTTTCTAGAAATTGGGGATAATGAATTTAGTGAAGAACCAAATGAAATAATGCCTCCTCCATAAAGCCTCCTTGATTCTTCAATTTTTAAATACTCATTTTATTCCTAACAACTGTCCCTTTTGATTGACTAAAGTTACTTAGAGACTAATTCATCTCCTTTGAGAGAAATATATCAGGATCTTTAGATTCAGCAATTCTTATCCTCAGGATCAAGCTTCTTTCTTGCTATTGCCTGAACCACGTTTTTCATCTTCATTCCTAGAGCTACGCCCTTGACCTAGCTGTCTTACCCCCATTGATATGACCTCTCCTAGGTCCTCAATCATTTGTCGTATTCAACTGCCTACCTAAGTTTTCAGTAAAGTTTATACTATTTTGAGAGATGCAAACATGGACAAGCAAGCTTTTGCAGATTTTCTGTTCACTTTTTTTAGAGAGGTCCTGTATCAGAGAAATAACATATTAGTTCTCATACCCATAATTTTAAACTAAACTTGCCTGATGTTTTCACTCAGAATTTAGAAGGGACAGTAGGTGAGAAAGGACTATAGATCCATTAATACATATAATTTTTGTTACAGGGAAATTTGGAATGATGAAAATATTTCAATTATGAATAAGGGGCAAATAACTTTACTTAGTCTTTAACATTTTTGCCTTGATAAAATGAAATAGTATTTTAAATTTCTCTCTGCCTTTAATCCAACCTCTCACACATACTTCTGTTGAGATGACTCAAGATAGTGGAAATTCAAGGATGGCATAGATATTTTACATTCTGCATCTCTCTTTCATGAGCCCTAAACCTTAATACCACCAAAATAATGTAATATGCCATGGTTTCTCATATTTCTAGGTCATGGCAAATTCTCTTCTCATGGAAAACTCCTACATACAAAACTTTCATAAAGCAATTTACATACCACCTCTGAGAAGTTTTCCTCAGTAGTTACAGATTGTCTTTTTGACTTCCAAAGTACTTAGTATATATCTCTAAGCAAATATGATTAACATTATTTGCTTTCGTGTCTGACTCACCAGCTAGACAGTGAACCATCTGGCAAAAGAACATATTTGCTTTCTTTTTGTATTTCATAATTTCTTCCTCTTCCTCCAACATGTATTGTGAAGTAGGTTCTCACAACATATTTGTTGAATTAATCAATAGCATTCTTATCATAAAATGAAAATTTTCCTTTCACAATAATTTCTTCCTTATGTATTAGCAGCTCTCTCTTGTTATCTTTCATCATGTGAGTGATGAAATAAATATTTCAGCGAACACTTATTTAATGTCAGCAATGTACCAAACCAGACTTTTACTAGACTAAGAATATTAATATAGTGCCATTTCCAAAGGTGAACTATTGGTTCTTACCATGATCTGTTTAATTAGGACATACAGCTCTCCTCAAAAATCTTGTCTACTTATTTTGGGAAGACCCCAGAGATGTGTCACATAGGCTATATATGATAACAGTATTCTATAATCTTCCCCTCTGACCTTCCCTTGTTAATGTTGACTGTTCTTAAAGCCACTTACAAATGGCATCTCACACCTGCTATTTTAGCCAGCATTCACAGTGACAATGCTGAGTCTGGATCAAAAGAATTTTTTTCTCCAGTGTTCCTAAAGGTAGAAACTCTGAAGTTCACTGGCATGAAGTCCAAGTTGTTTTTCATGTAGAAATAAGGAAAATGCTCTTCCCCGCCCTCAGTATCTTGTTTAGTTGTTGTATTCATTTCCTAGGGCTGCTATAACAAAGCAACACAAACTGAATGGGTTAAAAATAACATAAATTTATTTTCTCATGGCTCTGGAGGCCAGAAGTCTGAAATCAAGGTGTTGGCAAGCCGTAGTCCTATGAAAGCCTCTAGGGATCTAGGGAAGACTCCTTCCTTGCCTCTTCTGGCTTCTGGTGTTTGTAGGAATCCTTGGAGTTCCTTGGCTTATAGAGGCATCACTCCAATCTCTGCCTCCATCTTTACATGGTCTTCTCTGTGTGGCTGTGTCTCTGTGTCCAAATTTCCCTCTTCTTATAAGGATGCCAGTCATACTGAATTTAGGGCCCATTCTAATCCAGTGTGACCTCGTCTTAACTTTATTATATCTGTAAAAATTCTGTTACCAAATGTCACATTGACAGGCTCATATGGGAATGAATTTGGAGGGGGTGGGGAAACTATTTAAGCCCCAGTACACTTACCAGGCTCTAAAATTACAACCAGTGTACTTGCCCAGGCCCAAGCATTAGAGTGGCTTATGATACATCCTTCCACTTTGTTCCTCAAACTCTTTTCCAGTTCTATATGCCTGGGCCTGGCCTAATCATCGCTGTATTCCTTAGCCACTCTCAAAGATATACAGTCTTCTCCTGGAAAGTTAAAATAATAATAATTAATAATAATACTTTTCTTTTCCTGCAAATGGACATACCTACGGAGTATTCTCAGACCCATGGAATCCTAGTTAGATTTGAGACGCCTACTATAGTACTGGTTTCTGAGGATTAAAAGGTAAATGATACCTAATCCCTGTCCTCAAGGGAGACATAGTCTGGTAGGGGAGGTGGAGAGTTATAAGCAATGTGATAAATGCTGTAACAGAGAAGTCTCAGGATACTCCAGGAGCCCACAGGGAGGCATTTAAGCCTGCCCAGGTCAATTCTGTTCTGACTTGGTCAGAAAAGAGGCCAGAGAGATATCTGGGACTTCACCTTTAAGAGCATTCTAGGGCAGGTAAAATTTAGCCAGTAGGCAAGGAAAATTTAGTAAGGATTTTGAAAAGGGAGTGAATGGATACAATGGAATGATTATTCTGGTATCTGAGGGACAGGGGAATTACAATGTGAATATGACCAGAGGAAGGAAGGGGATATTCCATAGACAAAAAAGGTGTTATACTGTTTAAAGAAGTCTAATGGGGGCAGAAGTGGATGGAAGGAGCAACAGAATGTCCAAAAAATGGAGATAAGAAAATATCTCAGTAAAACTCTCAAATTTCAGCTTCAGGCTGTTATTTACATGATGAAACCACTCACTGGGACAGAAAATAAAGGTGGGAGCATAAATTGGGGAGAATGATGAGTTCAACTCATTGCTACATCTTCAGGTTTAATTCTAACCCTAAACATAACCCAGTAATCTTATTTAAGTAATACTCTACCAAATTTCAACTCCCTAATGTCAAAGAAAATAGACTGTTTTGAAAATGGTTTTAATTTGGCAGCTCTATTAGTTTCCTGTTGGCTGTTAAAACAGAGAACCACAACTTGGTGGCTTAAAAACAACAAACATTCTCCCATAATTCTGGATGCCAGAAGACGTAAATCAAGGTATCACTCCCTCTGGAGGAGAATCCTTTCTTGTGACTTCCAGCATCCTGTACCCCAGGTGTCCCTTGGCTTATGGCTGCATAACTCCAACCCCTGCCTCTATCTTTGCATGACTCTCTCCTCTATGTGTTTCAAATATCTCTCTGATTTTCTCTTATAGAGACTCTTGTCTTTGGATTTAGGGCCTGCCTGGATTATCCAGGATGACCTCATCTTGACATCCTTAATTTAATTACATCTGCAAAGATCCTTTCCAAATAAGGTTACATTTACAGGTTCTGGGTGGACATATCTTTTGGGAGAGGCACTGTTCAGCACACTACAGTAGCTACAATAAAAAAGTTTTAATCGTTTTTTATTTTGATGAACATGTAACTACAATTTCTACTCAGGAAAACTTTTAAGTTTTTTGTTTCATAGATGCTCTCTTCCAAATCTCTAAGAAGAGCCATGTTCAGTATAGACCTACTCATGTGAGCTCTGTCCCCAAGGACTAAGACAAATGTCATGCCAAGCATGTTTAAAATTGATATTGGAGTATTTCCTTTGATATGTAATTATATTCAGTTATGAATTTTAAGAAGGTGGTTTGCCATAAGAGCTGAGAGGATATAGTCATTTTATTATATAGTAATGAACAATAGAGTAAGAGTTAAAGAACACATATAGATTAATGTTTGATGTTTTGGATAGTTTTAAGATAGAGTAGCATATTGTACAAATATCTTCCTGATTGAATTTTAAAAGACTGTTTTTTCTTTTGCAGTCAGAAAAAGGGATCTGAATTCCAGCAGGAGTAATCAAACAGATTTATTGCCAGTTCAACCACATTTTAATTAACTTCTCTCTTCATATCAAGTTTTTAAGGATTAAATTATTTAATACAAATAATATAATCAAACAGGGTCTAGTACATTAAAAGCAATCAATAAATGTTAGTTGCTTACTACTTATTACCATTATTACTATTAGCAGCTGTAGTAGTATAACCATATTTCAGCAAATTCGATACAGGGCTTTCTTATCATCAGTTTTAGCACACGTCCCATTCTCCGTGAGGTTACTATGTGGAGGAATGTACAGATTAGAATTGATTAAATACAGCATTACTTCAATGAATACATTTGTAATGGAATTCTACTTTTCTCCTCTAAACTGACAAGATACATAAGACTGGAGACTTACTAGCATAAGATAGTTTTTGCTTTGCCAATCAATCCAGAGAAATAGGATACACTGAACATGATATGAAACCTGGCATGTTGATGTCACAAACTACATGTCAGAGACCAACCAGTGCTCTATAAATGCATTTATTTGACTACCTTTTGAGTTTGGGGATTTTTTTTTCTTTTAATTTTCAGGTTAAATGTGATGTTCTTTGGCAGTATCAAGTCAAAATTTTCAAAATAATGTATGAAGATCACAAATCTCCCTAATAATTTTGGGGGGGGGGTTTGGATTGTTCTTCTAAGTGTATTTATAATAGAAATCATGCTATTTGGAATTCTCAGTGCTGTTAGCTCGACTGTAACTAGAAAAGTAATTATCTACATGAATGTTATTTCATATTTTAGAACTTTGAGGTGAACCTTAATTTGAAATTCGTAAATTTAGAATATTTTTACTATTTAGCATTATATGGAGAAGAGGCATTTTGTAAAAAGCTTTATAGGTATAATTTAGCGATACAGATAAAACTTTTTAAATCTATTTATATTCAAAATGGTCAATTCTCTGTTTCCTAGGATGGGGTATAGTTAGAAAGATTCTGGGATTTACAACCTTCTAAATACCTCCAAGGACGAGTTTATCACAACACATTCAGGTAATATTCGCTGTGGTGTCACTGGTTAGGTGATAATTTTTGATCATTTATTTTACAACTTGAATCAGTTTATAATGCCTGTACAGGTTTAAAATAGGTTGATATTTTTCTTTTTTTTTTTTCAGAGACAGTTCATAGTTTTATAGGAACACTTCTTTTCTATCTTAACATGTAATTTTTAGGTTATCTTTAAAATATGACAACAAATAAAAAATATAAAAAATAAAATTTAGATCAGTAATCTGTAAAACTTTCATGCTTAAGAGCTACTTTTACATAATTTACTACTTAAATTCATCAGGTGTTATTGCTATCCAATAAGGAGCTTTTCTGAACTTCATATGGTATTCCTACAGTAACTTTCACTTGCAGGCTTACATATCTGCTGCTATCATGGTTTGGAACATTCTCTCAAAATTCCTTCTCTGACTAATTAGTACTCAACTTAGTTGTCATCTCCTCTAGGAAGACTTCCTTGATTCTCCAAGTCACCTCTATGTATTTCCCCATACTCAACCACTATTACAGACATATCACATTCTAATTTCCTTTGACAGACCTTGATCATACAGATTCTGTCTTATAACTTATGCCTAGAACTTTGCAGTAATGTCCAATAAACACGTGTATGAGTGTTGAAATGAAGGGTTTTAGTGCCCAGTTCTCTGTTGCTGTGGTCTAAAAGATGGTACTTTAGATGTTCCAGGTCTGCCCTCTGGAGGTCATGGCTACAAGGTTTCAAATTCTGCTTTATAACTAACTCCAGGTACCCAGGATGACTTTGACTCAGATGTTCAAAAGAATTCCATGCCTTGCAAATCTTTTTCTTTTTTTTTAAATGTTAAATTAAAAGAATGATATATGTTTATGCCTCCGGTGTGGTGTATTTTTGGAGTCGAAAGCAATAGATTCTTCCGTAGTTGATAATTTAATATGTACCTATGGAAGTTAATTCAATCATAGAGCCAATTTTGAGATAGAGTATATTAGAGAAACAACAACAAGGCAATATGCAAATGAAACACTAAGCAAGAATCTATGAGAAGTAGGGAAAAGGATAATTAGTGAAAAGATATTCCAGACTTCTACTTTGCTGAAATAAGTAAATGTGAATTGGGTTAAATAATTCAATCTTAAGGGGGAAAAGTATATGTGTGGGATATCAATCAAGCTCAAAAGGGAATGGTCTTAGAATACAAGTCAAATTTTAATACAGATTTAGGAGGGTGTAGTAGCATTTAAGAACATGTTAAATGATTAACACCTTTCTGGAGAGTGATATATGAAAGGTCTTTCTGTAGCCCATGGCTCATTTGGTCTGGCTATCACAGGTGTTAGGAATTTACCTCAAGAGTTTCATGTTGCTTTCCTTTTAATCAAGTGCCAGATAATGGAAATCTCAAAGTCTTGGGATAAATCAGTCAAATATTAAAAATAAAAAAAAATGTAGAAGGCTGACTTAGAAATAGTTCCATAGAAATGAGTTGGTAGGATTGTTGAAAACCCAATTGGCAGGAATAGAGAATCATTTAGAGATGAGAGAGAATTTTATGGATCAAGATTTAAAGAACTTCAAATGTCAGTAGGAGTCATGATGCATAGGATGTGTAGTGTGGTTCAAGCTAATATATTTACTCACTTCAAGAGAGGCAAAAATGAGATTTATTTCTAGAATTTTATGGGTATCTTATTTTGTGATGGATGGTGTATTTCTATAAGTATGATCACAGTTTGAGGGATAAGGAGTCGATCTGGTAACCCCAAATACTGCCCAAAAGGTGAAGATTCAAAATCTGCTGTCTATGAATGTATAGAAAATGTGAATAGTTTCCCCTTAGTATCCTTTTTTAGCTCTACAAATGTCTTTTTGTTATATAGTTTCCATTTTCCAAAGTGTATTTACTGTAATAATAGTACTACAGTTTATTTGTATCTGGATTACTAAACAATACAATGAATAATTTTACCTCTAGTGGTCATACCACTACTATAAGTTAACATTTATCAAAAGCACTTATAGAAGACCTACAGTGCATCACTACCTGCTTTACATAGATTATCTCATTTAATTTTCGCAATGACCCTAAGATGTAGACTTTCATTTTCATTTACGTT
Source organism: Phocoena sinus (assembly GCF_008692025.1). Lineage (NCBI taxonomy): Eukaryota > Metazoa > Chordata > Mammalia > Artiodactyla > Phocoenidae > Phocoena > Phocoena sinus. The sequence continues at coordinate 25,151,557 of NC_045769.1, forward strand.
GAGGGAACTGAAGCTCAGAGAGTGTGTACAACCTACCAGTTACCTCGCCAGTGAGTAGAGGACTTGGAATAAGAATCCTAGTCTTTTTTTGGCTCTGAACCCTGTATATTGGACCTGTCTGCCCTATTGTGAGAGCTTTCTGGGCTGGGCTGTGCAAGAGGAAAATTAATCTTCTGGTCTTTCACAGTCAGTGCTTTGAATGTATAAAACTAAATTATCAGTCTTCATAATTTATGACTGTTTGTGGTTAAGTTATTTTGATGCTAATTTGACTTGATTTGTTAAGAATTGACCTAGATGTAGCAAAGGATCCCTCCCTCTTCCTTGTCTCCATCTTCCTTCAGCTCTTCTGATAAGATAATAAACCTAGAAACAAAGTGAGGGGAAAAAGAAATCAGGTATCATAAATCTGCTAAGCATTATGGTTCATTGATTCTAATGTTCTTATTCATCACGAGTTATACCTGAATTAAAAATAGAAAGACAATAAAAATACCAGTCACTGTTCACCAATGAACCAAGAATTTAAGTATCTGTTTGCTGAGATTTAAGCAATTTGATAGAAGTAAGATATGGATTTAGTCATTACTGGTTTTCACAGAATAATGGTAAAGATGCATGCTTGGATTGAATTTTAAAGTGAAAAAAATACAATGTTAGTGGTACCTTGAATTTTTCATCTTTTAGTTTTTTGGATCACTTCAATTAAGTTTCGTTGGATTCCTTGAACATTTTATGTAACATGTTTTGGAATTCTTTGATCCACGCTTCTAATTTCTCTCCCCTTTTATGGAATTACCATTCTCCTAGCTAATCAACATAGAAATGATATCTTTATTTATTTGATGATATCTTTATTTATTCTTCCTTGCCTTTTCACTGTCCCTCTACTCCACATCCAATTAATTACCTTCAAAAAAAGTCTCACCTTTTAAGGTCTTCCCCCTCCTTCTCATTCTTGCTCATAATTACTGTTCTTTTCATGAATCTTTATGCTTCATGCCTGGATTCCTGTTTTGGTTTCTAAACTGTCTCTTTTTTTCTGAAACTATATTCTGGAAATCCTGAATTCATTGTTCCTAAAATTATTGTTTTTGATGTCACTCCTTTTCTCATATCCCTACACTGATTCGTCATGAATAGCATGATGATAAGGCCCAACTTTATTTAGGGCTATGTTTATTCAAAGTCCTCCACAATCTACCTCAGACCTACTTTTCCAGCTCTATGTCCTGCCAATATTTTATGGTTGAATTCCATTACTTACATTTTTTTTTAATTAAATTTTTCTAGACTTGTTTTAGTGCTTAACCACTGGTGGTTATCAATAACAATCATGATTATTGTTATTTTTTAAATAAAAATGACTTGTGAATATATATGAGAAAAATATTTATTAATTTTATAAATTTAATACATTTTTATACAAATATTTTTATTTCCTCCCTAGTCCTTCATTTTCTTTCTCTTTATAATTTTTTCTTGTTTCTAAAGGCAGCATTATTTTTTTTTTTTTTTTTTTTGTGGCATGCGGGCCTCTCACTGCCGTGGCCTCTCCCATTGCGGAGCACAGGCTCCGTACGTGCAGGCTCAGCGACCATGGCTCACGGGCCCAGCCGCTCCGTGGCCTGTGGGATCCTCCCGGACCGGGGCACGAACCCGTGTCCCCTGCCTCGGCAGGCGGACTCACAACCACTGCGCCACCAGGGAAGCCCAGCATTATTTTTTTGAAGGAAGAATTGAGTTTAAGTAGTAAATAAGGTTTGTGTTGAGTATACATTTAGCTTCTCAGTTAAAACAATGTATTTAATTGTCTTTCTCACATAGTGATTTATTTATTCCAAAGCATGGTTTTATTTATGGACTATCAGTTTTTGTTATTGCTTCAGTGATATGTCATTCTCCCTTAATTTTTTTTAAATTAGTTAAATCAATTCATTTTTTATTATCTTTAAGTTTGTTTTATCACAAAAATGCATGATAGTGGTAAAAAAATAAACGTAAGAATATAGAGGAAAAGGTGACCGTTTACTTTTCCTTTCTTATCAATCCCATTCCTCTCCCCACTTAGGACTTTAATTTTAGGTTTTAACATTTGCATTAGTACTCGTTTTGACAATCAAAAGTTTTGTTTCTTCTTTTTCAAAATTATATATTTGTATTTTTTCTGGAAGATGGACTTTATTACCTAACTAAAAGAGAATTGTGTAACAATGTCCTTTTTTGTTATCCTTTTTGTATATTATTTTGTCTAGATTTAGGATTTGGAGTTCAAAATCATTTCTGGGTTTTGATAATTTTGTTCATTTTGCCATCTGATATGGCACTGAGAAATTTGATAGCAATCATAAACATATTCCTTTAACAGTAACAGTACAATAGTGCTAAAGATATGGGCTTTAGAGTTAGTCTGCTTTTGTTCAAATTCCATTTTCACAACTTCTTTGCTTACGACTTTGCTCAAATCAATTAGTTTCCTTGTTTTCAGTTTCTTCATCTGTAAACTAGAGTGATATGATGATACTGTAATCATTACATTAGATTAAGTATTGTACTACTTAGTACAATGCAATATACACAGTAATCTCTATAAATATTAGGTGGCATGTTACTTTTTATTGTAGTTATGATTGTTTGCTTTAAGCCTTTAATTATTTCCTTACATTTAGTGTTCTGTAACTTAATTTTGTTAAATCTAACTGTAGCTCCTTTTTCTTGCATTCCATACAAGGTGAGTTGTGGCAATAAGAATCAAACACACAAACAAAACTCATGTTTTTCAGATTCTTTTGGAAGGTCTGCTAGTAATTAGGGGTCTATTCTCTGTGTCTCTTTTGTTCATATTGTTCTATTTCCTTGTTCTATCATATTGAATTATGGGGGAATACTTCAGTTCAGTCTTTCCAATCACTATTTGCTTTGCAGTCACACCTCTATTATTTATTTACTTATTTGTTTGGCATTCAGCTAGTCAACTGAGATTTTTGTTTTGACAATATATTTTTTTTTAATTTCCAAGTCTTCTATTTTTTCCTTCATAACAAAATTTATTGCTTTATATAAATATAACATTCTCTTGCCTCTCCCCAAGCTATTTACTATGTTTATTTTAAACTTTCTTTTATTTGTATTATTATCTCTATTTCTCTTATTGTCAGTTCTGTTTCTAGGTTGTCTGTCCTATAAAGGTTGCTGTTTTCAAATATTTGCCATGCTGTCTGTTGGTTTTATTTTTAGAATGTATTTTTGTTATGATTTGCCATGGGGTTTCAGCTTATCCCGGGACAAGCTTGGCTTTTGTCTTCTGCTCATCACAAGTATATAAGCCTGGGAACAGAGTGATAATAGTGAGGCTATCTGTCACTGGCTTCAAATAGAGTATAGTTAATCCCTCTGAAGAAACCTCTTGTATTAACCTCTGTTCCTTGTATAAACTGTTCCATGCTGTAGCAACCTTAAACCTATGCTCTTTTATGTATGCAGTTTAGGTTCTGGCTTCCTTTGGTCTCTTACTAGAGTTGATTCCAACTGTTTTCTAACTTCTAGAAATTTTGGTATTTTTGTTTTGTCAATAGCAGTCTTATATTTATGTATTTATCTTATATTTATGTTTTTATCTTAGCATCTGTTTTTTTGGTCGTATAATGGGAGCTGGGAGTGGAACAAAGGAGACCATTGTGCCCTTTTAACTATCTTGATACAGCATTATTCTTGATCACATTTATTTTCTTTCACTAGCATCAATATAACAGTCAAATCTGTGCATTGCCTTAGAAATGATCTATAAATGACACCAAAATTATGTGTTAAATTTCAAGGTGCTACCAAGTATGAATTATTTAATGGTAACACTGCAAACATGAGGCTAAATTCCCCTTACTTACTTCTTTATTGGAGCTTTTAAGTTCATTTCTTTCTGAGGCTGGATATGGAGAGTCTGTTGCCTCCTAACATATTGATAATTCTTAGATGAAGCAATTTGTACATGTTAGTTTGAATGCTTCATAAAGTTTCTTTCATAACAAAAGAAGAGATGCTATTTAATCTTGTCATAGTTTTTCTTCTTGCCATCACTATGGAGTTTATTCTGCTGGGCTGAGATCTGTCAGGGTAGGATAAACAAATCAATTTTATTTTATTTTTTAAATGTGGTTCTCATTTAAGTCACACTGTACATAACACATCTTCCTGTGGTAATGAGCTGTTAAGGATTGCACTAATAGCAGTTTAGTAGCTGCAGCCAAGGATTTCTCTACCAATAAATATAGTTTTCTTGGCTATTAGGCAGAAATTCTTTCATAGCTTCTTAGCACAAGTGGCACTGATTAATGGCCATGAAAAAGAAATCTTGTTCTCATCGAATTAACATAACAACCTATGAGACAATTCAAATCTAAGGCAGAAAATATAGGATTCTAATATATTTGGGAAAGATATAGTAATCTCAGGACATATGAGCAATAAAAAGAAATAATTGAACATGAAGAAATTAAAAAGTTTAGGGGTACATCCTATTTCTATGACGTGAAGCAATGATACTTTCCTTCAACAACTACTACCCATATCTAGAATTTAAAATAATAACCTAAAACAACTGTTGCTAACAGAAATAAGTTAACAACTCTTTAAATCTGGTAGATATAAATTTTTAAATTGATATTCAGAAACCTAAATTTTAAAAAGGATCAAATATTATAGGGCACACTTAAAATAAATGTTGTAAAATGTATTTAATGTGTAAAAAAAAAAACCTAACAAGCCATCTTCAAAGTTTATATATTTGAAATAGTGTTTATTTTCTACCAGAACAAAATATAAAAATGAGAGATGCCAAAATATTCTCTCTGCCTTCAATGTGAATTGTTGCTCATTGTTGGATATATTTTTTTTTTCTTTACATTTAGGGCAGACATACATTTTTGTTTTTTGTCTAGGGTTAATACTGCATAATGTTTATCTCCTTGTAGTTTTACATACATAAGTGTATGTTATAAAATATATATGTATATGTAATTCTATTTATTTATAAATTTTGGTAGATTTCTTTTTCTGATCTTTTTAACCATATTGTCATGATTGTATGAACTATTCTTAACTTAAGATTTAAGTCAATTTAAAATTCAGCTTTAGAAGGATTCTCAGTGTCCCTATTTTAAATGGTAACATTCACTCTCTCTTGCTCATGGGCTCTTAATTCAGAAGTAGTTTTGCTTCTGACCGTGTTATCTGCCATGGTGTGGTTACTAAAGAGGGAAAATATAATTTCTCCCTCTTCCTTCTCTCAAGCCCACACCTGGCCTTCATTGTTTTTACTACCAGACCCGCTTCCTTGACTATCAGTAGCAGAAATCTGCTGAAGTAGCAGCCAATTAATATTGCAAAAATATTCCTGAGCTTGAAGAATATTCATCTGGCACAGGAAAAATTGTGTGATTTTTAACTCCTCATTTCTCTAAGGTCAATATTTTGGAGCTGGACATTTAAATTAACATTAGTATAATAACTCCTGATCAGTGTGCTATGAAGATCAGTCTTAGTATTCAAACATTGTCAAAGATAACATTGACAGATATCAAATAATGTCTATCTGATACTTTCCTTCTTTCTTCTGAAATGAAAGATAAATGATAGGTTAATTTTATTTATTTTAAAAAATGAGGTTTTGAAGTATTATTTTTTAGAAAAGTAACAATGTCTTTTAGAAAGGAATTATGAAAACCCTCAAATGTTCTATTAGTTGCTTATAATATAACTAGAGGTAACATATAACAAATTTATTTTTCATAGGGTCATAGTAAATACTGGTCTAATATTAAAAGAGATACATTTTTTTAAAATGAGACAGAAATGAATCATTGATTGACCTGTTCCTGACCATCAAACTAAACTTACTAAAGCAAGAGTCTATGTGGCTAGAAAAATGGTACAGATGATTTTCAGAACAGAAATAGAGACACAGATGTAGAGAACAAACGTATGGACACCAAGGCGGGAAAGAGAGGGGGTGGGATGAATTGGGAGATTGAGATTGACATATATACACTATTGATACTATGTATAAAATAGCTAACTAATGAGAGCCTGCTGTATAGCTCAGGGACCTCAGTGTTCTGTGGTAACCTAAATGGGAATGAAATCTAAAAAAGAGGGGTTATATGTATATGTATAGCGATTCACTTTGCTGTACAGTAGAAACTAACACAACATTGTAAGCAACTAAACACCAAAAATAATTAGTTATAAAAAAAGCACGTATACATATGTATAATTGAATCACTTTGCTGTACAGCAGAAATTAACACAACATTGTAAATCAACTATACTTCAATGAAATAAATATTTAAAAAAGAAAGATTCTATAGTAAGATACACATGTAAGATGGTTCTAGCTCTAAAATATTAGCACATTAAAAAAAAAAGGAATTTCAAACACAGAAAGAAACTATAGGTAGTTGCAGAATAAATTTATTTGAAGCAAAATAATCCATTTATAGTCACAATTATTTTAGTGTGTAAATCAACATGATTACTTCACAAAGCAGCAAACATTGGGAGTTTCTGTGCATATGCTGTTTTATAGGGATTTAATCCCATTCTCTTGATTCTTCTTCTGTATTCAGTTGTTTAACTTCACGATAATGTATTAACGTTACTCTTAGTTTGAGGCATCTTCAGCTAATTGAAATTAAATATAGCTCAGGAGTCTTAACTATCCCGGGGCATTCTAGACTGATTCAGGAGACCACTGCTGAGTTTTAAAAACATAGGGAAAAAGAGGATATTTTGTGTAACCATCTGACCAAAAGAGAATGCATTACTGTGTTTTACATACCATGACCAAAGAGCGTGAATTCTAAAAAAAAGCAAAAATGGGAACTGGTAGAAAATTGATTTATGTTAAAGATCTTAAGTTAATTAATTACAATTAATTATTTTATCATGAGATCAATTGCTACTATATTCTGTCATTTAATTAAGGCAGTCGATAAAATCAGGTAAACGAGAGGCATAGAGTTATATGGGAAAACTAATTTTCCTATGTAGTAAAATCTGCTTTAGGTCAGAAAAGAATAAACTATCAGTTATTAAATACACAAAAAAATCTAATTGTTTATTTTTAAAGATTTATGCTAGTTTAATTAAAATAAAAATACACTAAGAAATAAAAATAATTAAAAAGGGATATGACTAAACATTTCCCCTGTAAAATATTTTTGTTAAATGCTTAAATATTAACTTGAAGAATATTTTTTTGTTATTTTTGTCCTTCATCAAGAGAAGAAAAATAGGCATAAATGCAATCACAGTAGTGACTTATACTGCTTTCTTTGTTAATAACTAGAAAGATTACATACTACATCACAATATTATAGGTAATATAATTATGTCTTGTTTAATCCTCACAACAACCTGCAGGGTATGGTTGTGCAATTATTTTCAAAAAAATTATGCAGTTTAACTTCTAATTGTTTATAAATGGAGAGGTATTAAAGAAACCATTAACATCTGTTACACAGAGAACTCACTTCAAAGGACTAGTGTCATTTCATATCCTAAGCAGGAAAACAGTCTTCTCTTACATTAAAAATGTAATTATTTATTTAACAAAGGCTATACTGATTTCAGATCATAAGTGATCTCTGATGGAAACCATATTTTCAACTTTTAGGTATATTTGGACTTCACACATTTCATTCTACTTAAGTCAGGCATTTGTGTGTGTGTGTATGTGTGTGTGTGTGTGTGCACATGTGTATAATAATCTCAATTAGTATGATGTATGAGAGCAATCAATAATGTTTAGATTTTTAAGGTGGAAGTAGAAGGATGAATATATTTAATATTATCAATTTTATGTTATATTGAGCATCAAACAAAATAATACAGGTAGAGCAGCAACATGGTTTTTCCTGACACTCAACAAATATATTCACTTACATTTGATCTTCAACAGGAGAAAATGAGAGATTGAGAGAGAGAAAGAGGAGTGGGAGAAGGAGAGAAGGAACGGATACTAATCTATGACAAATCATTTATGTGTGTACATGAAGAGAGTGAGATTGAGAAAACTACTGATGAATTAAGATTAAATCAACATATAATGTAATTTTGACTAAAGTTATCACTCTACCAATGACATAGAATCTTTTAAGAAGTATTTGATATTAATGTTCATAAATATTTCTGATAGATAGAATTTATCATTTAATACAGATATATAGATGCCACTTAATTTGTGTCTACAACATCAACATATTTTACTATAGTATTTGTCATTAAAATTATATTTTATGTTAATTAAACTGTTGAATTATAATGTTACTATGAATTATACTGTCAGTTATTAAGATAATTTTGCTTATTTTAGAGATTATTTTTGTATAAACATATATTAGATATTTGTACTAAATATAATTATTTCTCCAGCATGAAGTCTTCTAAAAGTGACTTAACATACACACGAATATGTTCGTATGCATGTGAGTACACAATCAACACCACTACCGCCACCACCATCACACATGTAGATGTTATGGACCCCCAAGAAATTATAAAATGCTTACTTGACTTATTGTATGAATGGTTCCTGACATATCTCACTTTTAATTGATCTTCTTTCTGTAATACATTGACCTGAATATTTGAAAAGGGAAAGTTTGGGACAATCCAATGGGATATGTTAGTCTAGGTTCTTCACATTGGGTCCAATATATGCATATTGTTTTATTCCATCAAGAAATATGCCAGATTTTCATGTCAAGACATAAATGTAAGCATGCCTTTATATAGCCAACTAATCAAAAAATAATTTCCAGACAGAAATAATTCTGCCAAACCTTAGAGAACAAATCCTCACTAGAACTTACATATTTGCAAATTGGTTGAAGACTGCTCACTGATGTTCAACTAGCTCACTTTGATTTTAAAATTTAGCAGTTTGCCATATATTTACCAAGGTATGTGTATCTCCTTTTGTAAACTTTTGAAGACATTGTTAATTTCAATACATTTGATTGTTTGGATTTTTTTTTTTTTTTTTTGAGAAGTCAGAGTATTAGATTTTGGATATGTTCCTTGCTTCTTTATGATCCATCACATCTTTGATAGATTGAAGGACAAAGGCACTCATCTAAATTTGCAGTTAATGAAGCAAATAGGGGATTCACATGCAATAATCGAGACATATTGGCCCATACTCCTTCCTCTTGTCTCTTCAGTTGGTCAGACTGCAAGTTGCAGACCTTCCATTTCTGTTTCTGCCATCTTCTCTTGCTTCATGGCAAAAGGCAGTCCAGGGAGGTATCCAAACTTTTAGCTCTCATAAGTATTTGGTTCTTAACCGAGAGTGATTGTCTATGTCACAAATACAGTGAAAACATCCTATTGATCTTTTCTAATATCTGGAATTCATCTTTGTTTTATCAAGGCGTTTATGTTTTATATAGTAATTGACTAAAATTGAACATGTATGATCATATAGGTGGCTTCAGAGAGACCGTTCTCTTATTCATTGGCACATAAATAGAAATTATGAATGAGTGAACCAACCATATGAAGCTCCTTTTGCTATACAAACAACTTGTACTGCAAAATGAGGAGGTGAACCAAAGGCCTAAATATTCAGGAATCGTGCATAAAAGATTGTTGTCTAGGAAGTATTTTTTTCAAAACCCACAGTCTTAAACAAATATTTTTAATGTTTCCTTTTTACTGAGCAAGTATGCTCATAGCTTGGGGAAAACCTTAATTAGACTTTAGAGTGGGTACCTTCAATTTCTAATGGGATTCCACTGGTTAAGTATGTTATGGTAATATCTCTCCTATAGGCATAACCAGAAAAAATAGGTAACTTGTTATAAATAATCTACCATCTTTCACTCTTAAATCAGGGAAGGAGAATCTATTTTTTTCATTAAATTTTGAATACTACCCAATACAGGAATGTATTCTGTTATCAGTAGTTACTAGAGGCTGATGAATAACAAAACAAGTATAATATCTAAACTTAATTGGAGGTTTTTGCCACATGAAAAAAATAAGAATAAACCAAATTTTAACTTTTTACAAAGATAATGGAATCTTACATAGAAATGACAAAAATGATAAAATTCTACCAAAAGGACCTATGTGGTAAGATTATTTAAAATTATTTTCAGAATATTAGGCAGAAATCATGATACTAATTAATGTCTACCTTGACAGTCCCCCAAGTTAAAAATGAATGTTTCTGTAAAGATAACATATCTATTAGGACAAGAAGGCAAATATCATATTGAATCTGGTGTACACTGTGTAATATAATAGACTCAAATAAGAACTCCTTAAGATACTATTCTCCTAGGCACCTGTTGACTTAAGTGGACCACTCTGGATATCAAATGTCTTTTTCTCTTCCTTCATTACTAATTTATTCTACAATATTTACTGAATCCCTGGTGTATATATGTGTCATCATGGATAGGATATAGGAGTACACAGTACAAAGACATTTCTCTTAGCCTGGTTTTGTCAGCTGGGAAGACTTGCTGGGTGAAGTCACATTGCAACTGAGACCTGAAGGAATTACACTTTACATAGAGGGGCTTAAGATTGTTTGGAAAAATCAGGGGGATTAGGTGTGGTATCTGAGACACAGGCAGTAATGTGCAGGGCCTAGGGAAAGTCCAACATGTTTAGTAACTATCAGGAATTCAGTATTTCTGCATAATTGTAAGGTATAATTTTTTTTTCAGTTTATTAACTTTGTTTATTTCAAATTTTGTAATTGACAGAATAATAATGTCCAATCATAATTATTGAAATCTAAGTAGTTTAATGATTCATATTTGTCATAAGGGTACTGTTCTTTGCAATTATCTATAGTCTATTAGCAAAACAGAAGCAAATCCAACCAATGTCATCTATCTTTCAGAGGACTGAAATGGGGAATAGTAGTTAGAATTTTCTGTTCACTTTCTGCACCCATTTTCCTATTAGCAAACACAATTTATCTATTCCCACAATACTTCACTCTATGCCATGTAGATCAATCCATCAGCCACTCCCATTAATCTCTCATCAACCTTGGAAAGATCATTAGCACTGGATAAGAGATGGTTTTTAATATAGTGTTATTTGGAGCATATCTATGATAAGATATTTTTCTCCCGGAATTACCTGGTTAGATGGTTACCCAAATCCTCTCATTTGCAGCTTGCTTCCAAATAAATATAATGCAAAAAATGAACAAAAACTTTTGCGTCCTTCCCAGATTTCAGACTTGAAATATTTCAGAGTGTATCAATAACTCTTTTCGCAAGACGCATACAGTTTTTAGAAATGAGGATAAAAAGGCAAAAGCCTTAAAAGCAATGTTGAGGAGCCTGAATTTTAATTGTATAGACAATAGGAAGCCACTGAGAGATTTTAGGGAAATTTGCACTTCAATGTTATTGTAATTATCACAGTTCATTCAGATTTAGATATATATTTTAAAATATCTGAGACAGTTAACTCAGGATTTCCTATAGAGAGCAGACAATTTGAATGAGAAATCAAACAATGGAAAAAATTGTATTTTACTTAAACATTATTAAACAAAGCTAATTACAAAGCATTTTTATCCTAGTCTGACAATAAGCACCTAGAAAATAACAAGAAGTTAATGAATTGCTTTAATAGGGAGTCTAAGGGAGATGACTCTCTGAATCCTCTTCTCAGAATTTCTGTTCTGTGTTCCATGTTGCACACTGTTCTCTGTTGGAATGATGGCTCTGGTCCATGAGAGTCTTTAATACCCACATCAGAAAATTGTCAGAATGTCAAGGCCTTGATAGCTTGAAGTTCAGTCATATTAGACTCTGCTGTTTTGGGTATCTGTGTTCCTGTTTTTGTTCACAGCTTCATGAAATATTAGGAATTTAGTGTATTCTTTGCAAAATGACTCCCATCTGTTTCCTAGGAATGCCTTCTCTGTTAATTATGCAGTTTTTTGCTGTTGCTCACTCTGGTTGAATTCTATTCCTCTCTTCAGTGTGATGTCTAAGACTTTCTTTGGACTGTGCTTTGAGTTAAACAGTTTTATAGATGCAATTCATGTCTAAAAGATGATAGCTTCTAAACTGACAAGTTATACATACTTGTTCAGAATCCTTGTTTGGGGAAAAATAACTATTATTTGGTGAAAGAATGTAAGCAAAAATGAATTCCAAAGATACTAAGGAGTTAAATATACAAATCAAATCCTATACATACTACTAGAAAAAAATATAAATAAATATTTAAGGGTTTTCAGATAGGGGTTTCTAAATATGAAAATAGTGTATGGTATAAGAAAATTTATATGCGTGACTATATAAAATTTTATAGTGATGTGCCTGAGACATAAGTACTATGGTAACATAATGTATTGGAAAAATACCTCTAACAATGATAAAAAAACAAAGTTTCATATTCTTAATTACACAGCACACTGAATCTAATTTTTTTTTCAAAGAAACACTGGTATGCAAATAGATCTATTTCTCAATGGGACCTGCCTTTTTTTTTTTTTTTTAACGGAAACGATCTTAAACACCTTAATTAATCAAATCTGACTGTCCCTGTATAATATAGGGCTAATTGTGGATAATGGAAATTATTTACTATTTTAATAATCATGTTTTATATTTCATTTAATTTATTAGGAAAAGAAATCTTATCTAAGAAGCAATACATAATGGTAATCTTAGGAAGCCTTGTGTAGTCATGGGTGATGACTTTGTTCTCCTCCCTCTCTTCCTTCTGTCCTTTCTTCTTTATAAATCAGATTATTGGATGTTTTGGATTTCATCCAAAACTTGCTTTCTGGAGTGAGTACTCATCTGCACTCACAATTATTTCAGGGTTAATTGTGTTTATTCACTGACACACAGCTGAGCAGAGAAAATTATTATTTGGTCTATTACTGATCCTATCTTCCTTTCGAGCACCTGCCTATTGGGTTTCGGGTAAAGATTCTTGATTATTAGCTTAGGTTAAAGGTTTTGATTGCCTTCTTGTTTGGTTTGGTTTGGTCTGTTAATTAAACTGGAAGAAAGCAAAACATCCACATTAGATAATGCTTACTTTGGGCCCCATAATGTCTTCATCTCTCTCCTCTACCACAGCTTGTGGTGTCTGGTACATTGCGTGAGGGAAATTTGAATGACTTCACGGAGGCAGAGTGAAGGGTGTATGCATTGTCCACAATATCCTCCACTCCTCCCGCCTTACAAAGTGAGGAATGGTGGGTCTAAGTCCATGGGAATGTTTGGTTAGATCCTGGTCTTGAGCTGTCTGAGGATGTTTTTCATTGATTTGTGCCTCTGATGATCTCATGGGTTTCTCTTTCTTTCTATGCATCAGATGGATAGATACATACATACACACACAAACACATACATACATACATGCTATTTTTTTTCTTCTGGTTGGGTATCCCAGGCCCCGTCCTTCTTTCTTGGCCTTTTACCTGTCACTACTGTATACACGACTGGGATTTTGCAACATTCTACCTAGTTCCCTGGCTCAGGTGTGCCACTGAAAACCTCTGAAGGTATGTATGTGTGTGGAGGGGAGAAAGAGGTGGTCACACTGTGGCTTGCTGAGTCTCTCTTCAATTTGTGATCAATGTAGGAAAACACTGTAATGCAAACTAGACTCCCTCTCCATTCAGCTAGTCTGGCTGTACCCCTTCTGTCTTCCGAACCTGCTAAGATTCTGCACATTGTCATGCCTCGTCATTCCCCCCACACAAACAGAGTCTCCTTTTAGAGCCTCAATGCAGCCTGTCAAGTTAATTCTCTGTCAAGTCAAGCCTGTCAACTTAATTTTCACTTTGCCGTCCATTCTACTCCTCCCCAGCACAGACGCTCAGCTCATCACCTAGAGAAGACGTCTAGGCACCACCAGGAATACGTGTTCATGCTCCTCTTCAATGCCTCTGATTTTCCCTTTATCCAACTTCCTCTCCATTCATTTTGCTCTGTTCTCTTTCCTATTCAGGCTATGGGATAAACCTTAATGGCCAATTAAATGATCTTTTCTGTATCATGTGGTTCAAGAGTAATTAAAGGTTGATAGAACAGCCTTTCTTTCTCAAGTTTGTTTCTAAGTCTGTTATCTTGCAAAAAAATATCTGTACATATCTCTGAGACAATACGTCTGTTCATTTCAGAAGCAACAAAACATTTAAGGAGGGTATTTAAACACAGTGTTGTAATATTTAGGGTTATACTATTCCTATTACTTTGCAATCCAAATGCACACCTTTAATATTGCTGAACGACCAGATTTATTTTGTTGTTGTTCTGTTTTATTTGTATTTTAGGCCCCTCATCACATTTCTGTTTTAAAATGGTAAAGCCTTGGTTGTTGGTCAAATACAGTAAAAAAGAGGTGTTTTTAAAATAATTTTAATTGTTTAAGTTTTATCCACAGCATTCATTGCCATCTGCAGTTGTGTATTTTTATTGTTTATGGTGTATAATATGAGTTTATTAGTATTCTATCTACAGTTCTGAAACATTTTCTGGAACAGTCACAACAAAAACATTCAATAGATATTGGTTGAGGAAATGGGAATATGAAATCCACAGCAAAATTCCTACTATGTCAGCTATAGCCATCACTAGAATTGAATTTTAATGACCTATTTAAAAATACTATTGAGTATTAACAATGCATTTGTTATATACTGAATTTTAAAAACAATTAAAATTTCTATATGCTAGAATTTGCATGGCAAATGAATTGTGCCCATTGAAGGTTAACTATATAATCAAAATAATATTTCTATTTAAAGTATTTTTAGTATAATGTTAAGGACAATTTTTAGTTACCTAGGTTTACTAACTTGTAACCTGGCATTCCTATGGAGTCACTACCTTATTCTCATTAGCTACTTATGTTTCTATTTTCCAAATTTTGCAACATCTGACATTCTCAAGAGAGGCTGGTCCAAGTTACCACTGCATGTCCCAGGATGAACTTTTCACTTGAGCACCCAAGAAACAGAAAGAGTGACAGTGTTCTGAATATATTTGTAAGTGTCCTGCCCACTTCAAATAACATGGGTGTAACAAGCTGAGTATGTTAAATTTAACAAATTGCTAGAAGTTGAATTGTTCTAAATTGGGAACTGCCTAAATAGTGGGTTTTTTTAAAATGTATTATTATTATTGTTGTTGTTATTGTCTTCACAATCTGGTACAATGCTACACACATAGTAAGCACTCAGAAAAATCTTGTGGACTCTTGTAGAAAATGCAGTTATTTTAAGGTAGTCTGAAGGTTAAGGTAACCTTCTAGGAACATTTATAGTGCTTTGTTAAAAAGAGGTAGGATGACTGCAGTATGCACAAATACATTGAAGTTGCAGGAACTCCTACAGCCCTAACTATGTTAATCCCACAGACATTTTTATGGCTTTTTATTATAATAATGCAATATAAATTTCTAAAGTGTTATACAATTCACTGCCCACACAAAAATCCACTTTCACATTTCCTGAGTAGACATCTATTCAAATGCCTAAAAATTGTTTACTGCCTGGCAGATTCATGATTGGAAATGGTCTGATAAATCCTTTCTCTTATTTTGTAAATATTTTTTTAGAGGGTTTAATGAGTATTAATACAATATGGTACCTATTTTTCTCTAAATTAATTATACTTATTTTCAGGGATTATCTTTACTTTGGGTATTACTTTTATTGATGTTACTAATTTGTATTTTAAATATGGTAGTAAATACAAGCTAAGAGATGAATGATTCTATTTTGCCCTAATTTCATACACCAAATTCCTACGAATAAAATGAATAGGAACTCTGTTTCTGAAGAAGATATTCAAATAAAACATGGGTGGAGTTAGAAAAGTGAACGCAGTACTCTTTTAATATCATATTATTAACTGTATTTACTGAAGACTCATTTTCATGCATAAAGTAGGGAATGTCATCAAACTGCTCCTCTACCAGGATAATCAATATGCTTCATGGCATAACAAATCACCTACTGGGTAATCCCAACTTTTGGCCCCTACTAACAGCTGA
This sequence comes from Phocoena sinus, assembly GCF_008692025.1. Classification (NCBI taxonomy): domain Eukaryota; kingdom Metazoa; phylum Chordata; class Mammalia; order Artiodactyla; family Phocoenidae; genus Phocoena; species Phocoena sinus. The sequence goes on from NC_045769.1 coordinate 25,167,610, forward strand.
AAGGTGGATGCTTAATATAAGATGGTAGTCTTGGTAGAGGAATTTCAATGCATGGCATAATTGAATGAGGGGATAAGAAAAGTTTTTTTTTTTCTTACTATTTTAAATTGAATAAAAAGAAAATTGTACTTGTACATGTATAAGAATATATTTTAGGAATATTATGAATGAACAAATAGAATTGGCACATTGGATGAATCTAATGAAACATGACAGTATTTGGTAAAATTGAGGATTTTGTTGGTTCTTACAAGAAAAAATGTAATAAAGGCTTAGAGAGACTTTAACCATGTAAACTTCTTCCTGTAGACCCATTCTAATTAAAGTAGGTCATCTGGTAAATATTTGTCTTGCTTTGCTGTGATTTTCATCATTCAAAAAGCAGAAAAGGGACCTTTAGAGATTTTTCTTGTGGATATAGTTCTATTCATAAAAGAAGATATGAATGAAGATACAGTGTAAAAAGGAGAATTGGAAAATATGGCCATCTTACAATTTGTATTAATGAAAGAACACTGGCTGAATTCATGCATGGATTTTTATTTTAGAGAGGTAGATTTGAAACAGGGCAGATGAGCTTTATACATGATCATAGTGACATGGTTTTGTATGACGCACTTTGAGGTAGCTAGGATTTTTATCCCTATTTTATAGATGAGGAGAGTGAGGCTTGGAGAGAAACCAGCTTGCTCAAGATTAGAAAACTAGTGAGTTGTGTGAACCAGAATTTAAGTAGTGATAGTTTGAACTCACACTTAAACCCTATACCTTTATTTATTTACTTTTATTGAAGTATAGTTGACATACAATATTATATTCATTTCAGGCGCACAACGTAGTGATTCAACATTTATACACATTAAGAATTGATCACCAAAATAAATGTAATAACCAATTGTCAACATACAAATTTATTACAATATTATTGACTATATCTCCTGTGTTGTACTTTACATTCCATGACATGTATTTTATAACTGAAAGCTTGTACCCCTTAATCTTCTTCATCCCTTTTGCTCACGCTTCCTCCCTCTCTGTCCATCATCAGTCTCTTTTCTGTATCTATGGTTCTGTTTCAGTTTTGTTTTGTTTGTTCATTTGTTTTGTTTTTTAGATTTCACATCTAAAGTCATATAGTTTTGTCTTTCTCTAACTTACTTCACTTAGCATAATACCAAGTCCATCCATGTTGTAGTAAATGACAAGAAGTTTTTTTCTTTCATATTGCTGAGTAATATTCCATTGTATATATATGCATATACATATATAATGTGTATATAAGTATACATATCATACATGTATAATGTATATATATGTATCATATATGATGTGGTATATAAACTACATCTTCTTTATTCATTCATCAATGAATAGGTTGCTTCTATATCTTGGTTATTGTCAATAATACTGCAGTGAACATAAGGGTGCGTATATCCTTTTGAATTAGTGTCTTTTTTTTCTTCAGATAAATACCCAGAAGTGGAATGGCCTGATTATATGGTAGTTCTATAATTTTTTGAGGAATCTTTATACCGTTTTCCATAGTGCCTACCCCACTTTATATTCCCACCAACAGTGGATGAGGGTTCCCTTTTCTCTACATCCTCACCAACACTTGTTATTTGTTGTCTTTTTGATAATAGCCATTCTGACAGGTGTGAAGTGATAGCTCATTGTGGTTTTGATTTGCATTTCCATGATGATTAGTGATGTTGAGAATCTTTTCATGTGCCTGTTGGCCATCTGTATATCTTCCTTGGAAAAATGTCTGTTCAGGTCCTCTACCCATTTTTTAGCTGAATTGTTTGTGGTTTGTTTGTTTGTTGATATTGAGCTGTGTGAGTTTTCATATAGTTTAGATATTAACCCCTGATCAGAATATTGTTTGAAAATGTATTTTCCCATTCCGTAGGTTGCTTTTCCATTTTGTTGATGGTTTCCTTTGCTGTGCAAAAGCTTTTTAGTTTGATATAGTTCCATTTGTTTATTTGTGCTTTTGTTACCCTTGCCTGAGGAGACAGATCCAAAAAATTATTGCTAAGACCAATATCAAAGAGTGTACTACCTATGTTTTCTTCTAGGAGTTTTATGATTTCAGGTCTTACCTTTAAGTCTTTAATCCATTTTGAGTTTATTTTTTGTATATGGTATAAGAAAGTGGTCCAGTTTCTTTTCTTTTCTTATTTTTGCATGTAGCTGTCCAGTTTTCCCAACATTATTTATTGAAGAGACTGTCTTTTTTTCTATTGTAAATTCTTGGCCCTTTTGTCATAAATTAATTGACCATGTAATTGTGGATTTATTTCTGGGCTCTCAATTCTGTTCTATTGATCTATGTGTCTGTTAAAACCTGTGCCTTTAATAACAACGGCTCTGAATACTAGTTTATTGTAAGCTCATAGGTAACTGGTATTAATTAATAGTGAAAATGTTTGTACTCTAAAAAATCTTTTTCTTCTGCCTGGTGAATTGTTTTTCTTTAATCATGTCTGATGCTAAAAAGTCCTAATTAATATTTGCAAGGAAAATTAAAATAGTTACATTGTTATTTTTCATATCAAACAGATTTTGAAGGTTATGAATGCCAGAAATGTGTAATTTCACTAATAATACTCCATTGAAAAAATGAAAGTATGGCCCTCAAAATTCTGAACTTATGTGGATTCTAACCTGGTTAAGTTATTTTAAGTAAAATCTCCTTTTTTTTTTTTTTTTTTTGCGGTATGCGGGCCTCTCACTGTTGTGGCCTCTCCCGTTGCGGAGCACAGGCTCCGGACGTGCGGGGTTAGTGGCCATGGCTCACGGGCCCAGCCGCTCCGCGGCATGTGGGATCTTCCCGGACCGGGACACGAACCCATGTCCCCTGCATCGGCAGGCGGACTCTCAACCACTGTGCCACCAGGGAAGCCCAGTAAAATCTCCTTTTTAAATGCCCAAGATATTAAACACCTCACTTGTTTTTATTCCTTTCTCAAACTTTAAAGTTTAGTTTTGGTTGAATGCGTTATAAATCATTTGGGATTTTAAGATGTTTAAGTGATGGGCAGTATACTTTGTAACAATCAATTGTGAGGTATTGGAAATGAGAAATGAGTGTATGTTTTTTACCTCTCCTGATCTCATCCTCTGTACCCTAGTGATATAAAAATATGTAAGAAAAATTAAGTAATAAAAATATGTAAACACACGAGAAAGACGGCCTTCATCTAAACTGACTTTTTGGTGATATGAAAAATGAGGAGCAATTCAGTTCATCTGAATCTAGTTGTTATTACTACAGTTGACCCTTGAACAATGTGGAGTTAGGGACACCGATCCTCCAGGAAGTTGCAAATCCTAGTATAACTTAGCCCCTTGTACCCGTGTTCCTCTGTATCCACAGTTCTGCATCCTCAGATTCAACCAACTGAGGAACATGTAGTACTACAGTATTTACTATTGAAAAAAAAAATCCACATATAAATGGACCCATACAGTTTAAACTTCTGTCGTTTAAGGGACAATTGTATATGTTTTTTCAAAGATCTCACTTTACCTACTAAAGCATTTAGCCATGTAATCCCTTGATAATTAGGACAAAATAGTCGTGAGTGATAGATTTATTCATATGTATGGCTGGAACTAGTATCTTGCATTCATATTTATATATATATATTTTTTATATTTCAGAAAATATTGACCTTGTCTTTTCTTAGTTAAAATACCTGTTTAAATGTAAAGTATCTTTTGCTTTTAATTTCACCATCATCTGTGTGATTATTATGTAAGGTTTACTTGATCCAGAATCAGTTATTTTACATGTTTAGCTGTAGTTAGTGAATATTTTCAGAGATAAAACAGCCAACAGTAACATAACCTTAATGTGTGCCAGGCAGTATTCTAGATGCTCTCAAATGTTATATCATTTAATCCTAACAACAACCCTATGCTTTAAATATTCTTATTGTTCCTACTTTGCTAATAGAAAATTGAGCTGGAGAGTGTCAAACTCAGGAAGTCTGGTCCTAGAGTCGATGTTCTCGACCAACAGGCTATACCACCTCTCAAGCATGAAATTAAAATTATTTAACTTGAATGTGAAAGCAGTTTTGTTGTAATGCTTCCTGTAACATTGTACTTTTTTTTTTTTTTTTTTTGTGGTACGTGGGCCTCTCACTGTTGTGGCCTCTCCCATTGCGGAGCACAGGCTCTGGATGCACAGGCTCAGCGGCCGTGGCTCACGGGCCTAGCCGCTGCATGGCATGTGGTATCTTCCCAGACTGGGGCACGAACCCGTGTCCCCTGCAGCGGCAGGCGGACTCTCAACCACTGCGCCACCAGGGAAGCCCTAACATTGTACTTTTAGTTCAACATAATCTCGGTTGCAGTGAGTGTAATAAATCATAAATTTAGTAAAAACTGCATGGTAGATAATGACGTCTAATTTTGATTCTAACAATAATTAGCTATATGATCTTGAATAAATAACTTATCCTCTCCAAATCCAGTGTATTCATGTACACAATAAAGGCTTTTGTCAGTGTCTTTGTTTCCTAGGGCTGCTGTAACAAAGTATCACAAACTGAGTGGCTTTAAGCAACAGAAATTTAGTCTCTCACAGATCTGGCAGCTAGAAGTCCAAAATCAAGGAATCAGTAGGGTTGGTTCCTTCTGGGTGCTCTGAGGAAGAAACTGTCCCATGCTTCTCTCCCAGCTTCTGGTGGTTGCTGGCATCCTTGGTGTTTCTTGGCTGGTAGACAATTCACTCCAATCTCTGCCTTTATCTTCATATGGAGTTCTCCCAGTGTGTCTGTCTCTGTGTCTGTTTTTTCCCTTTTTACAAGGACTCAAGTCATTGGATTAGGAACTCTTCTGACCTAATTACATCTGCAAAGACCCTATTTCTAAATAAGTTCACATTTTGAGGTTCTGGTGGGACATGAATTTTGGGAGGAACCTATTCAACCAGATGATTTCAAAGATCCCTCAGTTACCACATTTTAAGGTATGATGTTTTCAGAGCTTGGTTGTTAAGACTGGACTTAAGATTTAGGATTACTTCATTGTTTTTAGGAGATTTTAGTTTAGATTTGGATGTCTTGGAAAAGAAGTGATAAGTTCTTAGGCAATATTTACTTCTATTTGAGATTTTTTAAACTTCAAGTATGATATTTTGTAAAATATACTGATGTAATAAATTATTATTATTTAAATTAATTATATTTTCCCCTTTCCTCCTTCTAATACACAAGAGGCACTAGTTTCATGGGACTAGAGCTGTTATTTTACTGATAACATTTAGAAAATTTAGTACTTAATAATTTATTCCATTCACATCCACTGTGAGCTTTTTGTCACCTGTGAACCCTGTTACTGCTGGCTGATTTGTTCAGTGAGGCAGTCTGTGAAGTTGTTCTGCTGGAGCTGCTCTAGAAAGTAATTTTAGACATATTCCCATGTTTATGCTTGAGTTCACTGTACTCACCAGACAGTATTACAAATACTGAAAATCTAGTGAGTTAACAATGAAATAAGAGTAAAGAAATAAATCATTTTGCTATGAATTTCCTTTCTTTCCTTTCTTCCTTTTCTCCCTGCTTCCCTTCCTCATTCTTTCTTCCCTTTTTTCCTCTCCCTCTACCCTCCCTCTCTTTCCTCCTTCCTTCCTCATTTCACTCTTTACTCATCACATTCAGACAATTTTCACTATCATTGTCAGTACACAAATCTAGGATTTGTAAAAAAATACATATTTTAGATTAACATTATAAATTTTTTTCTCACAATTGCTGAGAGTCTTTTTTGCCAATATTAAAATATTATCAGTAAGGATATTAGTATGCTTGGATTATGATACAAGTTTTTCTATGTTTTCTGAAATATAACTATGTTACATTTTTAATGAGAACAATAATACCTTAAGGATTACATGATAAATTTTGAATATGGCTTGAGGTTGTTTTGTCCAGTAATACAGAAATAGCTGTACATTATTCTTTATTTTTTTTGACTAACATTCATTGAGTGCCTTCTTTTTCCTATTGAAGTGCTCAGCATTGAAGACACAGTGTTGAATTCAAATAATACTTTCTGCCTTCAATAAATCATATTCTGGTTAAAGACACTGGCACCTAAACACATGACAGCCTCAGGCATAAGGGTCATACTACTTCTGTTACTCACCAAGAGGGAATCTTAAATTTCTTACTGAACATTTGAAAATGGCTCACTATAACATCATGAATTATGACTTTTGGACAGCACATATGCTATTTTAAGGGTACTTTCTTTCATTTGTAATGATTTTTCCTTATAACAATTTGAATTATAGATCAGTAACATATCACTGTTCCTCATAATAGGAAATAGGATATTAAACATTTTATATATTATCATTAACATAAAGAATGCTATTGATAACTTCTACAGTATTCATTTTTCTAACAGATCTTGTTCTTGATTCCTTGAAATACTTTTAAATAAATGACGCAATTAGTTGACTATGCATGACTATATTCTCTAGTGCTTGGACTTACAAGTTTAAGTAACCTACAATTCTAATACTTGAATCAAATGTCAATATTTTATTTTCTTAGTCATTATTTCTAAACATAACATGTGCACTCAGTAACTTTATAGATTGGTATATAGTACAAAATAATCTAATTTTGTTTATCTTTAGTATATGCCTTTATTCTCAGTGCTGTGTGCTGGGTATATCATGGGGCTATTTTTTAAACGCATGACAAAATAAGCCAACAATAAAGAAATGTCCATTGGATACTGATTGAATAAACTCTATAGCAATGCAAAGATTATACTAAAAATGCAATTTTACTTTTCACCCAAGCCTGCCTTCCTCTCAGTAACTAGAACTACCATCTACTCAATTTATTGTTTCAGAAATATCAGGGTCATACCTTCCTTCACTCTTCCCTCTCCTTTATCTACCATCATCGCCATAGACCTCCTCCTAAACGTCTCTCAGACCACCCCATTTCTCTCTATTCCCACTGCTTCTGCCTTCATCTTGTACCTCTGTCATCTCATTTAGATTCCCAACAGAATTTTCTATCTTCAAAAGAGAATCTGATCTTTAAACATAGATAGTCAATAAAGAATGCTGAAACGGGGCCTCCCTAGTGGCGCAGTGGTTGAGAGTCCGGCTGCCGATGCAAAGGACGTGGGTTCGTGCCCCGGTCCGGAAGGATCCCACATGCCGCGGAGCAGCTGGGCCTGTGAGCCATGGCCGCTGGGCCTGCGCGTCCAGAGCCTGTGCTCCGCAGCAGGAGTAAACCACAACAGTGAGAGGCCCGCGTGCCAAAAAAAAAAGAATGCTGAAGTGATTCTTTTAATAGATACAAAAACTGTATCCTCTAATAAAACCACAATGTTTGGAATCATCTTTTTTTACAGGGCAGAAATCAACGATGTCTTTACTGGACAAAACTATTTGCAGGGCTTCCCTGGTGGCGCAGTGGTTGAGAGTTTGCCTGCCGTTGCAGGGGACTCGGGTTCGTGCCCCGGCCCGGGAAGACCTCATATGCCGCGGAGCGACAGGGCCCGTGAGCCATGGCCGCTGAGCCTGCGTGTCCGGAGCCTGTGCTCCGCAACGGGAGAGACCACAACAGTGAGAGGCCCAAGTACCGCAAAAACAAACAAACAAATAAAAAAAACACTATTTGCATTTCTGTGGACAGGAATCATTTGCACTTACATTAGCTCTCCAAAAGTTAACTTAGGTCTCTACAAAGTGGCAAAATAGCCCAGCCAAGCATAAAGGCACAGAGCCTTATAGAATCAGATAACCTGGAAGGCTCCTCTAGGAATGTCCTGCATTTGACTGAATGATCTCTCAGTATTCTTTTTGTCCAAAGTTCATCACAGTTTTTGCTGACAGTGGCTTGCAAGGCACTCTTTCCTGGCCCCATGTCTCCATCTTCCCCATGTGGCAGATCCTTTTTTCTGTACTCCAGACATCCTGCCTGGAGTTTGACTCCCAAACAGTCTTGCTCCCCATCATCTCAGGGATCTCAAATTTAGTTTCCCTTTTCCTTGGAACTTTCTTTCCTTTACTACTACTACCAATTATTATTTGTTTATTTATTTATTTTTTACCTTTTCCTGTAGGTCTCTGTTTAAAAGGCAACTTCCTCATGGCAGCTTTATGAAACTCTGGCTTACTTAGGTCTTCTTTGGTATGTTCTTATAATATCCAGGACACCCCATTAATAACACTAATTGTTACTAACTTGTACCACCCATTAGTCTGAAAATTATAGAAGAGCAGGGACTGTCTCTTTTTTTTTTGTGGTACTTGGGCCTCTCACTGTTGTGGCCTCTCCCGTTGTGGAGCACAGGCTCCCGACGCGCAGGCTCAGCGGCTGTGGCTCACGGACCTAGCCGCTCTGCGACATGTGGGATCTTCCCGGACCGGGGCACGAACCCGTGTCCCCTGCATTGGCAGGCGGACTCTCAACCACTGTGCCACAAGGGAAGCCCAGGGGCTGTCTCTTTTTATCCCGAATCTCTATCTAGGCATATAGAAGGCACTCAATATGCATTTATTTAGTGAACTCGTATAAGAAATATTTATTTTATATATTTTTCATCTTTAAAGGTTTGCATTTCTTCGTTGTTTCCCCAACATTGTTTTAGCATTTTCAAAATTAATAATGATAAGTAGTAGTCTTTTGCCCCCTGATTATACCATCAATAGTAACCATGTATTATGGTTTATTTTATACATTAATTTATTGCTAAGTGCAGTACAAATCTAGCTAACTAGCTTAATTTATAAAGTTTGGAAGAGAGAATGATTAGTTCTGCTCTGGTGTGTCACTGAAGTGTCATGGAAGTGACATGAGTGTTTCAAGGACAACAGGATGTACAGGAGGCTGTTCCACACTGAAGGGAGAGCGAGAACAAGAGCAAACCATGGAGGCACGCTATGTTGGGGAAGACAAAATAGTTTGTGTCATTGCAGCACAGCCTGCATTTAAGATAGAGGCCAGAGGCCTTGAAATGCATGCAAAGAGTTTGGACTTAAAACTGTAAACAAAGGCAAGACACTAAAGAGTTTTAAGTAGGTTTGGATTTTAGAAATTCACTCTGTTAGAATGTAGGACAGCAGTTTCCAAGGTGTGCTTCACTGCAAGTTCATCTGTTGGAATCTGGCTCTTTATATATCTTTTTATCTAATAAAATGTAAAAAAGCAAAGTAAGCTTTCCTAATGTGTGATTGACACTGGTGTGCTTCCTTAGTCTGTATGCTGGTCCAGCGTTCCATATAAAGCACTAATGCCATGAACTCTTAGAGAAGAATGGGGGTCCCTTCATGCAGAGGGGTGGGCAGTGGTGCCCTCCCTCAGGCATTACTTTGCTTTCAGTGTATGGCTGGGGATTGCAGATTGTGTTCCTGGTTAAGTGGTTTTACAGATAATATTACTGAGTTTTAACTAAACTAACACTTCACAAATTAAAAAGTGCTTTCAAGAGGCTTGAGATGAAGAGAAATGATAATATAAGTACAAATGGGGTAAAAAAAACAGCAGTGCTGACACACATATACTCCTAGGTGTTCTTCAACTGCACTGCAAGGTTAAAAAAACACTGATGAGCTAATCAAGTCTGACGAGAAAGCAGCAAGAAATTCATATGATTAAGAAGACTGTATGAAATATGGATCTCCATATACTATCTTTAATGATGAACTTTGACCTACTTAAAATGAGTCTTGAGACATGAGCTAATAATAGTATGTGGCCTTCAACACTTGCATGGCATTTTTACCATACATATTTTAAAGATTTTATTTATTTATTTAGTTTTGTTTGCGTTGGGTCTTGGTTGCCGTGCACGGGCTTTCTCTAGTTGCGGCGAGCGGGGACTACTCTTCGTTGTGGTGCGCGGGCTTCTCATTGCGGCAGCTTCTCTGTTGCGAGGCACGGGCTCTAGGCCCACCGGCTTCAGTAGTTGTGGCACGTGGGCTCAGTACTTGTGGCCCATGGGCTTAGTTGCACTGCGGCATGTGGGATCCAACCGGACCATGGCTCGAACCCATGTCCCCTGCATTGGCAGGAGGATTCTTAACCACTGTGCCACCAGGGAAGTCCTGCTTGGCATTTTTAAACAAAGCATCTATAATAAGACAAAACGGAATTTTTTTTCCTGGAAATGTTTAAAGTTTTGCAATATCAAATTTAATGTTTCAGAAATGGCACTAAAATTAGTGGTGGATGTTTACAAGTTTTTCTGAGATTTCTTATTATATTAGTAAAGTAGCAATAAATGTATATAATGTATAAATAACAACATATGTACATATTAGGGAGGCATGCTCAAAAACCTCTTCGCTATGATAGATATGTGTGAGTTTTAGATAGTTGAACATTGTTTACTAAATGGACCAAGGGGACAATTACAAAGGGAAGGAATCTCATTGTAATATTTTTTCTTAAGTGTTTGAGAGCACTTTGTATCTTTTGATCTATTTATGTGTCAATATATTCAGCTATGAAATTCATAAAAAATTTTCTTCACTGAAAGCAAACTTAATAAATAAGTGAAATAGCAAAAAGGTATGAACCACGTATTTTATATCCAAGCTTTTATTTATTAGGAGATGAATTGATTTAGTCACATGTAGTGAGCCGTTGATGAAAAATTGCTGTTGTTTTCTCAGGCTATTTCAATGACTCAGGTTTTCTCTGCTGATATATTCATCTAAGAGGAACTTAATTATGATTGCCAAGTTAAACAAGTCTACTAGCACATGGGAAAGCATGAACTTAAATGGTATTGGAAGAGGGAATTCCCTGGTGGTCCAGTGGTTAGGACTCCAGGCTTCCACAGCAGGGGCACGGATTCAATCTCTGGTCAGGGAACTAAGATCCTGCATGCCCCGTGGTGTGGACAATACATACATACATACATACATACATACATACATAAAATGTATTGGAAGAGACAGTCCTATTTAAGTTAGCATTTGTTAATGAAGGAATAAATTAGCTCCTAAAAAGTGACTGTCCATCTAAATTCAATCAAGATGAGACAAGTTCTAAACTAGAGAAGATAAAATTTATGGTATAAAACTGAAGATCATCAAGTTTTGTTTTTTTTACTAGTTCACTATTGCATTTCTTCACAGCCTTCATTCATACCACTCTCAGTCAATCTTAACTGGAAAAAAAACTCTCTCTCCAGGTTCCCACAAACCTGACCACATTGCATTTATTGTATCTATTGTCGTTCATGTTTTATCTCATTTACTAGAAAGTAAATTTCCTTGAGGGCGAGGGTCACATATGCTTTCTTATGTTTTAGCTTCCAAGTAGGCTAAGATTTTATACCATAGGTGCTCAACAGAGGTATTGTGAATAAGAAATAAAATGGCTTGTTGCTAAAATATTGGACTCTCTAGTAGAGATCTTGTCAGGAATATTATGAGTTATTATAACTATTATTTATATTTATTCTACTGCACTGTGAACTCTATACAACTTTTTTTAAGAGAACGTGAAATATAATTTGTTTTGATACTCATAATATACTCATAATATACTTCCAAACATATGTATATGTTTGGAAATATATAGAAAATATATATATTTATATTATTTATATATATATATTTCTACATGCCTCCAAAGGACAAGAATTTTGGAATTTCCAGTGGTCCACTGCATTCACCACCAAAGGAGAGTGATCAAACTATTAAATCAGAACAGTGTGGCAGCACATATGCTTTCAAACGTCTTTGTATTATTGTTCTTTTGTTGAGTGTAGATAAAGTTATTTTGCAAAATCAATTGAAAAGAAAAAGTGTATTGAAATAACTAGATCTTTTGGATATTGAAAACTCATACTGAGATATAGTAATGTCAAAAAAATAATTGCAAGAGTACATTTTTTGACTTACCACAAATTCCATTTACCGATACCTCTTAATGAATTATTTGGTATTTGTTAAAGAAAAGCCATTTCATTTTATTGGTATAGATACTCAAGTGCAGGTATTTAAACTAGCAGCTTCTTGTTGAATTGGGAATAAAATGCGGAATTTACTATTTCTTCTTTATGGAATGCTGTTACCCCACTCCATCTCTGTCAACAAAATCCAGAAAGAGAACACTAATTACTGCTTGGAACACTAAGAATGATCAGTTTTCATGCTGTTCTTGTTTAAATGATTTGTTATTTGTGTAAATGAATTGATTAAGTAGAGAGATTTGTGATGGTAGCACTTTATTTTCCCACTTAGGAAACAGTCCCTTGTACAATTATATTATTTAAAACAAATACACAAACAAACAAAAAGCCTCTAGAATAGAAGTTAGTATCTTCCCTAGGTCTTTAAGTAAATCCATATGTTAATGGAAGTGGTGCTGATTAACTGAAATGCTTTGAGAAGAAAAGGTTCAATCAGACCATGAGGCACAGAAAAAATTTCAACCACTTACGTCATCATCACTTCAGTCAACTCAACTGTTTCTATAGATGCACTGTAAGTCAGGCTTTGAAGAGCCTCTCAATAATTCTTAATAATTTTCTAGAATGATAATTCTAAATTTGACAGACATTTCTATTGCAAGACTATATATCTTAATATATTTCACTAATTCTTTTGATCAGCATACAAGTAAATGATACATTAATTTTCCCCCAAGCGTAGGTCTCAACTCTTTTTATTCCAGGGACAAAGTACTTGCCCAGACCTAGAAGAAGTCTAATGACCTATAAAATTTCAGTTAAGTTTTAAAATAACTACTGTATCCCTTAGTGTCCAGGAATCTTCAAAATAAAGTTGCCACTAAATGTCATGTTGCAGAATCCTCACTGCCAGCATACTGACAAGTCTCCTACATCACGGTGTTTGTGGTTTTACCTAATTGGAAATACCATTAAAACATGTATTAAAGGAAACTGTAATACAGAATTGATTTGAGAGCTGTGACTAGGAAAGAAAATGGAGGATCAGTAATTACATGGTGAATTTGCTGTGCACAAAGATGTCTAAATCATTTGATATTCCAGTTAATAAATATTATTGAGACAGACATAGTTGTGAGAATTGGGGGTGAACAGGTAAACAAAGTCCATTCTTTCATAGACTGTGTATTCTTGTGAGGGGAGACATCAACTTAAAAGTAAATAAGTAATTGTATATTTCCTTGAATATAATAAAATAACATGATGTAAATTATAGCAGGGGAAGCTGGACTTTTATCAGATAACTAACTTCTACTTTTCCCCTCTTGGCTACCTAAGCCTGATAAAGTGACCTAAAAGAAAGAAGATGGTAAAAATATGTTTTATAATAAAAACTTTCCTTTAAAATTAACATAATCTAAAATAATTTTCAGAATTACCAAAAGAATAATTTTTTGTCAAAAGTAGGAGAACCAAAGTCTAGAATAATCCAGGAAAGAAAAGTGACAAATCATGCTTTTTAGTGCAGTTATAAGAACTTTTGAACTTATATTACACCTCAAGTAATAATGTGGGTAAAAAAGAGATGAAACTGTATAAACTTGATATACAAACTGTGTATAGGCAATTTGTTTATTTTAGCCAGAGCAAATCTGATAATTCCTTGTCATTTTTTCAGATAACCATTTTATATCTCCGTTCAGTTTTCTAAAGCCTATCTTGAATGCATATCTAATAATTTCAAAAATTCCATTATTTATAGACATAAATCGTGCTTTTGTGCCTTGGAGGTACTCTTATACTATGAAGAGATGTTGTTTGTATATTTGCTTGTTTTTTTTGTTTTGGTCTATTATGCCTCTGTGGTATTGGTTAGGGAACAGGGAGCTGCTGATATGAACATTTACATTGTTATTGTTATGCAAAACCTTAAAATTCTGAAACACTCATGTTTACCAAGACCTGGAAATCAAGCCTGGTCTTAGTTTCACTTACTCTTTTTTTTTTCCTATATCCAGCAAAATTCCAGGAGAGATGTTAGATGATTTTCTGATGTTAGAAGTTGAAGTAGAGAAAAAAGTACTATTCAAAGACTAAATTGATAAGGAAAATGCTGTATTATTCAACCACCTTAGACCAGATTTGCACAAAATGATGAAATGACTCCTCCGTGAAGTTAGAAAACACCTTGATGTTCAGCTTAGGAGGCTGAAGTGTCCTGAGGTCACCAGAGGTGTAGCTGGTTAGAATAGACAGTACTTAGGACAAGCAACATGAAGTGCTCTAGCAGGTCAACATTAAAATTTCAGTGATTTAGCACAAGTGTTTCTCATCCAATTCAAGTCTAAAGCAGAGTAGTTAAAGTGGTACAAATCACTTTCACTCATATTCATTCTGTTGCCCTGCATTCACCCTACAGCAAGGAAGGCTGAGAAATGCCCTGGAAGTGATTCTGCAGTCCTTATCATAGTGAGGGAAAAAAGTGTTCCAGTGCCCAGGGGACACAAAGACTAAATCCCATTGCCCAAAATGCCTACTAAATTAAGTAATTTAGAACTATTGAGTAAAACGGATGAAAGAATTTTTACACAATCTGGAAGGCAGCTAGGTGCATTTATAATTGTTTTTAGAAATGTGTATATTGTAGCAATGAATGATGGATAGAAGTGTTTGGAGTAGCTTAAATTATTTAAATATGATGGAATTTTTGTCTTTGCTCTTGTCAACCTCTAACTGGATGTTCTTTCCAAGTTACTTTTTTTTTTAAGGCAATACCTTAATAGAGTGAGGCCTGGGAGATAAAGTGCAAAGAGGTAAAGAAGATACTCTAAGAAGTTAAGCCAAAAGAATAGGGAAAGTTATCAAACAAACAAACAATAGATTTGTTTTGGCAACTGGCTTGGCTACAAGTCACAAACCTAATACCTGTATGTACAAGATTATGTTGGGATCTTCTTTCTGTTATTTTCTCATTCTCTCTTACAAGAGAGAGAGAAAAAAAGACATTTTGTTCTCATAACTGGAAACTTAAGGGAAAAGACTTCTCATTTGGCTCGTCTTGGTGACACAGATGATGTTATGAAGTCTCAATTTCTCTATCCATCTCAGAAACATTGTTTCCCTATGTCAGGCAGGATGACCAGTGGCAGTTTTCAGTTTTCTAACCCTAGGGGAAGCGGAGTGCTTCACTCATTTCCACCTCAACTGAATGCCGTAGAGGGACACACATTCGAGGACCCACCACATCCACCCACTGTACTACGCCACTTATATTTATATAAGAACTTGAGCATCTGTGGATTTTGGTAAGTGCAAGGGCTCCTGGAATCAATCCTTGCTAAATACCTGGATATCGAAGGGACAACTGCACTCTTTCCTGCATTTCCCTCTCTTTTTTATTGATTATACTCTTAGAGTCTAAATCATCTTTACATAAAGACATCATTAAAATTTGTAATGGGGCTTTTCTGGTAGCGCAGTGGTTGAGTCCGCCTGCCGATGCAGGGGACACGGGTTCGTGCCCCGGTCCGGGAAGATCCCACATGCCACTGAGCCTGCGTGTCCGGAGCCTGTGCTCCGCAACGGGAGAGGCCACAACAGTGAGAGGCCCGCGTACCGCAAAAAAAAAAAAAAATTGTAATGGCATTCATGTAATCTTTAGTCACCCTAGAATGTACAGGCATGTTTAAAAATCTTTGTGTCACAGTGGGATTGAATAAGTTGCCCAAGATCACACAGAAAGAAATTGGTATTTTTTTAACTATTTCAGTCTGTTTATTTTCATTTTTGGAATATACAAGCCACAGATACATAACAGTTGATTTTGAGACAGTTAACTTGGTTTTATTTTGGATTTTTTTTACAACTTAAATTTAAAATGCAAATGGTACTTGATATCATCTACCAGATGGATACCGAATAGATATTATTTTCAAATTCAAAAAAGAACAAATGCTGGATATGATCATGGATATCATTAAAGCAGATTTAATTTGATTCCCTTCTGATAAAATTTCTACAGTGAAGCTATGAATGGATCACTCAGCTCTGAATAACTGCTAGAGATCTGGATTCACCTTCCATCCCCAGTGGTGGGAACTCTGTTTCTATGATATCCTGAAGCTTCAAAACAACTAACTCACTAACTAACTAACTAACTAAATAAATAATGGCTTTTCAGCTAAGAGAATGGATGTAAAATATTTTCAGTTCTGTGAATGAATAAGGAATTAGGCTAATTAATTAAAACTGCCAGGAATTCCTTTGAAGAAGTCTGTGATTAAACCCAAGGCTTTATGGTGGAACAATTAAGTAAATTTGTCCTCAGGTATCTTTGCGCGTTCTCCAGGGAATGAGTGATGAAATTCTGGTTTAGAGTTAAACTTTATTAGAGTTTTATCTATTTTAATTGATTCAGCTTTGGTTATAAAACTCCAATGGAATAGCTGATGTAAATGACATATTATGTTAATATATAAACCTCCCATGAGTTATCTTTAATTTCACCAAAGATGGAAATATAACCTGTCTGAATATTCTGTACAAGTGAATGCAAAATAGTAGTGAACTATAGTAGGTTATATTATCGAGAACATTTAATTATGCTACATGATTCTTAAATAAAATATTCTTAAACATCCATAAGTAGGCACAGAAAAGATTTTCAGAGTAAAATTTATATTCAGTAATATTAGTAAAGAATAATTAGCCAATTGGAAGGAGACTGCTTTTCTTAATGCTTCTTATTTTGAGAGAATGTTTTGGTAGAAAATAAAGTATTTTAGAATGCATAAATCCCAAACACTGACTGTTTTTGAGACTAACTTGATCACTGATAATAAATGCATTGGCATTTACGAGATGATTCTTCCTGTGAATCCTGTTATTAATGACATATTGAAAAATTGTGTACAAGAAGTAAGTGAAATGGAGGTAAACGAGGCACATATTTGAGTAAGGCATCCTAATATTCATAAATAGTCAAAGAATATCCTCTTTAGTACCAAATTAGTTTATTCTTCAAAAAATGTAACCTGAAACAAATAATATGAACTTGGTAAGCTGAATACAAATGTGTAATTTATTTATAAGTTACCTTTCTGATAGAATTGGTACCAACTCTTCCTTTGACCGTGTGTCTTTTTCAAATGTGATTGTTCTATGAAAAGAGCAAGGTGAAGCTCCAAAATTCAGACCATGGGGCAATGAATATTCAAAGTGTGGCTGGGTCTCTGTTTCAACCTTATGAACAGGTTATTTAGTATTCTCTATAACTAAATTTAACACATTGGAATCAGTGAATTCAGGGTTAATTGGACAAAATTGGAATAGGTTTTAATGGTATAATAATTTTCCCCTACTGCCAGTTATTTAAGAGTGGGTATTATCTATGTTTCTTGATATGAAACGAAGAATATGTAAGAATTTGAAATCATTGGTTATATTAGTTTCTTACGGGGAATCCCATGAATATATGCATTTCAACATAGTGATTAAATATTTATATTCTTCATGATGAAAATATTTAGAAGAATAAACATTAAATTGCTAAAGTTATTTTTCTATTATGAGAAAATGTTCTTATACTTGAGTTAAAGCTGGAAGGAATCTTGGAGATCATATAGTAGACTTCCTTCAAATTAGAGATTAAAGAAGAAGATTTAGGTAATTTACCCAGAGTTATATATCTAAATGGCACAATTTGGACCACACCTGAGAGTTCTTAGCTTAGGGCTGTTTCACCATGTTCTTTTCTTTTATTATTCCGTTTTTTCCCCCTTTCTCCTGCTTCTTTTCCTTCCCACATTCTTGGAATTTTTACTATGAGCTATATTGGGTATTGATGTTACAAAGATCAAGAGATTGGTCTGGTTGTAGCCACTGATAATAAAATGCAAGTGTGATTTGAAGATCATTTAGACAGTAGTCTAGTTCAACAATGCTCTGTAAGACCACCCTTACAGCCACTCTGGGCAATAGGATAAGAATTGCCTTACTATTCAGTTCAGATCTCCATCTTCAGCCACACAGAGAGGGCTTCCATAACTCTTAACTGAATTAATACATTAAAGCATAAATTGTATTGAGAAAGATCTAATATATACTTCGAAGAAAATAGTATATAGAGTTTAGTATATAATTAGCATAAATATCCTTACTTACAATAAACCATAAATGATATGCAGTGGTTTCAGGCTCTTGTCATTAAAGGACTTATACAGTTTTTGGTAAAGAAATATTTGTTCTAACCTAAATAGATTTCTATTTTTTCTAACATATTGCTCAAACTTTTGTATGCATCCAACTCTGCATGTAAGGGGATATCTTTAAAAATTTTTTTTGTACTGGATTTATTAGTATCATTGGCAGTGTAGTTTTAATCACTCCCTTGCTAAAGAAGGCATGTTTTAACACACTTTTGAAATGCTTGATGTTTATTTTACTTTCTATCTGCAGTATGGCTAGACAATATAAAGCTTCTCTGCATCTCTGTTTTGGCTCAAGAATTTTGTGAGGCAGGGTGGGAAAAAGATAAGGAAGTTTGTGTCCTGCATCTGTTTCAGTGCTGCTTTTCCACTTGTGATATATACTCTACAGTGACTTTAAAAAAAAAAAAAAAAGGAGTCTTTAAACTCTTGTTTGGCAGAAAATGTACATTACTAATTCGGGTTTTGCTTCTTTTTTTTTTCCTTTTTTAATTTTTTTTTTAAATTGAAGTATAGTTGATTTACAATATTGTATTAGTTTCAGGTGTACATAAAACGTTTCAGCTATATATATATATATGTGTGTGTGTATTCTTTTTCAGATTCTTTTCCAATATAGGTTATTACAAGATATTGAATATAGTTCTCTGTGCTATAGAGTAAATCCTTGTTGTTTATCTGTTTTATATCTAATAATGTTTATCTGTTAATCCAATACTCCTAATTTATCCCTCCCACCAGCTTTCTCCTTTGATAGCCATATTTTTTTTTCTATGTCTGTAAGTCTGTTTCTGTTTTGCAAATAAGTTCATTTGTATTATTTTTTAGATTCCACATTTAAGTGATATCATATACTTGTCTTTCTCTGACTTACTTCACTTAGTATGTTAATCTCTAGGTCCATCCGTGTTGTTGCAAATGGCAATATTTCAGTCCGTTTTATGGCTGAGTAATATTCCATATATATTTTTATGTGCTCTCTCTCTCTCTCTCTATATATATATATATGCACCACATCTTCTTTGTCCATTCATCTGTTGATGGACACTTAGGTTGCTTTCATGTCTTGGCTATGGTAAATAGTGCTGCTATGAGCATTGGAGGTGCATGTATCTTTTTGAATTAGTTTTCTTTGGAATATACCAAGGAGTGGGATTGCAGGATCATATGGTAGCTCTATTTTTAGTTTTTTAAGGAACCTCCATACTGTTCTCCATAGTGGTTGTATCAATTTACATTCCCACCAATAGTGTAGGAGGGTTCCCTTTTCTCCACACCCTCTCCTGCATTTATTATTTGTAGACTTTTTGATGAGGGCCATTCTGACCGGTGTAAGGTGATATCTCATTGTAGTTATTTTTGCTGTTTGTTCGTTTGTTTGCGGTACGCGGTCCTCTCACTGTTGTGGCCTCTCCCGTTGCGGAGCACAGGCTCTGGACGCGCAGGCTCAGCAGCCATGGCTCACGGGCCCAGCCGCTCTGCAGCATGTGGGATCTTCCCGGACCGGGGCACGAACCCGTGTCCCCTGCATCAGCAGGCGGACTCTCAACCACTGTGCCACCAGGGAAGCCCTCATTGTAGTTTTGCTTTGCAATTTTTGATAATTAGTGGTGTTGAGCATCTTTCCATGTACATGTTGGTCATCTATTTGTCTTCTTTGGAGTAATGTCTATGTAGGTCTCCTGCCCATTTTTTGATTAGGTTTGTATATTTTTCAAATTATGCCCTTGTGGGCCACATCATTTGCAAATATTTTCTCCCAGTCAGTAGGTTGTCTTTTCATTTTGTTTATGGTTTCCTGATTTGGCTTCAATTTGACTGGGTCCTCCATGGGTAGAAATGGCATTTCTTTTTGAATTGGAGAGAGCTAGGTAGGGATGAAAGGTGGAAAATAAGAAGAAAATAGTCACTGAGTCATTGGGCAACTACCTATGTGATAAATAAGTGTAATCCCTTGCCCCCTAAAATAAAAAATCTTGAAGAAAAAAGAAGCAAATGCATAACTTAAGAGGTCCTGGTTTTATGTACTCTCATTGGTATTGTGATCTGGAAACTTGGAAATCCCCTATGACTTTATTACTTTATCCAATCCAATAGTTATTTTCAGTTTATGATTTGAAAATATTCAACACATATGGACGGCTGACAATAGTATATTAGAACAATAAATAAAATATATCTATAACATTTTGATTAAAAGAATAGTTAAAGCAATAAGAAACTTGTGGGGTGAAGAATTCTGAGACAATCTCTATTCTGTATATTTCATATTGCACTCTAATTCATTAAAAAAATGTCCTCATCTTAATCATAGCCTTTTTGGCCCTGACTAAAATCTGAATTGAAGCTTATGTTCTTAATATTTTTCATTGTAAACTTTTGGGGAACTGGCAAGGCGATTCTTGAAATCATGCTCCATTTGCTTCACTATCAAGGACTAGAAAAACTATTTTCATGAACTGTGCTCCCAAACCATTCACGGTAAATATTTGAGGGTGTTTTCATTGAAGCTTGTTCTGTACATCTGAAAAACCAGTGATGCCTAAAGGAGTTTAGAATCACAAGTTTGTGAGATCAAAGAAAACATGAAAGAATATTCAGTTTGAAGGAGAAAGGACAAGAAAATGACTTTTTAAAAGAGTTTGACTTTTTTTTATTGCATTACTTTAGTATGTAAGTATATATGCTATCCCTCATAGATTAGAAGAATTTTTAAATGTGTAATTACCATAGGTTAATGTGATCACTAATTATCCTATACGCAGTTACCATAAAAATTGTTTGATGCTTTATCAGACTGTAGCTTGTTTTACATAGTTAGGGTCACTACAGAAAAAATTTAAAAAAAGGAAAAAAGCATATTTGTATTCCAGATGATTAAGTAACTGTAGCATATTATCGAATCAAGGATATAAAATGCTAAATGCTATGTGTAATGATAACCTGCAAAATTTTAACTAATGAATAAATTACCAAGATAAGAATATTCTAATTCCATGAGAAAAAATATAACTGAATTTCAGATGATGCTAGTTTGGTGTCCTCTTGACTCTTTGCTTTGATGCATTGTCTGGTTTTTATCTGCAGAACATATTCCCTTTATCTCTGTTTATCAATGAAATCTACTTTTGATCCTTTCATAGGGTGTTGTTCTCTGTTGGTTTCTTAGTAAAGCTAATTAGGCCATCATCCCATCATCTGAGAGCCTTGCTCATAAATTTTTAAGGTGTTGCTATTTCTTTGGTAATTCTCCATTTTATCTGCCATGTTTATAAATGATAATTAAAAGATTGGAAGCTGGAAATACTTGATTTTTTTCTCTGCATGATATCATAATTTGCTAATATATGTCACCTCAAAATTCTCAGAACTCATTATCTTTATCACTGTCTATCACATTTACATAACACTTTCTACATTAAGTGCAGCTATTTATGTACTTATTGCAGTTCCCTGTTACATGCCAAGCTTTTAGGGAGAAGATTTTTGGTTTGATTCATCTAGATAGTCCCAAACAAAGCCTAGACCTGGCATTTAGCAAGCATTCATTAAATACTTACTGAATGAAGGAATTTGGAATAAATAAGTGAATGGTCTATTCTGAACACATTCAACAAAGTTGAGATTTTGAACAATGGTCTTTCTATAGATTTAAAATACATTCAGAGAAACCATTCATGCATTTGTCCTTTTAGAACCCTAAGTGTCAGAAAGTTGAGGGCTATAAATTGAAACTTCAGCCCATTTAACTCAGTGAAATAAATATTGAATAATTACCATATTATATAAAGTATAATGCTAGGCACTGTACAGGAGATTGCTGTTAAAAAAAAATACATATTATGCTACCTAAATCTCATGACCTTGTTTCGAGAGGCAAACAAAATTATACAAAACTTCAGTACTAATGACCTTAAAATTCATTTTATTTCTATGAGCCTTCATTTGCTCTGTATTTTCTATAATGGTGTGATAAAATTTAGATGAAATTGAGCAAAATGTGTTCTGAAGCCTTAATGCCCTTAGAAAGAAATAGAGGGTATTGGTTTTGCAAGTAGCATTTTCAAAATTTTAATATAATACTTAGAAAGGAATAGACTTAAAAAAACACCCAATGTTATTTAAACACTTATGTAAAATATATTTTCTAATATTTTAAGAAACCCATCTGCCTTGTGTCATTGAGTGGTTTTATCTTTTCCATTTTAGTGTTTAAAAATAAATTAAATATTGAAATATTTTTTATTGAAATAATTTATAAAATGTGATGAGAAATATGTTTTGCCCTTTCTTCCTTAAACATGACTTTATGTTTTTTATACATGAATAAAAGTAAATGCATTTATATAACTTTAAGTTTATAGACACATATGAAAACCAATAGCTTTTTAAATTTTATGATATTATACTTTGTGAGAGGGATTTTCCTTTCAAGTTTCAATGTTACTTCAATTATTCAGAACCTCAATTCGGTTTTTTTTTTAATCTTCTCCGAAAATAGTATCGTCTTTGATTTTCTGCTTTGAATTACCTAATCACTTATAAAAACTCGTGTATATAACAATTTGGTTGATTTTAGCTCTTTTATTTTTACTTCAGTCTCTGAAGTAAAACAAAAAAAGTAGAGCTGTTACTTTAGGAAATGCCTTTTAACACCAGAGCATTTATTCAAAAGTGATTATTTCAGACAAATATTTTTTGAAGATAACATACTCATATCTTGATGGTAGTTTAAAAAATCTAAGAACAATACAGATTATATTGATCATTTACATCTATGAGTTATTAAAATTATTGTCAATTTAAACTATTTTTTCCTTTTTCAAGTGAGATATATATTTTATAGGACTAATATAATTTTATAGGAATAATAACATCTTTATCAGACTTTTTTGGTAAAATACTGAGAATATCGGTCTAATGTCAGAACACATAACAATATTTGCAATATAACTCTTGATGCACAAAATGTTTTCATACACTGTCCCCATTGTCTTTTCCCTTTTCATGGCATGTCAGTGTCAATAAATTATTTTGTGATAATGCAGGAACAATTAATTATAAAAATTAGGTAATCAGCAGTGGCCTTGTGTTTGTGCAGTATAGCTGACAGTCTATGTGGTGGAATTGTGGTATAACTGAACACATCAAACTAGACATGTCTTTAAAAGAAAGGTAAGACAGGGATAATAATAATTAAAATTGATATTCTATGTAAAAGCATCAAGCACAGTGCCAGTTATATAGTAGGTGCTCATAAATGTAATCAATTATAAGAGTGGTAGTAATGGTAGTAGTTGTAGTGTTGTGAATAATAGCAGCAGAAGTGAATTTGAGCAGTAGGAAAATGCCCTTCGGTAGAAACTTAATCCCCAGGACCTAATTTGTTATATCTATCTTTTTGTACATTGACACTTTCTACAAGGGATTTGAGGTAACTGTGTCAGCTGAACAGACCTTAGCATGAATATTTTATAAGTTTTATATCCATGTGTTAGCTAGTAGAGATTGCATCAGATATTAGGATTGGGGGCTGCTTTAGGAAATTAGTGTAGGATTAAAAGAGCAAGTTTTAGGAAAGGGAGGTGAAATGTTTTCCAGTGGTGTCATTTAAAAGTGTTAAATGTCACCTATGATGTAATTTTATTAATATCAGTTCCTTTCTAAGATTCTTATAGTTCATGAACTTAAAGCCTCAACACATTTTAGAGTTTAAAATAATTCTTAAAATATCTTTTGAAATTTAGTGATTTGTTTCAGAGGTTGCCGATTGAAGGTTCAATGTGATATTTATGTTGAAGGGCTTTATAAGTTCTAATGTGCATATGAAATATTAGTGCTGTGATAATGTTGGTGTATGGATAAAGAAGACAGTGATTGGAATGAGGAGTCAGTATCCACATTCATTCTCTAAGAGATGAAAAAGATATTGACGGCTCTAGTGTTAATGAGCACATCATGCACTGGTAGCCGCGAGTGTAATCCAGTGTTGGCCACCACTACTCAAACCTAGTGTGATTAACAAATCTTTCCCCAAGTGGAAGGTGATGAAGTTAACTTAGAAGAGAAAAACACCATATATATTTATTTATTGGCTTAAAGGGAATAAAATAAATGAGAATAACTAAAAAGATGATAATAAATATTTTGTCTGCCACACATGTAAGAAGTTATCAGGAGACTGTTCATTTTTCATGTTTTCCTAACAAGATGACATTACTTTATATATATATATATATATATATATATATATATATATATATTTAAGTTAGTTACTGAGTAACTGAGGGTACTGAATATAGCCTGGAGACTACAAAATGTAATTTTTGTAGCAAAAGATACATTCTCAGAGAGAAAGGAGAATTATGTCTATTAAGAAAATAGCTGAGGGCTTCCCTGGTGGTGCAGTGGTTAGGAATCTGCCTGCCAATGCAGGGAACACGGGTTCGAGCCCTGGTCTGGGAGGATCCCACATGCCGCAGAGCAACTAAGCCCGTGAGCCACAACTACTGAGCCTGCGCGTCTGGAGCCTGTGCTCCGAACGGGAGAGGCCGTGACAGTAAAAGGCCCGCGCACCGTGAGGAAGAGTGGCCCCCGCTCGCCGCAACTGGAGAAAGCCCTCGCAGAGAAACGAAGACCCAACACGGCAAAAATAAATAAATAATACTTTAAAAAAAAAATAGCTGACTTTGTTTATAAATTTGCTTCTAAATATAACATCTTAGCCTTAATGTCCCTGAGTTGCATTAGGCAAGCTTTTTTAACAGTGAATTAAAAAAAATATTAATATAGAAAGCTTTGCTACTGATAAATTAGGTTATGAGGTGAAAAAAGAAAAAGAAAAACATTTATTTTTGTACACTTTACCCATATGAATAGATATTTATTTATCCATCCATCCATCATCCATGCAGCCACCTCTGTCGGTCGATCTGTAGAGCTATTATATATCTATTTTTCTACCTGCTTGTATTTTTAGATATGTATAAAGATAACTTTAGGTTAAGAAGATAGACGTTATTATAAGAATATCCATGTAAATCTTCTTTATAATGTATATGCATTTTATGGATCAGGTTAACAGTACACTAGTGAACACTATTAATTTTCACTACTTTTAGAAAACCTACAAGCAATAAAATTAAACAGTTGCCCCAAATTAATAAATCTGTAGCAGGGTTTTTCAGTCTTAGTACTATTGACAGTTTGGATCTGAAGTTTCTTTCTTGGGAGTGGACAAGGGTTGTCCTGTGCATATATGATATTTATTAGCAACCCAGATCTCTCCCCATAAAATGCCAGCCCACTCCAAGTGTGACCTCTATTAATGTCTCCAGACATTGCCAAATGTCCCATGGGGGAGCAAAAAGCTTGAGAATCACTGTTTTATATTTATACAGGAATAATAAAAACTGACAACCATAAATATATATTAAATCACAGGTGCTAACATAATTTATTTATTTATTTATTTATTTTTTGCGGTAAGCGGGCCTCTCACTGTTGTGGCCTCTCCCATTGCAGAGCACAGGCTCTGGACGCGCAGGCTCAGCGGCCATGGCTCACGGGCCCAGCCGTTCCGCGGCATGCGGGATCTTCCCGAACCAGGGCCCAAACCTTGTCCCCTGCATCGGCAGGCGGACTCTCAACCACTGCGCCTCCAGGGAAGCCCCCATAATTTATTTTTAAGTTAAAAAACAAACAGAAAAATATATCATATTTAATAGATATGCAAATGATAATATCATTTAAAAGAATTTTCAAAGAAGAATATGTTAATTTAGCTTCAGGAGACCAAACATTCACATATTCACAAATTTGTTCTTTAACCCAGTTAATGATCACTCCATCTACTAAATCATCCAAGCTAAAAAGAACTGAAGTCATTTCCTGTTTTATTTACTTCCTTAATCCCCATATCCAGTAAGTCACTGAAGTATTTGTTATTCCACCTCAGAAAGATGGCTGGAATCTCATCCCCAGCTATTCTGTATTCACTGCCACCATCATCTCTTGCTTAGCAAGAATTTCCTTACTTTTCTGTCTCTACCAGCTTCTCATCATCCTGTCTCATTTTTACACTGAAACCAGGCAGATAATTCTACAAAATGAATCAGCCTCATTCCTGTAGACAGTGCCATTAAATCCCTGCTGCCTGGAAGATAAAATTTGGAATTCCTACATTAGCTTTTTTCCAGTTGTATCTCCTGTCCTCCTGGCCTCATTTTCAGTTTGGGACTTTTAGACCTGTGAACACACCAGACTCTCTCAAGGCGCTTTGCCATAAGACATGTTATTCTTTCTGCCTAGATTGCACAACCGTGCCTTATTAACATATTCAGTTCCTGAGTCTGAATAGAGAGGATTTGATAGCAAGGAATATCATGCAATCTGAAATTGCTTGATTCCTAAGTTTCAGATATCAAGTGGTAAAATATGTAGCCATAAAGAGACACCTTTGTGTGCTTCCTTGTGTTTACCATCAAATAACGTCTTTTTATAACCGTTATGTTACAAATACAATGCAAATACTGAAAACTTCACAAAACAAAAACTAGTTTCAGGAATTTATAAAGGCATACAGTCTTGTAACTGTTAGTCTACATCAAGAAATAGAACTTTGCTAGCCACCCCCAGGAACTCAACAATGTGCCTCATCCTAGTCTCAAACCCATTTCTCTACAAAAGTAACCACCATCCTTACTTTTATAAAATTGCTTTTGTGTGTTTCTTTATATTCACTGAAGTATGCAACCCTAGACATTTTGCTTGATTTTGTAATTTTTTTTTTTAATTTAAGACTTTTAAATAGAGGTTCCTCTTCCCGTCCCCATCCCTTATAATTTACCCATTCAAGCCTGGATGATTTTTTTCTGTAGAATTTTCTAGAACCTGGGTTTTCTTGTTGCTTATTCATAATAGAGTTCAACATGTTCTTCTGCCCTCTTTAGTTCCTCCAAATCAGCAGCTGGATCCAGAGACTTCATCACATTCATGTTCAATGCCTTTGGTGAAACCATAGGTGGTGGTGTGTTCTGCTGGAGGCACAGAATGACTGGTTGTTATGAGAACTGTCAAGGGTTTTGAGGTTTTAACCTGCTTGCAAGCTAACGATTTAGCCTGGCACTCGTGTTGGCAAAGGACTTGAGACTGTATGGCACAGCAGTCAGCATCAGTTCTTGTTTACATTGTTTCCCCTCTCTGCTGGGGCAGTTCCCATAGGTGTGATTGGGAAGTGGGCACAGGTAGGTATTGTACACAAAATGGATTTGTGTCACAGTGGAGGAATGCTGACCATAGGAAATTTCAATCTATATACACTACCACGTGTAAAATAGATAGCTAGTGGGAACCTGCTGTATAACACAGGGAGCTCAGCTCAGTGCTGTGTGGTGACTTAGATGGGTGGGATGGGGGTGGGGGAGGGAGGGAGGGCGGATATATGTATACATATAGTTGATTCACTTCATTGTACAGCAGAAATAACACAACATTGTAAAGCAACTATACCCCAATTAAAAAATAAAAAAGAGGGCTGCTAACAAATTTGCCTTCTGCCCTGGAGGGGAAAACTATCATTATATTCCATTGCTGTTTGCTACACACATCCTTGAAAAGGTAGTCTGGAACAAAAGCTGATATAAACCATGCAGAAGAACCATGCAGAATTGCCTCCTATTAATTTTCTCTATTACTGTGATATCATTTGCAGTGACCAGCCACTGATGTTAAATACCTAGAACCATTAATTCACCCCCCGCACAAAAAAAAAAAAAATCAGAGCAATAGTGCTTTAATTTTTTAAATAAATTTTATTTTTAGCAGTTTTAGATGCGTAGGTAAGTTGTAAAGACAGTACAGAGAGTTTCCATATAGATTACACTCAGTTTCCAGTATTGTTAACATCTTATATTAGTATGGTATATTTGTTACAATTAATAAACCAATACTGATTAATACTCATTTTGACTTTTTTCTTATTCATTAGTTGGAATACTTTATAAATACATGCCTTAAATCTAGTATTTGGTTACTCAGTGTTACAACTCATATATTACTGTCCAAAGGTGACTAATTAATTTAATTTAATATTATTATGATCTCATAGATTTAAATGTGTTTCATGGAACTCAATCATTTGCTATTATTATTATCATTTTTGGAATTCAAATTCCCCAGTCAGTAGCTGGGAAGGATCTCTTTCAATTGGTTCTTAAACCCTTTTGACCTGGTCATAGTAATTTGTGATAACATCCTCACTACCTGATATAATGCAATGTTTCAAGTCATCTTATAAAGTTCTTGCTCCAGATCCAGAATCTGAAATTGCTCCAAAAAATTTGAAAAGAAGGTGTATTTTTAAAAGGCTATATTTAAAATGACTGGGATTTTAGAGCTCTGGAATAAGACAAATCTTTGTTGTTGTTGTTGTTTTTAATATTTCCTTATTCACTTTTTTTGTCTATGTTCCTTTGGGCATATTATTTAACTCTAGTTTCTTCATCTGTAAAATGGAGATAATAGTACTTAAAGAGTTGATGTAACCAGGAAATGGTATAAGGCCTATAAAAATGTTTCACATACAGAAAACACTGAATAAATATGAATTAATATAATTATCAGGAATAGGTAATACCCACTTAGAAAGTTTTGACTTGCAAAAGGATACTAAACAAGAAAAACATTTTAGTACCTAGTCTCAAGACCCCGATCTCAGTTCATATCATGTCTATAGTCCTTACTGTACCTACAGATATCTATAGAATACCTGCTGTGTTTGTTTGAAGTGAATATTAAGAACATTGTAAGTAACATAAGACCTTGTTGTCTTTGGAAGAGATGACTCAAGCAAGTATTTATTCTTTATAAATTAAGCCTTTTCTTTTCTGGCAAATATTTACACAGTTATTAAAGTGTATATTGGCAGTCTTGTCAAATTCAAGCCTGATACTTTGGCTCTACTATTTCTGAAATTGCTAACCCTTTTCATTTAAAAATAACAACAGACCAGTCACAAAAGCAGTCACCTCTAACTTCTGAATCCTCAAAGGCCATTTCCCAGATGCTTTTCGAGAGAGCCAACTATTTTCATGTCATTTCCTGAAGGCCCATATTCCTCCTTTACATTTTGAGAGGGGAAAAATCACATTTAAAAAAGACCTCAAATGTAAAACTGTATTGTAACTCAATTGTAGATTGAAATGGTATCAAGCATTTCTCTCATCTAAACTTTGGTAATACATAGTTATTCCTTTAGAGATAGAGAAGCAGAGTTTAATATATGCTGTGCAACAGAGGCAGCATGTTAAAGAAGACAAAAGATTCTGTATTCAGAAGAAACAATGGCAGCTAATACTGAGAGCCTGCAGTAAGCCAGGCCTTTTCTTAAGCAATTTACAGGGATTTACTTCTCAAAATAATCTGGGAATTTGGGAACTTAATATCACTAGTTTACAGATAAAGAAAATGAGGCACAGAAGGATAAATCATTTACACAGTATAACACTGCTAAATGCTAGAATGTGGATTTAGGAAGTGTGTTAGTTTGCTAGAGCTGCCATAACAAAATACCACAGACAGGGTGGCTTGAACAGAAATTTATTTTTTCACTGTTCTGGGGGCTAGAAATCTGTGATCAAGTTGCCAGCCGGGCTGTTTTTTTCTGGTTTTCTCGTTGGCTTATAGATGACTGTCTTCTCTTTATGTCATTTCCCATATTGTTACCTACATGTGTGTCTGTGTCCTAAATTTCTCTTCATATAAGGATACCAGTGATTGGATTAGGGCTACCCTAATGACCTCACTTTAATTTAATTACCTTTTTAAAGACCATACTCCAAATACGATCGCATTCTAATATACCAGGAGTTAGGTCTTCAACATATAGATTTGAGGGGTCTTAATTCAGACCGTAACAGGCAGTCTGACTGGAGCCCACAACTTTATGCACTGTGTAGCACCAGTTGTTTAATTAATCAACTTTAATATCAGACATATATTTGCTTGCATATTATTTGTGCACATTCCTAAACTACACAAAATATTTGTAACTTTTGTATAATTGAACTAACAATAACATGATGAGGACATTGATCATCTTTTGAAGATCTTCAACTTTGAAGCATTTAGCCGAAATTTGTCCTGTATTTCAGAAGAGAAATTAAGATTAACTAACTTGTGCAAGGTCAATAATTAATGGAGACAAGAGTCAAACTAAAATCTGTCAGACTGCAGCACCCAAATTTAAACATTGGACTGCATGGACCTAACCAGTTTGGTTCTCTATGGAGGAACATACACATCACACATACAATATAAATAAATACTACAGTGCTTTGATTCATGTGTAGTCTCAGATGTATGAAAGTGCTGACAAACAGTACTTTTTTAATTGAAGTATAGTTAATTTACTAATATTATATTAGTTTCATGTGTACAACATAGTGACTCAATATTTTTAATAGATTATACTCCATTTAAAGTTATTATAAAATATTGGCTATATTCCCTGTGCTATATTCTTGTAACGTTTATTTTACACATAGCAGCTTGTGCCTCTTAATCCTTTATTCCTATCTTTCCCCTCCCCATTTCCCACTCCCCACTGGTAACCACTAGTTTGTTCTCTATCTGTGAGTCTGCTTCTGTCTTGTTATATTCATTCATTTGTGCTTTTTTTTAGATTCTATGTATAGCTGATAACATACAGTATTTGTTTTACTCTGTCTGACGTATTTCATTTAGCATAATACCCCCTAGGTCCATCCATGTTGTTGCAAATAGCAAATTGTATTCTTTTTTATGAATGAGTAATATTCCATATATACCACATGCTCTATATCCATTCATCTGTTGATGGACACTTAGGTTGCTTCCATATCTTGGCTATTGTAAATAGTCCTGCTATGAACGTTGGGGTGCCTGTATCTTTTCAAATTAGTGTTTTCTTCAGGTATATACCCGGAAGTGGAACTGCTTGATCTTATGATAATTCTATTTTTACTTTTTTGAGGAACCTCCATACTGTTTTCCATAGCAGCTGTACCAATTTACATACCTACCAACAGTGTTCAAGGGTTCCCTTTTCTCCACATCCTGCCAACATTTGTTATTTGTAGACTTTTTGATTACAGTCATTCTGACAGGTGTGAGATGATATCTCACTGTTGTTTTGATTTGCATTTCTCTGATGATTAGCAATGTTGAACATATTTTCATGTGCCTATTGGCCATTTATATCTCTTTGTAAAAATGTCTGTTCAGGTCTTCTACCATATTGTTTTATTTTAACTGAGCTGTTTGTTTTTTAGATATTGAGTTGTATGAGCTGATTAAATATTTTGGATATTAACTTCTTATCGATCATACCATTTGCAAAATTTTCTCCCATTCAACCTACGTTGTCTTTTTGTTTTGTTTATGGTGTCCTTTAATTTGCAAAAGATTTTAAGTTTAATTAGGTCCCATTTGTTTATTTTTGCTTTGGTTTACTTTGCCTTAAGAGACAGACCCAAGAAATTATTGCTATTATTTATGTCAGAGATTTATATTCTGCCTATGATTTCTTCTAGGAGTTTTATGGTTTCTGGTCTTATATTTGGGTCTTTAATCCATTCTGAGTTTGTTTTTGTATATGGTGTAAGAAAATTTTCTAATTTCATTATTTTACATGTAGTTCAGTTTTACAACCACCACTTATTGAAGAGACTGTCTTTTTTCCATTTTATATTCTTGCCTCCTTTGTCATAAATTAATTGACCATAGATGTATGGGTTTATTTCTGGGCTCTCTAGTCTGTACCATTGATCTATATGTCTGTCTTTGTGCCAGAACAATATTGTTTTAATGACTGTAGATTTGTAGTATAGTCTGAAGTCAGGGACCATGATACCTTCAGCTTTGTTCTTTTTTTAAATTATTTATTTTATTTATTTATTTTTTGCGGTACGCGGGCCTCTCACCGTTGTGGCCTCTCCCGTTGTGGAGCACAGGCTCCGGACACGCAGGCTCAGCGGCCATGGCTCACGGGCCCAGCTGCTCCGCGGCATGTGGGATCTTCCCGGACCAGGGCATGAACCCGCATCCCCTGCATCGGCAGGTGGACTCTCAACCACTGCACCACCAGGGAAGCCCAAGCCTTTTATCATTTTGTAATGCCCTTCTTCGTCTCTTGTTACAGTCTTTGTTTTAAGTTGTATTTTGTCTAATATATTGTTATTCTAGCTTTATTTCTGTTTTCCTTTGCATGGAATATCTTTTTTCCATCCTTTCACTTTTAGTCTGTGTGTATGTATATTTAGATCTGAAGTGAATTTTGTGTAGGCAGCACATATATGGGTACTGTTTTATTTGTTGCGGGGGGGGGGGTTGTTTGTTAGTTTTGTTCTTTTCTTCAGTCAGCCACCCATGTCTTTTGATCGGGGCATTTAGTCTGTTTGTACTTAACATAATTATTGATAAGTATACTTCTTGCCATTTTGTTAATTGTTTTCTGATTGTTTTAATAGTTCTTCTCTGTTCCATTCTTCTTCTCTTGTCCTATTCCTTTGTGATTTGTGGACTCTCGTTAGTGCTGTATTTGCATTTCTTTTAATTTATTTTTTGTGTATGTGTTGTAGGATTTTGGTTTTAGTTTGCCATGGTGTGTGTGTGCAATCCCTTCAAGAGTAGAGTCTCAGTTTCCCACAGCCCTCCTGCTCTTTCAGATATAAGCTCTGCTGGGTTTTAAAGCCAGATGTTATGGTGTCTTCCCAGTGCAGGCTCCACAGCCTGGGGAGCCTTATGGGCTCAGCCTCCTTGCTCCTCAGGGGGACCTTCATGGTTGTGATATCCCACTACTTGTGTGTGGCCACACCAACAGTGAGACTTCTAATCAGACCGCATCTCTGCCCCTCATACCCATCTCAGTGTGTCCTTTTCTTTGTATCTTTAGTTGTAGAAAACCTGTTCTGCTAGCCTTCAGGTATTTTTGAGAGATAATTTTTGTGTATATATTTGTAGCTTTGGTGTGTCCATGGAAGGAGGTGAACTCAGGATTTTCCTACTTCACCATCTTGATCCAGAAACACTAAATCTTAATACTATATTTTAGATAATTATAAAAGAGTATTAAAATGCCAATTTGGAATTGAGGTTTAAAAATATAATCCAACCTGTATAAACACATGGGAAAAATATTTTTAAATTAGAGATGATGGAAATTTTAACAGTACAGATTTTCTTTTTGAAATATAGACACTTAAAATTGAGATTTGTGTGTGATTATGTAAATGGATTTACAAAAGCTCCCAATTTAATTTGTACAATCTAATTCTAGTGTAAAATGTCTATGATATGGCAGTATAGCCGAGATAAGGTCAGGAGATGAAGGACCAATTGGGAATGTAGATCTGAAGGGGGACTATTAAGAACCCTCTGGCCAGCTAAGAAAGATATAGAGGACAAAGAAAAAAGATGATTACTTTGAGAGAGGTGAGATAAGTAGTTCTCTTTTCAATGGAACTATGGTATTCACTGCAAGGAAGTCATGAGTTGAAAGCTGGCTAGGTGGCCAGTGATGAATGAATAGCCTGTAGATTTCTTAGAGAGTAGGGGTGGTAGCAGTACTAGCACATAAGAGACTGGCTGGTAATAGCTGAGAGATTGCAGTTTTGTTGGGAAGAACTGGATTAGATTCTCTGTCCCTTGAGTGTTGTTTCATGCTGTGTAAAATGAGCATGAATTTAAATCTACCACAGTCAGGTACCTGACATTTTGCGTTACTCTATTTTCCCAAATCTAATTAGATCAGACTTTGAGCTCCTGCTTGCCTGTGTGCTCTAATCATTGGATTTTTAAGGAAAGTGGGAAAACTGAAAACAAGATTCTAAAGCCAAATACTCTATAATGTTTGGAGGTTTCACATGTGAGTTAGATATTTGACAGTCAATTTCTATCTCTATGCAACAGGAATATGTAATGGTTGCTATATGCTTACTAATTTTTTGTGGTACATTTCTTAATATCTTATCATAGTTAAGAATATTCTCTGCTTTAGAAATTCCCAGGTTTGCTGTAAGGGCAGAGACAGAAATTAATTGCCTAGGGAAACTTAATGGAAAGCCCTACTGTCAGAGAGGCTACAATTTGCTACTACATTTGTCACCGTCAGAGAACACATAAATTCTGCAGTCATTACAAGCTGAGGGGGTTTTTCTCCCAATCCCCCATTCCCATAGTTCTCTGCTCCCCACTATTCTCTGTGATACTACAGATTTATTTAATTCAAGTCTACTGATCATAAGTAATCACTATTATATTTGTGTACATCTTAACTAATGGAATATGTTAGTATTACTTGTGGATAATACCTAATTGGGTATGAGTGCATAAGGCACTGGAGTAGAAGATAGGAATTCAGAACTATTTTGACTTGCTACAGAAAGTCTTGACAAAAGTGAGTAGGTATATTTTCAAAGGTGCCTATACTAAATAAAAATAACAAGGAATTGATGTATAATTTGAGTAGGAAAAAATCTAGAAAACAGTGTTTTACACATTTAGCCAAGAATGTATTATTGATTTTAATATGTGTAAAATTTTCCCTAAACACTGATTAAATATTCAGAAATTGTGAGGTACTGCAATCAGTTGAATCTTAAGGTACATGAAGGAACATTTAAGGAACTATTCGCTATTCCCACTAAGTACAAAATCAACTGTAATTAAAGAATAAGAGAATTGTTTCAAATACAAAAAAAATGAACAGTGGTTATAAGAGTTGTGAAATGCAATAGAGATTTAGAAATAATAAAGACTGATTTTTCTGGAATGATTTGAAGCTAAATGGAAAGCCCAGTGCAGCAGTACAATCTCTTCAATCTTTGGTTGAATGGCACCCACTGAAAATACTGGGAAGTTTATAACTGCAGATTTAACATTTTTTTCTTAAAATATTATGTGGGAAAAATGGTTATGAATTTCTGTCCTTCAGAACAAACCATGTTTTTTTTTCTAAGCTTATTGCTAATATGGTATGAGAAGTTGGTCAGATTTCTTTCATTTTTCCATTTCTTTTGATTTCCATCATCAAATGCCATGGACAACAAATTGTCCCTTGGATTAGAAGAGTTTTGAAGCATTTAAAGGTTTAATGATCGTCAATGGTATTCACTCTTTGAACAAAGTAGCTGTGGAAGCATACATTGACAATGGAAATCAATCAGTTTTAGTCAGCAGCAGCTTGCACCACAAAGAGAAATATGTCTGTAGGTGGGTATTCAGTTTTCATTTGACAAAATAGGCAGTTTCCTGGGACTAACCATACTGAACCAGAACCAGAGCCAGGGTTTTCTCTATTCTGGTGCATTCTGATGATTTCTACTTACCACTGTGGTCCTTGGACACAAGTCATGATTGTGTTGTTCAAAGAATTTTTTTTATTATCAGAACGTTCATAAAATCATTTTCGATGGAAAACAGTATCTAAGAAGAACTTAAGCATTGCATTCTCCTTTTTAATTCAACAGTCATTATTGAATCTTTTCAGTGCCAGGGTCTGTACTAAGGGCTATAACATACACAGAAACAATATAAGGAACCAATTCGATAATTTAGGAATAAATTGCAAGTTGAAGAGGCAGAATATAAACATACTGAAGGTCACACAACAAAGAGGTTAAAAGCAATGGTTCTCATGTTATAAATATTTTTGTCTTCAACTCCGATTGTCCACAGATAGTTCGTCTGCCTTGGCTATTAACAGAGATAACAGTGTTTGTAATAGCTAGCAGTTGCTGAACTCTTACAGACATTTGTCTTATATCTTCTAATCCTTATAACACCTTTATAAGAGAGGTATTGCTATTTATTTTTTAAAGATGAAGCAACTGAGGCTCAGAGAGGATAAACATCTTGATCAACACCACAAAGTTAGAAAGCATAGCCTGGCTTTGCCTAATAGTTGAGCCCACATTTCTTACCATTATACTTTCCACAGATAAGTCCATATGCTTAAAACTTCTTTTTATTTTTATAAAAATTTTTGAGACATTTAAAAGTCTTGTGCTGCTCACATTCTTTCTAATGGCTGAAAAGAAAGGAACAATGGATAACTAACATGATTATGTGACCTAATCAGACATTGTAAGCTTAATTGACCATTAGGTATCTCTTGACTTTTTACCCAGATTTCTTAGTGACCTGCCGATATTAACTCATAAGCACGTTACTGACCCTTTTTCATTATTAAGCAATCCTGCCATTACTAAGTTGCTTCCTGTAATTTTATTTGCAATCAGTATGCCTGGTAGCTCATGTTATCTGCAGTGGAGTTTCCCATTGAGATGTTTCAAGATATTTGTTCCCAGAAAGGTTTTAAGAGTACCTACAAGAATGTGGCTCTGAATTCCGGAAAACAGAAAACTTAGGAGGACAAAATCAAGGCATATTTGTGGCTTTTAAATATAAGAATTTTATATTCATCTCCCATAATTCTTTAAAAATTCTTTGATTCTATGAGCCCCTCCAGATATAAATCTTGGGTTGAGGGATTTGCTATAATCTTTTTCCTCTTAATATTTACATTATTTGCTGTGTAGGAGTTAGTGGTATGTGGGATGGGTGAATAGGATCTTCACCATCATTATTAGCAAATAATTCATCATGAATGAATTACATATCACCTACTCATGGGTGGCTTTGTTCAAAATGGTTTGAACATATGCTTTCTCAGCATTAACACATCATGATGCCCAGAGTTCCCACTGCAAAAGGATTATTTGTTAAGGTAATGGTTAAGTTACATGCATTATTTTGCAAGACCAGAGGGTAATAAATAAGCAGAATGGGTAATGAAAGAGACTCATTTTAGACACAAGAATCTCAATTAAAACAGTAAATCCCTCCAGTCCCAGAATCTGGACAAGGGAGTAGCTGTTGCTATTAACGTGACCTTTTATGAAGATAACAAAAATGTTTCTAAGAATACTTTAATGCACACTCTGGAATGAGGAGTACATACATTTTACAATGCAATTAATTCAAATATTTATACATTAAATAATATGTGAAAACAAAGATGCTCTTAGTTATATTTTACTTTCTCATGTAGCTAAAGGCACTTGGAGCATCCTCTTCTATGATTAGTTGATTTTTCTCTATATTTTCACCATTGTTCTTGGCTTATATCCATAACACTTTTTATACTAAAGGCTTTATTATTTGCGGGTTATTTGTAGCCTCTGCTAATGTGTGGTCCAAAAGCCATGCCAAATGGTGCATCTGTATCAATTAATAGCTAAAAAGAATTTATCCCTCTAATAAACACTGCAGAATTGCCTACTGACATTGTGTCTTTGCTCATAAACCTCTTCATTTTCCTGAGTGTGCTTCACCTGTGTTTTCTCTGATAATCCCATCAATGTGACCTTCTATCCTAAGATAAGCCAATAGATTTTTACAGTTTTTGTTAAAAAGATCCACTTCTTAGGTGAAGTTAGAGCTAAAGGTGAGTTTGTTAGGAAGACTGATGGATATTATAATAAGTTTTAGACAAAGGATTGATAATATATCTTCTGCCCCAACATTTATTATAGTGCTATTATTGTAACCTAGAGCAGCTGATAATAATTATATATAAGCCAAAAAAATAAATTATTTTTATAATGAATGAAATAATTTTACTTTTTAGACCAAATGATGTTAGAAATTGTTTATGATCTCTCTTTTAAGAACTCAAAGGGATAACAGCACAATCATTGGAACAGTGGTTGAAGGAGAACTTGTAGGGCTCTAGGGCTCCACTATTCCAGGCAAGTGTGATTTTAAAACAAATTGTAGCATGCAAACAATGCATGCCACTGCTGATCTTTAACCCCTCTTCCCATTCCCCAGAACATTCATCTCTTCAATCCAAAATGCTCAGTGTCTCAGGAATTCCCGTTGTGACATAGAGTTCCCAATTTGATGCCAGACATGAGTAGTTTCATGTGTCCCTTGCCTCTTTGTTGCCACCTTTGCTCTATTAGCATTCTACTCATCACGATGATGAGTGGTAGCATGTTTATCCTTAAGAATTGTGGACCTGGGGCCTTCCCTGGTGGCGCAGCAATTAAGAATCTGCCTGCCAATGCGGGGGACATGGGTTCGAGCCCTGGTCCAGGAAGATCCCACATGCCGCGGAGCAACTAAACCCGTGCACCACAACTACTGAGCCTGCGCCAGCATGCCTAGAGCCCATGCTCTGCAACAAGAGAAGCCACCGCAACGAGAAGCCTGCGCACCGCAGCGAAGAGTAACCCCCGCTCGCTGCAACTGGAGAAAGCCCACGTGCAGTCAAAAATATAAATAAATTAATTAATTAAAAAAAAAAAAAGAATTGTGGACCTGGGACAATATACATGGAAGCCAACATATTGTGGGGCTTATTGTTTATTATAAATCAAGCAAATGTTATTCAATAAAATAAGTTCTATCCTCCCATTTTTATGGATATATCTTTATAACAACCTGGAAAGCCAAGTGAAATGTTAGAATTTTTGGACTCCTCAGGAATATGGTGGCATAGAGAGAGATGGCCTCCAGCTTCCAGCCCCTCCTTCACCTAGTTCTATCCAGTTTTGTGAGAGGTCTTGCACACAAGTGAATGGACACTCTAGTCCACACATCCAAGATCCATACACTCTCCCCTTAAACATCTGCACCTGGACCACCCATCTTTCTTAACTGTATGCAAATTGGTGACACAGTCTGTGGTCTGGGGGACAGAACAGAACTGGGAAAGATGATATTACAGGCCCTGTACTCGGGTGTGGGGGGTGGCTTTTGAGGAATGGAATTCTGGGTTCACAGGGTTTTGGAGCATGATCTGTCTAGAAGAGGGCATTGCAGGCTGCGGGTGGGTACTCCTCTGGACTCTGTAGACTACCTAGTGGTGAAGGTATGGCCAGAGAAGAGCCAGAGTGTTCAGCAAACATTTGTTGGTTTCTTACTAAGTACTAGCACTGTTCTGGTCTCCTGCGAAACATGAGTGAACAAATTAAAATGTTTGCCCTTATAGTGCTTATATTCTGGGAAATAGAGAAAAAGACTATAAATACTAAATGTGGTAAATATATAAACTATATATTATGTTATCATGTGAGAAGTACTGTAGAAACAATAAAAATTAGAGCAAGGAAAGATGGGAGTGTTGCCATGTTAAATAGATCAGTCAGGCTTGGCCTCAACTGAGAAGGTAGATTTGAGCAAAAACTTGAAGGCAGTGAGGAAATCAGCCAAGAAGATAACAAGAGGGAGAGACGCTCAGGCCCTTAAAAGTACAGTGAGCACCTCGAGGTAGGACAATCCTCAGCATGTTGAAAGAACAACAAAGAGACCAGCAAATCTGGAAAAAGCGTGCAAGGTGTAGAGTTAAAAAGAGAAGTCAGAAAAAGAGTGATGACCAGATCATACAGTGTAGCACTGTCCAGTAGAAATACAACGAGAGCCATAAAAATGTAATTTAAAATTTTCATGTAGCCACAAAAAAAAGGTACAAAGAAACAGGTAAAAATCAACTTTAATAATGCATCTAGTAAAAATCAGTTTATCTAAAATGTTTTCATTTCAACATGCAATCTTTGAAATCCAGAGTGTATTTTACACTGACAACACATCTCAGTTCGTACGAGCTACATTTCAGTTGTTCAGTAGCCACGTATGATTAGTGTTTGCTCTACTGGACAACACAGATATAGGTTTTGACTCATCCTTGAAAGAACTTTGACTATTACCCTGAGTGATTTGGGAGGCATTTCAGTTTCAAGAATTGAAGTGTCATGATTTGATCTATGTTTTAAAAACATCAGGGCTAGCCTTAACTGAGAATACACCAAAAGGGATCAAGCATAGAAACAGGGAGACCCGTTACAGTAATCTTGATGAAGAATGACGGTGGCTCAGAGGATACCAGTGGATGCCCTAAGTGGTTGAATTGCTAATCCTTTTAAAGATAGAACAAATAGGATGAATTGCATTTGGTGTGGGAAAGGGAAGTCAAGAATGTTCCCAAGACTTTGGCCTGAATAACAGGAAGGATGGATTGACGTCAACTAAGATGACCAAGACTGTTGGGAGGATGGGGAAAGAAGATAGATGTTCAGTCTTGGGAAGGTGTATCTGAGAAGCCTATGAGGCATCCAAGTGAAGATGCAGAGTAGGCTTGGTTATGAGTCTGGAGTTTAGGAGAGAGTTTGGATGTAAAAGTTTGGAGATCATCAGCCTTAAATTTGGGTAAGACAAGGGGGGAAGAGTAGATAGAAGAGAGGACCAAGGACTGAGCATTGGGACATCTGAAATTAAGAGATCTAAAATAGCATGAAATTGACATTAAATAATATCAAATATTTGAGCGCTTTTGAATTGTGTTTAATTAAAAAAATAAGATATATATCCACTACTGTCATTATTTGCATTTTACTAAAATCTATAGCTTTAGATGAAGCCTAAAGCCTTTTCTGTGACTTTTTTTTGCTTTAAAATGTCTCACAAGCCTTTAAGTAATTAACTTATATTATAGACAACTACATTTAAACAATAAACAGTCAAAATAAAAATTGTGGTTGTAATCAAATTAGAAACCATAATCAGTATCTAATGCATATTTTTATATATAAATATATGCATATATTTGCCAGAGATGTATAAGGCAATTGTTCTTTGATAACTATAGATTTAAACGCTAGCAGCTTGAAATCTTCCCACAGTCTACAGTCCACAAACTAAGGCATCTTTGTTTTATTTGTGATAAGCTTACCAATTTGGTTTTTTTTAATATAAATTTTGATTGATGGTTATGTGTTCTTACCTCATTTTAGTCTGTCGGAGAATGAGATCTTTATTCCTTTCATTATATTCAGATCTCAAATATGAGGAATGCTTCGTACAATAAAATTCATTCTTTTTACTATAAACACACTCATGACTTTTAAAAAAATACAACTAATTCTTCAAATGAGATTCTAACCCTTGTGATCTTGTGTGTCAAGGCAATTATTTATAGTATAATGTGGAAATTAGTGTATTCAATTAAAAGCTGAAAATTGGAATTAAATAACTCATTTTTATCTAAATGACTACATAAACATACTGACAAACAGTTTTTAATTATTTAACACAGGCAATTGTTTGTGTCTTTTCAGTCTATAAGAGAAGTCACAGGCTACGTGTTGGTGGCTCTTAATCAGTTTCGCTATCTGCCTCTGGAGAATTTACGCATTATTCGTGGGACAAAACTTTATGAAGATCGGTATGCCTTGGCAATATTTTTAAACTACAGAAAAGATGGAAACTTTGGACTTCAAGAACTTGGATTGAAGAACTTGACTGGTAAGGAAAATATATAAAATAGCAAATGTACTCTTATTATCAATATAATAGACACACACATATGGGTGTATGGTTTCTCCAGTGTATATTATATTGAGGAACATTATAAAGCATTGAAATATATACTATTTATTCATTTTATGAGAAACGATGCCCTGCGATTCCCTTGTTTTATGTACAGATATTGTAAATGCAGTCTGACTGTATCTCAGCTGAACAGAAGTACGCTCGAAGGAAATGCTCAGTGACTCTGAAAACTGAGATATGAAGCAGGTTTAAGAATGCTATGTTTGGTGGTCTTAGGTGAACAGTGGACCATATCATCAAATCTCTGCAATAATACCCTAACTTTCACTTTCGTTACAGCTCAGTAAATACACAAACCATTATATCTAGTTCCACTAATCTAGCTTTTTGTATAATCCCTTATTTTCGAAAAACATATCTAATGTATTGATCCAGTTTTGATTTCTTTTATTGAGTAACTCACTAAATGCCATTAGTAATTCGTTCTCATAATGCTTTAATAACATCAGTGATTTTTTTCCCCCTAAGATTGGAAATAGGTAATTGCTAGCAACTTAAATTATCATCTTGCTACAAAAAACACTTTGAGGGAGTTTGTTTTGTAAGCTGGTCCTTGCAATCCCACTGATATCTTTTCAATTCATATAGTTCAGAGTTTTGGTACAGGGATTCTAATTGTGAATTTTGCCATATGTGCCTGTAACCAAAATGCACGAATTAGTAATTATATCACAGTGAGAGAAAGGAATTTGACCTATTAATTTAATGTAAATTAATATGATCTATATATTTTGCATCAAAATATCCATTGACTTTGTGTGTGTTTGAGTCCACACAGTGTTGATGTTTCTTGATATTGGAATCTGAAATATTTTAGAAGTATTCCCTTAAAATATTAAGAAACAGATAAGATTAATATTGTCAGGTTATTAAAATTATATGCTTCTTTTATTTACAGTGGACATAAAATATATAATTTTAAGTTAGAAGTAGCTTCATAGTTATCCAGACATGAGCTAAAATTGGGATATTTTGGATGAAGAAAGGAGTGTTGATTATGTTATTTATTTTGAACATGATTGCTATAGAATTGATGACATAATGGTAAATGCAAATTGCTCAGAATTTATAGATTCCTTCATCAACATTTTTACCTTTTTTTCTTTCAAAGATAGTCTTCTTATTGAAGGGCAGGATATTTGACTAAATTGCTACTTGCATGGAAATAATGATAGGAGGAAGATTTTTGGAAATGGAACAGATAGAGAAAAATTGAATGATTGAAATTAGGAATCTAAAAATAACATGATCTAGTTAAAACTTGCCTAGGAAGCATTGTGTTTTCTTCATGATTTTTCTCTGATTATATTAAAGAAAAATTGAATAAATTTATCTTCAAATTTTTATGATACTTAAATTATGTTATTCCAAAATATGTGCTATTTGAAGAATCTTTTCACACATAAAATTAGTCTTTAAAGAGTTCTATTTATTTCCACATTAACATCAATACTATTAAAAAATTAAAAAGGAGTTATTTTGTCAAACTATGCCACATTTAAACATACCTTGTCTATTAGTGAGCTTATACCACATCTTACTTATGATTGTGACAGTTGTTTGACTTGTTTCAATCAAAATATAACACTATTATTTAAAAAATATTACTATTCCCTAAGCTGCCAAAAAGCCTTATGTTTTCCTGTGCAGCAGTAGAGATGGGTAATTAATAAATGAATCAAAGAATGATTTGAGTATTTAGAAAAAAATATGTATTTGTTCAAGAGTACTTATTAATTCATTTTTTGAATATGAGTTAATGAAAAGTACAGTAAAGTAACCGGTGGAAAATTTAGACAATTTGGGAAATTTCCAGATATTTTAATATATTTATTACATAGTTGACAATTACATGCCAACATTATTCCTAGAGATAATCTAGAATCATTGGTTGTATTTTAGGTAATAAGATCAGGAGTGTAACTCCAATTTTGAAAATCAGAACTTATACAGTAAGCACGACTGTGTTTGTGTGTAAGAATGTGCGAGGAAGGACAGGAGACATATAACTGTTCAGCTCTTCATCAAAGAGGAATTGGGGATAAAGTTTGCTCTACAGTAATATCTTAAAGAGTTCAGTGTTCTAGGTAACCTGATTAAAGTAGCAAGCAAGCATTGGAGTTCACTTTAGGTGAGATTGTTTTCGTGTTTTGAAAAGATTTTTGTTTTATTTTGTTTGTTGATGGGCTATCCAAAGAAAATTGGGAAACTTTTTTTCCTTTTCTAATTGAATGTTATTGAAATATTAAGAGTAGGGCTACCAGGGCTGGCCTTAAGTTTAGACTTACCTTGTGGAATATGAGGGGAAATAGAAAACCTGCTGAGTAGTCACATGTCTCACTACCTAACTACAGTAGTGAATTAAATTTTTAACTCAGTTCTTTCTTTCTTTCTTTATGTTTGGCTGTGTTTGGGTCTTGTTTCTGTGTGAGGGCTTTCTCTAGTTGCGGCAAACGGGGGCAGCTCTTCATC
Organism: Phocoena sinus; assembly: GCF_008692025.1. Classification (NCBI taxonomy): domain Eukaryota; kingdom Metazoa; phylum Chordata; class Mammalia; order Artiodactyla; family Phocoenidae; genus Phocoena; species Phocoena sinus. Next base: position 25,211,634 of record NC_045769.1, read on the forward strand.
GAGGTGTGCTGGCTTCTCACTATCGCGGCCTCTCTTGTTGCGGAGCACAAGCTCCAGACGCACAGGCTCAGTAGTTGTGGCTCACGGGCCTAGTTGCTCCGCAGCATGTGGGATCTTCCCAGACCAGGGTTCGAACCCGTGTCCCCTGCATTGGCGGGCAGATTCTCAACCACTTTTCCACCAGGGAAGCCCTTTAAGGGGCCAGCAACATCAGCATCACCTGGGCACTTGTTCTAGATATGCAGATTCTTGGGCTTCACCTGAGCACTAATGGATGAGAAATTCTGGGGATGCGACCCACCAAATTTAAGGATCCCTCCAATGATTCTGATGACTATTAAAGTTTGAGAAACAATGTTCTAGTTAATTAAAGATACCAAGAAATGGTAGCAAAATATCTAGTTAATCTCTTCACACTTACTCGATCCAAATAATTTTCATTCATTTATTATCTCCTGGAAGGAAGAGAAGGAATGGTACAGAGAACAGATAAGTTTTTTTTTTTTTTTTTTTTTTTTTTTTTTTTATTTTTTTGCAGTATGCGGGCCTCTCACTGCTGTGGCCTCTCCCATTGCGGAGCACAGGCTCCGGACGCACAGGCTCAGCGGCCATGGCTCACGGGCCCAGCCCCTCCGCGGCATGTGGGATCCTCCCAGACCGGGGCACGAACCCGTGTCCCCTGCATCGGCAGGCGGACTCTCAACCACCGCACCACCAGGGAAGCCCCAGATAAGTTTTTGATTGAATGACAAGAAATATACTCTCGACTGGTGTGAGAATGCAAATAATACACTAGCAGCCTGGATGGAAATGTGGGTATAAAAGAATTTGGAAATAAAAAAGATGCCAGGAATAAAATTTCTTCCGTATTACCACTTTGTCTAACACCAACTTTACGTAATGGTAAACCATTACAAGGACAATAATAATTTATTGAGAACTTTCCTTTTAAGCAAAATTTTCCTTTTGAGCACTTTCAGCAAGATAAATAACAAATACTAGTGTTGTAAAAAATAATTTTGAGATTGAGATTTTAAAGCTTTTTGATGTATCCATATTATGTTTCTCCTGAAATCTTTTTTTGCTGTGTTGACTCTAGACTAGTATGCCTTTATAATAGTATGTATGCCTCCTGCAAACTCTATCTTTGTGTAAAAGGGATGTTCGGTTAACATGAAGACTGTCATATAAAACGGTTAACGGTTGGTTACCACTTATACATATATAAATTAACTCACCACTTTACCCATTCTAACTAACTTAACTTGATGCTCACCAAAAGCTATTCCGTGGACTATAAACATTACTACAGATCTCACTTAGAAACTTTTATTTTGGTTGTGCCCAAAGACAAGAAACATACTTAAACATATTTTCCAGAAAGACTTGTCTTACTGCTGCCACTCACATTTCCCTGGTTCATTATGGGTGAGGTGGGGCAGAGTGGAGAAGAGGCAGGTCCCTAGACTAAGGATATGCCACACAATCCAAAAGGGAATAAGGAACTTGTCATGGCAAGCTCTAGGTGCCCTGTTAACACTGGGTCATCCTTTTCTGGTCAAGAGAGAGAACATACTTCTATCAGTGTGTCTCTTCAGGCATATAATCACCTCGAGGCCACTGCTGCATCAGAGGACAGAGCTGGACAGAATTCATTATTACTTCCTCTTTTAAGGTCACTTGCATGTGGCTGTTGTTCTTATTAATCATTCCCAGTGATGATGTTCTGATAAATTTTTTACCAGCTCCTTCTTAGCCAAATATTCCTTTGTAAAATTCAAGCCAACATTTAATATAATATACTTACAACCTTAAGCTGATGAGCTCCTACTTGTTTAGTCACCTTTCTGGCCAAAATATAAAGGTTATTTCATTATATAGGACATGAAAACCACTGTTATTTTTCCCTTTTATAATTTATAAAATTACCTCATCTGTTAGTAATGGTAGACAGTATTATACAATTTCATCAATATATTGTAGATATGAAGGAACCTTTGAGAAGTATCTCTGTACTTATATATATTCTAGTATACATATCCTATTTATAATGATGATAAGCCAGGTACAAATATTTTTATTTATTATTTATTTATTCATTTATGGCTGTGTTGGGTCTTTGTTGCTGCGCGCGGGCTTTCTCTAGTTGCAGCGAATGGAGGCTACTCTTCGTTGCAGTACGCGGGTTTCTCATTACAGTGGCTTCTCTTGTTGTGGAGCCAGGCTCTAGGCGTGTGGGCTTCAGTAGTTGCAGCACGTGGGCTCAGTAGTTGTGGCGCACAGGCTTAGCTGCTCTGCGACATGTGGGATCTTCCCGGACCAGGGATCGAACCCATGTCCCCTGACGTTAGCAGGTGGATCTTAACCACTGCACCACCAGGGAAGTCCGGTACAAATTTAATACAGGAATATGTTCATTTTTCTTAACAAATTTCACATTGAAGAATATTTGAATTTTCACCTTATGAATTATGAGAATATATCTTTTGAATGGGTGCAATTTAGGATGATACAAATACACAGTTTATATTTTCCAAGTGTTAACCAAATGTGCTACATATTTTTAGACCTACAGATCCATATATTAATGCCTTTAATATATTATGGGTATTCTAATTGTTTGGTTAACTGTGTCACCTCAGATTATTATTTGAGATGTGGACAAAAAAAAAGTAACAAAAATATAAAATGCTTAAGTTATTTTGAGAGCCCACAATAATAAGGGTGTATTAAATTTACTGAATTCTGACAGACTCAAAGTAAAGTTAAATGCTTAGTCTAGGAGATACAACATCTGAACTGATGTAACACTTGAACAGTGTCACATCTGAGCATTACATCTGAATGTCTGCCTTCAAGTATGCAAAGGCTATTAAGTAAAATAGTTCACCAAAGTAATGCAGCACCTTTTAATGTTTAAATTTCTTAACCCCCTTTGACATTATTTGTAATGGTCAAATAATCTAATTTTGAAATAGGCCACCTGTAACTGACTCAGTGTATATCAAAGAACATGGATGTGGAATCAGAAAAATCTCTGTTTAAATGTCATATCATCACATAAGAGTCCACGTCTCACTGAGATTTAGATTCTTCATTGTTAAAACTGAGAGGAAAATTCCACCTCACAGTGTTAGTTATAGGCACTAACAAAATAAAGCAGGGAACTTGTCAACCATAGTACCTTTCACATAGAGGATGCTTAGGAAATCTTAGTTCTCTTATTGTTTTGTTTTTAGCTTTCCTTTGTGTCAATACACTGACAAAACAATTGTACCTGTTTCTGCATATTCAAATAGGTTCCTGTTGCTTCATTGGGGCTTTGACAAGTGATTTGTTTAGACAAAAAGATGCTCCAAATTTCAGCATTTCTTCTGATACCACTTAGAAATTACTTTAAGTATAAATTCTCTTCCTCGGTGGTGAGAAGCCTGAGGCTTTTCTCTGTCTACTTTCAGTATGATTGCTGCCTTCAGTACTTCACAGCTCTTCTCTAGTCTTTCAGTGTCTCACCCCAAGCACCTGTTGCCCTAGCCCTTCATTTCAAATTCCCATCATCATGTTTCACCCTTCATTGGCCCTGACATTTGTCTTGACCAAGACAAGAGACATATTCATTCTAACTTCTTTTACTGACACTAGAGTCTCTAAGCATTCTTCAGCAGCTCTGTGAAAGGTCTTAGTAATGTATGAGTGGCTTCAACCAGCTTAGTTCAGGGATTGCTCTTAAATACGATGTTTGACAAAAGTACTACCAATATTTACATAAGAAGAAGCACTCAGCATACTGTGATATCTGCAGGAAAAAAAAATGATTCCAAGAATACTCCTAGCTTAAAGTAAATTAGTTGGAAAATGATTTGATCAAAACTAACCTATAGTGAGAATGCTGTGAGTCAGATGAAATCAGCAAAGAGTGGTGCATTCTTATGAAGGTGTCAATTTTTAGATCAGGTCCGCAATTTCTAAAATTGATACTCTAATCAGTATTTTTTAAAGAAGAATTCTTTGATTGTCATATCAAACAGTGTATATTAACTAGAAAAGGAAAACGATAACAATATGTTTATGTGTATAAGTAAAACAGAAATATAGTTGAAAGAAAATGTTATAAAAATGGGATCAGATAGTGTGACCATTTCAGCAAATTTCTAGGACTCGTTCTCAGCTTTAGAGAACTGATGAGTGAATTTATGAAATTGAATGAAGGTAAAATGGGAATATCTCCTGCTATACGACTGATCAGAGGGGAGATTGTTACTGGAGAAATGAGACATGGGAAGAGGGATTTTCAGGGAACAGAACCATTTTTTCTCCACTAGTCATGTTTTCAATCACTAGTACTAAGAAAATCTACTCAGCCCATTAAAAAGCACCCCCCTTGATTTATATCCCATTCAGTTTTCCTAAAAGTTCCCATTCTGTGAGCTACATTCTTTTTCAGCGCTATAGAATCCTTAGGAAAAATTTTGGGAAAAACTAGCATTATGAGAGTCTCTCAGAAAAAGTTCCTGCTTGAGACTTTAAACCCCTGTCATTATTCTTTCTTGTCTCTAAGATACACCAAGATCGGTATGTTCCCCTCCCTAAGAGAAAGCATATACATTCTAAGATAATATGTAAGGTCAACAAATTTCCTTATTAAAGCTCATTTGTTGAGAAACCATGCTTGTTTGCTTATGACATTTAGAGATGGAGGAAAATCTTTGCTCCTTGGGGTCTTAAATGTAGTAAGAGAAATTGATTTGTTATCACCATAAGTCCATGATTTCACTCTGAGAAAAAAAGCAAAGATATCAGAATGGCTACCTCATCTTTACCCCAGGACATTAGCTTTGCCAGGCGTGCAGATACTCAACTGAATAAAGTTGGCAAATTCTCTGCATCACTCCCAGTCACCAAACAACATTGGGGCCAGAAGCATTGCTTCATGGCACATCAGAACTCGAGAAGCAGTGTAAGTTATATTTAGGGATAGCCTGCTACTGTATTTGAGCGGGACTAAAGAACGTGTGGAGTCTTTGACAAGTTTAGTTAGAGGAGTCATCCCCAAGCATGGCAGACCCTAAAACTCTCAGCCAGAGATAAGAAATGAGGCTACATGTTGTTCTCTTCCCATGTTTACCAAAGGCATGATACTGATAATTTCCCATGTTGTCATGGAGTTTCAACTTTACAAAATGCTTTCAAGGTTCCTTTTCTTTGTTTCACACACAGCTAGAAAGTATCTTTATTGTAATTTTACATCTAGGAAATGAGGCTTAAAGTGTTGTGGCTAATAAGGGCACCTTATTCTAGAATCTAGACCTATTTTTCATCTCTTCATATTGTGCCATTGCTAAGAAATGTTTAGGACAATTTCTCTAGGTGAGGCCATAGTCAGTGAAATATTAAAATGGCTGTAAATGTAAACAATCCACACTTTAAACAGCAGACATGAAGGTTGTGTTTTAGAAAGAACTTCCTGATTTTAATTGTTGTATAATACTTTAATACATCATGAATGTATGTATGGGAAATGGTGGTAAGTTGACAATAAAATACAAGCAAACACATAAAATGACAATACAATAAATACTGGATATGACTTTAAAGTATCAGATCTATTAACTAATTTCATAGCTACTGCCATTCTACTACAGCTTTTTTTTTTTTTTTTTTTGCGGTACGTGGGCCTCTCACTGCTGTGGCCTCTCCCGTTGCGGAGCACAGACTCCGGACGCGCAGGCTTAGCGGCCGTGGCTTATGGGCCCAGCTACTCCGCAGCATGTGAGATCTTCCCGGACCGGGGCACGAACCCGTGTCCCCTACATCGGCAGGCGGACTCTCAACCACTGTGCCACCAGGGAAGCCCCTCTACTACAGCTTTTTAAAACTCGAAGTTACTGAACTCAGCCATAACTCAAATGTTTATTAATAGACTCCGTTTTACTGGTAAAGTTAAGGATTCTTTTGGAAAATGATGTCAATTCAAATATTTGTTAACTTTGTTTTCTTCCACTTTTATATTCAAGACATTGTGCTGAGACATGAACTATTCCAAATTATCTCTACCTGTCTTCTCTCAGTAAATATTATATTTCTGACAAATATTTACCCACCAACTGCAATGTGAATGTATTTTCCCCAATTATTATATTATTATTTTTTACTCAAGCATCTCTGTGGAGTTAAGTGCCTTCATTTTAATCTGTTTTACCTTCTAAAGCAACACTGTCCAATAGAACTTTCTGTGATGATAGAAACATTCAGTCTGTTCTCCATAATTGAGTAGCCATTAGCCAAATGTAACTACTGAGAACTTGAAAAGTGGCTAGTGCGATGAAGGAAATTAATTTTTAATTTTACCTAATGTAGTTTATTTAAATTTAAATAGCCAAATGTGGTTAGTGGCAATCATATTAGATAGTGAAGCATTAAAGGACAGCATATTTTACTGAACCCAACGCAGGAGGCAATTAAATTTACAAGCCTGGAGAATCAGAGCACAGGCTCTGAATCCGGACCTCCTCCATTGAAATCCTTTTTTGAGGCAAGTGATACAATGTTTTAAGCCTTGATTTCCTCTTCAAATGAGTGTAATGAGAACACTTAGTTCGTAAGACAGTTGTGAAAGTTGAATTATAAACTACATATAGCATTAAATGCAGTTCCTGAAATAAATGTCATTCATTATTACTTGAGAAGAAGAATGCTTTTGGTCCAAAAAATTGAAACAGTCTATTTTTACAACCATTGAAAGCATGTTTGACTTATATAATCAAATTGTAAATTATAAAAGGTGCCATTTGTGATTTAGGACCTAACCATATTATATTTGAGTAAGCTGGGTTCTGGATGTCGTGCTTTGCTTCTTAATATGCTTTAAACTGCTAGTTATTATGACTTTAGATTTCTGTTTGTCAGAAATCTGACTTTTTATAAATGAGATTTTTATTCTCCCTCTCAGTTCCCACAGTGTAAGCATCTAGTTATAAGTAGGTCCCTATGTCTATTTCTTAAATAAGTTCATTGAAAAAGTTAAGGACTAGGAGATTTTAATGACTTTTACAGCTAAAAAATGATATTGAAAAGTCTGCTGAGAATTATTTCTGGCACAGACAATGCCCATATCTTTAGGATGTTCCAGTTTATGTTGAAAGTTTTTCTTTGTTACATAATATTTATTTAATAACAGATAACAAAAGAAACTCTTCTATGAAACATTTTATCAAATAGGTAACTACGATATTTCATCAAATTTAAGTCATCATCAATTTTGAAAAATTATTTTTGGCCATTGTTTGCACGCCACACTAAAAAAGAGAAAAAGTAAAATCCCAGCATAAATGTAAAAGATTGTATGAAAAATCGAGATCTTAGCAATATTAAATATGAAAATTGTATGCATTTTAGAATTGATAAATTAATAATATATAAAGAATATAGAGATACAACAAACCTCTTATTAGTTTCTGAATCGTAGCACAATAGCTGTTCTTGTAATGGTAAAACTACTGTGGAAGTATTTGAAACAAGTTGCAATAGAAATGGCCAATATTTCATAAATGATGAATGGTATTTTCCATTCATCTGTATCTATCAGAGAATAGGTAAAAGTGAATTTGCATGGCTTAACACCTTTTGATGTAATAAACATTACTAAATAGGAAATTTGAATTATTGTTTTTTTTGTTCCTGGATTTAATTGGCTTATTGACTCTACTGGCAAAAGAGAAGGAAATAATTTCAAAGGTAAAAAAAAAATCATTTATTCTAGGAATGTCCCTTAAACATTCCTCTCTTAGTAATACATATCAGTTAGATTATTATAAGATATCAGAGAGAAAAGAAGATCTTTTCACTTGTATCTTTTTGACCAGTCTACTTGGAAGTTCAGTGCAGTGCTTTTCTCTGTTATTCTACCTCTCATAGTATTTTACCCTTCTCCTACTCTTAATACTTTATGGCCCATTTTGTGAAATATATTTTATACTTTCTAACTATAATTCTATTGTAAGCTAAGTCAAATTGTTTTGGTTATTAAATCATAATAACCATAACAATTTTGAGGAATACCTGCAGGGAAAAGTGAAGAAAAATGATAATCCATAACCTTTTTCTTCCTTCTAAGACCATTCAATTCACTCAATTTCATTTGCACTGTGATACAAATTAGAGCTTTGATTTTTGTGGTATCAGTAATGTGGAAAAAAGCTGATATCAGAAAGAGCATTTTTGATTTTTCAATCTGCTATGAAATAAAGGGACTTCAAACTTTAATTAGATATTTTAATGGCATTTAATGAGCATATTCTGGCAACTATTGACAAAATATCTATTTCAATTTTAATGGTTCCCAAATCCTCTAAACACTCTGCTTTAATGTTTGGTGGGTTGGTTCTATATTATGTAGAATTATACATCTGGTGATGTCTCATCAAGAATCCTACTATAAATTCTGCTAGCTTCTGAACTATAATTTCACTAAAATTCTTTTAGTCTTTGTGTCTTTGTTTTTAACTATACCTACCCCTTTTAGCATAATAAATCTAGGAAACAAAATATCTATATGGCATAATAAATCCAAGGATGTATGTACTACTATTACTATTATTATTAACAATAGTAATAATGATGACATCCATAATTAATAAGCATTTACTGTATATGTTACTGGTTTATAAATATTGTCTCTCTTCTTCCTTATGATAAAACTCCAGGGCTTCCCCGGTGGCGCAGTGGTTGAGAGTCCGCCTGCCGATGCAGGGGACGCGGGTTCGTGCCCCGGTCCGGGAGGATCCCACATGCCGCGGAGCGGCTGGGCCCGTGAGCCATGGCCGCTGGGCCTGCGCGTCCGGAGCCTGTGCTCCGCAACGGGAGAGGCCACAACAGTGAGAGGCCCGCGTACCGCAAAAAAAAAAAAAAAAAAAAAACTCCAATTAGTAGGTTACTGTAGTTATTAACATTTTGAAGATGAAGAAACTGCAGTTTTCAAATATTAAGCAACATGCCACAGAGCTCACAATAATCTATGGGGTTCAGATTTGAAGCCAGGTGGTATAATTCCAGATTTTCCTTTATCACCATGCTATAGAGATTCTGAGAAGGAAGGAGGTCATGTGACACTGAACTTTTATCATCTCCTGCTATGTGTGAATGAATGGAGAATCTGTGAAGTTACTTATATGGTCCAGGTCATACTCCTCATTCAGTCTTTCTTCTGTTTCCTAATGAGGCTTTGATTAGTGTAGATACCTTACTTAAGAAGTTAAATTATTGTAAAAAAGATGCAGACTGCATAAGTAGATTGAATTATTTCTCACAATTTTGAAAAACATTTCTGCAGGCTATTTAGGTTTATTCCTACAGATATTAGGAACGAAAATGATGGAGTGTACTAACAGAATAAAGTGAATTGCCCTAATTGGGAAATGGCCTGATAACCTTTTCTAAAATTAACACTAGAATTAAAAACAAAAACAGATAAACAAGTGTATTTGGTGTGTGTTTTGTTTTGTTTTGATTTAGCTCTAGAAGTTGTACATTTGGTCAAGGTATGTTTTTTGATCCTTGTCTTAGTCTAGTGCTCTTTCTACTATATTATTCCAAAAATGATTTTATTTAAGGTGTTAGAGAGAGGGAGTTAACAATTTTAAAATTTTTTTAAAAATATATTTCAATCTATATGTGCTTAGGTATGAATTCTCATTCACTAAAGGGAAGAAAATTAAACAAAAGTAATTCTAGAGTTCATGTATGACTCAGTTGTAATCCAAATTCACCACCTATCTATACAAAATACTATGAAATTTGACATGTGCTTTATAGTGTCATTCAAAGAATACTGTTTAGTATGTTTTGCAAGGAAAAGATGGAAGAGATAATGAGGTAGTTAGTACTTGGCATACCTATAAATATATCTTTTACCTAACATAAGTAGAAAAGTGAAATGAAGCAGAGAAGCAGCCTATGTCACAGCTATCACTTTTCACATAGTGAATGTGTGGCTGAATTTCACACCTATGCATTACATTGTCATTTCATGTATTTAGAAATTACATGTCATAATGATAAATCTTTGCAATTAAAATTGTATCATGCTTCAAATGCAGGCCTATGTGTTCACAGAAAGGGGTGGGTCAAGAATTAGTGTCTTGGCTCAAGTGCCTCTTAAAAATTAAGAAAAATCTAACTATCACTTGCATAAAATAAATACATCAGAGGTCACAAAATAGGTTAGCAACTCCTTTTCATTGAAGATTATCTGCATAATTTAAGTAGCTATTCAACTGTTTTATGTATTTAATACATATTACTATGGCAGTGACTTATATTACATTTGGTTATTATTAAATATAAAATATTTTTTTAAATGTTTAAAACTGAATAGAATTTGTTGAGCCATTTCATTCAATTTTGATGTCTGATTTAAATTTAAATCAGGGGGAGATTTAGTGTATCTTTTCAGTTCATTTACATTTAATTCATTAAAATATGACTTAGTAAGTTATTCAATACCAGAGTATACTGTGAAACATTTTCCTTCTGAATCACAAAATCTTAGATTTTTAAAGTAGAGATAAAGAGGAATATATAATTGTCAAATTAATAGAAATCAAAGGTTCAAAAATAGTGTATTTCTAAATTTCACATATATAGATAAACATAAAATGATGGCCGCCAAAGTGGTTTTTGTTCTGCAAAACATTTCTAATTAAAATTGCAAATAATTATTTAAGTCAACTAGTTTGTAAAGTTGAAAATGTCCTGTGAACAAGATGCAATAAAATCAGTGAAATGCAGAGAACATACAAAGTTGAAAATCCATACATATCTATAACGTGTTTTATAAGAGCCAACTCTGATTGTTGCAGTTTATAGTTCTCTGATTAGCACTTCACCCATGAAAAAATGAAAAACAATCACAGGAAATTAAGTAGCTTTTGTTGTTCCCAAGACATACTCTGAGATTTGGGCATAAAGTCAGGAATAGTTTGGGGGAGGGCAAAGTATTAAAAATAGAGTTCAGAAGTAAAATGATTGAAGAATTCTTGATCCAGAAATGAAACTTTTTCCTGATAATGTTGATTTATGATCAAAATTAAAATCTAGTTTATGTCATTTAGATGAGAAGGTATGTTTCTAGATTATGAAAATGATATTTCCAACACACTCTCCTCTAGTCCCGGCAGCTTGAAATAGTAAAACAAACCTGATTTTTAAAAACTGATAAATGTGAAATTTCATACTAGCACTGCAACTAACAAGGGAAACGTCAAAATCATTTAAGTCCTGTCCCTCAGTTTCCTCATCTGAAAATGAGAACTGAATGAAAGAATGCATCCAAACTGCCTAGCATAGTGATTAGCACAAAATATATGTTAGTTCCCTTCCTGTTTCCTCCTTCTTTATATAGTCCTCAATGGAGTGGTAGTATTTAAGAGTATTATTTTTTTAGTCAATCCTTTCCACATCTCTATGATGTGTTCTGTATTGGTTCTTTATTGACAGATGTATTTGATTTTAGTAAAGCCTAACCTCACTAGCAAACAGAAGATTCATATTTTCTTCCCACTTGTACCTTAGATATATCACCTAATACCTCTTGCACTGAGTTTTTAATTATGAAATAGAAGAAGAAATTTTTGGTTTGTTTTTAGTTTTCTTTCTTTTCTTTTTTTTTTTTTTTAATCACATGATGATATCTTCCTGTTGCCTACCATCCTGGAAATGTTCTAAGGCAAAGTGTGAGTCACATTTTCTTAGTGCTCAATTTCCTTTCTTAGAACAAGTGAGGGCATGACATTAACCCTCCCAAATCAGCAGAGAATGATATTGTATTTTTATTTTCTGAACACTTGGGAACTGAAGTTCAAGCTTTTAATTAAAAATGCAACTCCACGTGGGTATCTAGGGACTTTATTAGGATTTAATTGTTCATTGTCTATTTATTTCCTAGCATAGTCATAACAATGTGCTGTAGCAATAGTATCCACATGCATTTACATTTAGCTATATGTCATTAAAGGTAGACCCACTATTCTTTTTTTTTTTTTGACCCACTATTCTTTTAATAAATTGGTTTACTTCTCTGCTAAGTCTGTGAAACCTCAGAAAAACAACAACAACAAAACAAAAATTGTGAATGACTTTTCGAGAGAAAAAGAAAAGAACATAAGCTGAGCAACTAAACCAATTTAGTTGATTTTTAAATACTGAGTTTAAGCCAAGGTTTCCCAGTGGTGCCAAGCAAATCCTATTCATTTTTGTTCATTTCTTAATTTCTTAGTTCCTCTCAAGGTATTCAAATATCTCTGCTGGGTAGAGCTACCCATTCAGCTAAGAACTTTTTTCCCCAGAGATTGCTTTTATACTGTACCTGAAACACATTAATCATTGCTTCCTTTTAAATCCCATTACACAAGAAAGAATGGAATTTGAATGCCTAGGTATCTCATGCTTTGTTCTAAATAAGCAGAAACAATACAAAGTATATTTTTCACTTCTCCCTACTTACTGAACTTGCAGTAAGGATATTTTGATGACTTATTTTAAAAAGCTAAGATCGATCTTAAAAGATTTTTTTGGGTTTTTAAAAAATAATTAAAACACCTACTTATTGTTTGCTTGAGAACTTGGAGGTCTAGAGAAAAGGCAGGCTGGTGCTGATAGTGTTTTGGGAGCTCAATTGTTATAGCACGCCTGGGGCTCTCTGTCAGTGTGTGAATCAGAAATGAACTATGTGCTGTCAAAACAGTGGAGATGTGACAAAACTGCAGAGAGGCAGCTTGGTTTCTAGACTCAGTGACCACATGAAGCTCAAGGGTTACGCTCTAAATTAGAGTCTTTACTCCAAAGATAAAGGCTTAGGAAAGCCTTCTTAAGGAGTTTCACGTACGTTTGTAGATTTATATCATGTTTGTAGGTACCTTTTACCCCATAAGTAAGGCAGAGTTTCTGAGACTTAAAATTGAAAAGTGGTAGTATATAAAATATTACTCATTATGTTAGATTACAGAATCAGCTTTCTGTAAAACAGTTGTAATAATACATTCATACAAGTGAACAGGTCGTATCTATGTCAAAGTCTTAAAAAGAAAAATAAACAGACACATACCCGAAATAAGCAAAAGATAAATTAGAAGAGCAAAGAGAGGAACAGAAAAATAGGCTTATAACTAGATAACAGAAAAAGACGATATCTATCTATCTATGTAAATAGATAGATAGATAGATAGATATAGATCACATATCTCTCTCCAAGTAAATATAAAATACATATATGTATATGTGTATATGCATTAATATGCACACATACACAGATACAGATATTCATGCATTTGTGCATGTATATTTCCTAACTATGATGCATAACCATGCATATTGTGGTGGTGTTGACACATATCCAAGGAATAGCATAATAACTTGTTATAATCCTAGTTTTCTAATCATAGTCTGGAATAATATTTGTCTTCCAAGAACTCATTTTCATATAAAATCAATCTAATAGAAAGTAGTATGGAACTCAGTACACTGAATGGCAAATGAGTAATTCATATATGTTTATATCTATCAACATGGCACTGAAACCTTTCGTGTGTCTTGGGAAATGTGCCCACAGGCTGAAATGAATGTACAAAGGCATCACATGGGGAGAAGATGCTGGAGGGGTTTTATTTGATGTTTTCAAACTGCTCTAGGGTCTGTCTTGCAAGAACCCTTTTGGTTTTCTTTTTTATGTTTTAAAACACATGGCTTTCTTTTGAGATATTCTGCGAAAAGTAAAAGAGTAAATTACAAATGAACTACGCAATCATATTCTCCTCTCTTTCTTTCTCTCCCCTCTCTCCCTATCTCTGTCACACACACCTCTCTCTGTGTCTCTCACACCCACCCCCCCACACACACACTCATTCTGAAGATAAACATTCCATTTCTGTATATGTATCTACAGAGATAGATGCCACAGTCAACAGTTAGGATTTGAGAAATCACATACCTAGAATCTGAGATCACAGACTGTATTAACTGAGGGCAAAGTACAGAAAGATGACACTGAGTTGAGTACCTATTACATGCACCTAAGTTTTCTTTTTGTCTGTTTATTAGTTTGTGTATTTATTTATTTAAAGTTATTAGAAGATTGACACTTTTCTCCCACTAAAGGGGACAATTAAAAGTGCTTTCACCCTTGTTCTCTTAAATAAAGTTTGAAACTAGGCTTCCAGTCACCCTAAATTTATACCTAAGGCATTGTTTTAGGAACTATAGATTAGGAAGAAGTGTTCTGCTAAACGTATTTTCAATATGCCACGTAAAGATATTTTTTATTTAAAAAATAAAAACTTAACCAAAAATTCAAACTTTCTCTAAGTGATTCAAGTAATTACTTCCTTGAAAGGCAACAAAACATAGGTTTGATGTCATATTAATATCATTTTCTTATCATGAGCCCTTCATTATTAACTCTTAAACTAAAGCTGACCAGTCATGGGAAGCCTCATATAACTATTCAGAATACTGAGCTTGCAAAGGATGAGTACATCTTGAAGCCTTCATGGTAAGAGGCATGCTCTTTTTCCTCCCAGGAAGAAAACATGCTACTAAACCTCTGTTTGCACAGAAAAGTTTTTTTTAAAGAAGAGTTTATGTTGCTCTGTGGTTTAGACGTCAGAGCTCTTTAACCAGGGGGAGCCCCCAGGCTGGCATTTGATAACAGTGAACAAACAGGCACAGTTCTCTGGTTTTCACATTGCGGGCTTCTCCACGTGACAATGACGGTTGTGTTCCCAGGGGTGGGTGGTAGAGGGGTTGGCTTTGCTGAGAACAAACCCACTCTTTATAAAAGGTTACAGTTATTATTCTCAGGGAAAATTCAAAAATATAATTCTACATACAGACGAAGTTCAGGGCATGAAATTTAACAAGATTTTTTTCACTCTTGAGGCCAAGGTCTCAGTGAAATTTAACAAATCATCAGTGTCCTGCCTCTGTCCTTAGTGAATCATTCTTGCTGCTATTGGGATTGTGTGAATATTCTAGGTGTGTGACCCATGTTAAATGGTGTTGTTTCTGAGCAGACCTGTTCCTGAATTTCAGGAGGATAGAAGACTTCAGTTTTCCCTTCTTCTTTGAGTGCCTTAGAATTATATGATAAACGAGTGTCACTGATGTACTACTGTATGCATTATAAAAGAAGATTGAATTATTTTTTAATAAAAGAGATTACATAGTAAATGCTAGAAAGAGTAAATACTGTAAGAGAATACATAGTAAACACTGTTTTTAGTATACGTGTAAATGCTAAAGATTACAGAAGAAAATACTATTGTATTTTTCCAACAGTTATGCTGATTAAGTTGTATTTACATTCCTTATACAGATAATTAATTTACTTAATTTACAGATAAGGAAAACTAATCAACCAATCAATAAACTGAGGCGCAGAGAGGAAAAATGACTTTTCAAAGGGCACAGGGTTAGAGCCATATGTGGAATCTGATTGTTTTGAACTTTGCCTAGTGGTTTTATTTTCCAGAATGTAAAGCTAATATGGTTGTCATGCTTTTTTGCTTGAAAGCATTTTGTTGATGTGCAGTCAGATAATTGTCTCTGTTTACTTTAGAATCTCATTATTTACATAAACGGGGCAGTAGATAAGCCATTCTCATTATTTCAGAAGCCAGAAGTAAAAACAAATGTCCTTTCCATTGCTTTGGTTGTAGTATTGTACCTCTATGTTCTGAAAAAGTGTAGTGCCTATTTCTTCTAAGTAATGAAATGAGGCTAAATATAGATAGGTAGATACATAGATAGATAGTTTAATGGGCAGAACATATCCACATTATATTTAAATTTTCACAGTAACAAGTCATTTGTTTTAGCTTATTAAAAACTTTGCATCTATGGCCAGGAATTTATTTTCAAAACTCTGCACAATGTGCTTTAACCAATAAGTCGCTGTTTCTACTTTGCCCTCTGCCATTCTGTCTTCTAGAACCTAAACCTATCAATAATTGTAGCACTTATGTTAAGAGATATAACTTAATCAGGTCCTGCTTGTAGTCATTACAATTGTATAATGAAACCCAAAATCACCACTATTAAAATTTTGTTTCCCATTTAGCTTGAAGTCCATGTTCTCGTAAAGAAAGTAGCTTGACTTTCTCATGTGTGGCTTATGAAATTTTGCTCATTACATTAACAGCCAGTATTTGTAGGTCTCATATATTAGTATACAATGTCATAGATTAATATCACATTGAACCAGTATATCTTAGGATAGAACAGCTCTTATTTTATGCATGAAATTAATAAACAGTGACTAAAAGAGTGGGTTAGGAAATGTCTGGGATTCTGTTCAAAGAAGGCATAGCTGTGTGGATGGTGATATAAGGGGCACCCATGGAACAAAATAAGGGTATCAGTTACCTGGGCATGAATCTGGATTGAATTTAGAGAACATGTACCAAAATAAAAAAAGTATAGGTAGGGATGATATAAACACAAAAGTCAATTTTTTCCCAGTTCTTAGTTTTGGGGGTTGGGTGAGTTGAATGGTATGTGAAAGACTTGTAGTAGCAGTTGTGTAATCGTACTCTTCTGTTTAGCAAGTCTTTAGGCAGTATGTATGAATCATTAGAAAAGGGAATTTTATGAAAGAACAATGGATTAAATTCATTACTGAGATGAAAGCGGTTAATGTCTGTAAAATTCCATTCATGGTACCTGGAACTCAACTGCCTGAATTTCAGATGACTATACGAAGTAGCAGCCCCTATCTGCTATCACAAGTCTTTGCCCACCAATCAGGAATAGCCCTTACATACCCTTGACATAAGTAGTACATAAATACTTCTTAGATTTATATGAGCAAGACATTTCTAACTCTATATGTTTGGGCCATTATGCATTTTGAGTCTTCTTATGACAGCAGCTAATGTTACCCTAACTAATTCTGAGGCTATATAAGAAAGAAAAAACTTATGTAGGAAAACTTCTGACACTAGAGCAGTGGTGTACCAAGGGTGGACTTGTGACAATTCTCCACCTTGGGTATAGCATAAGGGGTACATTGTTGAGAATGTGAAACAATAATAAAAGCCAATCTTTTAAATTATTACCATAGACCATGAATTATAACTATGTTAGTTATAAAATACACCTTAGTAAAAAAAATTCTTTTATCATTCTAAATTCTAAAAAAAAAAAATGCTATGGTTACTCTTGAGTTTTTAAAATACATGTGCAAGCTTCAAATCAACACATTTTAATTGTATATCCTTTAACAAACTTTGGTTTACATGGAAGTTAATTTGGAAAATCTTAATTCTACAATTGACCCTCTCCATACAGAGACTCAGCTACACACTTTAGTTTGGAGAATAAGTTTGTTCAAAATGATTTAAAATTGCTCTGCACAGTTCATGTGACCAACTCATCTGTCATTACATATCACTGTGTTTAATCCCCGTGCATATGTGTGTATTACTTACACCTATAGTTTCAAGAAAAATAACAATAATAGCAATGGTACATGATTATAAAGGTGAAGCAATAGAACTTGAGTTATTTCAAGTGTATTATTATATGTGATTGCTTCAGGTCCTTTGTGTTTAAATTTTAAACTAGTAAAGCATTGCAAGCTATAAGATTAATACTTTGTTTAGTAACTAGCAAATTTTAGTTCACATGTGAAATAATTTTTACTGATTTTGAATAATATCTTACGAATTAAATTTTATTTTTCACTATGTATGAATTATTTTAAACCAAATAACAAATCATGAGCATAATGATTACTACATGATTATTAATGAACACAATTTTGTCATATAAAGAAGGTATTTGCTTAAGGTATGGAGTATATTAGGTATGCCACTGCAATAAAATATATTCTTCCCACTTGGATGCATTCTTTAAGTTCTACTACAAAATAAATAATGACAAATAAGTAAAACACCTAAAATCGAATGCATATTACAGTAAAGTACATACTAATAATAGTCCACATTTGTGTCATTTGTTTCTATGGGGGACTGGATGAGAGCATGTGAGTGTAGCTTTATAACCATTGTTTTGTTGGGAAAATACATCTAAAAGCATGTTCAATTAAACACTGGCTAGTATTACCATTTTAAAATGTAAAAGCAGTAATATAAGATGTAGTTAAACAACCGTGGCTTAACATCCAGCTTGGCCGTACTTTTAGCATCATTAAATTCTAGAACTTGACTTCCACTTTCCACAATAACCATGTTTATAGATAAGGTAGCAGTGGCTCAGAGTTAAAACTGTTTGCTGAGTCACTTAGCTTGCTCTCAAAATAATTAAATTGGTATTCCAGATTTTCTGCCTTCAAAGTACATAACCTAGCACTGCATGGCTCATAATAAATTTCATAAACGTCACCTTTAAAGCATAGCTTACTTGCTTCTTCCACTCCACCTCAGGTAATCTGGGCTATTAGGCAGATTGCTTGCAATGAAACAGGTGCCCAGTAAATATTTGTTGAAAATTTATAAATTGTGGTCTAAAAGAGCTAGATAAGTTGGCCTGCATATTGCTCCTTTGCCATCTAGAAAAGACTATAATCCATTTCTATTGATTCTTCGCTGAGAACATTCCACAAAATCATTTGCCTTTGAAGAGAATATATTTAAGAGACAGAAGTAGGTACCTTGACATGCCCAATATTCTATTACCATATGTACATACTATTTTTTTTTTTCGATTTAGGCTATTTCCCTAATACATTTTGAAGTTCCTAAACCTTCCATGATTAAGGAGAATAAGACTACAGGCCAGGGGCAGCCTAGCCATGCAGGTTTCATCAGCTTTGGTAACCAAACTGCAAAGTGTTCTCTACCCACAGGATCAGCTCAGCGTCACTTTTTTAAAATGCATTTTATTTTGTATAACAGATAGGTTCATTCAAAACATGCTCCAAGGACTTATTTTTTTTAATTAATTTATTTTTTATACAGCAGGTTCTTAGTTATCTATTTTATCCATATTGTATATGGATAAAATGTAATGTATATACGTCAATCCCAGTCTCCCAATTCATTCCACCACCATCATGCTCCCCGCCCCCACTTTCCCCCCTTGGTGTCCATACGTTTGTTCTCTACATCTGTGTCTCTATTTCTGCCTTGCAAACCAGTTCATCTGTACCATTTTTCTAGATTCCACATATATATGCATTAATATACAAGATTTGTCTTTCTTTCTGAATTACTTCAATCGGTATGACAGTCTCTAGGTCCACCCATGTCTCTACAAATGACCCAATTTTGTTCCTTTTGTTCCTGAGTAATATTCCATTGTATATATGTACCACATCTTCTTCATGCATTTGTCTGTCGATGGGCATTTATGTTGCTTCTGTGAAACAGAAATTGTAAATAGTGGCTATTGTAAATAGTGTTGCAATGAACATTGGGGTGCATGTGTCTTTTTGAATTATAGTTTTCTGTGGGTATATGCCCAGTAGTGGGATTGCTGGGTCATATGGTAATTCTATTTTTAGTTTTTTAAGGAACCTCCATACTGTTCTCCGTAGAGGCTGTGTCAATTTACATTCCCACCAACAGTGCAAGAGGGTTCCCTTTTCTCCACACCCTCTCCAGCATTTGTTGTTTGTAGATTTTCTGATGATGCCCATTCTAACTGGTGTGAGGTGATACCTCATTGTAATTTTGATTTTCATTTCTCTAATAATTAGTGATGTTGAGCAGCATTTCATGTGCCTCTTGGCCATCTGTATGTCTTCTTTGGAGAAATGTCTATTTAGGTCTTCTGCCCATTTTTAAATTGGGTTCTTTTTATTTAATATTGAGCTTCATGAGCTATTTATATATTTTGGAGATTAATCCTTTGTCCCTTGATTCATTAGCAAATATTTTCTCTCATTCTGAGGGTTGTCTTTTCATCTTGTTTATAGTTTCCTTTGCAGTGCAAAAGCTTTTAAGTTTTATTAGGTCCCATTTGTTTATTTTTGTTTTTATTTTCATTGCTCTAGGAGGTGGGTCAAAAAAGATCTTACTGTGATTTATGTCAAAGTATGTTCTTCCTATGTTTTCCTTTGAGAGTTTTATAGTGCCTGGTCTTACATTTAGGCCTTTAATCCATTTTGAGTTTATTTTTGGTGTTAAGGAGTGTTCTAATTTCATTCTTTTACATGTAGCTGCCCAGTTTTCCCAGCACCACTTATTGAAGAGACTCTCTTTTCTCCATTGTATATCCTTGCCTCCTTTGTCATAGATTAGTTGACCATAGGTGCGTGGGTTTATCTCTGGGCTTTCTATCTTGTTCCATTGATCTATATTTCTGTTTCTGTGCCAGTACCATATTGTCTTGATTACTGTAGCTTTGTAGTATAGTCTGAAGTCAGGGAGTCTGATTCCTCCAGATCCGTTTGTTTCCTTCAAGATTACTTTGGCTATTCGGGGTCTTTTGTGTCTCCATACAAATTTTAAGATTTTTTTAGTTCTGGCTCTGTAAGAAATGCCATTGGTAATTTGAAAGGGATTGCACTGAATCTGTAGATTGCTTTGGGTAGTATAGTCATTTTCACAGTATTGATTCTTCCAAGCCAAGAACATGGTATATCTCTCTATCTGTCTGTGTCATCTTTGATTTCTTTCATCAGTGTCTTATAGTTTTCTGATACAGGTCTTTTACCTCCTTAGATAGGTTTATTCCTAGGTATTTT
The DNA here is from genome assembly GCF_008692025.1 of Phocoena sinus. Lineage (NCBI taxonomy): Eukaryota > Metazoa > Chordata > Mammalia > Artiodactyla > Phocoenidae > Phocoena > Phocoena sinus. The sequence goes on from NC_045769.1 coordinate 25,232,332, forward strand.
ACTCTTTTTGTTGCAATAGTGAATAGGATTGTTTCCTTAATTCCTCTTTCTGATCTTTTGTTGTTAGTCTATAGGAATGCAAGAGATTTCTGTGCATCAATTTTGTATCCTGCAACTTTACCAAATTCATTAATTAGCTCTAGTAGTTTTCTGGTAGCATCTTTAGAATTATCTTTGTATAGTATCATGTCATCTACAAGAGTGACAGTTTTACTTCTTCTTTTCCAATTTGTATTCCTTTTATTTTTTTTTTTCTCTGATTGCCATGGCGAGGACTTCCAAAACTATGTTGAATAATAGTGGCAAGAGTGGACATCCTTGTCATGTTCCTGATCTTAAGGAAATGCTTTCAATTTTTCACCATTGAGAATGATGTTTGTTGTGGGTTTGTCATATATGGCCTTTATCATGTTGAGGTACGTTCCCTCTATGCCCACTTTCTGGAGAGTTTTTGTCATAAATGGGTGTTGAATTTTGTCAAAAGCTTTTTCTGCATCTATTGAGATGATCGTACAGTTTTTATTCTTCAATTTGTTAATATGGTGTACCACAGGGATTGATTTGCGTGTATTGAAGAATCCTTGCATCCCTGGGATAAATCCCACTTGATCATGGTGTATGACCCTTTTAATGTGTTGTTGGATTCTGTTTGCTAGTATTTTATTGAGGATTTTTGCATATATATTCATCAGTGATATTGGTCTGTAATTTTATTATTTTGTAGTATCTTTGTCTGGCTTTGGTATCAGGTTGATGGTGGCCTCATAGAATGAGTTTGGAAGTGTTCCTTCCTCCACAATTTTTTGGAAGAGTTTGAGAAGAACGGGTGTTATCTTTTCTCTAAATGTTTGATAGAATTCACCTGTGAAGCCATCTGGTCCTGGACTTTTGTCTGTTGGAAGATTTTTAATCACAGTTTCAATTTCATTACTTGTGATTAGTCTTTTCATATTGCCTATTTCTTCCTGGTTCAGTCTTTGAAGGTTATACCTTTCTAAGAATTTGTCCTTTTCTTCCAGGTTGTCCATTTTATTGGCATAGAGTTGCTTCTAGTAGTCTCTTATGATGCTTTGTATTTCTTCAGTGTCCTTCATAACTTCTCCTTTTTCATTTCTAATTTCAATGATTTGAGTCCCCTCCCTCTTTTTCTTGATGAGTCTGGCAAAAGGTTTATCAATTTTGTTTATCTTCTCAAAGAAACAGCTTTTAGTTTTATTGATCTTTGCTATTGTTTTCTCTGTTTTGATTTCATTTATTTCTGCTCTGATTTATATGATTTCTTTCCTTCTACTAACTTTCTGTTTTGTTTGTTCTTCTTTCTCTAGTTCCTTTAGGTATAAGGTTAGATTGTTTATTTGAGATTTTTCTTGTTTCTTGAGGTAGGATTGTATTGCTATAACTTCCCTCTTAGAATTGCTTTTGCTGCAACCTATAGGTTTAGGATTGTCATGTTTTCATTGTCATTTGTCTCTAGGTATTTTCTGATTTCCTCTTTGATTTCTTCAGTGATCTCTTGGTTATTTAGTAATGTATTGTTTAACCTCCATGTGTTGGTGTTTTTTACGTTGTTTTCCCTGTAATTGATTTCTACTCTTATGGCATTGTGGTTGGAAAATATGCTTGATATGATTTCAATTTTCTTAAATACCAAGGCTTGATTTGTGACACAAAATGTGACCTATCCTGGAGAATGTTCCATGTGCACTTGAGAAGAAAGTGTAATCTGTTTTTGGATAGAATGTCCTATAAATATCAATTAAATCTATCTGGTTTATTGTGTCATTTAAAGCTTATGTTTACTTATTAATTTTCTGTCTGGATGATTTGTCCATTGGTGTAAGTGAGGTGTTTAATTCTCCCACTATTATTGTGTTACTGTCGATTTCCTGTTTTATAGCTGCTAGCTTTTGCCTTATGTATTGAGGTGCTCCTATGTTGGGTGCATATATATTTATAATTGTTATATCGTCTTCTTGGATTGATACCCTGATTGTTATGTAGTTTCCTTCCTTGTCTCTTGTAACATTCTTTATTTTAAAGTCTATTTTATCTGATATGAGTTTTGCTAATCCAGCTGTCTTTTGATTTCCATTTGCATGGAATATTCTTTTCCATCCCCTCACTTTCAGTCTGTATGTGTCCCTAGGTCTGAAGTGGATCTCCTGTAGACAGCATATAAATGGGTCTTGCTTGTTTTTGTATCCATTCAGCAAGCCTGTGTCTTTTGGTTGGAGCATTTAATCCATTCACATTTAAGGTAATTATCTATATGTATGTTCCTATTACCATTTTCTTAATTGTTTTAGGCTTGTTTTTGTAGGTCCTCTTCTTCTCTTGTGTTTCCCACTTAGAGAAGTTCCTTTAGCATTTGTTGTAGAGCTGGTTTGGTGGTGCTGAATTCTCTTAGCTTTTGCTTGTCTGTAAAGCTTTTGATTTCTCCATTGAATCTCAGTGAGATCCTTGCTGGGTAGAGTAATCTTTGTTGTAGGTTCTTCCCTTTCATCACTTTAAATATATCATGCCACTCCCTTTTGGCTTGTAGAGTTTCTGCAGAGAAATCAGCTGTTAACCTTATGAGAGTTCCCTTGTATGTTATTTGTCGTTTTGCCCTTGTTGCTTTCAATAATTTTTCTTTGTCTTTAATTTTTGTCAATTTGGTTACTATGTGCCTCAGTGTGTTTCTCCTTGGGTTTATCCTGCCTGGGACTCTCTGTACTTCCTGGACTTGGATGGTATTTCCTTTCCCATGTTAAGGAAGTTTTCGACTATAATCTCTTCAAATATTTTCTCTGGTCCTTTCTCTCTCTTCTTCTTCTTCTTGGACCACTATAATGCGAATGTTATTGCGTTTAATGTTGTCCCAGAGGTCTCTTAGGGTGTCTTCATTTCTTTTCATTCTTTTTTCTTTATTCTGTTCCACAGCAGTGAATTCTACCATTCTATCTTCCAGGTCACTTATCCGTTCTTCTGCCTCAGTTATTCTGCTACTGATTCCTTCTAGTGTATTTTTCATTTCAGTTATTGTATTGTTCATCTCTGTTTGTTCTTTAATTCTTCTAGGTCTTTGTTAAACATTTCTTGCATCTTCTCGATCTTTACCTCCATTCTTTTTCTGAGGTTCTGGATCATCTTCACTTTCATTATTCTGAATTCTTTTTCTGGAAGGTTGTCTATCTCCACTTCATTTATTTGTTTTTCTGGGGTTTTACCTAGTTCCTTCATCTGGATCATAGTCCTCTGCCTTTTCATTTTGTCTGTCTTTCTGTGAATGTGGTTTTTGTTCCACAGCCTGCAGTTTTGTAGTTCTTCTTGCTTCTGCTGTCTGCCCTCTGGTAGACGAGGCTATCTAAGAGGCTTGTTCAAGCTTCCTGTTGGGAGGGACTGGTGGTGGGTAGAGCTGAATATTGCTCTGGTGGACAGAGCTCAGTAAAACTTTAATATGCTTGTCTGCTGGTGGGGCGTGGGGTGAGTTTCCTCCCTGTTGGTTGTTTGACCTGAGGTGAGCCAGCACAAGAGCCCACAGGCTCCTTACTGGTTCTAGTGGTGGACTCTGGGTGGGCTCATGAAAAGGAGTATTTCCCAGAGCTTCTGCTGCCAGTGTCCTTGTCCTCATGGTGAGCCACAGCCACCCCCTGCCTCTGCAGCAGACCCTCCAACACTAACAGGTAGGTCTGTTTCAGTCTCCTCTGGGGTCACTGCTCCTTCCCCCTTTGTCCTGATGTGCACACTACTTTGTGTGTGCCCTCCAAGAGTGGAGTCTCTGTTTCCCCCATTCCTTTCGAAGTCCTGCAGTCAAATCCCACTAGCCTATAAAGTCTGATTCTCTGGGAATTCCTCCTCCCATTGCTGGACCCCCAGGTTGAGAAGTCTGACATAGGGCTCAGAACCTTCACTCCAGTGGGTGGAATTCTGTGGTATAATTGTTCTCCAGTTTGTGAGTCACCCACCCAGTGGTTATGGGATTTGTTTATTGTGTGTGTGATTGCACCCCTCCTGCAATTTCATTGCGGCTTCTCCTTTGTCTCTGGTTGCCAGATATCTTTTTTGGTGAGTTCCAGTGTCTTCCTATCAATGATTTTTCAGCAGTTAGTTGTGATTCTGATGCTCTCACAAGAGAGAGTGAGTGCACATCCTTCTACTCTGCCATCTTGAACCAATCTCTCCAAGGACTTATTTTTGAAGAAAAAAAAAATTAAGAAACAGTTGCAAAAGAATTAGTAATCAATGTATTAAGTTAAAAACATTAATTTCATAATGTATGTTTGAATTAGTGGAATTTTTTAAGATCATTCAAGGAAAAAGAACAAGAACTTATTATATACAAAAAAATTTGATCTTCATTGAAGCAAAAATTATTTCCTAATCTATATTTCAGTGATTCTAAATTCAAACTGTAGTATTTTTTTCCCTGTAAATATTTATGTGCTGTGTGTGAAAATAGGTCCTTTTTAGAGGTACTTATTATGACAGACACTGCACTCTCTAGTTATGTTTAGCAGCTTATGACCATTCTTAATTTGGAGTATATATATATATTTAGGCATGGAGAAAGAAAAAAATGTATATGTGTGTGTGTTTGTGTGTGTCCGTGTGTGTCTTTGTTTGTATCCTGCTGACTACACAGCTATGATGTTGACCTCGTCAAGGCTGGTACTTATGTGGCTTTCAGACATTCCTCGTCATAGCCGATTCACTTAACCACTTCCCTTCAGCAATTCTTTGTCTTTCTCGCCACAGTAGATAACAATTTTCTTTGGCCTTTGCCTTTTCAGCTGGCTGTAGAGCTTGAAATTCCCTAGTGCTGCATTTCACTTTTATCTGTTCCTACTTAATTGAGGCAAGGAATAGAGTTTAAGGTTAAATGCAGAATATTACAAGATCAATTCCTCCAATTAAAAATAATTTTATTATACTCTACCTTCAAAACAATACAAGAGATAAAGAGGAAAAAAAGTATGACACGGGGCTTCCCTGGTGGTGCAGTGGTTGATTGTCTGCCTGCCGATGCAGGGGACACGGGTTCATGCCCCAGTTCGGGAAGATCCCACATGCCGCAGAGCGGCTGGGCCCGTGAGCCATGGCCGCTGAGCCTGCACGTCCAGAGCCTGTGCTCTGCAATGGGAGAGGCCACAACAGTGAGAGACCCGTGTAACTCCAAAAAAAAAAAAAGTATGACATGGAACTATCTTCCTACTTCACCCTTCTCTATTTATTGTTAAAGATTATGCATATTGCTGAGTTAAAACAAGAGTAGTATAGTCTTGGTTAATAAATATTGCCGTGTATTTTATTTGTGTTATTTTAAAAAGAAGCCTTATTTTGGTTCCAATTTGACTTTATTCCATCTTTCAACAATGATAGTAGCAGAAGTAAATTGGTGATGGTTACATCTTTGACATTATAAATGACAAAACATTTATTATTTTTATAGTAAGCTTTCTCTTTTTAAGGTTTCTCTGTTGACAAAATCTCACTAGCATTAGTGCCATTTTAGCAAGGAAGTTTCTACAAAGAAGGAGCATTTTTCTACTAACTGGTGGCTGTTACTAGTCAGTATTTTCTTCCTGTGTGTATAGCAAATTATCTCCAACTACCCTTGAATTTCAAAGCTTTATTATTGCCTTTGACTGTAGACTCGCTGATTATGTGATGAAAAGGAAACTTTTCACAATATTTATATTTATGTCATAGAGCAATTATTATATTTCAGTTTTCTTTAACCACTCTCTCAAGCTCTTCTATTGCCAGAATAAAAAGAGTACTTCCACACAAAGCTTTAGATATAATGGTATCTTGGAAAGGGAAATATATGGATAGGGATGAAGATAAGTCCTTCATCTTGGTTCTTTTTCTGTCTTTGTTAAAATCACTTTTGTCTTACTTTATTTTTCACTTAAATATAGTTTACACGGGCTTCCCTGGTGGCACAGTGGTTGAGAGTCTGCCTGCCGATGCAGGGGACACGGGTTCATGCCCCAGTCTGGGAAGATCCCACATGCCATGGAGCGGCTAGGCCCATGAGCCATGCCCGCTGATCCTGTGCATCCAGAGCCTGTGCTCTGCAATGGGAGAGGCCACAACAGTGAGAGGCCCACGTACTGCAAAAAAAAAAAAAAATATATATATATATATATATATAGTTAACACATAAGATTATATTAGTTTCAGGTGTAAGACATAATGATTTGGTATTTGTTTATATTGCAAAATGACCATCACAATAAGTCTAGTTAACATCCATTACCATATGGTTACATTTTTTTTCTTGTAATAAAAACTTTTAAGACCTACTCTCTTAGCAACTTTCAAATATGCAGTACAGTGTTATTGACTATAGTCACCATGCTGTATATTATATCACCATGACATTGATTTTATAACTGGAGGTTTGTACTTTTTAACCCCCTTCACCTGTATCAATTCCTATACATTAAAAGATATGTTTATTAGTTATTTCATTTTTTACTCTACATATGTGACTCTTAGCTCTATGATTATGACCAAAGAGATATTACCAACTTATTCCCGCTCTTCTCCCTCACTGTTGTCCACAATGTTATTTTTGTTTTTCTTTTTCTCTCTGTATACCATGAGGTGTGTTATCTTTGTTTCACTTCTCTAAATGTAATCTATAGCAAATCACTATATTCATTTGACTTATTTAATATGTATCTAGCACTCTTGATGAAATAAATATTAAATAGACTATTCAAGCATAACTTTTAAATTTATCTGCTTTTCTATTTTTTAATATCTAAATTTTACTGGATAACAAATGAAAGTAGTATAACCATTTCTGGTGAAACTTCATAGTGTTCCCTGTTATCTCTATGGCTAGCCCTTGGGAAACTATCTGGTTTCATTTCATGTTTGCAAAAGCATCATTCTTCAAGTTTGGTATAAATTATAGCCCCGCTACCAGCAGCCTCAAGATGCCCATAGTTCCTGGATTGTAGAGAATTCGTATGAGCAAGTATTTCCAAAATATTTTAATAGGAGTACAGACACAGGAACCTAGTGTGGGGTTTCCATGAGGATGGCAAACATGATATAACCTCTCCTAACTAGAAAAATACTCACTTTAAAACTCAGTTATCAGCAACCTCTTAAAGGTCAGATCTAAATGGAAACTCAGGTGAGGGTATATCTCTGTACACCACTATTAACTTCATTTGAACCATTTCATTTTCTGCCACTCAGCAAGGCAGTGCAAGGCATACTCTCCCCTCTCATCTCGTTAAAACCCATTGTTCTAAGTCTTGCTCAGTGTTTGCAATTTATACCTCCTTACTTTGAATATCCCTATGGCTGTCCACTTTTACAACCAAACTTCTTCATAGTTATCTGCACATTTTGTTACCATTTTCTCACATTTATTCAAATGTCATTTTACACCATTCAATTAAACTCTTTTATTTCAAAAATGCCAGTGACCGCCATGTTGCCAAATCCAATGATAATGTCATATCCCATCATCTGTCAAGTTATCCATTCTTTGTTAGATGGACATCCTCTCAGGCTGTTTTATTTTCAGTCCCTTTTACAGGCTCCTCCTCCTCTACTAGACCTACAAATATTGTGGTGACTTATTTATATGTAAAACATTTCCAGTATTATATCAGAGGGTTTCTTCTGAATTCCAGACTCACAAATACAAATGTACATATAGAATTTACATAGGATGACTAATATATATTCTAGCTTAACATCTCCAAATGTAAATTCTTGAAACTTAGTTCTCACCTCCCAAACATTTTATCCATTTGTCTTACCATTTCAGGAATTGGTATTGTTGTACATTTGAATGCTTAAATTAGAAACCTCAAGGGCATTCTTATTTCTCCTCAGCCTCCATCTAATCCATCAATAAGTCCTATGACTGTCTAAACTGTATCTAGAATCAATTTCTCTCTATCTCCACTGCTGCTATCCTGGTCTAAACCAGCGTTAGTTCTCACTTGTACTATTGTAGTTGCCTTCTACTGGCTCTTGAGGTTTCCATTGCCCACCTAAAATTCAGTCCTTTCAAGGCATCTATAATGATCTTTTAAAAACATAATTCTGGTGATGTCATTGCCTCTCAGCACCTTCCGTTTGCACATGGAATGAAATACAAATCCCTTAATGATGCTTGTAATGCCCTACGTGTTCTCCCTAACATGCAGTTCACTCAGGTCCCAACCTTTTCATGCCAATTCTCCCTTCTTTTCTTCACTATTCACACTCTGCAAGATGTTTCTGTTTCTAGAATATACCACTTTACTTTGCATACACTTTTTCTTTTCCTTGGAGTACTTTCCTACTATCCTTTATCTGACCGACTCTTCCTTCAAGTCTTAGTTTTATATTTACATCTTCTGACAGGCTTTCTCCAACAATCCACTCCTCCTCATAATCTAAATTAGATTCACCAACCCACCCCATTCCCCCTAGACACATTTGTGTGCACTGTGCATAATTATTTTTACTGGTGTCTTTGTACTAATTATCACAACTTGTAATTACCAATTTATTTAATTTACAGTTATATTATTTCTGTTCCCCGCTAGGGTGAAACTCTGTAAATGTTGGAATCATATCTGCCTCATTCACCAGTACATAGCAGAGTTTTGTGAAGAGCAATGATCTCAGTATTTAAGACATCATCAATTTTAAGAAAAACTGTTATTTTATGTATCGTTAAGTAGAAAAAAATGTTGATGATGAAACTCTAATACAGTTCTTTTGTATCACTTAATACTTTTGCAACATATTCAAAGAGGCTTTTAATATTAAAATTTTTAGACAGGAATTTTAGCATGTCATCTTATGCATGCATAAAAGTACAAAAAAAAAGAGCAAAATAAATTGGTTACAGTATTCTTAAACTTCTTTCCATTGATAGAGTAACGCATAGCACTTTTCAACTCTTCATTTTCATTGTCTATGGGATCTAGAGCACGGGTGATTGAATGGTGCAATCTAGTTCCTGGGATATTCTTCCAAACTGTTGACAATCACTCTACAAGGTTAATGCTGGTGATTATTTTTATCTTACCAGATGGTGTTAGTGTAAATTTTTTATACAAATTTCTGTTAACTCCTATTTCTTCCTCAGATTGTTCATAAATGGTTTGTTTGCTTATGAAGTTGTGCCATCATGCCATCAGAAATAACAAGTGAGTTCACAGTGTGTAGAGAGTTATTACGAAGTCATAACTGTCATCTGGCTAATCGCAATTTTAACACCCCAATTTCAGAGATGCTAATATATGAAAAATGTGCACCTTAGAAGAGATGAAATAAGATAGCAGATAGTCAATGACTGCTTTTACTTCCCACAGTTCTCTCTATGGCTGGTTCCTTCTCATTCAGTTTTCAGTTCAAAAGTCATGACCTCAGAAGGGCCTTCCTTGACAATCCTATTTAAAGTAACTCAGCACCCCATCCCTTGCCCTGCACCAGTCACTCCCTGTAAAATTATCTGTTTAATTTCACTTATAACCCATATCTTTAGCTGATATTTTATTGTTTGTGTATTTATGCATTTATTTTAAATTAGGAAATAACTTATTTATTTATTTATATTTGTTTAAGAGAATAGGACCTTTTCTCTCTCATTGGAGATGTGAAGAAAATTTGTTAAATGGACAGATGGATGGATAGATTGGTGCTTTTTCTAACTTGATTTTTATACTTAAATATCAGTTGGGCAGTCTACTTGGTTTTGTTTTCACTTTTGATCCTTTCTAATTATCTTGTATTTCAAGAACAGCCTCATCCTATCTCTACACTCAGCTCATATTCTTCAAATACCTGATCCAGCTCAAGTCTTGCACAAGGTGTTACTCTCAGGGGATGAGGGTATCATAGTAGCCAGCAAGAGAAGTTATTTTCCCAGATATAGTATGATGGTTGATGACAAGAAAGAGAGGGAAAAAGAAAGCTCTGAATAAAAAGAATTTTCGATACAACTGAATTTTCCTTTTATGATGGAAGCAAAGGAACTGATTTGGGAAATGTATATGAGAAGTGACAGTATTTATTAGGGAATTGGCTATGAGAAAATATATATCAATATGATTTTTTTAAAGTTTGGCACCAAGTTTTACTTATTTCTCATACAGGCAAAAAATATTGGTTATCTTAAAAGCATATCTATATTTGAATGTCTTATTCATTTGTCCTTAAAAATGTACATTTGTGTTGATTGTAGTGTGTCATGTAAAAAACACTTCAATATTAGAAAACACAATTCAAAATATGTATTTTCAGTAGCTCCGTACTCTGTGCTGTATCATACTCTGTTGTTGAAAAGGATCTGTACATGAGGTGGTAAACAAGACTCTAATTACATATCACCCAGCAAGTAGAAAAGAAAACAGAATTTTCCAGGCATATAAGAGATCCTAGGCTTGAGTCAGTTCAAAATTATAACCAGAACACTGTAAAAGAAGTCATGGCTCTCCAAGAAATGTCAAGAACTTGCTAATAGCAGCTACTGGCTTTTTGTTTTCCAAGTGATTTAAAAGTGCTTGCCATGTACAGATGAAGGGTTTTATGTAGTTTATTGGCAAACTTATCTTGCAATGTTCTGGTCAAGGTTGAAATGTGCCATACTCATGTATTCATGTTGAAGTTGGAGGTTTTTAAGTTCTTTGACTACAAAAAATAATTGACTCTATGTTGGGGGTAATAAACAGCTCAGAATGAATTGTACACCTTTCAGCATTTCGCCGCATGAGTAGATACTCTTGTTAAGACCCATGAGATCTATCATGTCGCATAGGAAGAAGGATGATACACATTGGTTCAATTGGGGAATGAAAATGAAAATATTAAGTAAAGATAAGCCTTGACTTGCACATCTATTAAAGGTGAAAGCTATAGTATAATGTAAGAGTTTAGTAACAAATCCATTGTGCTTCCTGATGTGCAATAAATCTAAAGGGCTGGCTGTTTTGGAGCTGAACATATTTGACTACATTATTATGTAATTGCCTGTAAATTAAATTAAATGACATTTTCATGTCAATGCTCACACCAGTTGCATTTTTAAAACAATAATAATTTTTACCAGATTTGTGTCTTTAACCACAATGGGTTAATTTAGAACTGAGCTTAAGACAAAGTTATGATTTATTACACACCCATACCCACACCCACGTGGAGAGAACTCCTTAAGTAAAATGAAATAGTGCTGCCCAATCCAAAAAGATTAGTGGTTATTTACAATATTCTGTATTTTATAGGAAGATTTTGCAGAATGGATATCATTTTCTGGGATTGTGATCAATGGATTTGGCAGCGGTCATGGAAATTTTCTTTGCAGTATATGAAAGTATGTCTACATATTGAATTGCGTGCCCTGGCCCTATTCCAGCTATTCTCTGGGATCTGTTTATCACAGGCCATGCATGGAAATGGAACCATAAACAACTTCTCACTTCTGAGGAGTTAGAACACTAATCACTTTTGTAGTATGCCTGCAAAAAATTGAACACTAAATGTTGTGGATTAAAAAGATTAAAAAATACTAACCCTTATTGTGGTCAGTGACAATTTTAAACTGTTCCATTCCATGAGCCCCAAAGGACAAATACCCTGAGAACTGATGGGATTAGGTAAGAACTCTGCATGTTCCTGCACATTAACTAGTTATTTTCTATTTCTTACACTCACTCTTTTATTGTATTTAACTTTTATTTAAGTAACTACTATGCCTTCCAATAACATAGACATCTATTTTCCTGGATTTATTTTCAATTTCTCCCTCTGTAATATCATGTAGCTCTATAACTTGAGGGGATACTACTCATGTTGAATATTGTATGATGTTTATGAAGCCTTATAAAATAATGTCTTCATTTAAAGTGCAAATGGTTTTAAAACTTATTTAGAAAACAAAAATAGCGAGGCATTGGGCCAAGCATATTTCAAATTTTATTTCATTTAAAACTGATTAAAAAAAACCCAAAACATTAGGACATTTCAAGAAGTCACATTTTACAGATGAGGACACTGAGATGGACAGATGATAAGTAGCATGCCCAACACTGCTACAAGTGGTGGATTCAGATTTGAAACCCATGCAGTCTGGCTCCAGAGGGGGTAACCACTTAACTTCCTATTTAAGAGAATCTGAATAATAAAATTTTTGTAAGTAATTAGATTTTGTCTTTATATCCTATGTCTTGGATTTATGCAATGCAAGACTGGGAATGGAAGATTAGTTACATGGGCAAATGGAAATGAGAGGGTTTTCTTATACTTCCTTTCTTCCTTCACAGAGGGAGGTGGTTTTAGGTAGAAGGTCAGCTGAATGTCATAGTGTGGATAATCACATTAGCCAGTTGCTCCCAAATTTAACCTTTTTCCTCAGTCGGAAGGAACTTGGAAATCTTGAGGGAGGATTTATTGCTCTCTATTGTTGACAAACTGTTAAACATGTTAATTACTTTGGAAATTGCCATATGAAAAACTGAATCTTCAATGCAATAATTCACAGAACCAGCTGGAGTTCTTCATACTTGTTGATTCATGATTGGAAAAGGAACAGCTTTGTGAAGAATTAAGGAATAATATGACCTTCCATGGGAAGGGGAAAAGGATAATAACCACATTCAGATAAATCTGTGAAATCTAAGGCTAATCTAAGGAGATAAACCAATCACTAGCACCAAACCCTCTGAGAACATTTCAGCTCAATTTTATTGTTCTTATATCCTGATCTGTCCCCAAAGGGGACAGGTTTGAAGAGGGTCTTGCTTTAGGATCCTCACACCATCCTTGACAACTCCTCACCCAATCCCACCCCACTCCACCCCACCTTAGTGGTAATCTCTGGTATCAATTTGGTAGGTTCCTTTCTATAAGTTCTACTTTTTCATTTTCATAAAAAAGTTCTTGGCAATCCTTAAATGTTAACACATATAGATCTACCTGGGTCCTTTTAGCAGTCTATATTTTGTATTTATGTATGAGTATGAGTACATCATCAGTATTCTCATCAACAGAGTATTATATCCGAAGTCTTTCCCTAAACATTCTTAAACATGTTCCTTATACATATGTATAGACATTTCTCCAGAATAGCTAATAAAAATCATCTCATAGTCATTTTAAATTTTAGCAGATATTTTCAAACTGTCCTGCAAAATGGTTGAACAAATTCACATATATACAAGGAATAGATGAGATAACATATTTCCACTTTGACATAATTTTTTTCTTATTATTCCAAAGCCTTTTATATCATTCACTTATCTACTTTTGTTAATATTTAATTTAGATTAGACCCTAACATTTTTAACCATTTTGTTGGATTAAGAATGACATCCTGTTTTTGTTTTTATTTTTCAGGTCTTAATCACAATTTTATATAACATATTCTAATACTTTTTTGGCATTTATTTTTCTTCTGCTTATATAAAATCTATAGATTAATATGAAATATTCACATGAACCTCAATATTTAAAAGTAATTTTACCCAATGGATAAATCTAATGGCCTAAACTTTGTTTATTTTCACTACTTGAGATACTAGCATCCTAGATATTTTTAATTTAATGTAGATTATATAAAATAATACTTAAATATGATTATATTTGAATAGTTGAAATTATAGAAGCAAGTACAGTATATATTTAGTTTACTATTAAATATATTGTATATAATTTGTTTAGGGTCTTGATTAAAAAAACCTTCAAAGCATTCAAGAATTAATAAGTTAATAATTTAAAAGTAATTAGCACAGATCCTGGAATTAAGAAGATTTCAAACACATAGTAGCAGATTGATTTTTAATGTTACTTGTTAGTTATTATCATTTTCATGATTATTACTTAAGCTAGGTGTATTAGAATTATTAGTCAGTTTATACTATTTTAGACATATACAACTAAATTAAATTTTAGTGGTATTAATTTCATGAAAAAGAGTTGTTCTAAAAATAATGAGTGTTGGATTAGAATATATACTTTGGGCTCTGTCGGTTTAGCTGCTATGTGCTATTTAAAAACAAAATATTTAATAATGTAGTAATGTCTATAATAAAATGTTAGTTGAATTAAAATTTTAAAAAATTAAAACAAAATATTTAAATCAGGATAAAATGTTGATGTGACATTTTAAGTAAGATCATTATTGAAGGGAGTGAATGATTACTGTGAGAAAATGGTGTAATCTGAGTTGGAAAAAAAAAAATATTAGCCACCAAAAAATGCTAGGGCAGCACCACCTTCATCTAAGTACCAAAAGCCATGAATTTAGGGCTTGATAATAATATTAGAACATAAAATATTTATGTGAATAGATTTAATATATATGGCTAAGTACAGAGTACTGAAACAAATTAAGACTGGCATATTTAGACAGATACCTAGATCACAGAGGAAGCCAATGTTATTCCGTCTTCTGCTCTGAAGTTTTTGTTTCTACTACTACTCCACCAAAATTCTCAGAAATATTAGTTATAAAGATAGATGATATCCAAGGAAACATGATTGAGATTTTAAATATTGATAGAATGTATATACCATCATGTTCTGCAGACCAGAAAAAACACTTCCTCCTTTGTCTTGTTTTTCTTTCTATAATACAGGAATAGCAATATTATCAGTCAATTATATTAGTGAGAAAAGATATTTAAAACAGTGAAACATACAAACTATAAGAAATTAAATTTGTGTTTCAAATAATCATTTTATTTGGATTATATTATGAAAAAGTATGTTACTCATAAGTATATTTGTGCAGTTTGCTTGTGAGTATTTTTCTAATTTTATAAACATTTAACTCTGTACATATATTTTTCATTTCACCTATAATACTTAATTTTCCACATCTCTCTCTACTTACTTAATTAAAACCTCCTCAAAGACAGGTCTGATTTATCTCTATCTCTGAATATTATTTCTGTGTTGTAGTTATTTTTATAAAAATTTAATGAATTAATAAAATTCCAAAGAGAAATTTTAAGTAAAAATAAAAGAAAAAAAATAGATGACCTGACTAATCAGGGGTCTTTCCTAGCACTGATTATTATACAAGAATCATATATTAAAGTTTATAACTAATAGCATGATAGTAGGATTGAGTCCAGGCTTTCATTTACTTCAGTTACAAAAGGACTTACATATCCCAAAGAGAAGCTGTCCTTTGTTTAAAAAAGAAAAATCTTTCTATTGACGTATAGAAAAATACGTCACATAATGTAATCTCTTGCTTTCCTTGTATTTCTATAATTTTTGTTTCTTACTATGCCAAGGCCTTTCGTATCATTCTTCTATCAGATTATATCTCTTGACCTTGAATATTTAACTACATTTCCTCATTTTCTCCATTTATTATTTGATTTTAATTTTCCTTTTTGATGTCTTATTTAAATTACTTATTTTCTATTATTTTGCTTAAGTTATTCTTTACTCATTAAAATTTTTTTCTAATTTTATATGTTTAATCTCATCTCAAAGAAAATTTGTGATATGGTTTATTTTCTAATTTATACAGTGATTTAGAAACTATCACATTCAATTTCCTCATTTCGCAAATGAGAAAAAAGGCCCATTTGTGACAGACACTATAGCAAAAGCTAGTTGGAGTGGGAAATGAGTAGTTCCCATTCTGGTTTCACTTTTGTTATGCCATGCAATATTTTATTGCTCTTAAATATTTTTTAAAGCATATGGTGATTATCCCCAAAAGGCCACATCCTATATTTAACATTTATGTAAATTTCCTTATTTATTCCTCACTACAGCCTCATGAGATCATGTTGTATCTCAATTTCATGGATACCAAACTGAGAGTTAGAGCCAGAGAATGAAACAACATCTCAAAATCTTTTCCTAGTTTCTGTATTTTTGTTTGTTTTTTTTACTTTAACCATTTAGGTCCATTTTCTCCTCCACGTTTTTTTTTTTTTTAATTTTGATTTTACATTGGATTTTGCAAGTCATTTGCACAGATATTGACATTAAAAATATTTAATAAAATACTGATATGCTAAATTGTGAGGAGTGGCCAAATGAAGATGTTCATCCTTTCATCAGAGAAATTAAAATAACTTAAAAAAATGTCTTTGGGGTACTTCAAATTGACATTCATTTTCAGCTAATACACACTGTAGAATATTTCTGGAATACAGACAGCAAGCTGCACATATTCCTTACTTACATAAATTATAGAGTCATTTTCTAGTGAATACAGATAGTTGGAAATCTGTAACAAAAATAAATGCATTTTGTTCTCATAAGCATTGATGCTGCAGGCCATGATATTCCCAAACAAGGATTACGGTTATTACTAAGAAGTGGTTCAATTTGCTTGGCACTACGCTGTTTTGTCAAGTATGAATAAAATAAAATAACAGAATATAGTCACATTATTTTGAGTAAAAGAGAATTCTTTGAGAGGGATAAGAGATGTGATAATATAGACCTTATGAGATAATTTTTAAAACATTTTAGTTACATGGGTCTAATGCTGTTACCATCTAGATAATGGGAAATGAGTTTAAACAGAATAACAACAATCCCAATATAACATTTTGTGGCAAAGCAAGAAGGGTAGAACGGTTATTAAAAAGTTCAAAAAAGCAGAATCAAACTAGAAGACAATCATTTACAAGATATAACCATTTAAATTTATTAAAGTTAATTTATATGGAAAGGTTGTCCAGACTTTGGAAAGTATATTAATTGAGAATTAAATTAAGATGTTCTTGTTAGTTTATCTTAGTTATCTTTTCTTCACATCTAGTATTTAAATTGAAAAGTCATGCACACACATAGACACATAGACCCCATGCAGATATTTATGACCTTATGACAATCATGGAAAAACAAAAATTTTAAAGGAATTGGACACATAAATCAAATCTACACTGTTATACTTCCTCACTGCCAGGAGATATTTGTCAGAAAGAGAAGTGGAAAATGTATGATTTTCAAATAGCTTGTGGATATTTATTGCAGGGAGTATTCCTCCACTATTAATACATTGAATACTATCACAACAAAAATGAGCATATGTGAGCATCAGTATTCAGGATACATCGCTTGTGTACTCACAGCATTCTAATAATTTACCTTGGGTATAAACTTACATTTTAGCTAATATTTTACATGTTTGCTCAGTTTTTAAGTTACAGACAAAATAGTGAAAACAGACAATTAGAAAAATTATTAGCTTATAAATGTGTTTTTATCTAGCTTGTAAAATATATGAATTCTTTATTTGTGATATAATTATTTCAAGATATATGAGCTAAATTAAGAGGCCAGGTCTATGTTGTTCATACACTTCTGGACACTCTTACCACACAAAAAAGGGAATAGATGTCTTCATATTTGTACTGCAATTGCCTCTGTATTTTTATCACTTATTGGTGAGAACAATTTGCTACAAAGCAATAATAAAATGGAATGTAATCAAATGTCACTATGGTCTGTTATACTGCAGTAACGTCAAATAAGAATAATAGGTTTCATAAAACGCTGAGCGAATCTGGGAACAACCTGATTCAGTTGGTGCTCAGATTCATGGCTCAATAAAATTTATTCATATACACTTGGTATACGCACATTGATATACAATAAGCTATGCTTGTGATTTTATTTAATAATACAGATTTTTTCCCACAGTGGATTATTGAAGGACTTTATTAAGTAAGATTTTGTGAGTCAATATTCCTCAATAGATTTGAAATCACAAGTATAGCAATAATGAGAAAATATACTTAATGGTTCTTAATTCCAGGGTCCCTTACTAGAGGAGAAAAAGTAACCAAGGCTACACTCTGTTCGTAGACCCAAGATATAAGGTTTTCAAAAGCTACATTAATGTCAGGGAACATGAGCTAATTATATAACATGAATTCAAAGACAAAAGTGTCACTATGACTGTGGTATCCTGAAATGCTTACGCCTACTTGGGTCCTCAACACCCAAGCCTCCCTTAACATTTTGTGGTCCACTGAGACTTGCCCAGCTCAAGTCCTAGCTTCCAGTCTGATGAAACTCTGATCCCTTCCCTCTTTTGTACTATCTGTAGAAAGAAATATGTCATGTATGGGATGGAGATACCTAGCTATGTTTTCTCCAGGGCTTCAGTGAACGAAAGATGCATAGATTTAGGCTATAAAGTTTCACTGCGAAGTTTCAGTGGCTGAAGTAATCAGACAAAGTTTCAAGGTAAAACATGCTGTGTAACTTTTGTGTAAGGGTTCATTTCTGCCAAGAAGAATGATTTTTAGCTCAAACTTCCAGATTTGGATACCTATCAGTACCAATTCAATTGTATGCATGTGTGGATGAGCAATGCCAGGGAGCATTGTGGGGTTTGATGGTTTCCAGAAAGATAAAACTTTACCTAAGCCACTCAAATTTAATTTAAAAATATATTGTCTGATCAAACAGAACACTTCTGCCTTTTGAATTCTTCAGTATGTGACCTCTGGTAGAGAGAAGCCCATAGTATTTAGCATCAAAACAATAATCTTAAATATCCAAGTAGAAAGTAAAAAAAAAAAAAAAAATCTGGCCTCTGTATAAAACAGTAAAATACTGAATAATAAAATAAGATGATTTGTTCTTCTTCCAAGGCCGAAGATCCCTTTTCTCCTCTGGGCTTGATGGATATATATGTCTTCTCGTATAGTATTACGAGTCTGTGGAGTGGCAAAGGAAAAAATCAAGGCGAAGCCGTTCTATTCCGTGCCCATTTCATCATAGTGGAGTGGACCTATGAATGTGGAGAAAATTGATTTTTTTTCTGAAGGAAGTACTAGACATCAGCAGTTTGTCTCGACCCCTGGCTTCAAATACCACCTAGATACTAAAGACTCCCCCCTGCATTTCTGTATCTTTGAACTCTCCCCTGAACACAGACTCATATATAGTGGTCAGCTGCCTAGTCAATATCTTTGCTTAGATATTATATTTAATTAAGCACTAACTAAGCTGCTATAAAAAAAATAATAAGTCACAAAATCGTGCCAAGATTCAAAAGTGTCTAAAAGTTATGCCCGGCTAAAACTTAGGAGATCTATTATCAAAGAAGAGAGAATGAATATTGATGGATAACCAGTAGCATCTGACTGCAGATATCCCATAGGCGTCTATAAGCATAATGTGTCCAAAAATGTAGCTCTTGAATTTTCCTTCTAAACATGCTTCCCCTATAGTTTGTCCTATTTCTGTAAATGTGAGCTATATTCTTCTAGTTGCTCAGGATAAAAATCTTGGTGCTGTCTAGGATTCGTTCTTTTTTTTTTTTTTCCCCTTTCTGACTTAAAATTCTTTCCACTGGTAAATTTTGCCACCTTTTCCTTCTAAAAGATCCAGAATCCTACATGTTTCTTTACCTGTTCTGCTTACACCACAATCTGAGCCACTGTTATTTCTCACCTGGGTTGTTATTATAACCTCCAAACTCATCTTCATGTTCCGTACCTTGCCTTACAGCAGTGGATTCTGCACACAGCAACCATGATGCTCCTTTCCTAATCATGAGACTCCTCTGTTGGAGTATGCCTCACTCCTAGGTAAATAAGTGACAAGACTCTGTGTGTTCTACCTTTCTTCCCTCACACTTCAGCCCCTACCCCTCTCCCCTCTCTCACTCCATTCCAGCCAGACTGTCCTTTCCTCTTAGCTATTCCTCAAGCACACAGAATACCTTCCCTCTTTAGGACCTTTGAAGCTACTGTTCTCTCTGCTTAAAACTGTCTCTCTAATTTCTGTGTTCAATTTTTCACTTCCTTCAAGTCACTTTTCAAATACCACCTTTCCAGAGAGGTCTTTCAGATCAGATCTGACTCTGTATAAACAATAACATACATGTCAGTCACTCTCTTTTACCTTTCCTTACTTTACTACTCTTCAAAAAATATATATGTACAGTTTTTAAGCATGTATGTACATATTCGAAACATATTCAAGTATTAAGGTGTACTGAACATAGAAGTTGCTCCAAAATGATCAGTTGAGGGGTGAGTGATAGAATAATGGCCCCTCAAAAGTGTCCATATTCTAATCACTGGAACCTGTTATACCATAAAGGGGAATTAAAGTTGCAGATGGAATTGTTTGCAAATCATTTGATCTTAAAATAGGAAAAATATTCTGGATTATCCCAATGGGCCTAGTGTAATCACAAGGGTGCTTAAAAGTGTAAGAGGAAGACAAAGGGAGAGAATCTGAGCAATGGCAGGATGAGAAGGACTTAGTCCATTGTGCTGGCTTTAAAGATGGATGGAGGCGCCATGAGCCAAGGAATGCAGACAACCTCTAGACTGAAAAGAGCAAGTAACCAGATTCTCCTCCAAGACTTACGGAAGAATATGGCCCAGCGAGACCGATTTCACACATGTAACCTCATTGTGGTAATTGTCACAGCAGCAATAGGAAATTAATACAAAGAACAAGAGTTTTAAAGTTTAGTATAATTTGGATATTCTCTTAACAAAGGTAAGGTATTTGCCTGAGTTGGTGATTCTTACATCTGTGAGGATCCGTTTGTTTACAAACTTACCTTGCTTCATTCCTGTCTAACCTAAAATAGCACCTGTCTTTGCGTGAATGCTGTGTATTTGTGTAAGACTGTTTGTTTTCTGTTGGTCAGTGACTACGAGGTCTTTTAGTCTGATGTAAAAAATTAGGTTTGGGAAGTATTCTTCTTTTATTGATTCTACAGTGAAATTAAGAACCACTCTGCTTAGACTTATTTAAAACTCTGTTAGTGCATATTATCTGGAATACTTGGAACGGCATTTGCTTGCTTTTGACATTAATGGTTGGCCCTAATATTCCTTTATCTCTAAACAGCCAATCTTCTTTTCAGAATTTTCTTCCTTTAGCACTATATTTAGCTAATAATTTGATGTGTTGTCATTTTGCTCTCCAACTAGTTTTAAGTTTCAGCAATTCAAAATGTGTTTGATATAATGGAACAAGTCTCTAGGATATACTAGCAGTTGTGTTTCTTTTCTTTTCTTGTTCAACCTGGACATTCATACAAGCAAGAAAATGAGCTTTAAGTAAAGGTGGTATTTTCTTTTTTTCATTTTGTAAAATCGACTCTACAGAGCAAACCATAGGCATTTAGCACAAACTTTTCTTTTTTATCCTGATCAATATATTGTTTAGGAGAAACTTAAATTAGTGCCACAAAGGGATTAAATATCATGGTCCCTTGTTGAGTTCTTCTTTTGCAAAATAGTCACCTACATAGTTATTGAGTACCCATTTCAGTAGAAACTGCATATGAATTTAAATGGTGTATTCAAGTACGTGAAGGATATTTAGAAAACTGACCACATTTCCACACATGAATGGAAGATATAGAATTTGAAGTTTCATGTATCTGACTCCAATTAATTAGCCTTTTTCTTAAAGTGAGTTTTTTGTTTATTTGGTTTTTACATACTGCTTAAATTCTTCTTCTAGTTTGTCTTTTTTACCTCCAAGACCACTTTCTAGGAATTAAACCAGGCTGAGCAAATTTGGTCAACTAATTACATAGTAGTTAATTATTAAGAGTCTATTCTTAACTATTAAGAGTCTACTTTTAAACTGTGGGTGATAATATTTATCTTTCACTCAAGAATCTTACTGATTAGAATGAAAATAAGGGAAATTGTCAGGGATTTGGAAGAAAAGAGACTTGTAAGTTACTGCAATAAACAGTAAAAGAAGAGAGAAGGAAACAAAAGTAAAAATAAAGCAAAAGTGAATAGGGTTATATATGGTACATTCTGGAAGAAAGTGCAACAGCATTAATTTTAATATATTTCAGTGAAGGATGTTATAAGGATTGAGGTTTTAGAGATAATTAGTTTCACGGAGTGGAGTCTTTTAGTTTTCTAAAAACCAGTAGCTAAGGTATATATTAGATAATAAAAAAGAATTGGTTTTAGAGTTTAAAACCAATTAAATTCTCTGAATTGGTTTTAAATAAAGTTGTTTCACTTTGTTGTTGTTTTTTCTAGCTGTTATATTATTATTGATTAAAATATCTAACTGTAACCTATGATTTTTTTAATAGTTCATAATAGTCTGATAATACATGGAAAATTACTCAATTCTGAGATGTTATTAGTACAATAATCTGCTTTTCAGCAATTGATCTGCAGCAAATATTTAAAAAAATATATGCAGGACAGAATGAAAGAAGAAATCAAACTCTTTCTAGAAAATTGATGTTTTCAAAAACTATTTTTTCTCTTATGTATGTATAGAACTGATAACAGTTTAAAATAGCATTATATTTAAATAATTTTTCTAATTACTTTATTATATTTCAGCTTAGATATCAATAAATACTTGTGCAGTATTATCTTGTGTGAAATAGGGACAGAAATCTTCCATCATTGTACATTACCAACAGTAGAAATGTTTGTTATTTGTTTAAATATTTAGTGTTAGGTTAAAGACAAAACAAAACCAAACTCCTGTTAAAATGTCATTAGATCTTTTCTTTCGAAACAATTTCTACTTATTTTTTTATTTTATTATTTATTTATTTTGCGGTACGTGGGCCTCTCACTGTTGTGGCCTCTCCCGTTGTGGAGCGCAGGCTCCGGACGCACAGGCTCAGCGGCCATGGCTCATGGACCCAGCCGCTCCGCGACATGTGGGATCTTCCCAGACCGGGGCATGAACCCGTGTCCCCTGCATCGGCAGGCGGACTCTCAACCACTGGGCCACCAGGGAAGCCCTCTACTTATTTTTAATTTAATAAAAATTTCATTGACTGCTTTTTGCAAGATAAGGGATAAATCACTGTGGGGCTCGTGGATGAACACGTAATCTCTGCCCTCAAAGAAGCATATATTGTCCAATGAAGAGATCAGACATTTAAACCAATCCTACAAATGAGCAAAACAATACTGAAGCAGAGTGAGGGAGTTACTTGTATATAAATTGAGAAGATTATAAAGCTTTCTAATTAAAAACAAATCTATTTTGTAAATCCCCAGACCTAACAAAAGTCATAACAAAAAATCAAACAGAAAAGTGGGACATAATTTCTAACAAAGCCACACAATATTCTGTGCCTGTGCATCGATGTCCAAAGAGTTGCATTTCTGCAAAGAGAGAAAACATTATGAATTAAGTACTCTCACTATCATGTTTATGTAAATACAAAATTTCCCTTTTTTTTTTTTTTTACAAATGATGCCCGTGGATATGGCATCCTTTATTTAACTTTACAAGTGCCAACGTCAACTGGCGTTTACTATTAAGGACAGTAAAATGTAGAAAGAAGTTATTAGGCTACAGGAGCTGTCAGTTTCTTTGACAATTCCAAAAATGCCAGATGCGTTCATAATAATAAATACTCTAGTTATGCATGATGCCTTCAACCTCTGAGATAACGATGCTGGAAATCACCACAGATGGCATCTTGAAATGGGATAAACATTGTGCAAGTGGTGAGAAGGCCAGGGTGAAAAGCAGTTATATTTCCACAGGCATTGGGTGAGAAATTTCCCCAGGTGCGTAATGCTGGCAGAAGGACATTTGGAGCAGAGCACTCCTTCAGGTTGCCTCCAAGGGCTCTGATAGCATGCCACTCACTGCTCCTGCCAGGATCCGTGCCCATACACAGTGTAACGCCATGTACCTGTCACGTTCTCAGAGGGAATCTGATGTATCTACTTGCTGGATGATTTTTTTCTCTATCGTAGAAAAATGCCCACTGCTGAATGTAATCTCTATAAAAAGGGAGACCACAAATCATTAGAAGTGAAGTAAATGAATTTCAGAATAGCTAAGTGACTTACCCAAGGTCATAAGGCCAACAGAGAAAAGAGCTAAAGCACATACTCTGGGCTTTTGGCATCAAGAACATGGTCCTTCCACTCTGTTAGAGTAGCCTATTATATTGTTCACTATCACCACCCATTTGCCTCTCCAAATGAAAGAAAAATAGGAAAGAAATCCAAATGTATTTCAAAATAAAAAATATTTTGTAGTATATAATATGTATAAAACCAAACAGCTGTTTGATTTTTTAATAGGCAAGTTTTTTCTCACTATATTCACAGTGGAAGGGGTAAATGTGATCACATTAAACAAAAAACTTGAATATTCATTTTTTAGCCATTCCAATTCAGATTTTAAATATTGGCTAGGAAGATAGTTTTGAATCCTAGTACGCTCAGTCCCTCTGTCTCTGTGGGGTATTGGTTCCAGGACACCCAAAGATACCAAAATCCTCAGGTGCTGAAGTCGTTTATATAAAATGGCATAGTATTTGCAAATAACCTAAGCACATCCTACCATATACTTTAAATCATCTCTAGATTACTTATTAGATTACCTAATACATGTAAATAGTTGCTGGTGCAGTGGCAAATTTAAGTTTTACTTTTTGGAATTTTTTTTTTCAGAATATTTTCAATTCGCTGTTGGTTAAGTCTGGTGATGCAGAACCCCAGGATACGGAGGGGCAACTGTATATAATTTTGAAATGGAGAAATCATTAGGTCTGTAAATATTGCTTAGGAAAATAGAAGAAGCCACTATATTTAGGGCAGTCCTACTGATTAAACTGCAGTAATGTGTATTTATAATGCTAGGAAGAGACATTGACAGTATCTAGTAAATAAACTAGGTTACTTATAAACAGTGGACATGTGACAAATCTTGGGGAGACACAGTTATTCTAAGTGCCCCAAGAGTTCATGTCCTCTATAGAGCCTTAGTAAGTTGCTAAATATAACATCAGGATTAGAAAATAAAATTGTCCCTCATCATGAATAATCAAGAGGTACCAAATCTTTAACTAAAGGGCAATTACTTTAAAATAGAGTTATTGTGAAGGGCCAATGTTTTAACAGAAAATTTGAGTTTGACTAGTTGACATTATTTGTTTAAATTCCTGAAAATACCTTTTTCTCTAATTTCCTACTTTTAAAGATGAATGAGTTTGCTTTACCTCCATCTATGTTCTATTTCATTATGAAAAATGCAAAATGGAAATTGTGTGTGTGTGTGTGTGTGTGTGTGTGTATGTGTGTGTGTGTGTTGAAACATAAAATAGTAATTAGACACTGACTGGGCAGCAGAAAGGTTAGATGTTCAATCTGTGCTATTTTAAGATGTGGGAACAACTGCTTTCTCTGTGTTGATGTCCTCTGAAATCCCAGCTAGTGTGAGGAGAATTTCCAATTGAACATGCGAGAGCTACTAACGTTTTTGAAGCTCTCCTTCTTAAATGGGCCCTGTGTTTAGGAATCAGTTTATAGTTTCAGGACGCTCCTGGGCATTTATATTTGGAATACTGCCTTTGATGGAAAGGTGAGGCCTCCCGTTAGTGTGCACAGAGCAACCCCTTCTGTAAGAATAGACATAGAACAGCTTGTCTGCTGACAAGAGTGGTGTTAAAATTATACTCTGGTTGTAACAGGAGGGCCCAAGAAGTTTACTTGAGGTTGACAATATAAGTTTATAAGTTGGATAAGTTCACATTTCTGTTTACCTAATTCTAAAGAGTAATTTTTCACCAGGATTAGAGTATTTGATTGTCAATCAAGCCAAATATATTAGACTTGCCAACGACCACTTTCATTATATCATATTACTGTATTTAGGGATATAGAGATCTATAATTAACAAAAATAAATGATGATTTGAGGTAAACTCAAGTTATCAGATATATTGCCTTTTTTGTTAAGAAATCTGGTAGGTAAACTACCATTCTGTTCTTGAACCTTTCTTAGAAATGTATTCTATAGCATGTAAATTATGACAGCTCATGTCAGTGGAGATACAGACAATTTTTAATTCAAATTTAAATACTGTAGAACACTATTCTGTGTAATTGTACAAGTCTTTTGGGCAAGGATGTATCATTTAAAACATTCTATAAACTGCTTCTTGGTTGATTTCATAATTTCCGTTTAAGAGTCACAATCTGTTAACTTAGACAAAATATAATAAATGTCATACAAAATGTTACTGATGGATGTATTGTCTGAATTTAAATATAATTTTAGAACTGAAATAAATACGACCTTAACAAGGCAGGTAGATCACTAATACCATCAAGGAAATAGGTGGATGAAGTGAATGTAGCTTCAAAAATGTCAAACCATAAATTCTATAGTAATTTTAACAAGGACAGCAGGTCAAATGTGAAAGGAACTAATTGCTTATGTGGTTATATGTCGTTCTAGGAAGAAAATAAAACTTCAAGTTGTAATTGCTGATCATTATGACTTCCATGAATCTCATGATTTTTGAATGAAAGTCTTGACTATGAAAGCTTTTGCCTTGCTTCTTTTTTTTCAAATGCGTAAATTGATTCACACGTTAATTTAGTAAATATTTATTGTGTTA
Source organism: Phocoena sinus (assembly GCF_008692025.1). Taxonomy (NCBI): domain Eukaryota; kingdom Metazoa; phylum Chordata; class Mammalia; order Artiodactyla; family Phocoenidae; genus Phocoena; species Phocoena sinus. The sequence continues at coordinate 25,258,660 of NC_045769.1, forward strand.
CAATATGTAAGGTACTGGGCCAACCGTGGTTACAGTTTATAAAAAGTAAAAACATAAATGCAGCACAGGAAAAGAAGATTTGAGAATAAAAGTTTGGATGGTTAAGCATGAAGATTCTATTTCACTTGTATTAATACTGTTCTATAAACGCAACTGTGAGATTTTGTAATTTAAGGTCAGGAGGCCCCGTACCTTGAACGATAAGCATATGATTCAGACACAAGTGACTGACTACAGGATGTTTCACCAGCAAAAGTAATTACTAATTCTATTCCCATTAGAAGAGAAATATAAATTAGTTAATGATTTTCTTTCCTTATCATTTTTAATTTAATGATCCTGAAAATGTTAGATAGCTGTTTGCTCTTAGAATTACAGAAAAGTCAAAGAGTGCATTTTTTCAAAAACTTTAATGGATTTTTAAGTCACTGTGTCATGAAAGGTTAGCAAATTTCTATGGTCATTCTAATTAAAGTGCAAAAAATGCTTTTTGAATAGATGTCAGATAAATAGTTTTAGAAATACTCTTTTACAAATTACTTTTGTCAGATACATAGTAACTTAAATTTATAATGTATAGACACTTGAAGAAAATCTATTATGCCTCTGTAATATCATTTGTGACAGTGGACTCCAGGTAATTTTCCTAATTCTTCTGTGCTAAGGGCACAAATGAAATATAAAAGAAATGCCAATGAGATAGCACATTTAACCCAGTCATTAGGCATTCTCTTTATACCTTGTTTTTATCAAAATGGTTAAACTACCTTAGATAAAACCTTTTGTCCAGAAGACTTGGGTCAGATGATGATCAACAATATCATATTAGAAAGATAATGACATAATTTAGTTTAAAAGAAAACAGAAATAAAGTTTATAATGTTATTTTTTTAACCTTGAAAGTGACTGTATATTAAAAGACATTAATATGACCTCTCCATTTTAAAGTTCATTATGCTTATTAGAAGAAATTCATAGATAAGAGGTATTTTTAAGGAACAAGGATGGGTCAGACAAGTAAAAGATGATTCTCCCCACTATTTATCTTCAAGTTGAGGCAGGCACAAGGATGGAAGTCCCTCTGCGTCTAAATCAGAGGAGCAGGCACAGGAAAAATAAATGGATACGAGCCATATTTTGCAGATCTGCTTTCATATTCTTGCTTTTGATTTTTCAATTTGTGAGGACTACTTTAGTTATGGATTTTTTTTAAATTATGCTTTGTGATCTTACAGCCAGATGAAAATAGCCCTTCATATGCATCATTATAAAGATAAAATCCTATTGCCTAATTTATTTATATTCTTACTAAGCTAAATATCTATGAACCTCTAGCAGCATCTAGGAATCATTCATTTTTGGAATGGTTTAACATAAGGTAAGTATGGGCATACTTTCATTTAATTAAGTCCACATTTGATTACACAATTGTACATGGGTGTGTGAATATAAGACTGGTAAAGCATACTGTTTATAGTGTATACTTAGTATAATTTTTTCTTTAAATTTTTCATCCATTTTATTAATACAGTCTTACTTATATTCATCATAATATTTGAAAGCTTTAAACTTAGATAATGTTTGTATAATATCAAGTATATTTTGTATATATATTATTATAATTTATGAATATTAAGTATATGTAATTACGGGGTATGTAATATATATTGCTGATGATATATCAGCATTATAATTATTTAAATTATTGCTGAATCCCCAAGGTAAGTATTCTAGTAGCTTGATAGATTTGGCTAAGCAAATTACTTCTATAAGTTTTGTTAACAAGGCCAAATGAATAAAATTGTAAATTATGAAGAAATTTTAACTTCAAAGAACGAATACCACTGGCATGTTGATTCATGTTAAAAAATAGCTTCTTGAAATTATTATAAGAAATAACTCAATCCATAGTTCTTTTGACCTAATGTAACATGTTAAGCAGTCTTTTTCACATTTTCAAAAGTTGATTGAATGACATATCTATGAAGTTCAGAAAAGTGATATGATCTGATTGTCATTTTAAAAGGATCATTCTGTATATTATTATTATACCATTCTTCTGAAGACTATAAATTCTTAAGTGGATTACCTAAGCTTGTGTGTAGATGACAGACTTCGGGTAAAAAAGGTAGAAATAAGGAATCCGGTTAGAAACTTACTGTAATAATAAGAGATGAGGACAACTTGGACCAGGATGATAGCAGTGAAAATACTAGTGAAAGTTGTTGATTTGGGGCTACATTTTGAAGGGAAGGGATTTTCTGATGAACTAAGTGTGGAGTATGGAAGATGGTAGTCCAGGATGCTCTCAAGTTTGTTTGCTTACACCTGGAAGAATAAATTTATCAATTACCAAATAGAGAAGATTGGTGCGGCTCAGATTTGGAAAGGAGAATCAGGAATTCAATTTCGGACTTGTTAAGTCTGAGATCCTATTAGACAAAATTACTTAGGGGGCAGTTGGATGCATAGATCTAACGTTCAAGTGAAAGGTGTGGGATAGACATATATTTTGTCAGTCATCTGTGTGTAGTGATTTTAAGGCATGAAACTTGGTGAGAACGTCTTAGTGAGTGCAGGCAAAGGAGTCTAATGACTGACCTTAGGCATGGCAGCAGTAGGGAGGGGAGGTAAGAACACTAAAGGAGAGTAAATAAGTGACTAGTTAGTGAGGTAGTTATGAGAAGAACAAGACACAATAGTAGTGCTTTTTTTCCCTTCCAGTTTTGTTGAGATATAATTGACATATAGCACTATATAAGTTTATAGTGTATGGCATAATGACTTGATTTACATACATGGTGAACTGATTATCAAAATAAGTTTAGTGAACATTCATCAACTCACATATCTACAAAATTAAGGAAATATAAAAAGAAAGATAGTAGTATTTTTAAAACCAAAAGAATACTGAAGAAATGTGTCAATTACTTATGAGAAATCAAATAGGGTGAGCTGGAGAGAAAACATATACAAACAAAACAATAGGCTTAGCAATGTGAAGGTCATTGTTGACCCTGACAAGAGTTGTTTTATGGCAAGGGTAAAAAGCTTGTTATATATACACAAAGACTTTTTCATAAAATATATATTCTTGTACATATATATATGTGCTTATATATGGAATACGTGTTTGTGTATGTAAACAGCAGGCAATGTAATGTATTGCTACAGTGATGTTAAGTAAAAAAGGTTTGAAAATCATTGTTTGAGAGGGCTTTTATGTTCTTTTACCATCCTTTCCCTTGTTTTACTAATATTGAGCTTCCATTAGTTCTTATGAAAGCTCATTAGCCTGTGCTCTATGCTTAGAAATATATAAAAATGTTCATTCTCTGTGGTAGAGTAGCCAAGAGAAAAGTGTTCTGGTTGTGGAGTGACAGTAGAAGAAACTGGAAAAGTAGACTTATGCAAGTCTACAAAACACAATTTCTTAGAAATTGCCTGATTTCTAAGAGAAAAATGACCCGATCAGATTTTTGTTTCAGAAGACATTGCTAAGGAGAGGATTCATAGGCTTGGGGAAATATTAGGAATGAAATTTAGAAGACACTTACAGTGGTCCAAGGAAATGTTAATGAGAGCCTAATTTAAAGGAGGCACTTTGAGAATGGAGAGGAAGCAATTGACTCAGGGCCATTATGAAAATATAAAATATTTGAAAATTATTTATTCATCAGTAATGTTCCAGTGCTTGTGATATTTAGTGAACAAAACAGAATCAAACCTGTGCCCTCTTGGATATTATATTATATTCTAGTAAATGCAGACAGACAATAAACAGTAAAAAAGTAAATTAAGCACCATTTAAAGACCAGCTTTGCTGTATCAACAAATTTGTGTAATAACTAACAGATGATTAAACAGGAAAACAACATCGGATGTATATTATAAAGTTACTGAATACCAGGCTATGAACTATTTGGGAGGGAAAGTATAAGGCATTTGAAGAGACATGCTTAAGGTAGATCTGTTTAGAAAGCAGTATTAGGAAAAATAATTGAGTAGGTGAGTTAAAATTATATCAAAGAGGACTATGAATGACACACACTTTTTATTTCTTGAGATGATTAGGGTCCTATTGGATTTTTGATTAGATGAATTAAATGATCAGTATGGCATTTGAGAGAGATAATTAAGTGCTGAACAGCGTGGAGTACGTTAACTCAATAAAGCAGTGATTCCAACATGTGAACAATACAGTCATTCAATGTCGTTATCTAGGGTTAAAAGAAGTCATTCAGTAAACACTACTTGTTTTTCTTCCCATTGTTTCTCTCAGCTGTCTTGTGTGTGTGTGTACATAATTACCTCCCCTCCCCCGCTCCCGTTACCTTCCATCTCTAATATTCACTAATTCTAAACCAGGATTCTGCACACTGTCTCTTAATTGTCAATGCAGTAGACTTCTAAGGGTACATGGAGCTTGACTTAGGGGAGTGGTCCTATTACAAAGCAGAAGAAAATGATGCAATCTGGGGTGCATTATGTCAGAGTCTTTTAAGGAATATTGACTTTTTTTTTTTTTTTTTTTTTTTGCGGTACACGGGCCTCTCATTGTTGTGGCCTCTCCCGTTGCGGAGCACAGGCTCCGGACGCGCAGGCTCAGCGGCCATGGCTCACGGGCCTAGCCGCTCCGCGGCCTGTGAGATCTTCCCGGACCGGGGCACGAACCCGTGTTCCCTGAATCGGCAGGCAGACTCTCAACCACTGCGCCACCAGGGAAGCCCGACTTTTTTTTTTTTTTTTTAACATCTTTATTGGAGTATAATTGCTTTACCATGGTGTGTCAGTTTCGGCTTTATAACAAAGTGAATCAGCTATACATATACATATATCCCCATATCCCCTCTCTCTTGCCTCTTCCTCTCACCCTCCCTATCCCACCCCTCTAGGTGGTCACAAAGCACCGAGCTGATCTCCCTGTGCTATGCGGCTGCTTCCCACTAGCTATTTTACATTTGGTAGTGTATGTATGTCCATGCCACTCTCTCACTTCGACCCATTTTACCCTTCGCCCTCCCCATGTCCTCAAGTCCATTCTCTACATCTGCAAGGAATATTGACATTTTAAAACCAAGAAAACATGTTCAAAAAATAAGTTGAAGACTCAAAGCAAAGAATTCAGAGTTTAAAGATGCACAAAGATGGTAATGGAATTGGAAATGGTATGGAACAAGTGAAAAAGGTGTAGAGTAATTATGTAGAACACCCATAGTGCATCTCCGTTTCAAGTATATCAGATGTACATGAGCGACAAGCCCATCTGTCTTCTATGTACAGAGATTGGGTAGGTTTAAGCTTAAGATTCTGGCAGCATGTTGAGCCCCTAAAAGTAATGGGACAGTCTTACTGAGTAGCTGTTATGGGATTAAAATAAGAATGTGGGTTAAGACTTTTTAATTTAATATTACAGCCTTCTTTTGTTTATATACTATGATAAAATTTAATTACAGCAGGACCTTCTCCAAGATGCCATAACTAAACTTCTAAGATTCTTACTAACTTTTTATTTCTATTTGTTTGACTTCTATTTTTATTCTCATGCCTTTTGTATTTCTTTTAGTCTCTTTTAAAAAATCGATGAGTACATGTTTATTGTTTCTTCTGAACTTCTTGAATTTCTAGTTCGAAATATAGGTTTAACATGATTATTTTCTAGGTTTCCTTCCTCATTTGTTTTTATTTCAACAAATGCCTATGGAACGCCTTCCATGTCTACATATTATTCTTGCTGTTGAAATTATAGTAATAAACAAAAATGGAAAAAAAATACCCTGCTCTTGTGGAGCATTTTAGTGAGAAGATAGTATAGGAGCTAAGGAAAATGTCAAGAAAAAGATGGGAACTGGTTGGGTGGGGTTTGCAATTTTAGAAACAATGAATAAGGAAAGTCAGATTAAAAGGGTATATTTGAATTAAGACCTGAAAAAGCAAGAGAGAGGGCATACAGATATCTGCAAAGAATAGGTTCCAGGCTGAGGGAACAGAAAGTATGAATGCTCACTAAGACATAATCTCAAAAGACTTCATGACCCTTTGCAGTAAAATTAGAAGCATGTTTGTCTTCTATGTTTTATATAACTTGAACTAGTAAACATATTCAATTTACAGAAAAATTATTAATAGGATTTAATTCTCCCATCCTTAGATTCTTTTAACTGACACATAATTTGTTCTCTATGATTTAGATTTCTTTGTTTTTCTTCAAGTTTTATTGAAATATAATTGACATACATCACTGTAAAAGTTTAAGGTGTACAGCATAATGATTTGACTTATATATATCATGAAATGATTATTACAGTAAGTTTAGTGTATATCCATCACCAAATATAGATACAAAATATAGATACTAATTCTATTTAAAGAAATTTTTAAAAAAATTCTTGTGATGAAACCTCTTAGGATTTATTCTCTTAACTTTCATGTACAACATATAGCAGTGTTAATTATATTTATCATATTGTACATTACATCTGTAGTACTTATTTATCTTATAACTGAAAGCCTGTACCTTTTGACTGCCTTTTTCCAATTCCCCTCTCCTCATCCCTGCCTCTGGTAACCACAAATCTGTTCTCCTTTTCTGTGAGTTTGTTTGTTGGTTTTTGAAGTATAATTGACCTACAATGCTATTGTATGTTAGTTCCTGTTACACAGCACAGTGATTTGGTATTTCCATACATTTCAAAATGATCAGCACAATAAGTCTAGTTATGAAATGCACCATACAAAGATATTACATAGTATTGACTGTACTCCCCATGCTCTCCATTTCTTACCCGTGACATTTATTTTGCAGCTGGAAGTTTCTACCTCTTAATCTCCCTTACCTATTTTTTCTTTCCTCCATCACCCTCCCCTCTTACAACCACCTGTTTGTTCTCTGTATCTATAACTGTTTCCCTTTTGTTATGTTTGTTCATTTGTTTTTATTTTGTTTGGATTCTACATATAAGTGAAACATACAGCATTTGTCTTTCTCTGTCTGACTTATTTATCTTAGCATAATACCTCCTATATTCATCTATGTTTATCACAAGTTGCAAGATTTCATTTTGTTTTTAAGGCTGAGTAATATTACATTATAGATATGTTATATATATTGATATATATATATATATCAATATATATAAACATCTTTATCAATTCATTTGTTGATGGGCACTTAAGTTGCTTCCATATCTTAGCAACTGTAAACAATGCTGTAATGAACATTGGGGTGCATATATCTTTCCTAATCAGTGTTTTTGTATTCTTCAGATAAATACCCAAGAGTGGAATTGCTGGATCTTATGGTAGTTCTATTTTTAATTTTTTGAGGAATCTCCATACTGTTTTTCACATTGGCTGTATCAATTTCCATTCCCACCAACAGTGCACAAGTGTTTATTTTTTTCCACATCCTCGCCAGCATTTATTATTTTTTGTCTTTTTGATAATAACCATCCTCACAGGTGTGCAATGATATCTCATTGTGGTTTTGATTTGCATTCTTCTGATGATTAGTGATGTTGAGCACCTTTTCATGTGCCTGTTGGGCATCTGTGTATCTTCTTTGGGAAAATGTATATTCAGATCCTCTGCCCTTTTAACTGAGTTGTTTATTTTTTGATATTGAGTTGTATGTGTTCTTTGTATATTTTGGTTATTAACCCCTTATGGATATATCATTTGCAAATATCTTCTCCCATTCCATAGGTGACCTTTCCGTTTTGCTCATAGTTTCCTTCTTTGTGCAAAAGCTTTTTAGTTTGATGTAGTTTCATTTGTTTATTTTTGCTTTTGTTTCCCTTGCCTGAGGAGACATACCCCCAAAATTATTACAAAGACCCATGTCAAAGAGCTTACTGCCTATGTTTTCTCCTAGAACTTTTAGAGCTTCAGAACTTATATTTCTGGATTAAGTGTTTAATCCATTAAAATTTTTTTTTGTACATAGTGTGAGAGTAGTCCAGTTTAATTCTTTTGCATGTGCCTGTTTTCTTTTACAGAATTTTTTATCGAAAAAAGTATTAATAGTATTTAATTCTCCCCATTATTAGATTCTTCTAACTCGCAATAGTTTGTTCTCTATAATTAACCTTTCTTAAAGACCTGAAAGATAAATTTCAATGTCAAAGTACCAACATGAACCTTAAAGACTTATTTCATCAAGAACCATTTTTGAAATACTGTTACTTCCTGTGTAAGGTTTACTGAAGATGATGAAATTCACTCTGGACATGAAAAAAAAAAAATCATAGCAATTTATACTTTCTCTAAAGATCTTCCAAAAAAAAAATCATAGCAGTTTATTTTCTCTAAAGATCTTCCATTATTCTTTGTTCTATCTGTCTTTTTTTGTGTGTGTGTGCGTGTGTTACATGGGGCTTTCACTGTTGTGGCCTTTCCCGTTGCGGAGCACAGGCTCCGGACGCGCAGGCTCAGTGGCCATGGCTCACGGGCCCAGCCGCTCCACGGCATGTGGGATCTTCCCGGACTCGGGTACGAACCCGTGTCCCTTGCATCGGCAGGCAGACTCTCAACCACTGCGCCACCACGGAAGCCCTATCTGTCCTCTTTAATAGGTATAATTTCAGAATAGATTTTCTTCACTATTGCTAAAGATCCAGCTTTTCTGGTGAAAGCTTCAGAGATTTTTTTTATTGACTTTCAGGCCTGGGAGAGGAAATGTTAACCTTTTGGCCTCTCTCTGGTAAAAGACGTGAGTTTCATTTTTTTTTTATTTGTCGTAACAAATTATAATCTGTGGTATGGCTCCCCTGGAAGATTACATCCAGATTGAGATGAAGAGTTGTTTAAGGCCTCATTACCTTTGAAGGAGTTTTAATTTTAAATATCTCTTTAATAAGGAAGGTATACATGCAGTGATAGTTTTTTTAAAAGATTAATTAAAAAGAATAAAATATATGAAAATATATATTCAACTCATCTAAATTGATATTGATAAAGTAGAATTAATCCATTCACTTTATTCATTTTGTTTTTAGAAATAAAATAAATGAACTTTTTATTCTTTAAGAAAGGGAAATAGGATAACACTATTATTGTTATTCTAATTTTATTCTAATTTTGTTTACTTTTTCTCAGAGTTTGTCCTCCATAGTAGAAAAATAAGTAAGATATAGTGTTATGGTTAGTTTTTTCAGCTTAATCCAATTGGAAAAGTAAAATCTTCACTATAACATGTATAAATATTAACTATTGGTTGTAAGACTGGGTTGATGAAATTGCACAGATCAATCATAGAGGTTGTTAATGCAAATGAAACATAGATATGAGACTAGTAAAACTCCATGCTCTTGAAAAGCAGGTATTATAGGCAGAAGCGTAGTGAAGTCCTGAAAATATTATGCATACATGGACACATTTAGAAAATTTTGGTTAGACAGACATTATAAATAGCTGCAAGTTCCTCTTGGGTGAGATGGCCATTTTGGAGAAGGTTTACAATCTTGATTTAGGGTTCAGGAACTTAGGTTGGACAAAAGAGCAAAAAGGAGGAAATTCACACATGATGACAGAGTAAATGTAGAAAATAGATTCTCAGGGCACACTTTCATAGTCAGCGTTTTTAGGAAAGTTAGATGGGAATGCTAGATGTTGGAGAAACAACTAGACATGCCCAGTTTCAGAGTGTAAGTAGCTATTACAATATTAAAACTAGAGAGAAAAAGAAGAGAATTGATTAATTAAGGAAATGAACACTGGCCTCGGGTCTTAGGAATAAAGCTAAAACAGGAAGAATGTGAGGGCAGACGAGATGAATGGGAAGGTTACAGGGATCAGGTATCCAGAGTATGCTGCTATTGGATGCAAGTGCTTAATAATAATAATAGAGTGAAGGGGAACTGAGAAACTTGGAATAGACTAGGCTCTAATATTGAAAAACAATTATGTTTATAGTTTGCTCTTCCCGAAAGCAGAATTTAGGGCCAATGAGTATTGATTTTAAAAAGACATAATTTAGTTCCAATTTTGAACTAATTTCCTCTATTTAAGGCTATATAAAATTTGAATTAGACCTTACCAGGGAGTGAGTCCCTCATCAATAGAGTTATGTAAATAGGTTGAATGATCACTTAAGTGATAGTGTATTGAGATTTTCTATAATGTATAGAAGTCACCAAGAAATTATATTGCAAAAACTTCCAACTTTTTAAAGAATAGTGGGCTTTTGTGGGGCAGGATGGAGAAGGGGGTAATCAGCAGGGATTAGAACTCAACACAAAGATAAGATTGTGGGTAATAAATGTGGTTTAAGTGAAATTAATATAAATTGCATATGAATTCAGTTGATTCAGCATTTTCTGTCAGTCTCTTCAGTTGTTGGAGTTGGTACCTGAGTGTAGCAGTTATAAGCCCTGACATGGAGTCAGGTTGGCTACATTTGAACAGTTTTAAGAACTTCAGATTCTCAACCTTGTTACCTTGACAAGAATTTTAGTTATGATACACTTTAAATAAAATGATTACACTACCACATTAACACTGAATACATTTCTCTAGGGTTCGTTTATCTTACAATTTTTAAATATTAAGAGCATTGCCATACCTCTTTTTTATGTGAATAATTTTAATATCCATTTTCTCAAAGAAATGAGAATAAACCTCACTGTAGATAAATCACGTTTCAGTAATTGACAAAACAATCACATTCATTATCGTTTTATTTGAGTTATCAATTGAGCTATCTCTATAGTTAATTAACCAATTCAGTGAATATTTTGGGGGTATCAACTGTATACATGCTTGAGGGCTAGACATAGTAGAAGGATAAAAAGATATAGAAGACACTGCCAGTGAGCAGCCCAGAGGTTAATAGAGAAGACAGGCATATATATAGATTATATGCATACCATATGTGGCAAGGTTTCTAATAGTTTCTTTTTTCTTTTGAATGGAAAACAGAAGAAAAAAAGAATATTCCACAATTTAAGTAGCATTTTGTGAATTACCTACTATTAAGGAATTTTTGATAGGTAGAATTGGAAAGAGAAACATTCCAGGAAGAGAAGAAAGCAGTCACTGTCTTGGGTATGAGTGAGGTCTTGATCCTGAAATTTGAGTGGTCTGGTGGATCTTCCTAAGAATCAGATTTAGCTACTGAGTGTAATGAATGGCAAGAGGAAGGTAGAAAAATTATTATGAAATGCAAATATTTTTAGTTGTTTTTTGAAGGTGAAAATATGTTTAGTGTTTTTTTATAATGTAAGTAATTATGCTCGCGTGAAAGCAAAACAGTATGGTCATCTGTAGGTAGAAATATAGCTCTCCTCTCTAATCTTTCTTTCCGCTCTCATCCCCATCCCTTTCATCCTACCAGACTCTGAGTCAGTCAGTGATAACACTTTCTTGTAAAGTCCTCCTGACTTTAAAAAATAAACAGATAATAAACATGTATATTAACACAAATAGAATCATTCAATCCGTAATACTGTGCCACAATTTTTTTGTTTAATTAGTATACCATGGACATTTCACATATTAGGACTTATGTCTATATGTTCTCCTTTTATGTGATTGTCTGATATTCCATTGTGTAAATATACTATAATTTGATTTGACCAATCCTTAATAGATATGCATTTAACTAGTTTCCAATTTTTCACTGTTACAAATATGACTACCATGAAGTCCCATTGTTAACTACATTTTATTTAATTAGGTTAAATTCTTAAAAGGGCAGTCTCATCATGAAGGGGTTATACACATTTTAAACCTGGATATATATTGTATATTGCCTTTCAAAAAGTTTTATAAATCTGTGCTTCTAACACAATACATGAGAGTGCCTGTGTTGCCACACCCTGGCCGAAATCACAATAACAACCATTTCAGCACTTACCAACATAATAAATAAAAAATAATGTATCTTAAATTTATGAATATTTGATTATCAGTGAGGTTAAACATTATTTTATTTGGATATTGCTTTCATTGAAAACTGCTTATTTATGTCTTTGGGGCATTTATTGTTCTGTAGGGTATTCATTGTTCATCTTAGAGTTCCTTAAGATTATCAACGCCCTATATATTGTATCATATGTGTTGCAAATATTTTTTTCTTGCTTTGAATATAACTTTGTTATGCTGTCTTTTATTCGTACAGAAATTTGTGATATTAAGTAGTAATTTTTGTCAGTCATTTTGCATGTGGCTACAGAGGGTAAAGAAAGTAGATAAGAATACAGAATCTTGGACCAGAAAGCTTGGGTTAAGATATTAGCCCTACCATGATTTAATATCCCTGTGCCTTAGGTCTGTACCTCTCATTAATAGTTCCTTTCTCATAGAAGGGTAATGGGTACACATAAATCAACAGAGGTAAAAGTACTTAAGAGAGTGCCTGTTAAAATTAAGTACTCAATGAATCTTAGTTCTTCTTGTTATTATAGTTCACATAAATATTTTTTTCCCTTAGTTTATTGGTTAAAGCATCCAGAACAGGGGAAATGGTTAGAATGAGAGTGGCAATTTTTTTTTGTTGTTACTGTCACTAATGGAAACTGTCTTTAAGTTCTAAATGTTAAGAAAAATTTGAATTTTCTGAAACCATGGATGATTTTAATTTTGTTTTTGAAAGAGTCATTTGTTTCTGTTACTACAGTGATGCATACTTTTGTCATAAATTTAGTAAATTCAGAAAGTTATGATGCAAATATAAATATCACCTGTTATCATAACCCCAAATAATGAACATTTAAATTTTGGTGGTTATCTTCACGTCTTCATTTCCTGCACAAATTAGTATTTTATTTAAAAATACAAAATCAGATTTTGCATTCTTTTTATAATTGATTAATAATAGCAATATTATTGTACCTGTAATCATAGCAATATTTCTGAATAAGAAATTTCAATGGAGGAGGGATCATGATCAGATATATTCTTAGAAAAACTTCAGTAGTATGTTTGAATGATGGATTATAGTAAGGAAGAGTTGATAGGAAAAAAGCTTACATAGAAAGTGTATCAACTTATATTAGGCTTCTGCTAGTCACCGAAAAAGAAAAAAAAAACACCATAAATTAACTGTGGTTTAAAGAAGATAAAAATATATTTCTTCCTCAAGTAAAAGAAATCTGGAGGTTAGTCATTTTATAGCTGAGATGGCTCTCTGAGCATTATGATCCCACAGTTCTTCGATCTATAATAGTTCCTCCTCCATCCTGAGCATTTGAATTCTGCCATAGTCCAATGTGGCTGCTTGAGCTCTAGCTACCACATCATAATTCTAGCCAACAGGAGAGAGGAACATAAAAAAAAAAAAAAAATATATATATATATATATACTCTTCCTTAAATGTACTCTTCCTAAAAGTTGTACACACTACATCCACCTATATCCTATTGTCCAAAGTTATTCACTATGAACACATTTAGCTAAAGGGAGGTTAACAAATTTATAATCAGTGACTCCATAATTAAGAAAGAATGGGAGAACAAAGTATGACTCTTGGACTAAGTAGGCTTTTCAGTGGTTAAGATTTGGAATAAATAGGACTTGAACTGGAACAGTAAAAGCAGAAAGAAGGGAATGGATACAAATTTATCAAAAATTTCTTTTTCACTTAAACTCCAATATTTGTTCTTGGCACCATAGGAAAACATTTAAAAAACTGAGTTATAACTTACATAGAGGAAAGTGCATCAGTGTTCCATCTAATGCTTAATGTTGTTTATATATGTATATATGTGAAGATGTGCAATATTTCCATCACTTCCAGAAGGTTCCCTCATGCCTCTTCCCATTCAATAACTGCTTCCATACAATCCACTATTTAATTTCTATTAATATAGACATATTTTGCCTGTTATTGAACTTCATCTAAATACAATCACAATATGCACACTTTTGTGATGGGTTTCTTTCTCTGAGCACACAGACTCTGAAATTTATCCAGAAAAACAACATATTGATGGGGGAAAATATCTATTACCTGAAAAGAATAAACTTTAACTGTTTTATGTTATCTGGTAAAATTTCCAAATGAACAGGACTTCAGCATGCATGCACACATATCTGAAAAAAAATGATGAAAGTGTGCTTCGTTTTTCTTCTCTGCCTTGCCATTCTTTCAGTGAATGTGGTATGCTAAGGTGCGTGACCGTATGTGAGAGAGGGTTAGAGTAAAATAAAGAATTGCTTTAACACCTAAATCCAAAATGCCTACTTGTGTACGTGAGGAATTACACAGAATCAGGAAAATTGGTATTCTTAGGGTGGGTAGAGGATTGGGCAGGTCTGAAAATTGGAATATTTTTGGCAGAATTTAACGCTATTAATTTGTTGACTACATTCCTTAGTCAAAAATGTTATGTCATTGGGGAAACTGAGCAGAAAAAGGCTAATATTGTGAATGTTAAGTGCTTGCGTATTTATCCATTCTTAAATTTATTTTAGAAGCATTTATGTACTCATTTATGTTTCCTCAAAAGTTGCTCATTATTATTCTAACAGGGCAACCAAAGGAATGCATCTAAATGGGAAATGTATAAGAAATAATTAAAATTACCAACAAAACAGAGAAAGCTAAAGACCCTTTGTAATCATCAAAGCATCAGATTGTTCAGTTCTTTAGATTAAAGCAAGTGCTCAGCACTCTTAACATTTCTAAGTAATTAAACGGGTTCTGTAGCTTGGCTACTGTGACTATAATCTTGCTGATATGGATGGTATTTCATTAATGATATCTCAAGGGGAATTTGCAGTAGGTTGAAAATTAATGAAATATTAATAACCAACAACCAAAGAAATGCAGATATGTCTGCTTTAGAAAAGACGTGACCTACATGCTCCTTACGTTAAAATCTTTTTATTTTTTTTATTTGTATTTGCATTTTAAGCATGACAATGTATGCTATAACTTAATGAGTGGGCATTTCATTGGAATTATAGTGTGCATATCATGTAGTCTTTGAAAAACCTTTGTGCAAAACATTATTTGGGTAATTTGACATGTTTGGGTGTTAACAAAATAATTTTTTGCAGTAAAAGAAGTGGTTTGTATTTTCATATAGTATAATATGTGACATACTTCTGTGATCAGAGGAAATAAGCTGAACTGCTTTGAATTCAAGTGAAAAACAGATGTTTCATCTACAGAAGGAGGATGGCTAACCTGCTGAAGAGGATTCTCTGTGATATATGGCAGGGCATGAAATTACTGAGTAGTGAGAAGTCAAATTTTCACTCATAAAAGGGAAGAACTCTACCTACCCTAAGGCATCACTCTATTGTAGAGAAGATCCCTGTCCCTGAAGGGATTATACAGATATAATGTGTTGAGAGTAGCAATACAGAGGTGATACATGGTCAAATGCTAAATTTCACCTAGTTTATTGGAGGAAATATCACCTTCACCAAGTCATTTAAAATTCTTATTTGAAGACATAGTTTTAAGCAATTACATAAGCATTAAAAATGGGCAGAAGAACTGAATAGACATTTTTCCAAAGAGGAAATGCAGATGGCCAACAGGCACATGAAAAGATGCTCAACATTGTTAATCATCAGGGAAATGTATATCAAAACCATAATGAGATATCACCTCACACCTGTCAGAATGGCTATTATCAAAAAGAACACAAATAACAAATGTCCGTGAGGATATGGAGAAAAGGGAACACTGTTGGTGGGAATGTAAATTGGTGCAGCCACTGTGGAAAACAGTATGGAAGTTCCTCAAAACTACCATATGACCCAGCAATTCAACTCCATGATATATATTCAAAACAACCGAAAGCACTAATTCAAAAAGATACATGCTGTTCTCCATCGAAGCAGCCGCATAGCACAGGGAGATCAACTCAGTGCTTTGTGACCACCTAGTGGGGTGGGATAGGGAGGGTGGGAGGGAGGGAGATGCAAGAGGGAAGAGATATGGGGACATATGTATATGTATAGCTGATTCATTTTGTTATAAAGCAGAAACTAACACACCATTGTAAAGCAATTATACTCCAATAAAGATGTTTAAAAAAAAAAAGCTTGGATCAAAACAAACAAAAACAAAACAAAAACAAAAAGATACACGCACCCCAATGTCCATAGCATGTTATTTACAATTTTCAAGATATGGATGCAACCTATATGTCCATCAACAGATGAATGGATAAAGAAGATGTGGTATGAATATGCAACGTAATACTATTCAGCCATAAAAAAGAACAACGTTTTGCCATTTGCAGCAACGCAGATGGACAATGGAGGGCATTATGCTAAGTGAAATAAGTCAAAAAAGGACAAATACTGTATGATACACTTACATGCGGAATCTAAAACATACAGCAAACTAATGAATATAACAAAAAAGAAGCAGACTTACAGATATAGAGAAGAAACTAGTGGTTACTAGTGGCGAAGGCAGAGGGGCAATATAGGGGTGGGAAAGTGGGAGGTACAAACTATTGTGTGTAAGATAGGCTCAAGGATATATTGTACAGCACGAGGAATATAGTCAATATTTCGTAGTAACCATAAATGGAAAGTAACCTTTAAAAATTGTATAACAAACTTTTATAAAATAGGGAAACTATACAAAGTAAATTATGTCTAACTTGTCTTAGGTAATTGTGTGTATGGGGCCATTACCATAAAGTATTAACCTTTATATTGACCTGCTATTTAACATATATGGCTTAGCATGACTGAATTTATTTTTCACTAAGAATGGAGAAAAATAGCTTTTTTGGCGGTACATGGGCCTCTCACTGTTGTGGCCTCTCCCGTTGCGGAGCACAGGCTCCGGACGCGCAGGTTCAGCGGCCATGGCTCACAGGCCCAGCCGCTCCGCGGCATGTGGGATCTTCCCAGACCGGGGCACGAACCCGTGTCCCCTGCATCGGCAGGCAGACTCTCAACCACTGAGCCACCAGGGAAGCCCGAAAAACAGCTTTTGTGATCATTTGAGAATCTATTCTTTTTCTACAAGCTGGTTGGAATTTTTATACTCCTAACTCAGAATATCTTTACACAGGCCCAGATTTTTAGAACAATTAGTGTTTTCAAGAAAGAACAGAAGGAGAAAACCTTTTTTCTGTTTTTTAAACTGACATTTGCATAGTCTTCTATGCAAAGCCATAAATTGGTACACATATAATTCTATTATTAGGCTCACTGCAAAATAATTCATTTTCCCTGTATACATTATATCCATCTGTGTACTTGAATGTTTTAATTTGTGATGTGGAAATGTCCTAACAAACCGAGCATTAATTATAGCAAGATCAAATACAAAGACTTTACAGAAGTACTAATGATGAGAAAGGTTTTATCCTTTTCATATATAATTGTTTTTTCATTTGAGGAAATGTTATTTAGCAAACATGGAATGATATTTTTAGTCTAGAGAGTTAATATATAATTCATTCATGAATAATCATTAAAAGCAATTATTAAAATGTATGTCTAACTTCACAAAGCACAACATTAAAATGTGTGTGCTTATTTAATCCGGTGATTTTTATTTACAGGCCTGCTTCTTGTACCCTCTGCATCTCTTAGTACCATCCTTACTTAGTAGCCTTATTAGTACCTTATCTACCCTTTGGACATTTTTTCTCTCCTTCTCTCTTTCTCTCCATATATTTCTATACAGTGAACACATATAGTCTTATGAATCTGTGTTTACTAGGTTAGTGTTGCCTATAAGAAGAAAAAGTATTAGCCACAGTTGTTAATTAAATTTATGTTCACCATAATGTATTTAGACAGAATTTTAAAAGTTATTTATAACAGAAATGTATATCCTTTGCTTATAAATGTAAACACATTAGAGAGCTTTTGCTTAATTTAGAGTTCCTTAATTCATTTTTAAAATAAGATTTGAAGTGTTGTCCTATACTTACTGCTCAAAATGCCATTTAATATAGATGTAGTACATGAGAATATGTATGGCTCTATGCTCTAATATTTGCACACAATAGAGTCTGAATGACCTATTATTAAAGTTTTTCCTTGTTGTCAAGGTATTGCTTTTGTAAAAGGCCCTTTAAAAAGGATATCGTAAAGGAGTAGTGTCAGATTGATTAATCCATTGGCACAGATCAAATTATTTGATTATTTACCGGAAAACATGGGCCCAGTGAATAGGAGTTAACTCAAATATCTTTTGATATCTTAAAGTATTCTGAACTGACACCTTTTACCTCCTATGTTGTGTTTTTCTTCTTTCTCCCGATTTTATGCTCCTTGGTAGCCTGACTTTCTACAATGTTTTCAGTAGAAGTTATTTACTTCCTGTGCGATGCTACTAAAATATGCAGCCATGATGATAGCACGTGATGATAGCCATGATGATGTGATATTAGACTTATGTTTCCACACTAAGTTGTGAATTCTTAAAAATTAGTTCAGGTCTTAAATAAATTTGTGTCAGGGCCCAGCACCATGCTTGCTACATGACAGAAACTAATAGTTGCTTGTTTTCGAATGAACGAGTAATTGAACTCCCTTCTAACTGATCCAGATAATGAGAAATCAACCTAGAGCAGGTGCTCTTCATCAAAACCTAATATTCTGTATTTCACAAGTTATAGACTCAAAGAGTCTCATTGATATCTCTGAAATTCACAGAAGTAGGGACTGAAAATATGTTTTTATCTTGTTTTGTTTTGGTAAAGCAGCATTGCTTGTAATAAAAATTTACCTGTAAGTTTTAAGGTGCCCCTTTGCACCTTGTGTATTCTGATTTGGAATACCCTATTTTAATTCCATTATTTATGTGCTTCATATATATTGTAATGTTTTATTTATGTGAAGGTTATTACAGTACCATAATAGGTGCTAGTGATTTCTAATTGGTCTATTAGTAATATCACTTGATAGATATTAGAATACTAATCTAATAGTAATTTATTTTCTAAGTCTTTAGAAAT
Source organism: Phocoena sinus (assembly GCF_008692025.1). NCBI lineage: Eukaryota > Metazoa > Chordata > Mammalia > Artiodactyla > Phocoenidae > Phocoena > Phocoena sinus. Next base: position 25,277,548 of record NC_045769.1, read on the forward strand.
CTTCCCTTTAATTCAGCAGTATATTTTCTAATCCTATTTTTAAAATAATATGAATACCACAATAAGGGACTTGGTTTTGAAATAATAGGCCATATCAGTAGCAAAATATCACTTAAGTAGAATGTGAGTAGTTGGGACAGTGTATTTCTATATACTGTCACAATTACGTAAAAAAAGAAACTTAAAAGGCATTTTATAATCTTGACGTAACTTCAGGAAAGAATTGCATTTTTTATGGTCACTGGTGCTCGAGGAGTAAAAAGAAAAAAAATGTTTTGTAGTTAATTGGCAGGAACAATGAAATGCATTGAGATAGTATTTATTGAGTTTTATTCCCCAATCTATGGAATGCTAAATGGAATAATTTTTTAATTAAAATTTTAGAAATCTTATTAGAATTGTATACGTAACAATAAAATGAGTGATAGACAGGAAGAAGAAGGAAACAAGTTGGAGAAAGAAACACAAAATGATGGAATGCTACAAAAATCAGATCTCAAGAAAGACAGTGGGCTCTTATTAGTTCTCAAGAAAATTAAAACCAGCAAGCCACCCAGATAAGTCAGTTGGCATCTATAGAAATTTAAGGGTAAAATTAAACAGGATTTTGTGGGGCTACTTTTAGAAGAAACTCCTGTAGAAAGCTTAAAATCATGAAAGAAAGAGGAATACTAAATGTATTAATATAATTTATATATTAATAATATTCTAATAGAAAAATTTAATAAGTGTACTCTAACAGGATATAGAAATGTTCCTTAAATGGAGCTGAGTTTCTTTTTTTTCAATGTTGTATTTTAAGCGATGTGATTTAATTTATACATTATTTTACCTTAGTTTAACAAACATTTATTGAAAATTCTCCTATGTGCCAGGCAATATGCTAGGTACTAGTGTTACTAAAATAACAAATTGGCCTCCACAATCTAATGAAAAAAGTTTGCAGTGGTAGGGAAAAAATATAAACAGACCAGAATGCTACTAGGTGATAAAATGTTGTGTAATTAAATGCAATTAATATGTAAAATGTAATTATTATATAAGATGTAATTATTATAGGATAACAACTGGAAAGATGGATGATACCATACCACGTTACATGAAGTTACATTTGAGCTAAATTTTGCCAGGATGAGGAGGCATGTGGAGAAAGGATTAGTTGTACACTGGAGTAGTTATCATATCACTCTATAGTCAACCTTGTGCCAGCTATTGTTGTAAGCTTACCATATGTCTGACATACATCAGGCAATCTGGCTTCAAGGTCTGGGCTCTTAACCACAGTGCTATACTGTGTTTCATGATAATATAGTGTGTTCTGGCAGGATTGAAGCTATTCAGTGTGACTGGATCAAAGGGTTCATGTAATGGAATGGTTACAAATCAAATGACAAATTGTTAAGACTAGATTCTAAAGTGGCTTATATGCTATGACAGGGATACTTATATTTTATCTTAGAGGAAATGGTAAGTCATTGAATATTTTTATGCAGGGAGCAACATAATGTTTTTATTTTAGAAAAAAAATCAAGACAAGGATCCTGTTTAGGAGTTTATGCAATAGACTCTGAGAAATGAGGAAAATTGGGATTTAGACATGGTGAATGTAATGAACTTGAGACATTGTTTCAGAAACTGGTGGAAAATTGAGTCAGAAAAAAATTGAGAGGTATAGTGGAAAAGGCATGGACCATGACACCAAATAATTTTTTTAAGTATTTATTAATTCAGTCATTCAATATAATTTACATTATGAACTTCTTTCAATACAATATGGGGTTACAATTAGGGTTTCTTTCACCAAAGAACAGCCCAATAGCTGAGCTAGAGAACATATAGGATCAATGAAAAGATAAAAATGATCACTTATGAATATCAGATTTTAAAGATAATTCTGTATTATTTATTCACACAACATCTTCAACATCATTTGTTTCCACGGTGCCATCTAGTCTAAAATGTTCATATGAACAATTTATGCTTCATTTAAAAGGCCTAGACATATTAGAAAAATCCTGAGAGCTAACCATAAAACCATGTTTAGCAATATCCACCCATGGGAACAAGAATGATTTGAGTTCTAAAACCTGAAGAGACACTACCAAATGTAAAATGTATGGCTAGTGGGAAGCTGCTGCATAGCACAGGGAGATCAGCTCGATGCTTTGTGACATCCTAGAGGGGTGGGGTAGGGAAGGTGGGAAGGAAGCTCAAGAAAGAGGGGATATGGGGATATATGTATACATATAGCTGATTCACTTTGTTGTACAGCAGAAACTAACACAACATTGTAAAATAATTATACTCCAATAAAGATATTAAAAACAAAAAACAGTGAGATACCACTTCACACCACTAGAGTGTTTATAATAAAAAAGATAATACCCCCCCCAAAAAATTAAAAAAATAAACCCTGAAGAGAGAAGCATAGTTATAAATCAGCAGTTTCATTAATTTTCTAATTCTTATTGCTTCAAGTCTAAATTTTCTGTGAGATTAAGAGCTACCTATTTTCTAGATACCCTTTATCTTCCTCTCTAGCTTAACCTGCCAACACTTTCCTTGACAGACCGTCCACGCTATAAGCATGTTTCACCTTCCGCTAAAACATACCAGATTCTTTCCGATCTAAAAAAGCCTGGCCTAAAATCTTCAAAGACAGTTGTTAAACAGAGGAAGAGCTGCTATCCAAGAAAACCCCTCATATATTCATATAATCCTGGATATCATAGTAGGGTCTGATAACTTTAAAGAGTAATATGGATCTTGCTCCATTCCTAAACAGAGGTCATGATTGTAAATAATGCCTTTCTTTGAAAAGCAAAGAGTGCTAGTAATTTCCAGAGCAAAGCAGTGGAATTCCTCAATCATAGAGATTGATTATTATGGGATGGAATGAGCACATATAGTACGCAGACTGGAAAACATAATTTTTATGTGAACATTTGTTATGTATAACAATAAACATATTGTTTGTTTTATATATTTTATTGAATTGCACAAAGATTCAATTTAATAGCTGATTTGAAAAAAATAAACTGCTTTATAAAAATAGGTCATATATATAATGGCATTCCATGTGGTTTTTAATATTATGTTTAAAATCTTACCAATTCTGGTATGCCACTATTACAAGTTTATAAACTTTCATTTTAAAACCGTATTTTACCATTTTTGAAATTTATTTTATCTTTATCATTGGGTGGTGTGTATTTATATAATTGTAAATTTTGCCCTTTGAAGATCTGTGTATTTGCAGAAATGTTCAATTCTTACAAATGATTATGAGATGATTTCACTGGATAAAATATGAGTTTCAGGTCCATTTGCCAATTTTCTGCCTGGATTGTTGTTTTTATATAGCTGAATCAAAACCCTTAAAGAATATAGTGAGGAGCAGATATAATAACTTATTAACTACACTGTCTCGTTCTTTATCTACATTGGACAAAATTAACAAGTTTCTGAAAAAAAGTATAGACTCAATTGCCATTTTATACAAGTTATGTTCTGTGGCAGTTCAGATTAATTGTGTTGTTCAAATCACATTGGAATTTAAGAACACTAGAACAGAAAAATAAAAGCCATAGATACTTTTAGGTCAGTGTGTTCATTGTCATAAGTCTGTTGGTATATTTTCAAATTTATATTTGCTTTTATTTGCAAGTTACTGAGGATTTTTATAAGAAGACAAGCTTAGATGATGCTGTTTAAAAACTGTGATTAACATTAGTCACAGAATCAACTAATGCTATATGATATTATAGAGCTCTGTCAATAGACAGGAATAAGCTAGTTATGTTCGTGAAAAAGAAAGAAGTTTAAAGGAGAATAGTAAGCACTAGGAATGATAAGAGATAAGGTCAGAAAAGAGTCCAGGGGAAGATCATAAAGTACCTTTTATGGGTCACGGTAAAAGTTTGCATGTAATTCTAATTACAAGAGGAATCAATAGAAGGGTTTTAAATGAGCATAGTATTATTTCACATTTTAAAAAGAGTTGGAGTCTCTCAATTTATTCCAAGAGAGCATGATGGAAATGGGAAATAATGTAGCCATTTCATAATCTATTTTGGAGATAGAATTAGTAAGACTTGTGGTTGGATTGGGTTACAAATAGAAATGACTTCTTGCTCTTTGTTCTGAGTATGTGGGTGTATGATAGTGCCATTAACTGATAAAATATTAACTAATATGGGAAAGACTGATGGAGAAGTATGTTGGGAGTGGTAGTTAGTTGTGCCTAATAGGCATCCAAATAGTCAGGAACAGGGTGTTCTTTGTTCTTTGAGATACCCTTTTAAACTAAATCACAAAACCTAATTTTGTGGTTTGGTTTAGCATAACGCTTTCTGGTCCCAATATTGCATTTCAGTCATGCCTTATCAAAAAATTTTGTTTTCTTATGAAGTAGATAAAATTATTACAAACCTATTTTGCCTATGCAAAGGCTCATCATCTGAGTATTTTAAGTAGAATACATCCTTTCTTGTCAAGATACTCCACAAAAGATGTTGGACACTAAGTAGTAAGGAGATGCCAATCCAAGATGTTAGAAAGACCCCCAAAAGTTGTGCATTCTTTAGAACCGTTTTATCTTATGGTCAAGACAGATTTTCCAAAGTCTCCCATTGCGAAGCACAGGCTCCGGACGCACAGGCTCAGCGGCCATGGCTCACGGGCCCAGCCGCTCTGCGGCATGTGGGATCTTCCCGGACCGGGGCATGAACCCGTGTCCCCTGCATCGGCAGGCGGACTCTCAACTACTGTGCCACCAGGGAAGCCCGAGAAATATTTTTGACATTTATACTTTACTTAGGTTTTTTGCAAAAATATTGAAAGGTCTTAAGACATTTTAGTAGACATCATAGCAGGAACAAAAAGGGATACCCATAATAGAGCTTTTAAATGTTGTCTACAATGGACTGTCACTAGTATAATTCTCATCAATCTTTATCATTTTAGGTAGAGATACAAAAGGATTTGCCACATGTGTAATTTTTTCCTTACTAATTCTCCTGATATATAAATGTAAAACATTTAGAATGTCTGTTCTATATTCAAAATAATAACTCCCCAATGGCTGCTTATTGGGAAGCTAATCTAGTTAAATACATTCACTGTGTGCTCAAAATTAGTATTTAGGTGCTCAATCATCACCTCCAACAAAACAACCTAAACAAAATTCAGGTTTTTAAAATCAGAAATAAGATGATTTTCTTACCTTGCACTTTCTGTTAATGTTACCACATTTTCCTATTCAGAATCAAACTGTGAGTAAAATTAGAGTCCTTTTCAATTATCTGTCATATTTGGTAACATTTCACATTTGTCCTTTTCTGTCTGTCGTATTTATTATTATAGGTTAAGCCATTGAAGTATAAATACAGGAGTACTGGGTTTGTTTTCTAATTGGATACTTTTTTTTTTTTCCAAAGGAGATGTTGAGGATTGGAGTTTATTAATTTATTTATTTTTGCTGTGTTGGGTCTTCGTTTCTGTGCGAGGGCTTTCTTTAGTTGTGGTAAGTGGGGGCCAGTCTTCATCGCGGTGCACGGGCCTCTCACTATCGCAGCCTCTCTTGTTGCGGAGCACAGGCTCCAGACGCACAGGCTCAGTAGTTGTGGCTCATGGGCCTAGTTGCTCCAAGGCAGGTGGGATCCTCCCAGACGAGGGCTCGAACCCGTGTCCCCTGCATTAGCAGGCAGATTCTCAACCACTGCACCACCAGGGAAGCCCCTAATTGGTTACTTTGATTCTAGTATTGTTCCTCTTTAATTTAAAAGGAACATATCACTGACTCCCCATTTCTCTGTATCTGTCTCTTGGTATCTCTCTGTCTCTCTTTTTCTCTTGCCCCTCTTTGTCTTCTAGCTTGTCTCTCTTCCAACCTATACTTTATAAGTTTTTTAGTTTGGATATTTGGTCAATCATGACTTAACACTATGACATAGCATTGAGAGTGAAGAAGAAACATTGAAAGTATAATGATTATAAGACTTAAAATAAGAAAAAGAAAAGTACAGGGTAGAGAGAGATTAAAATAATGCCAATGTGTTTAAAGTGAAATTGTTGGATAAATGCAATCATCTGATCGTGAAGACAGAGAAAAATTAGTTACCTAGTCCAGGATGGATTCTCTGTGATACCAATCTTAATGTTTTGCTTTGTGATACTGATCTCAGCACTCTGATTTGATTCACTGTTTAAACAGTTCAATTTAGGTATTTTAATTGTGGATCTTTCATTAGCTCTTGCCCCAAAGTCTGATATTACAATTCCTGGAAATTGAAACTTTTCATAACAAAATAAAATTCCATTAAAAATAGAAATATAATATAGAAAACAATTTTTAAATTTCCCATTTATATTATCTCCCATAAAATTCTAAGCAAAGACGGGCTGTATCTAAATGTGTATGTGTTTGGTAATGAGGGGTTGGGAGGTTGAGTGAAAAAGAATTTTGATTAAATCAACATATCTAAACTTTATTTAGTGACTTACATATGTATAGCATTCTGCATAGTTTTGAGGTAATCAAAAGACTACTTAAATTATTAGGGTTATTTAGTTTAAAAGGTGAAGTGGTAACAGAGGGACTCTGGCTCCCTGCCATGGGCCACAGGAGCAAAGCTGGGTGGCGGGGGTGGGGGCAGAAGGTGTCTTTTCTGGGAGTCCTGGGGCCACTGTTGGGGTCCAGCTTCAAGTGTCTATGGAAACATTGGTAGCTGGGATGAGGGCAACCAGGGACCAGTGGGGACTCTCTTGCTGGCCCTGTGGGAGCTGGTCTACAGTGACCCTCCACCCAGCATCAGCCACAAGCTGACATGCCTGGACTTGGTGCACTGCCTGGGCCTGGGCCATGGGTCCGGTCATCTTGTGCTCAGCCCTCTGGGTGCCCAGCTTATGTCCTGGCAGATAGGCAGCTGGTGACACAATCAGGTGTTCCCATCCTAGACGGTTCCTGTGTCAGACTGGAGGAGATGACATTTGGGAAGATGCTGGAGAGCCTCCTGTGGCTACTGACCCACTGAGTGGCTGCCAGCGCTGTGAACTATGGCTGACCCTGCAAACTGTCTTCAGTGGAGGTTTCTGTTGCCACCTTCTGCATCCAGAGCTTTTTGGAACTTGCTGTCCTTTGGCTGCAGAAGTTTAAGTGGGGCAAGGACTTGCTGGATGTGAACCAACAGCTTCCGGGCAAGTACTTGGCTTGTAGCATCCTGGAGTGGGTGCCCCAGGCAGGGAAGGAGCTCCTGAGTAGTGCTAAAGGGAGCCCCAGAAAGAGGAAATTGATCCCTTTGATGTGAATTCAGGGCAGGTGTTTGCAAATCCCAACAAGCCCATGGTGACCCCTGGCTGCTCAGAGACAGTGTTGACAGTAGGGATGAGTCTGAGGGTCAAGGCCCTGATGCCATGGGCCAAGGACACAGCAGAAGCAGAGGAGAAGGAAAGGCAAGGGAAAGGTGCCTAAGCCAGTGCACCAACAGATGTTTAGAAAGGAATTAAGGAACAACAAAGATATACTTTCTAGACCTAATGATTGTCCTATGTGCCATGCCATCAGAATCTTGAATGAGGTTTTGAAGAGAGATAAAGTTCTTCCTTTTACTAGTGTCTTCGAATATGTCAGTGATATCAAGGTCGATTACAATTTTATTGGGTGGCTATATGTTATATTGACTTAGATGCAACTTAAATAATTTACAACATTAAAGGTAGAATTAGAAAAGGAATTGCCTTTTTAAAAAAATCACACGACATTATGCTTAAAATTGAAAAAAAATATTTTTTGTCTTCAAGAATAGTCAAAAATTTAATATGCTAATTTTATTACCCCATTAGTCAGCAATACAGATCCTCTGTTCTATTTTATTTGTTTCCTTACTGTTTATTAATTACATACACCTATTTCTTCATTTTTTATAACTATTTTAATTCTTAAAGACAACCCAAGACCTATTTTTTTTTCTGTTCTCTTGTTTCTTTTCAAAACTTAGATCACCTTTGTCTCATTAGGGCCTCAGTGAAATAACAGTGAGACCTACTAGCTACGTCACATTGATACACTGCTGTCAATGAGATAGAGTGATTGATCCCTGCATATAACAGGTTGACAGATAATTAATTTACATCTTCTACAGAACCCAGCATAAAGCTAAACATCTAAGTGCTCCATAAATGTTTGAATTTGATATAAATAGCTTATTATCTGTCTAAGGATGCTTCCTTCTAAGTATGTATTTTGATTATATATAACTATTGTCCCCAGTATTCAAAATATAAAATATTATGTGTATTCACACACATGGGAGTATGTATATGTGTGTGTATATAGTGCAAATATCACCTGTGATAGATGAGAAAATTATAAAAACAATTTATTGTTAGTCTCTAATATTAATCTTTTTAAAAAATATATATAATGTTGTTAATGGTGATATTCAAATTGTTTTTTGCATTACGTCTATATTGCCTTTACATTTGCCCTAATTCTTTTAATAATGTATTTCCTTTTATTTCAAAAATAAAGAGAATTAAGAAATAATTTATTTTATATAAAATTATTTTAGTGGTTATTTATTATAAAACCTAACCCCATGATAGTTTTAATGTAGTCATGAATAATCCTATTTTTAATATTTAAATAATACATTGCTTGAGATTCCTACCATTTGAAAAGTCATCTCTCTATCAGTTCCATAGCACCAAGTATTTCTATGGAAAAAAATAGAAATTTACAATATTTACTGTCAATAAACTTTGTGCCAGCAAGGGGGCAGAAATGCAGAAAATTATAGACTTTTAAATGTGTGAATTGCTTGCAAGTTAGAAGGCCTGGGTAATTATGTATCTTAGATGGGTAGTGCACAATAAAACCCAGAGACAATGATAATTGAGGTGACTTCCTCTTGCTTCAGCTCTGTTATCACATAAAAGGGGCAATCTGTTTTTAATCTAAAATTTGACATGAATAAACTTGTTTTATGAGTTTTTCGGTGCTTGCTAAAACAAAGAAAGCAGCAATTTAAGAGAGTTAGGTTTATAACAATCTTTTGAAGACCCTGTAGCTAGAAATTAATCAGAATAATGTTGAACTATTAGAAAATAACTGGAGTAATTAAAAAGCACAAATCGAGTCAAATTACAAAGAGTGAAAGGCAATATCCTTTTTTTTTTTTCTATCATACAACCATGCTAAACTTCCCTTATTATTCATGAAAGAGCTTTTTAGAGTTTATGACTTATGGGGCTTCCCTGGTGGCGCTGTGGTTGAGAGTCTGCCTGCCAATGCAGGGGACACGGGTTCGAGCCCTGGTCTGGGAAGATCCAACATGCTGCAGAGCAACTAAGCCCGTGCGCCACAACTACTGAGCCTGCGTGTCTGGAGCCTGTGCACCGCAACAAGAGAGGCCACGATAGTGAGGGGCCTGTGCACCGCAATGAAGAATGGCCCCCACTTGCCGCAACTAGAGAAAGCCCTCGCACAGAAACGAAGACCCAACACAGCTGTAAATAAATAAATTAATTAATTAATTAATTTTTACAAAAAGAGTTTATGACTTACAATGGCAATTGATCTTTGGCTTTTCCAACACTGCCTTCCAGAATCAAACTGACTTTTGACAAATACTTAGGATGAATGCCAAGAGACTTTTTGGCATAAATAACAACCATTTATGTTTTTACACAATTATTGCAACTTGTGAGAGAAGTTTAATGATTACATCAACAACTTTATTTTGTTTTACCATTGATACCATAAGTTTGAAATGAATTATTAATCTGTGATTTATCTACCACAAATAATACAAGAGGTTAATAGAAATGCTTAGCATTTCTTATACTTTAGAGTTAACCGTTTCTACTTATTGCACATTGTGGAGGTGAGTCTTACAGAATTGATCACTTCCGGGTGTATAACCTACTAATTGCATGTTTCACGTTCATCATTCTGTTTTTTTTAATTTTGAAAAAAAATATTTATTTATTTATTTTTGGCTGCGTTGGGTCTTTGTTGCTGTGTGCGGGCTTTCTCTAGTTGCAGCGAGCGGGGGCTACTCTTTGTTGTGGTGCATGGTCTTCTCATTGTGGTGGTTTATCTCGTTGGGGAGTACGGGCTCTAGGCACACAGGCTCAGTCACTGTAGCTCGCAGGCTCTAGAGCATAGTCTCAATAGCTGTGGCGCACGGGCTTAGCTGCTCCTCAGCAAGTGGGATCTTCCCAGACCAGGGCTCAAACCTGTGTCCTCTGCATTGGCAGGCGGACTCTTAACCACTGTGCCACCAGGGAAGTCCCATGTTCATCATTCTTGTCTTCAGCTTTCACATCCAATGTGAGGTCATAAGCAATTTATTCACAAATTGAGTTACCACCCACAAAGTATTTTTATGATAAAACAAGGAAATATTTCCCTAGGAAGTCAGGGTTAATTGTGCGTGTGTGTTTGTTTTGGTGTTTTTTTGTTTTGTTTTCTTTCTTTTTTTTTTCCCCAGGAAGACATAGCTCTGTAACTTTAAATTTAAAATTCACTTTGGGGAGTTTTAATATTAAAATTAATCACACACAGAGTGATTTTTTAAAATAGACATTTACCTGAATAATTTTGTCACCTAAGTTTATAAAATAAATATGTATATGAAACTATTCATGAAATTTAGCCTACATAAAATGAATCCAAATATATTTGTAATTTGACAAAACTTAGATAATAAAGGTGAACCAGACAGGGAGGTGATGATCAAGTTACAGCTCATAAATTATGGTCACTGTATATTTGTGAACTGCACCTATCAAAAGACCTTGTCTAGAGCAAGAGACTTCAAGGGAATGTATGAGGAAACTGGATGACAACATTGCTTGTTCATTTAGATTTCATTGTTTGCTGAATAACTCAATTCATTACATCTTTGAAGATTAAAATTGAATTAATTTTAACAATACATCTGTGAGGGAGACAGAGGGTAGGATTATCACATTGAGTTGAAGGATACATTGTCTATTTGGAATGGGAAAATCATACAACATACCAGATTGTAATAGAAAGTATATTTCTATATTCTATCTAACATCTATCTCAGAGTTTTATATCTTATATACAACTAGGTTTTTGTCAATAGCTAAGAGAGAAAATGCTAGCCAAGATTCTTATGGCTGGTAGGAAAAATATGGCCCTTTATGAACTATAGTTTTGTTAACCTCCATTCCTTGTTTTGGTTGGTTGTGTTCCTTATTTAACTTGGTGGAGAATCTTGGTAAGCTAGCACAAAATGATCTAAATCAAATTCTATTACGGACTTTATTTTGATTAGTCCCTAAACATTTGTTTTGACTTTTAATTTCATAAATTCTGAATTTCACATTTAGGAAAGTAGATTTACTGAATATACTTTTATATTCTTAACAGTTCTGGAGAATCAAAGCAGATAACCTTGGTTATGCAATTAGTCATGACACCGGAAGTGTGAGGGGCAATACTCAGTCTCCTAACTTGGTTTACTGCTTTTCCTCGCTGTGTGCATCAGCCAGCTCATTGCCATTGCTCATTCCTCTACCTGTTGGTCTCTGTATTACTGTGAATTCTGTCTCCTTTGCTTTCTCCATGTCTCTTTCCCACTCCCTCTGGGCCCTTCAGTCTTATTCCCCTAATGACAATACATATACATATAAACATAACTGCAGTTATGTCTATAAGTGGGTGTATGTGGATGTTACCTTGAGAAACAGACGCATGCCTTCAAATTAGAGAAATAAACAGCATACTTACATTGATCATGCCTTCGTTAATTGCATCCTCTCAGATCCTAGAGGCACTCAACCTTTTCCTCAGGCAGGTGACAGAAGATTTATTGTCATTAGATTCTTACCTATGTACTTTAATCCTACAGTAATAAATGCATGCATTCCCCCAAACTGGAGAGTTCAGTGGCTTCAAAATCCCTCTTTTTAGATAATCATTTTGCCTCGTAAGCTACTTATCATAATGTGTAAAACATTAACCTTTAATCTCATATTTACCTTTGTAATAGAGTTTACACTAATGAAAAAGTTTCAGGTAGATTAATTGTATTAAAATATGGTAAGAAATATGTTTGAAAATGTGCTTTTAACTTATTTCTCAGAATATGCTGAGGCTTTTGAAATTGTTATTGGTTTTTGTTCCAAGTTGGATTTTCTATTATTCCTTTTATTCTCTTTTTAAAATTTGTATGTTTTGATTAAAATTCAGAAACCAAGCTAAAGAAAACCTAGAAAGAAGAAAAAAGTAAATTTCAGGTTGTTCTAGGAAGATTCTATCTTATATAAAATGTAGTATAGTACAGCTGATCTTCTACTTGCTCTGAGGATGTTTTAGGGTAAAAGGATTTTTAGGAGCAGAAATTCAGGATATATACACAGATTAAAATGGTTCTTTATATTGAGGCTTCCCAGACTTTTAGGCTTTATGAATTAGCAATTTTTTTTTCATTTGTTTGGAGGGACTGGTGTATGGTTGCCAGCTCTCTTTTGCCAAGGAAGAAAGTTAAAAATATCAGCTAGCAATTACTATTAGAGAAGGAATGTTTCACATATACACACACACAATGAAGAGAACTTAAACTCAGAATAAAATATATGGACCTTTACGAGTAATGATACCTGACAACCATATGCAGTATATTTTTAATATAGATGTTTTTAAAATATGAATGCTGACATGTTATAGCATAAAATTACATTACATGTAATATCTTCATTAAACAATTTTGACAAGTCTGAGCTCTAAATTTGTTGATAGTGCAACACCAACTGGTGCTCTGTCATTGTTTATTCCTTTACTTTGTTTTCCATCACATTGCTGAAAATCAAGTTTCACAAGTTAATGAAAATAGAAATAATTCTATTAATAAGAGTTATATTAAATTTAAATATTCTGAGAAAAATGAGATAAGCCATAGAAATATGGCCTTCATATCTCCAGGAGTTTACTTCCTTTCCTTTGGACAAGAAAGAAATCATAAGATTAGCTAAGGCTGAGAAAAGTGACTCAATGAAGAGCATTTCCCCAAACTACCCAGCTTTGGGTTCTAATGGTGGAAAACATTAACTGAGGATAAAGTAACCCATGAAGACTTCTTAAACTGATACCAAACTGCCAACAATTGGGAATGATGTTCCCATGGTACTTTTTGAAACAAGGTTAAAAATTCAGTAACATGGATGGACCTAGAGATTATCATACTGAGTGAAGTAAGTCAGACAAAGACAAATACCACTTATATGTGGAATGTAAAGTAATAAAAATGCAAATGAACTTATTTTCAAAACAGACATAGACCCACAGACATGGAAAACAAACTTTTGGTTACCAAAGGAAAATGGGGTGAGGAAGGGATAAGTTAGGAGATTGGGATTAATATATACGCATTACTATATATAAAATAGATAACTGACAAGGATCTACTGTATAGCACAGGTAACTATACTCAATATTTTGTAATAGCCTATAAGGGAAAATAATCTATATACTAAACTTTACTATATACTACTTTACTTCTGTACACCTGAAACATGGTAAATCATCTATACTTCAATTAAAAAAAATTTTTTTTAATATTTATTGCAACGTTACTTGGTAACAACCTAAACTTCAATCAATAGAAGTATGGAGTAATTAATTTTGTTATAGGTATGCAATGGAATAATATATAACAAATTAAAGTAAATGAATGACTGTTTTCAATATAACATGGTTGAAAGATAATGTTGAATGAAAGAGAAGAGACACAAGAGTGTATAGTCTCTATAATTCACTTGTGTCATTTTATTGATACACAGGTAAAACTAATCTGTGCTTCTAGAAGTCAGGTTGCCATTTGAAAGGTGAGAGTGTAGTGACTGTGAAGAGACACAAAGGGAAATCCTGGGCATTGGCAGTGCTTTATATCTTCACCTAAGTGGTGATTACACAAGTGATTCACATTGTGAAACTTTATTGAAGTGTTTATTTATGATTAGTTCACACTTCTATGTATATTTCAAAAATATATTTATTTAAGAATTAAATATCCAAATACAGGGAATGTAGTATTAAAACTAGCTAAAGTGTTCTTTTTTCCTGCACAGCAAATTGGGACTTCCAACTCAGGACTCCATGATTTTTTAGATAATAAAACTACTCTGATAATCATCTCTGTATTTTCTCACTGAGAATAGATTTGTAGTTTCATAAAATCTAGGTCTAGATGTGTTGCTGTTCTTGTTGTTAATAATTTATATTCTCAAGCTACGAATTGAGAAAATTCAGAATACCATAACATTATTCCTTTGGTTGATACGATCTACCTTTACCCCCAGGGCTATATTTTGAATTGTAGGTTGTTAAGAATAAGAACATATCTGTTAAACAAGAAACTAAAGCTCCACTTCCCAAACACACACAACCATACTCATAGAGGAATCTTGCAATGACTGCTTTTTGAGTCATTGTAACTAAAACTTGATTTATTATTGAGTCTTTGTCATATATTTACACAAATTGTGGTAAACCTAACAGGATTATTGTCTCTCATTGAGCATAAACAGTGAAAAGTTCTAAGCAGAGGAAAAAAAAACATTTCTGATACTTGTAAGGGAGGTTTTGGTGTGTGTGCTTGGGAATGAGGTAAGAAGGATAAATGGGGGATATTTGCTTCTGCCTGGGAGTCAATAACTATTTTTACATAAAGGCAGCAGTTCAGGGTGTTGCCTCCATGTAACTGGGGAGTCTGTACTTCTTTTTGCTAAGAAAGAAGCTAATGACCTCCAGACCTGGGCCATCAAGAAGTAATGAGTTTGCCTAGTAGAGTAATGGTCTGAATCTGCCAGGGGTCACCAGTAGATTATAAACAGCCATGAAGGTTGTCTTATTTTTTTCTTTTTAACATCTTTATTAGAGTACAATTGCTTTACAATGGTGTGTTAGTTTCTGCTTTATAGCAAAGCGAATCAGCTATACATATACATATATCCCCATACCTCTTTCCCTCTTGCGTCTCCCTCCCTCTCATCCTCCCTATCCCACCGCCCTAGGTGGTCACAAAGCACCAGCTGATCGCCCTGTGCTGTGCGGCTGCTTCCCACTAGCTATCGGTTTTACATTTGGTAATGTCATTTTTAATGTAAGTCATACAAGTAGACTTAAGTGGTTTTCCAGAGTCATACGACTGAAGTTATCACCTTAGAATACAGGCCTTGACCTAAAATGGATAAGGAATAGATTCCCAATTAAAAGGAAAGCAGCATAAACTGCTCACTCTGAACCTATCAACTCATTGACAGAGTACAAGTAAGTGAAGGAAAGAAAGAGCAAGATTTGTGGTTGATTCAGTCTCTTTCTCACCAATAAATCATGTAAGGATCTGGTCTGCATTTCCAGCTCAGAGCCACATATGCATTAAGAAGCTCTGTGGAGTCTCAGAGGCTGGTCTACTCAATGCTATTCTTTATATCACCCTCAGAAGTAAGACCTGTGTCTCCTCAAGCAGAGAAAAGGATGTTAGTGGAAGAGAAGAACAAACTGACAGTACTAGACCCAATAATAAGTTGTGGTGATAAGTCCTTTAGGCCAACCACAATTTCAATAAAAATTTTTGAAGTGAAGATAGTATGCCACTGGTGGTATCTTTATTTTTTATTTAATTTTATTTTATGGGGAAGATCTCTAAATTCTAGCCACCAGTAAAAGCAGCAGAGAAGGGATCATGCAACTCACTCACTTTCTTTTTAGACAGTATTCAGCTAAGAAAAGCCTAATCTCTTGGAGTGAACAGTAGGATTCCAAAGGAGAAAGAGTGAAACATCTTTTTTTTTTTTTCATTTATTTAGACAAACTACTATTGTAGTAAACTAAGATAACCTTCCCCAGATAAAATATCGAAGCTTTTATGTAGGGTAGTGTTTTCTAGTTTAAGGCCAGTGTCGGAATAGACTTAGCATAATATCTATCATCTTTTCTATACAAGTCTTTCTCAACTTACAATGGGGTTACATAACCATCATGGGTTGAAAATATCTTAATTTGAAAATGCATTCAATATACCTAACCAACTGAACATCATTAAGCCTAACTTAAATGCGCTATGAATATTAGCCTACAGTTGGGCGATATCATCCAACTCAGAACCTAGTTTATAATAAAGTGTTGAATATCTCATGTAATTTATTGAATACTGCACTGAAAGTGTAAAACAGAATGATTGTGTGAGTACAGAATGGTAGTAAGTGCATGCGACGTTTAACCCCCGTGATTAGAGTGTCTGACGGGGAGCTGCGGGTTGCTGCTGCTGCCCAGCATTAGAAGAGGGTATTTTGTACCACATATGGCTAGCCCAGGAAAAGATCAAAAAACTTGAAGCACAGTTTTTACTGAATGCATATTGCTTTTGCATCATAAAGCAGAAAAATCCATCGATCCATTATAAGTCAGGGACTGCCTGTATTAAAACGTATGATACTGACCCTGAGTCACTAAAAGAAAATGTAAGTATAGTCCTCATTTACTGTTCTTTTACTGCAAGTCAGAGGGCTTTTCCATGGCTTGAGCATGGAGTGATGTGTGGAAAATACTGGTTTTGGATGATTAGTCTGCCAATGATAGATGGATTAAAATTTGAAGATATTGGAAGCGTTCAAGACCCAAAACAGACTGACATTGAATTGAATGATGAGGGCCTAGACTAGACTATAAGCAGTGGAAACTGAATGGAAGTTATAGATAATGACAGCAATAATACAATGTGTGTTGAGGCTTATTAATAATTTTAATTGTTTTATGTGGCTATTTCACCAAATGTCCTTATAGCAGAGAATATCAACACAGACCTCATCGAGATTAATAAAAGCACCAAACAAGGTGGATATTATTCCGAGTGCTTCATAAAAGTAAAATGTAGAATGCTTAGCCTCTGGTCATATCTCTTCTGCTTTTGAAAAAACAAAAATTCTTAAGAAACTATTCTCAAAAAATTGGTATTGAAATTGCTGTATTCTAAACATTCAGCACATGTATTTCTTGTGTGCTTTTTCACTTACCCTCTCATCACAATGAGACAAAAACATCTTGAAGACAAGGACCATTTTATGCCCTCTTTAATTCCTAAGGGTAATTGAAAATTTCAGTTTTTTCCTTCCTATGTTGGGGGGAAAAAAAGAACCAACAAAACAACAGTTTTCTTCTACTGTTTTTCTTTCCCCCCTGAGTCTGGTGTGAGTCTCACACAAAATACTCACATTTCTGACAATCCTGGCCACCAAATGAATGCAGGTTTTTCCCCCACACCAAGTAATTCTCTGTGACACCGGCTGGGTGTCCTACAATTTAATTCGTTCTAACATTATCTCCTTGAAGATAGCATCAGATTCCACAGGTTAAGGAACAGTCCCACAGTTCTGCCTCCCCCTCCATTTCAGATTCCAGTTGTAAACCCAGGTTATCACCTGTGCTTCTTACCAACCAGCTATAGATCTAATGTTCCAAAGACCTTCCTCCTCGGACGCTTATTAGTTTGCTATAGCAGCTCACAGAACTCAGAACACTTATGTTTATCAGTTTATTAAAGGATCTGATAAAGGATACAGATGAACATCTAGATGGAAAAGGTGCATAGGGCAAGGTATGCGGAGACGGGTGTGGAGCTTCCATGCCTTCTCTGCTCCCACTCTCCCAAAACTTCTGCGTGTTCACCAACCTGGAAGCTCTCTGAACGACAATTACTGGAATATTATAGAGGCTTCCTCATGTGGGCATGATCAATTATTAACTGCATCTCCAACCCTTTTCCCCTTTCTGGAGGGTGAGGGATGAGGCTGAAAATACCCAGCTTCTAACCATGGCTTAGTCTTTCTGGTGACCAGCTCACCTCCCAGGAGCCCACCCAGAGTTGCCTCATTACAACAAAAGATGCTTCTAGTCTTTTATCACTTAGGAATTTACGAGGGTTTTAGGAGCCCTGTGTCAGGGACAGGGTCAAAACCAAATATTAGAACAAGAGATGCCACTTAGTCTTCTCATCACTTAGAAAATTAACAAGGGTTTTTGGATCTCTGTGCCAGGAACTGGGGACAGATATATATATATATATATATAAATAATAGTACTCACTGCCAGATATACCATGTGATTCTGATAAATATGGTCCTTTTTGATCAGGCATAAGGTTCAGTTTTACAGTGACCATGTTATTCAACTCACACATATTTCTTGTTTATCGTATTTTAAAACTTTTGACAAATCGTTTTTTTAATATAAACATGAAAGAGAAGTAAGAGCTACTAGTCTAGCAAAGGAGGAATCTATACTGGATTCAAAATAATTGAATCCACTAGATGCTTTGCTTCTGCTGTTTTGACCTAGTGCAGATTTTAAAATTATTTTCTGGATTGAAATGTATTAAGGAAATTTAATTTCTGAACATATTTTTTGGATGTAGTTTTCCATTCTGCCTTTTTTCCCTACCAAATTTATTTTCATTGGATACATTATTTTCCTTGTAGATCTTAAAATGATGATTTGCTTCATTAGTACATATTATCTGATGGGATTTCTCATTTGTGAATTTTCTTTTATAAAGCTTTCATTTTTTAACTGAGTCCCATTTTCTCAGGTCAGATTTTGTGCATTTTCTGTCAATTTTTATTCAAAACAAAATTTGTTGTATGCCATTTTATCTGTTATTAGTTTTATTGCAGGTTGATTAGTTCTAAAAGTATAATTCATTTCAAATATGAGTCTCTGAAACAATTTAGATCAGCGGCAGTTCCGTAATTGTGTTGACTATCAGGCAGAGCAGGGTCAGAACAACCTTTGAGTCAGATGGCAAGGTCCCAATGTTCCACCTTACACTTAATACATATAATTGTGAGCACATCAGAATCTAAACTCCTCAAAATATGAAGATAATTGCTACTATTACTTAGTTTTAGATATCCTGCAGTTCTAAGAAAAAGAAAAAATAATTTTAGCTAGCACTGTCCTGTTTGTGGTGAGTATTGCACTCTTGATTAATGAACCATGATCTAGTCCATTCATTAATTAATGTGAATTAATATGAATATTAATTCATATTTTCCAGACATATGAATTAATATCATTCTTCAAGCACATTATTCTTTGTACACTTCATCCATGGCAACTCCACCATCTGAAATGACCTTTTTCACCATCTCTGCCAATTGTTAACTCATTGATAAGTCTTATCTGATTATCCCAACCTAAAAGCCTTTCTGTTTTCTGAGTACCTGTAGAAAGCTGTTCTTTCATATACTATTTAATATGCGAAGTTATCTCTAATTATCTTTCTCCTCTGCTTGATTATATGTTTATTGAGAGTAAGAATAAGACTTATTAATAATAGTTCTTTCTGTAATCCTTGGTGCAATTTCTCACCTTTGTTGAATAAATAAATACATGTCAGGTAAATAAATTTTTGATTGCTGCTTACATAGAGGATAAGTGAACATAAACTTGCAATGGAGGAACTCAAAACCCAACCTCAACATGTAACAGGATTTCTGCCCAGATTTAGACAAAGTATTCACAGAACTCCCAGAGGATAATTGCTAATAGAACAAGTTGCTGCTTACCACTGTAGCTTATATGGGAAGGAGAGGTAATTAAAAATTGGCAGCTCTCAGCAAACAAGTACACAATTCTATGAGAACTGTAATGGAAGCTTAGAAACTTAAATGGAAAATAGAAATGGTAGTAGCATGAATGTCTCAGTTTCAGGCAAGGCCTTTGGGACTGTTTGGTCAACTCTGGATATATTAATGGATAACATAGCAAGAAGTTAATGAGTAACCTGAGATCCCATAGAGAAACTCTTATTAGAATAGTCTATGGCTCTCCCCTGCAGTCATTATTAAAGCCAACGCATGCTATTTGTGCATAGGATATGGTGCTATTCTCCACCTTCTTTATATTTGTACTTTGTTATGTCATAGGATATTATATGTTTTTTGGTTATATGCTTTGCAGTGCCAGTGTAGAAAGTGACCTTAATAAAAATATCATTTGGAGACTATGAATGTTTTTATCTTTATAAATAAGATCTCAGTAACTCTGCATATTGAGAATATAAAAGTAAAATAAAATCTTTTTTTTAAAGAATATAAAAATAATAATTAGGTTGCCGCATACTTTTAAAACAATAATGAGTGGCTTTAAATATGTTTACGAAGGGATATTTAGAAGATCTAAGAGCTAGTAGCATATGTCTATCTTGAATCTTACTCAAGAAATGTATCAATTTTGATAATTTAACATTGGAAAGGAAAATATACTTATTCTGTGTTATTACTATAATAATTCAGTACTTTCATTGTTTCATTGGAATTGCTTGAATCCATTGTAATGAAGTAGGAAATATATTTCAAACTTTGACTTACATACAAAAATAGTGCAAATTCTGTAGCACTTTATAAATATGATGCTCATATGCCCCAGTTTGCCCAAAATACTTGCATCTGTTTCTCCAGTCTTAGCTATTATTATGTACGTTCACCATCAAAATTGTCCTGGATTAGGTAATAAATAATATGTACATACTATTTATAAAGCAGAAATATCTAGTCCCAGAATTTTTTCATGCTGTTATTTATGGGGAAAGTATATGAATATGCTTTCTATATCCCTGCAGAGAAAAAAATATATATTTATTGTTTACATACTACCAATTCCAATTTTTCATAGTCTAAAAATTAGCAGGGATATATAAAAATAGATAAATGTGAGAATTATTAGGCTATGCAGAATATTTGAACCATTATGTGCTGAGACAAATTTTATATGTGGTTTGCTCAATGTCATACCAGTCATTTGGAAATACACTTATGTACTAAAAAACTAAAGTGTGACAAATGTCAAGCTTAGCTGAGCATCTGTTAGTAGCAATCCAGCTGATAAACTACTGATTTACTTTGATACATTTCTATTTGTTGCATATGTATTACCGTTGACTGTTCCTCATATTTGGAATCTCTAGAGATCAGAGGATATTCTATGGGGTGACTTCAGGTGCCTAACCCTGGTCCACTGGATTCTTCCAGGCAAACTTTTACGTGCCAGGATTGACCACAAAGACCAATGCATGTTCACAGTATTGCAAGACTTACATCTTTGACCAGGTTTATGATTGCTCTCCCTTCAGTTTACCTCTGAGCCAAACTAGAAGCAGAGCAATAATATACATGGATAAAAATTAATAGATATTGCTCTCCAAATGCTTATCAGTCCCTAAAGAGGCACTTCCTAAGTCAGGTAGTCAATGCAGCCGGCAGAGACTTGAGAAACTTACAAGGTCAGAAAGCACTGGTTTTGTAGCATCTTAATCCCTTAGGCTAGATTAGGATCCTTTTTCTGGTTCAAGGTTCAGTTTCAGTCTCCATACAAGGGAGAATTCTTGTAGTACCCTACTACTTGCAAACATTTTTGTTCTATTTTTTCCTGTGTTATCCAGGCTACACCATGCCCGGCCATGGTTTATCCTGCACATGACACAGGGGGCACATCCTCTACATAAAGAGATAGGTCCACTTTAGCCAGGGTCAATGTTTCTAGATATTTTACTTCTTGAGACTAATATGAGGGAGATAACATTTCAAGCTCTATGTTTCAAAAAAATATCTTGTGACAAATAGATCCAGAAACAGAATCAATTCCAGGGTATAGGGGGATATTGGAAGGCGGCATTAGTCTAGAAAATACGAGCATGGGCGCAAGTCAGACAGCCTGGGTTTGAAGCCCAGCTCTGTCTCTTACTTGCTGTGTGTCCTTGTTCAAGGTATATAACCTTTCTAGTTCTTAGATTTCTCATCTGTAACATGAGTAATTATAATAACCATGTATATGAAAGTTAGACAAAGTGGACTAGGTGAGA
Organism: Phocoena sinus; assembly: GCF_008692025.1. Taxonomy (NCBI): domain Eukaryota; kingdom Metazoa; phylum Chordata; class Mammalia; order Artiodactyla; family Phocoenidae; genus Phocoena; species Phocoena sinus. Next base: position 25,299,441 of record NC_045769.1, read on the forward strand.
TGTTTATAGTACACACCGAACAACAGCATGAAGCTATTACGAAGACTTAATAGGAAAATGCATATTGAGCCTGGCACATAGAAAGGCTTCAAAAATTAAGACCTATCGCTACAAGTAATAGCAAGAATTGTAGTGTAGTATCTTTGCCTGTGGTAGTTTCCTAGCCTTTAGAGAATGTACAGCCAGTTGTACATTGAGCCACTTGAAACTTTTGATTTACTTGCTGGTCTTTGTGGTGTTGTCATGTGGACTCAGTTGGAAGTATAATAAGGGGCCACTGAATTATTTATACATAATAGATTTTAATGTTATTGTAATAATCACTTGATTACTGATTAAAGGATTATGATAATGCATTGATCAATTGTTTCTATTTTTACCTAATGTGGAAAAAGTGGAATTAAAAAAGATATTTTCTTTAATTTGCAGAAGTTCACTTTGGGAAGAAAGATAGATAAATTGGATTAATGCATAATTGGGCCACTTACAAATTTTATGAACAATTCATTAAATGTTAAGTGAAGCTTCAGGTCTAAGTGCCTCTGCATCTTTGAGTAAGTTTCCCTTACTCCAAGGATGGCATTTGTCAGGGGAAATCCCTGAACTCCTTCCACTGCTTCACTTAACTTCCATATGTCTTACGAAACTCAAACCACCATGTTATAGCTAGGGTGTAGACTTAGAAGAAGCACCCAGCTGTTTCAAATCATGCTGTGCTGGACAGCTCTTTATTTCAAAGCTATTGTTACAGTTGAATGCTATTAGATGTGAAATAGAGAATTGGAGAAATATAAACAAGATGGATTTTCTTTTTTTTTTTTTTAAATTATGAGGCTTCTCTGCTTGCATAAAGAAGCCAACGTTCCTTTAAACCTTGCACATACTGAATTTGGAACAATAGACTATTATTTTCAAATTTAAATTGTTGACATTTTTTATTCAATCGAGGGGTTGTGTAGGAGGATATACATTTGACATTTAAAGTAGGATGACAATCCTGTAGCTACTGTTTGAAAGCATAACTTTAGAATTCCAGATGGTCAAATTATCTGGTCATTTATCAGACAAGATTTCAGAAAATGTCTGATTTGAACTTTTTTCATTGAAATAAGTGGAATATTTCTCCAGCTCATTTTTCATAGTGTTCTCTCTTTTTAATATTTCGCAGAGAAGACATTAGCCTAGGGATCAGATGGTTTACAGAGTGGAAAAATATTGCTTTATAATAAAAGGAGGATATTGAATAAAGCCCAGATTTAATACTCAGCCTAACAGAACACCCTGATGAATGTAATTGCATTTTAAGCATTCTGATTAAATTTTTTGATCCATATTGCATTTGTTTTGCTTGTGAATCTTTTATGAAAAAAAAAGTGTCTGGAGATTAAAGGATTAGTGAGTTCTTAAGAAGCCGGGCAGCTGCTAAAGCATCTGAATATCCTTGCTTAAAGATGGTTGAAAAGCTGCATAAATCTCAGCTGTTACAGTGAGTGATATGGCTAAAACTAGAATAGTGAGAGGGAAATGCTCGAGGGAAAACTTATTTCTATAGTGGACAACATGAATGATATTCACTGTAAATTGAAAAAAAAAATCTATACAGTAGTGTAGTTGAAAAAGCATTTATCAGCTATGCTGATTTGTTAGGAATAATGCTTTTCCTCCCTTCTCACTTCTTAGGCTAATTGACAATTCAGGGAATATATAAAGATTAAGAAATAATTTGCATGTTCTCAGATCCTAAGTGTCATTCATGTCTTTTGATAACCAGACAACAAAAGGGCTAACAAATTAGCATAGCCATTTTACCTTGGAAGAGGACAGGTTTTTGTCATTCTGACAAAATATCAGGTAAGATAGAACAAGTTTGCAATACATCAGTATGTTTTGTACAATATTCAAGTTTTTAAACAAGTGGTCCAACATAAAATATAGGTAGTTCCCTTTTGTGTTCAGGAAAGTGTTTCTAAATCCTTCCAAAGATACACGTGCTAAAGACAAATTGAGGTTCCCATTCACAAAGAGCTAAAAATTATATATATTTCTTAAATCTCTAATTATGGTCCCCACAGGCCTTCAACCTAGGGTCAGGGCAATCTGGTGAACTAATGAGAGCTTTATAGATCCCCTGAAAGAGATGAGGCTTTGGTACCTGTGTTAGCTGGATGTTGGCACCCAAAACAGTGATGAAGAAACAAAAGATCTCGAAAACAAACTTATGGTTACCAAAGGGGAAAAACGTGGGGGGAGGTGATAGATTGGGACATTGGGATTAACATATACACACTACTATATATATAAGATAGGTAACTAACAGGGACCTACTGTATAGCACATGGAAATCTACTCAATACTCTGTGGTAACCTATATGGGAAAAGAATCTGAAAAAGGATGTATATATATATATGTATATATATATGTATGTGTGTGTATATATATATGTGTGTGTATAACTGTATACCCAGAACTAACACAACATTGTAAATCAACTATACTCCAATAAAATTTCAAAAAAAAAGAAAAGAAGAAACTAAACTTAGAAATTCCTATTTGCGAATGATACTCTGCCAGGTCTCTATATGTGTTAATGACCTCTCATGGGCTTTTACCCACCTAAGATGGCTTTTACTGAACAGAGAAGCTCTAGACCAATGGTTCTTAACCTTGGTTGCCAATTAAAATAATCTGGGGAAGATCTGAACAAATTCTGATGAAGGACTTTTTTTTTAAGAGGTAGTGGGATTAAGGGAAAAGAAGAGGGGGATTGAATCTGATTTAATTTGTCTGAAACACTGGTATCTTTGAGAACAAATATTCTAGCTTGCTGAGGAGCTGGAGTGCAGCAGAAGCTTTGGAAAGAATTTCCCCTTGACACTCACAAGGAGAGAATGGACTGGAAATGAAAAGAGAGCCCATTCTCAGTGAGGAGGGTACTGACTGTGTTTCTTTTAGTTCAGGGCAGAGCACCAACCACTGCCAACAATAAGAATTGCCTAAGAACATCATCATCACCTCTGTAGAGTCCCACCCCTTCCTCCAGTGCAGTGCCCTTTACCTGTCCCCACCATGCCTAAAATGGCATTTCTGGAGGATCCTAAGAATAAATTCACTGTATGAAACGTGTTTGTGCCCATTATTTTAGTAATATCAGGCATTGAATAGCCATGGTTCATCATTGCTCAATTTAGTCTTGAGATTCCAATAAATTATATATGAAATCCAGTGTCCTTCCAGAATACTGAAGAAATACCTCAGTAACATACCATCCATTATTGTGAATGAACCAAACTAATCAAACAATTGAAAATATGTTAAACTATCATATTATTTTTATAAGTCAACTGTGATTCTTTAAGAGTTTTGAATTATAAAGTTTATTGAGAGTTTATGGAAAGTTATGAGGCCATTGGCAGTATACACACAGAGTTATATATACAATTACAGGGATTTTTAGACTCCTGGGTTAAGAATTCTTAAGTCGATGTGGCAGAAATAAAGCTCTTTATCAAGAGATAAAGCTCTGATACTTATTATATTGGGGGTATTTACCAAATAGCTTAATATCCTTAGAATTAATTTATTCATTTATTATTTTTAAATGAGATATATATTTTAAATGATTATTAAAATAAATGAGAAAAAATATGTAGTGCTATGTAAATACTATGCAAATAGAAAGTAGTGTTGCTAATAGTTTAAGTGATCTAAATGTTCACTCACTTTTCAGAAGCAGCTCTTTCCTTTTGAAGACCTCTTTGCCCTTAGTATGATTTTTAGAATACTATTGCGATTAATAAATATTATTTTACACATACCATTCATTAATACTATTGTGATTAATAAATATTATTTTATATATGCCCATTCATCTAGTAAAACATTAGTGTTTTCATGTGTCATATTAACATGGGAGTTGACATAGTCAGAGCTATTTCCAGAGTTTTATTTGACGAAATATATTACTATGTGTGAGGCACTGTAGTTTGAATAAACAAAACATTGGCATTGGTGATAAACTGGATTCAAATCCCACTTCAGACTCTTGCTCTCTGGGGAGAGTTGGCAATTCATTTTAAGCTTTCTGAATCTCATTTCCTCATTTATGAAATCATCATCATTAATTTTAAAATTACTATTATTAATACATTTAATTTAATTAATACATTAAATTTATGTGTTTCCTTAGAAATGCTGCCAATCCTGCTTAGGTTTTTATATGTACTACATTTATCAAGTACCAGTGAAATACACTATTGAATTATGGAAGGGATGTGTTCATTTGCAATATTTATACATAACAAATAGCCTTTTCTTAGTATGTAAAAAAATTAAATCACATTAAGAATAACTTTTATGCTAGTCAAGACCTCACACATCAATGAAAGTGAAAGTAGAACAAAACTAAACTAAGTAACATAAGCATAAAACTAGCTTAGAGATGTCTAAAAACAATTTTTAAAATTTCTTTTATGGCCATTGAATAACTTATTTAGAAGCATAACGTATTTTAATATTTTTTCTTCAAAGTTCTACAAGGCAATAATTTAAAAAAATTAATTACTAAGTTTTTCTCATTTGGTGGTATATGATTACCCTTGGAGCTCTTATGCAAAACTATCTTGCAGACTTGCTTGGAACATCATTTTTCTCAGCCCAAAGAAGTTGAAATTTTTAATGGATTTAGGGATACATCTGAAAATTCTAAGGGAAGATAGTGAGAATCAGAAAGGAAATATGAAAACAGAAGCATATCATTCATATTCAAAATGGCATAGATAAGAGTAATGTTATCTATTCCATGCTCTTTAAATTTTGCATAGTTCTTTCACTTATATGAATTCTTATTACAACTTTTAAACATTTTACATATTTAAGGATAGGTGAAACAAGAAAAGTATGAGTTGTCCAAGATTTTGTAATTGTTAGATTTGTTTAAAAAAATAAGTTCATTCAGTCCACAAATATTTATTGAGTGCCAACTACTAGCCAAGCACCATTAGAGTCACAAGGGATATAACAATGAAAAAGACAGATATGACCCCTGTTTTCTTGAAAGAATCGAAATGTATTTTCTTTGATTTAGGCATCTTTTACATTTAGGTTATTCAAAGTGGGAAATTAGATCTTGGATATAAATAAACCTACTGTAGGGGAAAATGTATTCCTAGTTTAAAAAAGTATCCCTGAATAACTTAATAAATTAATATGTTTAGACAATGTTTAACTGTTGTTCCTTTGAATTTAAATATTATAATGTGGCATTGAAAAGACAGAGAAGATGTTCTGTGTTGTACCCATTATATCTGTAATATCACATCCATATAGATATTTTAACTGTGTAAAGCCATGCTAATTGAAACTACCTGTAATCACATACAGGAATAATTTATTTTTTAAAAAGACTTTTCTCAGAAAAGATTTTGGTGAATACATTCCTCTCAACTCTCGAATGAATTTTCATATGTGTTTACCTATTTAAATCAGAAAAAAATAGAAAACTTATTTATCTGAGATGCCTAACTCACCATATTAATAAGAAAAAATGTAAATATAAATATATATAAATATAAACTTCATTTAAATGTAAATATAAATATATATAAATATAAACTTCATTACTTCTTGCCAGAAATTATCACAAGAAAATATTGACGATCTTGTTCCCTTTTGTGACATGTACAATATGTCAAAACTTTAAGTTATTTGTTCAGCAAACAACAATATTTGAAATTATTCAAAACACCTTGTTTAAATGATTTACCTTAAGAGCAATCTGAAGGCAGGAACCTAATACAGGAATTGATGAAGTGCTATTTTCTGCCACTACTTTTTAAATAGAGATACATTTAAGAATTTGGGGCAGGATTTTAAATAATACGTGTTTCCTTAAGGATGATAATTCTGGGACATATTTGAAATAATCATGGAAACATAAACTGTCAGATAAAAATGATCACATATAATTTTAACTGCTGACTTAGCCATGACTAACTTTTTAATATTCGTACAGATTCACTAGGCTGAATTCCCACTGTTCAACTGTCGGATACCGAGCAGGTGAAAACAAATTTTAATTCTAATCAAGTCAAACACAGTTGGTAATTCTGCTTTAAAAATCACATGTAAATATATTATTGGTATTTGAGAAGTAGATGAAAGTCATATTTCATTCAAGGAAAACATTTTTAAGGGTCTCATATAATTAAATATTTTTATAATTGTCTAATAGAATAATGAAATTAATACTGAAATAATGTATAAAATAGAGTATAAATTAAAATATGAAGAACATATTTTCAAAATACCTAAATATATAACCATTGTGATATACTTTGCCTTAATGACAGATTTTATTTTCTCAGCCTTAACTTTAATATTTCAAATGATATATCTAATAATACTGTGTGTTATGGCACTAATTTTGCTTTCTTCAAAGAATTTTATCACAGTTAATCAAAGTAATTGACCGTCAGGCATAATTTTTTTTTTTTTTTTTGAGAGGCTACGCGGGCCTCTCACTGTTGTGGCCTCTCCCTTTGCGGAGCACAGGCTCCGGACACGCAGGCTCAGCGGCCATGGCTCACGGGTCCATGTGGGATCTTCCCGGACCGGGGCACGAACCCGTGTCCCCTGCATCGGTAGGCGGACTCTCAACCACTGCACCACCAGGGAAGCCCAGGCATAATTTTTTAGAAGCATGATCAGAACCATCACGTGATGAATTTTGGTTGACATTGCTATAGTTGCAAAAGTAAATTTTGATTAATAATAACCGTTAATGTTGAAATAGTCCAATAGTCATGAAAATCACTCAGAGAAGTCCCCGCATCTATAAACGAAAGTGAGGTGCACTAGAAACTAGTAAAAGTGACATTTGTCTAAACACAGTAGCAACTCATTTAGTTTGCCAGCTTTGAAAGTATTTATTGATTTGATTTTAATTTTTCTTTATTACTTATTATTTTGGAGGAAATTATCTGAAATTTTCCACATAAAGTGATGTGTTGTATTATTTCAAATTCTCAATGCTCAAATTTGTATACAACTGGCCATGAATATTTGAATTATATTATTCATTATAAAGCAATAGACCAATCCAAGCAAATACTGGTATATGCCATTAGTTTAGGGAATGTAGGAAAAATAAATTTTATTATTTAACTTTGTTAAAATGTCTAATTTAGTCTAAAGCATTTGTTCAGTTCCTCACTGGAGCAATGATTTTTAAACTTTAAACTGGATTTCCCATTGTTTTAAAAAAACAAAACAAAACCTATCTATGTGTAAATTGCATTAAAGTACAGTTCTATTATTAGCAAAACTTTCAAGCGTAAAATCTTGCTGAGGCAAGGTTTGTCATTAATGATAGTGGACATAAATCTATATTGCATAGTTTACTTGATATTGTCGTATTTTTTTGCCAACTTCTTGTCAGATTTGATTAGATCATCACAGTTCCTACTGTATAATAAGGGTGAAGAGCTTGTGCTAGGGGACTTACTGGCTCAGCCATTCTCTTGCTGTTTTCCTGTGCTTGCCTCATTAGTATTTTCCTCAATAGTTTTGAAGAACCTTTTTAGAGTCATATTGCTTTTCATAAGGGTTAGTTTAAATAAAAGTAGGTAATGTAATTTATAAACTCTCTTAACCAGACCCATCCTTATAAACTGCAGCAAGTTAGAATGTACTGAAAGCAAAAATGTCAAGTGAGAGCAAGGTAGGACTTCATTGCCAGCCTCTACTCTCTGCCACTTCAACTCTTCCCTTGAGATTCCTCCAACTTTTGTAGAAACAGAACTTTGACATACTCACCAAATAAGGGCCCAGCACAGCAACATGGATGGAATTGGAGATTATCATACTAAATAAAATAAGTCAGACAGAGAAAGACAAATATCAGATGATATGGTTTGTATGTGGAATCTTTTTTAAAAAATGGTACAATTTACAATACAGAAACAGACTCACAGACCTAGAGAATGAAGTTATGGTTTGGGGGGTCATGGAACAGGGGGAGGGATAGATTGGGAGTTTGAGATTGACATGTACACACTGCTATGTTTAAAATAGGTAACCAACAAGGACCGACATATAACACAGGGAACTCTGCTCAATATTCTGTAATAACCTAAATTGGAAAAGAATTTGAAGAAGAATAGATGCATGTATATGTATAACTGAATCACTTTGCTGTACACCTGAAACTAACACAATATTGTTAACCAACTATATTCCAATATAAAATAAAATTTTTTTAAAAGCTTAGCTTTATTTCTTCTTACTTTTAAGTTAAAGCAATGAATAGAAGGAGACGTTCTAACATCATATTTCTATAACCCAGTGGATCCTTTTGTGCACACTTAGGAAAGCATTGCCCCATTTTGGGGGGACCGTTGCTCTAGAGATATACAGAGAATAGGAATGTAAACCATTAGTGTTCAGTAACACTTAAATCAAGATATGTTTTTAATTTACATTAGTGTTTTAAGCATTTTATCTCTTTGTATCAATGCATAGAAATGTCTCAGTATATTTAGAGAGAGATTTGGATTGTAGAAACTCATCTATGATTTTGCTGTAGAAAAATAAAATCAAAGACGTGCAGTATTATTTTTATTGTTATGCTGATAGTGATGATGAATGATGACCCATGACTATTATTGTGTGGTTTGGATGCATTGTACTATGGAAAATATAAGTATCTGGAAAAATCTAGTCAAGAGTTGTTTGGGGACACAGCCAGAATATATTTCGAATCTTTTACCTTAATGCTTACAATATTTTCTGTTTATTCATCACATAAGTGCTATGTATCCCCTAAAGGTCAAGTTTTATTTCTTATTACACTTTGCATATCTATTCTCCACGAAAAGCTACTTTTTAAGTGAACTGCAGCTCAAGGCACAGAAAAGATAATATGAGAGTAAAAAGTGACAATTAGATTTTCCTTCCCATATTTTACTTTATTTTGTGGGAAAGCATTATGTAAAAGCCATCTTTTACTTCAATCCAAAAGGTGGTCCATTGTTGTATTAAGCATGAAGAATGCACACATAGTAAAACTGCCTTGGCTTATTCCATTGGTAAATCATTTTTGCTTTTCTTTTCCCTTGCTGTAGGCAAATTTCACAGTAGAATGTTTAGAAAATAGCTTTTACTCTAGTGAAAAATCAGAGTTCACTAGCTTCAGTTCTGTCCAACTTATTTGAAGGTAATCCAGTTTACACCATACTAACAAGAACTATAACCTCCAATTCAGTTATAATCCAAATCGCAGACTCATTGATATGTTTCTGGGACTGTCTATTTCAGTTTTGTTTTAAAACAATAAAAAGTTTATCATTAAGAAAATTTTAATAATATTATTTAATATTGTCTATACCTGATGCAGTGTTACATACTGACATTTTTAGATATTTTCACATAACCAAAAGTGCCTAGATATGGATTTTATTCATTTTTGAGGGTTGAAACAGGAAGACCAATGGGAAAAATATCTTAAATATTTCATTTTTATTGTCTCATAACAGACATTTATAACAGCTACTTTCTACAATGTCGTTGTCCCTAGTAATTAGTTATAAATTATTACTAATATATGTTAAGAATTGAAAAACTTTTCTGCATTTAAGGACAAAACTGTATTATATGTAATATTTAACACTTGTTTTCAAGTTACCACTTAAGTTAAACACTGAGAGCGAGTGGCTGAAGCAGAGGCTATGTAGAGGTGGTGATCATCAGTAGGTCTTAGATAGTTTTTAGATAGGATCAATGCCACCCTACGCACACACACACACACACACACACACACACACACACACACACATGCCTGGGAATTACCCACGTGACCAAACTTTTATAAACTCACTCAAATAGGTTGATGTAACCTATAGCAAGTTGCAGTATGCTGAAAGCAATCCTATTAAATGGGGGTGAAGCAGGTTCCACTGTTGACTTCCACTCACTCTATCCCCACATTATCACTTACAATTCCATACCCAATGTACATGAAACATCATGGTCTAATTCACCATCTGAATGGTGGCATCTACGTCTGTCCCCTTTCAGACTGTCAGTGCTCAGGACCAGCTCCCAGATATGATTTATAGATAAATCTATGACTGCCTTCTGTACTAGTTCATATGTTTCTTTGTGATTCATCTCTATAACTTTGTTGCTCCTCTGTCCCTCATCATTCATCACCCATATAACACATGGGCACATAGTATGTTAGCCACAGAAGGTGGCAATATTAGCTAATGGGCATCTAGCGCCTGTAGAGATGGCAGGGCCTATGCTAGTGCTTTAACATGTATTTTCCATTCACAACAATGTGATTACTATCTCATTTTTGTGGATGAGGAAACTGAGGCACAAAGAAGTTAAACACTGTGTTCAGGGTTACACACTTAATAGGAGGTAGATTCAGATGTAGGCAGTTTGGATTGATTTTAAACTCTTTGCTACATAAGCCCTCCAGTCTTAATGTTTCCAAAAGAGAATCTATGATACATATCTGTGTTAAACAACTCTGACTGTCCATAATTTCTTCCTTTTATCTAATATAATCCTCCATGCTTTAAATCAAGCCTCTGGTGCTTTCTTTGGTGCAGAGTATATAAGTGCCCTTTATATACTTAAAGAGAGTTTTGAGTCATTCACTTGTCTACTCATTCAATAACTCAAGTACTTTTAACCTTTCCCTTTAGATCTTATGTCTGAATTTATAAGCATTTTGGGGGCACTTTGGTGAAAACTCTTCATGTTTTCTCCATTTTTCTTAGCTGTGAATTGAGCAGATTCAATGCCAAATGTACTGGGTTTAAGACTAACTTATCAACAGTTTAGCATGTGCAATATATGATATGGAATCATAGAATTTTTAACATATTTTATAGATGATCTTATAACACTTGAGGTTTAACCACCAAAAATTATTATAATTAAATGCTCTTGGAACCATAGAAGTCATAAAGGTAAATGGTATTTTTAGTGAGGGGAAATTATTTTATCTTTCTCTTACTTATGTTATGTTTAACTATTTGATTCCTTTTTTTTTTTTTTTTTTGCTGTACACGGGCCTCTCACTGTTGTGGCCTCTCCCGTTGCGGAGCACAGGCTCCGGACGCGCAGGCTCCGTGGCCATGGCTCACGGGCCCAGCCACTCCACGGCATGTGGGATCTTCCCGGACTGGGGCATGAACCCGTATCCCCTGCATCGGCAGGCGGACTCTCAACCACTGCGCCACCAGGGAAGCCCCTATATGATTCCTTTTTTGCCTTTGTTTCTTACACATTATTCCTTACTAAAACTCAAACTTCCTTATTATTTAGTGATATTTTACATAGCCTTTATTAATTTGTTATTCCTATTTATTATCATTTACTATTTTTATTATTTATTAATTTATATTATGAAATAATATGTGACATGCTATTTTACAACTGCTATCATACAGAAAAGAGTTAGCATAACAAGCCTAAAAGTTAGAAAGTCCTGCTCGCTAGTTTGGTCCTTGACTTCTGTCTGGAAACTTGTGTTTCTGGAGTGTTCCCACAGTTTCCTAACTGATAAGAAAGGTTTTCCATACCTGCATTGTTTGTGCAAGCACTGTGGCTTATGCTGCATACCTGCTTTCCTTCTGTGAGTCTGGAAGTCCTAGGCAGCAGGTACCTGCTATACAGCCAGCTTCATATAAAACCTTTGGGTACCAGACTGAAACGGGCTTCCCTTGATGAAACATTGTACACCTGTTGTTGCATGTTTATTGCTGGAAGGAGAATGCTATCTGTGTTATCCCTCATGGAAGGGAGAAAGCATAAGGAATTCTGCACATGCATTCTTCCATACTTTGCCTGTGTCTTTTTTACCTTATGATCTGGCTATATAGGCTTACTGTGGTTATCTCCAGTGAATCTCCAAATGTGGGGTAGTCATGGGAACCCCCAGCACAGCCATCATTTACAAAATATTTTCACATAATGAACTCACTTAATCCTTCCAATTACTTCATAAAGCTCCATGAAGAAAGTGGAAAATATATTATACAATGTATATTTTAAATAAAGAAATAGGCATAAAGATCTTCCATAATTTTGTTGACCTTATTCTATTTGTACTTAACATTTTTTGTGTACTTTTAAGCAGGGCTAGACATATGCAATATTGTCAATTCTCTCTCATTTGTCTTCTGTAGTCTTCCCAATTCCAGTTCTAGGTACCTCCTTCACCAAACCTGCCCACCCCAAGGTACTTAGTGCTGTTTCTCAGATACACACTCCCACCTTCCTTGCAGGTCAAGCTTCCAAAGGCTTTGTACCTTTACTGTTGCGTCACTTAGTATTAATATTTGCTTTTTTCTCTCTTTTGATATATCATGACCCACTCCATGGTACTGGATGTTCCTTAAACTGTATCTTACCCAAGATATCCATAGACAAGTAATTTATCTTTATCAGAACATACCAAAAAATGTAAGTTCAAAGTCATATGTAAAATATGGGAATTTGAAAAAGTGAACAGGTGTGTAGGAATGATGACTTAGATTAAATGTTTTGGGATCTGCCTCAAATTAAGGATGACTCCACTCACTAAATATGAGTTCGCTTTGATCTTAAGATGAAATTTTAGGGCCATCCAAAATAGAAATGTACTTGAAGGTCTAACATGCTCTCTTTTTCCCAGTCATCTAAAATTCTAAACTAATGTTTAAATATTCCGTGCATGACTCTTTAGTCCTCTTCCTAAACACTGAAACTTAAATACCAGAGGTTTTAGGTGAGTGACTCATGCTGGGGGCAGAAAATATCATGGCAGGGGCCTAGAGAAGCACATTGGAGCCCAGCATTTCTAGAAATTCATCTGGATGATTTATTCCATCAATCATAAAATACATATCTTGTTTAAGTCTCATAACCTTTTGAAGAGTTGAATTGTTGGAGGATGAGTGGAGACGGTTAACCTGGGGGAAACTAGGGTATTGACTAAATCCACTAAGATCCCTCTGCCATGATATAATATTCCATTTGTCTATTTTTGAAGGTTAAATGGACTTAAAGATCTTTCCCTAAAAAGATTAAACAGACATATTCCGTATGAGGAGATTATAGGATGTCTCAGTAAAGGGTTGGGGTTAGCATGTTTATGCATTATAGCTCAATGCTAAACTTTGGCCTCTATCAGCTTAAGGAAAAGATTTTAAAGTATATTAATAAATAAGAAAAACACCTATATGATATTACAGTTGGAGATTCAGTACCCCCCTGGAGAACTTCAGTTTCTCCCTAACAGGCCAGCATCCTTCATGATTTCAGATGTCACTTCAAGTAAGCAACTGCCTATTAGTCTATCTTTAAGTTTCACCCTTCCTCTGAGCAATTGACCCTAAGATCCACTGTTTTGTGAGATTCAGGTTCATTAACAAATTTGATAAATATCTACTGAGGTTTACTATTTCCCAGGCATTGCATGCAGCTTTTGTATTTATGACATCAAATTAGACAATATTTTGATGTTTTGAGAAAATTTTTGTTGGTCAGCTAGTTTTTTGAACAAGGTAGTACATTTTTCCTGTTCTCCTAATATGGTTTCATTAAAGAATATCTATTTTTTTCTTAAAACTACCTGTTTTCTTTTAAAAACTGACCCACTTACTGATAAAACCAAAATTCACACAGAAATTGCTTAAAAAAATACTTTGGTCCAGGTTGTCCGTTCAGGACCTACCCCTTACCTGTGATTAGCAGCTGCAGCTTTAATCAACTTCACTACTTTGAGACCTGCCATGAGTCTGTGAATTGTGGAGCAGTCTTGGTAACTTTGACACCTGCCTTTCTAGAGGATCAGAGTTCTGCACTGTCTCCCGTGTTGCTTCAGGGCAAACTTACAATGTTTTCTGTTTGTCGTTTTGGTTTCGTTTGGATTTTGCATTTTCCTTAAAACTAGCCTATTTCAATTTTGTTATATGGTCATTTGTCTGATATCTTTGTACCATCCCTTTGTCCTATCATAAATATATTCAGCCCAGCAAGGACATCATGGAACAAACTGGTGTGATAGCAAATTGCTGCAGGATGACGTACTGACAATTTCATAGACAAAAGTTGAAAGGCTAGAAGGAACTCTAAAGGTCTACTATACTGGTGTTCATAATAAATGTTCTGAATAGGTGGCTCGAGGTGGCATATAGTGACCTGGCGCACAAGAATATGCCATGCTTCATTTCAACCAGGGAAGATCTACTTTTATCTCTTAAATACACAGGTTCCTCTAGAAAATTTTACTTCAAAACGTGGTTCTTTAAAGTAATACACTGTAAAAACTACTAGGTCTAGGCTAATCCATTCATTTAGTTTGATACTAGAATGTCTCATGGTGGAAATCTGAGTACTGTCAGCCAAGAATTCTTCTTCTACTTGAATATTCATGCTAAGAATAAAACTACTGGAAGGAAAAATTAGTGTATTTAAAGAACCCAATGTGGGTATAGCCAACTGGTTGCCAAACAAAACCCAAACTCTCTGGTTAGCTATACAGGGTTTTTTTTTTTTCTATCCATCCCTCAGGGAAGGTGATCCTGTCTGTGGTTCAGAGCTCAATCTAGGTCTAAACAAATCACGATAGTCCATTCTCCTTGTTAGATCTTGAATAGAGCATGAAGATATACATGGATATTGCATTGGAATTATGTCTAAGAGTTTTGAAGTGAAGTCTGCTTAGGGACTTCTAGGAAGACTTTTCCTCTACTGTAAGATGAGACCAGATGGAAAGGGATCTACTTTTTCAATTGGTCGTTGAGAATGTCAGAGCAGAAAAGTGAAGAAAACGTAAGATCTAAGACATGGTTAAGCCATTGAAGAAACCAATCATGCAAATGCCTCATTCCTGGACTACTCAATATATGAAATAATAAATTTCTTTTTTAGAAGCCATTTGAGACTCTTTTATTGCACTTGACCCAAAGTCATCCTAACTGATAGGCTGAGATTGCCAGAGTGAAGGTAAAAGGATTCTAAGGTACACAGAGTATCTGCTGTTTGTCAGACATTGTACTAGGCACTTTTTAATATGTATTTTCATATTCTATTTTCCATATACTTGTGAGAGAAGTGTTATTTTCCTCACTTCACAAACCAAGTATCTGAGCCTCAAAAAATATTTGATACATTTCTAAAGATTTCATGACCATTCATATGGGAAATTTGAATCCAGGGTTTTTTTATTTCAGAAGTCAATATATGACCCATAAATATATATTCTTTAGCCAATTCAATGCATAAAATCACTTTATTTTTATTGAGATATAATTGATATATAACACTGCATAATTTTAAAGTGTATATGTTGATCTGATACACATATTTTTCAATATGATTGCGAACATAGCATTAGCTAAAATATCTATCATGTCACATAATTCTCATTTATTTTTTGTGGTGAGAACAATTAAGATCTAGTCTCTTAGAAATTTTTAAGTTTATAATACAGTATTATTGACTATAATCACTATCTTGCAGTCTACACTAGATCTCTAGAACTTATGTATCTACTACTTGCAAGTTGGTAGCCTTAAACAGTATCTCCCTGACTCCACCACTCCCAGCACCTGGTAACCACCATTCTACTCAATGTTTCATGAGTTTGGCTTGTTTACATTCCACATATAAGTGATATCATAAAATATTTATCCTTCCCTATCTGATTTGACTCACTTAGCATAATATCCTCCAGGTTCATCCATGCTGTCACAAGTGGCAGAATTTCCGTCTTTGTCATGGCTGAATAATATTTCATAGTGTGTGTGTATATATATGGATGTATATATGTGTGTGTATATGTGTGTGTGTGTGTGTGTGTGTGTGTGCACATTTTCTTTATTCATTCATCTGTTGACAGACACTGTTTCTATATCTTGGCTATTGTGAATAATGCTGTAATGAACATGGGAGTGCAGAGATCTTTTTGATACTCTGTTTTCATTTCCTTTAGACATATGCTCAGAAGTGGGATTGCTGAATCATTTGGTAGTTCTAATTTAAGGTATTTTTAATTTTTTGAGGAACTTCCATGTTATTTTTCATAGTGGCTGCTCCAATTTACATTCCCACCAATAGTGCACAAGGGTTCCCTTTTCTCTACATCCTTGCCAATACTTGTTATTTCTTATCTTTTTGATAATAGCCATTCAAAAAGGTGTGAGATGATATCTCCTTGTGTTTTATTTTGCATTTCTCTGATGAATAGTTAAGTTGAGCATCTTCTCAAGTACCTGTTGACCATTTGGATGTCTTCATTGGGAGAATGTCTGTCTTGTTTCTCTGCTCTTTTTTTTTTTTTTCGGTACGCGGGCCTCTCACTGTTGTGGCGCCCCCCGTTGTGAAGCACAGGCTCCGGATGCGCAGGCTCAGCGGCCATGGCTCACGGGCCCAGCCGCTCCACGGAATGTGGGAATCTTCCCGGACTGGGGCACGAACCCGCGTCCCCTGCATCGGCAGGCGGACTCTCAACCACTACGCCACCAGGGAAGCCCCCTCTGCTCATTTTTTAATCGGATTTATTTGTTGTTATTGAGTACTGTAGATTCTTTACATGTTTTAGGTATGAACTCCTTAACAGATATCTGGTTTGCATATATTTTCTCCCGTTTTGCAGGTTACCTTCTCATTTTTTTTTGTTTCTTTTACTGTGTGGAAGGCTTTTAGTTTGATGTAGCCCAACTTATTTATTTTTGCTTTTGTTGCTTGTGTTTTTGTGTCATCTCAAAAAAAAAATTGCTAAGACCAATGACAAGGAGCTTCTTCCCTAGGTTTTTTTTTTTTTTTTTTCTAGGATTTTTACAGTATCAGGTCTTATGTCTAAGTCTTTAATCCATTCTGTGTTAATTTTGTGGGTGGTGTAACATAGGGGTCCAATTCTATTTTCTGTCTGTTGTTATCCAATTTTCGCAGCACTATTTGTTGAAGAGGCTGTCCTTTACTCATTGAGTATTATTGGCTCTCTTATCAAATATTAATTGACTGTATATGTGGGGGTGTCTTTCTAGACTCCCTATTCAGTATCATCAGTCTATGTGTCTGAAACTATTTTAATGTTAACACATTTAGACAGGGCATTTGTTCTTTAGCTCTTTTCAGATCTCCCCATTCCCTATTTTATCTAGGATGACTCACACATTTACTTTACACTCCCAACATCGTTTTGAAATTGCAGTCACTGGAATCTAACCCTGTCTAATACCCAAGGACGCTGGCTATTTTTAAATAATTATTATTTTTAAGAAATGAGGTTGTCTTAGTATTTGATAAGAACAGTTTTTGTCATTAAGAAATACCTTATAGGGCTTCCCTGGTGGCACAGTTGTTGAGAGTCCGCCTGCCAATGCAGGGGACACTGGTTCATGCCCCGGTCCAGGAGGATCCCCCAGGCGGCAGAGCGGCTGGGCCCATGAGCCATGCCTGCTAAGCCTGCGCGTCTGGAGCCTGTGCTCTGCAGTGGGAGAGGCCACAACAGTGAGGGGCCTGCGTACTGCAAAAAAAAAAAAAAAAAAAAAAAAAAAAAACTTTATAAGCTAAATCTGATTATTAGAGACTAAAAGGCTATTGTGAAGTAGAATCATATTATATTTGTGACATTTCTTAAAGAGAAAAATGCCTTTTTTTGGTTTTAATAATGTGTTTTGGGGAAGAGTGCTATGTTACAAATATTTCTTATTAATTTGTACTATATAAACGACTATTCTCAGTATTGAAAGAATACCCAGCCATATGCATCGCTTAGAATAATGAACACTCTTTTCAGATCTATGACCTATATTTCCAATCTGTGTTAATGGTATTAGTAGTGTGAGACATAATAGTTAATATTTACTGAAAACTAATTTCAGTGCTGGGACATGATAGGTATAAAAGCTACAGTAGCTACATGAATTTTTATATTCACATATGTATTTACCTTTTGTCATTTTCAAGCACAGACAACTGAAGATGCTCTTGGGAAGAGCAAAAATGAGCATGTCACCTTAGTGTGACGCCACATTTGTCCTGTGATTGCAGAATTTCTGGTCCAGTTTCTTGTTAAAAAGAAATAGAACTGGGTGTTTTGTTTTGTTTTGTTTTGTTTAATACAGTGAAGACATTACTATTACTTTAAGTAAGTGTCATATTTAGTTCTTTCATTAGGAAAAATGAAATTCTAATTTCTCGTAGCCTTTTTTTAGATACGGGTCCTATTGGTAGAGACAATAAGAAAAGATAGGTGCTAGGATATTTGATTCTTAGACTACTCATCAGAGAAAAGTCTGTTTTATGGTATTACATGATTGGGGAGGGGCTTCCCTGGTGGCGCAGTGGTTGAGAGTCCACCTGCCGATGCAGGGGACACGGGTTCGTGCCCCGGTCCGGGAAGATCCCACATGCCGCGGAGCGGCTGGGCCTGTGAGCCATGACCGCTGAGCCTGCGTGTCTGGAGCCTGTGCTCCGCAACGGGAGAGGCCACAACAGTGAGAGGCCCGCGTACCGAAAAAAAAAAAAAAAAATCTCAACTTCTAACAGTGAGAGGCAGATGGTAAACAAGTAAATGATCAATAAATTCAGATACTGGTATGTCCTATGAAGAAATGATAAATGATAGATGAATAAATCACACACTGGGACACTCATTAGTAACCAAAATAAATGAACTAGAGTAGCATTTGACTATATGGATGAATCTCAACAATCTAATATTAAATAAAAACAGTAAGTCCTAAAAGATTGCATGCAGCCTGATACCTATTTAATAAAGTTAAAAACAACCAAAATAATGTATAGTTTGTGTGTGTATTTGTGTATATATGTATATTTTTCTTCTTATAAATACATGTAGATGCAATGAAAGGACATAAGATGAAAGCAAAGGAATGATGAACACAGATTTCAGGTTAGGGGGGCAGAGGAGTGGCTTGGTGGAAATTATATATTGTGGATTATTGTCAAGGTCCTAGTTTTTGTTTTGTGTGGTGGGTTGACCGGTAATTAGTACATTATTTAAAATAACTAGTGAAAATAAAAAGCCAATGCCAAGACGAGAATGTTTCAGGACCCAAAGATTAAGGCTAATCCAATTCTATGAACCTGAGTTTCTCTCAATAAAAAGGCAGAGAGTGATTGGTGGGAACAAATTTCCTGAGGAGATGTCATGCTCCTGAAAGCTCAACAAGGAGCCATATCCAGGCTGAGGCAACAGCCCTCCCAGCAGAGGGAATGGCATATGGTGCTGGAGTATGATTGGCAGGTGTGAACACGTGAGACCTGGGAAAAGCAAGTGTGGGCAAGAGTGGCAAGAAATGAGTCTCATTCTAGATGTAGATCATATTAAGCATTCTGAGTCTGGCTTCCTTTTCAGTCTCTGCAAAATAGTGAAACTGAATAAGACATTTCTGTAAAACCCACCACTTCGTCTAGAAAAGCTTCCTTTTATGTATTAGTTTCTGTGTGAATTTGATGAATTTGTGATTTGTGTCTCAAAAATCTTAGAGTCCATTTCTTAAGAAAAAAACAACAACAATGACTGTTTTGGATGTGTGCTAAGTATCTTGTCATCCATTTGATTAATTTACTTCTGATTTGAGCCTGTCTCTGCAAGATTACAATGACCCCTTAGAACAGGGGTCCCCAACCCTCGGGCCATGGACCGGTACTGGTCCGTTGCCTGTTAGGAACTGGGCCTAGCAGGAGGTGAGCCGCAGGCCAGTGAGCAAAGCTTCATCTGTATTTACAGCCGCTCCCCATTGCTCGCATTACCACCTCAGCGCCGCCTCCTGTCAGCATTATGGTGAGTTGTATAATTATTTCATCGTATATTACAATGTAAGAATAATAGAAATAAAGTGCATAATAAATGTAATGCGCTTGAATCATCCCAAAACCAACCCCCCAACCCCGGTCCTTGGAAAAATTGTCTTCTATGAAACCGTTCCCTGGTGCCAAAAAGGTTGAGGACCGCTGCCTTAGAAGACTTTTAAGGCCCAGACACAGATCACACTGCAGATTCTAACCTTCCTGGCAATTGTTTCCCATAGAAGCACTTACCCCCAGATAGTGTACCCCAGATTGTGGAGGTATGCCTGGGCCCTGGAAGAAAATTTGATAGTAGTGGAAGAGTCTGTGTACCTTCTTTACTTGAGAATTGAGTTTGTTTTCTGGTGAGAAAGTGATAACTACAAAACCAACCTAGTTAATACTTAACTACAAAATCCCTAAGAAATAGTGGAGTGTTTCACAAATTCTAGGAAAATACTCTGCCATGAATATAATGTTGAGGAAATGCTGATGTCCTAGATCAACTGCACATTTAAAAGTCAGTCCACTTTATATAAAATTACCAAGATTCAATATCAGTATCATTCGTGTCATTCACATTTCTTGAGATTTTTCCAGTCTTAAACTCATTTATTTTCTGACAGAGTGGAGTTAGTATAGAATCCTGGAATGAACACAGCACAGACCAAATGTCAAAAGATGAGAATTCTAGCTTAGCACTGTGGGACAAGACTTGCTTCTTCTTTGGCCCTGCTCCCTCACCTGTAGAATGAAGGGGCTGGCTTAGAATGGTCATGAAGATATCTTATAGCTGTTAATGTATAATTAATTCTATGAAGAGACTTTTAAAGAATGAAAATGCTTCATTTTGTAGTGAAAATAAAATGATTGCAAAGTGTGTAAATATCATGTGTAAAGGAATAAAATTGACACATCTAGATTTATTCTTGAGTAAGGACAGATACATTGAAGGTATTTTTAAACTTCCCAACTAAATTGAGCAAATCTAGCATATAATATTATTTTATTACCAAGTTTATGACTTTTTTTAATTAAAAAATTGTATGTCAGCAAAATAAAAAGGTATTTTTTCCTACTGGATCAATTTTTAAAAATAAAACCTCCAGGGCTTCCCTGGTGGCGCAGTGGTTGAGCGTCCGCCTGCCGATGCAGGGGACACGGGTTCTTGCCCCGGTCCAGGAGGATCCCACATGCCGCGGAGCGGCTGGATCCGTGAGCTACGGCTGCTGGGCCTGCGCGTCTGGAGCCTGTGCTCCGCAACGGGAGAGGCCACAACGGTGAGAGGCCCGCATACCGCAAAAAAAATAATAAAAAAGTAAAATAAAATAAAACCTCAGCATGTATACTGTCAGTTCTAATAAACTAAAAACAAAGAACTTTAATTTCCCCAGAACATGTCAAATTAAATATATAAATATATTCACAAATTAATTAAGGTATGGATTACAATAATAATGAATAACAATAAAACAAAACAAACAAAAAGCCCTTCAGAAAAGAATATCTCTGATAATAACAGTTGGGCCACGGATTTAATATATTCCTTAAACTATCAGGATTGCCTTAAGTAAAATATGTTATTACTTTTTTTTCATGAATGAAGAAACACTTGGACAGCCTAAGCATGTGCATTATTTGTGTTCTGGTATAGAATTAATCAACTTATGTTATTTTATATTGGCTTATCCTTTAATGGCTCTCAGAGTAGTGCCTGTTTGCTAAATTTGTTTCTAGTTCTCATTCTGCATAACATTGTTATTAAGCAAAGTCAGGTCCATGTATTAATTCAACAAATATTTATTGAGTGGCAGACACTGTTCTAGGTGCTTGGGAGGCACCATGGAATAAAACAGACGGAGATCTATGTCTTTGTGAAGCTGATATGTTAGCAAAGGGAGACACACAATCATCAATAAACATAGTAAGTAAATGCTATAGTACATGAGAAGTTGTTAAGGGCTATGGATTTAAAAAATAAGGATAACAGGGATTGGTGACACAAGATTCTTTCCATAACTCATTATTAAGCAAAACTTTTGATCATCTACTATTTGAATGGTAGGTTCCATGAAGGAAGGAACAATATATGTGTTTGCTTATGATTACAGCCCCAATCTATAGCACAGTGCCTGGACTACAAGAGGTGTCCATCATATGTGTTGGGAAAAAAATAATGAGGGGATATTATGCATTTTATGATTCTTGATCATAATACTGTTCTGTGCAAATCTCATTATATAAAATTAGTTCATTTCAAAATATCTCTGGAATATTAAAGTTCAGAATTTATGTTGAATATATTTTAGTTCATTTTCTTAGATCTCAGTGGAAGCCCAAAAGCTCATCCTAAGTTGATCTTCATGTTTTCTTTGGAATAAGTTGATTCTAAGGAAATTATATATAGACAGTTAATATCCACAATATTAGTCTGCATTGGGAGTTCTGATCTAAGAATGACCTTAGGGATCTTACGTTAAATATATTTATGATGCATAACTATAAATATATTATGACAAATATATTACATTTCTACCTGGACTGTTTTAAATAATATATTTAATTCAGCTTTGTTTTATAGAAATTTTTAGAAATCTACTTTCCCTAACAGATTATAAACTCCTGGAAGTCAGGGACTGACTGTCATTAATCTCTGCATCTTCAGAGATTGCAGCACATAGCAGGTATTTAATAAAGTTGCATGAATTGCTAAATGCTCAGAATAATTAGATCATGAGCTAGAGACTAGAAACCATTTTGTTAAATAGAAAATTTCATAATAGTGTTACAGAGAATCAAAATTTAATATTTAATGTGTTGTTGCTAAGTTATAGAAGCCAGAAGAGACAAAAAAATAAAAGATAGGATTCATTTTGCTATTCATACAATGTCATCTTTTGCTCTTTTCATTGAGCCTGTTCAGAGTTGCTCCATTAAGGAAATAATGTCTCATAAGTATGTGCTCTCAATTGTGTAGTCTCATAAAAGCTTTGGAAGTAAGTATAAGTATGTTCATTATAGTTAACTACTTACTATCATTATGATGATGATAATAAATCTACATGTTTTAACTTTATTCAAACTATTCAGTGAACTTAATATTTTAAAACATAATTTGTTTTTCTACTAAAGTAAAAACATACAGTGATTTGTGATATGGAAAGCCCTGTTCGTTTTCTCCCTTGTGGAAAAAAAATTATATCTGCTCTGCCATCCTGCAATAGTTTTGTTCCTCTCTTTTGATTTGCTAACTTTATTTAAATCAGTTACTCATAATGCAATTGTTATAAGCTTTAAAACAGCATTACTACATGGTAAATAAGATACAGAAGTTTTACTATACAGTAATGTAGAAGATAGAGAAATTAACAAAGGTGAAGTCAATTACATGTCTTGTAAAGAAATTTACCATTACAGAAAATTTTGGAAGTCGGAAAAATAATGCATAATTATAGTTTGGTTTTATGTGCACTCCATTTTCCTTCTTTCCTTAGGTCTTACTTAATTTTACTCATCAAATAATCATTGTCAAATTTTTCTTTATTTTCCACTATAAACATATATTTTAAAATCAAATCTTTCTGGTATAATGAATTTAAAGAGCTTCTGTATTCTATTTAGGAAACCAAAGTTTGTGAAAATACAAACTTTGAGCGGTTGTTTTAGGTAGTATTTTTTCTTTTCAAGGAAAATAAATTAATATTATGGATTGAATTTAACTTAAAAGGGAAGTAATTTGGCAGATCATGTGTAAATGAAATAGTTGTCTAAATGGTACAATTTGAAGCACCCTACAAAACTCTTCTTGCCTAAATTGTTTCCTACCTTGGCTTTCCATACTGCCAGAGATACCCAACAGCAGACTTTTATTCATTAGTAATGGAGCATATGCAGGTACTCGTTGCCAAATAAGAAGTATTCCTGGACTAGGTATAACATGAAGTACTCTAGTCCCTGAAGGGGACTTAGTTTACTAGATGCTGTTCTTCTACAGCAATTAACAGAAGAGAAGTGAGAATCAGGGCAGCTTACACTTTAAAAAGGATTAAAGAAACCTATGAAGTAGAAAATATTTTTTAGCAGTAATTCTAAAATGCTTCAGTGAAGTGTTCTTGGTAGCTAGAGGGCAACATGAAAACACTGGTCATCTGAAGTAAAGTACCCAGATGGGGTGGGAGTACTCCAAATAGGAGCTTGGAGAGTCAGCAGGGCTTAAATCACCGTTCTGCAAAAAGTGGTCTTTGTCATAATAACTCTCAGCCATGTTACTCATTCTGTTGCAGACGTTTTCTTTTATATCCAATTTTACATTTTGTTTATTCCATCTCCCTTTTCTACTTTTCTGTGAATGTAAATATTGAGTAACAATGACTTGGTCCTCAAATTGGGCCCTCGAAACTTAAGTGAAAAACATGGTGAAAAGTGTAGCATTAACCAGTTATTACAAAAGTGTAAAGTTATCAGAGTATGTAAATTGCATACACAAATAGAAGCCCTATCTTTGATCATTGATATTCTTAAGTTGTGAAACTATTTGGAGTTAACATACTCTGTAAAGCCTTAGAAATATGGACTTAAATTGCCACTGAGTTCACTGCAATAGTATATGAGGAAGATGTTTTAAGTTAGATAAGCTTGTTTAAGGTTCCATAGATTCTTCATTTTGGACTGAAGGTAATAAAGCTAATTCTGCTAGGAATTATTTCATATGATATAGAATTTTTAAAAGAAACAATCTACGGCAAAATAATATACCTTTATTTTTAAATGTAGATGCTCATAAAATGACTGCCTTCTTTCATATGAAAAATTAACTTTCAAGGTGTTCTTATCCCTTACATTGGTTGCAGCTCAGTTACATAAAAATATCTGATTAGGCTTTCCATAAGCCTGGCATCTCACAATCCCAAAACCTAAAAACATCAACAATTTTGTAATTTCTGGTTATTTCCTTTCTGTCATTCTCTGTATGAATATCTTCACATAGTTGTTTTAGTTAACTATTGCCCCCAAAATGATGCATCAAAAGCCACCCTAATAAAAGTCAGTAACTTAAAATCATTATTTATTCTTATGAATTTATGGTTAGCTAAAGATCTGGTCTGGTGATTTATACAAGGCTTGATTGGGAAGCTCTGCTTTAAGTGTCAGGCCTAGCTGGGATGGCCTGGGGCAGTTTTGCTTCATGCAATTTATTCTAGGGTCCAGGTGAAGGGATCACAGCTGTAATAGTATTGGAAGCTCTTACCATGGCTATGGTACAGCCCAGAGGGAAACAAAAACCTCATGCTGTCTATTAAGGCCTAGGCTTAGAAATGGCACATTGTCACTTCTGCCATCTCACTGGCCAAAACAATTCATATGACAAAGCCTAAAGGCAAGTGATAGGGAAGTATACTTTTCCTGCTGAGAGGCCACAACAAGAGTCCAGATGTACAAAGGCATAAATAATTTGGGCTAACAATTCAATTTACTACAATTGTAGTTATGCATTATTATATTATGAATAGCTATAAAATATTCCATCAAATACTCATGCCATATTTTCTGTATTTTCTAACTACTTAGACATTTATGTGAATTTCGGTTTGTTGTGTCATTTGCATAACATATCAATGAACACCTTTTTGGATATAGTTTTCTTTGTATGTTACATTCTTTCACTAGGATAGCTCCCCAGAAAATATATTATTTGATAAAAGTGTATGGATAAATGTATAAAACTCCTAAAAGTCATTGCAACACTACCAGCTATGAGTAACAGACACTATTTCATTCCGCTTGCGCCAGCATGGGAAGTTTCTAATTCCTGGTTGTCATTTCTGATGTTAAGTAAGAATAAACTAGCACCTCATTTTCTTTGCTATTTCATTGATTATTAAAAAGTTGAGGGCTTCCCTGGTGGTGCAGTGGTTGAGAGTCCGCCTGCCGATGCAAGGGACACGGGTTCGTGCCCCAGTCTGGGAGGATCCCACATGCCGCGGAGCGGCTGGGCCCGTGAGCCATGGCCACTAAGCCTGCGCGTCCGGAGCCTGTGCTCCGCAATGGGAGAGGCCACAACAGTGAGAGGCCTGCGTACCGCAAAAAAAAAAAAAAGTTGAGCACTTTTTCAAATATATTTATGAATTGTAAATGTCTGATTTTGAATTGTCTGTTTATATCCCTTACTCAATTAACTATTAGAATGATGCTTAATGATTTGAATGTAAGATATTTCCCACAAGCATCCCAAACTAAACTCCATCCAACAGTCAGCTCATCATGGTCAACCCTTACCAAACTGGTTGGGCTCATCTATTCCAATGTTCAGTATTTACTCATTTATTAAAGTCAGAAATGTGGAATTTATTATTGTGTGCTTTATCACCCACATCTAAAAACAACGAAAACCTTTTTTGATTCTATTTCATATCTACTCACTCTTCCCAGTGCATTAGCCTACAGACTTTCCCCCACCCCGGGCTATTGTGATACTTTCATTACTGCTATTTTGGCCTCTAGTTTTTCCCAATCTATTCTCAGAATTGCTTCCAAAATCGTTTACTAACTTAAAAAATTAGAACACGCTACTTACCTTCTCAGAATTATTTGATGTACTTTATACCTAAACTTCCTATTATACTATGAAAACAATTGAAAGCTTTGTGAAAGTCCCCCTGCCAGTCTGCTCCATTTTCTGTCCATCTGCCCTTGCCTCGTTCCTGCTACACATACTCTAGAGACACAGATTTACTTTTAGTGGTTACTAGTTAGTACCACCTTTCACACCTCCATTTCCTGCAAATGCTGGGCACCTTCCCAGAATGCTCACTCCCTAGCAGTCCCTGTGCCAAATGCCTGTTTATTCTACAAACTTCAAACCAAAGCTTTCCCTAATTCCCCCTAGCAGATTTCACAGTCTTTTTTTCTCCATGCACTTTGTATATCTCCCTTATAGCATGTGTCTTCACCTGTGGTAACATATTTTTGTCTTTTTCTTTATTTGAAGAAAGTTTTCCTTGTAATGAGAGACCATGTCATTTCATTTTTATATCTCTAGCTCTTAGGACAAGTTCTGTCACACAGTAGACATCATTAAATCTTTCCCCAATTTGCCAATAAATTAATAATAATTGAATTAATAAATGAAAAAATGATTTTATCTAAATAATCACACATGTATTCTGGGCCACAGGTAAATAATAACAAGGGAAACTTTTAGGTAAGGCTTGAATCATATTATTTGGGTCTTATGGCATCTAGAAATAATACTTAAAATTGGGCTTTCAAAACCTAATATTATTCTTCACTTTCAAACTTGATGAAAAAGTGAGAAGAAAATAAATTTTAAATAGAAAATTTAGAAATTTAGAAATAAATTTTAGAAATTTGAAACTATATGTTATTTTAGGGCAGATATTTTATAAACACATGTGGGAAGATGTTCAACTAGAGATAAGAATTATATTCTCCACTTTTTGTTCTTAGTGGCCCTACTTACCCTCCCACCTACAAGAGAACTGAGCACATCATTTCTCACATAATTTGTCTTCATTATGGGCCTATGGAATACATTTAAAAAATTCAGTGTTTCTTTTCATAAATCATTAGTTATTCAAGTTAATGTAAATATGTAGTTTTAGCTTTAGTGTACTTAATCCAAGAACTAATATCTGAATTCTCATTTTTTCAAAAGTCACATATAT
The DNA here is from genome assembly GCF_008692025.1 of Phocoena sinus. Taxonomy (NCBI): domain Eukaryota; kingdom Metazoa; phylum Chordata; class Mammalia; order Artiodactyla; family Phocoenidae; genus Phocoena; species Phocoena sinus. Next base: position 25,326,945 of record NC_045769.1, read on the forward strand.
TACCTTGAATGAAAAGATTGTCTTTATTTCATGCTTATTTCAGAGTATTTAAAAAATAGATAGTTTTTTCATCATTTAGACACTATTTCTAATTAGTATTTTATTGGAATATACTTCTGCCCCAATCACCACACTTCTCTAAGTAGCAAATACTAGTAATTCAAAACTCAGCTGAGACATCTCCTGGTGTATGAAGACTGCCAGACTACAGATGGCTCTCCTCTGTGTTCTCAGACTGCCCTATTTTAGCTCTTACCGTACTGTATCTGACTTTGCCATTAGGCAGATGGTGTTTATCATATCTGTATGCATTACAACTTCTCTGCTGATAGGCCACAGGTATGATTTGTCTTGCACAGTGTCTCGTAATCATCTAAAAAATTTTCCTAATAATTAGATATAGGAATTTCCCATTTCTTGGAAGAAAAACAATTTTGAGGCTTATTCAACCTTGTGTCTACATTCCAGTAAACGTGGCTGGAACCATGAAGCAACTTCAACTTTGAGATAAAGTGTCTGGTCTCCAGTTTGTCCAGAAAAATGCATACATTTTTCTCATTTGCATTACCTGCCTCCCCACTGTTGTCATGTGGATTTAAGGCTCCTATAGACAGACTGTGTGAGCCTGTATCTCAGATCTGTCATTTAAGAACGTGTGGCCTTGGCCAACTTTATCTATTTATTCATCCATGAAATGGGGGTAATTATAATATCCTGCTAATGGAACAGTTGTGTGAATTAAATGAACTAATGTAAATAAAGTACTGAAACAGAGTACTGGGCATATCCTTCAAACAGTATATATTTATCCTAAGATATCAATTTTTGTTTGATTGTGATATGAAGAACTTTGTAAAGTGAGGAAGCTAGCTATTATAAAACATTCTTTAATGGAAAAGATAGGAAGAGAAAAGATAGGAAGAGATATATAATGTGTAATGTTCTTTATTAGTTAAGATACAGATTCAACTAAGAAATAATGAACCACATTAACGATAGTAGCTGTGACAAGATAGACGTTTTTAACCCTCTCCTAAAGCAACCAAAAACATTCATCCTACAAGAGTCTACAGCTGATATGTTGTTTCCACGATGTCGGGGGAACCCAGATTTTTTCCATCTTGTGCCACCACTATCCCATTGTATGTTGTTCTCATATGTATAATTGAAAACGGCTATTAACCATGTACCCTTGGGGAAGAACAGAAGAGGAAAGATACAGGCTCATACCTTAACTTTAAAAGCAAAATCCAGAAGCGGTACACCTTACGTCTGCCCACTTCACCCCACTGATCAGGACTTTGTCATGTGGCCACACTTAGCTGCAGGGAACACTGGGAAATACAGTCTTTAGTTTGGTGAATACATGGCCAGCAAATCTCTATTACTATGGAAAAAAGGGAGGGAAGGAATTTAGGGAGACAGATAGAAATCTCTACTACAGCATCAGAAGGTGAAGTATAAATCTACAATACCTGTCCAAACTTTTGTCCTGGAAAATAAAAACTATCTATTTTTGCATGGTTAGTATATATGTATATATTGAGTAGAGTAATAATCAGATATATCACTATTATGCCTAAGGGAAGTTGACTAAAGGTTTTAGAACTGCTCCCCTGAGCCCCTCACCATTGACAATGCTCTGTTGAGGTTCCAAATTAGAGAGGTTCCCCGTGTCTTCCCTGTGGTCCTGCCTAAATCTATTGATATATACAAAACTCAGTATCAGTTTAGTTCCAGGACTCTAATTATTTGAAGTCTTGAGATAGATACTAGGCAGACCCTGGGTCTTCATGTATGTTTAAAAGAAATGATCAGCCTTAAGAATTCCCCCTGTAACTTTGTGAGATGGACTTTTCAAAGAAAGACCCAACCATTATGATCAAACAAGGAAACTGCATTCTCACATTAAAACAATCTACAATTATCCAGGCAGGCTGAGTGTAATTAGTTAGTTGGAATCAAGCCAGGACATTGAGGCAAACACTGCTACTTTCCCTGAAAGGTGCCTTGGGATTTTTAATGCCACTTATGGCCAAGCTTGGAGTTTTGCATCTCAGGTAGAAAATAGTACCTCTGGGAACATAGTATTTCCAGCCCCATTACTTGCTAACTACTGACCATGTTTCCACAAATAGGGGAAGCAAATGTTAAATACTGATCGCAATTATTTTTTCTGTGAAATCACAGCTTGTTTATTTTTTCAGGACAGTTCTGTGTGTTTTATGAGTGGTGGTGCTTGTTGTTGGTGATGATCGATTAGTTTTATATCATTATGTTATTCAAAACTAGTTGAGATGTGCAACTTTATTTTCCAATGTCACAAACATGTTAGATAAATTTTTTAAAGTACTATTAATTTTTTTTAATTTTAGAAACAATCAATGTTTCTTTATAAATGATACACATTAAGATACCTTTATATAGTAACAGTATTTTATTAAGACCAATAGGATTTTTATCAGCTTTATATACCATAAACAAAAATACAGAAATTTAGTTGTTTGCTACTTGCAATGAATTAAACATTTTCTGGTAGAACTTGTCACAGTAATGGAGTTTTTTGAAAATGGAATATTAGAAGAGTTGAAATTCCTGAAGGGAAAAATTCTCTTTATGTTCTGTTATTATTTCTTAACATTTTTTGACAATCTCTTGAAATTTGATTGATTGCTTTTTTACTTTACTCTCTTGAGAAGAAGAAAACTGCTGAATTTTTTTTGCAAAACAAGGAAACATAACACTTGAGGAAAGCCAAATGCTTTTCTTTCTAAGTTATTTTATGAAAAATTATATTTGGTATTATAAAATATTTAAATAATTATAGCACTTTATATTTTTCTTTACCAGAAACTTGCAGTTTTGAAATTTAAAATGTATTTAAACTTTGACTTTAACTTTACCGTTTGCAAAGACCATTCATATAGAGAATGTCTTATCTTTTTTAAAATAATAAGATCACCATACAGTTTATTGTGAGGGTAAAATGAGGCACTACTTACAATTACTCTGGGACAAACAGATATTAACTGACTGTGGATATCAGATCACAGTTTATATATTCATGTGTGTGAATATGTAATTGATAAAAGTCACATGGCGTAATGACTGTGCACAGGTTCTAGAAACTACTATCACTGTGTTCTGACACAATAATACTGGAGCATTATTTAGAAACTTTCAGATTGATTTAGTTGTTTGTTAAATCAGACATTATAAAAGTCCAACTCAAAGACTATGATTCACCAGCTGAGTGAGTTTCTACCTGTTTTGAGGCTTTCATGTTAATGACTCTATATTATTATACTTATTTTCTGTGTAATTACCTATAATTTTGAAGATTTAATTTTAATGTCTTCACCTCAGTATTCTGCATATCATATATATGATGTAATTATAAGCTGTATATCATTATGCTTACAGTAATTTTATACACAAACACCCCTTACTGTTTAGCAGTAATTATGATATATTCATATCCATCAACTCATTTATCCTTATATAACACTACAAAGTAGTATTATACATTTTTTCTGATGAGCAAAGTGAAGCTCAAAGTTTTATTAACATCATCTAGATGATAAGTAGGGTATTTTGTTCCAGTATTGTATGTATTGTATATGTATGCATTATGAATATATATGCCTAAGGTATATTTCAAGCAAATTGCATTTAACTTGTATTTAGATTTCTGCTCTTTTTAATTAATGAAATCATTCTCATATTTTAAAACTATTTTAAAACATGTTTACAATAGCTGCATTGTACTTAGCATATATATATGCACCACAGTTTATTAGTCCAGCAGTGCTAAATATTTTGCAAATCTCCAATATTTTGCATTTATGTATAACACTCTCACAAATATTGGTTTATTATGCTTTTGGCAAATTCTCTAATTAAAAGAGAATTACTAATTTAAGATTCTTGATGCATATTGATGAATTAATTTTGAGAGTAGTTACAGCATTAGTAGTATTAAATATGTCAGATTTATAAAAATAGGAGACAAGTGACAATGTTTCTCAAAGGAACTGGGACATATTTCACCATCCTTTTTTTATTATAAATTTATTGATTTTTTAAATTTTTGTCTGCGTTGGGTCTTGGTTGCTTCACACGGGCTTTCTCTAGTTGTGGCGAGCGGGGGCTACTTTTTGTTGCGGTGCGTGGGCTTCTCATTGCGGTGGCTTCTCTTGTTGTGGGGCACAAGCTCTAGGCCCGTGGACTTCAGTAGTTGTGGCACATGGGCTCAGTAGTTGTGGCTCACGAGCTCTAGAGCACAAGCTCAGTAGCTGTGGTGCTCAGTAGTGGTGGCGCTCAGTGGTTGTGGCGCACGGGCTTAGTTGCTCCGCGTCATGTGGGATCTTCCCAGACCAGGGCTCGACCCATGTCCCCCTGCAATGGCAGGCAGATTCTTAACCACTGCACCACCAGGGAAGCCCTCACCATCCTTTCTTGAAGAACTAAGTCAATTAACTTCCACATGCCTTGAATTTCACAATTTTAGGATAGGGATAGCAATATAGAGTCAATGGGAAAATGTCCCTGAAAAAAATTTTTATTTAAATATTGATGTTATTAAATCTTCACTGAATGCAAGAGTAAATGGGAAGCACACAGAATTCCTTCGAAGAAAGGCAATATGTGAAATAGGAAGAACATTAAATATTTCCTGTAACAAACAATGATGTAAATGCACAATGTGTCATGGAACTGATCCCTGTTGGATTTCTTTCTATTTTTTATCTTTCAAGATTCAGTATTTCAGAGGTTTCAAAGGAACACAGTATTACAGCTCAAGAGCCACCTGCCACTATGATCTTAGCAGCATATTACCCTGGCCTCAGGGATCTTCATTATATGTGGCCATTATTGAATTGTTTCAGCTTGTTTTTTCTCTATGTATTTTTCTAAAAAATAATACATTCACACGGTTAAAATCAACAACACTCTGCTTTGCCTACTCTATCTTATTTAGCTGTCTCTTCTGATGGTTATCAATATATGTTTGAATGTCTTGAATATGATTATTTTTGTTTTGTCAGTTTTAGACATTATCCATTGAACAGAATATGTTAACAACCTTAACAATTTTGTTCTTTAACTATTTAAAAGATACTATATTTCTTTGCTAAAAATTGAAAATATACAGTATTTACATTATTATAAAAATTTTTTAAGATTTTTTTGATGTGAACCATTTTTTTTTTAAAGTCTTTCTTGGGGCTTCCCTGGTGGCGCAGTGGTTGAGAGTCCACCTGCCGATGCAGGGGACACGGGTTCATGCCCCGGTCCGGGAAGATCCCACATGCCGCGGAGTGGCTGGGCCCGTCAGCCATGGCCGCTGAGCTTGCGCGTCCGGAGCCTGTCCTCTGCAATGGGAGAGGCCACAACAGTGAGAGGCCCGTGTACCGCAAAAAAAAAAAAGTCTTTCTTGAATTTGTTACAATATTGCTTCTGTTTTCTGTCTTTGGCTTTTTTTGGCTGCTTAGCTCCCAGGGATTGAATCCATACCCCCTGCATTAGAAGACGAAGTCTTAACCACTGGACCACCAGGGAAGTCCCACATTATTATAATTTTTTTAAAGATAATTTGTGGCAGAGACAAAAAATATAATTATATTCATTTTCTTGTGTAGTTTTTTTTTTCTTTGTTTTTCCTCATGTTTCTATTTGGTTTCCATTATCTTGCAGTACTTGTTTTTATTATAGTCCAGTTGTTGCTAAACTCTTTATAATATCATGCATTCTGTCAGTCCCGTTTTTCCTGGAGTTCACTCTTATTGAACTCTCAGTTTTACTTCACCAGAAGTATTCATTTCTCTAAGTCAGCTGCATCCTCGTACTTCTCTTTACAGATTTCCTGGGCTGGGTCCTGTATCGCACATTTTCCACTACTTTCCTTTGTTCCCTTGTTTTCCTGAAGAATACCTTCATATGTGTTCCTTAGAAAAATCATAAGGAGAATTTTGCTAGGTCCTTGAATATCTAAAAATGTCTTCCTTCTATACTTATTCATTGATGGTTTCAATTGATGGCTATTTGGGTTCAAAATGCTACGTGAAAAGCAATTTCACATGGTATTTGAAGTATACCTTTTAACATATAGTCTCCCTGTTGAGAAGTCTGATGTTATTTTGCCTTTATGTCTTTGATATTTTATTCTTCTATGTGTTCTTTGTTCTTTCTTTCTGGAACCCTTAATTTTGATCTGCCTAGGTATATCCTTTATTTCTTTAATTTTTTCTCTTATTTTTCTTTCTCTGCTTTTTCTACTCTATGGGAGAGTTCTTCAATTTTATGTTCCAATACTTCTATTAAACCTTTGTAGGAAATGATATTTGTCATTTTCAAGAACATTTGTTTCTTCCTTGGTTGTTTCTTCTTATAGGATTCTAAGTGTGTTCATTTTTTACACATTTTCCCCAAATTATCTGAGGATACTAACTATATATAATTTTGAAATTTCTGCTACTTTCTGAATTATGTTTATCTGATGTCAGTTTCACCATTTTTCAAAGTCTTGGTCTTTAATATTATTAGGATTATTTTGAATGATTACATTAGCAGACTATGGTAAATTAATTGGTTAGAAGCAAGAGAATAAGGTACAAAACAATACAGTTATATAGCCAAGAGGTGATATAGTTTGGAGAAGGGGCCAGCCATCTCTTGAAACACCTAGAACAAATCAGTGTAAATAATATGTGTTGGCAAAATATTTTAAATAAACACTTACCTCCTTTCTCTATATTTGTCTACACTCATACTCTCTCATACATGTTTTCTCCTTTGACCTTGAATACTCTGTATTTTCTCCATTAAACTCCTTTCCAGAAACTATTATTTCCCTCAGGTATTTTGTTAGACAAATCTTTGTTCTTCTCCAACTCTTCTGAATAGAGTCAAGAAACAAACAAACAAACATGGGTTTCAGGATCACAGACCAACTTCCAGCCTATGGCAGGTAGAGGCTGCATAGAGTCCTGTTGAAATGGCTCTAACTACTGCTCAGAGATAGAAGTAACACTCACTATTAGGGATGAAGGTTTGATGCATAAGGACTCAATATAACCACATCCCTCCAAAATGAACAAGAGAGGGAGGCTACAGCACTAAAAAAAAAAAAAAGTAAAAAGAAAAATAATCCCTGAGATATGGAATGAGGGGAAAGAGCCCAAGTCTCTTAAGATTCTTGTGTCCTAAGTATAGAGGAGAGATCAACTTTTGGTTCACAATTTGATTCCCAGAAGTCTTCTGACTATTACCTGGTGTTTTTTAGAGCAGAATAGAAAACAATGGGCAGCTAAAATTTCACCTATACCCTACCCCTGGCTGAAAGCATCCTAGTTTGTCTAATGTCAGTTCTTAGAATTTCTTTCTTTTGAAAGTCTAACTAATGGAATGGCTTCCTTGGAATTTTTTTTGGCCTGTTGATTTCAGTGCTAGTGGGATCTCAACGTCACTCAATTCATTTATTTCCAAAGAAGAAATTCTATATATTGCACAGGAATCATTTTTTTCTTTAGCAAAATCCCATTCAGAATTATGAACAATACAGATTAAACTTTTCTTTCTCCTTTTCTACCTCTGCTCTCCAAGTATCAGGTATATATCCCCACCGGGCTGATTAATTTAGGACCAATAAAGTCTGGGAGTATATTCCTGACTGCACCTTTTTTCTACTTTTGTCCCCTTTATCTAAATTGCAATTTAATTTTCCAGTGTCCTTTAGTCTAGTTTTCTTTGTGCTATTAAGTTACTCTTGTAAACATGACCATGCTAATATGACAGCCGGTTACTGGATTTCATCTTTCAGGTGACCTATAAGTCTTCACCTGTATAAAATCCACATGACTTCAGTAGTCAGAGTATGATGTACCATGGTGATATTTCAGCAACACACATGCCAAACCTTATTCTATAGCGAGAGGCTTATTTCACCTCTATTACAACAAATGAGGCTCACAAAACGAATGAAGAAGTGGTATAGAATTCATTGCCCGCTCACCTCCATTCTTCATGAAACTGTAGGGGCTTTTTTACTTCTTTGCTCTCTCATAAATTATAGAACTGCCTCATCTTCCCTTTCCATTCTCTGTCACTAGGTAGAGGAGCTGATAAGACTTGATCAATGAGATACAATCTCAATATGTTTATTGGTGTAAAGGCTTGATAATTATTGAGGAACTCTAAACTAGATGTGGTAAACTGCTAGTCAAAGAGCATAACTGGACCACCGCTGTGCTTGGCTTGGTACAGCAAATGTTTAAAAATTTGGATGTTTACCAATAAATTCTGGATTTCTGGCCTCCATGAAGAAAACTAAGCTCTGGCAATCCTGAGCTCCCGTTGTCTCTTGGTGACACTCTTTGAAGCTAGGTGGCCATTGCGCCCTGTAGTTGCAAGTGTCCTCATTTCCACCAGTCCAACCCACTCCTGTTTCTTGAGCCCTCCTCCTCTTATCCACTGAAGGCCAAGCTCAAGGAGACATTTGAGTTTAAGACAGAATTCTGCTTTTTGAACATTAGAGCATTTACAAGAGGATGCATTGTAGAATTCATTAGCGTTTACACCCTTTAATAAAAACTTAACGTAAGCTGTTTAGAAAAATTCATAGGAAATTTATTTAGATACATTTATAGGAAATTTGTGATTTTGGTTTTTATAATATTTTTGCTCTTTTTTTTCTTAGAATATATTCTTTTTTTAATTTATTACATGAGTAACGATGCACTACTTTGGACTGACTTCTCGTTGACTACTTCTGAAAAGAAATTTTGGTTCGGATAAAAAAAATTTAACTAGATACATTTTCCTATTATAAATATGCATTTGCCACCTGTCAGCCAAATAGACTCAAAACTGCTTATTAGCAAAGTTGAGTGAATAAATGGATAAAATGTATAAGTAAATGAACTTCTACACTTTAGGATGTCTACATTGTGTGGAAGGATTTTCCTTAAAAACGTGCCAACTTTTTTTCAACTTGGATCCCATCTTATTATCCTAGCTGTAATTAGAAATCTTGTGAAATTAAGAACCATTCAATTCAATGAGTTTTCAGCATCGGAAATTTGCCCAGAGGCACCCAGCCGATTGGTCTTCCCAGAATTGGTTTTTCATAGACTTCTCCCTCCTCTCCTCCTGTTCACTCTAAAAGGGAGTGTCTCTTCCACTTAGCTAATTAATTACACCTGCCAACAAGCAGATGGTTCTGTAGGCTTTGAAGCAGGGAAATAGCTAGGTGCACATCAGCTAGCTTAAGCTTCCTTCAGTTGCAATTTGGATTATAACTCTTGAAGCTCCAGAGAAAAGAAAATATTAAATGATTACAAAGGGAACAACATTTAATTTTTTTTAATTTCAAAAATGTATTTTAATTATAAAGGTAATATTCTTTTTTTTATTTCTGATCTCAGTACAAACACACTTTTAAAATAATTATGTTTAGCATCTAGTTTGGAGCAATATTTGCCAGATGTTGCCATCTAATTGTTCTAAGCTCTAAAGTAAAATGAGAATAGAGGACCAGGGCCGCTTAGAAAACTGTTAGGAACAGTTCTCAAAATATGATAGCTTTTGAGTAAATAATACGTTTGTGTTGTTGTTTAATTATAAGGAAAAATGTATATGTAACAATGGTAAAAGCAGAACTGAAGGCACTAGTGGTACTCCTGCTAACATTCCCAATGGTAGTCCAGATTTTTATGCTGATCAAGTTGGTCTTCCTTTTTTTTGTCTTTCTTTTTCCCCTTGTATCCGAGGCTAGGTAGCTTAAAATAGAGATTATCACAGGAGATTAATTTTCTATGTAATTCTACGTTATATGTGAGAAAATTTTAGTGAAGGACTTTAATTTCAAAGACTTCATTATTTTCCAAATATAAACATATCCTTTTGTTAGAGGTAGAATAAAAATTCATCTACTATAATATATCATATTCTTATCTTTTTTCTCAGTACATTTATGAAATTAATGTAAATAATATTAATAAAATGTCCCAAACTCCCAAGTAAAATCACCTCCGTCCTTTTCCACTCTTAAAATTAAAAATGTTACCTGATAGACATAGCTAAAGATGAATATATTAAATCATATCGAAGAAAGGAGGATAATTTTTTTTTTTGCGGTATGCGCGCCTCTCACTGTTGTGGCCTCTCCCGTTGCGGAGCACAGGCTCCGGACGCGCAGGTACAGCGGCCATGGCTGATGGGCCCAGCAGCTCCGCGGCATGTGGGATCTTCCCGGACCGGGGCACGAACCTGTGTCCCCTACATCGGCAGGCGGAGTCCCAACCACTGCACCACCAGGGAAGCCCAGGAGGATAATTTTTAAAAATTTATGCCCCAAGAAAATATTTTGGTCATCTTATAATATCGAGTGGTGTACAATTCAACACTGTTACCTGCAAAGACGATACCTTGATAAATCTACATTTTACCATGTTTTAATTTTGAATTCCTTTTCATTTCATCATGTGAGCTTTACCTCACTTGCCATTAAAATGATTAGGATTTAAACTTAATGTTAAAATAAATTTTCATTGATTTGATTGCATTCATTTGAATACTTTGCTCTTTTGCTCTCTTTGTATTAATTGCTCAACAAAAATTAATAGGAAAAAACATTATATGGAAAATGCAGATTTGTTTAGGAGAACCAGATGCCCTACACATTTAAACTACAAAGCACATAGAGTCAGATTCTACTCTGGCTGTGATTTTGGATAAGGTAATTAAAAATAATTTTACCCTATTCATTAAAGTGGAGCTTCCAAAAACTAAGCACAGGTAGAGTTCCCACAGTACTTGAACATAATAAAATTGCCTTTCTTTTCTTTAGTTCAGTCTTTTTATTGAATTGAAGGGCTTTCCCTTAAGTAGGCTGAATTCTTGAAGTTTTATTGTGCTGCATTTTCCTATTGTCTACTTTCAACAGAGGCAAAAGGAAAGCACCTCCAATGATGAGGTTGGGATGTAGTCCAAACATCTAACAGAGCCAGGATGTTTTTTTTAAATACACAGTTTTTCATGCAGAAAAGATAACTTAAAAGCATAATTTTACCTTTCAACTCATTAAAGTATTTTCAAAAAGACTTTAGGGAAATTACTGTGACTTCTTAATTATACTTAGAAGTAGATTACGTAAGCTAGAGTTGTGCTCCATCGCTACTTAAACTTTTTTTTCCTTTAAATTTCTCAGTCTTTTCTTCCTATTATGGAGGGAGTATAGAATAAAAAGTTTAAAAGCAGGATCCCAACTCAGCAGTTAGAATGAGTTGGAATCATATTTCTCTAGAACACTTACCAGTTACTTACCTCTCTAAACTTGTTTTCTCATCTGTAAAATTAGACTAGTAATTATTAACTCAGAGGACTTCTGTAAGAGATACAGAGATACATTGAGAGATACATTGGATTATAAATATATTCAAACAATGGCAGTATTACCAAGAGGTATTAGAGTGAGATGATTAACAGCAGGCTTTGGAACCTGATAGGCCCTTGAATCCTAGTTTAATCCCTGTCTGTGTGTGAGGCATTTGGCACCTTGCTTTATTATTCTGTGTCTCCTTTGTTATGGCTTTGGGGTATAGGAATCCCACCCAAAAAAAGAAAATTGTGAATTTAGCATCTTAAGTAATTTTGTGAGTTTCTAGAACCTATAATATGCTCCTAAAAGGGCATCTGAAACTTATGTAATTTGAAAATAATTGTTAAAAATGAGCAAATGCAAACCCGCATATTCTAACTTGGCCTAATAATCCTGCCCCAGTTTAACTCTCTGAAAAGTGTATTTACAAGAGGTAGCAGAGATAATTATCAAGCAGGATAGAAGAAATCAGTTTACCAGAGAACTTTTCTTATCTTCTCCTTAATAGTAATAATAGCAATAATAATAATAATAATACATCAATTGAATGCTTGCCACATAACAGACACTGTGGTGAGCATTTACATGTATTGACTCATTTTCTCCTTACAATTTCCCTGTGAGGGAGGTAATATTAATATCCATATCCTTATTTTATAGATAAGGGCACTGAGACTTGGGGAGGATAACTAATGTTATCTCACAGGTGATCTATGGGGGTGTCATGGTTACCCAGTCTGACCCCATAGCCTGTGCAGATATTTACATCCCAGTAGTTTTTCCTTCTTGAATGTCAGCTTCTCAAGTTGACTGAACCATCTGACATTGTTAGGCATCTTGGCACTTGGGTCATTTCTTCATGTCCATCCTCAAAGAGCAGCCAGATACCCCAGATAATTTTTAAATCATGTTTATTAACCCTGAAAAAATGGAAGCATCCTAATATAAAAGTGTATCTTAATTTAGAAGACATGACAATACAGGTTACAGAGCTATACCATTGAATAGTGGAGCCATCTGTTATGACATCAGATGTCACAATATGAAAATAATGTGAGTGGTGTTTCTAGGAGCCATAGGATATAATGATTGATTAAAAATGACGGAAGTTTCTGAAGAAATTTTAATGAACATTTTTTCTTCAAATATTTTAAATATGTAGCTTTAATTCTTAAAATCTCTGAGCAAATATAATATTTGATTATATCTTTTCTTCATTCAAGAGTAAAGAACTTTCTTGCCCTATATCAACTAGCAGTTTTATTACAGCAATACTTGTTACACAGCTAGGTTTTAATATACAATTTATTAGTTATTTTTTTTAAACCTTTAATAAATTTAATCAAAAGTTTAGAGCAATCCCACCTCCCTGACCAACCCAGAGCTACACAGTTATGTTTAATAATGCTCTGTGTTTCCTAATGAATCCATTCTGCTTCAGCAAAAATGCCCAACTCTTGAAATGGAAGAGGACAGCTCAGTTTACTTGTCCCTGTCCTTTGGATTTTACCCTGATTTCTATGAAGCACAGTGGTGGTGGCAGCCGAGATGAAGGTCACCTGGAAATTACCAGCAGAGACTTGGTGACCTGTGAACTATGTACCAACCTGAACTGAACAGAAGGAAATCTACCAGTTCCAAGCACTGTCATGGAATATAATTACAGAGATGACAAGAAATGACTCAAAGGATTAACCCAACTAGATATTCAGGATTACTCATTATAGGGGAAATAGTGAGTTACAGAATTTATGATCTTGTCCTCAGGAACAGTTTATCTTATGAAATACAGATAACCCCAATTTTTATTAGTCAACTTTGGAAGTACATTTAAAAATATTTTAGCTTAATATATCTAGCTCTAAAATTATTATGCCAAGCACCAAACTTAACTTATGAAAATTTTGTATGATTCTCAGAAGTTTTTATTTGGTCTTCTTTCCTCCCAAAAGATCCAATACTTTATTCAATGTGCACATATGTTTAAATACTTTGAACAAAGGAGGCTCCTGAACTACATTCAAAACATATTTTGAAATAGCTACCATTTTGTGAGGACCTAGTATGTACCAGGTGCTTTATATACATAATTGTCATTCTCAGTATAAACCAACAAATTAAATATTATTATTCCTATTTTCTAGATAATAGAATAGAAACTTTAACTTGCCTGAAATCACACAGGTAAAAATAGCAAAGATATGCTTAAAAAATATGAACTAATCTACAAACAAATTGTGTCATATTCATATATAGGAATAGGACACAATAAAAATGAACAAATTACTAATAGGCAACAGCATAAATAACTGTCAAAAATACTATTTTAAGTAAAAGAAGGCACGAGAAAAGAATACATACTGTGTTATTCCATTTATATAAACTTATATACTGGCAAAACTAATCTGTGATGATAGAATAGTGCATTTGGGAACACATTATTAGGAAGGAACAAGGAGGAATTTCTGGAGTGATAGTGATATTCTGTGTCTTTGTCTGGGTGGTGGCAGCATGGGGACAGAGGCACAAACACCATATACATGTATATTTAAAAAACATAGAGTTTAAGGTTTGTGCATTTTCCTGCATGTAAGGTATAGTAATTTAAAACTTTATACAAACCAATCTAACTCCAAAGCTATTTCTCTTTCTATTTTGCCATGATATCTGATATTTCAGGTTTTGAAATCTGTGCTTTACAAAATGATGACTACTCATATTCAATCATTCTTTTTCTAATTGTCTCCAGATTAAAACTCTACTTAAAAGAAGTCAACGTAGACCTACTTGTGGGTTTTATAAATGTTCTAGAATCTGCTTCTTTGCACTCTTATTTTATGACTTCTTTATTTTGTAAAATTTTGTCTTTATTTATTATCTTCGGCATTACTTTAACATCTAGACATTTTAGCAGAGACACCCAGGCCCCCAAACCATGTATTTGTTATTTTTAAATAGCCTCTTAAAAATCGTATTATAATCATTTTACAAGATTAAATCATTCTGCTTTCTCTTGCTTTATTTTTTATTTGCAAGTCTTAGCTTGCCAGCAACAAACACATACAGCAATATTATTTGTTACTGTCATCAAGAGAAATAATACTTTTCTGAAATACTCTAAAGAAGTAGTGAAGAAGTCACACATTGTGAGAAGAGTTATTAAAACTATATAAACTAATATCGTAGGTGAGATATTTGAAAGTGACCTTGTAGTTTATCCCAGGCTTATTGTATTAAAGCCTGTAAGTAAAAGGGACAAATCATTTCTGGGCAGTAATATGACTTTCCCCCTTATTGGTAATGAAAACATTGAACTCTATGGATTTGTTCTACTGAAGCAATTACATTTTCTGGAAAGTTGGAGCAGTTTTAAGAGGATTGTTGTCTGTAATGAAGGCTTTCTGGTGGATAGGGGAATAAAAATATTTGATCTTTATGTAAAGGAGTGTTCTATTTTAATAACAAGAAAATAGTGAATTTTTCATCCTTTTTTATATACTTTTGATTGTGTTCATCTCTTTTATCAGAGAGATGTTCACTTAATGTGAATTTTTTCATCCAACTTCTAGAAGCCATACTTTGCTCTTTATTTTTATAATTATTGATATAGTTTTAATGTATTTTTCTAATATATTGTAAAATATCATTTTCAAAACATTGAGTCAGATTCCCTCCCCCAAAATTAAAAAGTTAGGAGGGTAACATCTGGTACATTAATTACTCAATTGTTTCCTAATAACCTCAAATAGAGATCAGGTTTACCTCAGTGCTTTGTAAATGTTTCACACATAGGAAGATCCATTTTCAAGTAAATGGAAAGAAACCTCTTGACTTAAAAAATTACACTTCAAAAATAGTATGCAAGAGGCTAAACTCTTGGGAATATAAATCGGCAAATAGCACTTTGGAAAACGGTCACTGTGGTCCAGCAATTTCACTTCTACTTATGTCTACAGCATAAATGTGCACATATGGTCACTAAGGGCATATTCTAGGATGTTCCTAGCAGCACTATTTGTGATAGCCCAAATGGAAAATACCCAAATGCCCATCAGTATAATAGACAAAACATGCAATACCATACAACAATGAAAATGAACAATATGGGTGAATTTCACAAACGTAATGTTGAGCAAAAGGGAGTCAGACAAGAAGAATGCAGACACTATTATCCCATTTATGTATAAAGTACAAAACTATGTGAAAGCAATCTTGCTCAAAGCCAGGATAAAGGTTTCAATAGAGAGTGAAATATGAGGAAGGCTTCTGTCGTGCTGGAGTGTTCTATGTCTTGATTGAGTGCATAAGTGTGTTCAGTTTGCAAAAACACATTGCATATGATATATGCACATCTGTGTATGTATATTGTACTTCAATACAAATTTTGCAAAAAATCTTTATGCCTGTTCAATTCACAAGATTTATGTTTTATAAGTATATATAAGATGCCAAGAGATTTCTTTTGAGTCAGTATGGCAGAGACTGCTTGTTGTCTCCCAATTCCATTACATCTGTCTAAGTTTTAAATAGTATATAAAGTTTAGCTAGTCATATAACACTCAGTACAAAGACTGTGATTCCCTGCCTTTCGTGCCCAGCTGTGGCTCCATGACTGAATTCAGACCAATGAGACATAGATATTGTATAATTGTCTTGTGGCTGTTTACAGGGACCCTCTTTAAGAGACAACATAATCAGTGAACAGCTATTTGAGTAATTACTAAATATAAAGTGTAATATAATCAACAACTGTGTGACAGATCGTATGATTACAATATTCCCATTATAGAGTTGAACAAACTGAGTCTCATAAATGTATACAAGGTCACACATCTAGCAAGTGAAAAACTAGATTTTGAACTTAGTTTTACCCAGTTAACTACATTTAATATTATTGCTTTCATACTCAAAGTCCTAATACAGAAATAGTAATCTATCTCTCTACCCACCCGCCTACCTATAGTATAGCTATCTACATGTCTATCTTTCTTTCTATCTTTCTATATATCTAGCTATATACAATATATTATGACTTTAATATGTAAGATGGATTCGTGGAGATGGTAGGTTAGAAGCAAAACGTTGAATCTGGCATGAGATAATAGAACCTAAATTAATAAGGAGCAGGGAATATAAAAAAGAATGGGGTAAATGAAAACAAACATTATGAGGATTTTATTTAGGGTGTCATGACTGACTAAATATTGAGCTGTAAGTGTTAATTACAAATCTCAAGTTTTGAGTCTAATTGACTTTTACAACATGTTATTTTGGTTGTACTGGAAATAAGGAAATACTGGGGGAGTACAAGTTTGGGAGAAATTATTAGAAGAAAATTATCAAACATGTTGACAAACACATAGAATTATATAATAAGGTAAGAGAACAATTTGAGAAGGAAATTCTGTATTTGTAATTTAAAGCCAGTTACAAGACAAAATTTATTTTTAAATTTTTCCAGAGAATATGAATGTTTAAGTGGATTACTACTTTCCTAATGGATAGAAAGAATTGATACATTAAGATCACACAAATTGTATTCAATATTTTATGTGGTTTATAATGTAAACATCATCTAGTGCATAAGGAGAAGATATCACTATTATGTTATTAATTAAGCAACTAAGAACTTTTTACAAACGTTAGTCATGTTCTGAAGATGTCAGTATCATTATAATCATCAAAACCATTTGAATTTCTACTATGTGCTTGACACTTTCTTTGCTACCAGGGCTGCAGAAAGATGTATGTCATGGTTCTTATCCTCTAGAGACCTACATTATGATAGGGGAGACAATATACAAAAGAATAAAGAAGATAAGGTGGCATTTGTTCTGTTAGATGAATGGTTCAGATAATCAATGTTATAAAAGTTAGAGGCAATTCTCCTCTGAAAACTAGATGGTCATAGTAGACTTCTCAGCAGAGCTAGGACTCAAGCTACAAAATATTGAAAGCTTAGAATTGTTTTGGATCCTGAAGTATTAGTGCATTGGAACATTATGGGGAGAATTACTAAGCTCCATTCAACTGAAATCAAGATATTTTTGCCACTATTTTCTATCTTAAGCTAACTTTCAGTCAATGAATCTAATAATTTCTTCTTGAAATTGCCTTGCTCTGTTTGAAAAACTGTCCACTGTTATTTCCTAACATTCGGTATCCAGTATCCGCAACCATGAGATTTTGACTCTGATCATCGAGCTGAAATACAGAAGGTTACATCACTCATTTACATTATCACCCTCTCC
Source organism: Phocoena sinus (assembly GCF_008692025.1). NCBI lineage: Eukaryota > Metazoa > Chordata > Mammalia > Artiodactyla > Phocoenidae > Phocoena > Phocoena sinus. The sequence continues at coordinate 25,344,576 of NC_045769.1, forward strand.
CCACTCCCAATACAAATGTGACATTTCAATTTTGCACACTTCAACTCTCCTTAAATCATCTGTATAAAAACTTCAAAGCTTGATTGATGATGAATGAGCCATTGTCTCCTCAAGCACCCGGTTCTCATTAGCCTTTAGAGTCTCAGCTTATTAATAATGAACCTTGAGGGCTGACCCAGTGGGGTAGCAGCAATTCATTGTGCTCCCAGCTGAAAGGTCTGGGTTTGGGAAAGATACAGGAATCTCTGGCCCAAGTCCATTCCAGAGATGATGTATTAAGTATCACAGGTGGATGATGTGAGCTGTATTACTTTTGTATCATTATCTGCCAACAGACTTTCGTGGCTTAAGGTGATGACAGTGAGAAAGATACATTGCTTTATGTCTGAGAAAATCCAGTAACTGCTTCCTGCAGCTTCATCTTGAAAATGGGCTTTTGCCACTTTGGACTTTGACTTCTTGATTGTGACCTTTGGCTTGGATAAGCAATAGAATTCTGATGTATGCATTATTCAGACGTTCCCAATTAGACAAGTGCAATATTTCTAATCTTTATTTACTTTTATTATCATTTTAATTCTAAGGTTGACCTGTAAATGCACCCATGCAAAACAAGACATTTAAATACGCAGTCAGGGGTCGAGGTTAAGTATTTCACCCTTGCTTATTAGATATTTCTTATATCATTGTGCTTGTTAGCTTTGTGAATAGAGGTAAAAAGTTTACTATTGATACTGATCACATAAACTAAAGTGAAATATGGCTAACTGCATTTAAGATTATAATCTTTATTTTGTAAAAAGAGAAAGACATTCAGTCTTATTTATGAATTGTTCTTGGGAGTCAAAGCAATTTTGTTGACTCCTTAAACCTAGTAAGAAGGTCATATTAATCTGTATTTTCAGCAGGGATGCTACATTACAATCAGGCTATTTCTTACAGGGCAGGGGCAAAAAACAGCCAAGATTTAGTATTTTATCACATTTTCTTTTGCGAGAATATATTTGCAAAATGTCAATGATTCTCTTAATGGTAACTCATCCCCCCAATTCACTATAATAGCTAGCATTTGAAAAGAAATGAAAAGCACAAAATAACTATTTAAATAGCACAAACATTTCCTTCTTTATTAGACTCATACAAGTGAGAATCGAGGGAAGAAATGGTTAAATGTACAAACTTTGTGGATTGGATCTCTGAGACACAAGTACTTTACACCTTCTTTAAAATGTCATGTTGACACTTTACAGCTTTCTAAAAAGTAATTTAAGGAACAATGTGAGGTAGATTTATGGTTCAACATAAAAACACTCATTTAGACTTTTGTGTAGCACATGCTAGGTAATTGGTACAGGTTTGGGGGAATTTTATTTGTCTGGGATAGCTCATAATCATCATTATTCACCTGATAAATGATAACTGAATTTGGTACACAAAATAGGTTTAGGGATATAAATGAATATATCTAAATGTACCTTATAAATATTTAATGTACTGCCTGCAGTAATTTTGCACATTATCAATTATCAGCATTTTATGTAATAAAAACTATTTCTCTTTCAACTTATAAAATCTCTAACCTCAAAATTATATATGTATTTCATTTTTTTATACTCCGGATATTATATTTTCTTTTATGAAGCAAACATTTATTGTGTATCTGGCTTGTGCCTTTCATGATAGACACTGGGGATACAGTTTTGAACAAAACAAAAATGACCCCTGGCTTAATGAAATGTAGGACCAATAAAAATCAACTGTAGAGTGTTTATGGAAAAAAGATAACTTTCATTCTTACTTTGATTTTGTCAGAATATAATTTAAAATTAGGAACTATAACAAGTTAGTTGATCAATGTTGGTGACAAATATCAGGGTACAATTTTTTTCAGTTCAATTTAACAAATATTCATTGACTGAGTATTGCTCCAAGTTTGATGATATAGATACAGCGCTGAAAAATAGCCCTTGCCTTCATGGAGTTTAGTCTAATTACTTCAGTTACAAATCATGTGCTGTATATGTTAAATTTAACACATTGGAGAGTAGTGTGGATTACAGTTTACTTACTCTGAATACAAAAAAAAAGTCATGCTTTTTTTTTTTCTCTTTTTTTACTTGACTTGCACGTATTAATCTAGTAGGAAGTGTTTGAGACACAAACATACTTAAGTATTTAGTGGAGTTTTTTAAGAAATGAAATTATACTTTTTTTCATAGAAAGTTGTATTTAATATATCTTATTATATTTAATGGTGGCATTTTTAAAGGAGACATAGTTTTGTGAACTTGCTGGAAATATTTTTATATAATATGATAAGAAAATTCATAACAGATTTTTTCTACCAATTATTTCAATGACCAAGAATCTATTTGTGTCTCTCTTTATTTACTGTGATATATTTCCTACAGGGAAAGAGAAATTCAATGTAATGAGATTACCTTGAACTTCTTAGTTATTCAACATTTTTTGAGTCCTTCCACACTTCCAAGCATCTTTGTTAGAATATCAATGAGGTCTGGGTCTCATTTGCCTATCTTCCTTAGAAATTGTCTTTTTGTCATGGTCTTAAAATATAATTATTAATCACTTTATTTCATGCTAATGGGATAGAAGCTCTTGGTGTAACAAAGGTGGTACCTTCTAATAAATCTTTAGTAAAACTGATAGAAACTAATCTGTTAGCAAAGGTAGATTTAAAGTACAGCTGGACACTTTTCTTGTATCATCCTGGATAAATATCTTACCAAGCTTTTCTCTTTCCAATCTTTGTCCCTTTTTCTAATGTAAACATATAATTTTAAAAAAGCCTTTATAGTCAGTGAAGGCAGACGCATTGGCTATCCCTTTTGTCCAGAAAATAATCTGTGTCTTTTAACAATTTTCTTGCAGGTCAATACCTTTCCCTAGAATTTGCTTAGTCCAGCAATAAATCTAACTGAATATTTCCCCAAAGAAGCATATTAAATTAATATTTTAACACTGTATAAACTTATAAAATAATGTAAACCATATAAATGAATAAGTGCAGTTTTGACATTATTTTCTGACATGTTTAAGTAATCAGGTTGATCAAAAGAAAATGTAAGATGAAATGTACATAAAAACTTCTATAAATATCAATAAAATATACACTTTCTGATTGTGAGGTTATGACATTCAACTACAGATTATGGTCTAAGCCAAACATAACAGAAAAAAAGACTATTTTCAGGGAAAATATACATATACATTATTAAATGCTAAAACTTTACAAATCCCCCTGATCCAGAATTGCTAGCAGATGCTGGGTTTTGAATTCAGAATAAAAGCCTCATCCAGATTGATCATGATTGTAGTCTTAATTTAAAATTTTAACATGTAAGATTATACTTGAATTATTATTGCCTCTTTTCTAAATCATTTTCCAAGTATAAGCCAAGCTCTTGAACAGAGTATTTCTAAGAAACAGATGTCAACATTGGTAACAGATTAATTTTTATCGAAGAACAGGATTTGATGAGATTATTATTCAGTATAATATAATCTGATTCTATTTAAATATTTTTAGATAGGAATTTGTAGATGGATACTGTGATCTGTCAGTATGAACTATTTGAATTAAAATGTAACTCCTGAAAAATATACTCTTTCTACAACGTTTGAGCTATTACCTTTTCTCTTCACATTTTTTTTTAAGAGAACTTTTCCAAATGTAGACTGAAAAATAACCTTCATTTCCTGGATAGCAGTCAAAATCTCCTTTCTTTGTCACTTAATGAAGAATTATTCCTAGAGCAGAAGAGCATCACCTAATGTCTCATGAGAAAGCTATTAGTATGAGATCGTCACATTTCTTAGATAGAGACTTAATGCCAAACATTAGTGGAGAAATCCATTTTCACAATCTTTATTACATCTTACGTCTCCCCTCTGCTTTGATGAAGGTTGTATTTTTAGGTCATGAAAAGGAATGAACTGGGTTTTAGAAGTAGAAAGATTATCTAATTTCTTTTTGTTTCTTTTTTTTTTTTCCCCCTTACTTGAGGAAATGGATCCAATAGTCAGTGAAAGGATTAATGATGGAAATGGGATTGATTTTAAATGTGGAAACCCCTGAAATGTCAAAATTAATCTGAAGGATTTTATATATGCAAAGTACTAAGGCATTTTATATGTGACCACCAATCTTACTTCCACAAATACCTTTTTTATGTGTTTTTTTTTTTTTTTTTTTTTTTTTTTCCTGCGGTACGCGGGCCTCTCACTGTTGTGGCCTCTCCTGTTGTGGAGCACAGGCTCCGGACGTGCAGGCCCAGCGGCCATGGCTCACAGGCCCAGCCGCTCCGCGGCATGTGGCAAGTTCCCGGACTGGGGCACGAACCCGTGTCCGCTGCATTGGCAGGCGGACTCTCAACCACTGCGCCACCAGGGAAGCCCCCATTCATTCTTTTATGCCCCTTTTTGGTTTAAGGGGACTCTTAAAGGTTTAGCTTGGGATACTGCACAGGAGAGGTGATTTTCTTAAGGCCAGCACAAGAGATGGAGTTAGTTGCCTTCCCAATATCATGGACCTCTTCTTCCTCACTAACACCCCTGCACATTTGGCTTTTGTTTGAATAACAATATGTTCACCTACATACTTGCTCACTCAACCTCTCTTGCATTAGGAATGGCCATGGGATATTGTTCTGGCCATTGTAATGCAGAAGTAATCCTTGGGGAAAGCATGTCTTTCCAAATCAAAAGTTGAAGCTTCACCAGGAGGAAGTCTCCTGCTTGCTCTTCTGTCTTTACCTTGCCTTGAATTCAAACAAACACCTTTAGATGCAGCAGCCATCTTATGCCTTGTATGAATAAAGCCAACATACATAGCAGGTTGTGGGTACTGCAGAACAGCTAAACTAATATCCACACTGCCTCCGATAGGTTTCTTATTATGTGAGAAAAATCATCCCTTATCTATATAAATTACTGTTAATTGGACTTTTGTTATTTGTATCTGGATGCTTTATGGACTGATATATGATTTCTTTTACCTTGTTCTTGTATTGGACAAGAAGAAAAAATGTGGTAGATATTGGGTAGGAAGATGCTATGTGTATTTCTCCCCAATTTCTTAAAATGATAAAAATAGTATTTTCAGAGGGAATATCTACCTTTTTTCTGGATAAGCTAAAGGTATCTGAATGAGAATCTATGTATATGATCAGCCATTGTTCAGAGAGGACAAGTTATTGATTAAGGCTAGAGTAGTGAAATAGAGAATCAAGTAAAACTTGGCTCTGATGCACATAATCCCACAATCTTGCCCTTATTCCAATGAACCAGAGCGTTTTTATGATATCTTGCTGTGTGTTGTTCTTAACAAATAATTGGCAATTCTGTTGACTACATTTGAGATGAACAAAGAACACTTTTGTGATTGAAGCATTAATTTTGGCTTCCACTTTGCGCTAGTTACTTACCTAACTGATTCCTGTCAATGTCACATTGACTGAAACAATATTTTTAAGGGAAATTTAACAATTTGTAGCAAAAGTCTTAAAAATATTCACAATCTGGCTTAAAAATATTCACAATCTGTGAATGTTATTTATAGAAAGAATTTTAAAGAACTAATCAGAGATAAACAAGTTAAATTACCAATAAGAAGGGGTTGGTTAAATAAGTACTGTTTAAGTTATACCCTGACATACTATATGCTCCTTGGAAATAACATAGAATAATATTTAATTACCATTGAATACTCACCAGTTAGTATTAACAAAACTAGCAGGTTATGAATATTATATGCAATATTATTCCAATTTCAGAGGAAATTTAAAAAGACTGATAGCATCTGTACCAAAAAGTGAAGAATGTTTCTCTCTGAGTGCTTGAATTATGAGTGGTTGTTTTTCTTTGTATTGTTCAATGTTTTCAAATTTCTGCAACCTATATGGCTCAGGAAAAAGATATTTTTAAAGATATCTTGGCTATTAACAAAGTAACTGTAATTTAACACTGAAAATAGCTTAACAGTAAATCATTTTTATTGACTACCTTTTATCATCAAAAAGTTTGACAACAAATCTATGTTTGTTTGTTTGTTTTAATACAGAAATCCTAAATGGTGGGGTCTATGTAGACCAGAACAAGTTTCTTTGTTATACAGACACAATTCATTGGCAAGATATTGTTCGGAATCCATGGCCTTCCAACCTGACTCTGGTGTCAACAAATGGCAGCTCAGGATGTAAGTAGCATTATCCTTTTTAATGTCTCGAAAGATTCTTCTACCTCTTGTTTTCACAAGAATGGCTTATGTTTATCATGTCATTAATAGTGTTTTGAATTTTGACTGCATCCATTGAAATGTTTAGTTATGTATGACAGGACATTCTTTTTGCTTCTAATTAACTCTCTTTTTAGAATGATACTCCCCCTTTACAAATTCTCATTGTCTTAACCTGATCCCTTTTGCTAAATCTAAATTATTTTACCATATTTCTAATGTCTAAGCATGTGGCCCATTGTCCATAAACTTAAGGCTGGTGTGTAACTGCTACTTCAACTCTTTGTGACTCATATACCACTGAGAAAATGGTAGTAGAACAAGAATGTACTTTCCTATTCACTGAATTTTTTAGATAAGAAATAAAAACCAGTGAAAATTTTAGAATTCCTAAGCCTTCATTTACCCCTAAAACCTTCATGGTAGTACCTTATGACAATTCTAAACACTATCAATAGAATGGAGAAATATATATTTCATACAGAAGAAATACATATTACATTCTGGTTTTAGTCATTAGCCTAATAAACTAGCCAATTTCCCATTCTTAAAGTGTATAGTATTTCTACAACAGAGGATTTATTAGATTCAAACTGTTTAATATGATTAAATGATAAGCAAGTAATATTTGAACTCTCATTAAAGCTTTTGGAAATTATTCTGCTGGGAATCTGTTTCACTTTTATACAGCAGGCTATGTTGCCCCCACATTTATTATTACTGACATATGTATGAGAACAGAATCTTTATCAAGAATTACCCTGGGTTTTATATTTCTCATCTATTATTATATGTTTTCCATCTGAAATCATAACTATCTTCATACAGTTCAATGATTATTTGCAATAGTACTGATTGTGTTTTAGTACTTTTGTAGGAAATCAAATTCCAAGGGACAATTATTAAACTTCTTGATGGTCCTAATAACAGAGAAATATGAATATACTTGACAAAACTGACAGCTGTGTTTCTAATAAGTGGCTAAAACTTTCTTTAAAAAGTAAAGTAACATAATTTGCTTGTCACCTTTAAGCAGAAATTTGTATGAGATATCATCTTTGTTCAACAGTGTTCAAGTTGCATACCTTGTAAAATTACATGTGAATGAGAAATTGAATCTGTCCACAGTAACAAAGCAAATGATGTGCTTCAGACATGGCTTCCATTTTTCAGTCTGCCCATACCGTAGTACACTTTATATGAGGGGGGAAAATCATAACGTTTGGATAAGAGGAAAGGCCTACTGACTTTCAGATTATTAGTTATTAGCCTATAATGCATGAATGAGATCAGGCAAGAATAAAGCCCAAGATAGAAGCCAAAGGGAATGTGTCCACCAGCCTTACAGGATGTGGAGCAGGAAAGGTGTGAGGGATTTACTGCACTTTCACAGATGGTATCTCTTTGTGTTATTCTTTTGAGGGCAAATTTGGATGTTTGTGGCTATAATTAGGCACCAGTAGCTGTATTTTTTTTTGCATGCAAATAATTGCAGGTACAAAAACTATAAATGCAGAGTAGAATCATAACAAATGATTCTTTACAGATTAACCATCAATTGCTTGTTGAAGTTTTATTCTTTACATATGAGTTTTATTTGCTGACACATTATATACAGTGCATGATACCGTATCTGATAATAATAAATTGGCTGGCCTTGAATATTGGTTTTCCATGGCTTTATCCTGAGTCAGTTTCTTCACTTGCCTTCTCCCCATGGGTGATTACTGGCTGTTCTCATGGTTTAAAATTCAGCTTCCCCACTAAGTACCAGAACTACCCACCACCAACCAATCAAATCACCCAAGTTAAGACGTTGGTAGGCATCACTGAGTTCACCTTATCTTTGGTTCTTGACATTTATTTAATTGCTAAATCATGCTGAATTTGCCTATTTATTCATTGTACGTATTTTTTAATACCATTGTTCTAGTTCAAGACTTCGTCTGTTGCCTGAATTCTTGGAACAGTCTCTGAATTCTTAATATTTTTTGAGGCCATGACCCTTGTAGCAGTCTGGTGAACCCATAGCCCCCTTCTCATAATATTTAAAATAAATAAATAGGCTCAAAATGAATATTTTATATCATCAATTAATATGTATAAAATCAATAAATTTATAAAATAAATTATAAAGGATTACAACAAAATAAATTAAATTGAAATACACCTATCAGCATACTTTATGTGATATAGTAATACACTTCTTTATTATTATATTACATAAAGTATTCTAACAGTGGGATTAATATGTAATACAGTTTGAAATAGTAATTGGCATAAATATTATTTTAAAAAGGGAAGTCACTTTAACAAATGGTGTTGGGAAAACTGGATAGCCACAGACACAAACATGAAGTTAGATTTTTATCTTATGCTACATATAAAATTAACTCAACATGGTTTAAAGACCTAAATGTGAGACCCAAAACTAATGTAACATTTCCCCCATCAAGTTCAAGAACCTCATAAATTCTATCCACAGCCCCTTTAGGGGCCCAAGAACCCTTGGTTAAGAGCCCCCGTGTTTAACTACTCTCCTTGCCTTCAGTCCTGACAACTCCACCTGACAAAATGCCAGCAAGAGCTGTATTTAATGGAAATCTAACCATGACCTTGTCTAAAAACACTGTCACTGCAACTGACTAATGTAGGGTCAAAACCAACAACTTGGAGTTTTCAGCAGATTCCTACTTATTTTCCCCCTCTATAGAATGAGTTCTTAAAATTTCTTTGTCTTCACTGCCCTTCCTCTTTTGTTTGCTGGGCAAATTTTATTCATACTTTAAGATACTCATCAGTTGTTATCTCTTCTAAGAAGTGTTCTCTTCTATAAGCGAGATTAGGTAACTTTTCCTGTGTAACCCGATAATAACCAGTGCTGAACCCTAGCATTGTCTCACTCTAAAATGAAAAGTCCTTGTGGACAATGTCCAATTCATCATCCTGTCCTCTGTTCTAGCACATGATAGATGGATAACAGATATATACTGAATAAATAGATAAATAAATGAAATAGATCAGGTCATAAATAGGAAAATCAGATGAATTCAAGTTATATTTTATTCCATCCATCACTTATATTTAAGAGAATGGATGTGAAGAATAAATTATAATCCACAGACAGGTATTTTATCCATTTCAAGTCTATTTCAGGTAAAGATGGCAATACACATGTATATGCTTAATCTAATTTATACTTATATAATTATGTTACACTATTTCTATTAATTATATTTGTTCAATTTATATTTTATTATATTTATAATAATTATAAGATAAAATACGTGTCTACTTTTCCTTTAGTGTTTGGAGACACTGATTTGTTTAATAATTGTAAATATGTTCAAATCACATAATTTTGACAAAGAATGTAAGGATAATTCATTCTTAAGTGATATTTTGCAAAGTATTTCTTAACGTATGTTTTTGGGTTTTGGTACAATACTAATTCTTTTTTTTTTTTTCACATCTTTATTGGAGTATAATTGCTTTAAAATGTTGTGTTAGTTTCTGCTGTATAACAAAGTGAATCAGCTATATGTATACATATATCCCCATATCCCCACCCCACCCCTCTAGGTGGTCACAAAGCACCGAGCTGATCTCCCTGAATCTAAAAAAAAAAAAAAATTCTGATGAACCTAGGGGTGGGGCAGGAATAAGGACACAGATGTAGAGAATGGACTGAGTACTAATTCTTAAAGCAGAAAAGTGCAATGTTTTCAAGAACAACCTGGCTTTTTATTGACATACTTTTTGGCTATAATTGAAACAATGAGGAAAAGGTTTGAAGTGTGTGGAAAAACAATTTTTAAATGATACTACTTCTTTCAAAATATGTTATTTTGGAATAATTTTAACCAAATTGTATTTTTCAAAATATTTGAGATACTTCAGTCTAAACTTTAGCAGGATAAAGTAGAGATGAGTATCTTTTTTCTTGTACAGATCCCTAGCAAGACTTCTCTAACATTCTAACATCCTTGAATAGCTATGTCAATAGGGCCTGTGCAACAAGCTGCCCTTCAGAGTGAAAAAAAATCATATAGTGAGTTATGTTTCACTTACCTGGAGCTCTATAATAACGCTCATCAACATGAGAATATCAAAATGAGAATATCAAAATGATGGAAATTACTTACCCTCTAATAATTAAGCAAATGGAAGTATATCAGAACCTGAACATGGAAAAATAGACAATGATATTTTCCAAGAAGAAGATGTATAGTTAAGAGAATGGATTTAGGAGGCTAACAGGCTTGTTTGAAATCTAACATTGCCTCTTACTAGTTATGTGACCTTGGGCAAGTCACTTATGCTCTCAGCACCTCCATTTCCACGACTATAAAAGGAGAGAGTCAAGAGCTGAGCTGAGCCACTAGATTTCATGGTGGTCAGTTAAGAAAAAGAACCAATAAGAAGGTAACACTCAAGCTTTTAATCACTTAAGGCAATAGTATAAGCAAGAAGCTGCAGTGGAAAAAGCACCAAGTCCTCCGCCGTGCCATTTTTCACCATGGAACAGCTCCAGGAGAGAGTCAGATGGATCAGACTGATCAACACAAACACAGGAAATTGTCTCACTGCTGAGGGAGCCCCCAAGCAAAGGCTCCTGTCTGAAATTTTATGGATCTGGGGGCCAGAAGGGAGAGGGGAGGGAGGGAGAGGGGAAAGGGCTGAGAGTGGGAAAGTACTGAGTAATGAGCCAGAGTGGGTTCCCCCCACCCCTCTAAGGACATTTCAGCAAAGGCACCCAAGGCAGGCACTTGAGAAAGAGGCATCCTACTGGAAGCACCTGGGCTAGAAATGTCAACATGCTTAAAAGCATGGCTTGTCAGGAAGCCCTGAGTCCTCCTTGACTGCAGCTCCCTTCAGAGACCTCAGCACATTGACTGTGCACCACCTCTGCTGTAAGGAGGGCTGCTTTCCTCTGTGAGGGCTGCCAGGTAAAGCCTTCGTAGCTACCTATGGTCAGGCTTGAAAGATCCACATAGGTTCTTGGCTAAGAGCTTATATTATCAACTTCCTAGGGTTATTATGAATTATTATGAGGAAGAAATGAGTTAATATGAGTCAAAATTTGAGTGATTTCTTATAGTAAAGGAATAAAGTGTCTTCTGATTAAGATTTGTTTTTTTCATATGACTTGACCATATGTGGACAGAATTATTTTTATATGTGACAGTTACATTTTCATTATATATTAATTAGTTGATATTCTATTATGTTTCTGTTTCATGTGTGTTTTAGCATCCAGAAGATAATATTTCATAGCTTGATCTCACTGAGACACTGAAAGCTACAACTCAGATGCTGCAGATCCTAGTCTTTTTTTTTTTTAGCTTACACCAGATGCACCTCTCATTCTCAATTGCTTTCTAAAACCAAATACCAGCTAATGACACAGTGGGAGTGTGGGGGAATTGGAAGATTCATAAAAGAGCATTAAGTTCACAAGCATAATCTGAAGACTAATCGTTTGTTTAAACCAGATGTCCCACCTGCATTAAAACCATTAGTAGGGCTTCCCTGGTGGCGCAGTGGTTGAGAGTCCGCGTGCCGATGCAGGGGACACAGGTTCGTGCCCCGGTCCGCGAAGATCCCACATGCCGCACAGCGGCTGGGCCCGTGAGCCATGGCCGCTGAGCCTGCGCGTCCGGAGCCTGTGCTCCGCAACGGGAGAGGCCACAACAGTGAGAGGCCCGCGTACCGCAAAAAAAAAAAAAAAAAAAAAATTAGTAAAACTTAAAACTATATTTTCCTTTTAATGACTCTTACATATCTTAATAATTGTCTGCTCCTAACTAATACTGCATGTTGTGTCCTATCTAGATAATTTTGTTGAACTAGAAAATAATCGGATGTCAAAATACAGTTAAACTTGATTTTCTTAGTTTATCACCTGTTGTTACTCCTTCAGTGTTAAAATAGTTACGTAAAATACATGCACTCTTCAAAGTTTAGAATTTTGTAGTAGAATAAAAAACAAAATTTGGCCACAGTGCATTTCAATACAGTTTCAGTTTCTGTGTATTACATACACACATATCCACTTTTACATAAACGCATATATATAATCAAATTATGCATATTGTTTTTAAAAGTTTTAAGATAAAAGTTTTAATTAGGGAAATAGAAAAATGTGAAAACACATTAGAAAGCCTAAATGAATCTGCATGAACCCAAAAGATAGTTCTTTGAAAAGATGTATAAAATAAATTCTTCATGAATCTCATCTGACAAAAGAACTAAAACTCACTTATTGAATTCAGATGCAATTTTTCTAAACAAAATATTAGCAAACAGAATAGAATCTAGGAATATATTTTAAGAAAATAAGAGCAAGTGGCAGTTCTGCCATATTTTTTATCTGTTGGTGAGAGAGTAGGGACTTGAATCTTACCCTGATCTGAGAGGGCCTTTATCATTATATTTATAAGAAGAGGTTTTCCAGGTTGACTGAAATTCACTCCAGGATAAACTGTTACGTAAGAATGTTACAAGATACAAGCACAATGTATCTACTAGCTTGGTTTTCTTATTCTTTAGTTTCCTGGAATAAGAGTGCATTGTATCACTTTTTGAATAACTTTTTATGACAAATCTTTATTTTCATCAAATGCAATAGTTTTCTTTCAATTAACTTTTTCATCAAATAGTATATGTACATAAAATTAAAGAAGTATGATCTTTGCTTTCTAGAAAGTGATAGAATATTCCTCAGGGGTACTTTACCTCAACCCCAGGTGGCAGAATGGAAGAATTCTCCCACAATAGACCTTTCCTAGCTCAGCTCAGTTCTCATATTTATCATGCATATCATGGGGTACTTTATTTTATTGCAAATCATATATATATATGCATTTACATATAATATATACTTATAAAGTAAACATATTGTATAAATGTGTGTATACACACATACACTTACATATACACACATTGGCCTCAATAGTTTATGATTATAAATTAGTTTTCACTTTCCTTTTACATATAAACCACTTAAAATCTGGAATAAGTTCCATAGTCTCTCCACTCTGGCTGTGTTCTCTTACTGCCAACCCCAGCTTCTGCCACAAATGACTACAGTAAACCTCAGAGCTGTACTGTGTCCCTCAACTGCTGTGAAGACCCACTATACCCCCAATTTCCTCAAAGCATAAATGACATTAGTTATTAACATGATTTTGCTAATAATAATAATGTTTATTGAGGGACAGAGAGGCCCAAACTTGATTTTTGTGTTCCTGCTCTTGTGTTGTAGGTGAGGCTATCCCTAACTATTGGGACCTCTGACCATTTGTAAACCTTAAGAACCGACTCTTTTATTGTCTGCTAGGCTTTTTGCCCCTTCTCCAGATGAAGGCTCATTTCATTTTCTGTTTCTGAATTAGTAGAAACATCAATTCATTGCATAAGAAAATGCCCACTCCAGGCATCGAATATAATGTGGCTTCCTTAGAAAGGTTTTAGCAGTACATGTCCCCAAGCATCATTTCTTCAGTCTAAAATTATATCATGTCAGTAGTGTGCCGGTAAATGTTTAATAACCTCTCTTCACAAAATAAAGAAGAAAACACACCAATTTGTAGAGTTCGCTGATTTTCATGGTGTAAACATTCCTAATGTTATCCCTTGTTAGCAACCAATGTGGATTTTGGAAGAGATGCCCACTTAGCATACATTTAGGTAGTATTTCCAGCATAGAGAGTTGATAGATGTGAACTAATCAGGAAATAATGCATTTTAAGTATATATTGCCTTTTTAAAATAAAATTTAAATTGTGGGTTTATATATTTTAATATTTAGTAATGGCTGCATTTAAGAACCAGCTCTCACAATTATAGAAAATCTGACAGTCAGCTGGTCAGCTAAGTACACTACTACCATGTGTGAACATCAGTAGCCCTGTGTAGGTAATGCTGGGCTAAGCCCAGTACAGTGCTTGTCATTTCTCCCTGTAAGGATGCAAAAAGAAAATTAAGCATACACATCATCCATGGTGTGAACTGATCATGGACCCTAGTCTCCTCTGGGGCAAATGGTGAATAAACACACATACACACACACACACACACACACACACACACACACATGCACACATACACACAACTCAGGAAAGAATAACCTCTTTAAGAGACAAGCCAGTTTAACTGAAAATTTATAGAGGAAAATATCTTCAGGGTCATATTCTGCTAACATTTTTCATTTAAATTATTAAACAGTATACTTAGCTTCTGCATTCATGTTAACTTCTTACACTCAAGATTTCCTCAAGAATAACAGATAGAAGTTACCTATCTGTTTAGCCTTTCACTAAAAGCCTTGCTTACAGAGTAAGCCTCTTTTACCCTCTCAAAGTAAACTGAGTTTCTGCCTCAAAGATTGATTCCTCTGTACCCCACAAGCATACTGCTCTAGCTCTTAAAATGTTCAAATTTCTACCTTCAAATAAATCTTCATGACCATAGCTTGTTGGAAGGAAATAGCAGAGATGTTGTGTATCATGGTCTAGCATTACAAAAGGCAAGGGTTTTTATGTCCAATGATGAGTAGATTAATGGTTTCCAAACTTGGACATTTGTCAGAATCTACTCCCAGAGATTCTCACTGGGTAAGTTTGGTTTAAGAATGGGAGGCTACCTATCATCAAAGTTCTCTAATTGATTCTAGTGACAGGTTTAAGTAGCACTGATCTGGTGTAGGATTTCTATGCTAGTAAAATGATTAGCAAAGCCTGTTATGATTAAGACATCTCAGATCTATGCTGATTCAAAATTGATGAAGAATATATAGGCTTGCTGCAAATGAACGACCACCAAATACATGAGTCCCCTCTTAGAGAATATGTAGCGCTCTGTTGTCATGTGAAACTTCCTTCACTAATTTCATTGATAACTATAGCAATGCTTTAAGGGCCTGTGACCTTTTGGGCCTGATATATGACATGCATTGAAAGAACTGTATTTCTAATTCTTATAGAAAGTCTGTAAGGTAGATATTAAGAGTCCCATTTGGGGTGGCTGAGATAAATTTTTAGCAATAAGGACTCGCTTTCTTCCAGTGAATGGTGTGAAAAGATCAAAATTTTATGAAATAGCAGGTCTCTAGGTTCAAATTGTCAAGTTAAGGGCAGCCATCAAGATTTTATTGTTTGAGATTACTTTAGATTTTAACAAGTCTTTTCACTTATGGAAATTTTCATTGAAAAAAATATATCATTACTTAACTAAAAGTTGCTGATATTATGAAAATGGTTTTCACACTGTTCACAGTGGAAAAAGGCCATGCAATCAGAATAATCAGCTTTTCTTTGAAGTAGTAACTCCTAACATTTTTAGAAATGGAAAGTTTTTGGAATTAGATATCTTTAGCAATGAATAATGTCTTTCTTATTGGAAAAAAAAAGTAATAAGAGCTACACACTTTGAATTGGGTAACAATCACAGAAAATCTAATAAAAGTAATATAATCAAAAATAAATCTTTCCCAAGTATCTTATAGATGGGTGAATGGATAGGCAAAAGGTGGTATATACATACAATGGAATGTTATTCTGACTTGAAAAGCAGGAAATTCTGACATACACTACAACCGGGCTGAACCTTGAGGAAATTATGCTAAGTGAAATAAACCAGTCACAAGAAGACACATACCATATGATCCTTACTTATATGCAATACTTAGAGTAGTCAAAATCATAAAGACAGAAAATATAGTGGTGGTTGCAGGGGCTGGAGGTGCAGGGAGAATGGGAAGCTATTGTTTAATGAGTATATTTCAGTTTTATAAGATGGAAAGAGTTATGGGGTAGATGGTGGTAATTGTTATACAACAATGTGAGTGTATTAGTACCCCGACCTGTACACTTAAAATGAGTTAAGATGTAAAATTTATGTTATGCATATTTTTCCACAATTAAAAAAAAATATTTGAAATGTAAAGCTAGGAACATTAACGTAAGTGATTGTCAGTAAGAGACCTCTGGTGATCTTCCACGTTTTTTATTCTATTTTTTCTACAATTTAAAAAAAATGTCCCCCTATGTAATGTTTTGAGTCATCCTGCTATAAGAGGATTTGCAAATAATTCTAAGCTTGGAAGAATTAGGTGTAGGGGTTGAAATGCTAAGTTGATCAAAATTGACTTAAATTTTCAGAAAGTTTGAAACCCAAACCAAATAAAATTCTATGTGGACTCAGATAACAAGTACTTGATTAATATGAAAGAGATTACAGAGCATTCCATGGTTGATTTTTTTTTTAAACCTAAAGCCCTGTTTGTATACTGATGTTTAAAGCAACTATGTAGAATTGAATGAAAATTGTGCTGAATCCAGTTTTACCCTCTACTATTTTTCTCTGATTTGTTTACTCTGTAATGGGTTAAAAGTGATTATGTTTATGTCTGTGTCCTGTTCTCCAACCATCATTCATAGATTTCCTTGCCATTCACATGCTTATTCCTGCTTACTAATGTAATTTTTTCCCTGAAACTCAATTGCACAATTAAGTAGAATTTAAAGAGCTTACATTTTTCTTTTCTTCTCTAATTTCTCATCACTTAGAGAAAGCTAGGAACTGAAAGAAAAAAGTAACTGAAAATGGTGTATTCAGGTTTTCCCTTTCATACCATTTGCAAAGAAGAAGTTTCAGACGTCTTCCCTCTCCTTTCGGTTCCACTCACTACGCCACTTTTATTTTGCAGTTTGGAGCAGAGGTGGGCGAAAGACTACTAGTTACGCTGGAGGGTTGGAGCAGGGGAGCCAGCATCCCTACAATGAACTGGGGAAAGATGAATAAGGAGATCAGGCTGCTAACCCACTTAGCAATCTTTCAAGCCTAGATTGTTGCAAGCAACCCTATACAACTTTTATTTAATTCTTTGCTGCCTGGCACGAACAAATTATGTTCTATTTAGAGGTGATTCTTTCGGAAATTGTAGATGCTCTTTCTAAGCAGGGAAGAGAAAATGGAAAGGAAATTACGCAGTGACATTTCTCTTAAAGTTCTCCTTTAAGTATATGTAAGAGAAATATATAAAAGAAAAAAAAAAAACACCTTGATTATAAAAATGTACAAAGGAAAAGTCATCTCAAAATTAGGTGTCCTGATAAGCCACTTTATTCTCCTACCTCCTCATACTTTATTAAACTAAGATTTTGATCTAAGTAGCCTTTTAAAAAATATTTTCTATAGAATCAGTTCAAACTCTGTACTCTGGAAGTAGAATACAGCGTCAGAAGAGCTATCTATACGCCCAAGTTGCAGTTACTTTGTTGATAATTAACTATTACTAGTTAATACTTTTATCAAAATGTGTTTTTCAGAATAAAGAAATTTGCTTTGCTAGAAATAAATACAATGATAAAACTAAAAAATTTTTTTACATCTTTATTGGAGAATAATTGCTTTACAATGGTGTGTTAGTTTCTGCTTTATATCAAAGTGAATCAGTTATACATATACATATGTTCCCATATCTCTTCCCTCTTGCGTCTCCCTCCCTCCCATCCTCCCAATCCCACGCCTCCAGGCGGTCACAAAGCACCGAGCTGATCTCCCTGTGTTAGGCGGCTGCTTCCCATTAGCTATCTACCTTACGTTTGGTAGTGTATATATGTCCATGCCTCTCTCTCGCTTTGTCACAGCTTACCCTTCCCCCTCCCCATATCCTCAAGTCCATTCTCTAGTAGGTCTGTGTCTTTATTCCTGTCTTACCACTAGGTTCTTAATGACATTTTTTTCCTTAAATTCCATATATATGTGTTAGCATATGGTATTTGTCTTTCTGTTTCTGACTTACTTCACTCTGTATGACAGACTCTAGGTATATTCACCTCATTACAAATAGCTCAATTTCGTTTATTTTTATGGCTGAGTAATATTCCATTGTATATATGTGCCACATCTTCTTTATCCATTCATCCTATGATGGACACTTAGGTTGTTTCCATCTCCGGGCTATTGTAAATAGAGCTGCAATGAACATTTTGGTACATGACTCTTTTTGAATTATGGTTTTCTGAGGGTATATGTCCAGTAGTGGGATTGCTGGGTCATCTGGTAGTTCTATTTGTAGTTTTATAAGGAACCTCCACACTGTTCTCCACAGTGGCTGTATCAATTTACATTCCCACCAACAGTGCAAGAGAGTTCCCTTTTCTCCACACCCTCTGCAGCATTTATTGTTTCTAGATTTTTTGATGATGGCCATTCTGATTGGTGTGAGATGATATCTCATTGTAGTTCTGATTTGCATTTCTCTAATGATTAATAAAGTTGAGCATTCTTTCATGTGTTTGTTGGCAGTCTGTATATCTTCTTTGGAGAAATGTCTATTTAGGTCTTCTGCCCATTTTTGGATTGGGTTGTTTGTTTTTTTGTTATTGAGCTGTATGAGCTGCTTATAAATTTTGGAGATTAATCCTTTGTCAGTTGCTTCATTTGCAAATATTTTCTCCCATTCTGAGGGTTGTCTTTGGTCTTATTTATGGTTTCCTTTGCTGTTCAAAATCTTTGAAGTTTCATTAGGTCCCATTTGTTAATTTTTGTTTTTATTTCCATTTCTCTAGGAGGTGGGGCAAAAAGGATCTTGCTGTGATTTATGTCATAGAGTGTTCTGCCTATCTTTTCCTCTAAGAGTTTGATAGTTTCTGGCCTTACATTTAGGTCTTTAATCTATTTTGAGCTTATTTTTGTGTATGGTGTTAGGGAGTGATCTAATGTCATACTTTTACATGTACCTGTCCAGTTTTCCCAGCACCACTTATTGAATAGGCTGTCCTTTCTCCACTGTATATTCCTGCCTCCTTTATCAAAGATAAGGTGACCATATGTGCATGGGTTTATCTCTGGGCTTTCTATCCTGTTCCATTGATCTATCTTTCTGTTTTTGTGTCAGTACCATACTGTCTTGATTACTGTAGCTTTGTAGTATAGTCTGAAGTCAGGGAGCCTGATTCCTCTAGCTCCATTTTTCATTCTCAAGATTGCTTTGGCTATTTGGGGTCTTTTGTGTTTCCATACAAATTGTGAAATTTTTTGCTCTAGTTCTGTGAAAAATACCAGTGGTAGTTTGATAGGGATTTCACTGAATCTGTAGATTGCTTTGGATAGTAGAGTCATTTTCACAATGTTGATTCTTCCAATCCAAGAACATGGTATATCTCTCCATCTATTTGTAGCATCTTTAATTTCTTCATCAGTGTCTTATAATTTTCTGCATACAGTTCTTTTGTCTCCTTACGTAGGTTTATTCCTACATATTTTATTCTTTTTGTTGCAGTGGTAAATGGGAGTGTTTTCTTCATTTCACTTTCAGATTTTTCATCATTAGTGTATAGGAATGCCAGAAATTTCTGTGCATTAATTTTGTATCCTGCTACTTTACCAAATTCATTGATTAGCTCTAGTAGTTTTCTGGTAGCATCCTTAGGATTCTCTATGTACAATATCATGTCATCTGCAAACAGTGACAGCTTTACTTCTTCTTTTCTGATTTGGATTTCTTTTATTTCCTTTTCTTTTCTGATTGCTGTGGCTAAAACTTCCAAAACTATGCTGAATAAGAGTGGTGAGAGTGGGTAACTTTGTCTTGTTCCTGCTCCTAGAGGAAAAGTTTTCAGTTTTTCACCATTGAGGACGATGTTGGCTGTGGGTTTGTCATATATGGCATTTATTATGTTGAGAAAAGTTCCCTCTATGCCTACTTTCTGCAGGGTTTTTATCATAAATGGGTGTTAAATTTTGTCAAAAGCTTTCTCTGCATCTATTGAGATGATCATATGGTCTTCCTCCTTCTGTTTGTTAATATGATTTATCACATTGATTGTTTTGTGTATATTGAACAATCCTTGTATTCCTGGAATAAACCCCACTTGATCATGGTGTATGATCCTTTTAATGTGCTGTTGGATTCTGTTTGCTAGTATTTTGTTGAGGATTTTTGCATCTATGTTCATCGGTGATATTGGCCTGTAGTTTTCTTTCTTTGTGACATCCTTGTCTGGTTTTGGTATCAGGGTGATGGTGGCTTTGTAGAATGAGTTTGGGAGTGTTCCTCCCTCTGCTATATTTTGGAAGAGTTTGAGAAGGATAGGTGTTAGCTCTTCTCTAAATGTTTGATAGAATTCACCTGTGAAGCCATCTGGTCCTGGGCTTTTGTTTGTTGGAAGATTTTTAATCACGGTTTCAATATCAGTGCTTGTGATTGGTCTGTTCATATTTTCTATTTCTTCCTGATTCAGTCTTGGCAGGTTGTGCATTTCTAAGAATTTGTCCATTTCTTCCAGGTTGTCCATTTTATGGGCATAGAGTTGCTCATAGTAATCTCTCACGATCTTTTGTATTTCTGCAGTGCCAGTTGTTACTTCTCCTTTTTCATGTCTAATTCTATTGATTTGAGTCTTCTCCCTTTTTTTCTTGATGAGTCTGGCTAATGGTTTATCAATTTTGTTTATCTTCTAAAAGAACCAGCTTTTAGTTTTATCGATCTTTGCTATCATTTTGTTCATTTTTTTCATTTATTTCTGATCTGATTTTTATGATTTCTTTCCTTCTGCTAACTTCGGGGTTTTTTTTGTTCTTCTTTCTTTAATTGCTTTAGGTGCAAGGTTAGGTTGTTTATTTGAGATGTTTCCTTTTTCTTAAGGTAGGATTGTATTGCTATAAAGTTCCCTCTTAGAACTGCTTTTGCTGCATCCCATAGATTTTGGGTTGTCGTGTCTCCATTGTCATTTGTTTCTAGGTATTTTTTTATTTCCTCTTTGACTTCTTCAGTGATCACTTCATTATTAAGTAGGGTATTGTTTAGCCTCCATCTGTTTGTATTTTTTACAGATCTTTTCCCTGTAATTGATATCTAGTCTTATAACGTTGTGGTCGGAAAAGATACTTGAAACAATTTCAATTTTCTTAAATTAACCAAGGCTTGAGTTGTGACCCAAGATATGATCTATCCTGGAGAATGTTCCATGAGCACTTGAGAAGAATGTGTACTTGAGAAGAATGTGTATTCTGTTGTTTTTGGATGGAATGTCCTATAAATATCTGTTAAGTCCATCTTGTTTAATGCATCATTTAAAGCCTGTGTTTCCTTATTCATTTTCATTTTGGATGATCTGTCCATTGGTGAAAGTGGGGTATTAAAGTCCCCTACTATGAATGTGATACTGTCGATTTCCCCTTTTATGGCTGTTAGTATTTGCCTTATGTATTGAGGTGCTCCTATATTGAGTGCCTAAATATTTAAAATTGTTATATCTTCTTCTTGGATCGATCCCTTGATTTGTCTCTTCTAATAGTCTTTATTTTAAAGTCTATTTTTTCTGATATGAGAATTGCTACTCCAGCTTCTTTTGGTTTCCATTTGCATGAAATATCTTTTTCCATCCCCTTACTTTCAGTCTGTACATGTCTCTAGGTCTGAAGTGGGTCTCTTGTAGACAGCAAATATATGGGTCTTGTTTTTGTATCCATTCAGCCAATCTGTGTCTTTTGGTGGGAGCATTTAATCCATTTTCATTTAAGGTATGTTCCTATTCCCATTTTTTAATTGTTTTGGGTTCGTTATTGTAGGTCTTTTCCTTCTCTTGTGTTTCTTGCCTAGAGAAGTTCCTTTAGCAGTTGCTGTAAAGCTGGTTTGGTGGTGCTGAACTCTCTCAGCTTTTGCTTGTCTGTAAAGGTTTTAATTTCTCCATCAAATCTGGGTAGTGTAACATTGGTTGCTGGGTAGTGTAACATTGGTTGCAGGTTTTTCTCCTTCATCACTTTAAATATGTCCTGCCAGTCCCTTCTGGCTTGCAGAGTTTCTGCTGAAAGATCAGCTGTTAACCTTATGGGGATTCCCTTGTGTGTTATTTGTTGTTTTTCCCTTACTGCTTTTAATATGTTTTCTTTGTATTTAATTTTTGACAGTTTGATTAATATGTGTCTTGGCGTATTTCTCCTTGGATTTATCCTGTATGGGACTCTCTGTGCTTCCTGGACTTGATTAACTATTTCCTTTCCCATATTAGGGAAGTTTTCAACTCTAATCTCTTCAAATATCTTCTCAGTCCCTTTCTTTTTCTCTTCTTCTTCTGGAACCCCTATAATTCGAATGTTGGTGCGTTTAATGTTGTCCCAGAGGTCTCTGAGACTGTTCTCAGTTCTTTTCATTCTTTTTTCTTTATTCTGCTCTGCAGTAGTTATTTCCACTATTTTATCTTCCAGGTCACTTATCCGTTCTTCTACCTCAGTTATTCTGCTATTAATCCCATCTAGAGTAGTTTTCATTTCATTTATTGTGTTGTTCATCATTGCTTGTTTCAACTTTAGTTCTTCTAGATCCTTGTTAAATGTTTCTTGCATTTTGTCCATTCTATTTCCAAGATTTTGGATCATCTTTACTATCATTATTCTGAATTCTTTTTCGGGTAAACTGCCTATTTCCTCTTCATTTGTTAGGTCTGGTGGGTTTTTATCTTGCTCCTTCATCTGCTGTGTGTTTTTCTGTCTTCTCATTTTGCTTATCTTACTGTGTTTGGGATCTCCTTTTTGCAGGCTGCAGGTTCGTAGTTCCCATTGTTTTTGGTGTCTGTCCCCAGTGGCTAAAGTTAGTTCAGTGGGTTGTGTAGGCTTCCTGGTGGAGGGGACTAGTGCCTGTGTTCTGGTGGATGAGGCTGGATCTTGTCTTTCTGGTGGGCAGGTCCACATTTGGTGGTGTGTTTTGGGGTGTCTGTGGACTTATTATGATTTTAGGCAGCCTCTCTGCTAATGGGTGAGGTTGTGTTCCTGTCTTGCTAGTTGTTTGGCATAGGATGTCCAGCACTGTAGCTTGCTGGTCGTTGAGTGAAGCTGGGTGTTGGTGTTGAGATGGAGATCTCTGGGAGATTTTCACCATTTGATATTATGTGGAGCTGGGAGGTCCCTTGTGGACCAGTGTCCTGAAGTTGGCTCTCCCACCTCAGAGGCACAGCACTGACTCCTGACTGCAGCACCAAGAGCCTTTCATCCACACAGCTCAGAATACAAGGGAGAAAAAGTAGAAAGAATTAGTAGAAGAAGAAAGAAAGAAAGAAAGAAAGAAAGAAAGAATGAATGAATGAATGAAAGGAGGGAGGGAGGGAGGGAGAGAGGAAGGAAGGAAGGAGGGAAGGAAGGATAAAAAGAAAGAAGATAAAGTAAAATAAAATAAAGTCAGATAAAATATAATAAAGTTATTAAAATAAAAAAAATTATTAAGAAAGAAAAAATAAATAAAACCGATGGATAGAACCCTAGGAGAAATGGTGGAAGCAAAGCTATACAGATATAATCTCTCACAGAAGCATACTCTTACACACTCACAAAAAGAGGAGAAAGGGAAAAAATCATAAATCTTGCTCTCAAAGTCCACCTCCTCAATTTGGGATGATTGGTTGTCTATTCATGTATTCCACAGATGCAGGGTACATCAAGTTGATTGTGGAGCTTTAATCCGCTGCTTCTGAGGCTGCTGGGAGAGATTTCCCTTTCTCTTCTTTGTTCTCACAGCTCCCAGGGGCTCAGCTTTGGATTTGGCCCTGCCTCTGCGTGTAGGTCTCCGGATGGCGTCTATTCTTTGCTCAGACAGGACGGGGTTAAAGGAGCCACAGATTCGTGGGCTCTGGCTCACCCAGGCCCGGGGGGGAGGGAGGGGCACGGAGTGCGGGGGCGGGCCTGCGGCGGCAGAAGCCGGCATGACGTTGCACCAGCCTGAGGTGAGCCGTGCGTTCTCCCGGGGGGAGTTGTCCCTGGATCCCGGGACCCTGGCAGTGGCAGGCTCCAAAGGCTCTCCGGAAGCCTATGTGCTAACACATAGGCTTCTTGGTGGCGGCAGCAGCAGCCTTAGCATCTCATGCCCGTCTCTGGGGTCGGCGCTTTTAGCCACGGCTCGCGCCCGTCTCTGGAGCTCCTTTAAGCAGCGCTCTTAATCCCCTCTCTTCGAACACCAGGAAACAAAGAGGTAAGAAAAAGTCTCTTGCCTCTTCAGCAGGTCCAGACTTTTCCCGGAATCCCTCCCGGCTAGCCGTGGGGCACTAGCCCCTTTCAGGCTGTGTTCACGCCGCCAACCCCAGTCCTCTCCCGGCGCTCTGACCGAAGCCCGAGCCTCAGCTCCCAGCCCCGCCCGCCTCGGCGGGTGAGCAGACAAGCCTCCCGGCCTGGTGAGTGCTGGTTGGCCGTGATCCTCTTGCTGGAATCTCTCCACTTTGCCCTCCGCACCCCTGTTGCTGTTCTCTCCGCCGCGGCACCGAAGCTTTCCCCCTCCACCACCCGCCGTCTCCGCTTGCGAAGGGGCTTCCTAGTGTTTGGAAACCTTTCCTCCTTCACGGATCCCTCCCACTGCAGGTCCCGTCCCTATCCTTTTGTCTCTGTTTATTCTTTTTTCTTTTGCCCTACCCAGGTTCGTGGGGGGGCGGGGGGGTTCTTGCCTTTTGGGAGGTCTGAGGTCTTCTGCCAGCATTCAGTAGGTGTTCTGTAGGAGTTGTTCCACGTATAGATGTATTTCTGGTGTATCTGTGGGGAGGAAGGTGATCTCCGCGTCGTTACTCTTCCGCCATCTTCCCGGAAGCCCCCTAAAAGATTTTTAAAAGCAATAAAATGTTGGATAACCAACACTTCTTCATTTCTAAATTTTATTTAGCTGCATAATTTTAAATATCAAATATTTTATTGAAAAAATTTGCAGTGTATTTTTAGTGGAACAAATACACGTGTGAAGTTCCTTATGGTTGTATAACTGACAGAGATCTTCCTGTTTGAATCAGTAGAGAAAGATAATATCATGCCGTTTTGTAACGTTCTTATGAAATAATAAATTATTTCTACTAATCCACACAGTGGACCCAGACATTTTATCTGAGGGAGAAAAAAAAAAAAACAACACGAAACATTGTTTCATCGATAGTAACTTAATTTAGAGTAAGAATATACGTTACTTTAAAAATATTTGAATGGGGCTTCCCTGGTGGTGCAGTGGTTGAGAGTACGCCTGCCGATGCAGGGGACACGGGTTTGTGCCCCAGTCTGGGAAGATCCCACATGTCGCGGAGCGGCTGGGCCCGTGAGCCATGGCGGCTGAGCCTGTGCGTCCGGAGCCTGTGCTCCACAATGGGAGAGGCCACAACAGTGAGAGGCCCGCCGCAAAAAATATTCGAATGGATAATCATAGAGAAAAATTAGATATTATTGTTCTTTCTCTCCCTTCTTTTCCTACCTTTTAAAAGCTTTTACCTAACCCTACTCCAGAGCAAAGCCCCCTACATCTTCATTCTCTTTGCACAATTATTCTTCTGCTTCTTTGCCTCAGATGGTAGCCTAGTGACTGAGCTCAAGCTCTGGGTTTCTACATGAGTTTGAATCTTGACTCCAAGAGTTTCTTCTAACTGTAATTTCTTAACTGTCATTGCTTAGCTCCTTTATCCTGAATTTTTCTCACATGATAATTAACTGAGATAATAAATGAAAAATTTTAAAACAATGCCTGCCACATAGTAAGTGCTCAATAAATGTTAGTTGTTAACATTTTTAGTGTTTATAACTGAGATTTGCTCCTCCTATGAAGCACTGCTTATTCTATATCCTATCCTAATGCTGGGGACTGTGAAAAGTCTTCTCTTATCTCCCCATCACCATTTATAAGTAAATATGCCTCTGGCTCTGTGGGGATGCAAAGTGGGTTGGGGAAGGACACCATTTTTAATGCTCTTCACATCCACTTGTAGTACCCCCTCCACCCTGCTCATTGAAGTCATCTGCTAAATACTGCTTGTTCCTCAGGTACCTCAAAGATTTTAGCAAGTGACCCCAAATCATCGTTTAACTCCATGCAAGCCATTCCCTAGGTGACTTTGAATCAATATGCATTTTTTTGCACCGTTAATAGATCTTTATTGGAGTATAATTGCTTCACAATACTGTGTTAGTCTCTGTTGTACACCAAAGTGAATCCGCCATATGCATACACATGTCCCCATATCCCCTCCCTCTTGAGCCTCCTTCCCATCCTCCCTGTCTCACTCCTCTAGGTCATCACAAAGCACTGAGCTGATCTCCCTGTGCTATGCTGCTGCTTCCCAGTAGCTATCTATTTTACATTCCGTCGTGTGTATATGTCAGTGCTACTCTCACTTCGCCCCATCTTGGGAAAAGACAAAAGGACAACCCTCAGAATGGGAGAAAATATTTGCAAATGAAACAACAGACAAAAGTTTAATCTCCAAAATATACAAACAGCTAATGGAGCTCAATATCAAAAAAACAAACAATCCAATTAAAAAGTGGGTGGAAGACTTAAATAGACATTTCACCAAGGAAGACATACAGATGGGCAAGAGGCACATGAAAAGATGCTCAGCGTCACTCATTATTAGAGAAATGCAAATCAAAACTATAAGAGAGATCACCTCACACCAGTCAGAATGGCCATTATCAAAAAATCTAGAAACAATAAATGCTGGAAAGGGTGTGATGAAAAGGGAGCCCTCCTGCACTGTTGGTGGGAATGTAAACTGATACAACCACTACACAAAACAATATGGAGGTTCCTTAAAAAACTAAAAATAGAACTACTCTATGACCCAGCAATCCCACTACTGGGCATATTCCCTGAGAAAACCATAATTCAATAAGTATGTGTTAATGATCTCATTCAACATCCTTGCCTACTGGTTTCTTGACCTCCTAAAATCCATTGAACTTACTCAGTATTTGCTCTAATCCTATCAAAACCAGACCTTATTGGGACAAAGTTAAAGTTTGTCTTCCTATGTGTGTTTTAATCTATTTTGTGTGCTCTGTCCTCCTTTGTCCAACTTGACTATTCTATTCTTGTATCTGTTAACAGAAATAAGAAACTTAATTATATTGGTTAAGGGTGTGTAATCTGGAACCTGTATTTCTGGGCTCTAATCCCAGGTCTATCACTTACTGTATGATCTTGGGCAAGTTATTAAACTTCTCAGGACTCAGCTTCCTCATCTGTAGTAATATTTTCCTTCTAAGGTTGTCATGAGAAATAAGTAGCTTAGAATGATGCCTGCTACGTGATAAAGTTGCATTATATCTAAACTATGACTAACTCTTTAATATGCCAGCTGATGAGGACTTTGCAAAGGAAAACAATAGATATATATGCAGTAGTTTACAAATCATTTATATTTTTTTCTATAAATAATGGATCAGTTTCCAGATCTATCTAGTAGTACATCAACAAGAGACTCCACTGAAATATCTTGTTGATGGAATACTATTTTAAAAATATATTATAAATCCATTAATCTTGAGTTGTAGTTTTCGTGTGTGAACTTCAAAGGCAATTTAATGAAAACATTTTATGCCAAGACATTTTAGGCTTATTACTTACTGTAATGCCTTTTGGGTCACTTTCTTATAACCTTCATCAGTTTTAAAATCACATTTTCATTCCGTAGGCTTACAGTGGCATTTTAGAAATGTGCCTCTTTGTTAATGCGGTTGTTTTGATTTTAAGTGTGAGGACTTGGGGGAGGAAAAAATATATGTGTATAAAAACAGCTAAGTCCTTTTGGCAGAGGAAAGAATGGTAGGAACATAAGATGAGACTTCTGGCTGTTATACCTCAAAGAGTTTAATATAGTGCCATGAATCTACCTAATCTTTTCCAATTTGTTACCTAGTTTTCTTTGTTATCTGTCTCAGTGATGTCTCATTTCCCCAACTGACTGCTGCAGACTAGCAATCTGTAACAAAAACTCAGTCTCAATCTCAGATATAATAAAAAAAAAAGGAGGCCACAAGATTAATGGCCCCAGCCATAATTATAAAGTCTCAAACCACAGACATTATAAGACCTTTCAAATTTTACTCAGGGTGGAAGAAGCTGGGTTATCACTATAGTGTGAAGATATTGGTCTCGTAGTAAAGAAAATGTTGGGTTATTTGATCTGGGAAGCCTACTCTGTTTTGAGTACTGTTAGGAACTGTGGACACGAAATGGTTTCTTCCCTTAAGGAGCTTGTAATAATTTCATCCATTTCAGTTTTCCCTTGATAATGCCTATTTCTTGTTAATTCATAGAGGAGACAGGTCTATTCTTGGAGCTGTCAAGTAGAAGCCAGATGAAAACAGGCTGCTCTTGGAGACCATGCCACACACAGATATTGGGAATTTTATAATGTTCATGGTGATGTAGAACCAGTACATTGCTTCTCAAGTAATGACTACTCTGACAGGATATAAATGACAAATGTGGGAATATTTGAGGTCTTGCTTTCCCACCTGCTCAAACATTCCGTGTCTGCCAGCCTGATATTTCCAGCACACTGGACCAAACTGTCCCTCACACCTCCAGACACACACACACACACACACACACACACACACACACACACACAGTCCTCCTAGAATGTTGCATTGCACACTTAGGATATAAGTGCATTAAAAAATGGGCAGAAAATCATTTAACCAGAGAGCTGGATGGGATAAAAACTATTTAGGGAGAATGGCTAAGTCAATCAATGCCATAATAATGATACAATGGGGGAGAGTAGAAAGATGAAAGCTTTGTGACGGGAAAAGGCATGGAGAGAGAGAGAGAGAGAGAGAGAGAGAGAAATTGAAAGATGGGGTTGTGGTGAATGAGACACTTCAGAGAGTGAGAGTTGAGAAAATATTTAGAATCGTGGCCATGGGCAATGCTTTGGATCCCATTTAAAATACCCTTTGAGAGGAGTAAAGTTCTTTTATGTGAATTTTGGCTGTTGAACCATGCTTCTCAAATGTGAGACCACTCACAAACTGAACATGTGCATGTTTATGGTTCCTCAGGGATCCATTAGAACCTCTGACTAGAGAACTCACAGATGAGGGTTAAGGGATACAGTAATCCAAAGTATTTTGCCACCATTGGTTTCTCTTTCTGTCACATACCTTGAAATAGTCTCTGTTCTCTTTCCCTTCCTTTATGCAACTAAACGAAATATTCAAGAGTGAAATATTCAATAGCAGAGTGAAATTTCACCGCATTTTGATTATTAGTAACATTCCTGCTGAGACTATGACTTCTCAAACTTTGCTGAAGCATGCAGAGACCTCTGAAACCCACTGTCTCTGTCTGCCGAGCCTGTCAAAGTTCCTAAGATTTCACATCCTCCCTCTTTCCTATAGCTTGACTATGGTACCTTAGTGATCATTTCAACTCTGCATAAATGCTTCTGTCTCCAGGTTACTTCATTTGTGTACCGTGTCACCTCTGCTGACTGTCTCCATCTCTTTGTCTTACTTTGTTTTTCTTTATGTTTTTATATACAGCGTTGTGAGGGAGGGAAAACGGAACTAACATTGATTGAAGCTTATGATGTGCCAGGCACTTTGCATATGCCATTCCACTTAATCACTCCTAACATATATAGTAAGTATTATCATCTGTATTTTATAAATGAGGAAAGTCAGCTCTTAGGTACAGTTTGTTGCCTAAGGTCCCACTAATTGTAAATAACTAAAACTGAATGCAGATAAAAGTGATATCAAAGCTTATGTTTTCTGCATTTGCCAGCATATATATGAACTCTTAGAGCAGTAAATGACAAAATTGTAAATTGGTTGTGTATGAAAGAGCATTTTTAAATAATAGTGTTTTTAAATATTTTATCTTCTCTCAACCAGGGGTATAATTTCCTATTACAATTATAACTGCCAATTGCTAAAATGTGTTTATATTTAATTGACACTTATTTTAGCCCCATTTCTAGTTGAACCTTAATTAAAAAAATAATAGAAGCAAAGTAAATGTCAGTTAGAAATTTAAAAATGGGCAGGAACAAAAACTTTTGACAAGCAAATATGCTAAGTATAAAAAGTTCTGACATGCTGTAAAGGGAGTAGTCTCTTTTTCCATTTAAAGGCTGCTTTCTCTTTTCTTACCTATAAAATGGAACAAATAATAGTATTTATAATGTTATTGTGTAAATTAAATGAGATACTATGTGGAAAGCCCTTAGTCTACTAGTTAGAACATAGAAAGTGCTCAATAAATGGTAGATGATGTGGTAAGTTTGATGATGTTGCTGATGATGTTGTCTAGATTGGATTATGCAACATAGTGTAAGCCTCCAAGTATAAGATGAACACTTAAAAAAAAAAATAGAGAAGTTAACTAACCTGACTAAGGGATGACACAGTAACAGAGTGAGAATTGAAATTCTCACCTGTCCCATGCCAGATAAACTCCGTGTTATGTGTATATCTGTCTGTTGATATTCACATGAAATACTGATTTAAAACCATAAATGCAGGAATTTTACACTGATTCTTTTAAATTTCTTGCTGTTACTTTTGACTCATTTTGCCTACCAAGTGCTTTTAAAATCTGAACCGTTATCCTGTATATGAGCAAGCACTGCTTCGTCCAGATTTGTGTCATTTTCAAAAATGGTAAGCATATTTCATTGTTTTATCCAACTCAGTGATTAAAAGGTCAAATATGATAGATATATACAGAGGCCTTTGACACACCACTAGAGCCAGTAGATCAATCTAAGCCTTCCAGGACATCAATCTTTTTTTTTTTTTTGCGGTACGCGGGCCTCTCACCGTTGTGGCCTTTCCCGTTGTGGAGCACAGGCTTCGGACGCGCAGGCTCAGCGGCCATGGCTCATGGGCCCAGCCGCTCCGCAGCAGGCAGGCAGACTCCCAACCACTGCTCCACCAGGGAAGCCCCATCAATCCTTTTATCAAATGTTCTGATACATGTGCCAGTCATCTACAGATCCAAACGTCCGTTCCAGATTCCATCAATGTTTTCCAGAAGTATATAAAGAAAGACATAGTCAAGTTCTTTCTGATATCCAAATTGTCCCTCCATGACCTTTAAATCTTTAAAATATGACATGAAATTAGTGATATTTTCTTAATGTGTATTTTCATTTAAAAAATATATATTGATCTCCTGCATCTCCTAAGTATTCCATAAAGCAAAAAAGTTAATTGAATTTTAGTTTGTCTGTATGATGGGAGGTAAATCCACCCAAAAAATAATGACATTTATTTAACATCACTTGAAACTGTACAGGATAAAATATAGAGTGAAAATAGAACATTACAAAACTATATAGATTATTGTATTAACTTCGAAACAATTATATATACTTCAAAAAAATGAAAAACACCAAAGTGCAAAGTTTATGCATGATATTTATTTTCTTCTTTTACACTTTTCATTTTATAGCACTTTAATTTGAACATGTGTTAGAAATAAAATCTAGCAAATCCGTCTGAAATATTTAATGCAAATAGTGTGGGTAAGAGAAGACCTCACTGAGAAGTGGCATCTAAGAAAAGCAAGAAAGCAGGTGAACCATCTGACTGCAAGCTATCAGAGAAAGAGAGGTCCAGGGAAGTAAAACAGAAGGGACCCTAAGTAGGTCACGCACCTAGTTTATGTCCTAGAAACAGCAGGAGTGAGAGTGAGAGGAGTGAGCCAGGAGGTAAGGTTATGGAGGCAAGAAGGAGAGAACCAGGTATTCTAGTGTCTTGAAGACCATTGTAATGGACTTTGGCTATTAGTCTGAGAGAGACAGGAAGTTATTGGGATTTGAGCTAGTCTAAGAACATCACACTGGCTAATATATTGAGAAGAGACTATAAAGGATCCAGAGTGGAAACTAGGACACAAGTTAGGAGGTTATTTCATTAATCCAAGCAAGAGATGACAGTGGCTTAGTGGTGGAGGTGGTGGGAAATTACTGGACACCAGATATATTTTGAAGTTAGGGTCAACTGGATATGCTAATGAATTTGGATCTGGGATGTGAGAGAAAAAGGGTTGCTGAGAATGACTTCAAACTGTCTAACCTGAGCCTCTGGAAGGATTGTGCTGCCATTGACTGAGACGGAGAAGGCTTTACAGTGATAATTTTTTTGGTGGGGTGGGAAGATCACGGATTAATTTTTGCACATGTAAATATTTAAAGGCCTGCTAATCATACAGATATTGATATTTCATAGACAGTTCGATGTATAAGCCTGTTTGCACATGGTCTGGGCTGGACATACAAATTTTGGAGAGTATCAGCCTATTAGGGTATTTGAGTTAATATACATAAAATTCTTAGAATGTTCCTGAAAGGGCTGCCACCACATAAGGTTGAACAGGCTGTACACTGCAGACCTTCAAGGGAGTATCATCTAGATAGACTACACTCTGAAGTATGCTCTTGGCTGTTTTTGGTGGCCCTGGCTGGTTCATCATAAGTGCTCATAAATCTACCTATTCTTATCACTGTAATTGGTTGCAGACAGCAGACAGGTCTTAATATATTAAGTCTGCTGGTAAGGTTCCCCAGTCTGTTCATACCTCTTATTTATATGTTTTAGAAATACATTGACATTGATCAGAGATAATTATGTTCCTCAGTGGGTGGAATTCCTATACTCTACTCTGTGCTCACAGCTATGAACAGTGATAATTAATGCTTTCTAATTGCTTGATTTGAAAGAAATGTTTGACAGTATCAAATATGAAATCTTCCAGTTTTTCAGGAAAAAAGTTTAATTTTTTTCTTATAATTTGAGTCAAATTGTTACAAAAGTATTTGGCCCCTTTGCTATTCTCTTTGAAGTTTGTCTCTGTTAGCTTTCAGGAGTTTGAAGGTATGCTGGGAGAAGTATAGAAGGTATGAAATAGTAATATAGACAGCATTATATCAGATCTTTATATTCAATGAGAAGTACAATTCCTTTAGTATGTTAATGTCATTTCTATCAGTCACTCTTATGATCACATGAGGCTGTAGATGTAAGCGATAAGTAACAATTTTAAGTTTTAAATTGGTTATCATCAGATTTCTTTTTGCCACTGAAATTTGTGTAGATCTCGCCGTTCTCCTTGAATCTATAGGTAGAAACATCGAAACTCAGCATGTTAATAGAGTACCTGTTTACCCTTATATATGATTTAAGAGGTTTTGAAAATGGCACTCTTTTATTTAATTAATTTATTATTTTATTTTATTTTATTTTTTGCTGCGTTGAGTCTTCAGTGCTGTGCGTGGGCTTTCTCTAGTTGCGGCGAGTGGGGGCTACTCTTCGTTGCAGTGCATGGGCTTCTCATTGCGGTGGCTTCTCTTGCTGCGGAGCATGGCTCTAGGCACGCGGATTTCAGTAGTTGTGGCACGCGGGCTCTAGAGCACAGGCTCAGTAGTTATGGCACATGGGCTCAGTTGCTCTGCGACATGTGGAATCTTCCTGGACCAGGGATCGAACCCGTGTCCCTACATTGGCAGGTGGATTTTTAACCACTGCACCACCAGGGAAGTCCGAAAAATGGCACTCTTATAGGTTTTGTACCTGGGGTTTCTGCTATTATCATATCTACTCTAGATTGATTTGTGTTTACAGAAGGCCTCAGAAGAAATGAAAATTTACTCAGTAGGCTCAGTACTTTCAAACTTTTGCACAATTCTGTGTGCCACATTAACTGTTAGTCTATCAGCTATTTCTCTGTAATCCTATCTGAAGTGGTACTGGGCTTGGAGCTACTGTGTGCTCTGGCAGTTACAGATTAGTCCTAGGTTGCTGAGCCTTTGAGGAAAGGGTGGATAGAAGTGCTGCAGACTAAACTTGATATATTTGATCAAAATTAATCTTGATCACATGATCATATATGCTCCTCTCAATCCTTTCGCTTTAGATTTCTTAAAATGAATAACAATGAGGTTGATATTACTTATTTCTTTTTCAATACAGTGATTAGTAAAACATTTTAAACAACTAATTCCTGATTTAATTTACTGCTAGATGAAAAATTCCACATATATATATTTTTTTAATTTTTAAATTCGTCTTTCTAGTTAGTGAAAATACCTGCCCATCTTTTTTCTGAACAGCAAAATGTATAACAGTAAAGTTTCCATTCAATAATTCACTTTCAAATCATAGATAATATAGGAAGATTGAATTAAGACTAGAAGAAAATGTAAGCTCAATTTACAGGACAAAAGTGTGAGGATGAATAAGCACATAACAATGAGAACTGTCAGGTAAGAATAAGGGAAGTTTAACATCTGATAAAAAGAAAAATTCCACCTTACATTAATATTATTAACCCTACTAATATATCATTTGCTGGAGTCATGTTGTGACTTTACTATCATATGGGTGATTCATAATAATTTAAAATTGAAAATAAAAACTATGTATTTTCTAGGACTCCTGGGGGAAAAGAAAATGCAAATTGATGGAAATATATTCACAAGTCAGAGTAAATACTGAGAAATGAGAGACTGCTAGATTTTTACACTGTTTAATTCTGTACGTTTGGTCAACAAGCATCTGATCAGATCTAATTGTCACAAAATATGGCCATAATGTTAACAGAGTTTGGAATTATATGCCTAACCATTATTTTTTTTTATATATGCTTTGTTGTCTTGGAAACATTATCATTAGAATCCCTGGGATTGCTTTTTATAAATATGGATTCCTATATCTCATTGCAGACTATAAAATCAGCATTTTGCACAAGGTACTCAAGTGTCAACACTAACTTTTAGGGAGCATACCCTGACACCCTCTTCTACCTTGCAGGTCAAACCACATCAATTCAAAGCTCAAAAACCTTGACCTACACCATAATACCTGTACAGAGTAAACACCAACCAAGACTTTCAAGACACTTTGTAAGCTCATACTTCAACAGCTGTTTCTGTGCAAACTGCTCAAGGGACCATAAAGTATTCATTATGGTCCCAAAGAGTTGTGCTCTTCCGTGCCTCTGTGTTGTTGCTTCGGTTAATCTTTCAGCCTGGAACTTTTCTTCCCTCCCCTTCTGTACGGGGCAAACAAGATATCCAAGCCCATTTGAAATGCCCATCCCCTCTGGAGAGCTTTTTTTTTTTTAAATTTTTTTTCTCTACTTTATGCATACCTATGTTTTGATTATTATAATTATTTGCCTATATTTCTGCCTATTTCCTGGTCCTTGAAAGCTCCTCGAGGGCAGAACACTGACTTATTCATCTTTTTATTGTCTGGCCAAGAACAGGAGCTGGTTTAGTGTAGACTTTCAAAAATGTTCCACTTCCCTTTTCTAAAATTCATGGTCATAAAAAAGATACTGTTCTCTCACTCTTCCCCAGTAAATGTAGTGTTAAGAGGTCAAGAATGCCAGCTTTTAAAAGAATTGAAAAAAGAATCCAGGGATGTAACTTCATCACCTTTAACTAGAGGCAGTTTGAGGATATAATCATTTATGGTTGTCAGTGACTTTATATTTTGTAACTCTTCAACTGTCCTGGCATATTACTTGCAGAAAGCAGTACAGAGGTACATATTAAATCCCATCTCTGCTGTCAGGCAGTTCCAAATAAAAGCAAAACTTCCAGCATGATTTTATGACTCTTAAAATTATCAAAGTGGCTCAGGGACTCTAGCTCCTTAAAAAAAAACACAAGAGCTACATTTTTAGTAACATCTGCTGGACAAGCATAAAAGATGAACTTAGCTATGTTTGCTAACTTCTATGATGAATAATGCATTGTCAGAGGCGATTGCCTGTGAATTGAAATAATGCTTATATGCAATAATCAGCGCTTATTTTTTAAAATTAGCTGTTAAGGTGACAAATATTTGTTTAAATTTTTGTTTTATTCTATAGTTAAGATCTTCAATTGGGTCAGATTGACAGGAGGTAGAAATATTAATTTAAATAACTATGCTATCACTAAGCTGAATGGAAATGTCAGATTCTTATTTTTAAGTGGTGTATTTTCTCAAATAGTTTTAAAAGAATTATCACAATAAGTAATGAAAAAATGATGTAGTAGATTGAAACATGGAAATAAGCAGATTTGGACAGCATTGGCAAAGTCTCAGTGCCCCAAAATGTTTCTCCCATTTACATAGGCTAGTATCTGACTAATTCCTCTTTTTCCTGTCCTCATTTTAAAAAACACTCTACTAGAGAAGTAGGTTATAAAGCTAAGTGACACTAAAAATTATTTACATATACAGACTCTTTTCCCTGTGAAATCAGGCCTCCTGAGGTACTGCATACCTGAGAACCGAGGACCAGAAGAAAGTTCCTAGTAAGATATCTATTGAGCCATAGTTAAAATATTTCCCTTCCTGTTAGGAGACGCACAAGGGACCCGTCAGAGGCCATGTTTATCCTCTCCACTGAAATGCTCTGGGTAGATCTCATTTTAGATGTCACATAGATAAATCACATATAAGGAATACAGTAGACTTTGGGCTACCAGGCATTAAATTGGAAACAGTCCAGCTCAACCTGGCTTTGTCCAACTCTTCCTTCCTAAGCTAGGGGACTGTTGAAAATTCAGATTTATCACCTTCTTTCATTAAACACATGGAGGGTGAACATTATATATAGAGTAGTCAAAACCTTTTCCCTTCAGAATAATGCTGAATTAATTCTGAATTCTCTTAGAATAGTAACCATGTCTGTTTCAGCTTAACTCCAATATGTAACATAGTTCCTGATACACAGATACAGATGGTACTCAAGAAATACTTATGGATAGATGGATGGAAGGAAAGTAAGAAAAAAAGTTTGTAGAATTTTTTTTTCCAATTTGAGATTAATAATTACTAAGGAAATGCTTTTGTGCAGCAGAAATGTTGGGAACAAAACGCTAAAACCAGATTTTAAAAATATTAAACATTGTAGCCCATTAAAACTACACTATTCAGGGCTTCCCTGGTGGCGCAGTTGTTGAGAGTCTGCCTGCCAATTCAGGGTACATGGGTTCGTGCCCCGGTCCAGGAAGATCCCACGTGCCGCGGAGCGGCTGGGCCCGTGAGCCATGGCCGCTGAGTCTGCTTGTCCAGAGCCTATGCTCCACAACGGGAGAGGCCACAATAGTGACAGTCCCGTGTACCGCCAAAAAAAAAAAAACAACAAAAACTACACTATTCAATTGTCTGCAAGAATCAAACCAAGGTTGCAAGTGTGAAAGTGTGAAAAATGCATAAATTCAGAAATACATCATTGTAGGCAGAGATCTTCGTCAGATACTTTGACATTTAGTTAATTGCAACAATTCAGTGAGAATAGTGTTAGCCCAAGTGCCGTGTATCACACAGTTTTGAAGACCAAAACTGAACTGAGTGCCTGAGCAGATTCCAAAAACCTCAAAGCCCTAGAGACAGTGAAATGAAGGGCAGGCCAGAAGGAGCAGCCATTAACTGAGGCACATTCAATTCACGGTCCTCCAGCACACTTGTCATGACAGAACTCTGAAGTGTGTGGGCCAAGCAATCACCTCCTTTTGGTTTTCAAAAGGGGTGGAGGGAATATAAGTCTGAGTAAAATCCCAGAGAAGAAACAGTTGTCGGCTTCCTGTTATAGACGTAATTGATATTTCTACTTTTATATAAATGAAAAATGGAAACTAACAAATGAAATCTCTTCACAGCATTTAGACAAGGTTAAATTATTTAAGCGTTCTGTGTTTGTGCGGGCACTATTTAACTTGTGCCCAACTAGGTGGGTCTCGCTATGGTACTCTGGCAAGAATTGTAAACAAAATTTCTAGTAACATTTCTTTTTCTATTAGATATGAGAGTAGGTCTTGAGATGGTAAATTGAAACTGCAAGAATAAGAAGGTAAAAAAAATATGTAATCCAATTAAAGGGAATCATTGAAGTTTTAAAATGTCTAATGTTACTCAGCATTTTTTATTAACAGCTACAGATAGTTGTTTGGCAACCATAAATAAAGCTAAATATTTTATTAGGCCCAAATCCAATTAGAGAAGTCATAGATTAAATGGTAGATCGTCCTCTGCTTCAGATATCTTCAATTAACAGACTACTTAATGGGTCGATTTAAAGGATTTTAACACACCTAAAGAAACACATTAACATTAGCTACTTTCTCATAAAAAGTTTGTACTCAGAAAAAGTTTGCACTGCTTTCCATTTTATCTCACAGTCCTTTCTAATTTCCTCTGGTATAAATCAATTTAGATTTATTAGCTTTATACAAAAGAACTCCGGTAGGTTTTTAATAATAATTATCATTATCACTGATTAAAGTTATATTGTTCAAGCCAGATGGAGTCCTTTTCCTGTCAGCTAGAATGAGCTTGCATTATGTAGTTATAATGTGTTTGGATCTAAATAAACAGATGGCAGAGTGACAGGATATTATACGCTTGTGATGTCAGCCTCAGTGCTTCACAAACAGAATTGCTTTAAATAAACCCCATTGAGGCCAGGATCTAGATGCTTTTAAGAGGGTGGCTGGGACTGAGCTTAAGTGTTATATTAACTTGGAAATAGTACTGTTCACTTGCAGAAGAGTAGACCAGTAGGATGGTCTGAGGTTTAGCCTGAGAAAGGGTGTCTGCTGAATCTGTCCCTTAACTGTGAAAGCATTTAACATACTAGGTTCATTCAGTCAGTCTCAGAAGGAGAGACTAAGACAAACAACAAAAAAAAGCTGCCCAAGTTGTAAGAACTTCCAAGAGGAAGAGTTAAAAACAGGGTCAAGGGGGGCTTCCCTGGTGGCGCAGTGGTTGGCGGTCCGCCTGCCGATGCAGGGGACATGGGTTCGTGCCCCGGTCCGGGAAGATCCCACATGCCGCAGAGCGGCTGGGCCCGTGAGCCATGGTCGCTGAGCCTGCGCATCCGGAGCCTGTGCTCCACAACGGGAGAGGCCACAACGGTACCGAAAAAACAAAACAACAAAAAAAAAATAACTGGGTCAAGGAAAGATGGAAACTTTTGATATAACCTTATTCCATAATTTTTACAGTGAAGTTAACTATTTTAAAATAAACAACTTGAATAGGCATGTACTCGTTCACAATTTATATTAGAAAATTAACAGACAAGGTTTAATAAGAACTTTGTTATGGAAAACTTTAGTCTTTGATAGATTTTCATGCCCACTTTTCTCTAAAAATGAGCCCATTCCATATCCTTGTGCTCACAAAAATTTGGAGTAAGCCTATGAAATTCAGCTGCAAACTTCAAAGAAAGTCATTAAACATTATTTCTTCTAGCTAATATTCTTTTGTTGAGATCGTAGGGAATTTCTCTGTGGGACAACTCTATTTGCTGAGGCAAATACCCATAGTAGCATCATCGTTAAAAGGAAAATGAGACTATAGGAAATAAAGGCTGATATTTGATAATGAAGG
The DNA here is from genome assembly GCF_008692025.1 of Phocoena sinus. Classification (NCBI taxonomy): domain Eukaryota; kingdom Metazoa; phylum Chordata; class Mammalia; order Artiodactyla; family Phocoenidae; genus Phocoena; species Phocoena sinus. The sequence continues at coordinate 25,383,982 of NC_045769.1, forward strand.
TAGTATCAATAAAATTTTTAGAAGAGGACATAAAATAACTGAAATTAAGATTCCTAAAAAAATTAGCTGTTTTAAATGCTTGAAATACTTATATAAAGATGTTGGTTTGCAAATTGGCCCCTGTACCTAAAGGACAAGGAGAGACGGAAGAAAGAGGCAGCCCACTCCAGATTAGTAGGCGACAGGTTTAATAAGCAAGGGAACTTATTTATGAGATTTTTCTTGGGCAACAGCAACGTGAGTAGATCTCAGCATCCGCCTGCCAGAGTCTTAAAAGTTTGTATAGAGGTCCTAACTAAATTCAGTCACTTATTCAGTCCAGATGGTCTCAGCAACACCTTACTCTCTCAAGGCTATGTCCTTGAAACAGCTGCTAGCATGGGATTCGTTGGATGGACATACATTTCAAGGACAAGGGAGGGGGTGAGAAGCCTCTGATTGCCTGGGTTCAGCTCACAGGTCAACTGGCAGTCACAGCCTCTTAATGACCTCCTCCTCAGGAATATAGCTAATATTATGTCATAACTATAAATGGAATATAACCTTTAAAAATTGTGAATCATTGTGATGTACACCTGAAACTTATTAATATTGTACATCAAGTATACTTCAATAAAGAAATTTTTAAAAAGTGTAAACTTATGGTTACCCAAGGGGAAAGAGGGGAAGGGATAAATTAGGAGTTTGGGATTAAAATATACATACTACTGTATATAAAATAGATATCCAACAAGGACCTACTGTATAGTGCAGGGAACTATACTCAATATCTTGTAACAACCTATAATGGAAGAGAATGTAAGAAAAGAATATATATATATATATATATATATATATATATATATACACACACATACATACATATGTATATATATACATATATTTGTATAACTGAATCTCTTTGCTGTACACCTGAAACTAACATTGTCAATCAACTATATTTCAATAAAAAATTTTAAAAGGACACAATAGACCTTTGACAAAAAAAAGATAATCTAAATTATATATAAAACCTTTTTTTTCTGACGGTTTATCATGTTTGTAATATATTCTTGTTTTCATAGACTTCAATTTCTTTTTTAACTATTGAGTTAATCCTTAACATCTGTTGGTATCAGTAAGCCCTGAACTTTTGAAATTATATCAAGTAGGATATAGATCAATAGAATAAAAATATTCAATAGTTGAAGTGAAACTTATTTCATGTAAATATTTACTTCTATGTAGGAATATTTACAGATTCTGTATTGCCTTTTCTTATAAAATGAGATGAGAGGATTTTGAATATCAAGAGATTGTATTTCTTCTTCACATGTATTTGACATTCAGATTTTGCTACTTAAATGGGCATTTTATGAGCTATGTTTCAACTCTAGTGTGAATTAAAAATCCTCATAAAGGGGCAAGAATGTTTCCTTTGAGGTCTTAACTCCTAGTCAGGGTGAAAGATTATAATACACATGTGCTTTCTGCTGTTCTACAGGTGGACATTGCCATAAGTCCTGCACTGGCCGATGCTGGGGACCCACAGAAAATCATTGCCAGACTTGTAAGTGTTCAACAGTGAAAAGACATAGCCTTGAAATTGTCAAGTAATTTTAATAATTGATACTTTTCACACTTCTGGTTATCAGAAACATGAAAATGAGCTTTTGCCTCCTTGTGGTAGATTGATTCTATCTAAGTAAACTGCCTAATCTCAAAGCTTTCAAATTAAATGTAATATGTAGTTGTTTCCTATATTTCTTTGTGGATTCTGGATTAATGATAGCAACACAAATGTGTTGCTATTAACCATGACTTCAGAGTCTGTACATCAGAGGAAGTAGGAAAACCAAATGTATACAAAATGATAATTAACTGAATTTCAGGTTAACTGAATATCTCAGTACTTTTCCCAAATAGTTACATCACTATTCATTCACTGGAGAAAGAAAAAAGAAAGGAAGAGTGTACTGTGTACCCACTGTGTTCCAGGTACAGAGATATAAACTATGTGAATTATAAATATAGATTCACTATTAAATCGCAAAATGTATCTCACCCTTAGTGTATATTGTTTCTTGTATTAGTCATTAAAATAAGTATGAGGGATGATAATCACTGCTAAGACATTTAAAAACAAAGTATACTGAACATAAAGACAAATATCTAATGTTTTCAGCATTCTTAAAGTCATCTGATACTTAAATCAGCACTGAACTTTCACTAATCTTAAGGATAAATGTTTTCTTTAAAAAGAAGTACAAAATGGTCTATATAAATGGTAAAGACTTTTCTTCCTGCTATAATAACAGCTGAAATAATAAATGGAAAACAATGTGGAGGCTATCTGAAATGTATCTCTTCTTTTAGCATAGAAGACATAGAAAATATTAAAAATTTGAACATACAAATATTAGATATTGTGGACATCTGTTATACTGTTGGATTAAAGTATAGACTTAAATTAACTTATTTAATAGAAACAATGTTTTATGGCAACAATGTTTTGACAAGAATTTTAAGCAGGATTCTAAAGTAAGATTAGATTACTGTGTGAAGCACATTCACTATGATATTGGAGAAAATGTGTATTAATGAGAAGTAGAAATAACCAGTCCTTCATGACACAGAAGGATAAATCAGCCATGCAGAGGCAAAGGAGAACTGGAGAGAGAGAGTAACAGTTTTTGACAGTTTTTACTTTCTGGTTCTCTGGTCTTCCTGAGAAGAAGTTCTCTGGTTCTCTTGTCTTCCTGAGGTCCCTGGTTCTTCCTGAGCTCCCTGGTCCCTGATTCTCTGGTCTTCCTGAGGTCCAAATGCATTTTTTTTTTGTTAGGAACCTTAAGAAACACAATGTTCTAGTACATTGAAATTACTTTTGCTACTTGCCACCAAGTGGGGGTGGGAGGAAGTCTTGACTAAGAAAGTCATCAAGCCATAGCTCATGCTATCAAATCATCAGCCATGCAGTCATTAAATTCACCTAATTTTCCAGTGTAGAAATTAAACTTACTATAATAACATAAAATTGGCTTAATGGTCACCATGCCTATTCCACAGAGTCTAAATTCAGTAAACATTTACTTGTATCTGCTATGTGCAAATCCAAATTTTAGAGTAGTATTCATCTGCATGGATCTTTATGGTTTATAAAACATTTCCATTTTAAAATTTATTTTCACAATATTCCTGTTAGTTTATGAGGACAGTTTTCATTAGCCTCATTTCACAATTGGGGAAATGTAAGCTGAGGAAATGATTGTGGGAGCTGTTAAATTTACACAGCTGATACCTGGGATTTTAACTTAAGTGTCCTGAATCTAAGGATAGTACTGTTTCCTGTATACAGTATTACACAGCAGTTTAGTGGGCAAGGCCACTGGATTTATAATCAGCCAGATGATACAAATCTCAGCTGTTTCCACTTTCTATCATGAGAAAGTGATTTAATTTTTCTAAACCTCAGTTACCATATCTATAAAATGGAGATATTACACTTACCTCAGAGGGCTGCTATTTTGTAATCAAATTCAATACAATAATGTGGTTGAAATGCTTAAAAATGTTTTGGCATATACTAAGAGCCTAATAAATAATAGCTAAGGTTATAATAAAATAAAGTAGATACTCCTGGAAAACTTAATCCAACTTAAAACAATGAATGGATGTGGAAGCAAAGCTCCTGCAGGCCAGTTCCACCTGTGAAGGCTACTGACCTAGATGGCTGGGGAATAAAAAAGCAAAAACCCTGGAGTGAAGTGGAGGCTGCTTGCCCTTGACATTTGCTCCTGTTCTCTCTCTCCTTGTTTGAGATACTTGAAAGGTAAATTATATCCATATTTAAAAAGTCCAACATCCAGAGGCACATTGTATTTTGGAAGTACTCAAAGATGTACTTATTGTAAGACCTGAATTTTAGAAATACGATCAGAAACTTTGAGAATTAGACCTCATGAGAGATTCCATAGAGATATTAGACCTCCAGAGAGTCCATGGAGATGTAACATCCATGATTGAACATTTTTCCAAAGAAATGTAAATTTTCCAGGCTTCCTTTACATTGCTGATAGCCCTTCTGTTAGTTAAAATATATTATCCTTAGGCCCACTTCAGATGCACTTATCTCTGAACCCTGATTGAACTTTTTAAAAATCAGAAAACAGTCTGGGCAAGTTTTTGAAAATATTCTGCTTTTTTTGTTGACTGACCATACAAAAGTACATCTTAGGATCTGAAAGACATGATCTTATATCATTACTTACAAATGATGTCTTTCCTTATGACTGAAATAAGTTCACTTCACTGAGGGCTTCTCTGGAGGTATTCAACTTCATGATTTGCCAAGTATTTCCTTATTTTTATGGATAATTACTCTTGGAGATTTTGCATATATTAGGGAAGAAAGGTAAAATATTTAGAAGCGCCACACCTTAGCTAAGGAAACTGACATTAAGAATACATTTCATTCACCACATTATATCAATGCTGACATCCTCCCACAGGTGTTTCCTCCTAAAAAAGCAAGTATGCCAGGAATGACCCTCTGTGTCACTAAACGGTGAGGAGTCACCATAAAGACAAATGCTTCAGGTTCTAGGAGAACAAGTCCATGATAATGAATGACTTGCTAGGGTAAAATGAAGCAAAGAGTGATGATCAGAATGAAAACATCTCTGAACAGAGATATGGGAAAGGAAAAATGCTGGTGACAACGATGGTAAGCTTGAGAGCAGGTCTGTAGGGGTCAGAAGTTTTAAAAAGAAGAAATGAGGAAGAAGTTTTGTGTTTTGTTTTTAATAGATTTCATGAAATGGAAAGAGAGCATGAATAAATTGACAGCTTACTATTGCAGGGGAACACATTTTGACACCCTAATATGTGTCTCTTTGGCATGAGGATTAATTTAAGCTAATTATTTTTAAGGCCTGAAAGACTCAGAAGGAACCTTCCCCCTAACTGCCTAAAAGAGTGTAGTTAGAGGACCTGTTCCAGGGAGGGAACTATCACCACAGGTAACTATAGTGTGAACTAGATGTGGTAGATGAGGGGGAACTTAGCAAAGGCTGTTTGTTAATATTCCTCTCTGAGTCCCAGTGTCTTTGCATAGGCCCGCAAACATTTGTGTACCAAACCTTTGTTTTTCTCTCTCCATGTCAGTTGGCTTCCTCCCCTTTGAAGTCCCAAACACCTTTGCCCAACATCCTCTTTTGTCTTTAGCTGAAGATGGTAGTTAAGGTGAGAGTTTCAGCCATTTTGGCGAGTTATTCAGTTTTGTTGGATTTCTCCAGTGTATACATGTTATTCAACTTTTGTTTGATTTTCTCCTTTTAATCTGATTCATGTCAATATAATTCGTAAGAATCTAGAAGGGTAGAGGAAAATTTTTCTTCCCAATGCTATGGTCAGCAGTTCACCATGCATAACTATAAAAACTTTATAAAATTTTAGTAAAATTCGGTAACGTGTTGCAGCTTCTTCTGTGTACTGGTTGCTACAGTTAGCTTTGATTGCACGTTGAATAATGTAAGTGTATCATTTTCCTCTATAGCATTTCATAATGTTCAGACTGTAAACTCTGGAGCCAGCAGCTATTTTTAAAAAGTTTTTTTCTAAAATGATCCAAAAATTAAAATGTTTTTCTAAACAAACTCCTAAAAAAAGAAAAAAAAACAAACTTAGACAACCTAAAGAATTTTATAAATATTAAAGCAAGTTCATTGTGCTGGTAGAATCTAGCCAGCTGTTCCCTTCCTACTGTTTTACTCATGAGTCTGATTTTCTAAAATAACTTAAATTCATTCTTTTTAAATCCTTTTTGATGTTAGGTCATCATGACCCTATAAACCTAACAGAAATATTTCTCACATAGTTGCAAAAGGTCATAATAGAACTTATGAAGGAATACTGTGGGCCTGCATTATACATGGAGCCGTGACTCAAACTTGAAAGTGCTTTTAAGCTCAGTTAAATCGTGTCCGCATTGCTCCACAGCACAGCTTAAGTAAATTGATTCAGTGGATTAATGTACTCATGTCAGGGGAGACAAACCTATCTGCTGTGTGAAGTCTGAAGCTTATAGTAGTATTATTTAGCAGGCTTACTGGTAAGAATGACAACTCTCTCTATTCATAAGAACTGAGTCCTAGGTTTGAGCTCGTAGGTTTAGGTGTGAGAGAGACTAAGCTTTGAGAAATAAATAATAATGATTAAAGGAAAGAAGTTATCTCTGTCCCTGCAAGATATATGAAGCACACATCTCATATAAAATAAATGCTGCATATCCTTTTTTATCTTTAAGCACAATATCAGGCCAGCTTTCTCCAGCCTCCTATTATCAGCCTGGGTAGTTGTTTCATTTTACGCGTTCCTTTTGTCATCTCAGTTAGGAACTGCGTTTTAGAGGATGAAGGGAGCTTGTATCAAAATATTACAGTTTGATTCCCCCAACCTTACACATTGTGTGTTAAAGTAGTTATAATTGTCTTTAACTGCTGGTTGTATAACTAAAATTTTCTCAGCTGATTACCACTCAATCTATTCTTCAGTCTTCTAGTTGCTTTATAAGTAACATTTCTTGCTTAGAAACTAATTGAAAAATAAAGTGCACTTGACAATAGGTTAAAAAATTGTTTTTCTCTTAAATCAAAGTGTCACATCAAAAAAGATAAATTAATGAGGAAATGCATGTTTCAATTACTGGAGTAAACAGATGTCTTCTGACCACTGAAATGTTCATTAAATTGATTGAAGCTAAGGCATTATTTTAACAAAAAGAAAACTTCTGGGGAATTTACCCTTTGCTTCTAAAGTATTCTTCCTAGCTAGGTTATCTCAAAATCTTTTTTTTAATTAAAAATAAAGTAGCATTGAAATTAATACAAGCAGTGTATTTGTTCTGTTGTAGATAATTGTGAATGGAGGGTACTACTATATTGGCAAAGTAAAAACTTGTTCCAAACAACACTTTATGTTATTTACTGTTTCTATACAGACATTATAGAACATGCTAGGAAAAAATTAGAAATTATTTAGCATTTTTCTCATTAATTTATTATGCTTGTGCACACAGAAAATTACTTTCAGTAGTTGCAATATATTAAAAATTTCAGTTTCATAAAAGGGAAAAAAACTTGGTCTGGCTTATGGATTCTATTCAGTTCTAGAGCAAAGTTTAGAAATATCTATATATCTATATCTATATCTACTTTTATTCATTCTAAAATATATCTGGAACTTCTTTGAAGTGAATATTAAAACCTAAGAAAATAATTATATATTTTTGTTCCTCAAAATTTCAGCAAGAAAATGTAGCAACTTGAAACTAAATTATACTTTTTTCCATGAAATTTCCAAAAGTTTCCTATAGATTGCAAAACCAAAATGACAAATTATGAAAATAATATACTAATTATACTTACATACATGCTTACAGATACAGTTTGCTAAAGTGTAATCGTATTTACAATCTTTGTGGAACAAACCCTGTTTAAAAAGAAGGTGCCAATGTAGTAAATATCCAATTAGAGCAGAGAAAAGCAAGTGGGAGCTAATGGGGAAAAGAGAAAGCGCTGAGCCAGCAGGCTCGATCAATCAGGATAACAGCAAGCCTTTGTTAAAAGCCAACATCTTTAATTAAAACCTTTGTATTTTACTAATAACTTTACATGTCCATAAGCTTTCTTATTGATTTCAATTATTTCCTTTTTTTTTCCTTTTTTTGGATTTGTAGTTTCTGGAGATATTGTAAAATTAAGGGAAGCACTATGATAGACTCATTTGCATACATTTCTAAAATTATGCCTATCTAAAACATTTCCAAAAGTGACTCAAAAATATCCTTGTGGAAAATGAGAGAAAAATCTCTCCTAATATGCTGTTTATTTTGATATAAGTTGATAATATTTGTTGTAATTTGATGATCTTTCTCAGATTTAAAGAAAGGGGTGTTCATTTTAACTATAGGAGATAAGTTATTTGAAATGCTCTGTAAAATACTGTTTAATGTGATTCAGGAAATATCATCTAATGTTATGCTAAAGGCTCAAGGGGTATAAAGAAAGTATATAAAATTGTGCCTGTTCTCTGGAAATGCTCTGGTACAAGACAAAGCCGAGGGATGTTTGAAAAGGTCAAAAAGAATACTGAACTGAGGGCATCAAGAGAGATGTAGTCCTAGCTTTAAACTAACTCAGTTTCAAGGACTTCAGTTTCCCTAAGTTCCCTCATCTACAAAATGAAAAGTTTGAAAAAAGATGATTTTTGTTCATGCTTTTTTGCATGGTTAGGATATTTGTGTGTGTATGCATGTGCGTGTTTATTAGCCGTAGATATAGATGATACAGGCATAGTCATAGACACAGATTTATGTACAGATTGGGAGAATTGTTTTGTGGCAGTTTTAGCCTATTGATAGTGATGCTGTCTACTAGGAATGCCTGAGGCACTCACCTGGCCCCCTACTACTTGAGGGGAGTACCCACAGACATTTTCTGGACCAGAGTCAACATTGTGGCTGGATGAGTCCTTGTGGTTCTTATTATGATTTCAAGACACACCTCAGCAACAACCATTAGGGAACTTTGAAAAAGCAAGGGTTGTCACTCACAGGTCTTGGAGGTATGGCAGGCTCAATGGCTACACGGTGAGGTCACGGGTAGAGAGAAAGACAAAGTATGAACCTGGGGCTCTTCCTGTCTTACAGTTGAGAGTGGGGTACCTAGGGTTTCACAGATTCACTCTTTAATGGCAAATTTAAAATATAAGAGCAGGAATTCAGGTGTGGGAATGGAAAAAGCGGGGTCACTTAAAACATTAGTTATCTAGGTTACTTAAAGCTTTCTGAAAGGGGAACTTCATGAGTGGGGGCAGTCTGGCTTCTTTTCTAGGTGTTTTACTAGCAGCTGTGTCATACAGCTGGCAATATGTTCATTTGAGATGGATGTCTTTGAAATGGATGCCTTGACAATCAAAAGCCTAATTAATGTCAGGCACTTACACCACAGGAGTGCAAACTGTGGGTTGGGTAGAAGTAGGTAACCTAGCAGTGAGATCAGAGAGTGAGTACTACACATTTGAAGGATTATTGAGAGTACATTGAGAAGAAAAGTCAGAAATATCTGAAAATATTATGATTAGAAGAATTTTGTTATTATGGTAGTAATGATAATTTATTCTGAATGTTTTGCAGCAAAAGAATTGACTGTCATTATAATACTATCTTTGACTATAGAAGAGTTCAAAATTATCTACATGTGATATGAGAGTGTCATTTGATGAACAGAACACTCATACTCACTGTTTGCTACAGGAGTGGAAAAAAGAAGTGTGAGATGTCATTCTCAGAAAAGCAAGCACTTGCATACCACTCTCATGGTTAGGGAGTTGCACAAGCCTGGAGAAAAATATCCTCCTTAGAGTTCTGCTTTGCATTAATCTGAGATGTATCATCTATTTATTGACTTAATTGGTTCAGCTGGAGGAAGAATTAAGTAACTGGCATGGGGATGAGGAAGAAAAGAAGGGGATACTGGATACTCGTCAATTGTGCTTATGTCAAGTAACATTTTTACTCATTATATGAGAATAAATGTGAATTTCCTAAATATCAGACATACTCCATTTCTCAAGCCAGTATCAATTTTATGCATTAAATTTGACAGTTTATAATGGTATCATGGATGCTTCTGTACATTAACATAGATATTTCCAAGAGAAATAGTCACTATCTTAATTCATCATGAAGTTATAAAAGATAAACTGGAAACATAATTTTCACATGTTACTACCTCACTGATAATGGTTATTTTTGGTTTATCCAAAGTCCTTTTGCCCATGAAGTTTGTTTTAATGGAGATGATAGAGCATTATGACTCTAAGAATAACTCAGGTTTTGTTCTGATTTGAATACTTCTTGAACTCAAATAACTGTTACCCAGGGAGATTATTTTTCTATACAGTGAGGATGTTGCATGTATTTAAGGTGTATTTAATTTCATTGACTAGGGGAGGGGTGGAGGTGAGAGACAGAAAGACGGACTCTGACACTTACAGGTAATTACAGATAATTTAAAATAAAAATCAAACCACAGTATTTTACCAAGACATAACAGAAAACTTAAATGAGTGAAGAATTACCACACTGCAAGATGAGAAGACTCAAATGATGAAAATGTCAGTTGTTCTAAAATTAAGCTATGCATTTAACCATCTTCAGTCAATTCCCAATGTTTCGTTTTGTTTTTAATTGAACAAAATAATCTAAAGTATTCCTGGAAAATACATTTAATAAAATAGCCAGACATTTAAAAGGAATGACTATGTGGAAGGACACTCCCAAGTATTAAAATGTTAAAAAGTAATAAGTATTAAAGCAGTATGGTATTAGTTCAGAATGGAATTGGCTCAATGGAATGTAATAGAAAGTTTGGATAGAGTCTAAAGTCTATATGGTAATTTGGTTTTTATGAAGTTAACATTTTTTAATGGCAAATGTATAGATTATTCAATAAATAGTGTTAGAACAAATGGTTCACAGTATGGAAAAAATAAAGTTAGATCCCCACCATAAAACAAAACATGAGATGAATTGTACATTAAAAGTTTAAAAGGCATCAGAAAGACTATAGATATAGATGGATTATAGACTAAAAGTTTAAAAAGCATGAAATCGATTGTAGACGAAAAGTTACAAAAGCATGAAATAGATTGTAGATGAAAAGTTAAAAAAGCATGAAATAACTGAAAGTACTAGAAAAATGTAGGTAAAAGCTATGACATGATGACTTTTTTTTCCCCCTTTTATCACCATTAAAGCTTGACTTGTCATTTTATTTTTTATTTTTTTAACATCTTTATTGGAGTATAATTGCTTTACAATGTTGTGTTAGTTTCTGCTGTATAACAGAGTGAATCAGCTATACGTATACATATATCCCCATATCCCCTCCCTCTTGCGTCTCCCTCCCACTCTCCCTATCCCACCCCTCTAGGTGGTCACAAAGCCCAGAGCTGATCTCCCTGTGCTATGTGGCTGCTTCCCACTAGCTATCTATTTTACATTTGGTAGTGTATATATGTCAGTGCCACTCTTTCACTTCGTCCCAGCTTACCCTTCCCCCTCCCCGTGTCCTCAAGTCTATTCTCTACCATCTGCGTCTTTTTTTTTAAACATGACATAAAAGGTAGAAATTTTAAAAGAAGAAAAAGATTAATTATATTAGAGTGTTTTATATTTTTAAAATAAAGTATTTTAATAAAATTTAAGAGAATTAAAATTTTTCACAAGAAATTTGTAAAAAATGTTTTTCTTCACTTATAAACAATTACATAATTAAAAAAAACTAATTATTTTCATAATTAGATTGTCAAAGTTAAAAAGAATGATAATTCCTTGTGAGGATTAAAAATATACAGAGAGAAGCAATCGCAGTTACTGTCTTGAATTATTATTTTTTTTTGTATTTATCGCATTTTGTTTATTCGTTCATCTGCTGATGGACCTTTGGGTTGCTTCCACCTCTTGGCTATAGTGAATAGTGCTCTGTGAACATGAACATACAAATCTTTCTAGACCCTGCTTTCAGTTCTTTTGGATATACACCCAGTGAATTACTTATGGATGTGTATTTTATGCTCTCTTAACTGTCACACTACCATGGAGCTATAACAGGGAGGTCAGCATATAGACACCCCAAAATTGACATTGGTTATTGATGTGGTAAGAAAATTTTTTTTTAATTTTGCATATTTATAGTGATATATTTCTCTAAAAACGTATTGCTTATGTAATTTCAGAATTTTAAAAAAGGAAGGAACAACAAAAAATTATACTCTTTTTATTATGACTCTTTTTGTAATTTTCAGGGATGTCCAAAATTTTGTCTATATCAGAGAGATGATAATTTTTAGTGATATATTAATAATACATAAAAGCTTTAAATATCTATAGATACATTATTTTCTATAAAAATTTTACTCAAAGAGAATCCCAAATGTGTTTTATACTGGCCCACAGTTTAACACACTGCCATGTAGGACAATATCAGACTTAACTACCCCAAATTTTCACTGTGACGATGGAAATATAAAACACAAACTTCTGGGAATCACCAGTCTCAGTGGTGCAACTCCGGAGGGAAAGCACTGTGGCAGGCACTGTTGTACAATGATTTCCGTAGCCTCTGGGATCATAAAACCTCAGAAAAAGAAAATTCATGTCCAGTGGCTTTACGTTCCTGAATTCATTAGCAGGCCAATTTGCTGCACATATATAAAAGAAGCACTAAGGTTAGTTCCCTAATTTTCTATTTTGACCTTTGTCCATACAATTGAATAGTACTCTCCAATCACTGGTTGCAACTCGTTAGTGGATTGTAAAGTCATTTCTGTGGACCCTGACCAACATTAAATTTTTATTGAAATAGAATAGATTAGTATAAAATAAACCAGATTACAATAGAATAGAAAAGGCAGTATCAAAATGCTTTGCACATAATTAGGGTCAATATAATGCCTTAAAACTTTTCATCATGGATATGTGTACTGAGCCATGATGTAAAATTGTACTATAAATTGTGATGAAAAAAGTTAGAAAAACACCGAAAAGGAACATCATTTAACTTTTAGGCAGGTGCGATTATCCTTTAAAAAAAAAATAAACTCAAACATACATTCTATGAGAATAAAAGTAATATTTTGAAAACATTCTTTTGTATATGCTTGAAGCATGTGTTTTTGGTGTAACTATTTTAGGTAGTTCCACTTTAAAATTCTGTTATTACTGAGACATGGACTTGAATGTTGGCCCTATCTGGGCCTCGGTTTTCTCCTCTTTAAAACCAGTAGGTTAAATTCAATCATATATAAGGGTCTATAAAATGCTAAATATAAAATAATCTTATTTCTATGGCTTTTGCTATAAATTTGAAGAATATTTGAAAAATATCTTAGTCTTCATTACTCATCGTTTGTAATTGTGTTGTTACTTAAAATGACTATAGAACTAATTATTTTTCAAGAGTGTAAAGCAGTTATGTATAGATCATTTTAGTTATTCCATGTTGTATTTTTTTTTTAGAATTTAATTTTTTTTCCAGTTGTATTGAGATATGAATGACATACAGTACTGTATAAGTTTAGGTGTCCAGCATAGTGATTGGATTTATATACATCATGAAATGATGATCATGATAAGTTTAGTGAGCATCCATCATCCCATATCAATACAAAATTAAAGAAATAAGAAAAAAAACATTTTTTCCTTATGATGAGAACTCAGGATTACTCTCTTAACAACTTTCATATGTATAGTACAGCAGTGTTAATTATTTTTATCATGTTGTACATTACATCTCTAGTACGTATTTATCTTATGGCTGGAACCTTTTTTTAAATTTATTTTTTATTTATTTTCACACACACACACACACACACACACACACACACACACACACACACTGTATTTTACTTTTACAAGAGATAAGTGAACTGACACCAGGCATTGTAAATGGATGACCACAACAAAAGGAACAGTGATTGCAATTACCAAACATGAAACACACTCATACTGTGTCATAATATTGACATTCAGTCCAGGAATCCTCCACTGTAACAGCTCCTTTACTTTGCAGTGAAAATTGATTTGTATATTTTTTGCCTCTGAGTCCTTGTGGGATTTTTTTTTTTTATTATCCAAACAGGAAGTCACAAAAATTATAATCATCCTCATCAGTTCACTCAGTCCCATGTAATTAATTTTTTTTATCTTGATCTTTTGTTAGCACTTTTATGAATTCATCAGTTTTCCATAAGAGTTCTGAAAATGATTATTCATTCAGTTCAACAGTATAGTCAGTTACCAGAAACCTGTACTTGTCAAAGTCTTTTCCATGAATTCCTTGAAGATGAAACCCTTTTATAGGAGCATTTTTGCAAAAGCCTCAGAGTACACACAGAACTGTCTGTAAATGACAAAAGACTTAAAAATGACCACGGTTAAAGATTTGATGAAAGTACATAATAATGATTGACAAGAAAATTAAGTTATTTCTGAGATATACATTTTAAAGTAATAACTAGAATTATGACGTATAACATTATACCAGAACATATAAGATTTTTAGAAATTTCATGTAATGTCTGAAACATTTATATTAACATATTTCACACAAATAACTGAAAGAAAGTTTAGTATTAGTTGTTTTTTTGTTTGTTTGTTTATACTGCACGTTTTTATTAGTTATCAGTTTTATACACATCAGTGTATACATGTCAATCCCAATCGCCCAATTCAGCTCATCACCATCCCCACCCCACCATGGTTTTCCCCCCTTGGTGTCCATACATTTGTTCTCTACATCCGTGTCTCAACTTCTGCCCTGCAAACTGGTTCATCTGTACCATTTTTCTAGGTTCCACATACATGCATTAATATATGATATTTGTTTTTCTCTTTCTGACTTCACTCTGTATGACAGTCTCTAGATCCATCCATGTCTCAACAAATGACTCAGTTTCGTTCCTTTGTATGGCTGAGTAATATTCCATTGTATATATGTACCACATCTTCTTTATCCATTCATCTGTCGATGGGCATTTAGGTTGCTTCCATGATCTGGCTATTGTAAACAGTGCTGCAATGAACATTGGAGTGCATGTGTCTTTTTGAATTATGGTTTTCTCTGGGTATATGCCTAGTAGTGGGATTGCTGGATCATATGGTAATTCTATTTTTAGTTTTTTAAGGAACCTCCATACTGTTCTCCATAGTGGATGCATCAGTTTACATTCCCGCCAACAGTGCAAGAGGGTTCCCTTTTCTCCACACCTTCTCCAGCATTTGTTGTTTGTAGATTTTCTGATGATGCCGCTTCTAACTGGTGTGCGGTGATACTTCATTGTAGTTTTGATTTGCATTTCTCTAATAATTAGTGATGTTAAGCAACTTTTCATGTGCTTCCTGGCCATCTGTATGTCTTCTTTGGAGAAATGTCTATTTTGGTCTTCTGCCCATTTTTTGGCTTGGGTTGTTTGTTTCTTTAATATTGAGCTGCATGAGCTGTTTATATATTTTGGAGATTAATCCTTTGTCCATTGATTCATTTGCAAATATTTTCTCTCATTCTGAGGGTTGTCTTTTCGTCTTGTTTATGGTTTCCTTTGCTGTACAAAAGCTTTGAAGTTTCATTAGGTCCCATTTGTTTATTTATTTATTTTTATTTCCATTACTCTAGGAGGTGGATCAAAAAATATCTTGCTGTGATTTATGTCAAAGAGTGTTCTTCCTATGTTTTCTTCTAAGAGTTTTGTAGTGTCCGGTCTTACATATAGGTCTCTAATCCATTTTGAGTTTATTTTTGTGTATGGTGTTAGGGAGTGTTCTAATTTCATTCTTTTACATGTAGCTGTCCAGTTTTCCCAGCACCAATTATTGAAGAGTCTGTCTTTTCTCCATTGTATATCCTTGCCTCCTTTGTCATAGATTAGTTGACCATAGGTGTGTGGGTTTATCTCTGGGCTTTCTATCTTGTTCCATTGATCTATATTTCTGTTTTTGTGCCAGTACCATATTGTCTTGATTACTGTAGCTTTGTAGTATAGTCTGAATTCAGGGAGTCTGATTCCTCCAGCTCCGTTTCTTTCCCTCAAGACTTCTTTGACTATTTGGGGTCTTTTGTGTCTCTATACAAATTTTAAGATGATTTGTTCTAGTTCTGTAAAAAATTCCATTGGTAATTTGATAGGGATTGCATTGAATCTGTAGATTGCTTTGATTAGTATAGTCATTTTCACAATATTGATTCTTCCAATCCAAGAACATGGTATATCTCTCCATCTGTTGGTATCATCTTTAATTTCTTTCAGCAGTGTCATAGTTTTCTGCATACCGGTCTTTTGTCTCCCTAGGTAGGTTTATTCCTAGGTATTTTATTCTTTTTGTTGCAATGGTAAATGGGAGTGTTTCCTTAATTTCTCTTTCTGATTTTTCATCATTAGTGAATAGGAATGCAAGAGATTTCTGTGCATTACTTTTGTATCCTGCAACTTTACCAAATTAATTGATTAGTTCTAGGAGTTTCCTGGTGGCATTTTTAGGATTCTCTTTGTATAGTATCATGTCATCTGCAAACAGTGACAGTTTTACTTCCTCTTTTCCAATTTGTATTCCTTTTATTTCTTTTTCTTCTCTGATTGCCATGGCTAGGACTTCCAAAACTATGTTGAATAATAGGGGTGAGAGTGGACATCCTTGTCTCATTCCTGATCTTAGAGGAAATGCTTTCAGTTTTTCACCATTGAGAATGATGTTTGCTGTGGGTTTGTCGTATATGGCCTTTATTGTGTTGAGGTAAGTTCCCTCTATGCCCACTTTCTGGAGAGGTTTTGTCATAAATGGGTGTTGAATTTTGTCAAAAGCTTTTTCTGCATCTATTGAGATGATCATATGGTTTGTATTCTTCAGTTTGTTAATACGGTGTATCACATTGATTGATTTGCATATATTGAAGAATCCTTGCATCCCTGGGATAAATCCCAGTTGATCATGGTGTATGATCCTTTTAATGTGTTGTTGGATTCTGTTTGCTAGCATTTTGTTGAGGATGTTTGCATCTATATTCATCAGTGATATTGATCTGTATATTTCTTTTTTTGAGTATCTTTGTCTGTTTTTGGTATCAGGGTGATGGTGGCCTCATAGAATGAGTTTGGGAGTGTTCCTTCCTGTGCAAATTTTTGGAAGAGTTTGAGAAGGATAGGTGTTAGCTCTTCTCTAAATGTTTGATAGAATTCACCTGTGAAGCCATCTGGTCCTGGACTTTTGTTTGTTGGAAGATTTTTAATCACAGTTTCAATTTCATTATTTGTGATTGGTCTGTTCAAATTTTCTGTTTCTTCCTGGTTTAGTCTGGAAGGTTTTACCTTTCTAAGAATTTGTCCTTTTCTTCCAGGTTGTCCATTTTATTGGCATAGAGTTGCTTGTAGTAGTCTCTTAGGATGCTTTGTATTTCTGTGGTGTCTGTTGTAACTTCTCCTTTTTCATTTCTAAGTTTATTGATTTGAGTCCTCTCCCTCTTTTTCTTGATGAATCTGGCTAATGGTTTATCAATTTTGTTTATCTTCTCAAATAACCAGCTTTTAGTTTTATTGATCTTTGCTATTGTTTTCTTTGTTTCTATTTCATTTATTTCTGCTCTGATCTTTATGATTTCTTTCCTTCTGCCAACTTTGGGTTTTGTTTGTTCTTCCTCTCTAGTTCCTTTAGGTGTAAGCTTAGATTATTTACTTGAGATTTTTCTTGTTTCTTGATGTATGCTTGTATAGCTATAAACTTCCCTCTTAGAACTGCTTTTTCTGCCTCCCATAGGTTTTGGATCATTGTGTTTTCATTGTCATTTTTCTCTAGGTATTTTTTGATTTCCTCTTTGATTTCTTCAGTGATTTCTTGGTTATTTCGTAACATATTGTTTAGCCTCCATGTGTTTGTGTTATTTACGTTTTTTATCCCTGTAATTCTTTTCTAATCTCATAGCGTTGTGGTCAGAAAAGATACTTGATATGATTTCAATTTTCTTAAATTTACTGAGGCTTGATTTGTGACCCAAGATGTGATCTATCCTGGAGAATGTTCCATGCGCACTTGAGAAGAAAGTCTAATCTGCTGTTTTTGGATGGAATGTCCTATAAATATCAATTAAGTCTATCAGCTCTATTGTGTCATTTAAAGCTTCTGTTTCCTTATTTATTTTCATTTTGGATGATCTGCCCATTGATGTAAGTGAGGTGTTAAAGTCCCCTACTATTATTGTGTTACTGTCGATTTCCTCTTTTATAGCTGTTAGCAGTTGACTTATATATTGAGATGATCCTATGTTGGGTGCATATATATTTAGAATTTTTATGTCTTGCATTGATCCATTGATCATTATGTACTGTCCTTCCTTGTCTCTTGTAACATTCTTTATTTTAAAGTCTATTTTATCTGATATGAGTATTGCTGCTCCAGCTTTCTTTTGATTTCCATGGAATATCTTTTTCCATCCCCTCACTTTCAGTCTGTATGTGTCCCTAGGCCTGAAGTGGGTCTCTTATAGACAGCATACATATGAGTCTTGTTTTTGTATCCATTCAGCAAGCCTGTGTCTTTTGTTTGGAGCATTAATCCATTCACTTTTAAGGTAATTATCGATATGTATGTTCCTATGACCATTTTCTTAATTGTTTTTGGTTTGTTTTTGTAGGTCCTTTTCTTCTCCTGTGTTTCCCACTTAGAGAAGTTCCTTTAGCATTTGTCGTAGAGCTGGTTTGGTGGTGCTGAATTCTCTTAGCTTTTGCTTGTCTGTAAAGCTTTTGATTTCTCCATCGAATCTGAATGAGATCCTTGCTGGGTAGAGTAATCTTGGTTGTAGGTTCTTCCCTTTCATCACTTTAAGTATATCATGCCACTCCCTTCTGGCTTGTAGAGTTTGTGCTGAGAAATCAGCTGTTAACCATATGAGATTTCCCTTGTATGTTATTTTTCGTTTTGCCCTTGCTGCTTTCAATAATTTTCTTTGCCTTTAATATTTTGCCAATTTAATTACTATGTGTCTCGGCATGTTTCTCCTTGGGTTTTTCCTGTATGGGACTTGCTGTGCTTCCTGGACTTGAGTGGCTATTTCCTTTCCCATGTTAGGGAAGTTTTTGACTATAATCTCTTCAAATATTTTCTCGGGTCCTTTCTCTCTGTCTTCTCCCTCTGGGACCCCTATAATGCAAATGTTGTTGTGTTTAATGTTATCCCAGAAGTCTCTTAGGCTGTCTTCATTTCTTTTCATTCTTCTTTCTTTATTCTGTTCCGCAACAGTGAATTCCACCATTCTGTCTTCCAGGTCACTTATCTGTTCTTCTGCCTCAGTTATTCTGCTATTGATTCCTTCTAGTGTAGTTTTCATTTCACTTATTATATTGTTCATCTCTGTTTGTTCTTTAATTCTTCTAGGTCTTTGTTAAACATTTCTTGCATCTTCTTGATCTTTGTCTCCATTCTTTTTCCAAGGTCCTGGATCGTCTTCACTGTCATTATTCTGAATTCTTTTTCTGAAAGTTTGCCTATTTCCACTTCATTTAGTTGTTTTTCTGGGGTTTTATCTTGTTTCTTCATCTTGTACATAGCCCATCTGGTACATAGCCCTCTGCTTTTTCATCTTGTATGTCTTTCTTTGAATGTGGTTTTTGTTCCACAGGCTGCAGGATTGTAGTCTTGCTTCTGCTGTCTGCCCTCTGGTGGTTGAGGCTATCTAAGAGGCTTGATGGGATTGACTGGTGGTGGGTAGAGCTGACTGTTGCTCTGGTGGGCAGAGCTCAGTAAAACTTTAGTCCACTTGACTGTTGATGGGTGGGGCTGGATTCCCTCCCTATTGGTTGTTTGGCCTGAAGAAACCCAACACTGGAGCCTACCTGGGCTCTTTGGTGGGGCTAATGACCGACTCTGGGAGGGCTTATGCCAAGGAGTACTTCCCAGAACTTCTGCTGCCAGTGTCCTTGTCCCCATGGTGAACCACAGCCCCCCAACCCCACCTCTACAGGAGACCCTCCAACACTAGCAGGTAGGTCTGGTTCAGTCTCCCCTGGGGTCACTGCTCCTTCTCCTGGGTCCCAATGCACCACTACTTTGTGTGTTCCCTCTAAGAGTGGAGTCTCTGTTTCCCCCAGTCCTGTCAAAGTCTTGCAATCAATTCCCACAAGCCTTCAAAGTCTGATTCTCTAGGAATTCCTCCTCCCTTTGCTAGACCCCCAGGTTGGTAAGCCTGACTTGGGGCTCAGAACCTTCACTCCAGTGGTTGGACTTCTGTGGTATAAGTGTTCTTCAGTCTGTGAGTCACCCACCCAACAGTTATGGGATTTGATTTTACTGTGATTGCACCCCTCCTACCATCTCACTGTGGCTTCTCTTTTGTCTTTGGTTGTGGGTTATCTTTTTTGGTGAGTTCCAGTGTCTTCCTGTTAATGATTGTCCAGCAGCTAGATGTGATTCTGGTGTTCCCGCAAGAGGGAGTGAGAGCACGTCCTTCTACTGCACCATCTTAGTTCCTTCTCCCATGTTGTATTTTAAACAGTCTTTGGAACTATGTTCCTCCCACCCTCACCCCCTTTGGTCTTTAGACACCTATTGTTTGTGGCTCTTTAATGTAAACATATTAAGGAAGATATATACGATTCTGGAAATTAAGACCCTACTTTATAATAAATCATGTGACCTAGGATAAGCTAGTTAATTTTTTTGTTTTTTTTTTTTTGTGGTACGCGGGCCTCTCACTGTTGTGGCCTCTCCCATTGCAGAGCACAGTCTCTGGACGCGCAGGCTCAGCGACCATGGCTCACGGGCCCAGCCACTCCGTGGCATGTGGGATCTTCCTGGACTGGGGCACGAACCAGTGTCCCCTGCATTGGCAGGCAGACTCTCAACCACTGCACCACCAGGGAAACCCTAGTTAAATATTTTTTAAATGTTAATTTCTTCATCTGTAACACTGGGATAATTAACTTGCTCTGCCAAATGCATAGATTATTTCATATTATAGTTTTGTTTAGAAAAATTTTTGTCAAACTCAAATGTATAGAATTAAAAGTGAAAATGTATGCCCATCAATGAGCACCATTCCCCCCAACCTACATTTTTCCATAAAGTGATTACTTTATGGTAATGTTTGGTATATATGTGTACATTCATGTGTATATTTATTCACGTAAGTGTATATAAGTTCTGGGATTTTGTTTTACAAAAATGAGTACACTATATTTACTCTTCTATCACTTTTATTTCATTGTACATTATGTTTTCAAAATCCTTTCATTTCAGCAGATTGCGATTAACTTCATTCTTTATTTAGTCCTGCAGGAGTTTCCCAAGTTCTGGGTGACCTGTAATTTACTTAACAAATTCCTTCTTAGTGGACATTAGATTACATTCTGTTAGTCTCAATTACAACCAGTGAGCATTTTAAATACATATCTGTCCATATGTACACATTTTTCTGTGTCAGATTGCTAGAAATAAAACTGCTTGGTCACATGTGAATTTACACACACAAATTTGTTAGCAGCAAATTAGTCTTCAAAAATCTTGTATCAGTTTTGATACACACCAATAGTTTGCTCAATTTTTAACCTGCATGTAAACTAGATATTTTTTTTTCATTTAAGAATTATGTACACAACAACATATCCCTGATTTAATTTATAGTTCCTGGATTATAGCTGAAGTCAAATGTCTTTTTTACATAATTATTGAGCATTTCTATTTTTTTCTTAAACTTTCTATTCATAGTCTTTGCTCAATTTTTCTGTTTTAATATTTTCTTTTCCATTTTAATATTTTCTGATTATTTTCATTACAAAATTGGCATTTTTTTGGCCAATTTCAGAAGGAAACTCATCCAGATATATACTGGGTAGGAGAGATTGTCTTTATTTCAGTCTATTGATATTCTGGATGGGGAACTAGGGTAAGCAAAACAGATTGTGTGTGTGTGTGTGTGTGTGTGTGTGTGTGTGCATGTGCGTGTGTGTGTGTGTGTGTGTTCATTTTCATCAAGTCTGGATATAGAGACGTTTGGTCTGCTATAATGCAAGGTTGAATGTCAACTTTTCCTCATTTTTTGGTTTGTAACACATCCATGATAAGATAATTCCATTTTTTAATCACTTTATTTCCAGTATATCATTTATTTGTGTATGTAAGGTGTAGCCATCAATTCTAATGTAAAAATATATTTTTAATACTATTTATGGTTCCATTATGCCAATTCATACATACACTTCCCTTATTATCTTGGAATCTGTATATATAGTCTTGGAAAGATTATGCAAAAACTCACACTCACCCTCAAGAATACTTTTATAGTTCATGTAATAGGGCAATATTATTTTTGTTTTTGTTTTTTTTAATCCTGACTCATAAACTTTGCTGATGTTAATAGCCTGTTAATAAGGGAGAATTTCCCTGGTGGCCAAGAGGGTAGTTTAAAATCAGCTTTAAGGTCCCTTAATGAACCACTGAGCATGTCTTTTAAAAATGGGTTGAATAAAAATTCATTAAATAAATGAATAAAGCAGCTGTTGATGAAGAATAGAGTAGACAAGATTCCTTTCCTATATGACATAACTAGCAATATTATCATGTCATAGCCCATGGGTCACCAGGGAATTAACTGGGACAAGGGTCAAACTTGATTAGTAGCTGCCAAATTTAGGCATACTTTTACTAACTGACTCTGAATGTCAGTTTCAGTAAGGGCTTTGCAGGTATCTACCATGTTTTTCAGGTGAACTGTAGCAGTTATTGCATATAAGATTAAACCATTATAATACTTGTAGGGGTGTTCACCTTATGGTATGAATGGTCAGTTCCTTTGGAGTAGCTATCACCAGACTAATTAGAAGTAAAAGATGATGTTATATTTTCTTCTGTGATGTGAAGATGGGTATAACTGTGGTAGTTGAGAAAGCCCAGATACGTTTTTATAATTCTACATAGCCTTTTTTTCAATGCATTAGGCCTTATGCTACTGGTTAAAATAATTAATAAAATATTAAATTATTAAAATTCAAAATTCCTTCCCTGTCCAGATCAGGATATAGTCTCTATGTATCCTGAGGCTTGACTCTGTGCGGCAACAATTATTGTCAATTATTCTGTGATCTAATGTGAGATAGGAAGCAGCAGTACAGTTTAAGACCTATCTCCATCTCTGCCTTCCCGTCTAAATAAATGCTTTACCCTTCCTGCGGTGGCCACACAATAAGAAGGAGAGAGTATCTTAGAGGAGAGGTATTAAAATATTGGTTTATAAAGGCTGAAAACCTTGGGGCTCCCAATAAAAAAATGAATTTTCTGGCCCCTTCCCTAGATTTATTGAATCAGAAAGTAGGAAGAGGACCAGGTATCTTTCTATGTAATTCTTACAGTCTATCAGGCACTGGACACACAGATGTGTCCAATTATTCTCCCCTGGGAAAATTAATAGTGGTATGTAGTTTAGTGTTAGTGTCATTAAACCTGATTTTCTACACATTTCAGCATGCTCTGGAAGTAATATTCTTGAATGGTCTATGAGCTTTATTTGCTTCATTTAAAGTCGATTCTGATGATAGTAGCTTTCTAGAAGCATGTTACAAAATCCAAAGCGTTCATTTTGCGGGGGCGGGGGGCGGTCACAATTTCACGACTCATAGGAGTAAATATTAGATTGTAGAACTAGAGGGTACCTCTAGAGAGCATTTCATCAAGCCCGCTGTCTTTAATTTAGTGGAGGTCTAAAGCATTCAGAAGATATTTCCCTTAAATACTGACAAATAAAGACTCAAGAAACCTATTCAGTGTCTCATTACAGTGTTTTTATCACTCTAATAGTCAATAAATTCTTCACATCCAACCCAAATCACCTTTGCTTTAACCCAAGCATTTTTCCTATTGCTCAAACCTCCAAGTTTGTAACTGAAAACAGCCTAACACTAAAACCATTCCACTGAAGTACCATCTATTTAATGGACACAATGTGTTTCACGGACATAGTTTGTCGAAATTTGGTCAATAAACAGAAGTAATCTAGGCATCATAGAGGTGCAGGTCATTGAATACTAACTGAAATAGAATGAAATAAAAATAAGCATGCTTCAAAATATGCTTAGCAATGTAATTGGGGGCTGCTCAGGATACTTGTCACATAAACAGCTGCTGCGTAAGAGAAAGGAACAGTTTTCTGACTGTCTTACTTATCTGAAAGTTTTGCCTTCAGAATTAGCCAAGCAATATTTCTGTTCCCACTTTAGGTCTTTTTCTTCCCACATTTTCCTACCTGCTTGCACATCAGTTGTGTTTGCTTAATCTCCCTATTAGTGATAGAGGGCTTAACAACACCAATAGGAAATTAAAGGAAGAGGACAGTCAGTGTGATTAAATCTCAGACAAAGAATAATTAGTTAGTCAATCAATCAAATGCTGGAAATAACCTAGAGTTTTTCCCATTTTCACTGGATAGAATAATTGTTTTCAGCTCTAGACTGCATATTGGAAATCACCTGGGGAGCTTATTAAAAGTATCAAATCTTACAACATGGCAGGTAATTTTGATTTAATAGGAATTAGGTGATTCCCAGGCATTTTTTTTTTTAAGCACTCTATATCCTGCTACTCCAAATGAGGTCTGTGGACTAGTAGGCAGTGACATAACCTGGGAGTTCATTAGAATGGAAAATCTTGGGCCCCACTGATTTTCAACTAAATCATAATTTTCACTGATGCAAGAATCCTGTTCAGTGATCATAGAAAGCCTGGTTCAGAGCCACGGGGCAGAGGAAGTGAAGAGAAGCAGAAGGCACTGAGGGTGCGAAGATGGAGGAGATGATGAAGGAGGAATGGATGGCAAGGAGGAAAAAGGGGGCCGGGTGTAAAATGTAGGAAGAAAACGCAAAGACTTTGCCTAAATTTACGTCATTTGTTTTTTAATGGGCAGAGATCCTTTTGTTTAGTCACCGTGATGTCAATGCTCTGTTTTGCATCATTTATGAATGCTCATTTTCCTTTTGTAACTCATAAGAAGTAACAGTAAATATTTGATTAGTAAATTGCTAAAGTTCTTCAAATAAAATTAATTTCTTCTAAGGGAGTAACTTTAAGGGTAGTTACTATTATATTTTAAGAAGTAATTAAGCCCTTGTTTTTATTAGTTAAATGCTGATGTAATAAACCTACTTATAGATACTTTAGTTTTTTTGAGATGATAGATATTCTCTCAGCAGCATCCTCTTACTACTACAGAATGCTTGGTTCCTTAAATGTTAAGGACCCAATATCCATCTGATTCTCATGGATATTTTGAATGAATCCCCGTTTCCAATTTCAAATTTACTGACCCTAATATAATAAGCATTTTAATTTCCCAGGTTTTATCTTTTATGTTAAGCAATCAGAGTTAGTGATGTACCACTAAATAACAAGCTAGTAAAAATTCAACCCAAATATTGTAATGTACCCAATGAAGCAATTTAGAAAAGATAATAAATATAGGGGAAAAAAATTCTAATGAAATAATAGACAAGCAAGGATGGAAATTAAAATAACCAAAGCAATTATAAGTTAATGTTCCCATGGAGGCTAAGTGAATTATCTGATTGATTTCAGGACCTGTTTTTTGTTTTGTGTTTTCATCATAATAAAACATGACTATAGTTTGATGTGTTTAATTCATATTAAGTAATGCTTATTAATCAGCAAGTGCCATTAAACAGACTGTACAAAGGGAAAGTTTTCTTTCTGGAAACAAAACTCATAACAATGTGAAGAAATGTTTCTTAACAGTGTCTCCTCATTATTTAGAGATTAAGCTTATTGCTTTGTTCTTTTGCTTACTTATTATCTGTCAAGCAAAGATTTCTAAATACGTTTCATGCTTACTGAACTTTAGGTGTGTGAAAACTATGGTAATAAATAGTGATTTTTTAGTGTTAAATGTATCTTACCTTTTGAAAAAATATAATTGTAGACTGCTTTTGAAACAAATCCCAGAATTCCCTTTTAATATCGTAAATCAAAATTTTAAAAAATAATGCCTTAGAAGGATGTTTCTTTGCATGTTCCTGAAATGGAATGGCATCTCTAACATCAAAATGTCCTGAGAAAATGTGAGATAGGTGACCACTGTATGGAAGAAATTGCTATTTTGAAAAATTTATAGTTGACAACACATATGATTGAATAATTTGAATACATGTTTTAAAAGTTCACAGTATAATAATTATTGAACCTAAGGTTGTACTACGTTAGATTCTTTTTCTAACATATTGTTTTTATACTTAAATAGTGTACTCAATGAGAGAAATTATCTTATGAACATTTAATAAATAATTTATAAAAATAAAATCATGGTTATTTCCTTAAATACTATATACATTAATTTCCTCATTTGGTAGGAAAGACCAAAGTATATAAATAAAGAGAAATTGAAACATTTTGTATAGTTACCTTAAATCACCATAGAGTTAAAAAGAGAAATTAACACTTAGACATATATGTCTAGGATTAAAACATGATATGATTTATAGGATATGCTATTTTCCAGCTGAGCAAAGCCTGTCAACTAAAAGCAAATTAGTAGACTGTCCTGTGATAACACTGATTTCAAATCTAGTAATTTGATTACTTAACATATGTCTGCCATTTCAATAAGCAACTCTTAATACATCAAAAGAGCCTCGTTGTATCTGGAAGAGAGGAATTATATTTGAATCTGTTCTTTCCAAAAGTGTCTGTTAAAAGTATTTCCTTTATATGGTATTAATTACTAATTAGGACATCTAAATAAATATAACAATTGGTTAAAAGATAGGAACGTTAATGTAAAGCACATGTGTGAATATGAAGAGTTAATGAGTAGATTTAATTCATCTGCTTACTTGCTCAGAAGCAAGTGTGTCAGATTAACTCAGGGTGGAGATGTGTCTGAAAAGGTTTCAGAGCAAAATGGCGCCTTAAGTGGATCTTATGAATGAGTATTTGCTAGACAGAGAAGGCAGATAGGGTTCTTTTCGTCATGAAGGAATGCATTGTGAAAAGGCAGTGAAAATTACAGTTGTGTACCATGAAAGGAACTGGGGACCACAAGCGGTATTTCTCTGTTTGGATGTGAAGATCACAATGAGAGTAGTGAGAGATGCCGGTAGAAATGATGGTCAATTGATAGAGGACTTTTATTCCTTGCTAAGGGTTTACTCTTCTAGTGCAGAGATGGGAAGTAAGCTTCATACTGTGAAACAACACTGATTTATATGCAGTTGCCCATATTTTCCAATCATTACTTTTAGAGTGGCATAGAGGATTGTGATCTGATAAATCTTTTAGAAGGCTATGTAATAATTTAGAGCTAAGTCTCAGAACAAAGTTGGAGTAGAGAGGAGAGACAGTAATGAAAATTATCTATTGCTAGTATTGGGGATTTTTATTAGGTATGAGAAGTGAGGGTGAGGGGAAAGGAGAAATAGAAAACATGTCCCCAAATTTTAATTGAGCTACTGGATGGTTGGTACTATCATTAATTGAGGTAAGGGAACAAATAAGAGAGATATACTTGATGGTGGAGGTGGGGAAATGATACATTCCATTTTGTACATTTAAATGAGAACTTTTGTAGACACCTAGAAATAAATATTGCATCTCAATAGAGAATTCAGATCTGGATCTGATGTTATCTACCTATAGGTAGTATGCAAAGCAGAGATGAATGATTTCATCCAGGTATATGAGCCCTTAGACCAAAGAAAATTGTGAAGACCAGCTCTGAGGAACACTAGAGTGGTGTCTTGCTATGATAGCAGTGAAGGAAGCTTTGAAGAACTCAAAGAGGTGGGAAGAAACAAGGGTGAAGTGGAAATACAGAAGCAAAGAAATGATGTGCTACACATATGCTGTAAAATTCATTTCTCTAAATACTTTTACAATATATCTTTAGAATAAGTGTGATAAGCGGAAATGTGTCCCTCAATGCTATAATTTTGATGTCCAATGTATACCTTGACATACTGCTGTCAGCTTGGATTGAAGGATGTTATAAGAAAAAACTAATAGAAGTTTTTGTTGTGTTTGTTATGAATATATCTCTCTCCCTCCCTCTCTTCCTTTCCTCCTTCTTTCTTTCCCTCCTTCATCCTTTCCTTCCTCCTGTGGTGTTGCACTCTTCCTTACACAAGTCCCTCCTTTTTCAGAAATCTTAGAAGAAACTGCACTTAAATCTCAGGAATAGAAACAGTTGTGCTACTACAGATCCATTATCTACCTCTCTTTGTCTACCTGCCTACCTACCTATTTATA
Organism: Phocoena sinus; assembly: GCF_008692025.1. Taxonomy (NCBI): domain Eukaryota; kingdom Metazoa; phylum Chordata; class Mammalia; order Artiodactyla; family Phocoenidae; genus Phocoena; species Phocoena sinus. The sequence goes on from NC_045769.1 coordinate 25,411,808, forward strand.
TGTCAGTCACATATCCATTTTATCACCTATCTAGCATCGATGTATCTGATAGGAATGATATAATGTGAATCATGTAAAAGTTTCTGTTCCCCTTTCTGCATTGACTACCAAAAATGTTGCACTCACTCCTGGGGACACCGCCCGCTGCAGGCCCTCACTGTGCACACTGAAAGTTGACTTCGCTGCTGACTCCATCCTTCACGACCTGCCAAAATGTCGCATTCAGTTGTTCTAAATTTGATTCTTTCTTGCTAAGTTGTGTGAGTTTTGTAAAGCCTTTAAGTACTTGCTGGAACAAGAAAGAATATAGAAAACACATTCGTGTATTAATTTTGAAGGGTTTTAATTTTGCAGTAATTTTGGGTTTTACAGTAATTTTGATCAATTACAGACTTCCTTCAGTAAATGTTTGCTGAGCTGAGTCAATGACAGTTGAGTACATTGTTTCTCCAGGGCTCAACTTTTCTCAGCTACTCCAAATCCCCTTAGAAGTTTCTCTTGGTGGCTGACTTTGATGAGGACCTATCTCTGTCTTCTGCAGTGACAAGGACTGTCTGTGCAGAACAGTGTGATGGCAGGTGCTACGGACCCTACGTTAGTGACTGCTGTCACCGAGAATGTGCTGGAGGCTGCTCGGGACCTAAGGATACCGACTGCTTTGTAAGTCTGGCAGCTGTCCCTTTCACTCTCTGGTCCTCCCCTCCATCCTGGTTTGACTCAGGCACATTGAGTCTTTAATATCTTATTAAGATAAGATCAAATTTTGCCATTTTAGGATTAAGAAAGATGCTCTGACTTCCTAGAAGTCATTCCTTCACTGGGTGGCTATTAATTAACTAGGATTGTTCTGTTCTACTAAACGAATTATGTTTTTCTGATTACAATTTATATTATGAGTGAGGTTTATTGGACAACATGAAGGAGAACATATTGAGATATCTTTTAAAAAGCTAACAGCATCCTTCCAGAATTTACGGTGATTACCTATGTGTGTTGTTGCATCGTTGAGTCGAGTCTTCTGAGTGGGGGCACTTGCATTTTATTTCTCAAATATAAATTTCAAGATTAAATCACACAAATTTGTGAATTTAACTGTTTTACAGTTTATATTGTTTACAAGCTAATATTATTCAAGATTTATAAGATTTACAAATGCACGTTTAAAGCAATTTATATGCTAATCTGTATGATTTTTATTTTAGAAGAGGACACTTTTATGTCCTCAAAATTAATATTTATAGCTTGTAGGGGTCACTTTTTAATTACATTTTGATATCCTTGATAAAGGTTTTTCTATTCTTTTGAATACATGCAGACAATTCTGTGAGCTATAGTTAATGAAATTTCATACACACAGAGCATTAGTTTCATTTTAAGCTAAAAATCATAAAATAATAAACTATTTTCGTTGCTAAAATTGCACACAGGAATTTATTTTTTTTTTCCCCTCTCAAATATTCAGAGAATACACAGATATATTTAGAACTGAGTCTTTTTTTCAATTTGGCACTTAATTCTGGAAATAAGCAAATTATAGATTATAGCTCTTATGATGTAGATACACAGTAATTTCTTTTCTTAATGTCACAAGAAACTTAATTTGTCTATCCTAATTTTATAGTGAAACAAAAGTGTGTATTGCAGAAATGAGTAGGGAGGAAGAAGGAAAGAGAAGAAAAATGTTAAAAGTATACAGAAGATGCTCAGCAGACCTTGAACTGAGACCCTTTCCCTTGCCTATCACCAGACATGGGATTGAAGCTTGATCTGGAAGTTGCTGAACAAGTGTTTCAAAACAGTAATTTCAAAACAGTAGCAACAGTAAACACCAACAATTGGTGTTAACTTTCACTTAGAATCTTCACTGCATTTTTTTCATGGTTCCATTATCACAATAAGCAGAGTGCTGAGGGAGCTTCAGAATTCTCATTTCATTACTTTTATGGAATGGGCCAGTGATTCCACTTTGGCATTTAGTACAGAATGTTCAAGAATGCCAGACCAAGACTTTGGTGTAAGTTATGTTGTATTGTATGCTGTCTGGAAGGTAAACTTGTTTGATTTCTCTGGCTTATGTCCATTTGTTGCCAAGCAATCTGTGCACAACACTGTATAAAATATGTTAGTAAAGCAATTATGAGGACACATGAAGTTTTATACCCATAAATTAAAACTTACTGAGTTTCCTAGATTGGTTTTTAATAGATTCTTCCTGGAGAGTGTCATCTTAGTGAATAATGTATTATCAGTGAATCTCGTTCTGATTATGCATCTCGTAGACCATCATCAGGGAATTGTCATGTTTGTGATAAAGTGCTTGCTAAAACAACAATTGATTAAGAAAATGTTTTGAGGAAACAGAATAAATTAGTGCTTATTAATAAGAATACGTACAATATATGATGATATGTAAAATATAGCTTGAGTTCACATTAGCTTGCCTTCCAAGGCCTAAATTATTCCTATGAATGTTTAAATTATTAAATTAAGATAATTAGTTCATCCCCTATTTTGCTAATCACATGTTTTTATGTACTTATACATATGTTCTCTTTTCATATCAAATACCTAACTCTTAGGTGGTACAGTTGTTTTTAATCATTCTCAAATGCATTTGAACATATTAACAAATTGAGGTCTCAGTACAAATATATGTCAGCAGAAACAAATTTACTTGGAACTGGTGACTTTTAGTAAATGGTATAACATTATGAAAAAGACCATATAGGAAATGGTATCATATTATTTAATTATGGGCTAAGTATAGCTACTTCTTTACATTTTGGCATCATACCCCCTACATTTACACTTGACTAGTCACCTGGCAGAGACTTTTCTTTAAGTCCAGTTTGAATGACCATCACATTTTCTCACTATACGATGGTGATGAATGGACTTACCATATCACTTAAGGCACTGAACTCTCCCAACCAGCTTTAAGGAAAGTCTAGCCTGTACAAATGGAGATTTAGTTGTCACTGCCAGACTCTAAGACTCAACATAAACCCTTTGGATAAGGGTAAGCTTAAATAAGTTTTCACTATTATCTAACTTTAATAATTTAAACCAATTCTCAGTTTAGAAATCAATGGATAGATACCAAGCAATTAGAACATCAATAACTGTAGATGGTGTATTTACTGACATTAGAAAAACAGTTTTGTAAAATTGAGAAGTACAAAACAAATGCAAAGTTAAAAAATAAGCCCTTACAACTAGGAAGTTATCAGATTTTCCAGTTTTTATGAAATTGATGTACGCTGAATAAACAATACAACCTATCACAGAACTGTTGTAGCAGTGTCCCTTTAACAAGTATTATGAAGGTTATTTTTAAAACAAAATTAATATTTGCTGTGTTGCAGGCCTGCATGAACTTCAATGATAGTGGAGCATGTGTTACTCAGTGCCCTCAAACTTTTGTCTACAATCCAACAACCTTTCAACTGGAGCATAACTTCAATGCAAAATACACCTATGGAGCATTTTGTGTCAAGAAGTGCCCACGTAAGTAACAGGATAAGAAGAGCCAAATCAATTAGCTCATCATTTAAAAACAGAGGAATTTCATGTAAGTTTATTGAATTTCAAAATTGTGACAATATTGTGAATTACTTGAGAATTGGTAATATTATTATCATTTCACAAATAAGAAAATTAAAATTCAAAAAATTGAAGTGATTGGTTCATAGTCTCAGCAGAGTAGTGGCATGTTTGAAGTTATAGTACAGTGTCATTCATTGACTTCTAAACTCAATATTTTCACTATATGTCAATGGTTTTGCACACGATTTTGTTCTTCAGAAGAGTGATTAGTTAAGTAGCAGCAAGCTATGTAATGAAAGAGATCTGCTCTAATAACAATGCATTTTCACCTAAAATTATTTCTTATTATTTATTTGTAATAGAATATATAGCATTGTAGTTTTAACATCAAATCCAATGTTAAACAATAACAGTGGATATAAAGGGCATGTTAAGGGGCCTTTACCAAATTGACAATTCATCCTGGGGATACAAAATGACCAATTTAGCTTTCATCAAGAACAGTATATGTCTCAATACCTGTTCAAGTCAGTTTCTTTGCTTGAAAAGACCAATGAGACAGTTCTTCAATGTTTTACTTACTGGAAGGCTAAAAAAACCCACTACTTTTATCCACATACTCAATTAAAAGAAGACTTTACATTCTACAGCACACAGATACTGTGTTTTTGTTCTTGTTTTGCTTTGTCCACGTGATGAAGTATGAAGTGTAAGGGACATGGTATTAGAGTGGCTTCGGTTATAGCTTTGCCCACTTACTAGTCGTGTGATTTTAGATAAACTATTTAGTTTTCTATTTCCTCCTCTTTAAAATGTGGATAATCATATGTACCCTCTCTCTTTCCCAGATACATTATAAAGATCAAAGGGATAGGGGATAGGGTTCAGAGGAATAGTATGTAAAAACAAGTCTTTGAAAGCAATGATGATTCCAGCCTTTATTATTAAATATTTTATATTGATTAAAAGAATAATTATGAGTGTATATATATATATATATATATATATATATTTAATATGGCTCTAACTTACCATTTTAAGATCACAGACACACTAACTCTAGGATAGAAGAGATTTTTCCATCTTAAACAATTTTATATCCAAAGTTATGTTTTTGATCTAACAACTTCTCATCTGAAGTTACCCTATATTTCCCCATCTACTATTTTGCAAAATACGGGGCTTGAGAGTATTGTAGAATGTGGCTAGATGATGAATTTCTTTGGTTTCTTAGACAAATGTCCTCCTGCTCTACTACTTCATATTATGGTGGCTTGCCCCAAAGATAGTCAAAACCATGTTTTTTTGAAATTTTTGGTGCTTTCCTTTTTATTCAAGCCCTGGGGTTGAGGCCCAAGGCTTGGGCTGGAGTGGAAGACCAGAAAAACCTGAGCTAGGGAATTTTCCTTTTCTTTATTACATCCTTTGTAGTGTCTCATCTGAAGTCTCTCAACTCCTAAGTTATGACAAGGGGCTAAATACTTAGGACTGTTTTTTGAAATTATATGCCCAGTTACCATAGATATGGTAACTCATAAACTTCCTTTCATGGATTAGTTTAGGTCTATCCAATTACAGATTAATTTAAAGAACTTCATTATTTATGTAAAATTCAAATCTTTGAGGGACCTTGATCATAATGCATGGTTTGCTAAACTGTAGCTGTCTTAGAAAAACAAAGGTGTTCAATTTCTAAATACTGGTCTACAATTCCTAATTCAGAATTCTGAAATTCAAAAACCCTAAACAACAAATATTTTTTGAAACTAATTTGACTGCAAAATCTGAACCTAACCGATAATGAAGATATTTGTAACTTTTTTTAAAAATTTCACTTGGCATAAATTGCTGCAAAACTGTGGAAGTTTTTAAATACGAGGTATCCTTAAAGACCTTGCAGAAAGGATGTTTACACCTGTTGCAGGTTGGGTTCCCCTGAGACAGAGACTATGGTTGTTTAAGAAGTGTTCTCAGAATCAAGACCCATGAGGGAAGGAAATGACGCGAGATCAGGCTGTGACGCAGTCTCAGCAAAGTGTCTCTTTTATGGTGGATGCCCTCTAGTGGATATTAACTTGGAATACAAAGATCTTCACACTTTATACCCACTCTCATGGATTCATATATATATGCCTCTACCCCAGACTCCCTTCAATCCCAATTCCAGATTTTCCAGTACTTCTTCTCCTAGGGCAAGCCACTGCTCATGAGTTCATATTTATTCTAAACTCCTATTTATTCCCCACAAAGTAAAGGATCATTTGCACTACCCAGAGCTATGCCCATTGGTGGGATTTTTCCTTGCCACTATATTTCAAGTCCACTCCTGACTGAGGCTGCAGGGCAGCTGCCATCCATTTTCAGCTGCTTGCACCCACACCCCAAGCTTAGTTTTTGTCTTCCTCTGTCAGCTTGTCATACGTGCCCTCTCTTGGTCTCCATGCAGCCATGGGTATGAGCTTAGTGAAAGGTGCCAGCACAGTGGTGGATGACGTGGGGATTTGGACCACCTGCTTATGCAGTTTACTTGTGCGTCTACCCCTGCTCACATCAATCCCAAATGTACTGCTTCCATCTTACAGTGGATTGCTGTTGGACCTGCTCAACATTATGATGGTTTTTAACAAAACCTTGTGTATGATGGGCAACTCTGGCTACAAGATCAATCCGTGACTCATGGTTAGGTAGTCTGTCTCTGCCAGGACCCAGAAGTATGTCAGGAGTTGTTTATTAAATGGTGTATAATTCCTAGAGGTCTCAGCTGGGATTTCCCGGTCGGGACTTGCCATAACTCCACGTGGCATATCTTCCCGCCAGAGATACTTTTAATGTCATAGAGCCTCTTGGGTTTTGTGATCCAAGTAGCAGAATTGCTTGTACCCCAGCCTGGACCTGCATCACGTGCCTTTCCTGCTCTGGGCCCTCTTCAAGGTCGGAAGCCTTCTAGACTACTGAATGTTGGGCCAGAAACAGTTTTTCCAAACATGGAAGGATGCTGCCTTCAAAACCCAAAGCAGCCTAGCAGGTACTGTGTTTTCCCTTTATCGTGGGAGGCCCTAGATGCAAAAATTTGTCCTTATTTTTGGGAGGGAATATTCTGGCATATTCCAGACCACTGGATTCCTAAACATTTCACCATGTCAGGTAATTAGATGTTCCTGGTTTAGTTAATATACCTTTCCTAAAGTACTGCCCTTTCAAATTTCATTTTGTTTCTTCGTGTATGGGACAGTTTCTACGGCACTCCAATGAAAGATGAACACATTTTAAACATTTCTTCTTGGATATGAAGTGCACTCCCTTCATCCAAGGCAGTTTAACTTCAGCTTCATTTGTGCTTCATGTAACTTGAAGTATTTTTAGACTTCAAACTTGCATCATGACATGAAATGAAGTGGAACTACTGAAAAACACAAACTAAATGTCATGCAGTTTCCTAAGTCTATAAAAGAAATTCACTATCTTGGGGGCAATTCAGAATGTGGAGCAGTAGTCAAGCAAGTACCAGTTGTTGTTAACACACACTGCCCTTGGATTTGAATGTAGGTGTTCGTAGATGCTGTTTCAGGTGGAGATATTTAGACAGAGTTGTTTTAGGGAAAGAAACATACATACTATCATTTTCAAATGAAAATAATTTTCAAACCCTAAAATATCTTGTTTTAAAATCTTTTGCTGAGCCTCAACATTATTGTTAATTTTACCTTTTTTTTTATCAGATAACTTCGTGGTCGATTCCAGTTCCTGTGTGCGTGCCTGCCCTAGTTCCAAGATGGAAGTAGAAGAAAATGGGATTAAAATGTGTAAACCTTGTACTGACATTTGCCCAAAAGGTGATGATTTTTTTTTCATTTTATAATGAAAAAATACTGTTATTTTATAATAAAAATGCAATAATTTATTGACTAAAGAAAAATTTTCTCAGCTGTCTAATTGTGCATCTTGTTTCTACAGCTTGTGATGGCATTGGCACAGGATCATTGATGTCAGCTCAGACCGTGGATTCTAGTAACATTGACAAATTCATAAACTGCACCAAAATCAATGGGAATTTGATCTTCCTAGTCACTGGTATTCACGGGTCAGTATTACATTTTTGTGGAAAATTGTTTTACGAAGTGCAGACAAAGCTTAAGAGATTCTTTAGTTTTGTCTGTTTGATTCCTTTTGACAGAGTTCCGCTACACATTAATGCTTTCCTCCAACAAAGTCAAATGCCAGATTTCACCAGCAGTGATAGTAAACCAAATTTTGGGGGTACATCCAGATTATGAATTTGGTGACAACTTAGATTTAAAAATATAGATTTATATATAAGCTAAGATGTATTTACAGGACATTTTCCTCAAATCCATAGATTTCAGTAAGCTTGGCACATTTGTGGATATGTTTAGGGAAACAGTATCAGTGGACAAAGTGGGGAATTTCATTCAAATTCCTAACCAATTAGTTCAAAACAACATAAATTAATGCATCTTACAGAAAACAAATCAGTAAGTTGAAATTCTGAGCTTTCAGGTATTTTCTTTGCCTTGCTGCATCTTTTTCTGTTTTAGACTTGGGAAGTTAGTGATAAATCTATTAAATGAATTTCATTTTAGCAATAAAAATTGTAACATTTTCTGGGCCCCTTCATTACAGAACCACCTGCTGTTTTTAACTGGGAAAATGACCAAGTTTGCATCCTTTCAACTGTAATGAAAATATCAATATTTTTACTTTATATTTTATCTATTTGTATATATCACAACTTAATCCCTAAATATTAGTGCTACGGGCTACAGATAAAAAATATCACTCACATATTTCAATTCAAAAGATTACTCTAAACATATATCATTTCTAGAAGCAAAACAATTTAACACATTATGAATAAATACGTCAAATAGGAACAAGAGAAATAGAACAAAGCGTTTCTTTCCATTCAGATAAATTACTGTAGGTCTTAGTACATAATGCATTTCTTTACTTTAAAATATAGCTTTTAATATGGATCTGTGCCAGAAACTGTAATAGTATGTATTCACTTTCTGTTATATTTGGTCTAAGAGGTGTTTCTTGTTGTTTTGTTTTTTTAAAATAAGATCCAGATTTTTAACGTCTCTTTAAAAAAAAATGTGCATATGATTACTCTTAGTTTACATGGCAACAGTCTATTGGAGATGGGTGGTACTACCATTTTGAGATGGGACACATTCAGTCGGCTCCACCATGGACAATCTGTATTGAGCCGTGTGGCTTCCATGTCAAACAACTCCAATGTAAAGTTGAGAACTGGGTTAATAATAAATACCTACATCCTCTGGTTGTTGTGGAGATTCAAAATAAAACAAAATATACATTTTTTTTAAGTGTTCAGCCCAGTGCCTGGCATACAGTAAACCTTAATAAATGGTATAAAAAAGGAAGAAAATGGTGGGGGAAGGGAAGGAGTAAAGGAGGGAAAGGGGAGAGAGAGAGAGAGAGATAAAGAGAGAGATTGAAAAGTAACAAAAATAGAAGTTAAAAATCGCTAACCCCCCGAAACAAAAGAAAGTTAAAAAAAAGGAGAAAAAGGCACTTCAAGAGGAAAATCTCAGTGACTATATCTAGTATATAGCACAGCATATAGTGCAACAGATAATATCTCATAGACTACTGGAAACCAAATAAAGACAAAGTTATTTTCATGGCAATCCTTACTTTACGATGTCATACTTCCTAGTTCAGACGATTATTATTTGTCCTTAATTATAGCACTTAAATTTAACATTATAATTAATATTATTGTGTCTTAAGCATAATATATAAGGCATTTTCCAGGACAAATATATATGTGAAATATGATATGTTCCGCACTCCTAGTCTCATGCCAACATGAAACATATTCTGAAGCCTTTCCCTTTCATTTTAGGAAAGTATTAATATAAAGTTAATTGAGTAGGTCTCAGACACTTATGTGTAGGCATATGTGTATCCATGTATGTAATATGTGTGTGTATATGGACAAAGAGAGAGATTTTAAAGAGGAATAACATGAGGTATTATTAACAAAGCTTTCAGTAAATTAACAAAATTTTTTACTTCACTTAATTTCCATTACCCTAAATCTTCTACTATCTAGTTTTTAATAGGATGTATGGTTTGATTAAAGTAGCTAGGGTATTTCTTTAAACTAATAGAAATGAAAAACCCATAATTAAATAAGAGTGTACTTTTCAAAAACAAATTTCTGCAAAAAGTAAATTTACTGTGAAGTTGTCAACTAAAATGTTAACATATAAAAGAGATCAATGTTCAGTTTATAGCACGATACCACCATTGCTAGAAATAAACTAGGCATTCTTATTTCCTTATTTAGAATGGGAACTGCAGACAAAATTCAGCGTTCAGGGTTATCATAGGATCCCCTTTCATGTCTTGTCATGTCTAATAATGTCCCTGTGAATATGCTTAGAGCAATAAAATGCTCACCAAATAAGCATGTTCATGCTGTGTCACAGTGTGACACAAACAAGAAAGTACTTAGATGATAGACTGTAATGATGATAGACAATGGGAAACAGATAATGAGCTTGGTGAAAAAAATAACGTGATTTCTATGGAATTGTGAAAATATGTTTCTCTCTCTTTATCCTGAGCTTTATTTTGGATCACCCAACACAATAACAGGGTGGACATAATGTTTTTTTTCATGGTCCTGAATTTAGCTAGGAAAGTTCTCAATTTTAAAATCTATGGATTTCAAGTGGCTGTAGGGTGGAATGCCCTAGGGGTACTTTTAAGTTGGTAAGTGGGATTCTGTCAATTTATTTTATGAGAGTCCTGAATCTCTAAAATTAAGTATATAAAATTTCTGTGGTCCGCTGGGCTTCATGTGAACAGTCCAGAATTCATTTCATTCGTGGCAACCTGGAAGTGTTCTCAGTAAAGGTTTCGACTGACCCCATTATTGTGTGCTTGACCTGAACTTTGAGTGTTTCTCAGTAAAGCAGGAATATTTGATTATATGGCTAGAGCTATTCTAGACACTGCTTTTCATCAAAGAACAAATGTGGAAAGTTCATTCTGCTACTGCAGAGCTGATATTTCATGTGCATGCAGACATCTTTGCACATTAGAAAATGATAGCAACCAGAATTTTCCCTCATGATGAACCTAATTTTGTGGCTCCATTTTTATTGAAAGCATAGATATTCATTCTATATATCTTCAGTTACAAATAGAGCAAGTTTGCTAGAATATTAATTTAGACTTTAAGCTTTTGAAAGATATTCATGTCACATTAAGGAAAATCTTAATTGTTTATGTGTGAATTATGGGGACACTCATTTACAGTGTTTCCAAGCCTTCTATAACACACCATGTTAAACTAGTAGCACAATGTATTGATTAAACTTCTTAGTTTTTCTCAGTTTGAAGCAGTAATTTCATCAAGCAAGATTTTTTTTTTTCTTTTAAAAGATATGGGATGGTTCACAGTATAGAAAATATGCTGATGAATCAAGCAGAGAGAGCCAGTAAAGGGTGGTTCCAGAGATCAAGTTTGCTGAACTAATAGAGAATGTTTTCAAGGCTCTAATGCCAGGATGAATAAATGCCGGTGGATTCAGAATCAGATTCTTAGAAGAAAGGCCATATGCTTATCCGTTTGTCAGGGGATTGTGGAGTACATTGACTGATAGCCTCCAATGGATCATGTATCCTAGTGTTTATTCCCCATGTGAAAAAGAAGGTTCTCAGAGACTGGTAAAACAACAGATATCCAGTACAAGGATAAAATTCAGTTGTTTGCTAAAGGTGCATACAAACTGCTAAAAGAGCCTGATTCCTTGTTTTTAGAACGTTTGATCTCTCTTGGAGAAATGACCAGTAAATGGAATTTAATTTTCCTCTGAAGAGTATATATTAATATAAGGTTTCTACTTGCCCAGAATAGCACAGAGCACCTTTTAAAGTAATAAAACCTAGAAAAACTACTAAATATTACTTAAGAAAATCTGAAAGTATTGCTTGAATTACTGAGAAATGTTTAATATTATGTTTATATTTGGCTTAATATTCAAGAATGTAATTATTTTGTATGGGCAGGATGTTATAAATGAAAAATATTTTCCTAAGATGAAAACGTCTGAAAAATTCCATTAAATATTTAATTTTAAAGGTATTTTATATTAATTTTTATAAAGACAGGGCATTTATGTATCAATAACATTAATTACAAAAAATATATTTATGCATTAGGAGATTGTATTTTTAAAAATCCCCAAAGTTTACAACACATTTTGAGTATTGTTAAATTTGTGGTAAATTTTATTTTCAAATGTTAGTATGATTCATATAGAGGGAAGCAAATAGTTCCTGTCATATGAAAGTGAACATAAATAAACAGATAGGAACAAGATTGCCCTGATAGATAAATGTGAAAATACAGAAAAATAAAAAAGTTTACTTCCTGTATTTGTTTTCACCTTTCTTATGAAATTACAGGTTCTGTTAGCAATTTAGTACACTTTGAGGAACCCAAAAGGCAATTATTCTCACCATAACATAATTTATTTGCAGTATATATTTTTCCAATTGAGAATAAACTTTTAAAGGCAAAATAAAGTGGTTAATGAATGGAATTGCTATATTTGGAGGTTTATTCAGGATAGTCAAATTGAACCGTTCCTCTGGATCTAGAATAGCCTTCAATGAAGAACTCATAATCTGTGTCATCAAAATTTCCTGAAAGTACCTTTTAATCCCCTTCCACATCTAGCATAGAAAATCTGGATAAAACATTGCTAACCTTCCTATTGCTAATTAAAATTCAATTGGAATGAAATAATTTTTGTCACATTTCTCATATTTTCACCCCTTTATCTAATTTTAAGTTCGGCTTCATTTTTTTTTTTTTTCCCCCTAGGGACCCTTACAATGCAATTGAAGCCATAGACCCAGAGAAACTGAACGTGTTTCGGACAGTCCGAGAGATAACAGGTAATTTTTAAAGTGAGTTTGTTGTGCTATGAACTATGTGAATTTTAGTCTTTTGTTAAAAATATTACATAGTATTGGAATTTTCAAAGCAAATTCTAGTTTTGAAAACACGTATTATTTTAAATGATGGGTGTCTTAGTTCCTTAGCATCTGTGCACATTTTGAAATCTGTGGAATTAAAAAAAAAAATCCTTGAAATTTTGATGTTACTGTTTTTGCAAATGTCAGTGGATCTTTGAATCAATGTGTTTCTATTTACTTTTCACAAGTACTATTGAGGATGGGTAGCAGGTAGGATTCATTTAGCACATGTTTATTGAGGACCTGATATGTTCAGAGCTGTCATGGTACATGATATGGGGCCCATAGACATGAATCAGACATGGGTTTGCTATCAAAGAATGTAAAATCAAATAAGGAGGCTTAGTTATATACATAAATGTCTTAGAATGCAAGACAGACAGCTGATGTTGTAAATGTACAGATAAGGTGGGAAAAGATTTCAGAGAAATTAAACTCTTTGTCTAGTTAGACTAAATAATTTTTCCATTTAGAAGAATAAATCAAGTTAAGAATCATTTAAATCTTTAAACCATACACTTATATGATTCTGTATGTATATATTCTTGGTGTTCATTATTTTGACATTCATCATCTATTGAGTATTGTAGCCCAGAAACTTGGGGTAAGACACTGAATATTGGAAGAAGAAATATGATACAGAATGGTTCAAAAATAGGAATATTTGCTGCCTTTTCCTTACCTCCCACTTTCATCATATTTTAAGAATAATTGGTATTAAACACTGTTACTGAGACAATGATATTCTGAATTATTTTACTGCCCTTATCTTTTGTAGGTTTCTTGAACATACAATCATGGCCCCCAAACATGACTGACTTTAGTGTTTTTTCTAACCTGGTGACCATTGGTGGAAGAGTACTCTATAGGTAGGTGTATATATTCAAAGTTACAGGTCTCTGAATCATGTGTCCATTATGTCATAGCCATCAGACTCATTGATTTACTGATTCTAGAAATATTGATTTTCCACTTTAAATTTTAAAGGAAAACTCAATGAAAAATACCCCTGATTGTGCTTTAAAGTATACAACTTGATTTATCAACTGCCTGTCACTTAAAGTAATTTTAGTGTTTCAACTGCCTGTCACTTAAAGTAATATTAGTGTTTGGCAGTTGTGGAGTACATGATGTGAACCATAAAACCGAACCTTCTTTTTGATCATATGTTATCATAATTAAAAGATAGACTTGAATGACTTTGTAATGACTTCGGTGTATGGGATACAAATGCTGTTTTTCCAGGAGGTTCTCGTTTTGTCTCTGGAGCTATCATTTGAACAAAGCATCACAGCGCTGATATTTTAGAATTTGGTCCACTATGCTACATGCAGTGCTGGTTAATAATGGACAGATAATCAGGGCTCAGAAGGATACTGTTCCAAAGTTCTAATGTCAATATTTTTATTCACATAAGAAAAATATATGTTTTAATATTTATTAAGCCACTGTTTTTATTTTACTTCAGATTTCATCTGCACAAAATTATTGTTTATGAACTGTTAAAAGTCTATTTATATAAGGAGACCTTGATAATTTTTCTACTTAAATCTGAAAGATGCCTAAAGTCAATACTGTCATTAAATATTCTATAATAATGGTTCACAGGAAGTCCATTGAATTTTGCTATTAAAACAGGTATATCTGTAAGAGGTTCTAAAATGTAAAGGGGAAAAGTGCTTAATAAAAAAGGATAGTTGAGAGATATAATCTATTCAAGTGCTATATGGAGCCAATTGAATAAAGTGTTATAAATCTAAGTAAAGGCATTATTATGCTCACATTGTAATCAACAACTAAGGATGGTTATGATGGGAACAAAGATTTGAGAGAGTGAATTACATCCCATTTGGGTACACATACACGTTATATATCTGTATATTATAGTTCTCCATGCATGTGTATATATAAAACATGAAAAAAAATCTGAGTACTAAAAGCAAAGCAAATTTAGAGTACAGTTTTGATTTCCAAAATATAAAATAATGTTCATAAGTTGATTGAAATGTGGGAAACACATTTAGTCTTTAGAAAATGGACAAATAATTTAATTACAAAGTGGACTATGTTGAGAAAACAACATCCTTGAAATGATAATTTGTTTCTACAGTGTAGTTGTTATTTAACTTTTAGAGATGCTTTCTCACTTGTCCAAGCCTTCTGAGTATTTTTTTTTATTTTAGTTTAATTTTATTCTTCTCTTTAATTTTTAACATCTCCTATCCTTATACATTTTTCAAGTATTACAATTAACGCTTTGGTTTCTGAGGTATAAATTAAAGCTAAATATGGTCATTCTCTGAGATATTTACTTCTGAAAGTGTGTCTAAATCTATTAAATAGTTAGAGTTGAATTAATGTCTTACTTTGGGTAGATGAACAGTCACCCCATAAACATTTATTTAATTATTTAGTCTTAATTTAATTCTTGAGGATTTAATTCTTGAGGACCTTAAGATTCAGGGGTTAGGAGGGAAGGCAGTGAGCAGATACGTCAGTGGTACATATATAGACAGAGACAGAGATATCATTGATATTCATAATTATAAAAGATGGGCTTTTTTGGGGGGGTTCAAGTGATTACTTTTAAAACAGTCAGCATATAGCATGTAAAGAAATAGTATTTGTGGGCTTCCCTGGTGGCACAGTGGTTGAGAGTCCGCCTGCTGATGCAGGGGACACGGGTTCGTGCCCTGGTCCGGGAGGATCCGACATGCCGCAGAGCGGCTGGGCCCGTGAGCCATGGCCGCTGGGCCTGCACGTCCGGAGCCTGTGCTCCACGACGGGAGAGGCCACAGCAGTGAGAGGCCCGTGTACCGAAAAAAAAAAATAGTATTTGTATCTCAGGTTTTTTAATTCAATCTTTTTTACACTCTATTAACATTCTTTTTGGAGTAAGATATGACATCCTTATTTTACTTCAAGAATGCATGTCATGGCCAGAAAACAATTATTACTGTTCCATTTTTTTCCTCTACCCTCTCTTTAGTGGCCTTTCCTTGCTTATCCTCAAGCAACAGGGAATCACTTCTCTGCAATTCCAATCCCTGAAGGAAATCAGTGCAGGAAACATCTATATCACTGACAACAGCAACCTGTGTTATTATCATACCATTAACTGGACAACGCTCTTTAGCACAATCAACCAGAGAATAGTGATCCGGGACAACAGGAAAGCTGAAAACTGTAGTAAGTACATTACCCAAACATTAAAAATCTAGAAACTTTAAACATTATTTTTCTCATTGGACCAAACAAACATAGTGGTGGGTCAGAATTGTTGTCGTCTGTTACTCAACCCTTAAAAAAGGTTGGTATAAAATAATCAAATGGGTAACTTTTTATAATACATTGCATGTTTTTATAATGTATTTCATATTCTCAAATCTTGCCTAATCATAAGAACCCTCCTGTGGAGATTTAGATTCAATAGGTGTAAGTGGAGCCTGGGAATCTAAATGTTTAATAAGCATCCTGGGTAATTCCTTGGATCCAATCAATTTATGGAAATCCACTCTATTAAATTTTCTGTTTATTTTTTGCTTCAGAGAATTTGATAACATAGAATAACAAAGTATTTGCCATTTAGGAGTGGTGAAAAAAAAAAAAAGACGTGTTCTTCTGAAATGTGTAAAAATGCTGTTCCAGTAGTTTGCTAAACTTCATTTCATAAATGTGTTTTTGTAGGCATGGAGTGATCTCTTTTTTCATGTATTTTACTACTTTTTAATCCATTCCATCACTTCTTTGTTACACAGAAGCAAATAATGTTTTCATGAGGATATAACTAAGTCATTCCCATCTTATACTTTGATACTCCAATGATTAATACTTAATTCTTCCCTGTTTTTCTCCTGGGTATTACTTTATTCTGCATCCTATAAGTGCTACTACTATGCATATAGTAGTGACTTACTTATAATAAATACAAAATAAAATGACTTAGAATTCAAAGAATCTGTTTACAAATGTATATTCTTGTTGTGGTCATGATAAGTCAGTCCTTTTAAAAGTCACATTTCTTAAGAAACATTTTGCTCTTAGGAAGTCTTCTTGCTTCTTTAATCTCACCATTGGAACAATCACAAGGGTATACATACATAATGATTAAGTTCATTAAGTACGTGAATGAATAGTATAGGACTTCTTAAAAAATGTAAACTCTTAAGAGGCCAACATGATTTAAATTTACCAGGTAGTCCATGAACTAATTAATTAATTTATACCCCACCTTGTACCAGAAAGGGTTTAAGGCAGCTCAGGCTAGCAATTTTTATAAAATATAGCTTATAATTTGTGAGGAATTCACATTTTAGCTCTTTTGGATCCTGAAAAGTATTTTCCAGAGAAAAGAGACCTATTGCAACATGAGATTCCTGTTTTGAGTGAACTTAAGTTCTTATATATTCTTCTGTTCTTCATAGAATCAAGAAATATAAAATATTGTTATATATCAAAATATACATGTCCACATTGAATGAGATTTATCCTTTCATTGAGCCTAGATTGTTTCCTTGGTTTTAAACATTTCTGAAACCTGACAGAAAGCTTGCTTTTTTTTTTTCTACTTAAGCTTCTTATCCCACAATACTATATTTGTGTTTGTACATGCCCCAGACAAAGTAGATTACTCATGGAAATAAAATAGAAACTTTTTCAACACTAACTTATAAATATTTCCCTAAGTTAGGGTTATACTCTCCTTTTCTTTCACTTACTTCAAAAAATGAAACAAAATGAAAATAAAACAATAGTACCTCTACCTTTTAAAGGTAAGATTTAGGTATGAAGACAAAAAAAACAAAACAAAACTAAGAAACAATAAAAGAATGAGAGAAAAACATTCTTTTTCTTTAACTCATTTAATCATTTCACAAATCCCTTCTTTTACCTTTTGTAAACCTGAATAAAAAGCAAATGGGAAAAGAAAATGTGGAAAGAAATTAACTGTGAAAAAGCAAGATAGGAAAAATTTATGTAATTATGCCATATCTCTTTAAGACTTCTAAAATTTTGAAAAAAACAAAAGAAGATAAATAATATTAATAAATTAAAAATCTAACATTTTCTTCAACTTTCAGTGTTAGGTCTCTTGGAGGTTTATCCACTTTTCAAACCATGACATATTTTATAGTTGACTTTACAGTTTCAGGAAGAAATGAAGCAATTAGAAGAAAGCAGTTTTGTGGTGCTATAATTTAATATTAAGCATATAATTTTTCATTTTTAACGTCTTAGAGTAAACAATTTTTGCATGAAATCCATTTATCAAAATTTGGGTTTCGGTCTCATAGTACACTGGATCCTGCATTTTCAGAAATGTAATTATCCTATAAACTTGACTTCAGATGTGCTGCTGATGTTTACACTGAACCTACAATGGCCGCCCACATGTGATTAAGGCCATTTTATCATCCATAGTATTATCTGCAAAGAGGAAAACAAATATTTGCTTCATTTTAAATGTACTTAAATATTGCATTTTTAGACATTCTTTCTTAATATACCACACACAAGACATATATGAGCACACACACATATTCATTACAAGACATATGGATACACAGACGTACAGCATAAGGTGTGTATTCATATGCTCACACAACACATACACATGTACACAACCCTCGGACACTTACACATGCATTCACACACATAAACACAAACACACAGTCACCATAAAATACTCTCCTCTAAATCTGTATATTGGCTTGGTAGCTTAAAAGAAAAATCAACCTTGATTTTTAAGTGTTTTTTGGAGTTCAACATGATTTAAAACAGCAATGACAATAAAAGAAAAACCTCACCTCGTCTATAAAGTGTGACCATAGCTTGAGCAATCTTACTCTTTTAAGTCAAAATTTTCAAAGCAGACATACAGATGTCTTTATGGTTTGAAGAGACTGAGATTGAGAGAAACTCTAGGACATGAAAAGCTGGAACATTTTCTACCTCCTTTATTTGTATGGTTGTGGTAGGGACAAAACAGTGCTGGTTGGAAGGAGTTTTATAGTAGGTTTATAAAAGTATTTGAAGTTTCTTTAAATAGTTAAGCATAAATTTTTAACACCAGAATATAAACAGTGAAGAGATAAATACAACAACAAACCTTCGTAATCTGAATTACATTTGAACTCAGACATCTTTATTTTTAAAATATTTGCACATATACACTTAAAACCACCATAAAAATGAGAGAAACTATATTCATAATTACCTTTCAAATTGAAATAATTTTATTTTTTAATTATAATAGTGCTTTTATCATTGTTAGAAAACAAAACAATGGACGAATTGTAAAATTTTTTTGTTCTAATTCTGTGAAGAATGCCATTGGTAGTTTGATAGGGATTGCATTGAATCTGTAGATTGCTTTGGATAATATTGTCATTTTCACAATATTGATTCTTCCAATCCAAGAACATGGTATATTTCTCCATCTGTTTTTGTCATCTTTGATTTCTTTCATCAGTGTTTTATAGTTTTCTGAGTACAAGTCTTTCGCCTCCTTAGGCAGGTTTATTCCTAGGTATTTTATTCTTTTTGTTGCAATAGTATATGGGAGTGTTTCCTTAATTTCTCTTTCTGATTTTTCACTGTTGGTGGAGGAATGCAACAGATTTCTGTGCATTAATTTTGTATCCTGCAACCTTACCAAATTTATTGATTAGTTCTAGTAGTTTTCTGGTGGCATCTTTAGGTTTTTCTATGTATAGTATCATGTCATATGCAAAGAGTGACTGTTTTACTTCTTCTTTTCCAATTTGTATTCCTTTTATTCTTTTTTCTTCCCTGATTGCCATGGCTAGGACTTCCAAAACTGTGTTGAATAAGAGTGGCAAGAGTGGACATCCTTGTCTTGTTCCTGATCTTAGAGGGAGTGCTTTCAGTTTTGCATCATTGAGTATGATGCTTGCTGTGGGTTTGTCATATATGGCCTTTATTTATTTTTTATTTATTTATTTTTAAATTAAATTAATTAATTTATTTTTTTGGCTGTGTTGGGTCTTTGTTGCTGCACCCGGGCTTTCTCTAGTTGTGGCGAGCAGGGGCTACTCTTCATTTTGTTGTGCGGGCTCCTCATTGCAGTGGCTTCTCTTGTTGCGGGGCATGAGCTCTAGGTGCACAGGCTTCAGTAGTTGTGGCTCACGGGCTCTAGAGCGCCGGCTCAGTAGTTGTGGCTCATGGGCTTAGTTGCTCCGCAGCATGTGGGATCTTCATGGGCCAGGGCTTGTACCTGTGTCCCCTGCATTGGCAGATGGATTCTTAACCACTGTGCCACCAGGGAAGCCCTATGGCCTTTATTATGTTGAGGTAGGTTCCCTCTCTGCCCATTTTCTGGAGAGTTTTTATCATAAATGTGTGTTGAATTTTGTTGAAAGCTTTTTTTGCATCTATTGAGATGATCATATGGGTTTTATTCCTTAATTTGTTAATGTGGTGAATCACATTGATTGATTTACATATACTGAAGAATCCTTGCATCCCTGGGATAAATCCCACTTGATCATGATGTATGATCCTTTCAATGTGCTGCTGGATTCTGTTTGCTAGTATTTTGTTCAGGATTTTTGCATCTATGTTCATTAGTGATATTGGTCTCTAATTTTCTTTTTTTGTGGTATCCTTTTTCTGGTTTTGGTATCAGGGTGATGGTGCCTTCATAGAATGAATTTGGGAGTGTTTCTCCCTCTGCAATTTTTTGAAGAATTTGAGAAGAATGGGTGTTAGCTGTTTTCTAAATGTTTGATAGAATTTGCCTGTGAAGCCATCTGGTCCTAGACTTTTGATTGTTGGAAGATTTTTATTTATGGTTTCAATTTCATTGCTTATGATAAGTCTGTTTATTTTTTCTAATTCTTTCTGGTTCAGTCTTGGAAAATTTTACCTTTCCAAGAATTTTTCCATTTCTTCGTGGTTGTCCATTTTATTGGCATATACTGGTTTGCAGTAGTCACTTATAATCCTTTGTATTCCTGCGGTGTCAGTTGTGATTTCTCCTTTTTCATTTCTAATTTTATTGATTTGTGTCCTCTCCCTTTTTTTCTTGATGAGTCTGGCTAAGGATTTATCAATTTTGTTTATCTTCTCAAAGAACCAGCTTTTAGTTTTATTGATCTTTGCTATTGTTTTCCTCATTTCTATTTCATTTATTTCTGCTCTGATCTTTATGATTTCTTTGCTTTGACTGACTTTGGGTTTTCTTGTTCTTCTTTCTCTAGTGGTTTTAAGTGTAGGGTTAAAGTGTTTATTTGAGATGTTTCTTGAGGTGACATTGAATTGCTATAAATTTCCCTCTTAGAACTGCTTTTGCTGTGTCCCATACATATTGGGCGGTTTTGTTTTCATTGTCATTTTTTTCTATGTATTCTTTTAATTTCTTCTTTGATTTCTTCAGTTGTCTGTTGGTTATTTAGTAGTGCACTGTTTAGCCTCAATGTATTTGTGTTTTTTTACAGTTATTTTTCCTGTAATTGATTTTCATTCTCATAGCATATTGGTCCTAAAAGATGCTTGATATAATTTCAAGTAAGCTGTGTATAAAAATATTTATTGAATAAGTGCCATATTAATGGTAATTTCATTTATTTTCTATTTTTCATATCAGTACTGCCATAATGTGAATCTTAGTTCATAAAAAATTTTGTACTATGCAATCATTTCCTTGGGCTAAACACTTAAAAGTGGAATTTCTGTGAAATTAGGTTATATACAATAAATTTTGGTATATATTGCTATGTCATCTTTCAAAAATACTAGATTAGTTTACACTTGTCCTAAACAATGTTTGATAAGGAATATTTTCCACTACTCTTTACAACACTTGATATTATCCATGGATTTAAATTTTGGTGATCAGAAATATGAAAAAGGAGTCTTTTAAATTTATATTTTTTAGTTGATATTGAGCCTCTTTTTATGTGTTGATTGATCCTTTCTATTTATTTTTTGTATATTACATAGTTATAAGCTTTATCCATTTTTTAATTCTGGATTTGAAAAAGCTCATCATAAATTAAATCCATTAAATTTTTGTGTCTTAAATATGTTGTGTATAATTTTCCTTCTATATGCAATTTTTTTTAAATTTTGTCTTTTGATAGACAAACATTTTATGTTTTTATCTAGTTAAATGGATACATCATTCTCTTTTTTATGTTTATGATCTTGGCATAGTCTATCTTTTTTCTTCTAGTACTTTAAAACTATATTGAAATTTTTAATCCATCTAGAAGTTTTGGTACAGCATAATTTTAAAAAATCTTAATTTGGCTAGGATATTGACATAATTTACTGAATAATCCATATCTTCTCACTGATTTTAGGTGTCTGCAATATTTAGCTAAGTAGAGAAAAAGTGCCAGACTCAACCTGTATAGTTTAATTTAATCATCACCACCACCCTGTTAAGTATAATTATTACCATTTTGCAGATGAATATACAGATGTCCAGAAAATTGAATAATATCCCCAATGTTTGGAAGCCATAGTAATTAAAACAGTATGGTACTGGCATAAAAACAGGCACATAGGCCAGTGGAGCAGAATGAAGAACCCAGAAATAAATCCACAAATAAGTTCAACTAATATTTGATAAGGGAGACAAGAATATTCAATGGGACAAGGATAGTTCTTGAAAATGATGTTGGGAAAACATGGATATTCACATGCAAGAGGAAGAAAGTGGACCCCTGTCCTATGCCACTCATAAAATGAATGCAAAGGGATAGGGAGGGTGGGAGGGAGATGCAAGAGGGAGGAGATATGGGGATATATGTATCTGTATAGTTGATTCTGTTACAAAGCAAAAAGTAACACACCATTGTAAAACAATTATACTCCAATAAAGATGTTAAAAAAAAAAAAGGATTAAGGACTTAAACATAAGACCAAAACCACAATATTCTTAGAAGAAACATTGAAGGTGAGTTCCTTGACATTGGTCTTGGTAATAACTTTATGGATATGACACCAAAAGCAGAAGCAACAAAAGTAAAAACAAGTGGGGCTACATTAAGTAAAAATTTTCTGCATAGCAAAAACAACAAAAGGGAAAGCCAACCCACGGAATGGGAGAAAACATTTTCAAATCATATATCTAATAAGGCATTAATACCCAAGTTATATAAGGAACTCATGCAACTCAGTAACAAAACAAACAAACAAACAATCTGGTTAAAAAATGGGCAGAGGATGCGAATAGACATTTCTCTAAAGAAGACATACAAATGCCATCAAGTACATGAAAAGGTGCTCAACATCACTAACCATCAGGGAAATACAAAATGAAACCACAATGAGATGTCACCTCACATCTGTTAGAATGGCTATTATCAAAAAGAGAAGAGATAGCAAGCGCTGGTGAGTTTATAGAGAAAAGGCACCTCTGGTGCACTGTTGTTGGGAATGTAAATTGAAGCAGCCATGATGGAAAACAGTATGGAGGTTCCTCAAAAAATTAAAAATAGAATTACCATATGATCTAGCAATCCCACTTCTCTGCATCCTGATGTTCACTGCAGCATTATTCACAATAGCCAATATATGGAAACAATGTGTCTGTCAACAGATGAATGGATAAAGAATATGTGTCATATATACACATGTGCGTGTGCATGCATACACACACACTAGAATATTATTCAGCCATAAAAAAGAAGAAAATCCTGCCATATGCGGCAACATAGGTGGACCTTCAAGACATGCTAAGTGAGTTAAGTCAGACAGAGAATGACACATACTGTATGATATCACTTTCATGTGGAATCTAAACACATCAAACTCGTAGAAACAGAGAGTAGAATGGTGGTTTTCAGGGTCTGAGGAGTGGGGGAAATGGGGTGATACAGATCAGAGTGTACAAACTTTAAGTTATAGGATGAATAAGTTCTGGGCATCTAAGGTACAGCATAGCAAATATAGTTAACAAAGCTCTATCTTATACTTGAACGTTGCTATGAGCGTAGAGGTTTAATGTTTTCACCACCACCACAATAACAAAATGGTAATTACATGAGGTGAAGGAGGTATTAACTGAACTTACTGTGATAAACACTTTATAATATATATGTGTTTCAAATCACATTGTATACCTTAAATTTAAACAATGTTAGAAGTAACTTTGTCTCAATAAAGTTGGAAAAAATAAAACTTGGCCATAACTGTATAAGCTTTAAGTCTTTTCATATAACAAAGAAAATAATAAGCATAATTAAAAGGCAAAAAAGAAATAGAAAATAAAAGCAAACAAGAGAGCATATCAGTTCACAGAACTGAGAATTGCAAGGGATATTCCTTCAGGCACAGATGGATCTAGGGGTTAAACAACATCACCTGGACTCAGTCCTTCGACATTGCCCGATTCTGCTTTCTTCTTAGGCCAGCTCTCTTTCTTCATTAAAAATGTTTGGCCTTGGCTTGGAGAATTCACAAAGTTTATAAGTACAGGTAAAATAGCTCTACTTTCTCTCTCCCAGCATCTGTATTGTGGAAAGTTGACCCTGCTTGGATCATATGCCTATCTCTGAACAGTTCACTATTTTCTCTCTGCCACCAACTGTTCAAACATGTTTTTAAGTCAGTCCCTTCAAAGCAATTGGAGTGATATTTTAAGAATAAGATCCTAACTCTCCTGCTTAAAATCCTTCATCAGTTTCCCACAACTCTTTGGACAAAGCAGAAAACCCTTTAAATGGTCACTAGGTCCTACATAATCTGGCCATTTTTCACCTCACTAGTTCATCAGATATTACTTTCCCACTCAATGCTCATGTGCAGTCGGTTCTGTGAAAGCACTTGATCTTATTCACTGGTCAGACTCTCCTGATTAGACTTGTAATCCCCAATTTCCCCTAGCCATCTTTGCTTAATAATTCCTATTTATCCTTCTCATCTCACATTGTTGTCCCTCTTTCTGTGGACTGACCTAATGCTACCTACCCATTAGGTTAGGACAACTGTTATATTTTCTCTCAAAAAAATATATATTACACAATATAAATGATTATTTATATAATGCTGTCTTCCTAACTGGACTGTAATCCCTACATAGAGACAATATGTATTTTATTTCATATTTCCATCATATCCCCATTTCTTAGCATTGTCCAGTATAAACTAAGTAGTTTCTCAACAAATACTTCTAAAAGTAAACACATGGATATACTTGTATGTTTCCACATTTCTCTTAAGTATGTTTATTGAGGGCTTAGTTAGATGAGTAACCCTGCATTGTATACTACTAATATGATGTCTGATCTTCATCATAACCCAGAAAGGTAGATTATTTACTTTACAGATAAGTAATATGTAAATAATTGCCCAAGGCTGCATGGCTAGTCATAGCGTAAGGATTTGAACCTATGTTGACCTGATCAGAAAAACTGAACTGTTACAACTAAATCATATTTTTCAGGCTTTATAGAAAAAGATTAATGGTATCTGTCCAAATACATTCCAAGTCAAACCTATGCCTCTACATATGGTAACTAATGCAAACAGCATACGTAGGTAGTCTTGTACAATGAAAGAGAAGATATTTTTTCTGCCTTTGTGCTTGTAGACAGGTACTTCATTTCAATATTTTGAGATAATCCATTTACTTTCACACATGCAGCACAAGTAGCAAGATCCATTATTTAAGCTCGCCTCTATTTTAACGAAAGCAAGTTCAATATTCTCTGTAAAGGTCGAAATACTACGCACATTATTATCTCTCCAAATTTTTAATAGACATAATTTAATAGGTATAATTCAGATGAGATAAAGAAAAAACAATTTTACAGCTTCCAGAAAAAAAGAGAAGTTAAAGGTTGCCTAACAACTACATTGCTAAAGTTTCTTTATAGAGCTTTATAATGGTGTTTCAAACTGTAAGCCATTGAGTAGGCCCTTCTACTCCTTCCTATGGGACTATCACTCTGGGAGGTCAGAGAGCGGTTGAATTCTTGGTACTGATTGAAAACTTCTTTTCTCTCAAGAACTTCAAAGAAGTATTTTCCTTGGCCTTTTGTGGAGACACTTCCCATGTTTTCACTCTGCAGAAAATGATCAACCAGCCTTAAATACCATCATCTAGTCATTTGGAAAAAGTGAGAAGAAAGTAATTATTATGGTTTCCTGTTTGTATTATTGCTTTCCTCCAATAGGTACTGTTTCCCTGATGCAAAACTGCTCTGAAATTGAGCATCTGAATACAGACTAAGGAAGGTAGTAGGCAGCAGAAAGGAAGGTAGGAGTTTGCGTGAAGCCAATACTCTCTTTTTCAACTAATGTCAAAGCAGATAACAGATAGCAGATAATGTCAAAGCAGATAACAGAAAATTAAGGGAGAAGGGACAAGAGTGAGAGGCTTTCACACCTGAAAAAAATTAATGTGAGTTGGTGAAATAAATAGATCAAGAAGTTGAGGGACTATCATGAAATGGGCAGTACAGGGGTGTACTAATGGCTTGTCAACATCCTAAAGGAAGAAACTGAAAACAAATGTGAGGGTCTTAGACAGAAGTTGATATACAAAGAATTTGAGGCATTGATTATATTTTCTACAAGGACAGGAAAGTGATGAATACAAGCAGTCAGAGATTCATGATACTGTGTAGTATGATTTTGAATATACTCTACTTGCCTTTACAAGTTGCTTTTAATAATATAACTTTTGATTTTTTTCCCTCTTCAAGCTTTCTTCTGATAATTGTTTATCACATAAACAAGTATATATAAAAATTGTATATAAATGTACTAAATGTACATATGAAAATTTGATTTTACACATTATATTCAATCAGCTTGATTGAACTCTCCTTCTTACTCCTTACATCTTTATAAATTAAGGGGAAGTCATTTATACATCTAGGAATCAGTGATATGAGACCTATGTTAAGATTTCATTTCTACTGACATTGATTTTGTACAGTGAGAGAACACTCTTTCTCTGCATTATGAATGAATCAGAGGAAAGAACTTTTGCTATTAGTTCAAAATCGGTGTAACAGATAAACTGTCAGCCTTTCCCAAGTAGAACATCAAATCATTCAACTTTTGAAGAGTTTCCACAAAAGAAGAGAAAAATAGTTATGATATATGGTATTTCAATTTAATGATTAAGACATGGAGAGAATCATAATTAAGCAAAGTCCACAAACTTTATGAGTTACCTAGAATAATTAATAATATGAGAACAGCAATCCTTATTACAGGAAAATGCTCTGTATAGTCACTATTCCCTCAGATTATCTTTTAAAATTACATTTATCTGTTATTTATGATGATAACTATAAAGTAAATAAGCTAAAACAGAATAAAAGGAACTATAATTTTCAATAAAGTTTTGTGGGGTTCTTGGAGGCTATTTGGGGGCATTTTTGAGAAATCTTATATGAAAACGTTTGTCTATGAACAAGAAACAGCAAGTAATTTCACTTTGAATTTTTAAAGTAAATATGGATGGAATAATAAGGACTGTGTAGTTGTCATAAAAAATTTGGTTTTCCAAAATATGTCATGAAAAGAGGAAAATGGGAAGAGGACAGATTGGACAAACAGTAAGATCAATGATTTTAACCAAAATTGTCATAATAAATGTAAGTGGTTAAATACCCTAATTAAAGGCAGAGATTGTCAGATTAGATTAAAAAAGCAATACCCAACTATATGCTGCCTACAAGACACAAACCTCAACTACAAAAACACATATAGATTAAAGGTGAGAAAATATACCTGGAGAGATAAATAGATCAACACAAGAGTGAAGAACTATGAATAAACCTACAAGTATGTGGACAACTGATTTTAAACAAATATGCAAAGCCAATTTACTGGCAAAAGGATTGTATTTTTTTTTTTTTTTTTTTTTTTTTTTTGCGGTACGTGGGCCGGGCCTCTCACTGTTGTGGCCTCTCCTGTTGTGGAGCACAGGCTCTGGATGCGCAGGCTTAGTGGCCATGGCTCACGGGCCCAGCCGCTCCGCCGCATGTGAGATCTTCCTGGACCGGGGCACAAACCCGTGTCCCCTGCATCAGCAGGCGGACTCTCAACCGCTGTGCCACCAGGGAAGCCCAAGGATTGTATTTTCAACAAATGGTCCTGGAAAAATTGGATATCTACGTGCAAAAAAAGAAAAGAAAAAAAGGAATAGATCCTTACCTAGTACCTGTGTTGGTGAATTTTATGTGTCAACTTTACTGGGTCATGGGGAGCCCAGGTATTTGGTTAAACATTACTTGTGAATATGTCTGCAGGGTATTTCTGGATGAGATTAACATTGGAATTGGTAGACTGAGTGAAGCAAAGTGGATAGGCATCATCTAATTCATTGAAGGCTTGAATAGAACATATTCACTCTCTCTGCCTGACTCCTGAACTGGTACATCAATCTACTTCTGCCCTTGGACTGGGACTTAAACCATCTGTGCTTTTGGTCCTTAGGCCTTTGGACTCAGATTAAACTGTACCATGGACTTCCCTGGGTCTTCAGTTTGTAGATGGCAGACAAGGGAATTCCCAGCCTCTATAATTGTGAGCCAATTCTTTATAACAAATTATATAAAATATGTAGATATAGATAAAAATATCCTATTTATTCTGTTTTTCTGGAGAACCCTAACTAATACAGTATAATATACAAGCTAACTTAAAATAGACCATAGACCATATGAACCAAAACTCATAATGCTTCTAAAAGATAACAGCAGACAAAACTTTTGTTACCTTGGGGTTAGACAAAAATTTATTAGATATGATGCCCAAAGCACGATTTATAAAAGATAAAATTGATAAATTGGACTTCACCAAAATTTAAAACTTCTACTTTTCAAAAGACAGTGTTAAAGGAATAAAAAGGCAAGGCTAAGACAAGGAAACAGTACTTGCAGAATCTGTAAAGAACTCTCAATGCTTAATAGTAAGAAAACAATCAATCCAATATAAAATGGGCAGAAGATTTGGTGGCACTTCACCAAACAAGATATATGGATAGCAAATAAACACATTAAAAAATGTTCAACATCTTTAATAATTTAAATGCAAATCAAATCCACAATGAGATACCGCTACATAATATTAGGAAGGTTAAAATTAAACAGGCTGACCATACCAAGTATTGATAAAGATACAAGGAAACTTCAGCTCCTGAGTTGAGTTTATGGCTGTTGGGAATGTAAAATGGTACAACTACTTTGAAAAACAATTTGAAAGTTTCTTAAAAAGTTAACCCTGTACTTATCATATTATCCAGCCATTTCTGTCCAAAGGAAATGAAAGTGTATGTCCATACAAAGACTTGTAAATGGATGTTCACTGTAACTTATTTTTTTTTTGTAACTTAATTTTTAATAGCCCCAAATGGGAAACAGTCTGAATGTCTAGCAATAGGTGATTGGTTTAAAAAATGTGGCATATCCATGCAATGGAATATTCTCAGTAAGAAAAATGCATGAATATTGATACAGCAACATGTATAAATCTCAAAATATTTATGCAGAGTTAAAGAAACTACATAAAAAGGGAGTACATACTGTATATTTCTACTTACATAAAATTCTAGGGAATGTAAACTAATGGGTATTGAGTAACAGAAAGCTGGCCAATGGCTGTCTGAGGGGAATGGGGTGGGGGGGGAAGGGATTACATAGGTCATGAGGAATCATTTGGAGACAATGGATACATTCATTGCCTGGATTGAATACATATAGCTCATGATTTCAGGCATCTGTCAAAACATCAAATTGTATACTTTATGTATGAGCAGTATATGTCATGTATACTTCAATAAAACTATTAAGCATACACACACACACACACATACACACAAGGTTTCTCTCTTAAACTATATTGGAAGACATTATTCAATTAAGTAGTCATAAATTAAAAAGATATCTTGATAGGTCTATGTCTGCCTTGAGAAAGAATTTTATACAGTTTAACATAGGGTCCTCCTTAAGGCTCCAGAATATAGGAGAAAGAATACATGAATTGGGAGATTTTGTTTCCTTGTTTTAAAACTAATCAGCATCATGGATGCTGGTAATTCACTTTCTCAGGCCTTTGTTAGAGAAGGTAACTTTCACAGATATGATCCCTCTTTAAATTACAAGTGCATAGTTAATGCTATTCCATCCCATCTCACAAATGCTCTTATCATAACAATTTGCATCCCTTAATAAATACAGTTGGTAACTAATGGGAAGATAAACAGGATTTTGATGTTTTCATCTTCTGAGAACTTATTAATACTTTATGAAAACCACATATAATTGGGTTTCAGACATCTCAAATCACTTTTCAGACACCCAGAATAACATTTGAAGTCTTTATAGGCCCTTCTTATTCAATAGCTATCCTTTCAGTAAAATTATGTTTTTCAGTATAAATAATAATACACTGAATAAGTATTATTTGATGTAAAAGGGAACACAAATGGTAAACCTTAAGTGGCAGTTTTAAAACATGGCCTCATATTCTTTGGCACTTTTCCCATCAACAAAAAATATAGAGATAAGACTAAAGACCTTTGTTACTACTGTAATCTCTATACCTCCTTATAAATAACCACCACACTTTGTTTAAAATTATTTCAAAACTTTTTTCTTACTTGCGCCAATTTGACTCAAATATCAAGGTAATCTTAGTTGCAGTGTACCAGAGGTCTGTAAGAAACTTGTATTTTATTTCCATTTCTTTTCCCCCTTCTTACATTTCATATATTCTTCTTTTTTCTTTCTTTTCCCCTTTTGATGTTTTTGTTTTATGACAAATATCACTTGTTCCTGTTTCTGCATGAAGTTCTCACATGGAATTGACGTCAAAAGGTGTGGTGTGTTAGTGGAGCAAAGGGTTGGCTTTAGAAAGGTGTGTTTTGTTCCTTACCTTAATTGGAAGGTTAATTTTTGTCACTACTTCTCCCTAGAGTTTTGATATAGGCAATTGATATTTGTTCACTTTTATGAAAAATGCAATGGTGCTACACACACAGTGACTGGGGCTCTGCAATATGAAAGAAGTGGAAGATAAAGTGGGCCATGGTGACTAAGTAGGCAAGCAAAGTTATCTGCCACAGATCTCTCTCACTCCTTCAGAAATAGCTTTACTTAGGAAGATTCATATTAAAATGGTAAGTTTGGACGCAGGCTTCTGTTTTATTTCCCCTTGATTTTGATGTGTTTTTCAGCTGCTGAAGGAATGGTGTGCAACCATCTCTGTTCAAATGATGGGTGTTGGGGACCTGGGCCAGACCAGTGCCTGTCGTGCCGTCGCTTCAGCAGGGGAAGGACCTGCATAGAGTCTTGTAACCTCTATGACGGGTAAGGCATCTTATAATGTCTCTATCCCATGAGCTTTGAGGTACTGATTTGTTCAGATATTAAAATGATAATAAAAGGGTAAAATTTCAGAATGTTTATGCTGGCCAAGATTTTTAAGGAGAGTTTTTGTTGCATAAAGGAGAAAACATATAAAAGAATTCTTTTAAGGGGAAATCATTTTATTTGAATGAACAAGATAAGTCAAAATGCATATTGACTATTATGTACATATTTAAAAATGTGTACCAAAATAGATAATTCTTAATAAATTATAGCAATTTATGCTTATGCAAAATTGAAAAATGTATTTCTATTTTCTTTATAAAGGACACTGTGATAAGTAATATTTCCTCCTCAGTGTCTCAACCATCTTGGTTTTTTTCTCATGCTTTCCTATTAATCTTCACCTGGAATGACTGTGTTAACTTTTGATTTTTTTTTTCCATTTAGGTTGCGTGTCTATTTGATTGTGTATTAGGAACAACACACATTTCTATGTCTCAGACAACTGCTTAGCCCTATAGAGAAATTACCTTTGTAGTTGCTAGTTGAAAAGGTTTTTGAAAGTGTTCTGTCACTTTCTAAAAATAACCTAAGCTGTATTTTACATCAAGTATTTTAAATTTTATCTACAGTACTACAATAATCAAATTGACAACAATAAAACTTAGTATATACCTTGTTGCATGGCATTTCATATACTCATAAAATCACTTTATCCTAACGTACCATTTCATGCATCACAGTTGTCCTTCATTAGTGTGATAATGCAGTTTTTAGTACTGTCCCTGAGTCAAATTTTCCTATATTTCTCACTGAAAGGATTTTCAACATTTTTGTAAAAGGGTAGTTTTGAAGTTGTTTCTTCTTCTGCCTCATGAATTGTCCCATTTTAACAACCGTTTCCATGATCCCAGATAACATTTTATTTTTGTATTTTACATTAAAGGATAAAAATCTGTGGATCTTAATAATATAGATATGTGTCTTCTTTGAAAGATGACCAAACCAATTCCCTCCATGAATTTAGGGGGAAAAAAGATTGAAATTAAAATTAGAAGTTTAAGTATAAAAACAATATTAAATCGGAATTTAATAGTTTGAAATGGTGATGCCATTTGCACAACTCTGTGAATATACTAAAATATGCATTAAATTGTGCACTTTGAATAGGTGAATGTCATGGTATATGAATTATCTCTCAATAAAAGCATTACTGAAAAAAGGGTTTAATAGTTTTATCAGGAAAATTTCAACTTGAAAATTTGTAAAACACATCAACTCATACATTTGATAATGAATAGCAAATTATTTGCTACTTGTCTCATTGAATTGAACTGTATTAATGCTTGTTCACATTATTATGAAAGAAAGATATTTCCTGTACATAAAATACATCAGATCAGATATGATTCTCTGTGTGTGTGGCAATTGATGCCACTAAAATGGAACTGATAGACCTTAATTCCACTGTGTTACATTAAAAGTTTATTGAATACGTATGTGCATTTCTAAGGAAGGAATAGATTATAGAAATCATTTTATCAAACAGAAGCATCTTATAAACAGTGAGAAGTGGGAAAATTAACTGTTGACCAAAGTCGTAACATTGTAAAAGCACCAAACCAACCCTAGAACTCAGGATGTCTGATTTTCATCCTGTGAATGAAATGCCATTGTTTTTCTTTACAGATGCCATTGTTTTTCTTTAATATTTCAGTTTTAAACTTGTCAGAAATATGAAATTGATGTATATGTGGATGTATACACTACCCTCTGTCTCATTTTTGTGAAACAATGAAAGCTAAGCAAAGGAAAAATACTGGTCCCCTAAATAAACAACACTGATTATCCTGTTGTTTTTGAAAGCTTAACATTTTCCAAATCATTAAATCAAACATATTAAAGAAATATAAAGTTTTTAATGTAGTTTTGCAGCAGTAATGGGGTCCTAGGAAATCATGCACAAGGTTTAGTTTAAAAGATAATAAATGAAAGTATCTTATCTGATGTAATTCTTGCCTACCCAATGATAGATGTCCCCACCTCCAATCTTGTGGCATTGCCAAATTACTGCCAACTTTGCCTGGCAGGTAAGACAGTCTTTGAGGAAACATGAATTCAAATTCTAACTTAATCACTTCCTACTTGAAATGTCCATCCACCGATAAATAACCTAATTGTCCTAAACTCTGTTTTCTTACATGGAAAATGGGAATAATAATGATGTGATTATTATTATATCATATTATAGTATAATAATAATAATGATTGTGATTATCAAATGAGAAAATTCTTATTCGAATTCCTACTGTTAAAACAATTATCATCATTTCCTTTTTGTGTCTATTAATCTGAGCTCATTAAATAGGTAGAACAGTCACTTTATACACTGCTGAAAATAAATACAAATATGACATTTACCAAAATCAGGGAACTTATTTATATATAAAAATAGTTTGACTATCATTAAAGAATAAATCCTAAAAAGAGGATTTTTTGAAGGGGGAAAAAAAAATCAGTTAATCCTGGCTGTTACACTCAAATCCAGATCATATAAGTCACTATATTTTTGCAACTCCTAACTACAATGCCCAAGTATTCAAAATGAACAAGAAAACTAATTGCAATGCAATCTTCATTTTTTTTTTCTTATCTGGCAACATGGTTAAATGCTTCTGAAACTTTAATAACAACAGAGAAACATCAGAAAGAGTGCCAGTCTAAGATCTTTGTAGGCATTTTTATGTTTAATATTCACAAGCTCTCATCGAAACACCCTTCTTTTCCTTTTTCAGAGGATATTTAGGGAATCAGGTCTAGAGAAGTTAAGGGATGTAAGACAGCAGTATTAATCTTGGTGCTGGGAACACGAAGCAAATCCAAAGTATTTGCTCTAGATCACAGGATTGGCTAAGGTAGCACACACACAACAAAACTGTGAGAAGTATACAGCAGCAAAAACACAAAGCTCAGTAAGCAAAGCTCATGCTCACTAGAATGTAAATTTTTGTATCAGATTCAAGTGAAAGGGGATCTCTGGCAAAGTCACAGCAGAATCACTAGGGGACAGAAGAAAAAAGGCAATGATGGAGACAGTGACAATAAATAAATTGCAAGGAGGATCTGTTCTGAGAGCAGAAAGGAAGAGAGCCAGAAACCACACAGAAGTCTACTCTATAAAAGAGAAGGCAGCTAGGTTGCCTCCATGATTTTTTTTTTTTTTTTGCGGTACGCGGACCTCTCACTGTCGCGGCCTCTCCCGTTGTGTAGCACAGGCTCCGGACACGCAGGCTCAGCGGCCATGGCTCACAGGCCCAGCCGCTCCGCGGCATGTGGGATCTTCCCAGACCGGGGCACGAATCCGTGTCCCCTGCATCGGCAGGTGGACTTTCAACCACTGCGCCACCAGGGAAGCCCGCCTCCATGATTTTTTATGACATATTCATTTTACTCCTCAACTCTGTGTATGGGGAAGGGAGTTTTGAAGAAGAGAAAGGAAAGCATGACCCATGTTTTAGTACCATAAAAATTATTACCTTCATTTAGTATCCTAACTCTTTAGTCACCCAAGAAGCTGTTTTCAGAAACAGTGCTTTGCTGATGATTGCAGGGTGTGCTGTAAATATCATATAATTTCACTTACACATAATGATTTTTATGCTTTTTACAATTTAGCTACCACCCCATTCCCAACCCCCACCCCAATACCAGGTCATTTTGACTTTCATATTCTGAAGATTTCCTCTATTGAATACTTTATATCACTTGTTGATGAAACATGCAAAATAAAAACTTTTTTATGTAAGTAAGATGTTAAACTCAAGAAAATTCATAAAAAGTTAATCCATAGCAAACCAACACTTCACTTTGAGTGCAAAATCCATGTAACTAAATATGTACATTCATACATAAATAAACCATAGATTTATGCTATTTATTTTGAAAACCAAACCATTATTTTACCTTGAAATATATGTAATCTTAATCTAACCAACAGAAAATATAGCCCACCCTTTGGATTTCAATCATCTGTTAAGGCTTTATAATAACCAAATAAGATAGTTCACTATGAAAAAAGAGTGATTATCTCACTCCAGGGAAAAATAAATTTGAATTTATCACCTAGTTAATCCATAATTGCCATATTTGCAATGCTGTTAGTTTGGAATGGTCACTCATGATACAAAGGCACAAAATAATGAAGTAGCTATATATATTTAGTCGTTTTGTTAATGACTCATAACTGAAATTCTAAATTGTTTATACCCAGTACCTCATCCTCTCACACGTTAGTGGAAATAGTGTGTTTTAAACATATTGTACATGACTGATACCCAATTATTGAAATGAAAACTTTTAGGATAGATATTAATTGGAGAACTTATATACTGGTAAATTTAATATTCAAATAGCCACAAAATGTAAGGTTTGGGGAAGTGATGAGCATCCTCCCACATTTTAATTAGAAAGTTTTACAATGTTACCATTCAACTATTTTTTATTTTCTATCATATAGAATTCTTCAAAAAGAATTTAAACTGAAAAAGATGTTATATTAGATCAATAATCTAAGAAAATAAAATCTACCATAAAAAAGATATTTTTTCTAATTCTCCAAGAAAGATATTTTAAAAGAAGAAAAGAAATCAAAGTGTTTTTTGAAGTTTCACTAAAAATAAATGGAAGAATCTTGGGATTTGAAGGACAAGGATGGGGAACATTCATGTAACTTAGCAACAAGAAAAATACAATAGTTCTGTCAAAGTTTAAAAAATAAGCCTTCAGCCAAGAGTAAAATTTTATATAGAGACAAACAGGCACAGACTTACTTAAAATAGCAGAAATGGTTCTGCTGTGTCATCAAAAGAGTCATCCTTTTTTTTTTTTTTTTTTTTTGAGACTGCTGGAATCTTTCTCACAAGAGAGAGGTTTCCTGAATGAGTCTGTCGTTGAACCCAATGGAGGGCCAGGAGAGCCATCTGGCTGCAGTTTATCTTTTCTCTTAATGGAGAACTTACTCATTAATGTACAGGGAAATGATTCTGATGCTCCTGGCACTTAGAGAAACAAACTCTAGAATTTACTTTGCCAACAGGACTTTTAGCAGATGTTACTTCATTTGTTAAGTTGACAGCTTGTTTGCTTACACTGCCTCATACTGCTGATGTATTCACAGTGAATTTCGGGAGTTTGAGAATGGCTCCATCTGTGTGGAGTGTGACCCCCAGTGTGAGAAGATGGAAGATGGCATCCTCACATGCCATGGACCGGTAAGCCTGAAGACATGTACGGTTGTGTTGGCTTATTTAGTTTCATGTATGAATGTCTGTCAAGTCATTGCTTTATCACTTATCCATCCATTGAATAGGTATTTACAGCATGCTATGGGGAATCACATTCAACATTCTCCCCTCAAGAGGCTTACAGCTTAGTAGTAGAGATAAAGTATTTAAAACTTCAGTTTCTTAAATATTTATGTCCCAGATAATGTATTTAAAAAGAAGATATGGAGTTGTCCTTGAAGACTGCACAGGGCTGAAAAGAGAGATACACAAATAATTATTGAAGCAAAATAATTGATAAAATATGTATAAATTGTTATATGAATACATTTGAGGGAGAAACTAAATCTTTGAGATGGAAAGCCAAAGAAAAATGATGTTTCAGCTATACTTTGAAGAAGAATCTGAAATGAGGAAGCATGTAAAGATACGGAAATGTGAAAGTTTATGTTGTTTGAGGTAAACTGTAACATGTTCATACCTGTGTTTAATCATTTAACTATAATGGCATTATGAAGGAAAATTGAAAAAAAGGAGGAAAACAAGCACTCATAAACTAAAATCTAAAGCTATGTGATAAGTACCATGGCCGAGAGAAAAACTGAACTATGATGATTGAAGGAGGGGCTATGGGATCAGGAAAGTCTTTATGGATAAGTTGACATTTATATAGTTTGAAGTTAGTCTTGTGGAGAAAATGATAATTATTTTCTAGACCTTCCTTTGGTTCCCATCTTTCTTAATAATGAGGCTTTTTCTTAATAATGAGGTCAGTATGAGTTTGTCATTCCAAAGTGTCATATTCATCCTTCTTTAGACAAATTTCCAGTTTATTTGTGTATTGAGTCATCATTCAATAAATAACTTGGGGACCAACATTTGGGTGTAGCCAAGAGCTCAGCACTGCTCCATAAGAATTCATTTCAAATTTAAATAGTATTAATAGTGCTTATTCAGCACTTAATTAGCTTAGAAAAAAATTATCATTGAGCCCTCCAAACTCCATTAGGCCCCAATGAGCTGTTCTGGAACTTCTTCTAAAGAAGGATGTGGAAAACTTGGACAGTTCAGAGGACTACCACAAAGGATGATTAAGCTTGGAAAACCAGACCTCTGAGAAAAAGAAGTGGTGTGATTTGGCCTGAAGAACCAAAGTCTAAAAGACAATTTAATATGTAATGATCTCCAAGTAAGTATGCTAAGGGCATATGCAGCTATTTTCTTTTTACACTAAGGATAGTCATTTAAAATACAATTAATCTGCAGCATGAGAAATGTGGACTCTGTAAAGAATGTCAGGAAACACAGGAAAGTAAAAT
The DNA here is from genome assembly GCF_008692025.1 of Phocoena sinus. Lineage (NCBI taxonomy): Eukaryota > Metazoa > Chordata > Mammalia > Artiodactyla > Phocoenidae > Phocoena > Phocoena sinus. Next base: position 25,449,302 of record NC_045769.1, read on the forward strand.
TCCATAATGGGTTTGTTAAAGTAAGTTGAGCTGTCTCTCTCTATGAGACTTCTCTAAAAACCAGCATATTTAGGAACCATACATCATAGAATGAAAAACAAAAAATCTCTTTCTGAGAAAGAGACTTTGAAAATGTACAATTACAATAACCAAGAATTTGGCCATCTCCTTTGAACAAGGCAAACCACAAGAGTAGTCCCGTCTTTTTCAGTTCCTTATGCTGCCTCCTATGGTATAAAAGTATGCTAGTAACTAACTAGCTTATTGATTTCTTTGTTTTTACAGTCTATTTGATCATTCCTTTGTTCCTTAAAAGAATTGAGACGGTTTATAAAAATACACATTAAAAAGCCCTAAAAATTAATATTCTTGCAATTTTCAAAATTACTTGATAACCAAGAAAGAATGAAAAAACAGGTTTTTAGTGAAGATATTTTAATTCTGTAAGGACAACATTGTTGGGCCATATGCTTAAAATCACTATTCGGTGCTAAAATTGTAAATGAGTATGTCTAGAGATTAGAGAAGGCAATAAGTCAAAAGTAGAAAAAACTCCGTAAAGTTGAATCACTCATTTGTGGAAGATGAAATCAAGAAAACTGACTTGATCAGTAAGCCTTAAAATGCTAAGCAGGTAAGAGCACAGTGTCTTTTAGGTTATGGTATCTGAAAAACTGCCAGGATTGAGCTCAAGCAATAGCCCAAACTTTGCTCCCTCTAGGGGGTTGCTTGTTTTCAACCTTTACAATTTATATTAGGTGTATGCCTGTTTCTGGGTCTACATGTTGTTTATCAAAACTAAAGACGGAAGTGGTTTTGTGTGCCAAGTAACCGGCATATATCACTTAGGATACCCAGGAGGTTCAGGAAACTTCTTCATGAGACTGATACAGTGATGAGATAGAGGAAGAAGTCATAAAGCTAACTGGAATTTCCACACCTGGTCTTATGATTTATTCTGCTGAAATCTCATTTTCTTGAACTGTTAATGTTTCCCTAATGATAAGAATTGATAAATATTTATATTTGTCAAACACTATTACCTCTGAAGCATACTATCACATTCTCCATTTAAAATATAAAGAAATTGAACCCATGGTAATGATTAGAAAGTTACTCCAAAAGTCAGCAAGTCAGTAAGATGCGGAGCTGGGACTCAACTATAGAAGTTCTGACTCCAAATTTCACACTCTTTTCATTTCACTATTTTTCCCTAGGCAACAATGTCCATAAAGTAATAAGGATAAAATGCTTTCTGGGAATATACATATGTAAAATGGATGGTATTATCCTATTTAAATGTGACAGACATTCAGGATAATCTTGAGAGGGGTGGGTTTGAAATAAAGCAAGCCTCTGCTTTTATATTCTCATCTGTCTGCACTTGGTCTTCTTTACTTTATTCTTTCTTTTTCTTTTCTTTTCTATCTTTTCTTTCCTTACAATTTTATCTTTTCTGACTCACTTTCACTATTACTGTATAGTCCTATCAAGAAAGATAAGGGAGGGAATGTAAGAACAAAAGAAAAGGACATAAAAGTCAAAGGAGCCCAAAATATAAGCCACAGAGACAGCAAGAGAAGGGAGGGGTTAGGAGAAAGGAACTGATTTTTGGGGAGCAAGGGAAACTGATTTTTGAAACACAATTTTTGTTAAAGCTAAAATAGCTGTTAAATCCAGGTTAATAGAGCTTGTGTTGCCACAACAAATAACCCCCATATTGCAGTAGCTTACAGAAAAATGTTTAAATCTTTTTCATGTAAAGTGCACTGCAGGTCTGGGGAACTTTCTAAGGCAGGACCCCCTCCCTGTGGTGGTCTGGCATTCCAGGATGCTTTGAAGTTATGGCATCTCTACATCTACGTGGGATCCCCACATCATGGCAGCTAGGAAAGAGAAGGCTGGAGAGTTTACCACTGGCAGTCTCATAAATTGCTTTTACTTAATTTCATTGTCCAAAGCGAGACACACACCTCCCCTCTAGTGGGAGGGAATTTCCATATTCTGTGAGGCTGGAAGTGGAAGAGAATTGGATACTGGTGAATAGTGGCTTTCTCTCTTACAGCGGCTACCAGAGAAAAACATCAATTGTCACTGAGAAAAAAAAAAATGAAATGTATCCCTCAGGATTTAGCCTATCCTTTAGTTTTCTGTCTAGATTACTGGGTCCAAGGGTAGCTTAAAATCAGAGATAAGGAAGAATGTTGCCTTCATCTCTCTTTTCTGTTGTTGCATTTATCAGTTCATTCGCTGTACCTAGCTTCTTAAAAGCTTTGGGAATATAATGATAAAAGAGTAAGTATTAGACAACATGTATTTCTTTAAATCTCTTTATTATGGAAATGAGATAGAGAATCAGACATTTCATTTCTTTTGAGATTTGTCAGAACATCTTTTAGTTATGTCAGCTCAGGACATTTGATTTCATATCATGATAATACAATTAAATAGTTAAGAGATGCTTTAAAAACAAGGAAGCACAAAAAAATTTATCCTATTAAAGTCTGCCTAAAGATTAAATGTGAATTTCATTTTAGTTTCATAAATTTTTTACATCTTCTGATTTTACCAGGACATTATTTTACATTAGAAGTATTTTATAGAAAAATAATTCCTAATTCTGACTACCACTGCCTAATTTACTCACAGTAAGTTTTATTCTTGTGTTCTGAAAGAAGACATCAGCATGTCTCTTGTCTTGTACAATGTCATACCACTGAGCATACTTGCACAGTAAATGATTTTGTATAATAGACAGTATTATGTGCTTAAGTACCCATGAGCAGGTGTTAAAATTGGAAACATGTGAAGTATTCTTTTTTGGTAGGAAATAAGTTGCCAGCAGCAAACTCTTCAGGTTGAATAGGGATTCTCTTTCACAGAATAAATAAGTATATATATACACACATATATATGTACATACATATATATACACATATGTTTATATACATAAAAATATATATATATATGAGATTTAGAAGTATGAGATTTAGATATACCTATAACTGTTTAGATAGATAGATAGATAATAGATACTCTAAATCTCACTTCAAAATAGTAAGATAGGTGTTTGATTGAACCTCACCAGTCTCAGGATTTCCAGAAATCTCTTCCTGATTACCCTTTCTTCTTTGTGCTACTATTCTTCCTTAGCTGCCTTTATCTTTAAATTTTAAAGTATTATATTTCTTGATTTCCTGATGCCTTATATCACCACTTGCAATGTCTGGCTGCTTTTGGATTAGCATCCATAGAGAGATGTAACACACTGTCGTGAATAGACTGATCCCCACACACCCTGTCTAATAAATAGCTCTGTAAAATGTTTGCTTGCTCGTCTCCCAAATACACATTGTTTATAATTATAAACTTAATAATATTAAATATTTCCCTCTATACTTAGTATATCTTATTTATCTAAATTATCTTCAATGTGACCTGTCCTAATTGTTAAACTATGTGGATATAAGCAGATTTGGGGGAGAAAAGTGTCAAGGTAAGAAGTTCCAAGAAGTAGTCAAAGAAAAGAGGAATCCTAAGACAATTTGATGTTCAAAAAGGAGAACTAAAAGTAAATTTTGAGTAGGTAATATCATTATTTAAAAGACCTGAATGTGTAAATACATGGGCATCTTTTAAGGAAATAGTATTTTTCACCAAAATGTTCTCAATTTGATTTGAGAATGTACTATTTATCATTTCTTGCATGCTTACTATCCCCAGCACCAAGTCCAAATCATTTTTTTGGTACAATTTTTAGATGTTTAATATGAATTTAAGATTTTTACTTTTGTTATGGCATTTAACTATGTTTACACATTACTGCTTACTATAATTATACATATTAGATATTATAAATTATAAACATAAATATATGAAGTGAGTTAGTTTTATTTAGATTTATCATGCTCATATTTATATCACCTTCATTCTTGAGTAAGTTTCTCTATATAACTTTCTTTTGTATGTACAAGTTCTTGATTTTTGCTCATCAGATTGTGCCTTTATTGTGCTCTCAGTATTGTACTGTTATTTGCTAAAATCCCTATTAATAGACATGATATGATTTTTAGCATTATCATAAGCTGATATGAGTTGGAGAGTAACTTAGAAATTAACCTTTATTTGCCTAAACTACCTAATTCCTGATAACTCAACTATAGAAAAAATTTAAATTCATTGTTCAAATAGTCATGGTACTACCAAAGGAAAGTTTACGTCTTACTTGTATATGAAATTCAGTGTTACCTAGTTCCTATCATTTCCTTATTTTCATTAACTACTTAGTAAGAATTTTCACATATTCCCAGTGGTTGTGATAAAATATTTCCAGGAATAATGTGTTGTTATCAAATATCGTTGCACTGTAATCTCACTAGGAATAAATGACAGAAAGAAAATGCTGATGTCCTTCTGGAAAAATCACTGGGCAATTTTGCTGATCAGAAAGCTACAATAGCAGCGTCCCCATTTGTACTTCTGAAAATGCTCTTCAGTTCTCTAGAGGAAGATTGGCCACCCACTGAAGTCTCAGTAACTAAACCAGATAAATACATTCCAGAGGAAATGGCACCCATTTTTCTTCCTCTATTTTTTTTTTTTTTCACACTTCAGGGACCTGACAACTGTACAAAGTGCTCCCATTTTAAGGATGGCCCGAACTGTGTGGAAAAATGTCCAGATGGCTTACAGGGGGCAAACAGTTTCATTTTCAAGTATGCTGATCAGGATCGGGAGTGCCACCCATGCCATCCAAACTGCACCCAAGGGTAAGCAACTTTACTGGTCCAAAGCTTAAACATGTGTTTATTACTAATCAAGAGGTGCATACATGCATTTTATCCCTGACACAGTCTACTGAATACATAATATTCTTATGCAAAATCCTATTCGTGTTTATATAATGTGTTGATTTTAAGAGAACTCCTTTCTATAAGAATGCTTTATGGAATCGAATTTATACCCTCTAAAATAGTTCTGTTGGAACATTTTCCTGTCACTTCTATTGACACCTTCATGAAGCTGGTATCAGGTACACTTTGTATGGAGTGTAGAAATTCTTCCAAATTTTACTGAGGATTAAAGATATCAGAAAAGACAAGTAATTGTACTTTTGAGATTCACGCTTAATAAATCTTTAACAGAGATTTTCTGTTTCTTTGTTGTTACAATCACCTTAAAGTGAAGGTCTCTTTTTGATAAATGCTGCCTTGTATTACTCCTTCAGCAAAATATAAGCAAAAGCAGTGATGGTAAAAAAAAAAAAAAAAAAGGAACCTAGTGATATGTATTTTAATAAAAATACAAGTACATTTTGTGAAAGTGATTCTATTATAGGTTAACCTACAACCTAGTGTTTCTTCAACCGATATAGGACAATTCAAGGATGGGTACACATTTTTCTACTTTTCAAAAGGATGCATTGTAAAATGAATAATAATTAGACTACTTTTGATACTGATAACAGTTGAGTAACAAAGACATTACAGAAAGAAGAAAAGCACTGAACTATAAAAGAAATAATGTCACTTCATCGAACAAATCCCCACAACTATTTCTTTAAAAGACAGCAACTCTCTTTTAATAAGGACTTTTCCTTCTCTTTCCTGTAGAAGGAGAATAAATTTAGAATCAGGGGCAGTTTCACATGCTCTGTCCTCCTTCTGTCCAAAAAAACCTCTTCTCCATTGTGAGTGCCCACACACATGTGCACACACACATACAAACCCACAGAGACACTTGTGGAGAATCATCTTGGGTGCTTTAGATCTGGCAGGAAAGTATGAGATTCCATAAAGAGATTTTCTGCCAGAGTAAGGGCTGGCTGTTAGGAGATATTGAAGAAGTTAAGCAAGCCACATCATTTTCTGCCAAGAGGACATCAATTTGCAGATGCTGCTACAATTTCCTGCAGGTCAAGAAATCAGCTTAATTCACTCTGTGAAGTGGCAGATCTTCAAAAGGTAAAGTAATATGCTGCCATTCAAATGCAGCTTGGAAGAGCTAATGCCACCTCACTGGTTTGAGGATACTGAAATAGACACTCTGCTTCAAGGAAATTAGAAAGAATAAGCTGCTCCCCTGGTGGGTTTGGGGCACACTTCAGTTAAGGGTATTTCATGAAGATACTGGTATTGCTGGAGCAGAAGGGTCAGCAACAGAAAGGGAAAACGTTGCCTGCTAAAATAATCATCCACAAGAGGGTTTTATTGTTTTGCATCTAAAATTAAACAAACATTATTCAATGTAATGTTGATGTCAACAGCTGTTGCCATTCAAAATGAGACCTTTTGCTGTTTTTGCAAATCTAATTACAACAAAGCCATTAGGGAAATGAAAGTGAGATCACAGAGCCGTACATAGTCTGGATGTGTGGCTGGTGTGTCTTCCTCTCATTCCTTTTAAATCATGATTATATAATAAAAGAAAAGATATATAGTGGGGGGAAAGTAGAAGGAGGGACAACGAATAGATCAATTTACCACAGTAACAAAAGTTGGATGTCAACCAAAAGGGAGGATGAAGGTGTAACAGGAAACAAACCTGACCAGATCACTTGGGAACCCTACTAAATAAAATGATGACTTTAAATTCACTGGTGCAGAATGATGGTGAGACAGAATTTGACTAGTGTACTCCCTGGCATCTTCTAAGGTAAATGGATTCTGTAATGACTGACTTAATCCTGTCAGTTTCTTGTCTTTGTTTTCATTTATCTTCCTGCCATCCTTTTTCTAACAGCATCCGCATTGTCCAGGTTCACTCACTTCCTAAGAGTTCTGTGGTCTCAGCCTCAGAATGGAATTTAGGATTTGGGCATTTCTAAATGCTTAAGCCCTCCTCTGTACACTACTGCAGTGCAACACTGTGCTTTGAGATTCTTTTAATGAAGCAATGAGGTGCTCTATGCATTCAGTCCCTTCCTTTCAAATTGAGCATGTAGAGATAGAATCTTTCCCTAGGAAGATCATAGGGGCAGTAGGGATGATGGGACAAGTGACTATTTTTATTCCTAAACATACATAATAAATGACCTATCAGTAAGCGTGAGCTCACCATGCCAACTCCACTTTGGAAAACAGCTTTTCTTTTTATATGCCAATATTATGTCAGCTGGATAATTCAGGAACCAAGTTAATGGAAATAGTCTTTCAAATCATTTTTCAGAAGGAAGTTCTTACTTTGAATACTGTTTAATGATCATCTGAAAGTAAAATTATCATGTAATACCTTAAAAGCCCTTTTACCACTCTAAAAGTACATTAAATGTATTGACTCTAATAAGTTCTTTAGATGTTTTTAAAATAGGTGATCCATTTAGCTAGTACCTATCAGGAGAGTCTCACTAATATTCCTAGAGGAAAAAAAAATAACATTGTCTCTTCTTGCCTTGACTAGAGAACTTTTATTTTAGCAGCCTTTCTCATTTCATTCATTCTTCAACTTTGTTATATTGAACACCTGTTGTGTATCAGATACAGTGATAGCTAAGTTCAGAAATAAGCAAAACACAGCTCTTGATCACTAGGAAGTCACAGTCCAGTGAATTTTTATTCTTACAATTTATATCCTTTCATCAGAGATCTCTGTGTATTTTGAAATGATTAGCAAGAATTTAAAACTTAGAAATGATATTCATATTTGAAATTAGCAAGGTAGAAATTTTAAAAGAGGACATGTAAACTAAATTTAGTGTGCAGTTGAGTAGTCGTAAGGGCAAAGATCATAGTTTCTTTACTAATACCACTTACGTCCATGATGAATGTCAATTTAATTTTTGTTTGGAGACGTGAACTGGGATTTTTTTTTTTTTTTCTTCTTTGCGGTAAGCGGGCCTCTCACTGCTATGGCCTCTCCCGTTGCGGAGCACAGGCTCCGGACGCGCAGGCCCAGTGGCCATGGCTCATGGGCCCAGCCGCTCCACGGCATGTGGGATCCTCCCGGACCGGGGCACGAACCCATGTCCCCTGCATCGGCAGGCGGACTCTCAACCACTGCGTCACCAGGGAAGCCCTGGGATATTTATTTTTAATAGGGCATCTTTAAAAAATTCATTAAAAGCTTTTAGTAACATTAGAATCATGATTTGATACTATTAAATTTTCTATATGCCTTAATATTTTTCTTATCAATTCTTTTTATATTTTTAAATGTATGTAATGAAAGAATTTCCATTGCTGGAGAGAACAAAATAAGGGCTGCTTGTGGAATTATTGTCGATAACTTCTGTAATGAAATTTTAAAATATTTTTCCATTTTAATTTCAAAATTCAGAGAAGATTTTGTCAAAATATCTCAACTATGTTACTTGTATGGGTATATCAAGGTGTTCATAAATCAGTAAGTACAAGCAAATGTTAAACACAGCTCAATATTTGGAATTCCAGTTTTTTTAATATATTATATTAACATGTTACAGTTTCTCTTTCTGAACTTTCTGTAAAGTTTCTACTTGAGGACACTAATTATCTAGAGAATTGTATTATTTCACATCTTTATTCAGTCTCTTATTTAGGATTTTGACTCTTCAAAAGTTTAATGTTTCCATTATTCTTTGATTTTCCTGAATCTACATAAATTGCATGTGCTAATTATTTGCTTATGTCAAGTACAAAGAGTTGAAATAGAATATACGTCTTTAAATACACAGTGATTTGTATTTAGAAAAAATGGGACCACACTCTTATTCTGTCTTCCACTCTTGTTTTATCCTCAACTTATAAATACCTTTAAATCTCAAATATCCTACAAAATCTCCTAGACAAACTTTCTTGACCTCACACCCCACCCCCTCAGTAGCTCTTCCCTTTTCCCTTGCTTCTATTCTCTTATTTGCAATTTGCTTCTCAACTCACAGCAACCTAAATTCTAGTGACCTTGACTATGACAACTAACATACTCTTAGTAGTTCTTTTAATAGACCTCTCTTGCACTTGACAACGATCGATGATCATCCATTTCCTGAAGTTTTTTCATGATTTGGCTTCCATGACACTGCAATTAATTGATTTTACTCAAACATATTTTCCTATGCTTCTGGCTTATGAGCTCATCTTATGTCATTTACTAATTATTGGAGTTTCAGTCTCAGTCTCTGCTTTTCTCACTTTATAGATCCTTCTTCAGCCATCACATCCTCTTACATGATTTCAGCCTTCTCCTGTATGATGTTTCAAAACTGGATCATTGTACCTGTGCCTCCTGCTTCCCTCTCCTCCCCCCACACCGTCCCCTCCACCAGACTCATCTTTCCAGATGCTGAGGAACATTTCTACCTGGATGTAGGAAAACCACACTAAACTTTAGATACCTAAGACTGAAACAAACTATCAACCCTGCTTCCGGAACACACACACACACACAGAGGAAGGTATTCCTCCTCTTGCATTCTCTCACTGATGGTACCACTATTCTCAGTATGAGTCATCTTTAACTCCTCTGATCTTTCCTCTTCCATCATCAAATCAGCCATCAACTACTGTTTTTTTTTTTTTTTTTTTTTTCCGCATACGTTTCAAGGTATTCCTTAAATCCAACTCTGCCTCTATCTTAGTTACTGTTTCCCTAGTTTAATCCTTCATCATCTCTTACAGAGACTAAAACAGTCTCTGTGCCAAAGGAATCTGTCTGGCTCCCAGCTGACTAGCCTTCAGTGGGCAAATAGATCAATGTATAATACACATCTAGCCATTTCACAACTTCTTTAAAACCCTGCAGTGGTTTCCCATTGTTTGTTCCTAAGCAGGCAGTCTTCAGTTCTGGTTCCTTTCTAGTGATCTAGCTTCTTTTTTTCCTTCTCCCTGTTGCCTCATATGTTGTTCTCTAACTATTCAGAATTATTTGTAGCTGTTCGTATACTCTCTACCCTTCCTCAGATCGATGCTTTTGCTCCTGCTGTTTCTTACCCCTTAGAAATTATTGCCACCCCAATCCTGGTTATCAGGACTCTGAACTCTGAACTTCAGTTTTCTAACTTCTCCGAGGGTGTGACCCCAACCTTCTGAAACTCTGTGTCCCTCCTCCACACTCTCCTAAGTCACTGGTTCGTGTTCCTCATTATATTTATCATATTGTACAATACACATATGTTTATGCATCTGTCTCCTTCATTAAAGTTTGAGCTCATTAAAAATAGGAAAATGTCTAATTCATCTTTTTTCTCCCCCCAGCTCCTAGAATAGTAGGAACACTTAGTAGGCATGTGACGGAGTTTTTTTTTTTTTTTTAATGGATGAATGAAGATCTTTCATTATTCACTCTTTAACTTTCCCCTCAAGTTAAAGCTTACTTTCAAATACATTTATCTTACAAAGGTTATAATAAATACAGATTACAAACTAACCATAGCTTTCAGATTATCATTTGGAAGTAAGAAGTAGACTATTAATTTTACAAAAATGCCACTACTGTATTTTAGGAAAGCATTTTGAAGAAGGTATAACTGGAAACTAGAAAAAAATAAGTCCTTTGGAATAGAAGAAAACCATATAAGACAATTTGCAAACTTTTATACAAATTGTTTTTTATTTTTAGAAATGGTTTTGATTATGAATTTTGGAACCAATTCAATGCTATGTGCTGTATATTTTTATTTAAATTTCTTATTTGCTTTTTTTTAAAAGCCTTTTTCACAGTGTATTTCATGTATTTCTGTACATTAATATTTTTCTAAGCCACTCAAAGCCAATCCTCAAAAGAAAAATAATTTTCCACCTAGTAGGAATATTATAACTGATACTGATGAAGGAGGAAAATAGTGGCTTAATTATTATTATACATAGTTATATTTATTTACGTGTTACAGAGTTTTCTCTGTATATAATGGACAGTCTGGCCTTATACAAGAGCACCTTATTACTTCATTACATAATGATTTAACTTCAACTTCTTTTTCAGTTTTAGAAATTAGAATTTGGAAAAAATATTACCAGAAGAATTAGACAGTTCAATAAATCACAGCTGTACAAGGAATTGATACTGCACTGCAGCTATATGTGTTTAATGAGAGAAAAGGGAAAGAAATACAATTCAAATTTATTGGTAGATGGAAGAAATATTTCTGTAATACTTCAAAATCAGAATTCTGTGTACTTATATAATTTTACTTAAATGTTAACCTCTGTGGATTCTTTACTTACCTGAGTCTCAAGTTATTCATTTCCTTGGGGAGTATTTACTTATTTTTCATTGTTTGAGTTAGATATTATGGCAGTTTAAAAACCTGTTTTCACTTGACTGTTATGGCACTGCTTTTTTAAAAGCAAGTATCAAGATAAACTGCAGTATGGTGAAACCAGTTAATTTGCTTGTTAAATGAATTCATGTTTAAAGATAAGTATGTTTTAAAGACAGTCACAACCAAGGAATGGAACAATGTGATTGTGTAAAGTATCCATGAGAATAACGTTAAAGCACATTAACTCATTTTCTGCTAAAATCAATCTTTAATAATGAGTATTAAGCATCAGTTTATTATATTATATTGAATAGCTCATGTTTTCTTTTTTATTGATTCTGTTTTTCACTTCAGCTTAAAGCCTTTTAGAAGAAACTGTATACATGAAACCAATTATAGCCATTGAAATATCAAGTTATTCATCAAGACATAATATCACCAATGATTCAAATGAATGTAAAGTATTAGAAATGAGCAATATGTGCTTGGAAATTATCCACAGAAACAGAGTACAGTTTCCTTTACTGTGGACTTGTTTCTTTGCATTCCATTTGTATAGTATTTACAATTTATTTCTGGGTATCCATCAAGTACAGTAACCTTCTCACTAGCTTTAAATTCATGATATTCAGAAATTGTCTATTAACAATAATTAAGAGTTTGACACCATCAGTATTTGTCTTATATCTTCTGTTTAAAAATGACTAATTTTTCTTTCCTTGTATTTTTAAAATTTGGATCTTCTGCAGGTGCATAGGCTCAAGTATTGAAGACTGCATCGGCCTGATGGATAGGTACTTGGTGTGCTTGCTTCCCATGTTCTTCCTCCAAGGCTCCATGTGTGAGCACTGGTGCATGTGTGTGCATGCCACTGTGAATGGAGAATGATGTTTTCTGTTCTGTAATTGCCTGCAGGTGTAGCGGTCCTACTAGTCATGACTGCATTTACTACCTTTGGACGGGCCATTCCACTTTACCACAACATGCTAGGTAACATCTACCATGTTTCCATTTTGTCACTCAAATCCTTTCCCAGTTATCATGGATAAAAAAGTACTAACCAGCTTGGTGAAATTTATAATACGTTAAATCAGGGAGTTGTGAAAGAGGCATGTAACCCTTTACTTTTCAAGCCACATTTCTTACCTCTTCTTCCTTTTTCATTATGACTATAGAATCCAAATTAGTAATATCACTGATTTTTAATTTTGTAAAATTTAAACAATATTTTAAATATTAATCTAGAGCTTTAATAGTATTTATGTTCTTAATTATGTAGATGACTGCAAAAAATATTTTTAAGAGTGTAATTTGCAGAATTTGCAGGTGTTTGTTACTTGATTCAATTTCTGATTTTATGTTATTTTGAACTGGTTGGTATATTCCCTAGGCATAAGAATTACTATAGGCTAAAGGCAGTGTAGAAAATATTTTGTGCAGGTGAAATTACAAGTTAGAATTAAAAAACAAAATATTTCACTAATGTTTATACAAAAACCTATACATAAATGTTTGTAGTGGTTTTATTCAAAATCACCAGAACCTGGAAATTACTCAAATGTTTTTTAACTGTGGTATATCTATACATTGTAACATTACTCAGCAACAGAACGGAACAAACTGCTGACTTACACAAAACATGTATGGATCTCAAAAACATTAAGCTAAGTGTAGTGTTAGATTGTTTATTTGAGATTTTTCTTGTTTCTTGATGTAAGATTGTATTGCTATAAACATCCCTCTTAGAAATACTTTTGCTGTGTCCCATAGGTTTTGAGCCATCGTATTTTCATTGTCATTTGTTTCTGTGTATTTTTTTATTTCTTCTTTGATTTCTTCAGTGATCTCTTGGTTATTTAGTAGCACACTATTTAGCTTCCATGTATTTGTGTTTTTTACAGTTTTTTTCCTGTAATTGGTTTCCAATCTCATAGCGTTGTGGGCAGAAAAGATGCTTGATACAGTATCAATTTTCTTAAATTTACTGAGTCTTGATTTGTGACCCAAGATGTGATCTATCCTGGAGAATGTTCCATGTGCACTTGAGAAGAAAGTGTATTCTGCCACTTTTGGGTGGAATGTTCTATAAATATCAAATAGATCTATCTGGTCTATTGTGTCATTTAAAGCTTGTGTTTCCTTATTAATTTTCTGTTTGGATGATCTGTCCATTGGTGTAAGTGGTGTGTTAAAGTCCCCTACTATTATTGTGTTACTGTCGATTTCTCCTTTCATGGTTGTTAGCATTTGCCTTATGTATTGATATGCTCCTATGTTGGGTGCATAAGCATTTATAATTGTTATATCTTCTTCTTGGATTGATCCTTTGATCATTATGCAGTGTCCCTCCTTATCTCTTGTAACAGTCTTTATTTTAAAGTCCATTTTACCTGATACAAGTATTGCTACTCCAGCTTTCTTCTGATTTCCATTTGCATGGAATATCTTTTTTCCATCCCCTCACTTTCAGTCTGTATGTGTCCCTAGGTGTGAAGTGGGTCTCTTGTAGACAGCATATATATGGGTCTTGTTTTTGTATCCATTCAGCCGGTCTGTGTCTTTTGGTTGGGGCATTTAATCCATTTATATTTAAGGTTATTATTGATATGCATGTCCCTCTTACCATTTTCTTAATTGTTCTGGGTTTGTTTTTGTGGGTCTTTTTCTTCTCTTGTGTTTCCTACCTAGAGAAGTTTCTTTAGCATTTGTGGTAAAGCTGGTTTGGTGGTGCTAAATTCTCTTAGCTTTCACTTGTCTGATGACTTCTTCATCGAATCTGAATGAGATCCTTGCTGGTTAGAGTAATCTTGGTTGTAGCTTTTTCCCTTTCATCACTTTAATTATATCCTGCCACTCCCTTCTGGCTTGCAGAGTTTCTGCTGAAAAATCAGCTGATAACCTTATGGGGATTCCTTTGTATGTTATATTTTGTTTTTCCCTCACTGCTTTTAATATTTTTTCTTTGAATTTAATTTTTGTTAGTTTGATTAATATGTGTCTCGGTGTGTTTTTCCTAGAGTTTATCTGTATGGGACTCTCTGTGCTTCCTGGACTTGGGTGGCTATTTCCTTTCCCATGTTAGGGAAATTTTCCACTGTAATCTCTTCAACTATTTTCTCAGACCCTTTCTTTTTCTCTTCTTCTTCTGGGACCCCTATAATTCAAATGTTGGTGCATTTAGTGTTGTCCCAGAGGTCTCTGAGACTGTCCTCAATTCTTTTCATTCCTTTTTCTTTATTCTGCTCCTTGGCAGTTATTTCCACCATTTTGTCTTCCAGTTCACTTATTAGTTCTTCTGCCTCAGTTATTCTATTATTGATTCCTTCTAGTGTATTTTTCATTTCCGTTATTGTGTTGTTCATCTCTGTTTGTTTGTTCTGTAGTTCATCTAGATTTTTGTTAAACATTTCTTGTATTTTCTCAGTGCATGCCTGCATTCCATTTCCAAGATTCTGGGTCTTCTTTACTATCATTACTCTGAATTCTTTTTCAGGTAGACTGCCTATTTCCTCTTCATTTATTTGGTCTTGTAGGTTTTTACCTTGCTCCTTCATCTGTGACATATTTTTTTGCCATCTCATTTTTTTTTTTTGAATGAGTGAGATTGTGTTCCTGTCTTACTGGTTGTTTGGCCTGAGGCTTCCAACACTGGGGTTTGTAGGCTGTTGGGTAGAGCTGGGTCTTGGTGCTGAGATGAGTAAATCCATGAGACCTCACTCCAATGAATATTCCCTGGGGTCTGAGGTTCTCTGTGAGGCCAGTCGTTCAGACTCGGAGCTTCCAGTGCAGGAACTTCAGCCTGACCCCAGGCTCATGAACCAATATCCCACAAGCCGCCTGAGGCAGCAAAAGAAAAAAAAAACAAAAGGCAGTAACAAAGTAAAAAATAAAATTAGACTAGGAAACTAACAGATAGGTTAGGAAGAATATAAAAATAAGTGGGAATGTAAATTGATACAACCACTATGGGAAAAAGTATGGAGGTCCTTAAAAAACTAAAAATAGAACTACCATATGACCCAGCAATCCCACTACTGGACATATATCCTAAGAAAACCATAATTCAAAAAGAGACATGTACCACAATGTTCATTGCAGCACTATTTACAATAGCCAGGACATGGTACCAGCCTAAATGTCCATCAACAGATGAATGGATAAAGAAGATGTGGCACATATATACAATGGAATATTACTCAGCCATAAAAAGAAATGAAATTGAGTTATTTGTAGTGAGGTGGATGGACCTAGAGTCTGTCATACAGAGTGAAGTAAGTCAGAAAGAGAAAAACAAGTATTGTATGCTAACACATATGTATGGAATCTAAAAAAAAAAAAAAATGGTACTGATGAACCTAGTTTCAGGGCAGGAATAAAGAGGTAGACATAGAAAATGGACATGAGGACATGGGGTGGGAGGGCAAAGCTGGGGCGAAGTGAGAGTAGTAGGGACATATATACACTACCATGTAAAATATTTAGCTAGTGGGAAGCAGCAGCATGGCACAGGAGATCAGCTTGGTGCTTTGCCACAACCTAGAGGGGTGGGATAGGGAGGGTGGGAGGGAGGCTCAAGAGGGAAGCAATATGGGGACATGTGTATGCATATGGCTGATTCACTTTGTTATGCAACATTAACTAACACAGTGTTATGAAGCAATTATACTCCAATAAAGATCTATTAAAAATAAAAACATTAAGCTAAATGAAAGACGCTAGGCTTAAAAGGATACATAGTATAGAATTCCATTTATAAGGCATTCTTGGAAAGGAAGAACTATGGAGACAGAAGTTGATCAGTATTGCCAGGAACTGGGAGTTGGGAGATGAGTTGGACAACAAAAGGTCATAAGGAAATTTGAGGAGATGAAGGAACTGTTCTGTATCTTGATAGTGGTGACGGTTGCACAAATGTATGGGCTTGTCAAAAATGGTCATTCAGTTTAAAAAAATGAATTGTACTGTATATAAATTATACCTCAATAAATTTGACTTTTAAAACACCTCATATTTAGGAAAATAGTAACTTTACAATGTTATGTGGAAATATTGTTAGCTTTCTTTATGAAACAAGTTAATTGTATCTTTTGGAAGAGAGAAAGTAGTACTAAATTACAATTAGCAAAGCAACTGTTTTGGATAAAGCACTGCCTTTTCATGTAAAGTTTTGATTGAAATATAACATATATAGTGTAAAAATACATAAAACATAAGTGTAAAGCTCAGTGAATTTCTCCAAATGAAACATTTATGTAATCATCAGCCAGATCAAGAAACAGAATAGTATCAGAATGAGAAACACTTCTTGTGCTCCATTCTGAGGGTAACAACTGCCTTGAATGCTAACAACATAGGTCAGTTTGCCTGTTTTTGTACTTGTATAAATTGAATCATACACTATGTCCTCTTTACATCTGGCTTCTTTTGCTAAATATTATATTTATGAGATTCATCTGTCATGTAATTTAGTTGTAGTTTTTTTTTCAGTTATATGGTATTTTGCCTTTAAATGTTTTTAAAACAGTCAAATGAGTGATATGTCTTATTAACAAATTATTTTAATGAAGTAAATAGAGAATTAAACTCTAAAAAAAAAAGAATGTGATAGAGTTAATTGACTTATACAACAGTGGCACTTTGGCATTTGGGCATAATCAAGACCAGTTAGTACAGTCGTTCAGAGCCAGGTCAAATTATGGGAAAAAAAAATCAATAAGAGAGAGACAGAGAGAGAAAGAGGGAGGGAAAGAGAACCTAAGGCCCAAACTACAGTTTTATAAGCTAGCGTCTATTTTAGATTGTTCCTATGTACATGAAATATTTTTTCCTCCTTGAGCCTTTGGTTGAGTCACTGTACTATCACTTTGAAGCATGTTTTCACATTTGTTTTGATGATTTTTTAATAATTATCACAGCCAATTAACGAGAGGCGATGTAGTATGGTGGTGAAGTGTGCTGTCTTTGGAATTCAATTTTCTGAGTTCAAAGTCAGGTTCTACCATTTTTTAGATGTGTGACCTTAGGGAAGTTCCTTATATTATCTGAGCTTCACTTTCTTCATTATACAATAGGAATATTAATATCATTCATAAATTGGCTATGAAGATTGAATGAGTCTATAAAACAGTGCCTGGTTTAAATTAATCACTCATTAAATGCTATTCCTTATTATTTCTGTAGATATCAAATATTTTAAACGTTGAGGATGGAGGAACATATCCCTCTAGGGGGAGGGAAGTCTCTCAGAGTCACCCAGGGAGCTTTGATGTGTCCCACTACCTCTTTGATAGTCCTTTGAAGGAAGGGAGGACATTTCTTTCTTCATCTTGAGAATCACTGTCATAGCGAGGGCCACTGGTACCAATGGCAGTAGGTCATAGGCAGAGGCATATGCAGAGACAGAGAAAGAGTTAAAACCATAGTGATGGGTGACTTGTGGTTTTCAATGATACTAACTGAGGTTATATAACTCAAAATCATAGTGTATCTTATAGATTTAATATTTGCAACATTTAAAAAATGTGGTTTGGGAATTTTCAGTCCTCTTGCTTGCATAGATTCCCAGGCCATTCCGTATAGTCTCAGACTAATACACCTAATTCAGATGAGTTTTGTCATAAATAGGTGACCATAAAGAGCAGAGGTTCTTGAATGTGAAAGCCTGAGTTCAAGTGTTGACTCTACAATATTTTTTATCTGTAAAATGGGGACAATAATGGTAATATTTAAAATGAGAATCCTTATACCTCATAACATTGGTGTGAAGATTAAATGAGATAATGCAAAGGTGCCATTATCTAGTATATGTTCACTGGTGATATTTATGACTCTAGTTGAAATATTAGCAAAACAGTCTTTTTAAAAATCTCATGATGTTGTGTTCTATTAGTATTTTATATCAGGACATTAATCCAATAGTTCAATGGCTATGGAATTAACATATCAAAATTTCTCAGGTTTTAAGTACTTAAATTTTTTAGCACACTTCTAAGTATAATGATCTCAAAGAATTGGTAGTAGGTAACTAATTGTTCCTTTCAGAAAACTCTAGATATCTTTAATTAATACCTGTTTTGAACTTAAATTTAAAGCAATGTGACTCTGTTCTTCAATTGTATTGACTTGTTAGATTTGATTGACTTGCCAGAGGCTGCTTATAAGACAATTTGGAATTTACATGAAAGATTTAGCTTGGACACTTTGGAAAAGTATTTATGACCATAGAGCATTTTGACATGGATTGGGTGAGAAGTAAAAGTAACAGGTACCTCCTTTTTCAGGTCCTTAGTATTGCAGTAAATGCTTACCTGTCTGAAATGGGGTGGGTATATATTTAATTGAAAGCAGGTGACTAGTCTAGTAATATTCAGATCATTTTCCATTTTTAAATTCCATCACAGTTTTCTTTAAGCTTCTGTCTGAATTGATTAAAATAAATGTTACATAATAGGAGGACAAAACTTTATATAAAATAATGTTTTAAGTTTCATAAACCATGCTTTAACTGGGAGATTATCCAAAGCCTAGTTTTTTTTTTAGTTATAGAAAGTTACATTGAGCGTGTCAGTGTGGCCATTTCAAGATATTTAGAGTTCATACTCCCTACTGCCCCATTATGCTATATTCTATTTCCTAAACCAGCAGGAAAAGAAATTGAAGATTTAAATGAAAACAGGTGAAATGTTTCCAATCTTGATCGACTTTCATTTTCTAAGCAGTGTTATTCTTTCCCGAGCCTGCAATTTGTGAATTGGTTTTCCACACTCGATTTACCTTACAGGCTTCTGCTGGAATTTCTTCTAGGAAGATTGGATAGGACAGTATAGAATTTTGTTTTTACCTGTAGCCTCCTAGAATATGCTACTTATAGTGAAAATAATACTTGATATTTTGAAACATCTCCATTCTTTCCTTATCTGAAATAAATGCCTTAAAAATAGCATTTAGCTTTGATGCTCTTCCTTCCCAATCAAGGATCTTATGAAGAAATATGTTTCAAAAAGTTTATTATTATTATTATTTTTTGTATGCAATTTATTTTAGCTTGCATATATGCTGTTTTCATATAGATTCTGATAAACAATGTATTAGATTCTATTCTATTTTAGTTTCTTTGTCGAACATATATCCAAAGCTTTTTTAAAATCCTTACTCCATTAGAGACTAAACTTGTTCATCTCAGCAAGCAAAGTCTCTATTTGGCAAAGCATTTTTTTGTTAGCTAGCAATTCAGACTGTAAACTAATAATTTTTATTGAATTTGTGACAGAAATTATAACAACTACTAGATATATGTTCAAGCATTTTAATCTGGCTGTTTGTTTCAACTCAATTATCCTGAATGCTTCACAATATGAAATAAGGTAATTGAACTTAGTTTAACTCCCTAAATCTCATATAGCCAGATATTTGAAACGTTTTATATTCCTGTCGCATTTTAATGCCTGTGTCACACTTTTACTTTACGATATAGCAGTTATTACCTAAGAGGTCACATAACGGCTTATTCTTTAGCAGTGTGACCCATGTGTGATATATGAGAGAGATGATGTGATATTGTTGGCACCACTTTCACCAATGGCACAATCCGTTTTCTTTGTTTTGCCCCCAAGGAACTTAATTCTTATGTCCAAATCGAACGGTCAAAGTTGCCTGTAGATAGTTACCTTATTTGAGTGACAGTTGTGTTATGATCCCTAAGTACAATAAATAAAAGTACACAGGCTTTTTATTATAAGTCTATCCTTAGTCCACCGTGTTCTAGATACTAAATTTACTTTTGAATTAAAGAGCATTCGAAGAGGTGAAGGAGAGTGTGTGAATTTCTTCTTTTCCAGCTGATTTGGGTCCCACACTTCCCAGTACGCATAAAATACCAAAATTGTCAAAGAAGCATAAGGCAAGAGTAAAACATCTCAGATCAGTTGTTGTTAATTCCTGTTCATACAGTTCAAGTGGTTCTTTTAAACAAAAGTATTTAGTGGCACAAGGTTGCATGAGTGGCTTTTATAATGATACCAAAATGCCCACACATTGTTACAAAGCTTTTACAGATCCTGGAAACATTAATATTAAACTCAAAACCACTGACTGTAAAAATGTGACCAGAAGTCATAGTTAAGGTTGAAAGTCAAAAGAGATTTTAAGAGCATTGACTTTAGAACTGTAATAGAAAATCTAAAGATAGCATTATTGAACTGGGAAGATGTTTATTATACTAGTTAAGTGTCAGAGCAAAAATTCAGTGGATCGAGGGAACCATTATGAATCCTTTTTCACTCTTTCCCATAAGCATCTTGCTACAGCATAGAAATTATGGTGTTTGTAATTATTAATTTCTCAACTGGAATGATGTCAGGACTGCCTTCAGTCAGTTATCTCAGAATATCTCAAGCTTCACTGAAATTCGTTACTGACAATCCAATGTGTTTTATTAAAAATGGAAGCAATTAAATGAAAGATATTCCTGAAGCCTCGGCTCCTTTCTTTAGACAGATATTTACAGTTTTAAAAGTACTTTGCATGTGTTTTTCCAATATTCAACCCCTGGCATTGTTTTCATATAGAGTACAATTTAGAGGTATAATTATGTCATCGATATCACTCAGGATTTTTATTCGGGATTTTAGTAGACTAGAATATTAAATTTTATTTCATAATATTTTATTTCTAATATCTTTCAGACTAAGAGCTGTCTAAATTGCAACCAACTAAAAATATAAACCCATTACAAACATTTCTGTAGCTGGTATATAGAGAGATACATTGACAAGGTACAAAGGAAGTGAAAAAGTAAGAGATGGCAAAATGAACAAGTAATTCCTAATAAAGAAAAATTACTTCATGTTTTCAAATGACTAAGACGTAAATATGTTAAACAACTAGTTATATATATATATATATATATGTTTGTATATATTGTAAAAAATGGCATTTGACCTGGTCCCTTACTAACATCTGACACAAAAGTTATCAGTAAATTTTTGGAAGTCCTAAGGTAATGCCTTCTCATCTAGTCAGCACCCAAATACTATTGTTTGAATATCTTGGAATTTAATATGCTATAGAATGATGAGGGTTACCACATATAGCATATATCTTTGATCATTTACCTACTCCAGGTATTTAATCCTTAAAATCATGCTTAGTATGCGTGTGAAATGATTTTAGTGTTTTATAGAAAAAAAAATCAGAATAATTATATAACCGTGAATGTATTAAACTTCTCCAGTGTGAAGGTATTAGTGAATTTAGCATCTAAAACTATCAGAGTTTGCCCTCAAAACCTATTTTGAAATTCAAAATATTGTAAATCTAGATTATATATTTGATAACTAAAATGGTAAGGATTAAAAAAAAAACTTTGTGGTTAGGTAAAGTGAATGAATTGTTCAACTGCTATATAAGTTTTTTTATTATCATATAAAAAATTACCATAAACTTAGCAGCTTAAAAACAGAAATACAAACAAAAACACAGTTCTATAGGTAAAAGTACAGGCATGTCTATTTAGGTCTTCTGTCCGTTTTTGGATTGGGTTGTTTGTTTTTTTGATATTGAGCTGCATGAGCTGCTTGTATATTTTGGAGATTAATCCTTTGTCAGTTGCTTCATTTGCAAATATTTTCTCCCATTCTGAGGGTAGTGAGGTGGATGGACCTAGAGACTGTTATACAGAGTGAAGTAAGTCAGAAAGAGAAAAACAAATACTGTATGCTAACACATATATATGGAATCCAAATAAAAAAAAGGTTCTGAAGAACCTAGGAGTAAGACAGAAATAAAGACCCAGATGTAGAGAATGGATTTGAGGACAGGGAGAGGGGGAAGGGTAAGCTGGGATGAAGTGAGAGAGTGGTATGGACATATATACACTACCAAATGTAATATAGATAGCTAGTGGGAAGCAGCTGCATAGCACAGGGAGATCAGCTCAGTGCTCTGTGACCACTTAGAGGGATGGGATAGGGAGGGTGGGAGGGAGACACAAGAGGGAGGAGATATGGGGATATATGTATATGTATAGCTGGTTCACTGTTATAAAGCAGAAACTAACACACCACTGTAAAGCAATTATACTCCAATAAAGATGTTAAAAAAAAAAGTATAGACATGGCTGGGTTCTCTCCTTAGGATGTCACCAGGCTGAAATAAAGGTGCTGTCTAGGCTATGTTCTCACCCAGAGGTTGGAGTCCTTTTCCAAGTTTACTCAGGTGGTTGGCAGAATCTGGGTCCTTGCAGTTATAGGACTGTGACTCTTGTTTCATTGCTTATTCTTTGCCTTGGGCATTCCTTGTCATGCAGCCTGTTGCATCTTCAAAGATAGCAACAGTGTGCCAGTTTTCTCATTATTGAATCTTTTAATTTTTACCTCTCTGACCTCTAGACCCAAATTCAAAGGCAGCTTGATTAGATCAGGCTCACCTGATTGTCTCCCAGCCTTAAGGTCAAGTAATTTGGGACCTTAATTACATCTGCAAAATCCTTTTATAGCACACCCAGAATAGTATTTGATTGAATAACTGAGTGAATGTATGTTTATACACTACAGGCTGGAATCCTGTGGGCCATCTTTGAATTCTGCCTACTTTACTACCATAGCACTTTCAGTGCTCCCTTTCTTATTTCGTCTTGTCCTGCAAGAAAAGAATTTTATTTTCTGTGTCCTATGCAACTTTGCCATATAAGAACACCTTTAAGTCTGGGAGAAATTTGTCTTGCTACCTTCAAATAATTTATTGCTTGCTTGTCTGAAAAAGAGCCAAAAGCAAGCAATTAAAGTATTGTCTTAGAACTAAAACCAGGGTTCTTTTGTACATTTAAAACCAGGGTTCTTTTGTATAATTATTTTCTATAAGATAAGGTCTCAATGTACACATTGGCTCCAGGTGTTCAATACTCCATTTGTGAGCAGTAACTCATAGTATAATTAGGATCAAACTGCCCTGATGTTAACTCCAGGTTTATTGCCTTTCCATTTATTTGTCAGACGGGTGAGTCTTCCCCAAGAGTGCTCTAGACCTGCCCCATTCAATATGGTAACCATAAGCCACATGTGCTCATTGAGCACTTTAAATATGGTTAAAACAAATTGAGATGTGCTGTAATTGTAAAATGTACACCAGATTTTAAAGACATTGTATGAAGAAAGGAATGTAAAATATCTCATTAAAATTTTGCATTGATTACATGTTGAAATGCTAATAATTTTGGACATATGGGTTAAATAAAATTTTATCATAATTAATTTCATCTCTTAAGAATACGTCTACTAGAATATTTTAAATAACCATTTGCTTGCATTAGATATCTGTTGCACAACGCTACTCTAGAGCTGTTATCATAAAACTTGGGATACTCTTACCAATGAGAACCTTTCATCACACACTCATCTATGCAGTTATATAAATAGAATTTATGATAGATATTTAAAGGGATAGAATAAAAATTTAATATAAACAGAAACTAATTTTTTTCTTACCTCCTCACCTTGGAGGTCACAGATTTTGATTCTAGAATGTGATATCTAGATGGAGAGATAGTAGGCCCTTTTCCTATGAATATTTTGGTAACAGTTTTGAGCACAATAAGAATGATGGAGGGAACGGTTTTTCATGTTCACGAAAGGGTATTTATTTTACCATCTTTGATAGGTTGCAGATGGGATGAGTCAGACAGAGCCAAGGAGAAACATCTGTTTGCCTGTGCCCATTGCATATGTCTGTAGATTTATATTTGCCCACAGATCTTATAAACTTCTACAAGAGAAGACTAAAATATGATCATCTGGGTCTGCATTCAGAATTCTGAGCATTGTCTACTTTTTAAATTGAAAATCACTCCGAGACATGGAATTATATTGCAAAGACTCTCTTAAAATTGCATTTTGTAGCCAATATTTCTATTAAAATATTGTTTCAGATTTTATATGTCATAAATGAACAATACTTAAGCAGAAACATTTCTTAGGTATAGGTCAAAGTTTCTATTTTTATGCCTGACATATATATATATATGTCTATTCAGAAAAGAGTCAAAATTATTTTCCCATATAACTCAGGCATACATTGGATTTAAACCCTAAGTATCTTTTCTTTTTTTACATTTCCTATTTAACTAAAGGAATCTAATTAACTGGGACCCCCTCCTGTGATGTGGTTACATAAAATGATATGTAGATATTAACTTAAATTGCTCTCTTCATGATTTTTTCTTATTAACCTCAGCACATTCCCTAATTATTCCTTCATAAACATACAATTATTTTTTATACTATGTATGTAGGTGGGAGCTAATTAACAGAGAGCAGTTTGATTTACCAACGAAATTCCTCACAGTGATTTATTTCATTCTTTGCTACCATCAGCCCTCAAACCAAAAATGATATAATTTCATTTTAGTAATTTCACAGTAACTCATAACCAACGAAAGAATGATCAGGAAAGGGAAACCCACCTCTAATAAACACTGAATGCCTGTAGCCATTGCAGTTTTCATAGCATTCTGTTCCTCTGCCCCGAGTGAAGCATTCCATATGCTTGAGTCATTTATGGAATAACTATAGTTACTTTTAGGAGAATTAAAAATAAAACAGCAATAACAAAACCCCTTACCATAAAAAGTTTACTTGTTGAAGGGAAAAAAAACAACAATGATTTTTTTTAACGAAAAAAGCAAAATCTATTTCCAAAGTTGTTTGTTTCTTGAACCTCTGGATCCCAAATCCTAGTGTTCAAATCCCAAGTTCAAATCCCAGAGTAAATGCCACCATTGTTCTATGCAATAAGAAAGAAAGGAACAACGGAAAAATCAAAACAACAGTTCTTATTTCTTTCTTAGAATAGCGTTGCTTTTTCCAAAATCTCAGACTTAGAGCTTGTTTTTTGCCATCCTTAAAAAAAACAAAATTCTAATATATGTCTATCAGGTGCACTACACTATCACATTTAACTTTCATGATATAAAATAGTTATCACCATTATCATTTAACAAATGAAACAGGTTCAGAGTAATTAAGCAATTTACAAAAAATCACTTGGCTTGTAAGTGGAAGTGCAAAGATTTGAGCTCAACTGTGTGTGATTGATTCTAAAAACCACATTTCCTTCTTTCTACTAGATTGGTTCCCAAGTGGTCTTTCCCTTAGTCCTGACTTTTACCTATTTAGCCTTCCTCCGATGTATAGCATTTTATAATGCTTGTCCTCACACAGCATATTTTAGTCTAACAATATACCTGGCACTGCTTGGTGAGAGTATATCAATATTTCCCATGTTCTAAGCATATACTCATGTAGGATGGTAACATAATATAAATATATTTTTACTTTTTTATATATTAATACATTAGTGACAAATCTAAGACATTTATGAATAAACATAGGTGAAGGTTTTTTTTTTAATCTTTTCTATAGTGGCAGTTATTTATAAATTCTGTATGGATTTGGTAAAAGTACTGTGGTTCCATATGAGAACTACTTCCATCAGACCTGACACTAATTCCATTAATGCTGCCACCCCCAGACTCACTTATCAAAGGTGGAAATAAGAATCCAAGCTTTAGGGACACTCAGCAATAAAATAACAGACAATATAGTGCTGGGCTTTGGCAGGCTTTTTCTTTAGATTTTCCTCTCTAGTTTATACTGTAAGATTTGTGGGATGGGGCAAAGTTGATTGAAAGTCGTAATGAGTACAAAATCCCCAGACTGTGTATCATTTGATTCTGTTTGATAAGGTAAAACGTGATTTCTGCTAAGAAAAAGTCTTCCCACTATTGATACAATCAAGCATACCATATTTTATTTGTTTTTTTGAAATGATAAAACGAAAAAAACCCACTCTTCTATATATGCTACTTAACAATAACCAGCCCGTAAATATTCATTATAATTACTACACATCAGGCACTGAGGAGAGAACGAAAAAAAAAATTAACACAATCCATAATATAAAATTTACGGTGCAGTAAAAGATATAAAATATTTAATATCATTTTATAATTATTTGCATTTTTATTTACTATGAGGAAAATTGTAAATGGATTGGATGATGTTGGGATGGTAAAATAGAAAAATATTACAGATTACACCTGGGTTTTTTATCTGAGTTAACTGGGTGAGGGGTGATGTCATAAACTGAGACAAAGACTCAAGAAGAAGTGGAACAAATTTTATGGGGAAAATAAAAAATTCTGTTTGGAGTGTGATAAGCTTGAGATGCTTACTTGAAATCTGAGTGAAGATTTTGAATGGGCAGATAGTTGTAACACTCTGGAGCTCAAGAGAGGGGTCTGAATCATCAGTAATATTTAAATCCATAAAATTGGATGAGATTGCACAGGCAGACTATGCAGATGGAAATGAAAACTTAGCAATGAGCCTTAGGATATTCCATCATTTAAGGGACAAAAGAGTGGAGAAGGATATAATATAACAAAGGAGATTAAGAGAGAGAAATTGAGGGTAGGAGGAAAACCAAGAAAAAAATGAATTCTGGAAGCCAAGTGAAGAAAGTTACTAGGTGAAGGGCAGTGAGACTAAGACTAATGCTGATAGAGAAGAAGTATTGGCCATCTTATCTGACAAGATGGAGGTTATGGGTGAAACTTGAAAAGATTAGAGCAGTTTCCATTGGAGTGGTGGCGACAAAATGGATTGACTTGAAATGGCTCAAGAAGAGGCTGGGAGACAGAAATAGAGACAACTTGTACAGAGAAAGCTTTCAAAAGGTGTTTGCTGCAAATAGAGAATATGAAATCAAGATAAAGTGTTTTTTTGTTTATTTTTCTTAAGTTGGGAAACATTATAACATTTGTAAGATGATGGGAATGATTCAAAAAAATATTTCAGGAGATAATGAACAACTGCAGGCAAAATTTTCTTTAGTTATCAGAAGGGATGGAATTCAGTATGCAAGTGAAGAAGTTGGCCATAGAAAGGAGCAGGAACTGTGCATCCATTGTAACTGGAAGGAATTTAGAGATTATAGGCAAATAGGCAAGTAGACAGTGGATTTGCTGGTAAGAAGATGGGGCAATTCACAACCTATCATCTTTTTAAATGAAATGTAAGATGAGGTCATCATTTTAGATTAGCGTAGGGGAGGCAATATTGGAATTTTTAAGAAAGAGAAGATTTGATAGTCCACCAAAGATAGAAGGAGCTCATACTAGATGTATAGTGTAAATTAGAATGATCCCTTTGCCGTGTTTTATTCAGCCATGTTATGACTGTTTAGATCATGTAGGCATGGGTACTTGGAAATTTGTGTTTATCCAGGATTGGAGTTTTGCCAGGTATCTACTAGAGCCAGGAAGTAGAGACCAATGAATTAAGGCTATATGAAAAAGAAATGATAATAACAAAGGTCATAAAAATTAAGCTGAGTAATGAGGGAAGTCGGCACATAAGGGACGCTGAATGTACAATGAAAACACATTAGGGTCAATGGCCTGAAGTTCCCAATATTATCAAATATTGTTGAAGTAGAGATAACAGCCTAGGTGAACTAAAAAAAAGGGAAGCTGCTAGCCTGAAAGTAGTGTACTTGAAATAAAAGTTCTGGAGGTAGTGCCATAAATATTACAAAGAATGGGAGTGGGAGGTTGAAACTATGGGACGTGAATAAGCAGGGAATTGGAAGTCAGGAAGCTGGATGAAGATGGAAAGAAGTGAGAAGACTCAACAAATATTTAGAATTTAAAATTTTTTACAGGGCTTGATAACTAGATATGAAGTAAAGAGAAGAAACTTCATAATTATTACTAGGTTTCTGACTTGGAAAGTTGGATGGATGTTGGTAACATTAACTTATATGTGGCACAGTGTGGCGGCAATAAACTCATGAATGTATTTTTGGATGGGTTGAATTTGGGGTGATTTTGGTAGATCCAAGTGATGTTAAGTAGGAAATTTAATGTGCAGCTATGGAATATACAGGTGGAATAAAAATGAATAGGAAGTGTGAAATACAGAGAACTAGTGTTGATGTATTTTGAGAAATTTACACTTGAAGAAAAGGAGAGAGTTAGGGAAATAGTTGGAGAGGGAATAATATCAAGAGAAGGATATATTGAAGATAGATGAAATTTGAGTCTGTTTTGGAAGGCCTTATAGAGAATGAAAGGGTAGAGACACAGGAGAGAGAGATCATCAATTATAGGAATTTCCTGAAAAATCTAGAAGAATTAGGGAGCAAAGGAAATGTGAAAGGATTAGACTTGCAGACAAAAAGACACCTGTCATCATTTTATCAGGAGAGAGAAATAGAGGGTAGAGAAGATTCAGATAGATGAATAGATAAAGGCTGAGGGAGTTTCTGTTTAATGTTCTGTATTTTCTCTGAAGTTTTAGATGAAGCCATCTTACCAAGAAGGAGGAAGGGTATGTTTTAGTACGTGTGAATGTGTGAAGGGAGTAATGGTCTGAGATTTTAAAATCCAATATAAACTGCATTTAAAATATTCTGATGCTAAGTCACAGATCATCAATGATTTGCAATGTGTTACTCTATGTGTATCCAACTGAAGGTCACCCTTTTTTATTTTTGTATGGAAAATAACAGGTTGTGGTTTGCTATCGATGCCTCCGGACTCGTTAAATTAGAAGACTGTTAAATATTTAATCAGAATCTAACAGCACCCTGTGTATGTTCTGAGAAATTAACAGATTTCAGTACCTGTAGTGATAATTGCAAAATGCTATATATAACAATTACTCCAAATTACACCATTATCACAAACATCAGCAATTTTTTGTGTGCAATGGTGCAGGTAGAGAACATTTGTATATCAGGAAATTAGGAATATTTTTTCCTATTTCAGTGTCCTTGAAATGCTCTTAAGTAAGGAATTATGTTGTAAGGAACAATCCCTTACAAATAAAATATATTGCGTCTGATTGTATTGATGTAACTAAATTTATCCTCAAACCATGGTTCTTGTCTTGGCAATTTGTGCCATGAGCCTCTCTTAAATCTAAAGCCAGTAAAGGTAGAATTCACCATCCTGATGGTTAGAGCAAACTAGCTGGGATTTAGGTATTTCTTTTTCTTTTCTTATTCCTGTTTTTTAAAGATTAATTATTATCTTCAATATATTTAAAAATGATATTTAAAATTACAAAAATAAAACATGCTCAGTGTATTAAATATAGAGATATGTGTGTATATATGTATGTTTATCCTTCTACACATTTACTCATATACTAATACATAAATATAATAACAAAGGGTTTCATTTATTTACAGATATGGGAACACCACACATTATTCAGCAACTTACCTTACTAACTTAATAGTACATTATGAACAGCCTTCCAGATCAATAGCTTCTTTTTATGGTTGCATTGTTTTCCCTACCATTAATGTACCACCAATCCTATATTGAAAGATAGATTGTTCCAAATTTGTGTCTTTCACAAATTATAAAATAACATATATGTGTATATCTGGCATTATAAAAAATATGTTTAGCTAGGCATAAATTAAAATACATGGAAAATACTCAATTTATCATTCATTTTGCTAATCATTATTCAAAAAATCAAATAGACAATATATTAAAAATTACAAAACTACAAATATTTGAGTTAGAAAACATTTGAGTTACAGTCTCATTTATATTTATATATAATTTGATATCATAATTTTTTATACCTATCTAAAATTAGATGAGTCCCATCAAAGTATGGCTGAAAGATTTTACCAAAAGTTGCCAAGGACTGCCTGATTTAAAAATTTCTTCTAATGAATGTATTGCTTTCTTTATGGTGTCATCAATCATGTTATAGAGAGGACTTGATGGATAAATAAGCTTAATTAACCTTCTTTCAAAGTTTGTTGATTTTTTAAAAATTGGTTTTAAGTAATCCTAGATGGACAGATATACATAAATGGATCTTTAATGGTTTAAAAATTCATAAGATGACTCTGATCCTATATAGTTTTGAAATAATTTAGTAAAACTTAAAAATTAACTTAGTTCTAGCAATGCCTAAACCTTTCTAAAAAAATACTAACTCTAGATTTCTTCAAAGGGCCTCTCCCTTTATTTTCCCTCCCTCTCTCTCTCTACCTCTTGCTCTCTTTTAATTACTAAGACATCATTACCTGATAATAAAGAATAACTAGAATGGATGTTACAGGTTGGTGACTGTTGCATATCATCCTAAATTTACTGTTGTAAATTGTTTAAAATAGATTGTAAATTAGATTGTTTTGTTTTTGACTATTTTGCCAAAAAACTGAAATACTAATATATCAGTGGTCCCAAAGAGATAATGTTTTCCAGTCACCAACTCACTGCTGGGTAGTGAAGTTAAGTCCTATTAACTGCTATCCCTTGTTCTTCTATTTGCCCTAAGAAAAACTGAAATTTTGCATTAACTCAGGTGGCATGATTATACGTAAAGGTGATCCATTTGCTTAGATAATTTCCCACATGGAAAAATAAAGATATGTAATCTGAAAAATTAAAAGACTGAGAAGAAGAAATTTTGTAGATATGCGTCAGTCAAGACATTTAAAAGGAATTAATAGTCAACTTCGTACGCTTTTAGATTTCCTTCATGATCATTTATAAGAGAAAGAGATTTTAAAATATTCATCCCTGGATGCCTAAAACAGTATATACTATCAAATATAGCCTAATGTTAATAATGTACATAATTTCAATAATAAAAAAATAATAGACAACAGATTGAAAAATTAATATTCTAGCTGGGAAGGAAGAGAATCTGGTTCATGTAGATGTGGATTTTTTTTTCCTTAGTAGGAATGATTTCTTTTGCATGTAAATGAAATGGTTTCAGGCAAAGTGTAAAGTTGTCTTGCTATTATATTATTTCAATGTTATTTGAATTGACTTAGGTTTGATTTTTTTTTCTTTGTTTATGTTATCTGGTGGCTCTAAATCTGTATTCAGAACATCTGCAGAATCATAACATCTTCTAAGCAATTGCTTGAGAAAAAAATGGGTTTCCCCATAATTAGAAATGTGTTCTAATTAGGGATTGGGCATTTATATAAGTTCAAAAAGGAGTTATATTGTTAAACATTGTTAGATGCTCTAAAATGTGTTCTTGTGAGTTTGGTCACAATGGACCTCCCCTTAGGATATAAAAGCTATCCGTTCTATGCTAAAAACATTATTTAAAGTGGAGCGCAGTCACCAAAAGTCTCTGCAAGGAGGGTTTGTTTGTCTTTTCTCTGAGTCCTCTGCAGAGTATTTTAAAAGAGATAGACAGAAACAGCTTTACCCTATCATTTTTTTTTTTCCTTTGGGTTACTTCCAATCTGCTATGGGCCCAGGAATTAGAAAAATTGGATATTCATGTTTTGCCAAGTTAAATGCTAATGAAGAGCTCTATTTTCTTCATGTTCTCTTTATTGATTTTCCAGTACAATATTTGCTTGAGGTTCGTAAATTATGAAAACATTTTAGTACTTTTGAATTTTATCACTATTTGAAAATGGATGGCAATGAATAGGCTGTCCATTACAACATATTTAAATTCCACGACTCAGAAACTACGTTCTTGAAGAAGCTTTACAAACTTCTACTTAGTGTTACTTGTATATGTGTAGGGCACCTCCCCACCCCACCCCCAATAAGAGTGTTCAGTCAAGGCTGATGTAGGTAAAGCCTGCTAAATAACCAAGAGACTGTGATAATTAAGCAAACATAATAGAAGCACCAGGGTTATTAACTGTTACCTGAAAAAGGGAAGAGCCATCTGTTTCATCTTTTGTTTTTAAAAATCTGATTGTCTAGAGATAATTCATATGATAGTTCAATGCAAGAAAAGAAGTTAAACTTGGAAAATCTGGACATAGTTCCTTTTTCGGTTAGGACTTTACTTGGGCTACAAGTGAAATTAAGCCTGATGTTAGTGGCTTCGACAAATAGTTTTATGTGTTATTCTTTAAAATACAGAAGTCTAGAAGTGAGGGAGCTGTTATTGCCTTTGATTCTATGGATCAGTAACATCGGGGTCAGAATCCATGTCATTTTCTTATCTTTCTGTTTTGGTAGTAAGATGGCTGCTGCAGCTCTAAGCATTACATCTGAGGACACAAGAGGAGGGACAGATTTCATCAGCTGTACCTTTCCTTTCCCAGAATTCCTCTAGCTGAAATTTGCTTTTCTCTCATTGGCTAGAAATTTGTTGTATATTCACATCAAGATGTAGAGAGACTGGGAAAGTTGTTGAGCTTTTTAAAAATCCCTAGATTAGGAGTTTTTAGGGAGCAGGGGATTAAGAATGACAGTTGGGTTAGTCAACCGGAAACTTTGACACAGTATATGGTGAGGGTGAGAGATAGACTAAACTAATACAAGCAAACAAAAATAACAACTGGTCCAAGGATTATTTTCATTGCTTTTATGAGAAAATATTATTTTACTTATTACTTAAAAATCAGAAATAAGCAAATATTAAACACATATTAGCTTCAGTTCAAGAAACATGAAATAACTTTTCCCATTTTCTTTTCACTAGAAATTCTTTACAATTACACTTTTGTTAAGTTTAAAAATATATAGGAAACTCTGAAATTGTTGAAATATTCATGTGCTTTTAAGGGTTGATTTAAGATGAAAAGTATCTAAATACAGAAGTAAAGTATGCATTCAGTTATTTATTTGTGTAATAATTATTTAATGATTCTTTTCATGAGACAAACTAGCCTCCAAAAAACATGAAGACATCTGTGACACAATTCCAGCACTTAAAGGGCTTATATTGGTACTTTTAAAAATAGAAATTCCATTATTTTACCTTTAAGCTCTGAATATGTACATGTCCCTAATTTTATTTTGAAATTTACATATTGGTCATGAAAATAAGACCCTTAAAATTGCAATGCTATTGTAGAACTCCTAGATGAGCTAAATTAAACCATAAGTCAGTAGATAGCATGGGATATATTAGAACTAAATGTTATAGATTAGAAATAAAAGAATATTTGCCCCCAAAGGGATAGACTATACTTAAGTAGAGAAGAAAGGAACAGTAATGAGCAAGGATCTAATTATGTGTTTGTAAGCTTTTTCTTAGCTTAAATAGGTGTGGAATGTGAAAGAACACAGAAAGATAAAATTGCCATTTGCCAAAATAAGAGACTTAGGGAGGAGGAGGAAATACCGTTTGGGAGGAGAAGGTTGTTGGAATCAAAGTTTATTTTGGAATTTCTAAGACTGAGATATTAGCTATCTAAGTGGAGACATCAATTGAAATTGAAATTAAAATATAAATTTAGAGGAGAGGAGGTCTGGACTAAAGATATAGATTTGCTTATCACTACATAGATAAAGAGATGGAGGATATCATCTCTAGGGAGTAAATGTAAGTAGAGAAGAGAAGAAATCCAATGGTTAAGTCCTGGGACCCTTCTACCTCTAGAGGTCAGGGAGATAAGGAGGAAGCAAATAACAGGACTGAAAAGGACTGACCAGATAGAGGAGAAACTCAAGGAAAGACAGTGTTTTAAGAAAGGGAAAGTGATCACTCACATGATGTGTTACTAAGTGATTGGTTAAGATTAGATCTAAGAAATGACTAATTTGACAATAAAGAAACCATTAGTGACCTTGACAAGTACTGATTTCGTGGAGAAACTAAATTGTAATGGGAATTAGTTCAGTATTTAATAGAGCACAAGTGAATTGAGCAATTCACAATTGTTCCAAATACTATAAAAGTCTTAAGTGAAATAATTGCATTCTTTCTTAAATATATTATCACCTAAAGTATCCTATTTGCTGTTTGATTTATTTAATGATAATTATTGAGAATCTTCTTAGAGAATATTACTGGAGGTATAGGGCAATATAAAAGTAGAAATAATAATCCCTAACCTTACAGGGCTTATAATTTACCTAGAAATAGAAAATAATCTGAGAGAGAATAATTATAAACAACTAAATTAAGTTTAGTTTGGGAGTGTATAAAAGAGACACATAGTGCTAAGGGGAGATACTCTTGTAAATATGATAGCAAAATGGAATGAATTGGATCACAGAGATGGCAGTAAAATTGAGGCCGTTTATTAGCACTTAGCCCTTTATATATGAACATAAGGTTGTTGCTATGAAAATTACCAAATCGTAAAATAAAAAGTATGAAATGGCCTCTTTCAGAATCATTATGTTTAGCTATCTTTTTCAATTACAGAACTTTGTTTAAGTTTAATGCCAAACTTTAAATTCTCCATAAAGGGGATGTCATTAGGACTCAAAATTAACAAAGATCCATATAGACTTAAAAAGGCACAGGGTTTCAGCATGTGTTACCCAATGTGAAGAGCAGCTCCATGTACAATAGTACAAATAAGATTTCTAAATATATTAGCTATTTTAGAGTTGTGTTACACTTAAAAATGAATGGTCTCAAAAGGTCAGAACAAAAATAGATTGATTCAGCAGACTTCAACTTAATGAAAGAAATCAAACTGAAAAATAACAGTTGCTTAGGAAAACAAAGGGAAAGGGGGAGGAAAGAAAACAGAAATGAAAAAAAGCCCTTGAACCAAGCTTTTTCTTCTTTTGCATTTCTAGCATTCCCAGAGAAAAAAGAAAGTATTGGAAAAATTTAAAGGAAATGACATTATGTTATCCATGGCTCTCTTCAATTAAAAATGAGAAGCTATTAAAATCAACACAGGTATAAGTCTTGATATTAGAGGAGGAACAAGGGGACACAGAAATTTGAAGGCATAGTGAAAAGATAACAATATACCTGTATATTGTTCTGCACCTCAAATCCATAGACCCCAAAGAATCAACGCTTCTCCTTCCAAATGTCTTTCTCCTGATTTCTCAAGTCCATGAATGGAGTCATCAGCCTTCCACTCATGCAGGCACGGGAGCCTAGCCATCTTTGACTCCTCTTTTGTCTGTCTTCACCATCAGATTTATACACTGAATCATTTCTGCTGCTGGAAATACTTTTCTGCCTCAGCCTCTATGCTTCCCTACTATGTCCCTCACTGCCACCAATAAGCACTATTAAAATAGCTAACCAGTCTTGAAAATATCTTCTCTTCATGGCCTATTTATCTAGTATATTAGGAGAGTAATCACTCTTTTTTTTTTTTTTGCCGTACGCGGGCCTCTCACTGTTGTGGCCTCTCCCCCGTTGCGGAGCACAGGCTCCGGACGCGCAGGCTCAGCGGCCATGGCTCACGGGCCCAGCCACTCCGCAGCACTTGGGATCTTCCCGGACCAGGGCACGAACCCGTGTCCCCTGCATCAGCAGGTGGACTCTCAACCACTGCACCACCAGGGAAGCCCCCCTAATATACTCTTATATTCATATGTTAATGGAAGCAAAAAAGATTTTAGAGGAAACCATGCCAAGATTCAAATCTTGACTCTCCACTTAGAATGCTCATGACCTGGGGCAAGTTATATAACCTACCTCAGATTCATCATACATAAATAATCATGTCAGAAGAATTATTTGACATAAGACATATAAAACACCTGGTAAAAGTCACTTTTGTTTTTTAATCCTGGAAGAAATGTTCAGTGACCCCACATGGATGTCCAAAATCCTGGCATTTTCCCTGCAGCTGTACCTCTTCTCAAAGTCTCCTCCCTTCTCATTTCATCCAACTCCCCATTAACACTTGGAAGTGCCCTCAGAGGGAAATAAGGGTACCAGCAGGGCAAAATAAGTAGAAAACATATCATCTGAATGAAAAGGAGTTGTTGTTTTTTTTCTTTCAAGAAGGACACTTTCTTACTGCCTGTGTGTAAACATTTCATCAAAAAAAAAAAAGTTTTTAGTCTAAGGCAAGGATTGGGGTGCCTTAAAAGCATACTAAAAGAAATCAAAGATGCTTTATATACGTATTTGTATGTAAAATAAAAAAAACTATTACTTAAAAAATTAGTTTGTGAATCCTCTCAAAATGGGACTGCTTAAATCTGTATTATGTAATTGTACCCAGTAAACATGACACAAATGTGTGGTGTAATGACTTGATAGATAAAGGTAAATGCAACTTGCCATAGTCTATAATACCTGTTAGTAACATAGATATGTGAGATTACAGTGATTAGAATGAATGGAGATTTTGAGGTGAAGAAAATTTTTAACATAGGAGAGCAAAGAATAGTGCCTGGATGGTGCCCCACTTTACTTCATAGAGAAGTATTTATGTAATATTTTCTGCTCTATTGTGAAACTGATTAATTCCTAGCATGCTGAACAATTTTGGTAGGTCACAACTGAAATTTTCAGATTTTTATCTTCAATTTTTTAATCCTTTGGCATATTGCTTCAGATTACCGTCTATGTAATGAATGGGTAATAAATGGAGTAGTACTTAGTGGATTATATATTTTGTAATTAAATATTTACAATTTTCTGTTTCATTAAACATACTTATATATTCAATCTATAAAGATGATGTTAAAAGTGCTCTACTAATATAAACATTAATGATATTGTGTAATAGGTATAAACCACACAAGTCTGAGGACTAAAAATTCATCTGAGCTCTTACAAAGAGCTGTTAACAGAGAATTTCTTCCTTATCTAATTCCCTTTCAATATTTCATTTGTAGAAATTCATAGGTCAATTATACCTCAGTAAAGCAGAAAAAAATTCATAAGTGTAAAATTCATAGGTGGATTATTTGTATCTTCAGGATGGTGTATTTAATCATGAGAATAGTTGCCTCAAAAATCAAATGTACAGGTTTGTATGCTTTCCCTAAAATTGTGACAAACAAACAAAAACCCATAGATAGGTGTAAATATTACTTACAAATAGAAGGAAGGAATTACCATGAAACTATTAGAAATTTTTCTCAGAGCTAATTCTAGACATAAAATAATCCAAATGATATTTACATATTCATTTAATGGTAATATCTCTTCTGAAATACTTCGTAACACTGTGTTATTGAATAATATGTAACATTTTCATATTGAAAAAATATTGGGGAAAAAGATTTATTTAAACACATGAAGACAAGTCAAGAAATGTTTAAATTTAGTTAGGAAGAGGGGCAGTATGTTTTGATTCATTTGTTTCAGCACTCAACACTCCTGGTCATAGTTAAGGTATAATAGAGGAATTGTGAATCCTAATCGAAGGAGAGAGACACACTGTAATACTCTAGGTCTCATCAGATAAAACCTGTAACTGTCAACTGATGTCTACCTCAGAGTCTGACCCACATCACTTTCATTTGCTCAAGAAGAAAAGATGTGTCATATTTATAGAGCAGGTGGAATTCTGGGTCAGAATAAGCACAGTTTTCACAAGGGAAAAAAAAACAACATGAATGTGGCTCTCCTTGCCCTAGTCAGTAACCCTTAAAATGTCTTCTGGGGAATTTCAATATTTCCTAGTGTTTCAGGGTCTCTTGTTTCAAATCTGAGCCGCTTTGGGGAAGACTGAACAGAGTAACAACGCAGTAGGGACTATCACTAGAATGACAGATACTGCTTAATTTTGCTTTTCTTAAAGGAAATCCAGTGTTTTTTTAAGCCCCCCAAATCCTCTTAACTGTTTTCTCACTGAAAAAATAAAATGAAACTCAGTGAAGTATAAGATCACTTATAAACTTCAATAAGAGCATAAAAGATTTAATAGACTTAAATCACAGTGAACATAACAATTCCGCTAAAATGATAGTCTGATGAGAATTACAATATTAAGATATAACTAAATACAAAATCAAAGAGTTTATGAGAACCCCTGAATAAATTATTTTGTATTATCTACTATAGGTTTTAGGTATTAAAGAAAAATCTAATGAATTGTATTTATCTACCCTAAAAAAATACTAATGAATCATCTTTAGAAAGACAACATATATAGCTGAAAAACTGATGGACTTGAGATTACAAGATGTAAAATGTTAGCATTACTATTTATGTTTGACCTTGTCTAAGTATCTTAACTTTTCTGAGTCTATTTCTTTATTTTTAAAATGGAGGTTATAAGCTCAACATTGCATAGTTATTGTGAAAATATGCAGTATATGTAAAAAGAAAATTTTAATTAAAAATATACAAGTATTATTAGAATCAAAAGTCCATAGTCAATCTATTTAAATTATTTGAACTTAAGTGTAGTATATAAGACCAAATAAATCTCTGGTTTACCTCTATGAAAGGGGATATTTCTATATCAGGATAGAAAGTCTTTGACATTTTCATTTCAATTAGATTATTTCCCATTGAAAATGAAATGAATTTTTTTGTGACACTATATGTGCCATAAAACTCATGAGTACCTAATGGCAGTCAAATCTTGTTTTCCTCTTATTTGGACAGCACTTTTGCTATGTTTAAACTGCTTACTTACATAATTAATATAATATTGAAAATGTCCCTGTTTGCAAAGTTGCATTATTTATCTCAGTTGGCAACTGATTCTAAGAATTTTCTTTCACTAAAGTGTCAAAATGTTTTTGATCAACTACATTTTTCTTATAGCAAGAGCAAATTAGGAAACGTGAAGTATATTACTGAGGATACATTTAACCTCTGGTTCATGATATACTCATGCTTTTGTCTGATGGTCAGTGTAACATTTTCAGAGGGAAGATAGGGTACAAGATGATAGCCAATGTTATCTAGTTATATTTTTAAAAGAAAATATAAGATTACAGAGAATCATCACATCTGACTCTAATTTAGGAAACATCCATTTATGTTATATATAGGTTTATTACAGGCAGTAATTAATTTACCTTGCCAGGAAGTGAAACTTGTTAATACTTAGATAGTCCTGTATGAATATGTATGTATTTGTTTGTTTATTTATACATATATATGTAAAGACTTGTTATCTTAAGGTATCCTAGACTCTCTAACTTGGGCTAAGTGTTTATTTAAGGATAAACATTTGATTAATTGCTCACAGGGCACTTTTGAGAGTGAATTGGGTTCTACTGGTACTTAACAGTGGTACAAACTGAGACTGTCCTGGCCTACAGGAGGCATGTGATTTGCCAGTGCTTAAAGGTATTTGATTTAAGAATACTACTAGGCAGGATCTAGAGGCAAGTGTATCAGATCTCAGGAATCCAAGAAAGATTAGCTGGCTCCTGCTATATTTATTTTTCATTGCCTTACATGAAGCATGTACTTATGTGCATCTCAGCTGAGTCATCTGATAGAGGCACTGCTCACAACCAGTGGAGGCACAACATAAATGAAGCTCGGACTGGTCTGATGTGAAAACATCTTTCCAGCATGATACAGCACTATAAGGAAAAAGCATGCAGATTTGAAGATAAACACAAAATAATAATGTTAGAGGCACTATTTTATAATTTTATTTAAACTTTCTTATACAAAAATGTCTGGTTAAAATTATCTGACTAGCCTGCAGCTTTTCTTTTTTGTTTTTACTTCTGTGTAAATTTTTTAAAAATCAGCTTAACCTTTAGTGCCCATAGATAAGCAGTGAAGCAGCCCTAAGTCTGATCCAGCAACTTCTGATGACCCATCTTCAAACTACTTACTTTAGAAGCTTCTAAAAATGGAGGTCTCTGATTTAAAGTCAATACAGTGAGTTACAAACTATACTGTCAGTGTGTTATAGGGCTGCTGATTGATTCCTTTATCTGTAACCGAAAATTATTCTGTATTTAAGAAATGAAGAAAAATATACCTGTATTACAAATTTAAAATCATTTTATTTGGTGAAATTTATATAAAGGAATCCTATAGATTTAGATTTGGTGACTATATTAATCAAACTACCAGTTTTACCGTTTACAATTTTAAAGAAAATACCACTGCACATTTTTTTGTAGAATAGCCTGCCCTTGACTTTAAATGAAAACTGGTATAATGGAATAGTTTTAAAACCATTTGAGTTTTAATCATAAATTATATTGACTGTACTATATTTTATTTGTGATCTGTTATCTGGAAGGAAACAGATCAATGAAAGAAAATATTTGGATGTTTATAAAATCAGCTTCCATGATTCTCTCACATTTTATATTCTCCAGTGAGGAAAAGCATGGTCCAACAGAGTAATGAGTAATAAGAATACATCTTATTATATGAGTAGTATGGTTTGGGAAGACACTACTCTTCTATATATAACTGTTTAAAATAGGTAACTACATTCAAGGCAGTAGAGTATAATGCATTGTGTTGTCTCTGAACTTCTGAATGAAATTGGGAAAACCAAGTTACATGCTTTTATATAAATTAGTCAAGCTCATTTGTGATTCAGAATCCTTATTATATCAGTTTCTATGAGTAGACAATATCAGTTTCATTATACTATTTCTAAATCACAGAATAAGGTAAAATATCACTTGATAGCATCCTTTTAGAAAAAGCTTGCACTTATCACTTGTCATGTCCTATCTTGTATACTTTAGGGGATCCCAGCGATTTTTAATGGACAGGTAAAAGATAGGAAACAAATAATAATCCTGTTACAGATAAGGGATTACAGAGTACTCGAGGTCTCTTGGTTTTGATTTCATTAATAGTGTCACATTTCAGCCTCTTGGAGGTTACTCTGACTAACATATAAGAGGAACACACTCTTTCAGGAATATAGCCTAGTTGGAAATAGTCAGCATGAGACCTAGGAGGGATATACAGTAATTTAAAAAAGCAACTTAAGTAGCTATATCCCTTTCATCCAAAGGATCCTCATAAAGAGTGAAGCATTAACTCTCAGGAAAAAAAAAAAAAAATGGGCATCTATCCTACACCTACAAATATCTAGGAATCATCAAAACTGCAGGGGGCATAGGAAATGTGTAAGTAGTATAACTTCAGATTAGAGTGGTCTTATAAAGCATAATGTTAATTATAAGAAACATAGTGGTAATTAAATGTCTCAGACACATTAAGCTATAATGAATAGAAAATATCTGCAGAAGCACTTAGATCAGAAGAGTGGACAGGGAATAGCAAAATGAATTCTTAATTGAAAAGATGCAAAGTAAACACTCAAAAAAAAATAAGAAAGAAAACAAGGCCATTATTGTAAAACTAAGCTTTTAGACAATGATTTATTTTTTCTGTATTTTTCTTAAATTTAATTAACTTTTATTTCAAAGGGAAAATAAATATATTGTAGAATATTAGAGAATGCCCAAAAGTAAAAATACAAAAATAAGAACACTAGAGTCATAGTGTCTTATTGTACATTCTTCCAGATCTTTTTACACACATATACGTGTATGTGTATATGAACTTTTTTCTGATTAAATCCTACTGTTTTGTAACTCAGTCTTTTCAATTTCTGGTCCATGTCTTTACATGCCAACACATTTTTATTTCATCTACTATCTAATCCATATTCTAATTTCTCAAGTTGTCTAAAAAATTTCTGTACAGTTGGCTTGTCCATGCTAGAGTCCAGGCCAGGGTTTCATTTCATGTCTGGTTTTGTGAACATTAAGTCTTCTTAATCAAGATCAGTACCTTTTTTCATGATACTCACTCATTAAAGAGAACAAGCAAGTTTTCTTATAGAACATTGTCCCTTTTCAGATTAATTGGTTGCTTCCTTGTGGTTGATGTTCTTTTTCAAGAGTAACTTTCTCTGGAATAAGAAGAGTTTGGCCTCTTAAAATATCCAAAAAATCATTTATTTATTAGTTTTAGATGCAGAAACTCTAGTTCTTTATTTCTTCAGGTTGGTTGTACCTTTATCATTCATGTAGAATGGTAAAAGAAGAAAGAAGCTAGAGGAATGCAAGTCAACCAAGGAACTGCTGAGGGAAAATATCAAAACTAAAAGCTAACTAGAAAAATCATAGAAATTACTGTCTATTGAGTTTTTGAATGTTTTATTTTCATTGCCATGACTAAACTAAGTAGTAATGATATGATAACTGATATCCATCCAAATTAGATGAAAAAAAATAGAGTCAGGGATCTTGTTTTGTTCTATTGGAAGTGATCATTCTTAAAATGAAAAAAAAAAGAATTTTCTTTTAATTTACAGTGACATTGACAAATATTGTCATAAATACATACCATTTATTCTTTTGAAAAATAGATAAGCAGAGGAAGTTTAGAGTTTAGTTCAAATCCACAATTAAAAAAATACTGGGGACTATTCTCAATCATACATAAATCCTTTGCAATAAAAAATTGGGCTCAGGAAACAAAAATACAGTTCTTTTTATAGTAGTGGCTTTTCAGGGATGTGTTAGGCAGTTGAGCTGAAAATTATGCCTTGGGTTGAAAACTAAAATATTTTCTGAAATACATATAACTGGCATACCAAAAATGTGATCTTACACACACCAAAACACATCACAATGATGAGTTTGTTTCCATACTTTAATTTTCTCAGCATAGATTTTTAAGTCTTAAGAAAATTCCATTTAGGAAAATCTAGTTGAATTATAGCAACATTTCAGTATGCTGTAGGACTTTGAGCTGTCAGGAAACAACCTTTAGGATGAACTACATTTTAAGCTTTCTTTGCAGTTTTATATGACAATAATATAACAGTTATAATGTTTAAAAGACATGACTTAATTTATAGAAGAAGTTACCCAGATTTTTTCCCAGAGCTCTTTAAAATTTAAAAATTCTATTTAGGATCATCTGCCTTCGTTATTTCCGATCTGTCTTTGAGCAGAAGTTTACGTTTCAAGAACAAGTAATTTTTTTTTTTTTTTCTGAAGGAGGGTAGCTGTATAGAGTAGGTTCTTCTATAAATAGGAATATAAAATATAAGACACTTTACTATGGAAAGCATGAGCATTCAGGGAGTTACTTTTTAGTTTTGATATCTATCATGACTTCATAGTCAACACCTATGTGTTTTACTCTGAACGGCTTGCTATGGCATATGAAATTAATATATTTCAGGGCTCTGACTACAGAAAGCTTATAGATACTACTCTACTCTAGAACAAGAAGTTAAGACCATAAACATTACTTTTCAAGCAAGCAAAAATTTATCTGGGAAAACAAAAAGTGATCAGTTTCAAAATTATACATTAGCTAACAATATATTAGATAAACATTTTAAGAATAAAAATCTCCAATTTCTTCCTAATCCCTTTTTAATACTATTTACATATTTTTATTTAATACTTAGTGTGTAGACATCTTTCATGGGTATATGATGCTTATTCATACTTTTAATAACAATGCTTACTCCAGTCATCATAACTCTGAAAACCCATCTGACCCAGTCTTCATCTTTCTCATACCCTTTGTCCCAGCAAAGTTGCCCTTGCCAGAGTTTGAAATA
The DNA here is from genome assembly GCF_008692025.1 of Phocoena sinus. NCBI lineage: Eukaryota > Metazoa > Chordata > Mammalia > Artiodactyla > Phocoenidae > Phocoena > Phocoena sinus. Next base: position 25,492,698 of record NC_045769.1, read on the forward strand.
GCACTTTTGTCAATGCATCTCTCTGTTGATATCTCTATATACCAGAAGTGTGGGGTTCATAGGTCCTCAGACCACTCATTTTTGGTTTAGAACAGTAGTTCTCAACTGGCAGTGATTTTGACAGACGTTTGACAATGTCTGGAGACAGTCATGACTAGAGGATGGAGGTGTTGCTGGCTTCTAGTGGATGGAGACCAAGGATGCGGCTAAGCATCCTAAAATGCAAAAGACAGTCCCCAGAATGAACAAGTATCCAGCCCCAAATGTCAATAGTGCCACTGTTGAGAAAGCCTGCTTCAGAGAAGACGTTGAAAATAATATTATAAACCACAACAATACTATTTAAATGCATTTCTACTTCTTTATAGATAAAAGTAAAATTAAAATGATTTAAAATTATCCTATATCAAAAATTTGGCATACATTCTTCATTTTGTTATCAAATTTTACATTTTTTCATCAAATGGCATGTTGTGGCTGCTCATCCCCAAAGATTAGTTGTCTGTGCATGGTTTATTACTAAAAAACAAAGCAAAACAAAAAACAGGTACAGTTTTTACCATGAGAAAAGTTTTGTGAAAGCTTTAATGCATTTTTAATTTGCATTTCTTCTAATTGACTAGACTTGTGATATGTGGATAATGGCTTGTCCAACTGCTTTTTCCTCTTCCTCTGTCTTTTCTCTCTTCATACTTTTTTCTTTACTTTTCTATTCTGGTTGGCAGGACTCCTCTAATTGCAGCCGGAGTCATTGGTGGGCTCTTCATCATGGTCATCGTGGGTCTAACATTTGCAGTTTATGTTAGAAGGAAGAGCATCAAAAAGAAAAGAGCCTTAAGAAGATTCCTGGAAACAGAGGTGAGGTGTTCATTTCTTCTCTTCAAGTGTTTAGGGATTTTCATTAGGTTTAGAAGGTTTAGATACTTAGTTTTTTAATCCAAGAGAAAATTCTATTCAATTTCCTGCTGAAGGTTTATATTTTATAGTATGGTATACAAAGTTGATGGAAAATCAGAGTATATAATAAGTGTAGTCAAGGCAGGCTCATGGCTTGAAGAGGGCAAATAGCAGGGGTCAAGGAAATTATCATATTGGGCCAGATCTGTTTCTTTTGGAGACAAGGGTCCATTAACAAGCTCTAGGATATACAAGTAGCAGAACTAGAAAATATCTGAGTCAGAGAATATCTCAGTAGCAGAACTAGAAAAATGTTAGAAAACAATAGAATTTTTTTGGTTTAAAATAAAGCCAGATTGGCAAGCAATTTATGCTTTAATTAGGGCCATTAAATTGGTAGCCACTGATCTCATTATAGCAGCAGTGAAAAGATGAGCTTCAGGATAAAGCTTAGTTTTGTAATCACATAGGCCTTATCACACTATTTATGAGGTGCATTTAATATTATGCATGTTAGTTATTGTGAATGTGTAAATTATCCATAAAATACTATAATTTCTTTTGTATTGCCACACTGAATTCTCTAGCATGCAAGATGATCGTTTTCACCATAAAGGTTATAGGGGAAAAACAATTGCAGAAGACCATGTGTTACCATATCCTTCTCAACTCGAATCCTACCTCTTTCTCCTGATACACGTATCCATGCCTATCTGAACATTTCAGAGCAAATCTGTACTGAGACAGTCTGCCTTCTTTGCATTTGTTTTCTGTCTCACTGTCAGTGTGACATTTTGACTTTTCCTCTTAACACTGAAAGGAATGGGAATATTCATTCATTCATATGTTTCTCACACTGATAATGAATTAAATTTTAGCTCTTTTCCCCCAAAAGTTAAATCTGGATAGAATTATTTGAAAGTTTCAGAAAGCTACTATACAATTACATATAAGAAGATACTTCTAATGATTGAAGTTATCTGAAATTAAATGGGCTGTCTTATCAGTAGACACGTTCAAGCATAAAAATGGTAGTTATATACACAGAGTGAACATAGTAATGATTCTGACTTGAGCTGGATGTTACAAAAGATCAACTTGATCACTTTCAGCCTTGTACATGTGAACATGAATAAAAGTTTGGGCACAGCCCATGTGCTGTGCATATTTTCAGGTTAGCTAGGATGATGCAGACAGGTAGAATTCTCCCTTATGGACAGCTTGGAGCAGTCACTGAAAGAATTCTGAAAAGTGAAGTAAATAAACTAGAGTTGGAAAGGAATTAAAGGTTTGGAATAGCAGTGGATATTTAGGTGATTGAATAAATAGAAGACAAATTCTGTCTCTTAACTATGTGTAGGAAAAGCTCATTGCTATGAAAATAGTTGTTTTGTTTTGTGCTGTTAATATGGTGCTTTCTAATAATGCCCTCCAAATTGGCATTTCATTACTAAATAAACACATACTGATTGGTTTTATAAGCATATTCTATTTTTTATAGAAAGTTGTAGCTTAGGACTAAATTAGCTAATTGTTGAATTCTCATCTTTCTCTCAGTAAAAGTAAATAACTGTGATTTTCTACCATCTAAATAGAAGAGGAATTTTTAACAGGTTCAACTTAAATTCTTAAATACTGAAGCTAGAAATCTGCCTCAGATGTGAAAACTTTGTTAAAACATGATATGTTGTTGGAAGATTTTTAAAATTGATACGCTTCACAAAATCATGTTGACCCAGATTGTCTTTTTTCTGTTGCATGCATAAAAGTAGAAAATCTCTTTTTCAATATACACTTATTGAGATGCACTATAAGCTTGATGCTTTGATAGATGCTGTGATTTAGAAATGTATTAATGAGATATAATCCTATCCCTTGAAGAGTGACAGATTTAGTGCCTATATTATGGCAGGTAATGTTCCAGAGTTTTCCACCTATGTATATACCATTTCATCCTTTAACAATCTTCTAAGATAATTATTGGTATACCAATTTCACAGATGTGAAATGAAGGGCCAGGAAAGGCAAATTGCGTTCTAAGCCTGTAAGTGGCAACAATGATATACAAACCCACAAATTTAAACTCAATTGTCTTTCTACCATACTGGGTCATAAAATAAAACTGTGCTCTTTTAATGGTATAATACTCAAATTCCTGGGGGGAAAAATGTGTTTGTAGAAATAAATTGAATGATACTTAATAAAATTGCGGGTAGAATTGTAAAGTTTTCAAAATATGAAATTATTGCACAGTATATGCCTATATATAATACATGTATATACATTTTTAAGTCTATCTAGCCTAAACTGCTAAAATCCAGTCCCCAATCTTGCATATGATTTTTGTATGACTTTTGTATATGATTGTAAAGTTTTATAACTTTTAAACTTTTCTAAAGGTTTCTTACTGTGTACATAGTATGTGTATCAAAATCTATGAAAGAAATTCTGCACAGCAGGATTCAAATGAATGAGATCCTCTGCAGGAGATTTTTTTCAGATTTGTTAAAGAATTGTGTGACTCTTTCTGAGATTTATGGGACTTGAATGCAGTTATATGCATTATTACAGGATAAATTTGAAATTGAAATAAAAGTGTATTAGTTGCCAGACTGTTAAAAAATAGCTTAAGAATATTATAATTCTTATCACCTTTCCCAAATTCTTGCTAACATCCCTAAACTTTACCTACATTCAAGATTCTGTTTAGCTAATTAAGTAGACCACGATGTTCACAGAAGCATGATAATAATAACCAAGCTGAGGACTGCAGTGCAGTTAGCCTTATAAGCAGACATTTTGAAATACTGTGGTGGTTTTCAAGACAATGTGAGTAGGAGTAGGCCTTAATTATTTCCTTATGCTGAGGGAGAACAAGCTATTTGTCTGTGTTTAAAGTTTAGTTCTTTTATTTAACTTAAAAATAAATTTTAAAAAAGCTCTTGTTTCTCTGACTTGCCTTTCTCCTCAAGCATAGATGAAACTCTAAAATTTTAACATACAGTTTAAACTTTTTGGTACCCAGAGTCTCTCTTCATCTACATTTTTGTGTTCACATAGTCAAGAAATTGGCACATTTACATACCTTTCTCCTGCTTACCCATCCTCTCTGGAAATGGCATCTAAACTATGACATCTAAAATTATCAGCCAATTTACCCCTTTTGGCTACCTTTTGGCTACCCAGCCCACTTTAGGAACTGGTATTTCCCACCCTAATCTCACCCTTCAGACCTGTCCTTCTCCCTGATGCTGTGTCCAAACGGTTCTTCCTGGTGGCAGTGTCATCCCCCATGTCCATCCATTTTTATTATCTCAAGGCCAATTTTAAAGTGTTCCTCCTTTTAGGAGCCACAAAAAGCAAACCTCACTCCCCAGTGGTTATTTTATTCCTCTGCATTTCATAGAATTCATTTATGATCTAGAATCAATTTATAGCATTTTAGAATTTTTAACCTAGAAGGTGCTCTAGGGCCTTGCTACTTAAAATGTGTTCAAGGACCATCATCATAAAGAGGAATCTCCTGGAGTTCTGTAAAAATGCAGATTTCAGCCACAAATCCATATCTACTGAACCAGAATCTGCATTTTAACAAAGAACTCTGGTAATTCATATGTACATGAAAGATTTAGAAACACTGTCTTGGGGTATTGACATTGTGCTAACTTGTTTTCTTCTCTTCTGACATGTCTGTCCTGACTTCCCTGCTAGGTATTAAATGATAAGAAGGTAGCTTTTTTTAATTTTTAAAAATTGTATTTATTTAATTTTTATGTATCGAATTTCCTGAAATGAGAAAAAACTTTGATAGAGTACACTGGCATAAGTAAAATCTCTTAAGTCTTAGATGAAGTTTTCCAAAAGGAAGGAGCATGAAAAAGTAGAATTAAGAGCCCCTAATCAGTCTCTAAATTTCCATAAAAAGTGGGAAAAAAATCCCCTAGACTAGTATGCCTCAAGGTAGGTACACATTTGTTACTTGTGTTCACCCAGGTGAATAGCATGAGAAGAGAAAGGGTAGGGTCAGAAGGAATTGTGAGTGATCCATTTTACAAACACATTGTTTGTCAAGGAAAAGTGGTCTTGTGTGTGTTTTCTATGTGTGAGAAAGTGAACCAGAGAGAAAAAGAGAGGAACACTGATTGTTGGATCAAAAGTTGTGTAACCTGTACTCTTTTTGCTTTGTAGTTGGTAGAACCCTTAACACCCAGTGGTACGGCGCCTAATCAAGCTCAACTACGTATTTTGAAAGAAACTGAGCTCAAAAGAGTAAAAGTACTTGGTTCAGGTGCTTTTGGAACTGTTTATAAAGTAAGTAGAAAATAACACATACCATCAGTTATTTTCAGTTTTGTTTCAGACTTGTTTTAAATAATAGCCAAAGTTATTGTTCTAGCCAACCTAACTTCCTCTTTAATATTCAGAGAGGAGAAATCTTTATAGTATTGAGAAGTTGCTGAACAAATGAATTCATTAATTTTTATTGACTAAACTGGGTTGGATACAGTTATGAGAAAGCAGGAAACAATGATGCAAAGCCAAAATATTGTTCATTCTCTGAATGCCTTCTGAGCTCCTTTTGATATCATCTCCCTTTGGCAAATTTGTTCTTTTCCAAAATACCCAGATCCAACCCATTTACCTTTACCCCTACACAGGAGGAGATCCCCGAGAGACCTGGGCAATGTGCTTTTCTTTCTTTTCTCTAAGTTCAGGTTAGCTAGAAGGAGAGGGTGACAACATGGGTTTTTAATAAGAGAGATATTTCTGGAAAGGGAGAGCTTGAATGATAGCATTTGCATGTTTACTTATTTAACTTAATTACAAAACCAATTCAAAGGCCAGGCCAAAGGTTAATTGTGGTGAAATTTATTTTTAATGGTAAACAACAAGAATAAGAAGCTCTGTTGGGATAGTACTAAATCCTTCTTGTAATGTCCATTACTTCAATTCCCAAAATTTGCTTTAACAAGTTTCTCAAAGCTATATGCAAGCCTACATTTTTACAAATATGTTGGCTAAAATATGTCAGATCTTAAGAACTTTACATCTTAAAATGTTATTTTTTTATATTTCAGACAGATTTATTTAATGGAAATTATTAACAATTGGAATATAAACCTTAATTTTCTCTCTTGAATTTTCCAAAAATAATGTAATCTCTTTAAAATAAAACTTTTATTCTATGGTCAAAATGCAAAAGTTTCTTAATCTCTTGTTCTGCATATTTTGTTCAATTAAATTCAGAATTATTAGCTGATGTTTTTTGACCCACCTCCTAGAGTAATGAGAATAAAAACAAAAATACATGGGACCTCATTAAACTTAAAAACTTTTGCATGGCAAAAGAAGCCATAAACAAGATGAAAAAGGCAACCCTCAGAATGGGAGAAAATATTTGCAAATGAAGCAACTGACAAAGGATTAATCTCCAAAATATACAAACATCTCATGCAGCTCAATAACAAAAAAGCAAACAGCCCAATCCAAAAATGGGCAGAAAACCTAAATAGACATTTCTCCAAAGAAGACATACAGATGTCCAACTAGCACATGAAAAAATGCTCAACATCACTAATTATTAGAGGAATGCAGATCAAAACTACAATGTGATATCACCTCACACAGGTCAGAATGGCCATCATCAAAAAATCTACAAACAACAAATGCTGGAGAGGGTGTGGAGAAAAGGGAACCCTCATGCCCTGTTGTTGGGAATGTAAATTGATACAGCCACTGTGGAGAACAGTATGGAGGTTCCTTTAAAAACTAAAAATAGAACTATCATGTGACCCAGCAATCCCACTACTGGGCATATACCCAGAGAAAACTATAATTCAAAAAGACACATGCACCCCAGTGTTCATTGCAGCACTATTTACAGTAGCCAGGACATGGAAATAACCTAAATGTCCGTCAACAGAGAAATGGATAAGGAAGATGTGGTACATATACAATGGAGAATTACTCAGCCATAAAAAGGAATGAAATTGGGTCATTTGTAGAGACGTAGATGGACCTAGAGACTGTCATACAGAATGAAGTAAGTCAAAAAGAGAAAAACATATTGTATATTAATGCATATATATGGAATCTAAAAATATTGGTGTAGACAATCTTATTTACAAAGCAGAGATAGAGACAGACAAGACACAGATGTAGAGAATAAACATATGAATACCAAGGGGGAAAGGAGAGTGGGATGTACTGGGAGATTGGAATTGACATATATACACTATTGATATTATGTGTAAAATAGATAACTAATGAGAACCTACTGTATAGCGCAGGGAACACTACTCAATGCTCTGTGGTGACCTAAATGGGAAGAAAGTCCAAAAAAGAGAGGATATATGTATATGTATAGCTGATTAACTTTGCTGTATGGTAGAAACTAACACAACATTGTAAAGCAACTATACTCCAATAAAAATTTTAAAAATATATATTAGCTGAGTACCTAATTTGAATATAAACTATTCTAGGCTGACTTGATACCTTCTAGTCTTCAAATCCTTTTTATGTTTAAAGAGACACAATGTATCCTATCTGTTTCTCTATTTATATTGTGCTAGGAAAAAAATGGACTTCCATTTTAAAAGTAACTCAATCTTGGCATGTACCTTGCATATAGTCATGGTTGTATTTTTAAAGATGATACGGTCTGGAAATTGAATTTTATTTTAAATCATGAATACCATATAACTCAAGACTAAATATTATCTAGTGACCTCAGAAGGTAAAATATTAATAATATTTTATTATTATTTAATAATAAAGCTTTATTAATATTTTTAACAACACTTATTTGCCCATTGTCCAAGAGTGTTGCACATGTATTGAAATTACCTCTATTAAAAGCTTATTGAAAGTTCCATAAGTATGTTTAAATTTATGCCTACAGTGTATATTGTTGACCCTAAGTTTTAATTAATATATTAGTTCTTACAAGGACATTCTGTCTTAAACTTTAAAGAATTATTCTTGACCACAGAAATTCAAGTTGGCTTAGACAATTACTTGGTTAATGCTTCCTTCTGGTTGAAGATACACTGTGTTTAAACATAAAAGATTTGAACCAATATCATGGTATCAGCATAGTTGAACTGTGGTCTGATGGAGCCTGGAAAATAATGACTATACTAATTTAAGAAGCAATGCAAATTAATTCACACTGAATGTATATTCTTATTTCAAAAGTATACTTTAGGAATATTTTAATATTGATGCTATATCTTTATAAGGTAACCCCCTCTGTTGTTACTTTTTAAATAACGGTAAGCCTGTTCTCCACCCTAGTACCATCAAAAAGAAAATGGGTCTTGGGCTTTTTTTTTCTCATTTTTACATTAATAATTTACAAAAAAAGTATACTGCAGGGAACTTGGCTTATTATTTTGCATTTGACATATAGATTTCCCTATTCACTCTAAGAACATAACCCTTAAATTCACCTTCTAATGGTTAAAGTCTTTTTTTCTTTATTATTTTGACTTTTTAATAATTCTTGTGTTTAGGTCTTCTCTTATATTATTACCACTTTGGATAACACAAATACATATATCTTAGCATAGAAGTACTAAGTGAAAAACTTTTAAAAATATTTTCTTTATAACTACAACGAGCTGATATTAAGAAAAACAGGAAGTGGAGGTGTTCTGCTCAGGAATAGTAGACTATTTTTTTTTTCTTCCTTTCATTTTAATGTTAAAACTGTCCTTAGAAGACATTTTTGATGTCAAGGCTAATAAATTAAAATTTGAGATTTTTTTTTTACATGTAACCTCATATCTGCTTCTGTGTTCCTTTGGGACGATACACTTAAAAAAAATATTCTTGTATATTCTATGCATCCCTGTATTATCAGTATCATTATCCTCATTCAGATGATTGAATTGTTTACTCAGAAATGCTGTTATTTAGCTAAAGTTGTACTTTACCCAAACCCTGCCAACCTTATACTTTCCCACAATGCACAGGTCCTGTTTGAATATAATTATGTCTCTAGAGGAAGAGAGAACTTTCAGTGACTAATATAAATATTTTATATTACTTCAGAAATAATAAAAATCCTTGAATATTAAATAATATAGACAATATGTGCTCAATACTCCCTAGTACTTACCTTTGAAAACTATTAATTCTTTTTTTTTTTTTTTTTTTTTTTTTTTTTTTGCGGTACGCGGGCCTCTCACTGTTGTGGCCTCTCCCGTTGCGGTGCACAGGCTCCGGACGTGCAGGCTCAGCGGCCATGGCTCACGGGCCCAGCCGCTCCGCAGCATGTGGGCTCTTCCCGGACCAGGGCATGAACCCGTGTCCCCTGCATCAGCAGGCGGACTCTCAACCATTGCACCACCAGGGAAGCCCTGAAAACTAATTCTTAAACAATCAACCTTAGAAAATTAATTCTTAAATCAATCTGAATTTTGATACATAAGAATATGCTTTTTTATTTCATTTTATTTTTAGTTGCAGAATAATTAGATAATATTAAAGCTGAAAAGAACCTCCAACATTAATTACCCCAGTCTTCTAAACTACAAATAAGACAATTGAAGTTCAAAAATCAAAACAGCTTTCTCAAAGTTGTGAGAAGTTGATGATATCATCCAAGTCAAATATTATTATTATTTCAACGTTTTTTCTTTTTCTTCTTCTTTTTTTTTTTTTTTATTATTCAAAGCCTTTTTCATGTACACAAATTGAACTTGATAATAGCGTATATACATATGATCCACCTTCAGGTAATGAAAGCAGAAAACAAAGTTGCTGAGTAATTTGTAACATATAACAGGTGCTTGAAAAACATTTGTTGATTGAATAACAAAATATGGAACTTCTAAATTATTTTTTAAGGTATTAATAGGTCAAGTGTTTAATCAAATTTTGTTTCTGGTCTAAATGTTGTATGTCTTAACATAGATTTAATGTGATTTTTTTCCTCCCAAGGGTATTTGGGTCCCTGAAGGAGAAACAGTGAAGATTCCTGTGGCTATTAAGATTCTTAATGAAACAACTGGTCCCAAAGCCAATGTGGAGTTTATGGATGTAAGTACAGACAGCAGGCAATCACATTTTTATCCATTATTAATAGACTGCTTTTAGAATTCAAAAAAAAAAAATGACTCCGACTTCAAAGTGTCTTCTCTGGAAATGGTATAATCTTATAATTAAAGGCTTGAGCAAGGGTCAGCAAACTTTTGCTTAAAAGACCAGAGAATAAATATTCAGGCTTTTCCTGCAATGTGGTTTTTGTGACAACTACTCAACTCTCTCCTTTTAGTAGATAAGCAGCCATTTTGGCTTGTTGACCAAATCCTGCCCTCAACGGCCATGTGTTTAACTACTATGCCAGACTGCATTTGAGAGTAGTGACGATGATTTGGAAAATCAGACTGCTTTATTTTATTGTTGTTATGATATATTACTTGAAAACATCAATCAATATTAGTTTTGATAGTGAGTTAGTTGCTGTTAAATTTAAATTAGGAACCCACTAACTCAAATAATTACACATTGAAACCTGTTTTTTTCAATTCAAATTCATAAGACAAGACCTTATAGGTAAAATGCTCCAACTATAGAATAATAAGAGTTCTGAAGAATGAAAGTACTTTATAAGGTCAACCAGAACTTTAAGATTTCCCCTAGCAATAATTGTAGATTGAGCTGCTCAGCAAATTTCAGAAGGTACAACAGATGAAACTATGTATGTAGCGTGCTGTTATTTTTTCACATTCAACACAAGATATCTCGCCAGAGGTGCTGTCAAAGACCCATATGTATTCTTTCTCTATCTTTTAACATAATGTCTTCAGTAATAAGAATGATTTTGATTTTCAAATGACCTTCATATAAAAGAATATGCACTTTGATTTTTAAAAAGACAAATTGCTATGTTTTTCTATCCTTTTCTCTTGTACGCTCTTTTGTAAGTTTTATAGGAGCTCAGTTTGTGGCGCTGGATAATTTATTTGGGTCTAATGCTATACTCATCTTATATAGGGCTACTTTTAGTTTAACAACTTATTGGTTGTTATACAATAGGGCTGATAATTTAAGTGGGACCAACCTGTTGCTCTGATTGGTTGGTGCAGATGCCGAAAGCTCTGTCTCTGTACACCAGTGCCGAATCGAACCTCGGAGACAGAGTTTGGGTGAAGAATAGCTTTATTGCTGTGCCTGGCAGAAGGGGACAAAGCAGGCTCTTGCCCTCAGAACTGTGTGTCCCAACCCCGAGGGTTTAGTGAGGTTAGTGAGGAGTTCTATAGCAGTGGTTCAAGGGTGATATTGCTGATAAGATTAGGGTGTGTGCAGGGCCTCCATTCCTTTAATCTGGCCTCAGTTGGTGTCTTGAAGAGTTTTTCTGGTTCCTTTAATCTGGAATGAAGAATGCTAACAATTTCCATTTGTTGGGGGTTTTCTTTCTGTAAAGAGCACAAAGATATTGTTATTTGTATCTCGGGACCCTATTGTTTCTTGGCTGCTCCTTCCTTGTCTCTGAACCCCCTCCCTTCCCTGATTAACAACTGTTTGAACCTGCCCTTTGGAACGCAGGGAAGGTCACTGAGGCTGAACAGAAAGGCTCCAGATCCCAGGAGTCCACAGTGTCCCACTTGGTTTCAGTGCTGTGTCTTAACAGTTGCTAAATATTTTAAATACGATTCTTGCTGCATATCTATCAACACCTATCTAACAGACATTGAGTCCAATAACTAAATAATGTTCCTTCTGCCGGTCTCTAAAATTTCCGACGCTCTCTACAGCCGGTTCAAATATTAAAATGTAAAACAAGCTTTTTTAAGTGATGTCACGATCAATTTGATCTTGATCATAAGTATAAATTTGTGAAGGGAACTTTCAAAGAAATAAAAATGATAAAGAAAAAAGACAATGAGTAGAAACAGTGTAGTTAATATGTAAAACTGATAGTAAAAGATCTTGCCTAGTCTAGACAGCAGCCAAAGCTGAAATTCATAAGAATGCTAATAATCTCTGCTGGAGGCTTGGACAGCCATTTTTGTCATATTTCCATGGAAACAGACTGGCAAAAAGGGGTTAAGAGGCTACAAAATAATCACCTAGGAAAGAAGCTTTGAAAACCTCATCATGATTTTGAATGACTATTTGAAAGCTCCTAACCCCATCCATTTTTTCTTTTCCCTCATCTGAAGTCTATTCCCATGGAAACAGGAGTAGGGGTGGCAGCTTGAAGTTACAGATTTCTGCTGAAATTTAGATGAGGCTCTGATTGAGCCATGAAAGGCATCATTTTCCTAGATGGTTGATGGATCTGGTGACCAACAGACTCTAAAGAGTCTGATCTTAAAAATGAAAAAAAAAATTAAGGAAAATATTTTGACTGCACCTTTCCTACCTGGTGAATAGCTGCTAGAAGATTAACAGATTGATGAACTGCTATTGGCAGAGTTTCAATAAATATCAAGCAGAAACACTTCTTACTACTTTCTCAACTTTTAAAACATTAGGATAGCTTCACAACAATTAAAATACTGCTGAATTGGAAAAATTAATGGTGAATTCAGTATTTTAAGTAGGCTGGTATAACTTTAATACAAACATATACCTACTTTTCATACCTACATTTTTACCTCATCTATTATGTGTGAAGATCATTATAAGTGCTTAAATAACATATCAAACCACAAAAGGTCTATGTTAGCAAAATTATTTGCAATTTGGACCTAAGAATTGAGTTGAAATTGCAAATATTCTCAGGGTTATTAAGTTAAAAGTCATGTTTGACATACGTCTTAGTTTGGGCTCTTCCAGAAGCAGAAGCTGACCCTGAGACAAGGATTTGAGTGAAAGTATTGATAGTTTCTTTTGGAGGTGAGGGACTCATCAGTAAGGGAATATGGAAATGAGACAGGAGAATCAGTTAAGTCATCTGCCTTCATGAGTGACTGGAGCTTCTTTCCATTGGAGAGACTCTGGCAGCCAGTGTAGGACGTACACCTCAGAGTTACACCTTAAAATGTACACCTTAAAATGTAAGGGAGATGATGAAAGAACTCCAGCTGTCAGTCATTGGTTGAGGGCAACTGGGAGAGAAAGACATTTATTCTCCTGCATATGCTACCTGCAGAGTGTGGCAAAACAGGCTTCAGTAGCAAGAGAAAGCCATTAGGCAAAGAAAGGCAGGAGGAAATCAGCTAAGGTACAGTACTATGGTAGAGTGTTCCAAGGATAACTTTCAAACTAAAATAACTGCAACCATGCCACATGTCTCCTTTGCAGACTGGTTATGCGTGTATTAGTATTAATATGCATGTGTGTGCCTGTGTTTCATATCATTGTGTAGGAGGAAAATACAGCTTCCAAAGACAATGGAAACTGCATACTTTTATTAAGCATTAGACCTTTTTGCTGCCCTCTCTCCCTGCAACTTTACACTTAGGGTAGGATATTCCAGATTTAATAACTACTACTACTAGTTTTAATACTCAAAACTCACTACATCTACTACTTCTATTGATATCCAAGGGCAAAGGAGAGGACTTTTATATTTCCTTAGAATTTTTACCATAGGCAAAAATAAATAAGGAGCAATTTGTGTTCTATTAAATGCTACACTAAAAGCAAGAGAAGGAGGATTTGGTCACAAGGCTGTTACTCAGCTCACCTAAGTATGTCTAATGGATTCATAATGATGATAATAACACACTACTAGTGAATGGCCAGTACATTCTTCATTCACATAAAGGAAGATCACATTGAACATTAAGAAAATGACTCTAAAGGTCCACCTTCTTAAGAAGAATGCCTACATTTATGCGCTCTCCTAGTTCTTGCTTCAAATGGCACCATTTCATTGGGAAAACACGGGTGTTTTTTGTCTCCTTTTTTTGTTTTTAAATTCATCAAATGATGCACACCAGATACCTAAAAAATGATGCTATTGAGCAAGATCCCTGGAATTTGGGACCCTGGTCTGGTCAAATCAGACAGGCTCTTGAGTTTATCTGAGCTTCCACTACTCTGTTTTTTGTTTGCTTGTTTGTTTCCCCTGATATTTAAGCCCACTACTGTTTGACATTATTTTATTTGCCTAGGAAGTGCATATATCTTTAAATGTTTTACTTAATTTATGTTTTCTTAGAAAGAACTAATCTAGGATAAAAGAAATGCCATAATTATTCTAAGTTCCAGTGACTGATCAATAATACTTCAGGTTAGAGATAACTTGAATCTTCTTGGCTTCAGTGTCAGCTTTGCCACCAAATCAACCACATAGTTCATGAAAAGGTGCTGCAAGGAAAGGTGTTTCAGATCAGCCAACCTTATTGTGTAAATGGTAATTTTCTTATTAAAAGAAAAATAACTAGTTTCCTTCTTCCTATACAATAGGAACTTTTATCTTATACAACAGTTGTTTTATTGTTTTCTGAAGATGTATCCATTGTTTCTGTTACTCTTCTCTGTATTGTCTTTATGATACTCAGTGTCTTAGTGAGAGCTGTTTCAACTCTTATTGTTGCCATATTAGTGGGGTGAGACAAACAATTTTTTGGTAAGATTTACATTTTCTCCTAGATTATAGCAGATTTACAAAACTATTGGAAAAGATATTTTGTTATATAACATTATTTTCACATTACAATATTTTCATACATATGGCTTCACATAGTTAACAATAACTCTTAGCTAGATCCTGTATTATACTAATAGTGGATTTTTAAAAATGCATATAATTTAATTATATTATATCTTTAGGCCTAATAGATTTTGCTAATTTGCATATATGAATACAATTCATTCATTTCAGAGGTGAAAAACAAAATTCCTTTTTATTAAAAGCCCACTACTTAGATGTCACAGGATTCTATACTGCTTGCATGATTTTTTTTTTGCGGTACGCGGGCCTCTCACTGTTGTGGCCTCTCCCATTGTGGAGTACAGGCTCCGGACGCGCAGGCTCAGCGGCCATGGCTCAGGGGCCCAGCCGCTCCGCGGCATGTGGGATCTTCCCGGACCGGGACACAAACCCGTGTCCCCTACATCGGCAGGCGGACACCCAACCACTGCGCCACCAGGGAAGCCCAACCAATCCTTTTTACGTTAAGAAAAATTATTGCTAAAGTAATTAAGAAAAGTTTTGGATAGTTGTTTTGCTTTTAAAAATAAAGTAATAACTTCAGAAAGAGATTCCAACCTCCATTAGAAACAGAATTTAGTCTTCCAAAACTCTACTAAAAAGAAAAGAAAAAAAGTACCAGTAACTAGAGTAAATCACTTTTGTTATAGTTATTTCATTGGCCCTGGTTCATGTCCTGTTAGTTGTAGAGAACTCTGTCTGAAATGGCATCACATCTGAAATCACTCAGTCAAACACCTGATTCTCCAACCATATTTTCCTTTCCCTCCAGTTCTTTTCCTATAGTAACTACTTGAGAAACATGTAACCCTTTTTGATGTCTCCCATTCATTGACTCTTCGCTGTTTCTCACTATCCCTCAGCGGCCACCTGTCCTCGCATCCCTTCATAACAATCTTGAATTTGTGGACCATCTTATAATCACATTCTTTTTTAAAAATTTTTTATTGGAGTATAGTTGATTTACAATGTTGTGTTAGCTTCAGGTGTACAGCAAAGTAAATCATTTATACATATACATATATCCAGTCTATTTTTTCTTTTCTTTTAGATTCTTTTCCCATATAGGCCATTACAGAGCATTGGGTAACATTCCCTGTGCTACACAGCAGGTTCTTATTAGTTATCTATTTTATAAATAGTAGTGTATATATGTCAGTCCCAATCTCCCAATTTATCCCCCCCCACCTTATCCCATAATCACATTCTTAAAAATCTTCAGCTTTCTTGCTTCTCAGAATCATGCTAGCAAACAATCCTAGAAATACTAAAATTTCTCAGTGCTATGTTCTAGACCTCTTTTTAATATACATGTTTTGTAGAACATCTCACTAGATTCTCAAATTTCATCTCTAAGTCTGTTTTATGAATCTGACCTCATCTCCATCCTTGATATCACCACACTGAAATCTCAGAGGAATCTCAAGTTTAACACACTCAGAATGTACCTTTTCATCTTCTTTTCTTAATCTCTTCTGCACTTAATCTTACCCATTTAAAGAATGTGTATATTTATTTACTTTATTGTACCCATCAGAAATTTGGGATTTATCCTTAAATGTCACAACCCCTCAAACTACTCATTACAAATTCAAGAGAAAATGCTTTGATTCTATGCCAAAAACACATTTAGAGAGCATCATCTTCTTTTTATATCCTATTGCCACCCCCTTAATCCAAGCCATCAACTTCTCCAGCTTGAATTATAAAAAGAGCTTCCAGTTTGATCTCCCTGTTTTTTAATACAGTGTTTTCACTAAAGCAAAATAAAACCTTCCAGTGTTTTCACTAAAGCAAAATAAAATATTAGACCCTTGGCTTCCAGGGCTCCTAACTCTTCTCCCAGTCTTCTTTCTCTTCACTGACTCTCTTTCAACTCCTCTTACAAGCCAAGCAAACCAGTCAGTGCTTTTCCCCAGTTTCCTTCTCCCGGTTACACCTAATGAACTTTTGGTTATCATTATTTTCTCAGCTTAAGTAGACTTCCTCAAAGATACCTTTCCTGACCCCTTAATCTAAATTATAACCTACTAATAACATTCAGGAAAAAATTATGCATTTATTGTGATTATTATAGATTTATTTGTCCTAGTAATCATTGTAGAATCCCACTCTCCATCACTAGACTACAGCATCTTTGATGACAGGGACTGTCTGTTGACCCCACGTCTCGTCTGCATCTCTAATGGCAAGCGCAATACAAGCATCTGGTTAGAAAGCAATAAGTACGTGGTTAATTGACTGAATGATTTTTCTATTTTTAAAGGTTGTTAATATTCCTCCCTGAAGCCTCTCTACTCCAGACTAATTGACTTAATATTTCCCTCCAACAGTCCTGTCTCTATTTACTTTAAATCATACTTAAATTATACTTTAATTTTCCTTACATATTTATATTGTTCATCTCTGATTTATTTCTACAAAATAAGTTTATTAAATGTTTTGAAACCAGAGCATCAACATGTCGCTGGAGAATAGTCCTTTATATTGACTCTGAAGTAGGTCTCAGTGTACCCTCTGAAAGCCCTTTGAGAAAGAAAACCCCTTATAGACTTTCTATGTGTGCAAGAGGCCAGTAACCACCCCTAATGGAGATCTTCTGAACGCTTCCCTGTGAATGTTTCCATTATATATGGGAGGCACATTGTCTACTGTACCAATATTTAAATTCAGTGAATGGAAATCAGTAGTCTGTTAAAGGCATTGCTTTCCGTATTGTAGGCATTTTCCAGCTCTCTAAACTCCACAATTTGGGGAGTTTCATACATGATTAGAGGATGTATTGCTGTGCCACCATACAGCTGGGAGAGAATGACGCTGATCACGTGCAGTTCCTGACTCCAATCCAAGCGGTATTTGCTAATTATGATGGTTTAGGAAAAATCCCCACTCGTTTTGACTGCATCAGTAGGAAGAGCTGTTTACAATATGAAGATTGCTCATAAAATTCAGGTAGAAAGCGTTTGCCCACAGGGCAAACATAGACCAGGAAATAGAACTTCCAGAAAATCAGCAAATTTGAAATATATCAAACCTTGACATAGATGATTTTGTTAATGCTTAATTCTCTGTTTGTAGATTCAAAGATATAAAATATTGTTTCTGTAAGAGGAAAGGACCATCTGAATAAAATCCTGGTTTATATTATGTGGCATAAAGTGGTTTTATTTATTCATACAGCAGTGATTTTGTTCAGGAAATGAAGGCTTAATATGCTGTGATATTTGCAATAGCATACACACACATATATGTGTATCTACATAGTGGAGTAAATAAATATACATGTGTTAACTTATATATTAATATTATATATTATTATATATTATATATATATATAACAATTATATTAATATAAATGTTATTATAAATTTTATATACTTATATATATTCACTCCACTGTGGTATATGGATAAATGGTAAATATACTCCATCATATTTTTTCAATGTGCTTTTGTAAATTTATTACAACACTGGGTAATCATCTATGAATGACCACATGCTTGGTATTGCTAAAATGGTTATACAGAAGTTACTACTCACAAGGATATCTTGAACTCTTTTATGATCGTTTTCTCACAATGATCAAAAGAATTCCTCATTCTACCTCCCACCACTGCTGTATTAGTCACGTGTTTGTGTCACAGGTTTGTTTGCAAAGCATAGACTATCAGAAACTAAACAGATTGGCAGGGTGTCTGGTTGCACCCAAAGAATTTGTAATAGAAACTCTGTTGGCCTCACCTTCATCATCATCCTAGTTAATGGTTATTGTTAATGTTCATAGTAAAAGTAGAAGTAGACAGAGAGCATCCCCAGATTGCTTGAGATCTTCAAGTTTCAAGATTAACCCTACATTCAGCAACAGGTATCGGTAATCCTGGGTCACATATGGGTGATTCCCATCCAGATTAAATGAAGATATTATATTAACAAGGACAAGCTTGGGTACTGTTTTATTTGTACTAAACTGCAAGAGTTAATCTGTACAATGGAGTATGGTGGATTTGTACAAAAACTTTAACTCAATGACAGCAAAGCCAGAGTGAAAAGGGATTGGTCTAGCAAGAAGGCTTAATCATGTTCCACCATGGATCAACTATTAATAGTAGACATATTTTTAAAACGTATATTCTAGAACCTAATGTATAAAATTAAGACCAAAATTATAAATTATGAAGTAAAGAAAGAATGATTCTTTGCATCTAGATTGAGCCAAAGGAAAGCCTACAGATGGGTATTAATATGCCTATTTGTAAGGAGAATTAAGCTTTCAGATAGGATTTAAATCATTTCTCTTATTCTGAATCCAATAAGGGAAGGCAGAGCCTGGATTTGAACTGACAGCTCTCTGGTTTCAAAGTCTACTGACTTCTCATACCATTACTCTGTCTCCACCAAAAGATCACCCTATCTTAGAGAGAGATGGTGGCCATAAGTAGTAAAACAAGTGGCAGTTCCTTCACAGAGTTTTATTTCTTCTGAGTTTTTTCTTCTGAGCTCCTGAAGTGGCCCATTGCATTCATTGAATCCAAGTTTTGCTCAAGAGGTATTCTTGCTCCTCAAAGCTCTGTTGATGACCTCATCATTTTCTTTTTATTTACTATTCCTCCATATGACATTTTATGTCACTCATTCTTACCCTCAAATTAGAAAATCAAACTGTTATGAATTTCTACAAAAACTACAGACAAATCCTCTGAATTATACAAATTAAAAAATTCTGATGTATTGCCTAAGCATTTTAACCTCATCATGACCACTTCGCATAAAATTATAACCATAGAGTCTATACTCCTTTGACCCCGTTACAACAATAAGTTGTACTATACTTACTACATAAATAGCTCGATCGTTTTTGTTTTTCCAGTAAGGAAAAAGATATCCATATATTCTTTTGAACTTTCTAAATGCTGCTGCAGTTCCTAAGAAGCCATGTTTTTGGCACTCACAGCTTATAGTTTACATAGAGCTTGGCACAGTGTGATTAGAAATAAGAATGAATACCTCTGAGGTAGTATAACATTGTGAGACCAGTTTGTCCCAGAAAACAAGCAGTCAGCGAGGGCTCTTTATCTCAAAACTAAAAAGCTTAGGGTTTTCTACAGTGATCTTTGCCACTGGAATTTTATCTAGGGTTTTGATCCACTTAACAGATTTAATCTAACCTCTCTGAACTTAAATGTTCCATTATCTGTTAGAAAATAATTAGAAGCTGTAAGCAGAAGTCTGCATACGTGGAATTCCTCAAGAGTCCCTAAGCTCATTGAAGCAAGGAGTTTGACAGATACTGGTCAGCTGATATTGGGCCGGCAGCTAATAATGGCAGGAAATGCTGCTTAGCTAGGTGAGAAAGTTAACTTGGGGAAAATGAAAATGAAACATTTGGGATTTACGGTTGGAAATAAATTTCCCTTTTTCATTTGTTTCCTGGTAAGAAAATAGCCAAGGGAGCTAGTTCTTTTTTTCTTTTCTTTTCTTTTTTTTTTTTGATAACTTATAGTTAAGATCTAAGGGCCCACTTGATCTCAACCATATTCACTATAATTTCCTTGTATTCCCACAAAGAAATTTTAGTGAATCGGGAATATGTTTGGTATAATGCATACAAATAATAGGTGAATCTGACCAGTAAATTAAAAACTGTCAGCTCTAGCAGCATGTGGTAAATTAACGGTAGGAAGCATGTGTAAGCTTTTTGGGAAGGCTGCAAACACAAGAGGTTTGAGTATAAAGGCAGAAAAGGTTTTTTCTCTGGTGTTTAAAGCAATAAGCCAAGTTCCTTTAAAATGAAAAATTAATTTCAGAATGGAACACTCATTCACTTAATGAGTGTGTTACTATATTCTGACAAAAAAGTATTTTTTTCTTTTGCAGCTAGATGCTTCAAAATACAATATTTTCTATTTTTCATATAACATGGATTTAAAAAAGAGTAAATCTCAACCTACATTACTCTCTGTTCTCTTATTTTCTACTAAGTTTATAATGCATGTGCTAAGGTATAACACCTGAAGCTGTGTGTTATTTTTGTATCCTCAGCAAAATTGTTAATGTCTTTGGTTAAAAGCTACTTTAAACTTTGTAACTCCCACAATAGCCATTTACTGAGTAGTAAGTTTTCGGTAGATTTTTATTATTAGTTTGGAAGGATGGGTAAAATATATTTACTTCATTTGTTTTTTAATAGACTTTTATGGAATGCCTACCATGTGCAATGTCCTGTATCTATGTACTCCAAAGATTATAAAGATAACTAGCATGGCATAACCTTAACCTTAGTGAGATTTGTCTAGTAATACAGTAACTCGATAAAACAGAATGTTTCATCAGGTTGAAACAAAGAAAGTATGATAGGAGATTAGTATAAGAAAATATTATCATTAATGGTGAGTTTAGGGATCTTTTAAACTTTTCACCAGTACAGGAATACCAAAGTTTTTTGGCATTACAATTCATTTAGTTGCATTTGTCTAAAATGCATGCATTTTCTGAAATAAACTAACACTGTTTCAACTTATTTTTTCTATCCTTATATATTATATACTATATATATTTATTTTGATATATTTTATGCCATATAAAAATATATATATATGGGGGGGTTTCCTTTAACCATATTGAGTATGTGTGGTTTTGTTTGTTTTTTGAATTCTGTTTTAACTAAGGAGAGGATAAATTAATGTACAAATATTTTCTTATAATTTATTTAACACTAACTCCCTCACAGTATGATATTAGAGTTTAATATAGTTCTCAGATATAGGTGCATGTTTCCTTATTTTAAACCCTGAAATTTCTCATTTCAAATATGTTTATTTTAAAAATATTTATAAATATTATATATATATATTTTACTTAAAAACAAGATTTTTTCAGTTTCCTTCCTAATGGAATTATTACTTGTGGGAGTTAATTTATTAAGAATGTCTGGCTGTAGATGCTCACCCAAAAGAATGCCACAAATTATCCCCTATTTTATTGAGTTATTGGTATGAACATATTTTGAAAAGTCTGTTCTTTTTTCCACTTTTATTCACAGTAAACTCTCAATGTTCATGACAATATTTTCTAGTTTGCTTTTGATAGCTATGAGTAATATCAACAGGCTCATTAGAAACAAACCAACTCTACTACTTGATAATCTAATTGTCATTGAACATAACCACCTACAGAAAAAAAATAGTGCTATTTCAAAACAAAATTCTCTTTTTCTCCTCAATCAGGTTATATTCTTATAATATCTCCATATCTCTTTAGTAATCTTTTCTTTTTTGGTACAGTAAATTTTTATTTATGTACTTCTCAGACATTTGTAACTGTTAAAGAAATGTTACTGTTTACAACTGTGTGTTAAGATGTTTGTAAACAGTACGAATATAATTGTGCTGCCAGAATTTTCTAATGGAAAATGAGTAAAGGACTTTCCTAATAAGGCATAAAGTCTTTGCAGTGCTCCTGAAGTAAACAGATTTGTTACTAACAGACTGTCATCCCTTTAATGCTTCATCAGCTGTCCAGAGGAAATTAACCACCACCATCTGCATCTAAAAGTATCCAATTTAAACTGATAGGTTAGAACTGCAGCAGGGCAGATGTTGCAGTGAGATGGGTAGTGGGTGAGAATTCTTATATTTCCCAATTTCAGATGTTCTATCTAAAATTACTATTAAGTCTGAAAAGACCCATAAGCTCAAGGTATCCTTCCAAAGTCGTTCCTCTGTATGTAGAACAACATACCATGTTCTAGTATGAACAAAGATGAAGTACAGACTGTTCCTCCAGTAAATTTAATACTTATCTTCTTATGGGGCTTATGTGTCATTGCCCATTTTTGTTTTAAATTTATTTATTTATTTATTTATTTATGGCTGTGTTGGGTCTTTGTTGCTGCACGTGGGTTTTCTCTGGTTGCGTCAGCGGGGCTACTCTTTGTTGCAGTGCACAGGCTCTAGGCGTGCAGGCTTTAGTAGTTGCAGCACGCGGGCTCAGTAGTTGTGGCTAGCAAGCTCTAGAGCACAGGCTCAGTCGTCGTGGCACACGGGCTTAGTTGCTCCATGGCATGTGGATCTTCCCGGACCAGGTCTCGAACCTGTGTCCCCTGCATTGGCAAGCAGATTCTTAACCACTGCACCACCAGGGAAGTCCATCATTGCCCATTTTAAATCAATAAATTATTTTATCCCTTTTAGATTTAGACTTTGATTAGCTTGAACTTCTTAAAACAATGTCAGAAAAACAAAAAAGAAACAATTTATGTAAAATCTGTTAAGTGTGATCCAGGTGTGTGGAATAATTTTTCTTTCATTCATCATGGTAATAAAGCAACAAAGACCACCAAACTTTAAAGTGTACTTTAGCACAGAGACTTGCATAATTAATGCCAACTTTTCACAGTAAGAAAGTGAAAGCCTATGTTTAGGAACTTACTATTATTTAGGGATTTTCTTAGCATGGCTCTTCTTCTTCCCCTTAGCAATTCAAATAGATACAGTGATGTTTCAGTTTCTGAAGAGTAATGTATATGCCAGATTGTTATTATGTGGATAGTAAATGAAGGTTTTCAGGAGTCTCTGTTAGTAATACAAGATATTATTTTCATCACCTTAAATGAAATGCATTCCAAGCAAGTCACTGTTGGTTCAAGGTTAACAGTCAGCTAATCAAGACTTGTTGAAAGACAGTTCTGATACTTAAGTCAACCAAGCAGTCTGTTTAAAATATGTGTTTGCCAGCTAAGCCATTTTTGAAGCATGATCCTATGTTATCTAACTGTCCTTTTGGTGATGAGATATTACATTATAAGGTCTCTTTGTGCCATGAGGTTGATAAGGCTGAATGTGAACACTGGCATACACCTAAACTATTTGACTTACAAATCATCATTAGAGCATAAAGTATTCAGGGACAAGGGGCCTTGGTGAATTACTAAGTGATATTTATCATTTGGATTTCTCCTTCTCAAGTGCTTAAATTTAGGAACATTTTGGCATTTGATAGGGAAGAGTGGCATAATTTCAAGGTAAAATTTACCTGTAAGTAAGAACAAAATCAGTCTCATATGAAACAAAAAAGAAACGTATGAAACAAACAAACAAAAATAGGTAGAAGCTCAATTAAGATTTGGAGAAATTCTGTGACCCACTATATTTATATAAGCTGACTCTCAAATCATGTTTCTGTCTCTCAGGGTGTTGATTACTATATAACACTTTACAGAGAGTAATTATATATTTCATTTCATTTCTGATAACTGGCATTTTTAATTTGCCATTGCAACATCAAATGACCTATGTATTAGACTATGAGGCTCCATCTGCAGTTTGTCAAGGAGAAAACAAAAATGTTATAAACTAATGGATAACTGGAGAAAGCAGAAATTGTTTCTTTTTAAATATGGTATTCTGTAATAGTTAGTTCAATCAAAAAAGTAAACTAAATTAACCCACTTGAAAAATAACGGCAGTCTGGTGGAACCCAAATGGCAGGAATACAGGTGTGCCTCAGTAATGAGCTGGAACTAGGAAATTAAAGGAAACTACAATCCCTAAGGATCCACAGAGAATTCTTTCACCTCAGTTTCTACCCAGCTTGTGGAAAGTGTCCCACTAACCTCTAGTCTAGAGAGCAGGGTTTAGGGAAAAGATTCTCACTGGCCTGTGTTGGGAGTATGCCTATGCAGGGATCAAATGAGAGGGTGGAGCACCCTTGTTAAAGATGGCTGCTGATGGCCCAGCAGTTTTACCATATATGCTGCATAAACACTAAGACTCCTAACAGGGAGAAGAGGTCCCGGAGAGGCAACCCAATAGGTGACTGCTAAAAGTGGTTAACACTTTTGGTTCAATCAAGGAAACCGGAAGAAATTTTTATTTTTTATTTGTTGTTTTTTTTTAATTTTATTTATTTTTTTATACAGCAGGTTCTTATTAGTTATCTGTTTTATACATATTAGTGTATGTATGTCAATCCCAATCGCCCAATTCATCCCACCACCCCCACCTGGTGCTGCTTTCCGCCCTTGGTGTCCATACATTTGTTCTGTACATCTGTGTCTCTATTTCTGTCCTGCAAATGGGTTCATCTGTACCATTTTTCTAGGTTCCACATATATGCATTAATATACGATATTTGTTTTTCTCTTTCTGACTTACTTCACTCTGTATGACAGTCTCTAGATCTACCCACGTCTCTACAAATGACCCAATTTCATTCCTTTTTATGGCTGAGTAATATACCATTGTATATATGTACCTCATCTTCTTTATCCATTCATCTGTTGATGGGCATTTAGGTTGCTTCCATGACCTGGCTATTGTAAATAGTGCTGCAATGAACACTGGGGTGCATGTGTCTTTTTTAATTATGGGTTTCTCTTGGTATATGCCCAGTAGTGGGATTGCTGGGTCATATGGTAATTCTATTTTTAGTTTTGTAAGGAACCTCCACACTATTCTCCATAGTGGCTGTATCAATTTACATTCCCACCAACAGTGCAAGAGGGTTCCCTTTTCTCCACACCCTCTCCAGCATTTATTGTTTGTAGATTTTCTGATGATGCCCATTCTAACTGGTGTGAGGTGATACCTCATTGTGGTTTCGATTTCCATTTCTCTAATAATTAGTGATGCTGGGCACCTTTTCATATGCTTCTTGATCATCTGAATGTCTTCTTTGGAGAAATGTCTATTTAGATCTTCTGCCCATTTTAGGATTGGGTTGTTTGTTTTTTTAATATTGAGCTGCATGAGCTGTTTATATATTTTGGAGATTAATCTTTGTCAGTTGCTTCATTTGCAAATATTTTCTCCCATTCTAAGGGTTGTCTTTTCAACTTGTTTGCAGTTTCCTTTGCTTTGAAAAAGCTTTTAAGTTTCATTAGGTCCTATTTGTTTATTTTTGTTTCCATTTCCATTACTCTAGGAGGTGGATCAAAAAATATCTTGCTGTGATTTATGTCAAAGCATGTTCTTCCTCTGTTTTCCTCTAAGAATTTTATAATATCAGGTGTAATATCCAAGCCCTTACATTTAGGGCTCTAATCCATTTTGAGTTTATTGTTGTGTATGGTGTTAGGGAGTATTCTAATTTCATTTTACATGTAGCTCCAGTTTTCCCAGCACCACTTATTGAAGAGACTGTCTTTTCTCCATTGTATATCCTTGCCCCCTTTGTCATAGATTAGTTGATCATAGGTGTGTGGCTTTATCTCTGGGCTTTCTGTCCTGTTTCATTGATCTATATTTCTGTTTTTGTGCCAGTACCATATTGTCTTGATTACTGTAGCTTTGTAGTAGAGTCTGAAGTCAGGGAGTCTGATTCTTCCAGCTCCGTTTATTTCCCTCAAGATTGCTTTGGCTATTCAGGGTCTTTTGTATCTCCATACAAATTTTAAGATTTTTTGATCTAGTTCTGTAAAAAATGACTTTGGTATTTTGACAGGGCTTGCATTGGATCTGTAGATTGCTTTGGGTAGTACAGTCATTTTCACAATATTGATTTCTCCAATCCAAGAACATGGTATATCTCTCCATCAGTTTGTATCGTCATTAGTATATAGGAATGCAAGAGATTTCTGTGCATTAATTTTGTAACCTGAAACTTTACCAAATTCATTGATTAGCTCTAGTAGTTTTCTGGTGGCATCTTTAGGATTCTCAATGTATAGTATCATGTCATCTGCGAACAGTGAACAGTTTTACTCCTTTTCCAATTTGTATTCCTTTTTTTCTTTTACTTCTTTGATTGCTGTGGCTAAAACTTCCAAATCTATGTTGAGTAATAGGGGTGAGAGTGGACATCCTTGTCTTGTTCCTGATATTAGAGGAAATGCTTTCAATTTTCCACCATTGAGCGTAATGTTTACTGTGGTTTGTCGTATATGCCCTTTATTATGTTGAGGTAGGTTCCCTCTATGCCCATTTTCTGGAGAGTTTTTATGATAAATGGGTGTTGAATTTTGTCGAAAGCTTTATCTGCATCTATTGAGATGATCATATAGATTTTATTCTTTAATTTGTTAATATGGTGTATCACATTGATTGATTTGCATATGTTGAAGAATCCTTGCATCCCAGGGATAAATCTCACTTGATCATGGTGTATGATCCTTTTAATGTGTTATTGGATTCTGTTTGCTAGTATTTTGCTGAGGATTTTTGCATCAATATTCATCAGTGATATTGGTTGGTAATTTTATTTTCTTGTAGTATCTGTGTCTGTTTTGATATCTGTGTGATGGTGGCCTCATAGAATGAGTTTGGGGGTGTTCCTTCCTCTGCAATTTTTTGGAAGAGTTTGAGAAGAATGGGTGTTAGCTCTTCTCTAAATGTTTGATAGAATTCACCTGTGAAGCCATCTGGTCCTGGACTTTTGTTTGTTGGAAGATTTTTTTTCTTTAATTTATTTATTTTATTTATTTTTATTTTTGGCTGTGTTGGGTCTTTGTTGCTGAGCATGGGCTTTCTCTAGTTGTGGCAAGTGGGGGTTACTCTTCGTTTCAGTGTGTGGGCTTCTCATTGCAGTGCCTTCTCTTGTTGCAGAGCATGGGCTCTAGGTACGTGGACTTCAATAAATGGGGCACGTGGGCTCAGTGGTTGTGGCTCGTGGGTTCTAGAGCACAGGCTCAGTTGTTGTGGCACACAGGCTTAATTGCTCCATGGCATGTAGGATCTTCCTGGATCAGGGATCGAACCCATGTCCCCTTCATTGGCAGGTGGATTCTTGACCACTGTACCACCAGGGAAGCCATGTTGGAAGATTTTTAATCACAGTTTCAATTTCCTTACTTGTGATTGGGCTGTTCATATTTTCTATTTCTTCCTGGTTCAGTCTTGGAAGGTTATACCTTTCTAAGAATTTGTCCATTTCTTCCAGGTTGTCCATTTTTTTGACATAGAGTTTCTTTTAGTAGTCTCTTAGGATGCTTTGTATTTCTGTGGTGTCTGTTGTACCTTCTCCTCTTTCATTTCTACTTTTACTGAGTCCTCTCCCTCTTTTTCTTAATGAGTCTGGCAAATGGTTTATCAATTTTATCTTCTCAAAGAACCAGCTGTTAGTTTTATTGATCTTTGCTACTGTTTTCTTTCTTTCTATTTCATTTATTTCTGCTCTGATCTTTATGATTTCTTTCCTTCTACTAACTTTTGGTTTTGTTTGTTCTTCTTTCTCTAGTTCCTTTAGGTGTAAGGTTAGATTGTTTATTTGAGGTTTTTCTTGTTTCCTGAGGTAGGCTTGTATTGCTATAAACTTCCCTCTTAGAACTGCTTTTTCTGCATCCCATCAGTTTTGGTCATCGTGTTTTCATTGTAATTTGTCTCTAGGTATTTTCCGATTTCCTCTTTGATTTCTTCAGTAATCTCTTGGTTATTTAGTATGTATGGTTTAGCTTCCATGTGTTTGTGTTTTTTACATTAGTTTCCCTGTAATTGACTTCTAATCTCATAGCACTGTGCTCAGAAAAGATACGTGATATGATTTCAATTTTCTTAAATTTTCTGAGGCTTGATTTGTGACCCAAGATGTGACCTATCCTGGAGAATGTTCTGTGTTCACTTGAGATGAAAGCGTAATCTGCTGTTTTTGGATGGCATGTCCAATACATATCAATTAAATCTGTCTGGTCTATTGTGTCATTTAAAGCTTGTGTTTCCTTATTAATTTTTGTCTGGATGATCTGTCCATTGGTGTAAGTAAGGTGTTAAAGTCCCCCACTATTACTGTGTTACTGTCAATTTCCTCTTTTATAGCTGTTAGCAGTTGCCTTATGTATTGAGGTTCTCCTATGTTGGGTGCATATATATTTATAATTGTTATATCTTCTTGGATTGATCCCTTGATCATTATGTAGTGTCCTTCCTTGTCTCTTGTAACATTGTTTATTTTAACATCTATTTTATCTGATATGAGTATTGCTACTCCAGCTTTCTTTTAATTTCCATTTGCATGGAATATCTTCTTCCATCCCCTCACTTTCAGTCTGTATGTGTCCCCAGGTTTGAAGTGGGTCTCTTGTAGACAGCACATATGTCGGTCTTGTTTTTGTATACATTCAGTGAGCCTATGTCTTTTGGTTGGAGCATTTAATCCATTCATGTTTAAGGTAATTATCAATATGTATGTTCCTATGACCATTTTCTTAGTTGTTAGGGGTTTGTTTTTGTACGTCCTTTTCTTCTCTTGTGTTTCCCACTTAGAGAAGTTCCTTTAGCATTTGTTGTAGAGTTTGTTTGGTGGTGCTGAATATTCTTAGCTTTAGCTTGTCTGTAAAGCTTTTGATTTCTTCATCAAATGTGAATGAGATCCTTGCTGTGTAGTGTAATCCTGGTTGTAGGTTCTTCCCTTTCATCACTTCAATTTTATTGTGCCACTCCCTTCTGCCTTGTAGAGTTTGTGCTGAGAAATCAGCTGTTAACCTTATGGGAGTTCCCTTGTATGTTATTTGACATTTTTCCCTTGTTGCTTTCAATAATTTTTCTTTGTCTTTAATTTTTGTCAGTTTGATTACTATATGTCTCAGCATGTTTCTCCTTGGGTTTATCCTGCCTGGGAATCTCTGTGCTTCCTGGACTTGGGTGGCTATTTCCTTTCCCATGTTAGGGAATTGTTTGACTGTAATTTCTTCAAATATTTTCTCTGGTCCTTTCTCTTTCTCTTCTCCTTCTGGGACCCCTATAATTCGAATGTTGTTTCATTTAATGCTCTCCCAGAGGTCTCTTCAACCTCTTCCCTGAGGTTGTCTTCATTTCTTTTCATTGTTTTTTCTTTATTCTGTTCCTTGGCAGTGAATTCCACCATTCTGTCTTCCGGGTCACTTATCCGTTCTTATGCCTCAGTTATTCTGCTATTGATTCCTTCTAGTGTATTTTTCATTTCAGTTATTGTATTGTTCATCTCTGTTTGTTTGTTCTTTAAATCTTCTAGACGTTTGTTTTTTAATTCTTCTAGGTCTTTGTTAAACATTTCTTGCATCCTCTCAATCTTTGCCTCCATTCTTTTTCCAAGGTCTTGAATCATCTTCACTACCATTATTCTGAATTCTTTTTCTGGAGGGTTGCCTATCTCCACTTCATTTAGTTGTTTTTCTGGGTTTTTATCTTGTTCCTTTATCTGGTACATAGTCCTCTGCCTTTTATGTTGTCTATCTTTCTGTGAATGTGGTTTTCATTCCACAGGCTGCAGAATTGTAGTTCTTCTTGCTTCTGCTGTCTGCCCTTTGGTGGATGAGGCTCCAGAAGAAATTGTTATTCCAAGCTATATAGCCTATATTTTCTTTTTGCTTCCCTTTTTTTTTTTTTTTTTGCAATTCACTTTTCTCTCTGTAATAGAAAATTTTTTTCAGTTTCTTAGTTAAGGAAGGTGGATATAGACAGAGAGAAATAGATATATAATATCTATATTATAGATATTACAAATACTATTATATTATTATATAATATTATATATAATATTATAATATAATATAGATATTATAGATATTACAAATACTGTTCTCTGTTTAGTATTTGTGTCATAATTTCAAATTATATTGATAATTTAGTTTTTTCAGAATTATTGCTATAAAGATGTTGCTCACTGCTGATAAGCATTTCACTAAGAAATACTTTTTCCTAAGTATTTTATATCCCAATATCTAATACGTCTCAAACTTATGAACAGAATTCTCTGTTCCACAAGGTTATATGCTCCAGGAAATCTATGTTACTTTTTTCTCTTTTTTCTTTTCTCTTTTCCTGAGAGAAATTCTTCCTTAAGAATTCCACTCTCATGTTCCAATCATGACTGGCATTATCTAGGTTTAAGACCCAGCTGCAATTCTCGGCCCTTCCTCATCATCTATAATCTCCCTTTTCTTTGCAGCTCAGTAAGATGCTTTAATTCCTTGATACCATACCTTCCTCCTTCTCGATTTAGTATTTCATCTTATGAATTATTAACTATGATAAAAAAGAGTAAATATAAGACATGAGGAAACTCTATATGGTACCCTAGGGGGAGGAAGTGTACCCAATGAAGGATAAACTTGAAGGGGTTCAACTTTGTTCCAGCAGATGTGGTTGGACCACCAGATAGCAGAGAAGTCCCTGGTTTATCCAGGCTGAAGCTGATCTAGATTTGTTGCGCCATCAATAGGCAACAGGAATCCACTGGAGTGCAGGCTGAGGGGCAGGTGACCAACAAGTGGTGGTATGGGTGGACTTGAAGTGGGAGTCTGGGTGTGGACAGAGGTCGAGGAAAGACTTTCAGTAGGAATGACTTCTCGGTGTGTGATGTAGGCATCTGTGTGCTGAGAAAACAGATTGATGGTTTCATGCACATTGAGTGGGGGGGCTTGAAATGGAGTCCAAGCAGGCCAATGAGTGCAAGCTGTATGGGAACTTGCTGGGTGAGTCTAGGCACCTGAGCAAACAGGAGATCTACAGAGCAGGCAGGCAATTCAGGACTCTGGTTTTCATGTCACGGGGGCTATGGAAAATTTATTACCACACCCAAGGATTTAAAGTCATGGAGAACCAACTATGTCCTGGGCCCAAGGCTGGGGAAGGCTCTATCAAATGTCCTCATACCTACATGACTGACTCACATATCAATACCCCAGCATCTGCACACCCCACGCCTCCTAACCTGTGCCAGAAATTGCAGGAAGCCTCCTCCTCTTTCAACGTTCCTCCAGAGCCCTCAACTTAAAAGTTTAACATTATGTTCACTTTGAAGGAGAAATACTTAAAGAAATTCAGTTCTTTATCACATTTGTAGCTGAGAGGCAATAAACTGATAATTGACACAACATCCTCATACTAATAGCTTCCTGAAAAAGGGTGCATTGTAGGGATAAGTGTTTTTTTTTTCTTTCTTTTTTTGATAATTGGTACATTGGAAAAACTTTTTCTACCTCTCTACTTGATTGATACTTTTCCTGGGTATAACATTCTGTTGATAATCCTTTTCCCTCAGCATTTTGCAAACGTTTTTCTAATTGTTGTTTAACTTCCTATTTTGCTATTGTAAAATCTAATGCCATTCTGATCCCTAATTCCTGTTTTCCTCTTGTCAATATTTGACTCTTTTTTCTGCTAATTCCAAAGTTTTCAAATGATGAACCTTGAAACTTTTTTTTTTTTTTTAATTCATTGTGCTGAGCTCTTGAAGGACTCTTTGGACCTAGAAACTTATATCTGTCAGTTTGGCATATTTTTCCTCCATGGCCTCTTTGTTTGTTTGTTTGTTTTTGCGGTACGCGGGCCTCTCACCGTTGTGGCCTCTCCCGTTGCAGAGCACAGGCTCCGGACGCGCAGGCTCAGCGGCCATGGCTCACGGGCCCAGCCGCTCCGCGACATGTGGGATCTTCCCGGACCGGGGCGCGAACCCATGTCCCCTGCATCGGCAGGCGGACTCCCAACCACTGCGCCACCAGGGAAGCCCTCCATGGCCTCTTTGATAATATTATCTTTTTTTTTTTTTTTTTTTTTTCCTGCACTTTCTTCTGGTATTCTTTTTAGTCAGTTGCTGGACCTTCTGGATTGATTGTTTAATTTTAAAATCTTTTTTCTCAGATTTTCCAAATTATAAATACAATATATGTTCTCATGTGTCTTAGGGTGTTAGTTTTTGAAATGTTTTTGTCTGTTCCCTGAATTATCTCTTCCTGTGAGTTCTTTCTGTTTCTTTGTTTTCTGGTATAATGGAATACCATAGACTAGGAGTCTTATAAGCAACAGAATTTTTTTCCTCAGGCTGAAAAGTGCAAGATCAGGGCACAGACAGATTTGGTATTTGATGAGATCCCACTGCCTGATTTATAAACAGCTATTCTCTTCTTCTTGTGTCTTCATAGACAGAAAGGATGAGGGAGCTCTCCAAAGTCTCTTCTACAAGGGCACTAATCTCATTCATGAGAGCTCTGCCTTCATGACATAATCACCTACCAAAAGCCCCACCTCCTAATATGTTGCATTGGGGTTAAGAGTTCAAGATAGGAATATTGAGGGACACAAACATTCAGTCTGTAGCACCTGGTGATTTGAGTTCTCTTGTGAGCAAGAATATGACCATTTGTTTAAATTACCCACTAAAGGGCCATTTATTTTTGCAGAGAAAATCTACCAATTTTTTCTAGCAAAATTATACACCTGGCTGCACATTTTTGGAGATGATTACAAGTAGTTTTGTTCACTACATAGATTTAACACAAACAGGAAAAAAGAGACCTTCCATTAGTAAGGCTCTTTTCCAATCTCCACTGTGCCTGGTGTACCTAAAGGTAATGTGTTTGGTTCAGTTTCTCCATTTAAAAACGTCTAGTTTCTTGCCAGAATGGAGAGAAGCAATAACCTGCTACTCCAAATAAGGAGACCAGAGAGTCTAATTGTTCTTTATACAAATTTTAAATATTACTTCTGTTTTCATTTCCATTTTCCACCTTCACCATCTAGATGTCTCCAGTTTTTATACTACCCCCCAACCCCTGCCAGTTTCTGCTGAATGAATTGGCTTTTATATCCCTGGCATCCCCCTTTGTAGGTATTTGCCATTTTGCTTTCTTAGTTTTACTACCTCCATTTCCCTGAAATTCGTTAAGTTTTTTTTTTTTTTCATTTGTTGTTATTCCCTCTTCCATTCTCCTGGTCTTTTGGATTTGTATCTTTTTACTGTCTTCAGTGTAATTTTAGTGGAATCTTGGGAAGGAGCAGAGAAAATGCATGCACTTTATCTATTAAACTGGAAGCCCTGTAAGGAATTTAAATCTAGAAATCCTAGAAGAGCTCCCTCTAACCTTGCTTTTTGTCAATAGTTTTTATTAAAGTAAAACTAAAAAATATGTACCCTTTAATTTAATCCATGTAATAATCTCATGCTATTGGAGAATGTTTCCCTCATAAGGAACAGCATTAGATATGCTTTTTGGGAAATAAATGATTGCTTACTGAGAATTAGTGGGCTCCTTAAGCATATGACATTGTCTTCCACCCATGGAAACAAGAAGGGCCAGAAGCATCTATATTGAGAAATGGTAGTTTACAACTCTACATGAGCTAGTCACTGTGGAAAGAAATATCTAAGAAAATATCTAGCCCCTGGATTTCAGTTAAAAGTGAAATTCTTTTTTGACTTTCCCCATAGGTTAAATTTTTTAAATATTGGAAATAGTTAGCTAAGAGTTTTTTTTGGTTTTTTTTTTTTGCGGTACGCGGGCCTCTCACTGCTGTGGCCCCTCCCACCGCGGAGCACAGGCTCCGGACGCGCAGGCTCAGCAGCCATGGCTCATGGGCCCAGCTGCTCTGCGGCATGTGGGATCCTCCTGGGCCGGGGCACGAATCCGTGTCCCCTGCATCGGCAGGCAGACTCTCAACCACTGCGCCACCAGGGAAGCCCTGACCTCCTTTGATAGCTCTGGAGCTAAAATGAACCATCAAAGTTGCCCTAAGTTGGCATGTAGCAGTCATTAGAAGTGGGTCGCCTTGGGAAGGGGTGTAAACTTGGGTGAAGTGGCTTTCTGCAGCTGAGGAAATCTTTGAAAGATGGGTTGGCAGAAGGTATTCTCCCAGCGGCACTCTCAGATGCTAAGACAATAAGTTCTTCCTTGAAGGGGGATCTGGACAGTGGTCCTTTTATATCACCTTATATCAACAAATCAGCCTATTTCTTGGCAACATCAACTGTGTAACCAAGAATGTTAACTGTAAGATTATCTTTGTACGACACAAGACACAAATCTGTCTTAACATGGCTAACTAACTCTGTATGTGATGGGGAAAGTTAATATACTTTGAAGAATGCAATATAGAATAATATAAAATGCTATATTTTGTGCTTCAGAGAATAAACTTCGTATATACTGGTACTTTAGAGAGTTGTAAAAAAGATAAGATTCAAGCTCATTCTTTTGATATGGATTTGGTTTGGATAGGTTTAGGGGACAGTGAATTCGCTGCATTTTTCATGTCCTTAGGTAAAGTAGATTGTATCTGTTTTACCTTGTATCATCAGCGTGGAGAAATAGAAAAGCCTGGCATGTTTAAGGTAGCATCAGAATGGCTGTCTGGAAACATAGTTAATTGGGTGAAGTGATAAAACCAGAACAATAAACCAGGAAAAACTTTTAAAGAACCTTACATATTCAATGAATGTGTCCT
Source organism: Phocoena sinus (assembly GCF_008692025.1). NCBI lineage: Eukaryota > Metazoa > Chordata > Mammalia > Artiodactyla > Phocoenidae > Phocoena > Phocoena sinus. The sequence continues at coordinate 25,527,342 of NC_045769.1, forward strand.
CCCTTCCCTATCCTACTTCCCCTCTTTGGCAGATAAATGGATGTTCATAATGCATACTTTGGAAACTAAAATAGTGACTTTTCATGTAATTCTGATCAAAATCAAGGAGCTTATTTAAATAATTAAATAATAATGCTCCAAGTACCCCAAGGGTTGCAATTATGTACAGGAAGAATCAATATCTGTATTCATCTGCTGAATAGCCTCGAATTTTTTGTAGTTTTATCATTTTGGTGCTAATACCATGATAACAGACCCCATGAGTGATTTTTATAGGGAAAGTGTAGTCATTTACTCTGTTTAAGTATTTTAGGATCATGTTTGGTGAAAAGAATTATATTGTTTAGGATTATTATCATGATTATAGAGAAAGTTTCAAAAAGTGCTTAAGTTGCTTCTCCTCCTTCCCCATGACAAGACAGCAAGTTTTCACTTTAGATGAGTAACCTCTCCCTATGGATATTTTTAATGTAAATTACTTGGAAAATGTGTTTATCCTTAGCATAAGAACTCTTCTTTGTTCTGAGTACACTATTTTGTTCTGAGTACACTATTTTGTTCTGAGTACACTTCTTTGTTCTGAGTACACCATTTTTCTACTAAAATTTCTATCCTAGAAACAGAATATATGTGTGTATTAAAAAATGGATAACATCATTAACATCTCATAATTGTAGGTCAATAATTTGGAATTATACCTATTGACTGAATTATTCATTTTTATAATGATAATTCAGAAATGAATGCTAACCACTGTGGTCACAAATTGATCAGATGTTCTGTTCTGATGATTGAACTTTGGTAACTTTAATAGGGCTAAACTTAAAACTGACATTTTGAACATAACTATACAATAGTAATCAGCTTTATGATGGGTATTTCACTTAGTGATAAATTTGGAATTTAGTTTGGACAATATATTTAAAAAATTTTTGGACTGACATAATTAAACATCTACCTAGTCATTTTGATATATAGTCTCAGTTACAAATCATTCTGTACTATCAATACTTAATTAGATCATTGCTCCTGGGGCTTAAAAGTTGGATCTGAGGGTACATATTTTTGTGTAGAAGTGTACAGTATGAATAGGGAAGAATACATGGATAGTTAAGTCATAAGAGCTACTCAGAAGGACTACAAATTTGTTTTGAATGAGATCTAAGTTGATTTAAGAAAATATGTGGGCATTCACTTTTAAGTCCTAGAAATGTTAACTAGATTTATGGTTTTAGACTTGCTGTCATTCTTATGTTTTTTTCAAATTGACCCTAGAAAATTATCTTCAGACTGAGACATTTTTTTGGATCTAGATATTGCATTTTAATTAAACCTAAAGAAATAAAGATCACTTCCTCAGAACATATAGAACTTTCAAATTCTTTGTAACATCTGCAGATCATTACACTCTGAGGCTATACAACAGTTTATTTAAATTGTCCTTATCGCTAGAGGGTGATTTCCAGATTTTTGCTACCACAAACAATGCCACAATGAAGAACCTGTGTTATATATGTGTGAATGTATATCTGCAGGATGAATTTCCAAGAGTGCAATTCCCAGTTCAAAAGGTAAATACATCTGTCATTTTATAGTTAAAATCAAATGATCCTCCATACAGGTTGTTCCATTTGGCATTTTCACCAGTGATGTATGCCAACAATTGTTGGCTCCAAGACTATGTGTCCCATGGCCTATGTAATAGAGGACAGAGTTTTATCAAATCTTTGGATGTTTTTCCAAATTGAAAAGTAGCAAATGATATTGCATGATGCTTTCTTTTGTTTGTTTGTATAAAACAACAAAAATTTATCTTCTCACAATTCTTGAAGTCAAGACAAAATGTATATCTATACATCCTTAAGTTTTGCTATAGTTTTGAATTGATAGAGATCCTTGACTCAGCAATTAAAAAGAAACTATAATAGACTCAAACACAATCCTCTAGGAATTATGTGTTGTCTGGGGAATGTATGTAGAAGGAATAGAGCTCATACATGGATTCTCTAGGACCAAATATGAGGAGAAATAAAAAGAAATATTCTGGAAGGAACAGTAAATTTTTTCTCACTACAAAATATGGTGAGCACCAAAAAAAAAAAAAAAAAATGCTGTCCAGAACAATATCAGTATTTTTTAGTACTTCCAGTGTACATTTAACCTGCATTTCTTTTACTGTGAATTAGACAGCACAATTCTATATTTCTTTTTCTATGCATTATCTTTTCATGACTTTGCTTTTTCTTAATTCAGTCAGTTGTCTTTTGCTTCTTAATTTCTATAAACTCTTCATATATTAGAGAGATTAGCACCTATGATAAGTGTTGCAAATATTTTTCCTCTTTGTTATTTGGCTTTTAATGCCTTTATGATATATCATAATGTACATAATTATTTTAAAGTCAAATTTATTAATATATTCTTTTTTGTCTGCTGAATGTTGTGTGTTGGCTAGAAAGCAATTCCCAACATTTTAATTTTGCATAGGTTTATTGCTTTCAAAATTTCACTCATGAAATTCTGCTTCACCACATTTGATGGGGTTAAGAGATATTAGAAGCAAGGTGGGGCATTTTTTTTTGTTTGCGGTACGCAGACCTCTCACTGTTGCGGCCTTTCCCATAGCGGAGCACAGGCTCCGGACGCGCAGGCCCAGCGGCCATGGCTCACGGGCCTAGCCGCCCCGCGGCATGTGGGATCCTCCCGGACCGGGGCACGAACCCGAGTCCCCTGCATCAGCAGGCGGACTCCCAACCACTGCGCCATCAGGGAAGCCCTAGGCGGGACATATTTTGATGTAAATTTCTTGAACTTTGACTAATTATGACAAAGATAAGCTACAGAAACTTAAGTATTTTGATGCTTAAAATAATCCCAGCCCCAGTAGACTGAAAATCAACAACTTTGATTATTTTCACCAAGGATAACTTTTCATTGACACAGAAGCTGAGAGTTGACTTTAATAATCTTCTCTTGATTTTGGAATTATTCTTCTATAATATTTATAAGCACAAATATTTATATTTATTAAGCATTTGAGAATAGCGTCTGAGCCTGAATAATGACAGTTAGGCACATGCTTATGCTTTACTTGATTCTAATGTACTATATATTTTTAGAAAACATTTTCTCAAAAACATATTTCTTCAAATGTTTAATTTCTCAGTTTACCTGTTCATGTCATTATATACATTCAGGCTCTTTGTGAATAATTGTAAATTGCATTGAAAAATTTTTAAATCATAGTGAAATTAATAAAATGATTTAATACTTAAACATATCTAATTTAATATTTAAATACTCTGATTTTTTAAAGTTGTAAATCCTCAAAGGCATTTTTTCCTTGTTTTTGCTGTCAATTGTGAATAAATTAATATTGATTTAATTTTTTAATTAATTTTATTTAATTATGAGAACAGTACACATAGCCTTAGAAATAACACATTTTCATGAAATTGAATGTCTTTCTACACCTACGTCCTTTTATTTTTTTCCTATTTCATAAGTAAGTTTATAGGCTTGGCTTACTGCCTCATCATTACAATTTTTTTAGAGATGCATTATATTAATGTGAAATATAATGATGAAAGAATTTCATTTCATTTAGTAAAACAAGCTCTAAATCCCACAAATAATTAAAGTACAGCTAAAATATTTAGAAAAAAAACATAAATGGATCTGTGTATGTATAATGTTAGGAGGAAGAGAGTGAAATAAGTGGATTTAATTTCTATATTATATATACACACATATATAAAATATACATATGCTTTATATATATATATATATATATATATATATATATATATATATACACTTAACATCAGGACATGTATCCACATTTTTCTTTATGAGTACTTAAACATGAAGTATGATTTTGTGTTTCTTATTCACATATATTATGTAATTTTAATCTTTATATGCCAAATTTCTGGGCAAAAGTTTAAAATTCAGTAGTACAGAAAACTAGTCCAGTGTTCCATTTTGACCTATGATTTTAATCAAAATATATCACACCCTTTCCAGGGATCTAGAAAGGAGTGCTAGACTTACACATTTGGGTTGATAAATATTAAACAGATTAGTCCTACCATTTAGAGTATATGTTATTCTATTAGCCATATTGGTACTCCACTCTCATGTTCTTAATGAACATTTTATTTTTAAAAGTACAAATGACCATCTACTCAGTGAGTTGCTCATCTTTAACATCAAGTATATTACATGTGCACCTAGGAATTACAAGCAAAAAAGCACCAAATGCCAAGAAATAATACAAATATATTTGAAAATTACTGGCTCAGCTGAAACCTGTTGTGCATTTAACAAAACCAAAGAGATGTTTCCTTTTGGAGGTACATCTGAATTAAGTATGCAAGCTATGTGTGTTGAAACATATCAGTTTGTAATTGAATTTTCCTTGAGGCCATTCAGACACACACAATAGGCATGGCTTTTGCTCTTGCAATTACTTTTAAATTAATGGGGAAAGGAAAATATCTAGTATAGTATCTTTCTTTTCATAATACATTTTTTTACTCTTCTCAAGAAAACGCATAGTCAAATGAAAAATAGAAGTTCAAATTGCCTTTTAAATTGTTTGAATTCCACTGTTAAAGAAAACCTGGGGGGCAAATTCAAAAGAATAATTTCCTTCTTGTTTCTAGTGAACATTTTTAGAATTCAGAAACAAATAGAAAATATTTTTAATTAGTTGATGAAAAATTACCACTGTGACCCCTCTCTAATCTCTCTGCTCATCAATTACATTGTTTATATTACCATGTCATATCTACAGAAATATTTTTTAAGATTATATTTCTCATATTTTTTAAAGTTTAAGAGATAGAATATAGTTCTACAGATATTCATTTGTTGCAAATAATCACTATATTCTAACTTTTTATGATGGATACATTGTTGAATACAGTTATTTTTATTTTAGAAAATATAACTATTAAAAATACAGAAACATAATTTATCTCAAAATATAATTTATTATACTCTCCTCTCAAATCTTGGGAATATAAATAATTCCTAAATGATATTTCAATAAATACTTGTGATTTCTTTTTTTATGTGTTTGGCTCTGGCTTCTATTTACCAGAGCTTGTTATAAAATTAAAAAAATAAAAATAAATTATTGAAATTCATTCCTCTCAATCATTCCATCTCCCAATGGTACGGTTTTGAAAAATACTTGTCACATTGTAAGGAATAATAACAATTTTTTTTTAAATCTGCAATGTCACTGAAAACATGAAACTTTATGAATGAAACTATTTATGCATGTCATGTTATATGCAATTCATTCTTATTTTTAGAATTTGACTTGGATACATATTGAGTGCTAAGTAAATCTTTGCTTGTTGATCAAATTTTTTCCATTATTTGACGTTTTTCTTCTGAGAAGCACACTGTACCATTAAAAACTCTTAGCTCATAACCACAATATCTGTATTTATTTTCAAAGACATCTAAAGTCATCTGATGACTACTAAATGAAGTATTTAAATATTTCCATCACATTTTCAAAGAAAATATATTAGATGTGCAAAAATGCTTTAATGCTATAAAGCACCATAACTCTGTACTGATATTGCAGATATCCTCAAGTGTATTGCTTCTTTAATCACACTTAACATTTAATTGCATAGTTTGCACTTAAAAATCACTGAAATTGGTTTAGAAGAACCTTATAAAACTTGCTTTCTCTGTACTATGATTTTAAAAATTGAAATAAATATCAGGTTATGATGTTCCAGTACATGTTTTAACACATCTGTGAATTTTAATTTATATAAATTAAAATACCTAAAAAATGAAGAATTTATTTTTTGAGTGGGTTTTACATACCATTTGAAGATTTGATGAATAATTACTCTGCATATATGAATTCCTTTACTTTAAATCTAAGTAACCTATATAAGTATTATCATAAATAATAATTTTCTGGTTCCTCTGATGAAACAGACTGAAGCAAATAATTCTTGAGAGTTTAAGTGCCACAGAGGCATTTTCTAATAATACAAAAGTTTCATAATCATGACTGGTGACTTTAAATTTTGATTTTTTAACTCTCAAAAATGATATTTAGCTCCTAGTACCAGTTCCATCTCAGTTCAGTCTGGTTCTTAGTGGAAGGACTGATGTCATAGCCATCAGAACTTTAAAATTTAGATAATAAAGGGGGCTTCAGAAATTCTGGAAGCTATAATAATGTAAAGGATCAAGAGGAGAAAAGATTAGTAGAATAGCCTCAGAGTTTGTTACATCCCCACATAGGGGATAGGAAAACAACATAGCAACAATTAATAGAGACTACAGACAAAAGTCACTGCACCTTCCCTCAAAAAAGCTGTCCCCATATATATCTATAAAGAACTGAGAGATTGTTAGACATTCCACTGACTATTGAATACTGTAATTTCTTTTGTCCTTTTCAGAATTGTTTGGTAGAAAGTCAAAGAGTAATTGTTAATGCCTGTATTAGGCAGAGAAATTGTGTGACCATGGCAATGAACCAGACTGACCAATACTGTCATGAAATTTGGTGGAAAAAAAATGATGCCATGGGGTAAAGTGGATTATGAGGAAAGTACAATGAGTTGTGGGAATGAAAAGAAGAAACAGAGATGCTGAGAAGCAAAATTGTATTCATATTGGATGAAAATCCTTTCCTACTGCAGGGAAGGAGAAGTAAAAGAGAATCTCTCCTTCCAGAAAGAAGCAGGGGAAGGTTTTTTATCTTGACTTATATATCAGGTTTTTATCATCCACAGGACAAACTCCTCAATATTCTCTGTAACTTACTGAAGGATTTTTTTTTTTAATGTGAAGTAGGAAACCCCAGCCCAGATCACAAACTACAAAACCTGAAGACCCTTTTTAAAAAGGTGTTTGGCAAGCTAGGTATTTATTTCAGATTCCTAAGGATGCAGTGTGCTAAAATCTCATTACCTTATTCATGGACAGCAGCTTCCTCATCTCTTGGCTTTCAGACCATTTCCCTATGATTTATCCTGGGGACAGTGCTGCCAGAATATGTGGATTCTGTCAAGGATTTTGACAGAATAAAATCCAAATGTCAGCCTATCATTTAAACTCCTACAAGCCCTAGTACCAGCCTCCCTTTCCAGTTTTATTCCTTACTGTTTTGTCATGTGCCAGATGCTCCCTATAAGCAGATCTAGTTGTATTCCCCATGCATATGACACTTTCCCACTTTCTTAATTTTAGAAGGAAAGGAAATAGTTATATTGGATAACTGATATGTACCAGATCCTGTGCTAGATTCTTTCCTATATATTATGTGAAACTGTTGTTACACAAGATGAGTATTATTGATCCTCAGCTGTATACAGCAGAGGAAACTGAGGTTTTGACAGGGTGACTGACTTGCTTCTTATGATGTTAACTAGTAAAAGAGCACACTCTGGAAAGAAGTTTTGCATGAATCAGGGTTCATACCTCTTTCTCCTCAAAACACCGTCCAACCCATGTTATTTATTCTTTTATAACATGTTCTTCCTGCATAGTGATATCCACACTCAGGTTTTTCTTCTCAACAAAGCTTTTATTTTTTTTTCCTGCATTCAGTTAGAAGATAATCTCTGTCTTCCATACATTGTTATAGGAATCTTAGATCATAAATATTCATCATAACTGTTATTAATGTTCATAACATTTTTACTAAAATTTAAAGACTTCTAGGATATCCTCTATTTATGAGTAGAATATATGTCTTTTTAATTTTTGCATCCTAGTGGAATGTATAGAGTAAACTTCAATCAATATTGGGCATGAGTTAATGAATGAATGAAAGAATGGCTAGCTATTTCCTATGAATGCTCCTAAACTCCATACCGTTATTAATAAGGTAATATTTAACAAAATAACCCTTATAGTGCTCTGCACTACTGTTTGAGTTTTCTGATGATGAATATAATGGCCATGAATTGACTTTTCCGAGGGCAGTCATTATAGAAATCTCAGTTACCATTCCATTTCTAAAATATTGGTTAATTTTCAGTGGCTGGTTTCAAATGCCAGGTCAGGATTGGAGGCCTTCTTGCAGAGATTCTTTATGAGGTATTCCTTTTTCCACTGCCACTTTTCTAACCCTTACACAGTGTGTGTCTTGCCACAAAACCACACATTCCTTTGACTCAGAGCCTCCCAAAGCAAAGACATTAGCAATAGGGGTCTTTTGTAACACCATATATTTTCTTTCAGGGTTTATTATAACTCCTTTTGTGTCAGGTGGTAATATCGTTTACTGCTACTATATTAAAAACATAGAAACATCAATAACATTAATGCAGATTTTTACTAGTGATTGCCTCTGAATACTCTTGACATCAAGATAAGTGTAGAATATTAAAATAACATTGACATGAATATTTAATATAAGAACTTGCATATAAATCATGGTTTCAAAATTTAATATATCTGATGGCAATAATTAAGTTCATTATAAAAAGTAGAGGAGATAAGAAAGAAATAAATGATAGGACAAATGATTTCTATGTGTGAATTATCCTATATGAGCATGAGACTAGTAACTGAAAAATGGAGACTTAATTAAAGTCACTCAGTATTTTATCTGGAATGAATCATAAAGAACACAATTCAGCCTGCTCTTTTACCAGAAGTGTATTTAAGATATTTTATTAGTTTTTAAGGGAGGGTTTTCCTAATTTTATTTGGTTGTTTGTTGTTATATGCCTTTAATATAATTGGGATTAATTAACAGATTCTTTTTGTAAATTAGAAACACAATAGGTGTCTTCCTTTGGAGAATGTGCAGTATCTATAGGAAAACAGAATTAATTCCCCAAATTATACAAAATAGCAAATCATGAAGTCCTAAGCAATTAAATAAGATCTATTACCAAAATTACTAGATTCTGATCTATTTTAAGTCAAATTTAATTTTTAAATATATTGATTGAGACTCCTAGAATCAAGTTCTCCTGTGCAGAAATGAGAATAAAGTCATGAGTTAGTCTTTGTCTCTTCCTGCAAAGGTTATTCAGCATTTTATAATAGGAGGAGTAATTTTAGGCAGTTGAGGATAAATTGTGCTCAGGTGATTTATCAAAAAAAAAAAAAAGTACCTGTTAGAATATCACTTCATAAAGTTGCCATTAATAGGTTGATCTTATCAGTGATAGTTCCTGCTAGGATACTAAGATAATGACTACAAAATCAGCTGAGTCCCCCTGGTTACCTGACATCAACAACTCATGAGGAGACATCATGGTAGAGATAGTCTTGGCTGCGGATACAATGGGAACCAGGTTCAAATCTCAACTTGGCTACTTACTAACTTTAAGATCTTGGCCAATTGCTTCTCCTTTTCAAACTACTCTCCTTATCAGTTAGTTGATATAATAATACCTGTTGGACAAGTTTGTCCTGAGAACTAATTATGTTCATATGGAAAATCAATAGCATTGTGCCAGGTACAATTCAACAACAAGCAGCAGTTATGATCTGATGAAATTCTTGAATAGATGACTTTAGAGGGACTATGTTTACTAAAAACTAGAAAGCTGTAGGGGAACTAAAGACAGCGCTTACCCAACAGGTCAAATAACCTTATAAAAATTGATTTTCATTTATAGAGAGAAAAAAATGAAAGCAGTAGACACTATTTGGGAGCTAATAATTATTCCTTCCTCCCTAGCTGTAGACTCTATAGCCTCAGATGATTTATTCTGATTCTAGGAAGTTGATGTTTTCATTCTTTACAGAAGATTGCAGTGTCCTCTCAGAAGATCCATGTTGGACCTTGCTGAGCTTGTTCTATATCAGTCCTGAATGGTTAATTGCAGACACCTTTGTGCATCTCTTTCTGTAACTTTGCTAAGATTAATCAGTAAGTGATTGTCTCTGCCCTAGATATAAGCATGCACCAGTACCTCTTAGTCTTTATCATCTACTTAAACCCAATTGCTATTTACTGTTATTACTGTTATTGTGGTTACTATTTGTTACAGAACAAATTTGTGCTGTCCTTGAAGTTCTCTTGCAACTCCATAAGCTACCTTTGGCCTTCTCCTAATGTTTCATGATTACCTTTATGTTGAAAGTAGGAAGAGATGTTTCCAGCTCTCCATGGGCTTAAATAGGAAAAGAATAGCTTATAAAGGGCTGACAGAAAAAATATTTTTTGGTCGATTTACCTACCTTTTATTCCAAATGGCCCTACTAAGACTTGAAAAAAGATCAAAGTGCCCATTTACCCTGGGCTGCAGTTTTTTTACAGACTCCTGGCTATGCCTTTACTACTCAATGATTTCACTCCCTTCAAATATAATTAGTTTAATACAAATGTAAATGTAACTAACATTTTTAAGAGTCTACTAGGCACTGCTAAGCTCTTTGCCTATACTATATCATTTGGCTATTACATATATATGTGTTAATTTTTAAATGAATTGAAAGTATCTGCATCATTTAGATTAGACCAATATAGTACAGCCAAACTAAAAAAAGTTTGGCAGCAACATTAATTGTAAAACTATGTATAAAATCAAGGCAACAATGTTTAAATCTCACCTTTACTTTCCAATAAGTTGTTTTTTGTTGTCTAAAGCATTGGATGGAGAAGGATTTTGAGTCCTCATCCAGTCCTTGCAGAATACAGTAGTTGTACTAGTTTTCCTTGGCTGCTGTAACAAACTACACAGACCGTTGACTTCACAGAAACATTATAGCACATTTCTGGAAGCCAGACTTCTGAAGTCAAGGCGTTGGTAGGGCTGCATGCTTTTCAGAAGCTCTAAAGGAAAATCTGTTTCTTGTCCATCCAGTGTCTGGTGGCTGCATATGTTCTGTAGCTTGTGGAAGCATCACTCTCACCTCTGACTCCTCTGGTATCTGTATCTAATCTCCTTATGACTTTCTCTTATAAGGATAGTTGTGAGGGCATTGAAGGCCCACCCAGATAATCCAAGATGATCTCATCTTGAAATCCCTAACTTAATCATATCTGTACAGACCCTTTTTCCAAATACAGTAAGATTCACAAGATCCTGGGATTAAGATGTGGGCGTATTTGGGGATTCATTATCAGCCCATCACAATGATTGCTCAGCAGTCTCTGCCATGGGCAAGGGGAGGGAGTGCTGGGGTTGCACACGTGCCATTTTTTGCCCAACAGTGACTTAAATCTGTCATTTAATAAATAAGTTTTAGGTTATGTGACTTGCCCAAATTTACCTAATCAGACGAACCCCAACAAGAAACAGATGGTAGGGCTTCCCTGGTGGCGCAGTGGTTGAGAGTCTGCCTGCCTGATGCAGGGGGACACGGGTTCGTGCCCCAGTCCGGGAAGATCCCACATACCACGGAGCAGCTAGACCTGTGAGCCATGGCCGCTGAGCCTGCGCGTCCGGAGCCTGTGCTCCACAACGGGAGAGGCCACAGCAGTGAGAGGCCCGCGTACCGCAAAAAAAAAAAAAAAAAAAGAAACACATGGTATATTAAGTTGGAATAATGGAAGAGAGTTTAGCAAAGGGGTTTTTATAAAGGTATAGGCAGGGTTGAGGAACACCAGCCATAGACTGTTGAAGTGTCTCGAGACTAGTAACAGAACTGCTAGGCCTGAAGGAGCAAGAGAAAGATTACCACTGTGACTTTTAGAAGGCTGCAGGGAATTGGGGGATGAGGGATAAATACCAACCTCACTTTCTTCTCTCTTTAGTCTTCTGCTGCTTCTTTTTATTGGCTGAACACAAATGAAGCCAATACAGAGAAAAGGTAGCCTGTTGTCATCCATTTGGGTCAGTTTTGCTGGGCACATGGCAAAGTGGAGAAGGATGGAGAATGGCTCTGGAGGGGCAAAGAGAAATATGCAGGTTAATCCCACAGATCACTAGCATCATAGCTGGGAGTATAATCTAACCTTCTTTATTACAGAATGTGTTGCATTTTTCGACATATCAAATTTAACTCAACAAATGTTTATTGAGTACATGCAAGATTAAGTGTATCTATGTAGGACTCCAAAAAATGCCAAGGATTTTTTTTTTGTAAGTTATAGCAAAAACACACTGGAATTAATGGAAAATCAGCATTCTTTTTTACAGCAGCAATGTGAGTCTGAACGTAACTAGGAGTCAGGTTAAAAATACATGGAAGGGACAGGCTCTTTGGTGGGGCTAATGGCAGAGTGGAGGGCTCACGCCAGAGAGTACTTCCCAGAACTTCTGCTGCCAGTGTCCTTGTTCCCACAGTGAGCCACAGCCACCTTCTGCCTCTGCAGGAGACCTCCCCAACACTAGCAGAGGGCAGACAGCAGAAGCAAGAAGAATTACAATCCTGCAGCCTGTGGAACAGAAACGACATTCACAGAAATATAGACAAGATGAAAAGGCAGAGGGCTATGTACCAGATGAAGGAACAAGATAAAATCCCAAAAAAACAACTAAATGAAGTGGAGATAGGCAACCTTCCAGAAAAAGAATTCAGAATAGTGATAGTGAAGAAGATCCAGGACCTCGGAAAAGAATGGAGGCAACGATTGAGAAGATGCAAGAAATGTTTAACAAAGAACTAGAAGAATTAAAGAACAAACAAACAGAGATGAACAATACAATAACTGAAATGAAAACTACACTAGAAGGAACCAAGAGCAGAATAACTGAGGCAGATGAACGGATAAATGACCTGGAAGACAGAATGGTGGAATAAACTGCTGCAGAACAGAATAAAGAAAAAAGAATGAAAAGTATTGAAGACAGCCTAAGAGACCTCTGGGACAACATTAAATGCAACAACATTCACATTATAGGGGTCCCAGAAGGAGAAGAGAGAAAGGACCTGAGAAAATATTTGAAGAGATTATAGTTGAAAATTCCCTAACATGGAAAGGAATTAACCACCCAAGTGCAGGAAGCACAGACAGTCCCATGCAGGATAAACCCAAGAGAAACACGCTGAGACACATAGTAATCAAACTGGCAAAATTAAAGACATAGAAAAGTTATTGAAAGCAGCAAGGGAAAAATGACAAATAACGTACAAGGGAACTCCCATAAGGTTAACAGCTGATTTCTCAGCACAAACTCTACAAGCCAGAAGGGAGTGGCATGATATACTTAAAATAATGAAAAGAAAGAACCTACAACCAAGATTACTCTACCCAGCAAGGATCTCATTCAGATTTGATGGAGAAATCAAAAGCTTTACAGACAAGCAAAAGCTAAGAGAATTCAGCACCACCAAACCAGCTCTACACCAAATGCTAAAGGAACTTCTCTAAGTGGGAAACACAAGAGAAGAAAAGGACCTACAAAAACAAACCCAAAACAATTAAGAAAATGGTCATAGGAACATACATATCGATAATTACCTTAAAAGTGAATGGATCAAATGCTCCAAACCAAAAGACACAGGCTTGCTAATAGATAGAAAACAAGACCCATATATATGCTGTCCACAAGAGACCCACTTCAGACCTAGGGACACATACAGACTGAAAGTGAGGGGATGGAAAAAGATAGTCCATGCAAATGGAAATCAAAAGAAAGCTGGAGTAGCAATACTCATATTAGATAAAATAGACTTTAAAATAAATAATGTTGCAAGAGACAAGGAAAGACACTACATAATAATCAAGGGATCAATCCAAGAATAAGATAAAACAATTCTAAATATATATGGACCCAGCATAGCAGCACCTCAATACATAAGGCAACTGCTAACAGCTATAAGAGGAAATTGACAGTAATATAATAATAGTGGGGGACTTTAACACCTCACTTACACCAATGGACAGATCATCCAAAATGAAAATAAATAAGGAAGCAGAAACTTTAAATTACACAATAGACCAGATAGAGTTAATTGATATGTATAGGACATTCCATCCAAAACCAGCAGATTATACCTTCTTTTCAAGTGTACATGGAACATTCACCAGGATAGATCACATCTTGGGTCACAAATCAAGCCTCAGTAAATTTAAGAATATTGAAATCATAACAAGCATCTCTTCTGACAACAACTCTATGAGATTAGAAATGAATTACAGGGAAATAAAACCGTAAAAAACACAAACACATAGAGGCTAAACAATATGTTATGAAATAACCAAGAGATCACTGAAGAAATCAAAGAGGATATCAAAAAATACCTTGAGAGAAATGGCAATGAAAACACAATGATCCAAAATGTATGGGATGCAGCAAAAGCAGTTCTAAGAGGGAAGTTTATAGCTATACAAGCATACATCAAGAAACAAGAAAAATCTCACATAAACAATGTAACCTTACACCTAAAAGAACTTGAGAAAGAAGAACAAACAAAACCCAAAGAAGTTAACAGAAGGAAAGAAATCATAAAGATCAGAGCAGAAATAAATGAAATAGAAACAAAGAAAACAATAGCAAAGATCAATAAAACTCAAAGCTGGTTCTTTGAGAAGGTAAACAAAATTGATAAACCATTAGCCAGACTCATCAAGAAAAAGAGGGAGAGGACTCAAATCAATAAAATTAGAAATGAAAAAGGAGAAGTTACAGCAGACACAACAGAAATACAAAGCATCCTAAGAGACTACTACAAGCAACACTATGCCAATAAAATGGACAACCTGGAAGAAAAGGACAAGTTCGTAGAAAGGTATAACCTTCCAAGACTGAACAGGAAGAAAGAGAAAATATGAACAGACCAATCACAAGTAATGAAATTGAAACTGATTAAAAATCTTCCAACAGAGCTTCCCTGGTGGCGCAGTGGTTGAGAGTCCACCTACCGATGCAGGGGACGCGGGTTCGTGCCCTGGTCCGGGAAGATCCCACATGCCGTGGAGCGGCTAGGCCTGTGAGTCATGGCTGCTGAGCCTGCGCGTCTGGGGCCTGTGCTCCACAACGGGAGAGGCCACAACAGTGAGAGGCCCCTGTACCACAAAAAAAAAAAAAAAAAAAAAAAATCTTCCAACAAACAAAAGTCCAGGACCAGATGGCTTCACAGGTGAATTCTATCAAAAATTTAGAGAAGAGCTAACACCCATCCTTCTCAAATTCTTCCAAAAAATTGCACAGGAAGGAACACTCCCAAACTCATTCTATGAGGCCACCATCACCCTGATACCAAAACCAGGCAAAGATACTACAAAAAAAGAAAACTACAGACCAATATCACTGATGAACATAGATGCAAAAATCCTTAACAAAATACTAGCAGACGGAATCCAACAACACATTAAAAGGATCATACACTATGATCAAGTGGGATTTATCCCAGGGATGTAAGGATTCTTCAAAATACGCATATCAATCAATGTGATACACCATATTAATAAATTGAAGAATAAAAACCATATGATCATCTCAATAGATGCAGAAAAACTTTTGACAAAATTCAACGCCCATTTATGATAATAACTCTCCAGAAAGTGGGCATAGAGTGAACCTTCCTCAACACAATAAAGGCCACATACAACAAACCCACAGCAAACATCATTCTCAATGGAGAAAAACTGAAAGCATTTCCTCTATGATCAGGAACAAGTCAAGGATGTCCACTCTCACTACTGTTATTCAACATAGCTTTGGTAGTCCCAACCATGGCAATCAGAGAAGAAAAAGAAATAAAAGGAATACAAATTGGAAAATAAGAAGTAAAACTGTCACTGTTTGCAGATGACAGGATACTATACATACAGAATCCTAAAGATGCCACCAGAAAACTACTGGAGCTAATCAATGATTTTGGTAAAGTTGCAAGATACAAAATTAATGCCCAGAAATCTATTGCATTCCTATACACTAACAACGAAAGATCAGAAAGAGAAATTAAGGAAACACTCCCATTTACCATTGCAACAAAAAGAATAAAATACCTAGGAATAAACCTACCTAGGGAGACAAAAGACCTGTATGCGGAAAAGTATAAGACACTGATGAAAGTAATTAAAGCTGATACCAACAGATGGAGAGATATACCATGTTCTTGGATTGGAAGAATCAATATTGTGAAAATGACTATACTATCCAAAGCAATCTACAGATTCAATGCAATCCCTATCAAATTACCAATGGCATTTTTTATGGAACTGGAACCAAACATCTTAAAATTTGCATGGAAACAAAAAAGACCCTGAATAGCCAAAGCAGTCTTGAGGGAAAACATCGGAGCTGGAGGAATCAGAGCCCCTGACTTCAGACTATACTACAAAGCTACAGTAATCAAGACAATATGGTACTGGCACAAAAACAGAAATATAGATCAATGGAACAAGATAGAAAGCCCAGAGATAAACCCACGCACCTATGGTCAACTAATCTATGACAAAAGAGGCAAGCATATACAATGGAGAAAAGACAGTCTCTTCAATAAGTGGTGCTGGGAAAACTGGACAGCTACATGTAAAATGAAATTAGAATACTCCCTAACACCATACACAAAAATAAACTCAAAATGGATTAGAGACCTAAATGTAAGACTGGATAATATAAAAGTCTTAGAGGAAAACACAGGTAGAACACTCTGTGACATAAATCACAGCAAGATCTTTTTTAATCCACCTCCTAGAGTAATGGAAATAAAAACAAAAATAAACAAATGGGACCTAATGAAACTTCAAAGCTTTTGCACAGCAAAGGAAACCATAAAGAAGACGAAAAGACAACCCTCAGAATGGGAGAAAATATTTGTAAATGAATCAACGGACAAAGGAGTAATCTCCAAAGTATATAAACAGCTCATGCAGCTCAATATTAAAATACCAAACAACCCAATCCAGGGCAGAAGACCTAAATAGACATTTCTCCAAAGAAGACATACAGATGGCCAAGAGGCACATGGAAAGATGCTCAACATCACTAATTATTAGAGAAATGCAAATCAAAACTACAATGAGGTATCACCTCACACCTGCTTGAATGGGCATCATTTGAAAATCTACAAACGCTGGAGAGGGTGTGAAGAAAAGGGAACCCTCTTGCACTGTTGGTGTTAATGTAAATTGGTACAGCCACTATGGAGAACAGTATGGATGGTCCTTGAAAAACTGAAAATAGAATTACCATATGATGCAGCAATCCCACTCCTGGGCATATACCCAGAGAAAACCATAATTCAAAAAGACACATGCACCCCAATGTTCATTGCAGCACTGTTTACAATAGCCAAGTCATGGAAGCAGCCTAAATGCCCATCAACAGATGAATGGATAAAGAAGTGGTACATATATACAATGGAATATTACTCAGCCATAAAAAGGAATGAAACTGGGTCATTTGTTGAGATGTGGATGGATCTAGAGACTGTCAGACAGAGTGAAGTAAGTCAGAAAGAGAAAACCAAATATCGTATATTAATGCATATGTGGAACCTAGAAAAATGGTACAGATGAACTGGTTTGCAGGTCAGAAATTGAGACACAGATGTAGAGAAGAAATGTATGGCCACCAAAGGGGGGAAGCCTCAGGGTGGGTGGTGCTGGTGGTGTGATGAATTGGGTGATTGAGATTGACATGCATACACTGATGTGTGTAAAATTGATGACTAATAAGAACCTGCTGTATAAAAAAGAAAAAAATACATGGAAGGATACAGATTTGAGCTACAGTGGGATAAATAATAAATGGGACATGGCACAATGTTAGATATGGAGTGGAATGCAAAACATTAGAAAAGACAATGCCAAATATGAATCCAAGGTTTAAAACCCAAATTAGAAAATGTTTCTGACATCTACAAAATTGTCAAAGTTAGCAGACAAGCTTTTATCGAGAAATTTACTTTGTGTCTTAAATTTGATATCCAGTAGTTTATCTGTATAAGGATGACCAGAAGGCACTTGAAATATGAGTTGATTCCTGAGATGAGGTAGGATGGGAGGGGGGAATATGATACAGATTCTGTTTATTTATTAATAAAACTGCAATGACCCCTTACTAAGAGCCATACACTCTACAAGAGTTTGATAACATTATCAGCTAATATTACTACTCTCAGAGAAATCATTAGAGATGGTGGTGGACATTTAACAAATAAGTCAAATAAAAATGGAATAGATACCACGATAGGGGAGCTATACCTATATAAAGTCCTATTAGTTTCTGCTCAGAGATGACGGTTGAAATTGCAGGAGTTGAAAAGCATGGTTGGAATATGGGCACAGCATAATTCTCATGTCTGGATATTTTGACAGGTATTTTGCACAGATATTTTGGATATGGTCATGATGCATTTTGCTTTCCATCTTTTAAATAGCCATGTTATTAAACCTGAGAAACCACAGAATTCTGCAGTTGACTCCATGTGTTTCTGATAACTCTGTCATATTTCTTAGTTATAAGATATAAGGATGCAAGAGGTTACAGATGAAAGCAAAGAATATTAGGGACAAAGCTATGATGGCATTTCCACATTTAAGGTATAGGAGGGAAAAGCAGGTGCCAATGCCTGTAATAAGAATACTCAGAGAGACCGGAGTTTCAGGATAGAATAAAATACTATCATCAATCACAGATTTTCAAAAGAGGATGGTGGTCAGTGAGGTATCAGCATGCAGAATCTCAGGAAAATGTTAAGAATGAGGGGATAACTCATTGACTAGTGATAAGGAGGTTACTGGTGACTTTTTCAAGAGTTCTTTGAATAGTTAGAATGTAGGAAAGTTGCAGAAAAACTAGACCCCTAAGGAGCGAAGGACTATAAAATGAAGAAATAGCCAATGAGAACAGCAAATATTCTCAGAGTAGAGAAGTGGAAAAATTGAAGGAACTTTCATTTTTAGAATATAGGACATCTAAATATATTTGTGGGTACAGTGAATGTGCCAATATGGAGTGAAAATAAAGTCATACTAGAGATAAACAAAGGTAAAATTATCCAAAGGAACACAATGGAAAGATGTCAAGAGCACATTTTACAGAGTAAATATTGTGAAAGGTAGAAAGTGTTGTTTTGTTTTGTTTTTGTTTTTATTTTTCCTGCTCAGAGATACAGGTCATAATAAATGTAATAAAGAGTCAATAAGAAATTAAAAACTAAAACCAAGGGCTATTTTTGGAGGATCAAGTCAGGAGATTTGACAAACCTCCATGCATCTATGCTTTTCTCTAACAACACTGGAAAGTTTGAGAATTCAAATGGTGGGAGTTGTCTTTGGCCAAGGGGTGTCAAAATGGGAATATCGGGGGGAAAAATTATAGGATGTGGTAAATGCTTTATTATAATAGTTAACAGTGGCGTTTAGGCTAAGAGAGAGATAAGTGAAGCAGAACAGAAACAGGCATTAAAAAATTAAATTATTAAAAATAAATCCAGGGGGCTTCCCTGGTGGCGCAGTGGTTGAGAGTCCGCCTGCCGGTGCAGGGGACGCGGGTTCGTGCCCCGGTCTGGGAGGATCCCACGTGCCGCGGAGCGGCTGGGCCCGTGAGCCATGGCCGCTGAGCCTGCGCGTCCGGAGCCTGTCCTCCGCAACGGGAGAGGCCACAACAGTGAGAGGCCCGCGTAACGCATAAAAAAAAAAAAAATAAATAAATAAATCCAGTCTTCTTTCCATGACTTAAAGGCCTTTCATGGTCTGGCCCCTACTTACATTTCCAATCTTATCTCATGCCATTGCAACCTTTCCTAAATTCCAGACATGGGTATTCTCAGAGCTTCCAGAATTTGCCAAGCTCTCAGTCTCTTTCTTCATATTTGTCTATCTGACTTCTCATAATTCTGATCTCAGGGCACATTTTTTGACTACCCTTATCTAAAATAGCTCTGCCACCACCATTTTATTATCTATTGCAATACTCTATTTTCTTCATAACCCTTAATGCAATTTATACTTATTTATACATCTGTTTTATATTTATTTGGTTTTCCTGTATATTGTGTTGCCTCTCCCAGGAGAATGAAAGCTTCATGAGGATAGAAAAGCTTCAATCACAGTGCTAGGCACATAGCAGGTCCTCAATAAATATTTTAAGTGAATACATGTATACCATAGGATAGGAAAATATAATAAGGATAGAGGGAAATTCAGTATAACTAGGGGTAGGGGGAAGATAGAAAACACAGTCAGAAAGTAAAATTCTACCTTGTATAAAATTATTCACAAAGATCTTAATTGTGTAGCATTGTTAAGTAATATGTAGATCTAAAATTCAGCCAGCAAATGGGTGAATGATGGAGAACAGAGATGGAAAACTGCTGACTCCAAAAGTTAGAAGGATCCTAATTTGTTTGTTCAAGTTCACAAAAATGATACCAGGGATTGGAAAGGAGTGCCACTAAGCAATGTAGACACACTTAAACTGATGGCATATTAATTCAGTCTAATTACTGCTCACCTACTTGCACTAGTAAATTATTATTTATTCTAGACATGAGGGAACAGATGCAGATTTCATTTATTTTATTATCTGGGTACCATCTGCAGCAAAACACATTTGTAAAACATTATTATGGACCAATAATTTTATCTCATTTTTCATCACTGCCATCTAATATCTTCTTTGTTCTCTTCATCATCATCACCCACACTATCTTTAGGAGAGGCATTTGTTTTAAGCATTCACAAGTCTGCTGACAGTTTCATTAAGCACAATTTTATATGCCTGTGTTAATTGTTTATCCTTTCTTTTTCTCTATCCCCCTTTTTTTATCTTCCTTATCCCTGATGCAATGAGATTTTCCCCATTTTCAGCTGGAGGGTATTGAATTAATGGTCCATAGACATAATGAAACAGTGAAAGTTGGGCTGAAGTTAACATTTTTCAAAAACAGAGTAGCCCATAAGTTTTCAATGACCATATGTTTTTTGTTTTTTGTTTCCTTTTTGTGAAACTACTAACAGCATGAGTGAGAAAACAAGCTTAAGTGGCAAGGTTTAACATCTGAAGGCTGGGCAAAATGATGCCTTTGTGTGACAAATGGTATTGCTCACTTTTATTATTGTACAGAAATGTCTTTCCTTCAGAATGAAATAGAGGTACAAATAGCATAGGCTAGAGAATAATGGCACACATGCTTCAGAGCTTTTTATCTATGCCCTGATCATCCCTTGATAGTTAAAAAAAAATGTCCTTATTGAAACGAGAACTCATTGTAAAGAAAAATGTTTCTGCTTTAGAGTTTTCAGTGTAGCACCTGTTACAGCCTTCCTCTCTGTCCAATGAGGAAACTATTTAATTCACCTACAAGAAAAATTTTGTAAAGCAAAAGGGAAAACAAAGACAGAAAATAATTTCATTTCTGGAAAAATAGATAATATACCTGTCAACTTGTATGTATTCCAGTGGCCTTTGGTCACATTTTCTAGTGACAGCAGCAAAAATTCCAAAATTGCTTCCATAGGCCCCACACAGAGATAGGTAACAAAGGACGTTATTAATTTTAACATAGAGTAATTTATTGAAACCTAACACTCCATTATTAAAATATTGATTTTTTCCCTTTCCATCCTACTCATCACTCTAAATGAATCCACATTCTCTTCTCTTTATTTCTTCCCCTATCCCCCAAAAAAGCCATCTGCTATTTCCTTTATGAAAAAATAAAACCTACAATTAGTATCGTCGTGTTCATCTTTTCTTTCTCAAAAAAACGAGAACTGTTATGCAAATACTCTGCAATTTGGTTTCAAATACTCTTTGTAGTGTGATGAGCAATTTTCCTTAATACAACCCCAGCTTTTTTGCCAGGACTTACAAATAGATTTTTTAAAAGAGAACTTTCATGGGACTTTTTTACACTCTTCTGATGTAAACTTTTCACATGCATATTTAGAATGGAAATATCAATACTCCTTGAGTTGTAAAAGAAAAAAATGTGTTTATGTATTTCGTCGTGAAAAAGAAGGCCTGAAATAACCTTAAAATCTTTCTTTTACCTTAAATTTCACCGTGTTCTATATCATAGGAAATGGCCTGTACCAAATAATACTCACAGGAAATCAGAGAAATATATTTTCTTCGGCTTTTTCTGAAAACATATTGTAAGTGACGGCAGTTTACCTGTAGGTGCAAATCTGTTGCTTGAGTTGCTCCTCAGGAGCTAAAGTATCAATATAATTTGACCCAATTCACTCAGATATGGCTAAAGTCAGGTGTTTGGTGCTGTCTTCTTGTTAATAAGATAAGCATCTACAGTTCGAAGTGCCGATAGAATGGAAATTTTAAAATTACAGTATGTTTACTGTCCTAAGAAATAGCACTGTGTACTAAGAATCAGAAAACCCGAGTCTTAACACTGATCCTGCTGCCTACACATCATATGACCTGGGGCGGTAATTCTGCTCAGCCTTGGTTTCCTTATGTTACAGCTGAGAATGGCTGCCTCCTTTGCTTCCTAGAGTTACAGTGATGATCAAACAACTGTTGCATGTTACTTCCTTTGCAATGGATGATAGAGACATACATTTGATGGAGATGTTCCAGGGGTTCTCAAATTTCTATGTTTCCTACAGTAATTTCTCCTAGGGATCTTGCTACACATGTAGATTCTGATTTACTTCTAGACCTGATTATCTGGGAGTGGGGCTTGGAAAGCTACCCTTATAGTGATAAACCTCGGTCGATTTGATGGACATGAAAAACTAGAGCCACCAGAAGAGAAATAGAATGCAATTAGCATACATTTAATTTAATCAGATATCTAATATTTAATATCTAATTAAATATCTAATTTGATACTTGATTGAGTTAGATATTTAATTTAATTATGTTTTGCTTATTGGTGTCTATGTGTATATTTATATGTGTGCATGTCATAATTTAGTGAAGGAATCCTCTGGTTTATGCTTTTAATATTAATGTTAATTACTATTTAGTTAATAAAAATACTACATTAAATAATAGATAATGCAACTTGGCTAACATTTCTGTTTGTACTCTCCTTATAATTACATTAGTCTGCTTTATTTCAAATGTTGACTGAAATATACAGGAAGCAAAACCAAAATGTGTCCACCTCCTGGATCCAAATAGAGCCATATTAGTAGCAATAACTCAAATTTCTGGCTTTGCTAATTGTGCAGAAACTCCCAACTTCAGTGGAAGCCTTCCCAAATAGTTTGGGAAGGGCTGCGTGTCTCATATGATCTTACACAACAGTCTCCCAGTTGCAGTCACCCTGTAGTATCTACAGTGTTTTTTCTCACCAGCTCTGGTCTCCATGTGGAGCGTCTCTTTTCTCTGAGCCACTGAGAAGTCCTACCTTGGGACCGTTTGACTGGTACCACCTGAGGATAACACCTGAAAAACAACAGTTTCAGCTTCTGCCCACAAAAGCCTCAAAAATAATGCGCCTTGAGTTAGGCTGAAACCCCCTTACCAGCTTGTTTCTTCTGTTTAGCCTTATATCTATCCCTTCTCTGGACACGTATTCATACTGCCCCACCCTTCCTTCTTCAAGAAATAAAATGTTATATTTCACGTAAGACCCTGGCTGTATCCAGTAAAATCTATATACTCTGTCAGACTTACCCCATAATTATGAATAATCTTTAGACTCAGCTGAACTCATTACTCAAATAGTAGTGGAGGTTAAACGTGAATAATGTCTTACAAGGCTAATAATGGTGAAAGACAGCAGTCACTAGCGACCCTCTTTTCCTTCCCTGCCCCCATTTTACACTGCCCAAGTAATCACTTTCAATTTTCAGCAATTTCTTCTTTTACTTAACTCTCTATCTAAATAATATGCTTATACTGTCAACTCTTGATTTTTCAGTTTTATGCATCATATACTAACTTTTCATTGTGAACAACAGGAATGTACTTCACTTCCTTCCCATCACCACCTTGCAGAAATATATCTTCCTTTTCTTCATTTTCCAATATAGTCATATGATAGTTGCTTATATTAATGTTTCATGTTTATGTTGTTATGCTTATATAACGACTCCCAGCTGCAGCTGTGCTTTATAGCAGATTTCCCCAACCCCCAGGCCACAGACCTGTAGTGGTCCGTGGCCTGTTAGGAACCAGGCCACACAGCACGAAGTGAGCGGCGGGTGAGCGAGTGAAGCTTCATCTGTATTTACAGCTGCTCCCCATCGCTCGCATAACTGCCCGAGCTCCGCCTCCTGACAGGTCAGTGGCTGCATTAGATTCTCACAGGAGTGCAAACCCTACTGTGAACTGCACATGTGAGTGATCTGGGTTGCCCGCTCCTTATGAGAATCTAATGCCTGATGATCTGAGGTGGGGCTGAGGCAGTGATGCTAGCACTGGGGAGCGGCTGCAAATACAGATTATCATTAGCAGAGAGGTTTGACTGCACAGAGACCATAATAAATCAATTGCTTGCAGACCCATATCAAAACCCTACCAGTGAATGGCAAGTGAGAACAAGCTCAGGGCTCCCACTGATTCTGCATTATGGTGAGTTGTATAATTATTTCATTATATATTACAATGTAATAATAATACAGTGCACAATAAATGTAATGCACTTCAATCATTGTGAGCCATCCCCCTGCCCACCCCTGGTCCATGGAAAAATTGTCTTCCATGAAAACCATCCCTGGTGCTAAAAATGTTAGGGACCACTGCTTTATAGTAATTATGATGACTTTCTTTTCTTGTGTGTATCTTGTGTTTTACCTCAAATTCATTTCTTTATTTTACTTTTGCTTAGTTTTCTGTGTATCTATCACTAATTTGATGGTCAGATTCGGCTAGGAAAATATGTATACTCTTAATGCATTTTAAACTCATTAGGTTTTCTATCAATTCCATCTTCTTGCATCATCTTTTCCAGAGCAATATGTCCTACTCCAGTCTGGACTGGCTACTATCTCAGGCTTCTGTATAGCCTTTATTCTGGAGTATCCCTTCTGTCGTTTCCTTGTTTCCTCAATTAAATGTACTTTTTAAACTGCCTTCCACCTTTTATTAAGTGAGCACATCTAACAGAGAAAGGAAATGTGAGATAATCATTTTTTTTTAATTTATTTTTTTTTTGCGGTACGCAGGCCTCTCACTGTTGTGGCCTCTCCTGTTGCGGAGCACAGGCTCTGGATGCGCAGGCTCAGTGGCCACGGCTCACGGGCCCAGCCGCTCCACGGCATGTGGGATCTTCCCGGACCGGGGCACGAACCCGTGTCCCCTGCATCGGCAGGCGGACTCTCAACCACTGCGCCACCAGGGAAACCCCAATAATCACTTTTAAGAACAGATATATCTGTACATTTACTCACTTGGTTCAAATTTCGCTGGATGTAGAATTTGAGGTTTAAACAAAACTTCCAGAAGTTTGAAGTCACAGCTCCATTTGGGAGAAGAAACTGGAGCGTGGCCCCATCTTTCACCATATATAAATTTACATGATCCTACTATTTTCACCAGAGTATTTCTCTTTCCATTGCCTGATATTCAGTCCACAATCCCTTTGGTTTAGCCTCTCCTAAGGATGAAGGGGAGAAGGAGATCTGTAGTCTAAGTGCATCCTAAATGGACTTTGAAAAAATCCTGATGAAGTCAGTCCCTCCTGCTCCATTTATGTATAGTGGTTTGTGGTGTAACACTACTGAGCCTTTGGTGTGTAAACAAGTGGGGTAAGTTGGATTTCTTTTCAGTTTTCCCCCTACTAAGTTAGGCTTCAGATTTCTTACGTTTGCTAAGTCAGTTACTACTAGTAAGCCACTTGCTACTTTTAGCATTCCATCCTCATTTCTTCTTGTGATTATTGGTTTCTGGCTTTTTATTAATTACTCTGTTGTTAAAATGGTAGAATTGAAAGGAAATGGAGGTAAATGTGTATACCAATCCGCCATGCTGTCTTAAAGAGAAGCTCAATATAGCTTTCTGTCTTCAAGTATTTGTTTGAAACTTTTCAAAGCTACAAAAAATATTCAAGAATAGTACAATGAACAATCTCATACCTGCATATAGGTAACTGATTGATAATAAATTGCCATGGATGTGTCACCCACTCTGTGTGTGTATAAGGTCATATCAATTTCAAATTGGACTGAAGTTACTTAAAATAACTGTTGATTGAAGGCTAACCTTAGGATGTGCTAAATAACCATAATATGTCCACACTCTATCTCCATTAAGCAAAGCTGCCTTTATGATTATGAAAAAGAATTTAGAACTGTTTTCTCACTTCATGAAACGAGAAAATTGGAGTATACAACTTTGTACAATCTCGCCTCTAGCTCTCAAATTTTATGGTTCTATGAATAAACATCACTTATAATTTTGAAAATGAAATAAATTTGAGTGAAAGCAAAGTTATGGAGCAAAATGTCATATTAAAATGTTTATTTTTCTACATAAATTCACAATAGGCATATTGTTTGTAATTGTTTATAATGATATTTATAATTTATAAATTATACCTGTGTATGCTGTCTGAATCCACGCCAATAATGAATGAGTTAACTTTGAATCGCCTTATTTGTAACTGAGCCACCTTATACAAATAAGTGCATTTGTACAGATTATTGGACTCTAGAACCAAAGATCAAAGGTTAAAAATCTACAGTATAAATTAGGATTCAATTTCAACTTACTTGGCAGTAAATAAAATCTATTATTATTCATATCACAAAAGGGAAAATACTGCTATTAATTTTATATGCAGTTATTCTATAATATTTCCCATTTTGTATAGTCTATTTTCATTTAATTTCACTTGAATTAAACCACTTTAGAAATATAATAGCTACAATAATGTCTTTTCACTTTTAATTGATTCCACTGAGTGAGAGTACATTTTCAAAATCATTATCAACACTATTAGTACAGGGCAAATAACTATAATGGTAAACAACTTTGAGTTTAAACAATGGTGTTATATTTTTTTCTCTTAGGAAGCTCTGATCATGGCAAGTATGGACCATCCACACTTAGTCCGGTTATTGGGTGTGTGTCTAAGCCCAACCATTCAGCTGGTTACACAGCTTATGCCCCATGGCTGCCTGTTGGATTATGTCCATGAACACAAGGATAACATTGGATCCCAGCTATTGCTTAATTGGTGTGTCCAGATAGCTAAGGTAAGTGCCCATCACTTCTGCCTTTATATTTCCTAATCTAGAACAGTTTGGGTATTCAATCTATTTAAATAAAATAAATTATATTTGCTATATTGAAAGATATAGGGAGGTATTTTCATTCAAACCACAGATCAATCTCATAATCTATTTATACATTTTGGGATTATTGTACTGTGATGTTTGTGTTATATTGACCAGATACCAAAACAAATAACTTGTTGGTCAGGAGGAAAAATTGTTATACTGGATTTGTTTGGCTTTGTTGTTTTTGTTGTTGTTTAGGAATAGTTTAGTTAACAAAATTCAAGAAGGAAAAGATTGAAGGTTTGAGTTGTTCCATTTTTAGATGATTTTGTTAGCATAGCATGTATGTTCAATTCTCAGAATTACAAATGATCAAATTCTAAACATTTTTCTAGACATTTTGATAACTCTCGATTGATCTTTAGTAGTTGTTTTTTGTTGTTGTTCCTGGTTTTGTTTTGTTTTTTTGTCTGGCACAAGGTCTCAGTCATATAACGTATGTTAGGAGAGTGATGTGGATTTCAGTACCTGGGGTGATAGAAGGAGATGGTTCTATGTGAAGTAGAAAACATTTACTTGCCTTTTGGGGACTATGTTTTTTTTCCACCAGAGTTAGTGGATCTTCAAAACTTTCAGGAAGGGCCAGAATTCTGGATTTTTCTCTAAATTTAAACCTTGGCTCAAACTTTTGAAACACCCTGGGAGCCAAGCAAAGCTTTCACATCCTGTAGTCCACCAGTGTGCAACTTTGGAGTGCATATTTTAAGTTCAAAGAAGCATTACAATTTTCTATACCAAGATAAATAGGTCTGAGATGAGTTTTAATTCACTATTCCCACTCTTATTCACATCAAAATATGACCTGATGTTCTATAAATTCTACAGATCTGATCATTTTAGCATTTGTATAATATAAATGCCAAAATGTTAATCCAGTAGTTTTAGCCTATTTCTTTTTGCAATCTGAGAGTGAATAAAAATACATCACCCAAAGAAGAAATTGGAGAAAATTCTTAAAATGCAAAGCCAAAAAATTATTTGAGGGAAAAGCCCAGTTGAGTTTTCTGTACCGTAAATCTTGATATAGTCTCCTTATGGACCGTGTATTACAATTTTGTGAAGATCACATGGCAAACTCACAACTGAGAGGATTCTTTACAGTAATGAAGTTTGAAATATCACTCTTCAAAAAGTGATTTAATTATCTAAGAACTTCTATAATTTATAAGGTGAGCTAAATGTAAATGTGCAATAGACATTCTCAAATCATCCTAGCACTATAAATGAAAACAAAACTAAGTTTTGAATTTCTTAGTTCTTCTCTATATTTCCTGCAGTCTTCTCCATAATTTAGGTTTTGTCCTTAGGGATTCATGGCATTAATATATCATTTATGCAAGACTGTACACTCTAATAATAGAAGCTACTTTGAGTTCCCTGAATAATCACACTGTTTTAAAATCTTTTTGCCTTTGTAAATGACATTCCTTCTGCTTAGAAATCTTTTCTCATAGCTTCTTGATTCACGTAGCATGTTTTTGATCCATCAACGCTGATTGGGCTTGCTCCCCTTGTGAAGTCAAAAACTCTTTTCTCTCTAAAGAGAAGTAACTTCCTTCTCTTTTGTGTTAGTTTGTATTGTATTATTTAAATGTTATACTGCGTGTTTATATAACTCTCTGACTATATGGCACATTTGTTTAGTCATTAATCTTTTAATAAATATGTGTGGACACCTACCATGTGCCAGGTACTATGTAGACTGAGGTGTCTAATGGTAAGAATAAACATTCAACAAATAAAACAACTAGATATAGGATTAAACACTTTGGTTTAGATTTTGAAGAAAAATAATTACAGGGGAGACTTAAGGACAGACCCCACTGAGTCCCGAGAGAGACTTTGGCTATGGGAAGAAATTTAGGCAGAGGAAAGATAACACAGAGCCCTATATATATGGTGACCATGTAATTTGTCATCCAAATGAACAAGTTTAAGAGTGAAAGGAGGCTCTATTACTAGTTATGCCGGGACAACAGGCACACAAATGTCCTAAACAGAGCAAGGTATGTGGTAACACTGTGTAGCATGAAAAATTTGGATTTTATTATAAATGCAGTGGATATTGAAGTATTTTGCCCTGGACATGATATAATCTAATTTATTTTCTAAAGAGATCATGCCAATTTATGTATGGAAATTAGATTGAGGCCATGCAAGAATGGAAATGAAGATACCAGTTAGAAGTCTGGGGGTAATGAAAATAAGAAGTTAATGAAATTATGAAACATTTTTGAGACAGTTTAGGTATTTGATTATCGATTAGAGCATGCTGAGGGAGGGAAATATGGTGGTGCTGTTGCCTGAGGTGGAGAAGGCTAGTTCAGTTCCAGACATGGCAAATGGACAGGGTTTATTGAACACAAAAATGGAGCTATCAATTAGGTAGTTGAATTTGGTCAGGATTGTAGATATAGATTTAAGGGTTATAAGTATTCAAATATATGGGAAGATATGAGATTACCTAGTAGTTACTGATTTGGTCTGATTTATATTTTTTCCCAGCACTTAAAATTGGGTCTTACATGTAGGTAGCTATTCAATATATATTTAATAAATATATTTAACTCATAAAGAAAATGAAAAAAAATTTTACCCTTAAGGAGGGAGTCCTTCCTTTATCTTGTTTTCCTACTTTGGGGGCAGAATTGTGTAGTGGAAACAGCTTTAGGGTCAAAAGGACCTACATTAGTATGCCGGTGCCCACGTTTTGGTTTTGTGAATTTGAGTAAATTATTCAACCTCTTTGAATTTTTGTTTCTCAGTGTATTAATGGAGTTAATAATTATTACATTTTTCTTCATTCACAAAATGAGTATAATACTATCTACCTGCAGTAGGCTGAAAAATAATCCCCTGCCTTCAAAGATGTTATGTCCTATCCCCATCTTCTGTGAACATGTTAATTTACATGTTAAAAGGCATCGTGAGGATGTGATTAAATTAAAGATCTTGAGATGGGGAGATGATATTATCCTGGATCATCCAAGTGGGCCAGTGTAATCCGAGGATCCACATAAGTGGGAAGCAGAAGAATCAAAGTAAGAGAGAGAAGATATAAAAACGGAAGCAGAGTTGGAGTGATATGCCTTGAAGATGGAGAAAGGGGGACACAAGCTGAAGAATACAGTCGACCTCTAGAAGCTAGAAAAGACAGGGAAACAAGTTCTCCCCTAGAATCTCCAGAAGGAAAGCAGGCCTGCCAACACCTTGATTTTAGTCCAGTTTAGAAACTGATTTTTGACTTCTGATGTCCAGACCTGCAAGAAAATTAATTTGTATTGTTTTAAGCCACTGCATTTGTGGTAATGAGTTATAGCAGTAGAAAACTAATAAACTTCCTCATAGTGATTTGCAAAGATTAAATAAAATAGCTCATGTAAAATCCCTGGCTCAGCTCCTAGATCATGGAGTATTTAAAAACAATCTTCTTTTATTAGCTATAGGTCAAAAGCCTCAAAGTAGAGAATTTCAGTAGAGAGTTTCAGAAATGTCTGTAGAATATGAGTAATTTGGTCTGAGTCAACACAAGTATTTTGCAAATAACTATTTCAGTAAGTTAGAGGCTTCTTTTTCTTTACTTCCAATTCTCACTGAGACAATTTATGAAAGTGAGATATCACCATCATAATTACTCCAATACCCACTTTCATTTTGGCTGCATCCCTTTTATTTATTGACAAAACCGGTAGAAGGGGAGATATGATGCTATAAAATAACCAGCTTATACTTGCGTTATAAAATACCTGTGGAAAGTGTAACATAAGTAGAAGAAATAATAATTATGGCTAACATCAAGCACTTACTCTGTGTAAGCCACTACTCTGTATATTTTATTCATTAGTTAATTTTTCTCATCACAAACCTATAAGGTATGTATCATTAGTATGTCCATTTCATAGATAAAGTCAGTCACAGAGAATCTGTTACATGATTAAATTCACACAGCGAGTAAATAAATATTATAGCCACTAATCTATGTTTTTATATATAAAGGAGAAAGTATTTTTTTAAAATTTCATCCATATTCCAAGTCTTTCTTCCATTCTTCCATTGATACATCATTCTACAACATTTTATGTAACAGAAACACAAATTTCAACACCAAAATTTCTTATCAGCAGCCATTTTCACTCTGCATGTGCTGCATTTAGAACTTGATTTAATTTGGTAAGCAGAGCAGAGCGTATTATTATTTAATGTTTGTATAATACCATATGCCTTCCTGGGGCTTTATGAATCCAGGATAGAAGATAATTGTGAGAATTCCTTCTTTCAGAGTTGTTGCTAACAAGTTGGGCAAGCAGTTTTGAAAAGACAACTTGGCAGATTCTGAAAAGTGCATGTGAGTTTAGTGAAGGAATTTCATGGTGAGTCCATGTAGGTAAAGCGTGTCTTACACAACAGGCATCTGCTTGGTGCTTTATATATTTTGTATTATGTAATCTTTACTGAAACTCTAGCAGGTATGACCCATTATTCTCCCAGTTTATAGATCAGGAAAATGGAGGAACTTAAGTCCTAAAGGACACAGCAGTAGGTTGAAATGCCTGGATTCTGTATCAGTAACTCTGATGCCTCCTGAGCCAGGTCTCTAAACCATTCTTCACCCTTTCCTCTCCAAATATATGCACCACTGCAGCTTATAGTCACTTGCACTCCTCCTGAATTTGAGGAGTGGAGGAGTGTGACATTTTATCTGTAGTTGTGTCTCATCATCATGCCCATAAAAGAGAAGATTCCATCATGAATGATACTTTTTATTGTCTTCATGGAAAATTTTTATTGCTTTATCGTGAAGGTCTATGTCATATTTTCAGGATCAAGTGCTAGATATTCATTTAATTATGGGAGAATTTTTTTAAATTGATGTTTTACATATAAAATATTATGATAAAGCAAGCTCAAAACTATTCTGTGAGCTACCATGCAGTATTGATACTGTTCACAAGTGACACTATAAATTAAGAATTTAAAATGTATAGTTTGGTGCTAGTTTGTGTTAAGCATACAGATTCTAGAACCAGACTGTATGGGTCCAAATCCCAGCTGCCTCAGTTATCAGCTGTGTGGCCCTTGACAAGTTATTTAATCTCTCTGTGCCCCCTGAAAATGAGCATAATAATAGTACTCACTTCATAGAGCAGTTATGAGAATAAGGTAATACTTGTGCTAAAAATGCTGCTTAGCATAGAGTAAGAGTGTCCACCACGTGTTATAATTTTGGATAATATCTGAGGTGAAAACAATAAGGAAAGACACATACATTCATAGTTAGAACACCCTCATGATGTCATTTCAAAACTACTCAATTTTAAAATCTCAAGTATGAAAGATTTAACATTTGTTCTTACACCACACTGAGGGTAGGAGGAGGTCATCTCATGTTTAATATTTCTACTTTTTGGAAGAAGGAACTTGTCTCCTATCTTCACATGCTTTCCTACACAGGTACCTAAGCTGCTGTTCTACATGTGCTATTATCGTGTCCTCTAATTTTCATGTTAGGAAATCGAATTGTTTGTAATGTTGAACATGTGAAACCAGCAGTGAATTGGCAAAGAGCTGAGGTCAGGGTAATTTTTGAATAGATAATCTATTACCGGGGAGAAGCAAAGAGAAAATTCTAACTTTTCAATCTCAAGGTAGAAAGGTTAAAGTGGGTTTAACTTCCTTTTACTGCATAGATTTTATCTTCTGACTTCTTTCTAAGGAGATTATTTGAGACTTTGTTGTTGTTGTTACTGCATTTTTAAAGCCTGAGTACTGAGTATCTGCCACCATTATTTTTCAAAATCTTGAAACCTTCCTCGGAGCTTTGCTGGCCTATTTTTCTTTACTGTTAGATTTTCTTCTGGAGCTCTAATGATTTGCAGTTTAATTCAGATGTAATGTTACCAGGGCTTTCTTTTTTAGTGGTTTACAATTGGAACTAGTTAAAGAGATGATTCTAAAAACATTTTTCAGTGGTCCATTGTACACTTCAAGATGATTCATTGTCTGACTAAGTTATAAATTGATCCATCCTTAAAATTCCTCTGAAAAGAAATGGAAATAAAGATAATTTGATATTTCAAAGAGTAAAAATGACCTAATATGTTTAACCAAAATAATTTAGACCTGCCTATATATAAAGACTCTTTCAGTTATATTTTTGCAAATAGATTGATTCCAACATTTATGATTTCTAAGAAAACTTGTATTGCTCAAAGGTCAACATGAATTTTAGCCCAGTTTAATAGATTCTCTCAATTAAACTTTTAAAAAAAATTTTACACTCTTAAGTTGTCTGTCCTCCAGATTACTTTTCTTGCCCATATAATATTCCCAGTTGGAGCTAACGGGAATTCTATTGTGAAATCTAATTTTTGTAGCTATTGGGAGGTGTCTGTGGATCTTAATTTTATTTTTTCTTGATGGCAGAGTGGCAGTTAGTGTGAGGGGCAAAGAGGAGAAAAGAATTTCTCTTTCTCAGTTCAGAAACATAGTTCACCATGATTGGAAGGAGAGCAGATTTCTGTGTTAAGAAATAAACTTTTCTTCTGTACACAGATATGAAGTCTTCCTTAAGGTTTAAATGTATAACATGAGCAGAACCTTCATTTACTTTCTTTCTTTCCTCTTTTCCATTGTTCTCTAGCAGTAGCGACACAGAGTGACAGGAAATAGTAATTTCTTGTTTGACTCAGCCATTTCCTTCTACATGAATAAAATTGGACTCAAATCTGAATGTCTGATGTCAGTTAAATGCATGAACTGGGTGCTGAAACTTCTGGTTTGTTTGTGGTCAAGACCAAATTCTATATTTAAATATGACCTCAGTCTTATGCACATATATATAATTTAAAAAATAATAAATACATATTCTACAGAAGAGACAGAATACTTCTAACATTCTAGAAAAGATAAAATTGTCATTTATTAAATACATTTAATAATATGATAATGACTTTTAATACTGTTTAGAAGTTTGTGAATACTAATTGAATGGGTTTGGGGGGTATGTTGTGATACAGAAAAATTATTATATTTTATAACAGTGGAATAGAAGAGATATATTGGAATTAGAAGCCATAGTGTTAGTGGCATAGACAGACTCCAATTAATGACATTTCACAATTTAAATTAAAATAGAGAGCTTTATTATTTTTTAGTCACAGCCACTGTTTGGAAGAGACAAGGATGAAAGTTAGCTTATTATTTATCATTTTTACTGCTACTATTTATCTTTGAAAGCATTATATATTCTAATGAATTGTCATTAGATCTTTAGAGAAATTCAGTAGCATAAATATGACTCAATGGTAAAATTTTATTCAGAATAAATGCATTCAGTGACTTTCCCAAGGTCCTGCTATTAAATAGTAGATGGATGAAGAACTGCACTCAGAATCACGGACAAGTCATTGATTATATCATGAAGATACAATGTTCAATTTTTTTTACTCTAAAGAAGCAGCCAAATGAGTGAATTTTTGCAGGGTCTCTGTCCATTGTTAGACCTATTTCTAAATTAGACTTTTGAGATTTGAATCACAAAGGAAAATATCTACAGTCTTTGCTTAACCAGGAAAAATCATTTATTTATTCATTAAAAAAAATATTAAGTTATGATGTAGCAGGTACTATCCCAAGATCTGGGATTTTAAGAAAGAACAAGTCCCTCTATCACAGTTTTTATATTCCACTGGGGAAGAGAGACACAAAAGCTAAGTAAACAAAAAGCATTACCTCATGGAGTGAGTGATGAGGTATGGTATCACACAGCAGTATTTTAGGGCAGAATTTAGGAGGAAGCAGCACTGTGTTCCAGTTTTAGCTCTATCACTTATCATCTGTATGACTTAGGCAAATTCCTTACTGTCTCTAAATTTGTTTTCTCATCTATACAATGGGCAGCAGCCTCCATTTGTCCACCTCCTGTGATGGTTAAATGAGGTCATGCATCAGCTTTACACATTTGCTACCAAAACTTCAGTGCTTAGTATATGTTGTTATAATAGCGAGTAAAATTACAACATATTGTTTAATATTTATTATCATGAAAATTAATTTAAACGTGACTTTTACAGAAAGATAGTGTAGTGTAGCAGAAAAAGTATGAACCACAGAGAAATACAACCTGGGTTTGAATTTTGAATCATAGTTAATAAGAGCTTTGAGAGTCATTTTCCCTTTTGCCAAATGAAAATACTTGGGCCTGCATAAAAGGAATCAAAGCTATGTTTATCAAATTTGAATTAACAAATAAATAGAAACAACTGATATTAATCTGAAAATTTAGATAATAGTTTCTACAGAACACAGGTACATATATTTCTTTATTAATTTGCACTCATTTATTATATTCCTTTTTTCTTTTGTTGTTTTTATTCATGTACTCATTTATTATTGTACTCATGAATATAGCAAACTTCCATTGAGAACCTACTATAATTATAATGATGAAAACAAGTGGATTTTGCAATTAGATCTGGCTTTGAATCCCAACACTACCAGTCATTAGCTGTGAAATTTTGCACAAGTTCCGTAAACTCTGTGAACTTCCTTATCTAAACATCAGGATAATAATATTTACCAAATAGGGTTATTGTAACAGCTAAATAAAACAAAATGTGTCAATATCTTAACATGTTGTCTAACACATAGTATTGCTCAGGAAATACTGACCTTTTTTTGTAATCACATAGAACAGTGCTCTCAAGGCCATCCATTTCAGAAGAGGATCTCTATATGTTTGCATAATAGAGGGTTCACTTGAAATTTTTTTTCCAGGACAAAACACAAATCTGTCCAAGGGAAGTCTTTTCATCATTTCCTCATATTAAACAGAAATAATTTTGGTCTGAAATACTAGATTGGAGGAGCATCACATTAGTTTTTATTTTTTTCTAAATTAAAATGATTCCAGCTTGGTACTCACCTATCAGAGTTGGTCAGAAATTCCATTTTAATTGTGTATTGGGAGATCCCTATAAGGATTTTTCTAGAGATATCAAAGAATCTGATGAGGAATATCAGATGCTTGGTAAACAGGAGCAGAGTCTCCATTTTTCCAGCCTTCATAATTCATACATGAAGGTGCTCTTGTTCGGCTCTACAGAAGCAGAGTTCTCCAATCTTTCTGTCAAGTATGCACAATACTTATAGCTCCCAAATAATTTTTCATCTTTCCTTTTTATTTTGGCATATAACATGAGTATTTATTGCTCATGAGTTTGGGTGTGCTGGGTGGCTCTGGGATCTCGACTGAGCTCATTCACATGTTGTGGGGTTGGCTGGGTGTCAGCTGATCTAGACTGGACTGACTGGGGTGACTGGAGGATTGGGTTGTACTTCACATGACTCTTCTCTCCATCAAGCTAGCTGGGACATGTTCCTATAAATCCTTGTCTCATGGTGTTCAGTCCTCCAGGGCCTGGGCATCCATATACACACCATCCTGGGAGAGGCTTAGCACTTCTCTGGGGACAGAGTGAGAGTAGGAGGCTAGGTTCCCCCTACCCCACCCCATTCCCAGTCCCTTTCTGGAACTGCCACCAGTGATTCCCTCTTCCCTCTTTGGTCTTAGAGAAACTAATCTTTTTTCTCTAGGTTGTTGGGTTCAGCCTCTTTTATGTTCCACCCTCACCACCAGGGCTAGATAGAAATAAGTCAATTTCTCAAACCACAAAACCTATGAGAGGCTTATCGCCTGGGTGCTGTTGCCTTGGAATTATAATTTTAGGTACTACAGTGTAAAATCCCTTTCAAGATGAAGCGCCCAAACTAGAAACATACTGCTTTTCCTATTTATTCTAAAGAAGCAAGCACAAAACACAAATCAAATCAATATCTTAAAGTAATTTGCTGTGTACAAAAAGGAAAGAAAAATAACAGAAAAATCACACAGAAGGGACCAGCCCAAAGTTCCTTTATGGAGATGGTAAATCTTTAAAACAATGAATACCAGAACTTACTGAAACTTTGGCACAGCAAGGAGCTCCAGAAGATTATCTATTTCACTGATTTAAAAATTTTAAAACGTGAAATTGTTTTGTCAAGTGAAATTTTACTTGAAAATCTAAACAAATAAAACTGAGCCATACCTATAGCAATAGAAGGCGTTGAAAGGGCTTCATGGTACCCTGAGGGATCCCTACATCCTCACAGAGACCAGCTTTAAGACCATAGATGTACCTGTATTGAAGATGGGGAAAATGAAGACTAAACAGGTAACAGAATCCATTTAAGGCCACAGGTCATAGTGACAAAGCCACAATCTGAATTCATTTATCACCCAGTCACCCCAGCCTAGACCAACTGACAGCCAGTACCCCTTACCCTGACTCCATAAGATTTGTGGACTTCTCATTTGTAATTTAGGTGAAATAACTACTACAGTATTACAGAGATTTAGTCTAAAAGATCGTCTACCTTTAATTATCTCATAATAATTTTTAAGGGTCTAATGAACTTTTTCCCCTTCTGGAATAGAAGCAGCTAGTTTATTTTTACTCTGAAGTACTTTTGTGTTTTCGGTTTACCTTCCAAGGGCTTTTTATTTTTTATCTCTCTTTGCTACCAATAGTTTTTCCTCTCCATCTTTATATCAGAATGTCTAATAACATTGCAACCTCCCAAATTGGTGATAAAGCACCTGACTGCATTTGAATCATGTTTATCCCCTCCCTGAAACAACCTCCTGCTTTTTATTTATGTGCTAAATTCTCATTGCCTTAAAGGACGATGATATAAAAGAGGTAGTAAGGGATAAGAGAGCATCTCGATTTTACCAGATTGAAAATGAAGTTTATTGAGTCAGTTTCTAGAGCACAGGTCCCAGAATTGCACTGAAGCTGTAATTATTTCCTGAGGTTTGCATGAAATATGAAGGTCTCTCCCTTAGAGGAGTCATTTAGGTTGTTTCTTGTCTAACCTATAAAATAGCAAGCTTCCCTTTTGCTTTGCTTTGCCTGTGGCTTTGTTTGACATGCTGAGCGACTCTAATTCAGCCAGGAAGTTACTCCATTCTATAATGGCAAAGGTTTTCATTCAGCTACCATACAAATCCAGGAAGGAAAGAACTTAATTTCTTTACTGTAAATGTATAGCTAGTACTTTTAATGTACTTCTTATTTTGACACAAATCTGAAAGCTTTACAATCCGAATGGATTAAATTGTACTTTATGTGTGTAAAGTGTTCACAATTACATCTATTAGTCATGATTATGTGAATGAAGTTTGGTATTGTAGCAGGTTTTAGGAGCACAGTGATTTTCTTAAATGCAGAATCAAAGTAGCAGGACCTGCATGTCTAGTTTATGGCTCCCCTGTGGCTTTTGTTTCTAAAACTGTGTAGGTAGATGGATGTTATAATATTGCTGTCAAGAAGTTGTGATATATAATCATGATCCTTCAGATGTATGCATACAATGTCATTCTTCCTACTGATTTCAAGATGTTTATAGTAATTCAGAGAGTTAGGACTTGTATTTTGCTGCACGTAGGAGAAACAAAGGATGAGGAGATCAAGCAATTTGACTGGAAACAGAAAAACTATGTTGGGAATGAAGGCAAGACACAGATTTGCTTCCTCTACACCTGCCCAAATTCTTCTCCAGATAGTTTTTTTTTCTAACTCTTATTTTGAAATAAGTTTAGATTCATAGGCAGTTACAAAAAATTGTAAGAGTGTTTCCATTTGTTCCTCACCAATTTCCCCACTGATAACATTTTGTGTAACTATAGTACAAATATTGCAACCAGGAATTTGACATTGGTGCAATCCACAGAGCTTATTCTGATTTCACCAGTTTTACATAAACTTTTGTGTGTGTCTGTGTGTTTATAGTTCTATGCAATTTTATCACATGTTGATTTATATACCTACCACCACATCAAGATATAGAAGTATTTCATGACCTCATATCATCACTTTATAACTACACAAAACCTCCTAGTTCTTTGTTTTTAATTGTACTCGTCTTGCCATGATCTATATTTGTAAAATAACTTATTTTTTAAAATATTTTTTAAAATTTATTGTTTCCCACATTACAGTAGATATATAATACTCTGAGATATATATATATATATATATATATATACACTGTTTGATTCTAGCATTAATAATTTAGAATAATCTTACTTCAAAAGATATCCTCTATAGATTTGCACAAAAAATACTCTAAAACAGTGACTTTGAAGAAGACAGACTTGGTTCTGTGTAGCTATGTGACCTAGGAGGGATGCAACAGTCAAAATGTAGTATTAGGTCCTCTTACAATTACTTAGTGGGAACATCTACCCTCCTACTTCTGCACCTTCTAATTACCATAGGAAAGTGGTTTAGCAGGTCACTGGCTGCAGAAGAGAGATAGCCCAATCAAACCCGAAAGGGCATGGAGCCAGAAGAGAGGAAAATAAGGTTAATAATGAAGACAGGCTGAAGGTGAATGAGAGAAAGCAGTTAAGGCTTTATGCCAATCTTCTACATTCTGAGAATGTTAAAAAATTTAGAATAATTAGGGCTTCTCTGGTGGTGCAGTGGTTGAGGGTCCGCCTGCCGATGCAGGGGACACGGATTCATGCCCTGGTCCGGGAAGATCCCACATGCCGCAGAGCGGCTAGGCCCGTGAGCCATGGCCACTGAGCCTGCGCGTCTGGAGCCTGTGCTCTGCAACGGGAGAGGCCACAAAAGGGAGAGGCCCGCGTACTGCAAAAAAAAAAAAAAAAAAAATTAGAATAATTATATTTAGTACCATATGTGATAAAATAAAATGTACACAGCTTGTATGATACATATGTATGTGTATGTGCCTACAAACATATACACATATACATATATGCACATATGTGCTTTTTTCTATATCTTGAATATAAATATATTAGTAAGATGAATTTATGTTTTAAATATAGAATAGTTCTATGTAGCCAAAATTGGACAATATTCAATTAAATATGGAAAGGAGCACAGGATGGGAAGAGTCATTTATCGTCATGATTAGAAATATTAGGCTAAACAGTGTGCAAAATTTGACTTTTCATTATCTAAATTTGATTGATTAAAAGGAGGTTGTTGGCAGATATTCATTATTTTTCATCAGGCGAAGGTGAGAGATGAACAGAATATATGTGTAGTTGTGGAAAGGAAGGGGAGCGGCTATGAGCATATAAAGAGTGGCTATGGGTCAAAGATTTTATCCTTCATGTGAACAAAAAAAGAGCTTAATGACAGTCATCTATCAGCTAGCCTCATTTTCAGCTTCAGGATTCTGCTATTCCCAATGCTCTGTGCCTTGACAAGGCTGATTGTATAATTACGATACTACATCACCCACTCCTAGTGCACTTTCACTGGCAAGGACTAGAACTAGGGACTCTGATGATTATTGCCCCAAGCAAGCACATTAGCATGAATATAGTTTACTAATGGGGCTGCTCTATTAGAAATTGTAGTATAAGATTTAAACCAAGGATTTTTTAAATGAAGACCCCTGTAGATTAAATGTCAGATTGAGTTAGAGCTTTAAAATTTTAAATATTGTATTTTTTAAGACAAAATGAATGATTCCCCTGTATTTTCAAATTCTTTCTAGTATGTATTAAGAATTACCAGTTATTCTGCTAGAATGAAATAGAATTTATAAAGCTTTCTCAAGAATGCATAAGTGCTAAATAAAAGAATATCCTTAAGTTAATTTCTATACAAGGTTAAATAATTCCATAAAAATATAGCTAATATGGGTTAGAGTGGCTTGCGGTACGCAGGCCTCTCACTGTTGTGGCCTCTCCCGTTGCGGAGCACAGGCTCTGGACACGCAGGCTCAGCGGCCATGGCTCACGGGCCCAGCCACTCCGCGGCATGTGGGATCTTCCCAGACCGGGGCACGAACCCGTGTCCCCTGAGTTGGCAGGCAGACTCTCGACCACTGCGCCACCAGGAAAGCCCAAGATACTGTTCTTAATCTGGGTGCTAGTACTCCGTTTGTGAAATATATATATCTTGAAAAAAATTTTTGAGTCTAGTTGTTTACATTTTGCTTTAAAAATTTTAGATGGTTATTTCTTTAAAGCTTTGGCACATCAAGTCAGAACACCAAACTGAAATGACTTGGTTTCTACTATTGATTGGAAAAATGTCTGGCAATGCCTAAACCAAGAGCGTACAGGTAAAGATCTTTCATGGTAGGGTTGAGACAATTTCATGAATTCTTCCCAGTCCCTGGTATACAATCAATCAGTCCTGACTGGTGCTGATCAGAGCTTTTGTGGAACAGGTTGTCTTATAATAGTTTGGTTTCATGTAGACCAGCGATGACAGTGCATGGCAGTAACAATACTGGAAAGTAATGACCCCTGTGTCTTTAACCCAAGTGTTCATGAAGCAAGATCAATCCTATAGCCAAATCAGCTAACACTTGCATTGAGGCTATGCTTAATATTGGGCAAAGGACTTTATATGGAATACCTCTTTTTCAAAGTTTATTTTACTGAAGTATAGTTGACTTACAATGTTGTGTTAATTTCTACTGTACAGCAAAGTGATTCAGTTATACATATATATACATTATTTTTCATGTTCTTTTCCATTATAGTTTATCACAGGATATTGAATATAGTTTCCCTGTGCTATACAGTAGGATATTGTTGTTTATCCAGCCTACAATTCTTACAAAGAACTATAGGATAGACACAATTATATGTTTAAATGAGTTAATATGTGTAAACTATCTTGCACAATGCCTGATACATACTAACATTCAATAACGTTAGATATTATTACTCCTGTTGTTATTGCTTATATTATTCCCATTTTACATGAAAACACTGAGACTCATAGAGGTTAGGTAATTTGTCCAAAGTCACATAACTAATAAGCATGAACATGTGATACTTGCACAAACAGATTTAAGCATTTCCACATGTTGCCTCTCTCAGGACCACTACATTATATGATCTAAGGACAGGGCAAAACAGTGACCTCAAATTGATAGTACTCCTGCCTAACTAGTTCTGCATCTTAATTAGATAATTGAAGGAGCTATTTCTTATTTCCTGTCATAGTCTGTAGAATTTAAAGTATAAAACTCATCCAAGCCAGGTAACTTGTACCATAATTTTGTGGAGAATATGGGAGAGCACGCACTATATATATAAATACATAGACTTGATTTCTTCTAGAATCACAGTCTTAGTCACAACTACTCTTGTTATTATCTTCCTTTTTTTTATTAAAACATAATTAAGTGGGGTGACAGTTTATTTCACTACTACCTTTATCTGAGAACATACCAGTATAATCCATATGGCACCTATGGACTATCATTTTATCGAAAAGTCTCTATGCAGTGAGACTTTAATAGGTGGCTTCTCACAGGACAGTAATCTCTCCATGCTTTTGATCTTATTCACAGGTACTCCAAGGTATCTGGCCACAAATTCCTCACATTTTCATCAATCACCGAGGTAGTGGAAACTTTTTTTTTTTTAACGTGCATTCCCCTAAAGACTGGCTTGGAAAAACATTATTGAAAACTTCTTTTAAATCAGATTCAAGATATTACAGTAGCACCTGCTAGAGTCTGTCAACATTTCCACGATAAACCCTTATTTTCCAGGTTTATTACTTAGTTGTAAAATTTTCCTGTGGACTCTGATACAAAATAAAGAATTTCAGCCCAAAGCAATTTTTATTATCATCACTCAAATATTGAGATTTTTCAAGTCATGATTGTTTCTAAAAATGCCACAAAAGTCAAACACTTTGGGGGACACACACACATTTTAAGCCCTTTATAAAATGCAACATTAAAAGTAATTTATTTCTCATAAAAACAAAGAACTAGATAAGTAGAATCTCAAGGCCTGAAGGGGAAATTCTGTGAGCCCACACAGACTTATTTGCTTATGATTCGGGGGGGCTAATTTGCTATTTAGATTGAGATTTTTAATATTACTACAATAAGCTTTCAAGAAATTGGCACCAAATGGGTCTAAAAGAAATTGGATGGTAGGCAAAGGAGAATTACAATAAAGACTGAACATGCAACCCACAGAAATAATATTCTCA
This sequence comes from Phocoena sinus, assembly GCF_008692025.1. Lineage (NCBI taxonomy): Eukaryota > Metazoa > Chordata > Mammalia > Artiodactyla > Phocoenidae > Phocoena > Phocoena sinus. The sequence continues at coordinate 25,570,452 of NC_045769.1, forward strand.
AGCTACTGATGTTGCTGCCATCTGAGATAATGTTGTGTATTTTGTTTTGTTTTTTCTCCCTACTGGTAAGCCTAAGAAAGGCTGATAAACAGTTTATAAAGTGTTAAAACATCAGATGGACTACTAAAATCAGGGATTTTTATCAGGAAAACAACCCCCGCTGCGACTTAATTGAATTTCTTGTCAACAGAAATGACTACATTGGAAGTTCTAAATTATTCTATCTCCAAAACCCATATAACACAGACAGGAAAAATATGGATTCTTTATTCTCCAGCTAACTCTTAAACCTCTCTAAATAATAGGTATTTAACAGGAAAATACTGCCTGGGTGTGCTCTTCCCTGTTACGTCTGAATGAATTCTAAAACCTCTACTTTGGTTCAGATAAGGTGGGTAAATTGGTTACACTCTATATCCTCGAAGAATTGTGATTTCAGGACTTAAAAGGAGTCACTCCTGAGGGAGTTATGGTCATTAATAATTCTAAAGCACTTGGCAGTGCGTTCTTGGGTATATAAAGGGGAATCTGTATTTCAGCATAATGGAGGGAAAATAGATGGAAGAAATTTTACTACCTTGGCCATGCTTAATCAAAGCTATCAAATAACATTCCCAATTCCCTAAAGTGGGTGGAATATGATTTAAAATACAAATTTTCAGGACAACCTCTGACTTGCCTCCTATTTTCACTAAGTTATATATGTAGCAGATGGTATTCTATTAAGGTTTTTAGGTAGCTTAGCATGAACATGACCTGGAGGATAGGGGAGATAGGTATGGATCATAAGACTGCTTATACTGGTCATAACAGAGTGAATTTGCATGTACATCACTGACAGGCCTAAAAGCTGAATTTAAGTTCTTCATAAATTAAAATTATGAATGCAGATTAAAGATGTTATTCAAAATACACGCAGAAGTCAGAAGGGAGTTGCCCATGAGATATGGACACTTAAGATTTTTTACTGGCTTCTTTCTAGCCAGGAGCCCAAACTGTAAACATCTGAGTACAGGGAGGTATGCGGACCCCTTAGGAGGCTATTAACATTTTGAATGAGAGATAAATGGTGATCTCAACAAAAGCAATATTTATGGGCATTAAGAGCAGGAAGACAAGGGGGCTCCTATAATTACTGGATGATGGATGAATCATTATGTTTGGTAAAATGTTTTATAAATTACCAATCCTAAAATAAATGGCAGATATGCTAGCTTACGTCTAATTTTCAGAGTTTAGTAGACTTCCAAAATAGAAAGCTCTGACAAATTTATTTGGTCTTTCCTTCCTATATAAACAGTTTTGACTTGGTCCTCTTTGGTGAACTATTTTCCTTGGCATAATAATGCCTCTAGTTCTCTGTCTACCTCTGCCTCTGCCTCTCTCTCTTTATTTGAGGCTTCCAATTCAGAGCTTATTTATCTGATAGTCTTTGACCTTGGCTCACATATCATATTTGAATATTTATCATATTCAAACATAAATATTTGAATATTTAGAAGTATAGTCACCCAAATAGCACAAAACTTCTAGCTAGTATTTGTCCCTAAAGACATAGAAGTATGACAGTGCCATAGAAAAGAGTTTCCGCAAGTCCTGTGAATCACAGTTACAGGGGATGCCGTCAGATTAACAGGGAAATGAGAGGAGAATGCAAAGATTAGGGTGAAGTTAGGATTCAAGAAGTACCTTCTCGCTTCTTTTCCATTTTACAGTGTCAACAGCCAGCAAACCAGAGCAGAGAGGTAGTTTTCCTGGACGGTTTTAGAGTAGTTTCCAAGACTGTTTGGGGAAGCCACAAAAGGCTGCTTCAATCTGATGCCCAAACAGTCTGGCACTGAGGGAGCTCTTCTAGCAACCTGCAGGCCATGCGCTATGTTTGTCTTTCTGCCTAAGGCACTCACCAATTATGTAAGCTATAAATGTAAACTGATCTCCCTTCCAGAGGTGAGAGTAAAGGACTTGAGGAATGCTTTCTATGCTTCAGTTTATTAAAGAGGATGAAGAGTTCCTAGGTAGAAGGAAAGTAATAAATCTAAGAAGTAATCCAGAAAATCCAAAGCATCTAGGTAATGGGATCAGTATCAATATAAAAAAATCCCTCCACCATGTATCACATCTTTGGCTTTGGTTCAATTAATCCTTCAAAACTCAGACTCTTCCCATGCAAAATGGTGATAACAGAAGTACTTACCTGGTAGAGTTGTGAGCATTAACATAACACAGACCAGTTAATGTATGTAAAGAACTTAATTTAGTACAAACCTACTGGATTGTAAGAGTTTAATAATGCCTCATACTTAGTGAGAACTTGTTGAACTTCACAATGATAATACTGATAAAAATGATATATTAAACAATTAGAACATACGAGTGTCAAAAAGAAGAAGAGGAAAATATGTATCAATGAAAATTATAACAGCTGTAAGCATCTGCACTTATTCCATTGGATAAAGGCCTGATGAAGAACATCTGTGCCATAGAGAAATAAAAGGATTCCCAGAACCAGTTACAAAGATGTCTCCCCTGAGATTGAGCTTTGCGGCTTAGTTAACCCTTGCTAAGGAAAAGGGAGGCAGCTACATGATCTGACAAGAATATTCAGTGGCAGGCTCTTTGTCTGGGTGTATAAGACAAGGCTAGTCAAACCAACCAAATTTAGTTACACATCATGGTGAAACAAATAATACTATTATAATAACCAAGCTGTATCTCCAGGATTTGGACTTTGAGGTCTTGAATAAGAAATTAAAATACAGTCTATGGAGACACAAGGGACAGGTTGATTTCTTCTTATTTCTTTGAAAATAAAGGACATTGGGAGTGAACAATTAACTATATAGATGGAATCTAAGAGCAGAATTTTATTTCATTTTTTTAAATTTCATGGCTCATCAAAACTCTGGGCTGTTGATAAGGAAATAGCATGCATCTCCTGAGATCTGAGCAAAATATATTTGACCAGAGATTCCTATATTTGATCAAAGAGGCTTTAAAGAAATAGAGAAGTATCACATTGCACCCAATATTCCCCCCAAAAGAGGGAAGTGCAAGAGCAAGTGTAATAGTTTCTTATACATAATCACAAAGAAAAAGATGGAGAAAATTGACTTCTCCATCCAGAAACAAATAGTGTGTGTGTGTGTGTGTGTGTGTGTGTGTGTAATTTACCATGTATGAATTTAAAAGAATAACCATGAAAGGGTTGCTTATCTTTTGGGAGGAAAAAATAATAATCATTCTCTGGTGACCCTACCCAGGATTCAAAATTAACTACACTATCTCGCCACATTGTAACACTAGTAGTGTTGTGTACTATAACACTAACTATATCCAATTTCTCATGTCCCAGTAACTCATCAGTGAGAAAACAAAGCAAATTTTTTTAATGTCCTTTTTTATTTATCTACCCAGACAGTGAAACTGCTCTTAGAAATAATCAGTGACCAAGCCAAAGATAATTTTCCAGTTCTTGTCTTCACCTCTCTGAAACATTATCAGTCTGACATTTTGCAATTCACTTTGCTTAGTATCGTTTGGGGAAAAAAACTAATTCTCTAGTGTCCCTATTCAGGATTCAAAACTCAAATGCCATCTTCTCCTTAAACACTATCCAGCTTTTTCTCTGCTCCTACTAGGTGTTTGCCCCCTCCTGGATGCAGTCCTAGGACTTAAAACATCTCTTTAATATATTACACTGAATTGTAATTATTTGTACAGATTTCTCTCCCCTACTGGACAGTGATTCTTGAATACTACGTATTCTTTGCGTTTGTGATTCTACCAGTCAGCACAATGTTTACTGCAGAGTGGGTGCTCAAAATAAATATATGGTAAATATATGTTAAAAAATCAAATATAAATATATATGTATATTTGTTACACAAACTCACATATCAGCAGGTGGGTCATGGACAATATGAGTGCAGATATCTTTATAATAATACTTAGAGAATGAATAATAAGCAAAACAATCTTGAATTGTTTTCTCAAGGCAATAAATTTGGTATCAGCAGTATCACCAAGACTTACTAGACTGGGACTTAGTAGGCATTTTGCATGACTTATGGATATATCAAAGACGTACACAAGAAAACAGCTTATAAAATCAAGGACGTGATGAAGTCTGGTACAAACTTGAAAATAACATTATCATGAAGGCTACAGTACAGAGTGAGTTGAGGCTATGTAAAGTACAACTAGCAATGGAAAGGATTTCAAAAATTTAAGTTCTCAGCATAAGAAAGAATTGTTCCACTGCTTGGGGAACATTAAGTCATGATAAAGAGAACATTAAAACCAAACCAAAACAAAACAAACAAAATTAAAAAAAAAAAAAAACCTCTCTTATTTCTGCCTTCTGTCTTAGGGAGAATCATCTTGACACTGGCAGGGTTAGAGGAGGCATATGAGTATGGTACTAAAACATCAGACAGATGAAGAGAGAAACTGACTCTGTCCTTTAAATGACTTGAAATGAATTATATTCCAATGATGTGTAGCTAGCTCCTGGGACCCTAACTAGAATTCCTGAAGCATTATGGAAACCAGGAAGAGGACCAGAAAGCTTTAAGTGTATGAAAGATTTTATTTATTTATTTAAAAGTGCAGACTTTGGGCTTCCCTGGTGGCGAGTGGTTGAGAGTCCGCCTGCCGATGCAGGGGACACGGGTTTGTGCTCCGGTCCGGGAAGATCCCACATGCCGCGGAGCAGCTGGGCCCGTGAGCCATGGCCTCTGAGCCAGCGCGTCCGGAGCCTGTGCTTTGCAACGGGAGAGGCCACATCAGTGAGAGGCCCGCGTACTGCAAAAAAAAAAACAAAAAAACAAAAAAAAGTGCAGACTATGGAAAACTGTATCTGAGTCACTAGTTATTATACAGATGATTCTGAATTCTTAGGTAAGGGAGGATCCCACAGAGATTGAGGTATACTCACTTAAAACAAATGAAATCCACAGGTTTATTAGATGGATGGGTCAGAAAAATTCTACAGACAAGGTATCTCATTTTGGCAAGGTATTTGTAAATTTTTCACCATTGATGAGGACATGAAACATTAAGGGGCAACTCAGATTTTTTTGGGCTTCCCTGGTGGCGCAGTGGTTGAGAGTCTGCCTGCCGTTGCAGGGGATACGGGTTCGTGCCCCGGTCCAGGGAGATCCCACATGCTGCGGAGCGGCTGGGCCCGTGAGCCATGGCCGCTGAGCTTGCGTGTCTGGAGCCTGTGCTCCGCAACAGGAGAAGCCACAACAGTGAGAGGCCCGCGTACCACAAAAAAAAAAAAAAAAAAAAGATTTTTCAGTGCTGATTTGGTAGAAATAATCTTACCAAATAGCTTTGATTAATATACCAACAGCAACCTTGGTGATTCTAGTAGTATATTAGAGACTTTTATTCCTAGCCCTGTTAGGTCGTATGTTTTATTGATTGCATGGATGAAGGTATGCTTTGCTTTAACTTAGATAAAGCTGGCAGGAATTGATAACATTTTTAAAATGAAAAAATCAAATATTTCATGTATCTGGAGTTAATACTGTGATAAAGATGAGTAAAATTCAGATTCCTATACTACTTTGTTTTATATAGTCAGTGCACACAGTTAAGACAGGGAAAACTGGTTAAACGGTACTGCATATTAAAGGGACTCTGGTTCTGAACTGCAAGAAGTCATTAAATAATGAAATGAACTCATTAAAAAATCCAATGAAGTTATATGCTTTCTACCCTACAACATACACATGTTCATATTCACATCAAACACATGGGGCTCTCAGATTCCCTGGATATCACATATATGCACGCCATAAGTTCTAAGAATCCAGACAAGAACCTTAGATAGGAGTGCTTTGTTGTGGTACGCTAACACATTATTTCACCTTGACCTTCCTTAGCAAATATACAATGTCCAGAATAAGAAGGTTTGCTGATCCTGTACAGGTTATATAGAGAATATTATGCTGCTTTCTGGGTCAATTTTAGGTATAATGAAATTAAGAAAAGAGAAACTAGACTAGTGAATGGTCAGGGAATCACACGGTATGAGAAACATCTGGAGAATTTTATGTCTAGGAAACAGACCTTAGTAAGAGATCCAATAATTGTCTTTAAATTTTCAAAGAGTTATAACTTGGAAAAAGAGTAAAATTATTTTGTTATCTAAAATTTGGTAGAAAAAACACCAAGTGTGGAGATTATAGGAAGGTAGATTTGACTCTTTACTATACAAGGAAGATACACTTAACATCTGGATTTATATAAAACTAGAATGGGATGCTTCATAAAGTTATTATCTCTCTGTCAATGGAAGTATTCAGGTAAAGTATAGATTTTCTCATGCCTGAGGTGTTGTGAAAGGAATACCTATAGTGGGAGAAGGGAGTACTAAGATTATGCTCAAGCCTTCAAGTTGAAGATTCTATGATCCACTTATATGTTTTAAAGAATACTAAATGACAAAAAGTTTGTACTTTTTTTTGTTATAGTGAACATTAAGGAAGAAACCAGTATGGACACCTATTATTGGATGTTTCTGAGTTTGCCTTAATTTATATCTGTTACACAGAGTTAATTTATTTTCATTTAATTTCTTTTTCAGTGCTACTGTTTACTTTACTTTTTTTATTAGTTATCCGTTTTATACATATTAGTGTATATATGTCAATCCCAATCTCCCAATTCATCGGCCCCCACCCCATTTTCCCCCCTTGGTGTCCATACGTATGTTCTCTACATCTGAGTCTCTATTTCTGCCTTGCAAACCGGTTCATCTGTACCATTTTTCTAGATTCCACATGTATGTGTTAATATACAATATTTGTTTTTCTCTTTCTGACTTACTTCACTCTGTATGACAGTCTCTAGGTCCATCCATGTCTCTACAGATGACCCAATTTCGTACCTTTTTTATGGCTGAGTAATATTCCATTGAATATATGTACCACTTCTTCTTTATCCATTCATCTGTTGATGGGCATTTAGGTTGCTTTCATGACCTGGCTATTGTATATGTATACAATACAATATGTATGTGTATGTATATTACAATATGTATATTATAAATAGGCACTCATTAATATTGAATCTCTCTAGGTATATGCCCAGTAGTGGGATTGTTGGGTCATATGGTAATTCTATTTTTAGTTTTCTAAGGAACCTCTGTACTGTTCTCCACAGTGGCTGTATCAGTTTACATTCCCACCAACAGTGCAAGATGATACCCTTTTCTACACACCCTTTTCAGCATTTGTTGTTTGTAGATTTTCTCATGATGCCCATTGTAAACGGTGTGAAGTAATACCTCATTGTAGTTTTGATTTGCATTTCTCTAATAATTAGTGATGTTGAGCATCTTTCCATGTGCCTCTTGGCCATCTGTATGTCTTCTTTGGAGAAATGTCTATTTAGGTCTTCTGCCCATTTTTGGATTGGGTTGTTTGTTTTTTTTAATATTGAGTTGCCTGAGCTGTTTATATATTTTGGAGATTAATCCATTGTCTGTTGATTCGTTCGCAAATATTTTCTCTCATTTTGAGTGTTGTCTTTTTGTCTTGTTTATACTTTGCTGTGCAAAAGCTTTAAAGTTTCATTAGATCCCATTTGTTTACTTTTATTTTTATTTCCATTACTCTAGGAGGTGGTCAGAAAAGATCTTGCTGTGATTTATGTCAAAGAGTGTTCTTCCTATTTTCCTCTAAGAGGTTTATAGTGTCCAGTCTTACATTTAGGTCTCTAATCAATTTTGAGTTTATTTTTGTGTATGGTATTAGGGAGTGTTCTAATTTCATTCTTTTACATGTAGCTGTGCAGTTTCCCAGCACCACTTATTAAAGAGACTATCTTTTCTCCATTGTGTATCCTTGCCTCTTTGGCATAGATTAGTTGACCATAGGTGTGTGGGTTTATCTCTGGGCTTTCTACCTTGTTCCATTGATCTATATTTCTGTTTTTGTGCCAGTACAATATTGTCTTGATTACTGTAGCTTTGTAATATAGTCTGAAGTCAGGGAGTCTGATTCTTCCAGCTCTGTTTTATTCCCTCAAGTTTGCTTTGACTATTCGGGGTCTTTTGTGTCTCCATACAAGTTTTAAGATTTTTGGTTCTGGTTCTGTAAAAACTGCCATTGGTAATTTGATAGGGATTGCATTGAATCTGTAGATTGCTTTAGGTAGTATAGTCATTTTCACAATATTGATACTTCCAATCCAAGAACATGGTATATCTGTCCATCTGTTTGTGTCATTTTGATTTCTTTCATCAGTGTCTTATAGTTTTCTGAGTACAGGTCTTTTACCTCCTTAGGTAGGTTTATTCCTAGGTATTTTATTCTTTTTGTTGTAATGGTGAATGGGATTGTTTCCTTAATTTCTCTTTCTGATCTTTCATTGTTAGTGTATAGGAATGCAAGAGATTTCTGTGCATTAATATTGTATCCTGCGACTTTACCAAATGCATTGATTAGCTCTAGGAGTTTTCTGGTGGCATCCTTAGGATTATCTATGTATGGTATCATGGCATCTACAAACAGGGAATGTTTTACTTCTTCTCTTCCAATTTCTATTCCTCTTATTTCTTTTTCTTCTCTGATTGCCATGGCTAGGACTTCCAAAACTATATTGAATAAGAGTGTCAAGAGTGGACATCCTTATCTTGTTCCTGATCTTAGAGAAAATTCTTTCAGTTTTTCACCATTGAGAATGATGTTTGCTGTGGGTTTGTCATATATGGCCTTTATTGTGAGTAGGTAGGTTCCCTCTATGCCCACTTTCTGGAGAGTTTTTATCATAAATGTGTGTTGAATTTTGTCAAAAGCTTTTTCTGCATCTATTGAGATGATCATATGATTTTTATTCTTCAATTTGTTAATATGGTGTATTACATTGATTGATTTGCGTATGTTGAAGAATCCTTGCATCCCAGGGATAAATCCCACTTGATCATGGTGTATGATACTTTTAATGTGTTATTGGATTCTGTTTGCTAGTATTTTGTTGAGGATTTTTTGCATCTATATTCATCAGTGATATTGGTCTGTAGTTTTCTTTTTTTGTAGTATCTTTGTCTGTTTTTGGTATCAGGGTGATAGTGGCCACATAGAATGAGTTTGGGAGTGTTCCTTCCTCTGCAATTTCTTTGAAGAGTTTGAGAAGGATGGGTGTTAGCTCTTCTCTAAATTTTTGATAGAATTCACCTGTGAAGCCATCCGGTCCTGGGCTTTTGTTTCTTGGCAGATTTTTAATCACAGTTTCAATTTCATTACTTGTGATTGGTCTGTTCATATTTTCTATTTCTTCCTGGTTCTGTCTTGGAAGGTTATACCTTTCTAAGAATTTGTCCATTACTTCCAGGTTGTCCATTTTATTGACATAGTGTTGCTTGTAGTAGTCTCTTAGGATGTTTTGTATTTCTGCGGTGTCTGTTGTAACTTCTCCTTTTTCATTTCTAATCTTATTGATTTGAGTCCTCTACCTCTTTTTCTTGATGAGTCTGGCTAAGGGTTTATCAATTTTGTTTATCTTCTCAAAGAACCAGCTTTTAATTTTATTGACCTTTGCTCTCATTTTCTTTGTCTCTATTTATTTATTTCTGCTCTGAAATTTATTATTTCTTTCCTTGTACTAACTTTGGATTTTGTTTGTTCTTCTTTCTGTAGTTCGTTTAGGTGTAAGGTTAGATTGTTTATTTGAGGTGTTTCTTGTTTATTGAGGTAGGATTGTATTGCTATAAACTTCCCTCTTAGAACTGCTTTTGCATAGGTTTGGATCATCATGTTTTCGTTGTCATTTGTCTCTAGTAGGTAATTTTGATTTCCTCTTTGATTTCTTCAGTGATTTCTTGGGTATTTAGTAACGTATTGTTTAGCCTCCATGTGTTTGTGTTTTTACATTTTTTTCCCCTGTAATTGATTTCTAATCTCATAGTATTGTGGTTGGAAAAGATACTTGATATGATTTCAATTTTCTTAAATTTACTGAGGCTTGATTTGTGCCGCAAGATGTGATCTATCCTGGAGAATGGTCTGTGTGCACTTGAGAAGAAAGTGTAATCTGCTATTTTTGGATGGAATGTCCTATAAATATCAATTAAATCTATCTGCTCTATTGTGTCATTTAAAGCTTGTGTTTCCTTATTAATTTTCTGTTTGGGTCATCTGTCCATTGGTGTAAGTGAAATGTTAAAGTCCCACACTATTACTCTGTTAATGTCAATTTCCTCTTTTATAACTGTTAGCCTTTGCCTTATGTCCTGAGGTTCTCCTATGTTGGGTACATATATATTTATAATTGTTATATCATCTTCTTAGATTGTTCCCTTCACCATTATGTAGTGTCCTTCCTTGTCTCTTGTAACATTCTTTATTTTAAAGTCTATTTTATCTGATATGAGTATTGCTACTCCAGCTTTCTTTTGATTTCTATTTGCATGGAATATCTTTTTTCCATCCCCTCACTTTCAGTCCCTAGGTCTGAAGTGGGTCTCTTGTAGACAGCATATATATGGGTCTTGTTTTTGTATCCATTCAGTGAGCCTATGTCTTTTTGGTTGGAGCATTTAATCCATTCACGTTTAAGGTAATTATCAATATAAATTTTCCTATTACCGTTTTCTTAATTATTTTTGTTTTGTTTTTATAGGTCCTTTTCTTCTCTTGTGTTTCTCACTTAGAGAAGTTCCTTTAGCATTTGTTGTAGAGCTGGTATGGTGGTGCTGAATATTCTTAGCTTTTTCTTGTCTGTAAAGCTTTTGATTTCTCCATCAAATCTGAATGAGATCCTTGCCGAGTAGAGTAATCTTGGTTGTAAGTTTTTCCCTTTCATCACTTTAAATATATTGTGCCAATCCCTTCTGGCTTGTAGAGTTTCTACTGAGGAATCAGCTGTTAACCTTATGGGAGTTCCCTTGTATGTTATTTGTCGTTTTTCCCTTGTTGATTTCAGTAATTTTTCTTTGCCTTTAATTTTTGTCAATTTGATTACTATGTGTCTCGGCGTGTTTCTCCTTGGGTTTATCCTGCCTGGGACTCTCTGTGCTTCCTGGACTTGGGTGGCTATTTCCTTTCCCATGTTAGGGAAATTTTGACTATAATCTCATCAAATATTTTCTCAGTTCTTTTCTCTCTCTCTTCTCCTTCTGGGACACCTATAATGTGAATATTGGTGCGTTTAATGTTGTACGGAGGTGTCTTAGGCTGCCTTCATTTCTTTTCATTCTTTTTTCTTTATTCTGTTCCAGTGGTGGCAGTGAGTTCCACCATTCAGTCTTCCAGGTCACTTATCCGTTCTTCTGCCTCAGTTATTCTGCTATTGATTCCTTCTAGTGTAGTTTTCATTTCAGTTATTGTATTGTTCGTCTCTGTTTGTTTGTTCTTTAATTCTTCTAGGTGTTTGTCTTTAATTCTTCTAGGTCTTTGTTAAACATTTCTTGCATCTTCTTGATCTTTGCCTCCATTCTTTTTCTGAGGTCCTGGATCATCTTCAGTATCATTATTTTGAATTCTTTTTTCTGGAAGTTTGCCTATCTCCATTTTCATTTAGTTGTTTTTCTTGTTCCTTCATCTGGTACATAGTCCTCTGCCTTTTCATTTTGTCTATCTGTCTGTGAACGTGGTTTTCATTCCACAGGCTGCAGAATTGTAGTTCCTCTTGCTTCTGCTGTCTGCCCTGTGGTGGATGAGGCTATCTTAGAGGCTTGTTCAAGCTTCCTGATGGGAGGGACTGGTGGTTGGTAGAGCTGGGTATTGCTCTGGTGGGCAGAGCTCAGTAAAACTTTAATCTGCTTGTCTGCTGATGCACGGGGCTGAGTTCCCTCCCTGTTGGTTGTTTGGCCTGATGTGACCCAACACTGGAGCCTACAGGCTCTTTGGTGGGGCTCATGGTGGTCTCTGGGGGGTCTCGTGTCAAGGAGTACTTCCCAGAAATTCTGTTGCCAGTGTCCTTGTCCCCACAGTGAGCCATAGCCACCTCCGCCTCCGCAGGATACCCTCCAGCACTAGCAGATAGGCCTGGTTCAGTTTCCTATGGGGTCACTGCTTCTTCCCCCTGGGTCCTGGTGTGTAAACTACTTTGTGTGTGCCCTCCAAGGGTGGAGTCTCTGTTTCCCCCCATCCTGTTGAAGTCTTGCAATCAAATCCCGCTAGCCTTCAAAGTCTGATTCTCCTGGAATTCCTCTTCCTGTTTCTGCGCCCCCCAGGTTGGAAGCCTAACATGGGGCTCAGGACCTTCACTCCAGTGGGTGGAGTTCTTTGGTATAATTGTTCTCCAGTTTGTGCATCTCCTACCCAGAAGTTATGGGATTTGATTTCATTGTGATTGTGCCCTTCCTACTGTCTCACTGTGGCTTCTCCTTTGTCTTTGGATGTGGGGTATCTTTTTTGGTGAGTTCCAGTGTCTTCCTCTTGATGATTGTTCAGCAGTTAGCTGTGATTCCAGTGCTCTTGCAGAGGGAGTCTATTTTCATTTAAATTTCTCAAATTATATTTTGAAAGATGATGGTAATTTCCTAATGTAAGTGCACATATAACATCTCACATTTTAAAGAAGATTTTTAAAAAACTGTCCTTGACAATGATTGGAGAAAAAGGAAGTTAGGGAAAGTTACAGAGAAGTTGCCTTTGTATTATAACATTACACATTGATAAAATACTAAATGAACTTCAATTTTGACTTCTGTTTCATTACTTTTATTAAGGCTGTAACTCAATTCTGTCTGTATTTATGTGGTACAGGGATAAATTTTAAATTCACTAAAGTATTTTTAATGTTGAGTTGGACTTTAATGTTATATTTGGAAGCTATATTTATCTTGATAACAAAGAATGCACTTTAAGGAAACATACTTTCTTCAACCATCTTCTCTTTTTTCCTGAATAGAAGTTACAGTAACATAAAAGCACTTGGAAATCTAAAGTTTTCCTTTTGAAAGAAAATGTTTTTTTGTTTGTTTGTTTTTTGGCTGCATGGAGTGGCTTGAGGGATCTTAATTCCTCAACCCGGGATCGAACCCAGGCCTCTGCTGTGAAAGCGCCAAGTCCTAACCACTGGACCACCAGGGAATTCCCAGGAAAATGTTTTTAAAAATGAGGTATTGACTTACGAAAGTGGACAATTTAAAATTTTATACCTCTGAGAAATGCTTTCCAAATTGTCTTATGTTCCCACCTCTCTCATTGCAAAATTACATGGTTTTAAGATACTCTTCTTAGTATTTCTTAAAAGTGTTTTTTAGTCTTTTGAGATTTTTCAACTAGTTAAATATATTTGCAAACAAATTGAGCCTGATATGTTAAAGAAATTATATATTCTTTGTTCTGTTTATAAACATCATCATAAACCATTGTAGTAGATGGAAAAATATACAGTATCTTTACTATTAGACTAGTTGAGAAAATGGTAAGACCCTTGAGAATGTCAGGCTCACCCACAGAGGTGGGTGAAAACCATTAGGAAAATTGATATATCTTTAATTTTAATTTTTACACTAATTTTCAGTGTAATTAAAAAAAAAACTAAAGAAAAAGTTCCAGTCTTACTTTACGTGTATACATTTTACAGTATTTTATCTTTATAATTTAATTAAATTAGCATTACTACAATTAAGGAATAAAGAAAAGCTTTGTCCTTAATAATAAAACTGTTATAACAAGAGATCTTTCTGCTCTACCTTGGTTGGGAGAAGGGTGGAAAGAGAGAGGGTGATTGATAATATGTTGCTTTGTGAGCCAAAGCACCCTAATTAGAGTTCATTGGTTCTCCAGAAAGCTACCTTGAGTCCTAAGAATTCAGAGTGAGTTGCAGTCATATTATGAGGGCACATGTCTCAGCGATTTAGTTCTTTATTTCTACCATTCTTTGATGGCTTACTTCTCTTTGATTTCCTTCTCCCTTGCTTCTTCCTTAAATTTAAGAATTCTACAACCATCTTCATTGATCATATATTTTTCTCCCTTTTGTTCTGGATGGCTGTCCCTGGTACCTACCCTCTTCCCACACTACGCAAGCATTCTCTCATCTGTCTCTGAACTCCAGGGCCTAGAGATTGCAACTTTTCCAAGGCTTACCTTCCAAGTTATGTTTGTTATGGCTGAGGACTTGCCTCTTCCCCAACTGCTAGCATATGGAATATCCACTGCCTGATTCCAGGGGACCTCAGCTCTCACAGTCTAGGGTTTGTAGTTTGTTTGTTTCCATACCCAATTGCCTTTATTCATCAGTTAACTAAATAAATTGTAATAAGCTTAGAGTCCATTTTAGATTCAAACATGGGAAATGATGGGGGTATGAAAGAGGGAGTAATTTCATTATCAAGTTGAACAGATTGGTTCCTAAACATTTTGTTTCAGCTTGAAATTTTTAAAATTCTAGAATGCAGGTCATCTTCCCCTTGGTATTCATTTCAATCTCTTCTCCAAGTTACTAGGGGCAGAAGAGGGTAAGGGAGGAGAATCACTTTTCAAATGGCAATAGTAATGATCATTTCACATTATATAGTTTAGAAATATGAAATATGGCCTAGACCTCAGTCTGTATTCCCAGTTCACACTTCCAAAATAATCTTACTGTTCCTTAAAGACAAAAAATGAGGGATAAGGTTCTTCAAGAACATGTATAGGTTTTTAAAGATCCATAAATTCTGCTTATACATGCATGTGATAATTACTATCAGCATTCTAAGGCTTCTTGGCTAATATAGAAAGATTTTAAAGTGTTTTTATTAATTTTTTAATTGGCTAAGAACTTTTGCACTTTCACTGGAAGCAAACTATCCACATAAGCTTAATAATCTAGATTTTATACTTTTTATACACACATATTTTTTCTCATTATTGTTCATAGCAGCACTAGAAAGAATATATTATTCCCTTTTTAGATATAGGAAAACTTAAGCACAGGGACACCAAGTTAGTTTTTAGATTACTTAGCCAGTTTGTAGTAATAGCCAATAGGGGCACCTAACATTCTTGATTCCAAGCCCAGGCTGTATTTCAATATACATCCATGAACATTAATTTTGTAGTTGAAAAGAGATTAAAAGTTAAAAGTGAGCGAGAGAATAGGAGATAGGTAGGAGTCCATTATATAAGTGTTAGAAACTCCTCACTCATCAGAATCAAAGATATTTTACCATGAGAAAAGTATCTAATAATATAGTCATATTCTCAGAATAATTTCTTCTTTTTCACCACAGCTCTTATTAAGCCACAAACAGTGCCACATACTATAAGTTTACAAAAGAGCCTCTTAAAAGAACAAATGTATCAAATTTTCCCTGTTGGAAACAAAGTTATGACAATAAACTCCTTAAGAGTTTGGTAACACATAGCTTCTAAAAGAAGAGAGCCCAGTTAGAATGTGTATTTCCGGGATCATGATTTGATACTGTATAAGTTTCCCTAGTGATGATAACAATAGAAAGACCAAGGTTAGCCTGTTAAATGAAATGTGAGAACTGGGCAGTTCCAAGTGGCTGCTGGCAGGGCTTTAGGTGTCCTGCCAGCATTCAAACCCACAGGGTCATTTGGCAGTCAGGTGTCATTAGTCAACTCTCTCCCTCTCTCCCTCATCCCATCTGTTTTTGTCTAGCTGATTTGTGTGAATTACCTCTCAGTATGCAGCAGGACTCAAAGTAGTCATGTATTTTCCTCCTACTCCTTTGTCCTTTTCATCCCTGACTGCTCATTTAGACTTATACCAATCATTTGACCCAAAATTTAGCATGAGAGGCAAGATAATGGTCGCAATTAATATCACTACTGTTACAAATCCCTTATGACTATGGTAAAAAGAGCACTAAAGATAATATAATAAATGTCAAAGACATAGTTGCCACTGGCCATTTCAAATTATGATGATTATCATCAGAGGGCAAAATGTAATGATGCCCTGTAAGAGGATGGAGAGTTTCCAAAGTTAATTTCCATAGGAGATCTTAAAGAGTGTGCTGTTCCTACTGAAGGAATAGCAAGACCTTTTAGAGAGGATGGGAAAATAAAATCTGCTGTCTTCTGAGCTGAACCTGCCATTTACTAGCATGCTGATACATACTTCTCTGTTGTCCCAAGTCCTAAGTATACCTCTGAGTTATGTCACAGTGCTAGGAGGAAAGGTAGGAGGCTCAGCCTGCATGACTCAACCAGTACACTTACTGCACAAAAATACTTAAGGGTAAATAATTATCTGTATGATGACAAGGAATCCCTGCTTTGAAAAGAATACAAAACTGAAAGGATCATTTGCTAAGGGCAGATAGGAATAAATCATAGTAAATATTTCTGCAGCAGCATTTTCAAGAATCATGAATAATTAGTCATGTTACAGCAATAGTTATGAGAGTGCACTATTGATATCTAGTTACAGTTTACATGAAATCATACAAAGTCAATCTTTTGGGAAATTTTTTCTCTTTACTAATTATGAGTACAAAGTTATTAGGCAGACTTACTACATTTGTCAAGTTAAGTAGTTTTTATTGCATATTTGACCAAAGATTTCAGTCCATGTTTTTTTTTTTTAGCCCAGTGTTATTTTATATATATGGATTAATTTAAATAAAATGCAAGTGGTCATGTGCTGCATATAATTAGTCCTAACTTTTTTTTTAAAGTATCTCAAGGTTAGGATCTAGACTTACCACTCACTGAGTTCTTTAATCTCTTCTGAAATGACCCTGTAATAGGTTGTCCAGTCCATATTTAGATATTTCTAATTACAAGGAGCTCACCATTTTCTGAGGCAGAAGGTCACATATTTGGATAATTCTGGATCTTTATCTATCAATACCCATATCTATATTCAAACAGATCACTCAATATTTGCCAAATGGTTCTTTCTTTCAAAAATCCAACTTTAAAATAATGTAAGAATTATGGTTATCCAATTATTTAAAGAAATAAGAGCCCTTTTAGGAAGAGTGCTTAAGAATAGTAAGGAAATATCTATGCAAACAGGAATTTGAAAGTGACAACTGAGCCTGAGGTACACTAAGAGGAAGTAAAAAAGGTACAAAAGACATGAGCAAAATGTTGTACATTAGTCATAATATCAAAATAGAGAACTATCTATATGTATAAAAGAGGAATTATCTAAAAGAGAGGAAATTAATTCTGTTACATACGCATATGTATGTATTCAGTAATTTGTGACATAATTGTAAATAATGAAGTACTCCTATATGATACTAACATGGAAAGATCTGTAAGACCTTGGAATCATTTAACATACAAAATTTTAAAAGGAAGGTACTAAGAAATCCATATGATATATTTCCATTTGTGTAAAATAAACAAATAGAAGCCAATGTTATATGTATATTTGCATAAATAAATAAATGCATAGAAAAATACATGGAAGGCTGTATAACCTAAAAGCTATTAGCGGTGCTACTTCTAAAGAGTGGCATATATTTGGGAAGGAACTTTCTTCTCTATGCACTGTTTTATGTGTATAATTTCTTATTTTAAAATGTAAGATTAAATACTCTAAAGGATTTTGAGTAACAGACACGGCAGTCATTGAAACTTTTGGAGCTTAGATATCTTTTCTCTTCCCATTTTTTAAAATTGCAATTTCCTGATCTTTTTGTTCAGTTTGGTACATAAAACTGTCTCACTTGCAATCTGTGGAAATCACCATTTGATTGTGGGTATCACATTTTGTCTTTGAATATCACCATTAATATAATGTAATGACATTATAGTAATGACAGTGGAATGTTCAGCATGGCTCCTTTTCCCTCCTAGATTATCTCTAAATGCTGTATTCATTACAGTTTCCTTTTAACCAAAACCATGATTTATAACGTCCAGTGTTGTTTATTATTCTCTTGCTTTTCTTACACATATCCACAATTTCTCACTTTACTACACTAAGATAATTAATACATCTTACCACCAAAATCCATTCCTTATCACTATATCCTTTTAGACCAAGAGTTGGCAAACTTTTGCTAAAGGGCCATGTATTTAAATATCTTGGGCTTTGTAGTCCATATATGGTCTCTAGTCTCTGTCATATCTTATTCTTTTTTTAACATCCTTTTAAAAATGTAAAAAATAAAATTTATATATATATATATATATATATATATATATATATATATATACATACATATATAATTAGCTTGTAGGCACTATGAAAACAGACCACAGGCTAGATTTGACCTAAGGATCATATTCTGCCAACATATTTTTTTTTTTTTTTTTTTTTTTTTTTTTTATGCGTTACGCGGGCCTCTCACTGTTGTGGCCTCTCCCGTTGCGGAGGACAGGCTCCGGACGCGCAGGCTCAGCGGCCATGGCTCACGGGCCCAGCCGCTCCGCGGCATGTGGGATCCTCCCAGACCGGGGCACGAACCCGTGTCCCCTGCATCGGCAGGTGGACTCTCAACCACTGCGCCACCAGGGAAGCCCTCTGCCAACATATTTAGTAGATAATCTTTTATTTATTCAATATCCCTTTTCCCTTCTCCTTCTTATAGACATTCTGCATAACAGTATGCAAAAATATTTTTATATATTTAAATCTATAAATATTCCTTAAAATATTGTTTCTTGGACTTAAGGCAATTTTCAGGGGAATTACTCTCTACCGTTAAAAGTGGTACCTTTGGATAAAGCCCTGAAAAACAAATACTATTGAAATAAAACCAAAATTCATTTATTTTGAATTCTAAGGATGGGCTTTACCAACCAATGTATCACTGAAGCACATTTCATAACCTTTCAAAATAAAATTTCTAAAGCTAACTGCTAACCTTTCTGGTTGATTCTCACATATTCTCTAAACATAATTCAATTGGAAATTAATTCAAACAAATAAAAGAGTAGATATGACCTGAGGCAGCAGTGTATTAAACACTTCATTTACCTTTGAGTGGAAGATGTATGGCTGATCCATCAGGGCCTTAGGAGAATCACTTTCATTTCCTTTTATCAGCATAAGACTGTGATATACACAGGCCTGGAGCAAGTAAGTGTTCTTCAGTGCTCAGGTGGTCGATACAACTCTCTTGGATAAGAGTATTTGTGTATTTCTGGTACAACTAAACCAGGATTTAAAAGATAGTTGATAAACATAAAATATTTATGTAAAGGATTCCTACTTGTCTTTTCAAGATACAGTTAGAAATGTAGTGCAAATGCATGCATAAGTGGCTTGTATTGCCTTTATTTTCCTAATCCTTAGCATCATTTTAATTGGTCAACTTTTTTGTTTAGGTGAATTTGTAACTTCTAGGTTTAGTGACTCTTTTCTATACTTCTTTTAGTCCTATTTGTCTGAAATTTGGAATATAACATTTTTTCAGGTTTAATTTCTGAGAAAATTTAAACTATTATTCAGAAACTTTTCTGGATCCATAGTACAATAGCAGCAGTGTAACTTCAGTAGTCATATGCTCCAAAATGGAAAGTCTTTGGTACCCATGGCAGTGGAGGAGATGGGAAAGGACAATTGGATCTACAGTTTACACAGAAAAGAGAAATCCAAAGCCAATTGTCTGTATTAACTGAATGTAGCCAATCAACTAGCTCAAGTATTTGATATTCTGAATTATGAATATGGATAGTAGAGTGGTTAGAAGCAGATGTGGTTAGTTGAGGAAAAGAGAGGTGGGGGTTTTCATTTGATAACATTCCAACTTTGATCTCATCTTTTCCCAGTGACTGTCTGATTTTTGCACATGGGTATCATTCTTTATCTAATGTTTTATTCATTTTCCAATGATTTCCTTATTTATTGAACTTCCCATAACTTACCTTGAACAGGGCTTCATTTCTCTTAAGTGGAATTATTATGATATGCAAGGAGAGAATTTCAAATAAGACAACTTGAAATTGACCCTTTCTTAATTCAGAATATGTTTTCCTGGCACCCATCTTAGATGTGGTAATATTCAGGAAGACAAAAGGTTGCGTGGTCAGTTTTGGATGGAAACCTCTCCCCTGTATTTATTTTACTCTTCTTTTGAAAGAAGAAAAAAAAGATTGTTTTAAAGGGAAAGAAATGCCTTGTTTCAAAGTTTGCTTTCGAGAAATAATTTTGTTTATTAGATTTCGTTTCTGGCCAAATTTTTGTTCTCTCACATTTTTCATGAGGCTGTACTGCATTACTCTTTTGTGCTTTCTATGTTCAGTGTATATGGCTTCTAAATTCCTTTTTTGTGTTGTTGATTGATTAAGTGTTCTCATTCAGCTTGATAACAAGGGTCAGATTTGACTCTTGTCTTTCATGTTATGTTCCTTTTGTGAGGTATCCTCCTTGTTTTGAAAAGGTATTGTAATGCATCCAACCAGATTAAAAAGGAAGATTGGAAACTTGCTTAATTTAATATTAATTAAATTAGTGCACACTAAATAAGTCATATAATCTAAGCCATACAACTAACAAGGAAGATGACTATATATGATGAAAATAGGCCCACATTTCCAAGGTAATGTGTTAAAATTACATAAAAGTAATGCAAAAATATTTATGTACTAAACAAAGATTATCAGCATATTAAAACTTTCTAAATCTACACTCATATAATTGGCATACTTTTCTGCATTCCAGGGTCTAGAGTGTACAGCATTCTTCCACATAACCTGGCATTCTTCACCAACAAAATGTTTAGACAGAGCCCCTGAGATATAACTTCACTAATTCAAAGAAGTTCAGTTCCACTCAGTGAGACAGTTTAGGGAAGTGAGAAGATGCCTGCCAAGGTCCTTACCTATTTCCAAATCCCTACTGATATCATCAGGACTGGAAGTTGGATAGGAGAAAAGCAAAACCTTTTAAAGTGGAGGAAAGGAGAGCTTGCTAAAGACTAACCATATAGGGATAATGAGAGTCTCCCAAGGGTAAATTAATAACAAAATAAGCAACCAGATTAACTAATATTTAGTGAACCGATGATAAACACTCTACTTGTATTAAAAAAAATATAAGCCTGACAAAAACTTTAAAATATTAATTCCATTATTTGGGCCATTTTATATCTTTCAGAGTTGCTATTATATCAATGAACTCAAACAAAGAATTCACTTGAAAACCCTCTGTGACCTAAGATAGGTAGGCAAGTTAGCTGGTAAACTAAACCTCTTTACATAGAGTCACAATAGCTCTTCCCTAAATTCCTTGACATGGTGGTGTTTTCAAAGGGACACACATTCAATTAAAAACTTAATGTATTGGTCTTATCTCTATTGTAGAATAATAGCTAACACTTATTGAGCTCTTATTGAGTATAAGACTTTCTGTGGACAAATTTATATTAATTCTTCTACCAGTCTTGTGAGGTAGGTAGAATTTTTATGCCTTTTTTATAGGTGGGGAAAACTGATGCTTAGAAATTATGTAATTTCATTCTAAACCTTATGCCATTAGCCCATATTAAAATATATACTATGCAATAAGTCATAAGAGAAACACAAGAATTTCAAGAATTACAGAGAATAAAAATAGATACCATTCATGGTATAATTATTAGCGAAGGCAAATAATTGGACTTGTACAACCAGACCAAACAAAAATGAAGGAAGGGGTGGTGGCAAAATTGTGAGTATCTAAAGGAAAACTATTTAGAGAAGGTAGGCTTTGAGAGGCTGCCTGAATATAAAAGGAAACTGTCATCTCACATTTCTCTGTGATTATCAATAGAGGAAACATTAAAAATAAAATCCACCTCCTCTATTTTGTATCATTATTTACCTTGCTGGAATCGCAATTAATTTTCTAGATTTCAAAAGTACAAACAGCTTGCAAATGTCTCTATAATGCATGTCTTGGATTTTTATGTAATTTATGTAAGCACAGTAATTTGCTTTCTTGTCATTTACACCAATTTACTGTTTTACTATCCAGGAAATAACTTAAATGTCTGAGACAAAGCTCTCTTCATTTAGGCAAGGTATGCCCACATTTTGCAAGGACCATGGGGGAAAAATGAAAAAAAAAATAATAATAAAAAAATTATAAAAGGCTATCTAGCCATCAGCAATCATCCATAAAATGTTCTATCCAGTTTATAACATTATGGAATGTTAGATATAGGAAAAATACAAGAAGCTATCTTGGAAACTTGGAAAACCCTTTTCTTTTCAGATGATAAAATGATAACCCAAAGTAGCCAAATGACTAACTCAATATAATCAGGTCATTGAAGTGGAAAACTGAAAGATATCCCTTATCATTTCATGAGAAATCTTATAAAAATCATCTGAGCAGGTATCATTATACCCATTTCACAGATACAAATATTTAGTCTTATTTTTATGATTAGAAAATATAAATTTGATACTAGAACCCAAGCTTATTGGCTCCCAGTACAACATGCTTTCATTCTAATGCATTGCCTCTTCAATAAGTTATAGAAAATTTCAACAGAGTTTTAAATGAGAAAT
This sequence comes from Phocoena sinus, assembly GCF_008692025.1. Classification (NCBI taxonomy): domain Eukaryota; kingdom Metazoa; phylum Chordata; class Mammalia; order Artiodactyla; family Phocoenidae; genus Phocoena; species Phocoena sinus. The sequence goes on from NC_045769.1 coordinate 25,592,828, forward strand.
GCAGAGAAATTCTGATGTATTTGGTGCTTTCCTATTCATAAGTGAATGGCTTTTTCCAGCATAGGAGCATCAGTTTAAAGTGCTTTCCCTCAGAAGCACAGTAAGGAAAGTGATGAGATCTAGAACTTGATGATGGAAGAGTTGGCTACATTGAAAGAGCAAATTCAGTCTCTCCACCTGTACTTGAGAAGTAATAAACGAAATAGGAAAGAATGATCAGAGCTGACCACTCTCCTGTTTCTTTAGGATTCCCTACGCAATTCGCTTTGGAGCCAATAGTTCTTGCTTCTACTGTTAGATCTGTCCCCTAGAGATGCAATAATCCTTCTATACACTCTGACTACAATGCAGGAAAGTCTCATGTCTCCTTATTTAGTTTAATTTCCTCTTAGTAAGTTTTGCTAAGTAAATAAGCGGGAAATAAAGTCGAAAACAAAAACAAGAAATTTGAAGAGCAGAGCTAAAAATTAATGTGTTACACGCAGATATGGTTGTATATTTCATACCAGTTAGTAAATGGTTACTGCCTCAAAGACCTCAAATATCTTCACTTCTGTCCTGCCATAGCTGCCTGGCCCCTACTTCTGTGTATTCCCCAATCTACCAATTAAAGGGAAATGAGTGGGACGGTAGCGGGCAGCCAGGATCACATTCCAGTGCAGTGCCCAGCATCCATTCCTGTCCTTCTTTGCCCTGCCATACTGGATTAATTTGCTCAATATTGCCCTTGCACAATTGTAGAGAAATGGATGTCTTCACAGAGTGTGTTTGCAACCCAATCTTTTTTTGGGGGGCCCTGCCGCACAGCTTGCAGGATCTTAGTTCCTGACCAGGGATTGAACCCGGGCCCTCAGCAGTGAAAGTGCTGAGTTCTAACCACTGAGTCCTAACTGCTGAGTCCAGCCAAGGAATTCCCAGCCCAGTCTTCTTCAATTCTAAATACCTAACAGTCTCCAAGCACTTCTATGCAATGTGTCTAAACTGAGCTCACTGACTGCTCTTTCTAATCTTTTAGTCTCATTACTGATGTCCAATCTAATCTAATTCATATGTTCTCCTACTGAACAGATAGCACCCTCATCCACCCAGACATGCAAATCAGAAATCTTGGATTTATTATAGACTTCCCCTTCATCCTGTGTTTGGGAAGTTTTAATATCCTGTAGCTTCTTTTCTTTAGCACTTCTAAACCAACAACCTCTCACTAGAACTCACATGATTGGGTCCCGACATTTCAGGCTCACACCCTTTAATAAAAAGCCCAAAATCCCTAGTGTGGTGGGCAGAGCCCCTCACAATCTTCCTGACTCTCAGTTCAGCTTTGTGACCCAGCTTCTGCCAAATCCTCCAATTTGCAGTTCTTGAGAAATGTCAAGGTGTTTCTTGTTTCTATGTTGAGTATTGCTCTTTTTGCCTGAAATCCCCACAGACTTTTGCTCCCATGATACAGCAGGCTTTCCAATTGCTTAAGAATCAGTTAAAGCTCACCTGTCATACGAAGCCTTTCCTGCTCCCTACCAGCCAGTAATCTTTCCCTCTTCAGTCCCTGGTAGATCTTTTGCATATTTCTGTCACAGCTCAAAGCATCTGTAAACACTTTATTCCACTAATTCCTATGCTTGTCTTTTGTCACTAGACTGTAAGCTCATTGGAGTCAAAAATGTTCTAGGCCCCTTACAGCAAGGCTTAGAACATATGAGATGTGTAATAAATGTTTGCCGAATGAGTAAATAAGTGACTGAATTACTCAATATGGAGCCTCCAAGTAGTAGATTTCTGTAAGTCATTGATTTATCTGGGAATTAGCAACTTTTTAAAACTTTTATGTTTCTGAATATACTCAGACTTTTTTTTCCTATTATATGCTCATTATAAAAAAGTTAGAAAATGCTGAAAAGCATAAAGCACTAATCATTCATTAAACCCCATAAAGCCATGGCTTTAGGCAGTATTAGAGGTGAGTCACTCTGCTCAGCTGACCATACTTTTATTCTTTCCACTGTAATGAGTCATGACTTCTGTTTCAGGACTCCAAGAAACTGAGATAGGTTTCATATTTAGATGCAACACTCAACTAAACTCAGCTCTTAGCCTCATCACTTGTTTCAGTGGTCTTGAGCGGTATTGTACCGCTCACTCCTGTTAGGGGCTAGCAAGGCAAAGATGGGAATGGAAGGAACCGCCAAAGACCTATTGCTCTAGCAACTGAAAGGGCTGCCAAGTTTCTTTTCCTGGGGTTTGAAATGGGAAGTTTTGATAAAAAAATATTTTCCCATTCTCTTCCTCTTCTCCAAGCTAAATGCTGTTAGATGTTGTGAGGAAGAGTTCTCCTCAGGGATTCTTAAGAGACCTGAATCGTAGGAATTTAATAAACAAGGGGAAAAGATCCCTAAACAAAATGTCTGGGGATGGAATTTACAACTATTTCCCCTAAAAAAAATGTATAGTTAACCTGTAGTTAATCTCTTTCAGGAATAGTGCTATAACACTGATATTCTTTAATTTCATGAACAGAAAATTTTGCATAATTGGTTTCCTGGGAATTCAAGATGCCTGAGAGAAAATTTCTAAGAAACTTCTGTAAGACTCACAACTTGTCTTGATATAAAGTAAGAATAGTCTTAGATAGGCATTCAGTTATATCATAAAAGTTTATATATACATATATGTGTACATATATACACATCATATACATATTCATGCTTTTTCACTAAATATTATAATTCTCAGTTTAAATTATTTTACATAATTTTAACATTCCACATGTGGATATGGCATAATTTACTTATCTATCAAAACCTAATTTTTTACTATCATGAATAATGCTGGGACAAGCATAATTCTTTATACAAATTTCTGGTTATTTCCTTGGGAAAGATTTTTCTAAATTGGATTATTGGATCAAAAGATTTTAAGATTTGAAAGTTTTTGATAACATACCACAAAATTATTTAACAGAAAGTTGCATCATTTTGCATTCCTGCCAGGCATGTGTGAGAAGGCCTATCTCTGCACACTACAGAACTAAGACTTTACTTATTCATTTCTTTCACAAAACATGTAAAGCTAGTCCTGTTGCCTATTCTTCTCTGAGGTCTCCTTCTCACTGGATAGTTCTGAATTTTGCCCTCCCTGTTCTTGATTTTTTCCTAATATTAAGGTTCATAGCTTGAACGCCTCTCGTCTCCAAATAAATATTCCAAAGTCCTGCATTTATTAGTTGGCTTTGTGAAGGGATGGTGGATGGTCCATCACTACAGACTTTAGGCCAGTCATTTGTTCCCATGAGACCAGCCCCTTGTTTGATGTTTTTACTGCGCTCGTTGGCAGGGTTGACCATTCTAAAGGGAATGGTTGAAAATTTTTCTTTTTCAGGGCTTGAGAGAATAAATGCATAAAGCAACTGTTCCTTCACATTCAAGTATGTCAGTGTTTTGTGTGAGACACTAAGAGCCAGATCTCCAACCAGTGGCAATCAGTTCTGCTCAAATCAGAATACTGTCTAATTTTTCAGTCTGACCCAGAAACAAAAGCCTGACCTCATCATGAAAACTTATTTTCCAGTCAATGATTAATTTCTACCCCAGTGCTTTTGACTTCCTTTATTTAAGCATATTTTCAGGAACTTATGAAGTAACTATGGCAATGGACACCTAGAAGGCAGAGAGGTCTTTGTTATTAATTTCTACATGCAGAGATGTGTCAGGTGTTTAGTTGTGTTATTATGCAAATCTCCAAACGTGGCAGTGGGTGACCTGCTGGGAATGTTCTTGCCCAGAACAAAATTCACTTTTAAAGAAATGTACTTTGAGGTTAAGTGTTTTTGTTAAAATTTAAAGGCATAACATTCTTTGGAAATAAGCAGCAAACCTGTTTTGCCCACTATTAAGAAAATGACAAATTTTTATTGATTAGAAGGGAAACATTCATGTATGTTTGGAGGTCATTCTAAAAGTAGGAACTACCTTTTAAATTTTTGTTTGTTTTTTTCACTTCTCAGAGGCAATAGTGACTTTTAATATACTTGTAAATGTCTGAATGTTGTGACCAAGTTTTCTTCTTCTGTAGAAAAATGTTTGTTCAGGAATAATTTTGGGGGGAGGATAAACCAGGAGATCCCTTCAGCTCTGAAGTTAGTGCTGTGTTGAAAGGACCAAACCTTTGAAATTTGTTCTGATTACAACAGATCTCCAAGAATGATGGAATAAGATTTAAGATGGCATGAACAGTGGAAGGAAGAACCCTAAGTTTAGGATTTACAAATAGGACAGGTGGCATTGAGTTCATACTCAGAGAGTTCCTAAACTTCTATGTTAATATAGAAGAGAAATGAGTACATTCTTGTACCTGGGCTTATAGAACACAAGACCCAGTCAACATTCCAAATGGGATGCTTCAATATTTTGCAAAGAATATCATTGAATTTTATATTTCAAGTCAATAATATGTTTTATAATAAAATAATAACTTTCTGTAGTAATTTAAAAATTAAACAAGTGCTTTATGAAGCTTCTCCATGTCTACTCAATAGTTTTGAGTCCCCTCTGGCATGCTGTCTCCATAATTTATTTTCAGAAGCATAGGAAAAAGATCTTATTGTTCCATGTAAGTCTTGTAGTCTGCCTTTCAAATGACACCATTTTAAAGGATTATGGTTCCATGAGCTGGTAATCAACTAACCAGTTCCTCACAAAACAGTGGTACAGGGGAAAAAAAAATTCTCTGAATATTTTAGTTTCAAAGTTACCATGGTAACAAGGTACGTTTGCTTTATTAACATAATCTTTTCTTTTTTTTTTCATGCTTTTGCTCTCTAGAAAGGATTCTTCTTTGATATGATCGCAATTAAACAATGGATTCTGAAATTGAACTGGCATTTATAGAAGTTGGTAACAATGTAAAACAATTTTGCTTATCTGAAAAGCATACTGCTTTAAAGAAATTTTATAGATAGTTTTTCAAGGTTTGTCATTTCTTATTAGGGTCAGTATGGCTCAGGTTTTGCTTTCTCAGGGTATAACATCACAGGAATTTTCCATCAAATTATTCTCTTTCAGTAATACTCATGGTCCATTTTCACTTTTGTATCATTTCTTAGAATATCAGTATTGATTTTGTGTAATATTTCTATCTGTATTTATTCAAGAACATATATATAATTATGCTATATAACACGATCATAATAAGTAAAGACTTTGACATTGCTATTAGATCACATCACCTATAATTAGCTTACATATTTTTTTCAGGCTCTTACCATGTACAAAATACAATGCTAGACAATGCCCAGTACTTAAGAGTTTTTTAAATGTCTCATTTAAATTTTAGTGTATTCTATTTTGGCATGGCCTCAACTAGGCGGTTTTAATCTAATAATACATTGATCTGATAATTAACTTGGAGCTTATTAAATTGGTGGTAACTAGTCCAATAAGCATTTTGATCCTTCTGTTTGTTTTGTTTGGGTTTTTTTCATAATGTCTTGGTACTTTAAAATTAAGGTTTAAAATTTAAAGCATGGATTTTTAAAATATTTTACAATATGTTACCTTAAGATAATTCTTGAATATTGGTTCAAGATGTAAGTGTAGTGTAGCAATAAATACACTATATCAGGACAAAAGGGTAAATAAACTAGATTATCATTTTCTCTTAAAGAATGAGAAGATGTTGTTAGTATTTCTGATCTTGGAAATTTCTCATAAAAAATAACAAGCCACTGAAACAATGGACATTTACCAAAGCAATAACATAATACTGAAATAATGAAATGAGTAGAAAACTACGAAATGACCTTTGTTAGCCACAGAGATTGGCAGAGATATAACTAAAAACATTTTCCAGTTTCAAGATAACATTACATATGAAAGAAATCCATGAATTCTAGGTATTTTGAATAATTTCAGGAGAAGTAATTATAGAATCAGAGTTCATTCTAATGCAGCATTTTAGTATAAACTATCCAAGGAGTCAATGACCAATGGGACTATAGATACACCTTTACAACTCTAATGTAGTAAGAATCTCAGAAATATGCCTGGGAAATGCAAGAAGTTGTAGGTAAGGCACCAATAGGCACGTTATAAGGCTTAAGATTCTGTAGATTACAGATTCTTCAGTGAGCCATCAAACATTTCTCCCATCAATATCACAACATCATATTCTACCCTTTCAAGTTTTCATGAATATCTAATTGTGGGTTCTAGTTATAAGCTCTCTTAGAAAATACAGTAGAACTCTGTTTTATGTCTGTAAGATTTCAACTTTCTATGTTATAGTGAGAGATAGGAGCTCTATAGTGTACTCATGCTTATGGTGGTCTTGCTTGGTTCCATTGGAATGCATCCTTGTGAGTTGCCTTATAATATGATTTTATTAATTAGGTGGGCTTATAACAAACTGATCGATTTCTACTTTAGGTGAAGTTAAAGATACTCATTATGTAATAAATAATTTGGAGGCAGTTACAGAAACTATTTTCCACTCAGCACATCAGTTTTCTGTTACATCACCCTAATTTAAGTATACAAAATGTCAAACAGTTTTCCTTTGCACTGTTGAATGGTATCATCTTCACAAGCAAATTTTTTTGTCAGAAGTCATCAAAGTATGTCATGAGCATATGCAAATTCTCAAGACTCTTGGCCTTACAGGCCTCAAACACAGGTCAATTTGAAGCTATGAAAGCTGGTGTAAAGAACACAGAACTTACTTCACTGTCCCCCCAAGTCATTAAAATCAGCTTGCACCAATACCACAAAGTTTCACCACTGCAGCTCATTTATTTGGCTTTAATCAGGGAGCCAAAACAAATTTTACAAATAACTTATCTAGCAATTGTCAGTAGTAGCAATAGTTTGATTTGTTTTACAAATACTTCTTGGGTGCCTATTAAGAGCCAGATACTTTTCCTTAGTCACTAATGGTACAGCTGTGATGAAAACAATGTTTCTGCCTTACTGCAGCTAAATTCTCATTGGGAGGAAGGAAAAAATGTATTGTTTAGCCATATTCTGCAAAGGGGTTAATCATAGAAAGATCCAGACAATAGCTTGTCAAGGCAGCTTCTTCACAAAATTCTGAAAAGTGATACTGTCTTTCTTTACATGAGAAAAAGAGCATTAAATTGTTCTAACCAAGGAAGGAAAATTAGTATATAGCAACTTTCCAATTCCTTTCACAACCTGGTTTTCTGTTTTTTTTCTCTTTTTTTTGCGGTACGCTGGCCTCTCACTGCCATGGCCTCTCCCGTTGTGGAGCACAGGCTCTGGACGCGCAGCCTCAGCGGCCATGGCTCATGGGCCCAGCTGCTCCGCGGCATGTGGGATCTTCCCGGAAACGGGACACGAACCCATGTCCCCTGCCTCGGCAGGCTGACTCTCAACCACTGCGCCACCAGAGAAGCCCAACACAACCTGGTTTTCTTAAAAAAAAAAAAAAAAAAAAAAAAAAAATATATATATATATATATATATATATAGAGAGAGAGAGAGAGAGTAAAAGCCTTATAGAATATTATTCTTTTTCACATTGAAATATAATTTTCATTTCAAAACAAAACATAAGTATATAACCTTATATTATAGCTATAGTTTTAGAATGTATATGTATACACATTCTGTATGTTTGTACAAAATTACATGACTGTTGTTTGAAATGAACCTTATTACTCATTTTATCAGTCTTCCAATTCTCCCCCCATGCCATATAGACTTATATTTTGTCCCTTTGTTGAGCACAGATAATTTAGTTGACAGAGTATGGCCAAATAGAAGTGGTTTACACTTCCAATTCCTAAACATTTCTATGGATAAATTAAATTGTAGGGAAAAAAACACCTTACTTTGAATAGAAATGAATTGTCTCATAAATATGTACCTAAATATGTATATACTGTCTATATATATGCTATTTGAGAGAATGAAAACATACATTTATTAGACTTATAAAGCTACTTTTCTATCTCTTTCTTTTCTATCTAAATAGAATATTATCCACAAAGGCTCATGGTTATATGTTCTAGTCAATTCACCTGAGTTATGATCCAGCCCAGTTCTGACAAATGCATGTGTGTCAATGGCTGGAAACCAGAAAATCTTGGAGAGGAAATGATGATTTAAATGAACATGTTCTTTAACACATTTTTATTTTGCACGGCTTCAGTTCTTTGAACAAAAGTTGTCTTCTCAGGAAATATTACGTATTCTCTATTATTAAGGTATGTTTATTCAATCTTATGTAAGACGCAAGTTATTCCTTTCCTCAATAAAGAACATTTTAAAATCCGTAAATGAAAGAAATGTGATGGTAGTGGTGTGGCCCTTCAGAAAACTCTTACCCTTATACCAATAAAATAATTATATTTAAGAGTTTTATACATCATGATGATTTCAACTAATATTACAATCTAACATTATATTTGTTAAACTGAGTAAACATATGCTTTTAAAATAATTATTTTCAGCCATTATGTGATACATCTGTCTGCAAGGAATACCTTCAACCGCTCATTTTCTGTAATATGTAAGAGCAGTTCAAGGCTCATCTGTAATTCACTTTTTTATCTACCCCAGTTTCAATTATGGTACCTCAAAATAATTGAAGTTTAATAGATATTTGTTGGTTAATTGGATGAATGAAAAATTCATTCACAGAACAAAGATCTATATAATTAAAGACAGGTCTGGGTCTTCCCTGGTGGTGCAAGTGGTTGAGAGTCCGCCTGCCGATGTAGGGGACACGGGTTCGTGCCCCGGTCCGGGAAGATCCCACATGCCGCGGAGCGGCTGGGCCCGTGAGCCATGGCCTCTGAGCCTGCGCGTCCGGAGCCTGTGCTCCGCAACGGGAGAGGCCACAACAGTGAGAGGCCCAAGTACCGCAAAAAAAAAAAAGACAGGTCTGAGATGTGGATCCATTTTTAATATAGCTCCACCTTGAGTCTGTGTCCATCTTCTCAAAACAGGGACTGCCAGACATGGACAAGATGCTGCTGCAGGATAGAGCCTGCTCTTGGCTTGATCGAGCCTACTATTAAATAAAGATAAAATTGTATAAACATTCTTTTATATTTCATTTAAGTAGCAGTGTCTTACTCTAAACTCAGAAATTAAAATCTTGGCAGCAGTGAAGAAAAAGTCTGTACAAGCTCATGCATGTTATTTCATATTTGAGAGCTGACTCACCTAGATATTTGCAGATAAAATAATGTAGAAAGGCAGTTGTACTGAAAAATGATAATTTCAGGCAAAGGGAAATTATGGAAGAACAAGAATTGAAGGCAAATAGTTAATGAATGCTCCAAGACATTAAATGTGGCCCCATGCTACTTATACCCCTAGAGGCATTACTTTATTACAGCAGAGTAGAGAAACTGATGGCCATTAAGATGGCCCTGAGTTAGCAACATACAATGTTAAGTCATATACTGTATATCCTATTTAATGATCAAAGAAGTAGAATACATTTTAGAGAAATTTTAGTAGCATGATTAAAATAAAACCAAGCTAAATGGTTCTTTTTAAGAAAACTATAGTTATATGAATTGTATCATGGCTCGATATCATTAGACAAATATAGTATTGCTATATATGTACATACGTACTTAAACACCTCTGTATATATGCACAGAAATAGAAGTAGAAAGAGAATTATAAAACACTAATATGTTTTCTAAAAAGCAAAACAAGTCAAGTGTCTTGACCTGTGCTGTTTATTTAATAAATCTTTCAGGAAATTTTTTTTTAATAAACTCATTTTCAGATGAGATATATGTGTTTCCTTACCTTCTACGTTCTATTGAATGCTTATCCTTTTATTTATTTTTTATAGGTGGCCTCCTGTAAATTAACTAGGTAATGTCCTAATGAAATTTCATATTAAGAACAGATAATGGTCTTTCAGTGACATATGCATGTCAAATCTTAGCTAAAGTAATGAGAGAAAATAAAATTGGAGACAAAAGATAAATGTTTATTTTTCAAATGTTAGACCATTATAGTTATTCAGTCACAACCTTTCATTTCACTAATGCCATACCTATTATACTGAAGGAGTCACTCTTTCAAAAATGAAATAATTAGAATGACCCAGCAAATGTGTTCAGAGTGGGAGATATGTACAAACACTGTTCCCAAAATTTAGCTTTCAAAAAACTCTGGAAAAAACCCCCACAAGAAGCTAATTTAGAAATGTTAACCATAATATGCTTAGAGAATATTAAAACAGAAAAGATTCTTATCTTTTATTATTCCCACAAATATGACTCTGGATGTTTAGTTCCATTTCTTTAAAGTGACCTAAGAGAAGCATGGACTCAATAATTCAATGATGAACCAATAGTAGTGAAGAAGCAGTTTGGTTATTTGGCTGGAATTAAAAGCGACTTGAGGTTATATTTTTAATGAACTGGATCCATATTTTTATGGAATCATGCCTATTAATAAATGAAAATTTAATTATCTTTACTGTGTAAATAAGTCAGTTTTCAATCAAGTGATCTTGTTTTTAAATTTATTTATTTACTTATTTATTTGCCTGTGTTGGGTCCCCGTCTCTGTGCACGGGCCCCCTCCAGTTGCGGCGAGCGGGGGCCACTCCTTATCGCGGTGTGCAGGCCTCCCACTGTCGCGGCCTCTCCCGTTGCAGAGCACAGGCTCCAGACGCACAGGCTCAGTAGTTGTGCCTCACGGGCTTAGTTGCTCCGCGGCATGTGGGATCCTCCCAGACCAGGGCTCAAACCCGTGTCCCCTGCACTAGCAGGCAGACTCCCAACCACTGCGCCACCAGGGAAGCCCCAAGTGATCTATTTTTTTAAATTTCCTTTTTAAGTGTAAGTGCAGCATAATGGTTTGATTTACATATATTATAAAATGATTACCACAATAGCTAACATCTGTCATCTCATATAGACACAGTAAAAAGAAGAGAAAAAATGATGAAAGAAGAAAAAAAAAATTCTCCTTGTGATGAGAACGCTTAGGATTTATACTCTTAACAATGTCTCTATGTATCATACAGCAATGTTAACTATGGTCATCATATTGTACATTACATCCTAATGATCTATTTTTAAAGTTTTTTTTTTGGTAAATAAGCTTCAGACTATTATCTAGATTTCTGATAAATTTCTATTCTAGGTATAAAGCAGTGAGAGTTATAAAAATATCTGTTGCTATTCATATATCGGAGGAAATATTGTGTCAAATATTTGAATAAGTAACATGACTTAAATTATACCCTTTTAAATGTCTATAAATGAAAAAGATACTATGAATAAAATTATGATTCTGTTATTACAGAACTTATAAAAGGCCAGGGCAGACTGTACCGTGAGCAGATACAGAAAAATAAACCCTAAATATCTTCAGAGACTCAATTCACTTCCATCAGTCTCACTTTACACTTTCATATGTTGAGCTGTTCCATGGAGTGAAGATGCTACTGTCTAAAGAAGGTAGAAATTAAACACCACTTACTTGTAGGATATATCATTATGCATTATTTTAGTGTTCCCTTGTCCAAGTGCTTACATTTCAGAAATATCACCTACTCCTACAACATTTCTTGAGATGAGATATTGAAGTTGAAACCAACAAAGGTTTTCTCAAAACCAAATTTCTGATTGCCTCAGAAGTTTGGGAAAGCTTATACAGAGTCTCAGAACTAGAACTTATTTTTGACGTGTTTATATACAAAGAGCAAAGAAAAATACCTTGAAATTACTGGGAAAATATTAATCTTCATAGGTGTGTTCCCTCCCGTATTTACATATTTTGGTGATTCCAGAACCCTGATACATCCTTTCCATTCATGAAATAACCAATTCATCCAGCTCTGCTGTTTAAGATGTGTGCACAATATTTAAGTTCTCTGAGTCACAATTTCCTCATCTCTAAAGTGGTACCACATCCATAAAAAGGGGAGTTCAAGTATATAAGGTCCAGATCCTGGCACATAATAGATGCTTAATAAATGCAGGGGGTGGGAGGGAGATGGTGAAAAGGTGGAGGGAACTGTTTGTTCATTCCTCAACTCAGCAAACATCCGTTGCATACTCACTCAGGGCCAGGCTCTGCGCTGGTGCTGGAGGTACAAAGGAGAATGTAACAGATGAAGCAGCCACTGTCCTCATGGAGCCTACATATGGCAGACCTGCATTATAACCTATTGCTGGTCAATTCCATTGGGTTTCAGCATCTGTGTTCCTGATGGAGGCATCAGCAGTTATGCTGTGTCACCAGTTGCATTCTTACTTAGTATTTTGACACTAACAATGTTCTGTGTTTATATTTTTAATGGAGATGGAACTTTTGCTCATCTTACAGAGCTTTCTAACTTGTAAATGTCTCAGGACCAGTTTCTTTCAAAACTGCCCTATATGCAAGGCCTCTTTATCAAGTGTGATGTTAGTATGACTAAATGAAAATTATTGCCAGAAAGATCACTTTTTCAGTTTCCTGCTGAGAAATTTGGAGAATATGATAATTGCCATTTGATAAAGCATTTGAAATTTCTATTATGGCATCAAACTGATACTCTTTATGATTCTTAAAAAGAACAGTCCATTAGGAAAGCATGTATATAACATAATGCACATTTAAGAACAGCTTAGAATTTTGGTGAATGTGAAATATGCGCAATATGCTGGTAGTGACAGTATTTAGAAATAACTACAAGCAAACTGTTCTGATAATAATGTTTATTAATATCATCTTTATACATTAATATTATATACATATACATTAATATTAACATATAAAATTCAAATGAACTAAGAATTAGTCTTATGGCAGAGAAATAAACAAGCGATTCTTTGTGTAATATTTCCAATCCCATGTCAGGGTAGTCAAATACCAAGAATGGGTTACAATTTCTACATGATGAAGAGGCATGCTGAAGACCGTACCACCAGTCAGAGCACAAAGAGCTAAGGAAGTTCCTGGGTTGCCAGAGCCAACCACTGTATTGTGAGGCACCACTGTAGACTTGGAAAACTATGGAAACTGATAAGATACACACAAGTCTCCCACTAACAGAATAAGAAGCATTTTGTGTTGTGCTCTACAGTGGGTACCAACATTGTCTTTTGTTAAAGTATGCAGGTGTCTCAGTGGTACACGATGCAGCCACCCATGGGTGAACCACTGACAGAACCGTGCCCGCAAGATTTCTTTCATCATGTGTATTTCAGCCTGCTGCTGCATATTTTGAACATACTGGCTTTTGAAGTTTCTTCCTGCCTCCCTTTTGGGGGTAGGCAAAACTAGATGTCATGTGAAAAATTGAGCAACTTTACACTGTTCTGCTTTCAGGCCCAGACATTTGTATAGTGTAGGTAGCATGGCAAGTTTTATTTACTTTTTCAAGTATATGGACTTTCCATGAAATAAATATCTCTCATAAGAGCCTTATCCCTTCTTTAAATAAGCTATTTATTTTTCATCCTTTTATTCCTCATATTGTATTCAATGACTTATAGCAAGTTCTATCTTTCCTTAAGTTAAATATATGACCCTCCTTCCTTGATATGGTAGTGATAGAAAACTTTTCCATAGTGTACTTCACTCCTCTGGGTGTTCCTATTGAAACAGGGGATGCCCTCACTTCTTCTCACATATCTCATTTTCTTATCAGTGGCTTTTATATGGGTTGCTAGTATGAATATATATATACTGGCATATATGTAATTCAACAAATCTTAAATGCCTATCATGTCAGGAACTGTCTGAGGCACTGAGACCATAGTGTTCATTCTGCCTTCTTGAAAGTACATAGAAACGTAAAGAAAGAGACTGTAAAAGCAAATATAAGCAAAATATTGCACTTCACCACTGTCTCATGCTCATCTTCAATATTTTAAAAATCAGGATTGCATCTTCCTCTTTTCTAAAACTTTTCTGCATTCCTTAAGAGTTACTGAAATATAAAGGTAGGCTTTTAGAATATTTCATGCTAGTTAATTGGTCAGTATATATTTCATTATAACTTTGGTTTTGCCATTTTTTGAAACAAAATGTTCATTATGTAAATGAATCTAATTCTGCTCATGTATGCATTCAGTAAATATTGTTAAGTACCTATTGTGTACCGGGAAGATTCTAGGTGCTAGGGACATATTAGGGTACACAATAGCCAAATGAATACTGTCTTCGTGCATCTGATGTTCCAGGGAGTGGGGCAAACCATAAGCAAGTAAAGAGGATAATAGAACATGAAATGTCAGGGATCTGTGTATGTATGTGTGTAGTTTTAGATTGATTAGACCATGATGACATCACTGAGAAGAACATTTGAGAAAAGACATGAAGGAAATAAGGAAGTTAGACATAAAATTTTCTGGAAGATAACCCAGGCAAAGGGAACAAGTGCTAACAAATTTCCTGAGGTAGAAACATTCCTGGCAGATTGGAGGAACACCAGAGTCCTATGTGACAGGTACAGAATGATGAGGAACAGAGTAGCAAGAGATGAAATCAGAAGGTAAGAGAAGCCTGTTCATGTAGGGCTTTCTAGGTATTAGTGAGGACTTCGGATTTTACTCTGACTTAAAAGAACAGCCATTGCAGTGTGATATACAGAGAAATTAAATGAGACAGCCGCCATCTTGATAGGATTTCTCTGACTTCTATGTTGACATTGGACTACAGATGAAGAGGGTAGGACTAAAGCAGGGACACCATTAATCAAATAATCTAGGTGAGAGATGACATGATAGCTTGGATCAGGGTGGTAGTAATAGAGGGGTTGATAAGTAGTTATCACTTAGATTATTTTTTGAAGGTGAATTCAACAAAAGGATATGCTGTGTTAGAGAAAGACAGTTTTCAAGTATGATACAAATGATTATGACCTGAGAAACCAGAAGAATGGTGTTACTATTAACACATGCAAAGAATTGGTGCATCACCTGGTTTGGAGGAGGTCATCAGGAGTCCAGATTTGGGCACATAACATTTGAGAGACCCATTAGACTTACAAGTAGAAATGTTAGGTAGGCAGTTGGATAAAGGGATCTAGATTCATGAGAGTGGTCCAAACTGGGGCTACAAATTTGGGGATCATTAGTTGTGGTGTTTAAAACCATGAGACAGAATAAAATAACCTAGGGAATGAATATAAGCAAAAAGTCCAAATCCTCAGCACCAGGGAATTCCAAATTAGGAGGTTGGAGAGAGAAGGAAGAACCAGCAAAACAGACTAAGCAGGAGCTGTCTGAAAGGTAAAAGGAAAACTGTTCTAGTTAAAATTTTCAAGAGGGAGAAAACAATAAACTTTGTCAGTGCTGCTGATGGGACAAATACGATGAGAACTAAGAAGCAACCAATAGATGTATCAGTATGGAAATTATTTTGGCCATGGGAATGGAAGATGACAAGCCTATATCTTTAGTATGATATATAGGTTTCCCTTTAAGATATAAATGATGTTTGTGAATATAATTTTGTAAACTGTAAGGTGCTGTTCAAATTTATTATTATTATTATTATTACAGTATATTAATTAAAATCTGTTCCAGCTTAAATTATTCACAAACTAGTTTTTTCTGATTATTTTTAGAATTTAGTGTATTTTAATAAAAATGATTTCAAATGTTAATGTCCATCTCCATGTGATACTTTATTTTCATTGGCTCCTGGAATGCACTATCCTGTGCCTAATTGAAAGGACAATGTATTTTGTTTCTAGTTTATATTAGAGAGATTCAAATATCAGACAAAGTGTAACAGTGAAATTCGGAGGTTATGGGAAGGTTAATGCTATTTAGGCAGGTGGTGAATTGAAAATTCAACCTCTTGTCACAATAGTGAATATGTGAAGAAACTTTGGTGATGCAAATAGGAGAAAAATGAAATAGAGCTCTCTTTCACATATATATCCACAAATTGGTTATTAACAGCTCTCTCATAGTAGAAGTAGTTATTCTTCACAAAAGACTGATTTTTACATTCTCATTCATCAGTCATTACACAGACCAATATTTTAGTTATATTCAGTATATCTTTAACAATTATTTTGATATATTTTTTCAAGGCATCAATGGCATAAGCATTGAATCCAAAGAAAAATTGTTGTGTTAAGTATAATTTCTAATTTATTTTTACATATATCCTTTTGTCAAGAATAGATTCCATAGTGCTTATTAATCCTAGGTCAATAAATATTGTTTCTGTCAAGAAATTAAATCATATTCTCTTTGATTACCATTTCCTTCCCATTTTTGCTGATATATTTCATAGCCTAAGTCTCTCAAATCAAGTACTCGGGTATTCTAACTTGTTCAAGATTGTATTCTAACCAATATGATTATTCAATTGCTTAAAGAAAGATGATATTTAAAATTTCTGTAAAACCAGGTATGTCCCAATGCTTTGAGATTTTTTTCTCTTGTTTTATAGAATCCCATAAATTTTGGCCATGTGCCCTATTAGAAAACAAGGTTTGTTTTCTAAAGCAGTTTCCAGTGATATGCATAGTGAATCCTGGTGTACGTGAGATGACTGTCAGATGAACAGTTGCCCTCTGAAAGCAGCCAATTAAATAACACACAGGTTTGGAGCTGTTACTTGAAAATATCGCTTGCTTATCTAAACTAGTAAATGATTGAAGACATAACAAACACCTTTCAAATGGGAGTCATGCAAGCGTCTTTCAAAATTTCAGAAAATCAATAAGTGGCAAGTACATAATTATTCTGAAAAGTCTTCTTCCTAATGTAGATTCCTCAAAACACATTTTAAAGAGAAGGGCAGCTGCCTACGGAACTGAGGTTATGGGCTGGGTATGTACTATCAAAACAGTGTCAAGTCAAGGGGAAATGATGATGCTATATTTTTTAATCTTGCAAATTAAAAAAATAGTGAAACTTTCTTTGGTAGGCTTGTTCACTGCTCCAACATTTTGTAGTCTTAGAACTGCATTCTGACTTGTTTCAGAACCAAGCAAACACCTTCTAGTGATTTTGTTAGCAGCATTTCTAGTAGTACTCAAAACAGGGTTGTCACAAATGCAGCATGAAATTTATTATTGTTTTCCTACTTTCCCAATAATAACATGTGTATATATGTCTGCATATACATAATACCTTTTTGTATATACATATACAAATATGCATGCATTTATATATGCATGCTGTATACATACACATAAACAGATGCACAAACACACGTACATACACACATATATATGCAAATTACCTTTCTTGTTACTCAGTAATAAAGTCATTAAATACTGTGAATTACATAAATTTTTTTTTTGACATTAAGGTATACCTAAAAGTATTTTATCCAGCTAGGCACATGAATAAATAAATTTGAATGCAAATTGAATTAATTTCATTTATATGCTATAAATTTGTGAGTTTTCTTTAACAGAAATTGACTTTTTAATATTCCAAAGAGTATATGTATAATACATTTCTATCTAAAGTGGCCTAAAAAAATATGCAAAGTGAGGTTATGTTCATTCTAAACACATGCTTTCTTGAAATTGAACCAAAATATTCCCAAATTGCTTTAGAATGTATTAAAACAATTACGTTAACTGTAAACAGAATAACTGTGGCTCTGTGCTTAGTATATTACATATTACAATATAAAATGTATAGCATTTTCTAATATCAATTTTTGTATAATTAAGATTTTGCTATGCTAAACATGATGTTGAACAAATATTTATTGAGCCCCTATTATATACTGGGCATATGTGTAGTTTCAGGGAAAATGGAACAGCTAGGGAACAGAACAGTGGTGGGAAATGCATTAACCAAGTTTTTCCACAAATAATTAATTACCACTGGGAAAGTGCTGCATTGGAAATATATAGGGTACTGCAGGCTATCTAGGGAACTCTACTCGTCTGGGACAACTGTGGGCTTCATTGTAGAAATGACACTTAATTGGTGAGAAGTAAAGGAAGCTCTTCCTAATGCCAGGACTTCCTACAAACAACCTCCTCCCTTCCGGGGGACACAGCACCATAACCTCCTGCCCCATCTTCGGCTCCGTCTTAACTACCACCCTCCACCCAAGCATACACACATTCCAACCACTGGTTATTTTTCAGAGGTACTTAATAGCTGAACCATAATGAGCAATTTCATAGAAATTGCTTTTTTGTTGGAAGACAAGTTAGAAAAGCTTTCAGTGCTTCTCGCAAAAAGTTATGGTGGCTTGGATGAAGGTGGGTATGGAGGTGGAGAGAAGTTGATAGGTTTAGGCAGTATTTAGAAACAGAACTGAGATGATAAAATTGAACTTTAATAAAAGAGGTAATGAACTTGTTGAAGTCACACATTAAGAAGCTTCTATACACTTGAGTTCTTGGAGACTGAATGACTTTTAGGGGTAAAGAGAGGGGCATGTAAAGGATGAGTTCCGGGTTCTGGCATAAGCAGCTAGATGAATGATGATGCCATTTACCAATACAGGGACAATAGAGTAGCAGCAGGTTTATGGGGGATCACAGGGGGTTCCACATTCGACATGTGATGTTTGAGGTGTCAGTGGGACATCAAAGTGAAGGAGGATGTATCCTTCTGGGCTGGAGATTAAAAGTTATGGGTCTTTGGTATATAGATGGAAAATAAAGCTTTATGAGTAAACGCGATCATCTGGGGAGTGAATGTTGAAAAAAATAGTGAATATGGATTAAGGCAGTGGTTCTCAAACTTTAGCATACATTGGAATCATCTAGAGCGCTTGTGTTGGGTTTGGTCTCATCTCCAGAGTTTCTGATTCAGTATGTCTGGGGCACTTGTGTGTTGAAGCCAGCTCGTTATGAGCTTTCAAACTCTGATTATGCATCCCTTCCCGACACCATGTTGGAAGAAGTAGGGTTGTTAGCTTGAAATGGACCATGTTGGGAATGTTTGCATTATGGAAATCAGCAAATGCTCTAAATTAGGCCTTTATTTTCAGAAAGCTGGTTTACCAACACATCACAGGTCAGAGTGAGGCCTGAGAATTTACATTTTTAGCAAATTCCCAGAAAATACTAATGCCATTGGAGACCACATTTTAAAAACCATCAGATTAGGGGAACATTTTATATAGCTTGAAACACTTCTGATTTCTTAAGCCAGTTAACAATCTTAAGGTTTTGAACAGTAGAGCTTCTCCAAGATGTGATTATATCTTAAGATTTAACTGTAATGTTGAGAGGTATATAAAATGCATATCTCATAGAACTATCACCCATAGAATATTGACTTTCCATGATTATATAGCTTAAATTGAATAAGATAATATAATCATAAACTGCTATACAAAGTTATGTTTTTAACTTGATATTTCATTTTGTTTTAGTTGCTCAGAATTACAAATGACTTTTTTTTTTCATTTTATGCTATGGAAAAGTTATTTCTTAAGAAATTTTTAATAAGATTTTTCTCCTGATACATGAGTAGTAAATTTAGCCAGGCCAAATGTTAAATGTAACATTTCAAGTTTAAGCAAAGGAATGGGGTAGTGGAAAAAATATATTTTATTATTGTGTCCATTCAATATATTAAATTGGGCGTTCTGTTGCCCTCAATTAGCTTTCTATCTAAAAGAGAAAATAAATTAAGCATTTGCTTTAAAGATGTTGGGAGTATAAAGATATGAAAAATATGAATAATTGAGGGAGGAATTTAGATTACTGTAGAAATTTGAAGAAAAGTATTCAAAGTGAACACTAGGGAGAGCTGGTTGATAAACTCTCAAATGACCTTGTGGTTTGGCTACGATTACTCAGAATCTAGCCTGTGACTCCACCTCTCTGGGCAGACTTAAATTAACCAAAGTCATTAATGATATATAAAGCTTGAGTGCCAATTATTAATTTACAAAACCTCACATCAGGTAGCTTGGAGAGCTAGTGTCTGAATGATTAGTAATTCTCTTGCCGGAGATAGATTATTTGGAAAGTCAGATCTTAGTCATTAAATCATCTTTATCAAACAGGTATCAGAACAAAAGAAACCAGTTGGATGTGTAGAATAAGTAGTGTATTGGATTAGAACAGCTTGTTTTTCTTTTTTTATTTCTAACATCATGATTATTATTAGTTACTAGTTATTGAATATGATCCATGTGTCAGTTACTGTGACTCAAGATACAGGTAGCAGTATGAACACACATTAAGAGAGTGGGCTCTGATGTCCAATAATCTGTTTTGTGTGTGTGTGTGTGTGTGTGTGTGTGTGTGAGTGTGTGTGTGTGTTTTGCTACTTAGAGGAGCAGGCTGCAAAGTTGTTGAACACCATTTTTTTTTTAACCTAGTTTAGTAGAATCCATCTCATAGGGTTTTCTTTTTCCTCATAGGGTTTTTATAGTGATTAAATGACAGTACACATGTAAAGTGCTTAGAATAGTGCCAGGAACATAATAAATCCTTAGTAGTAGGTAGACTATTATCTCATTTAATCCTCACAACAAACTTTATTACTATAGCAATTATTAGCTCAATTTTACAGGTAAGAGGATGAAACTCATGAATACAGTATTGTACAAGGTTTTAGTGGAAGTGGTAGAGCCAGCGTTTGAATTTTGCTCTGTATAAATCTGAAGCCTGAGCATTACCAATAGAGTCAAAATAACTGAATTTATTAGATAAGACATCTTCTCTCAAAGGTGCTTACATGGATATTGTCAATGTTTCATTGGAACTCTACTTTTTCTAGGCTCCCAAGCCAATCCAACCCTCTGAATGACACTCTCTTTAACTATTATTGTATATCTTATTCACTTACAAACAAGTCTTATTTACTTCCTTAAGACGAATTTACACATCTTTGCTGTGATGTATTACGCCCTGAATTAGCCACTGAATGACAGTCTTCTTCATGCTCTTGATGGAATACATATTGGAGGATCCTCAGTACCAACACAACAATAACAATGTATTTGTACAAATACTCTGCAATTCTCCCTGCCTCAAGGGCTGAATCCTCAGGCTTTAATATTATCATTATCATTAAATATTTATCAAGTTCCTACTGTGTACATGATCCAAATGAGGCATTACTAAAAGAGTTAGAAATGATGCAGGGGGATGAAAACAAAACAAAACAAAAAAGATGTTTCTACAACCAATTAACATTTAAAATGTATTCATTGATCTCATTTATGATTTATTTTAAAAACTCAAAAATAATTTGAAAGCCTATTTTACTTTCTAAAGATTTATTTTTAATTTACAGTATAATCACCATTCCTAGGACTCTTATAATTTATTATTTATAATGTGATATAATTACTAAACCTTGCACAATTTCTTAAGCATAGTAGGTGTTTAATAAATATTTAATGATATATATTTTTATAATTAGAGTGGAGTTCTAAAACATAATAAATTGATAGCCTACATATTTTTTAAATGAATTAACCTCTCATGAGCAGTTTCAAGGAATGTTTATTTTATTGAAATGAATTGTGGTGATGTCCTTTTTGGCATCCTATTACAATTGAACAATCCTCAACTTCAGGCAGGAAATATTGATTCCTATCCTGATTCTGCCCTGATTCTTCCAGTTTGTCTCTCCAGACCTCCTTTCTTCATCTATAAAATAAAAGAATCAAATTTAATCCTCTTCAAGACTTGGTCTAGTTCTAAACTTTGGTTTTATTTTAAAAGATTTGAAAGGAAAAATTCTCCAGCACAAATTACCACTAAACCGTTAATATCACTTCTGCAGAATCAGTCTTTGATAAATTTTCTCTTTCATGTGAACACTTTATGTCCGAGAAGTATAAACATTATTACCTGATGATTTAAGAGACTTCACAAATTCCACAGGAGATCCTAAAATAGACAGCATCACATTAGAATACCAGCAGAGACTGTGGTGAATATGGATTTAACAATGTGGAGCCTCATCTTTCCAATAGCACACATTAAATGAACAATTCCTGAAATACTGTACAGTTTTTTATTCTTAAATCTATACACAACTGTGGCAAATATACGTTCTCATATGTGATTATATAATTGCTTTCTAGAGGACAAACAACTAACATAAAAAATGTTTCTTTCTTGCCCTGTGTTTTGCAGAGCTGAGTGTCAGTTAGGGGTAAAACGGGAAGGGGGTGGGGGTAAGAGAAAGTGCAGATTGCCTTCAGCACACTTTTCTGTCTCCTTTCAGTTCTATACACTGTCATGTCACAAACCATAGTCACCACAGCTTATTCACTTCCTTGCGTTGTATACATCCTCCAACCTGGGCCCACCTCTTCATCCCTTCATACCTCCTGAAGGTCTTTCTCTAGGCTGCCCGTGATTTACAGCAGGTCAATTAGATAAACTAATTACCAATTTACTTTTAACTCAATCATTCATTCATTAAGCATTCATTTTTCTGAGTTTCTACTAGAGGTGAAATGCCTTAATAGGTACTGGGTTTCAACAACAAACAACCACCCTTGTCTTCATGGAACTCATGATCTAGTGGAGGAGACAGGCTATCAGGGAACTGAAGGACTAAACTTAAACCTTGTTGGAATGGTTTCAAGTACAGACTTAAGCTAATTAAACTCACATTTTTAAAAAGTGGCTGCTCTAGTAACTCTATGGAGAATGAATTAAAAGGAGTAAGAACTCCATAAAAGAGATGAGAGTAGCTTAGACTGAACTGGTGGCAAGGGGAGCTGGATTGGAGTAAAGGGATTCAGAATATGGAAACAGGTCGTTGAGTTAAAATTGACAAATTTGATGTGAGCAATAATGGAAAGGAGGAATCAATGCCCTATTTCTGACATGACACGGAAGGTATCATATTGCTGACATGATTAGACAGAGTTATTTATTTATTTATTTATTAATATTATATGGAGGGCATTTTACTAAGTGTCATTGAGATTCTGACAATATTTAAGGATTTAAAAACTGTTAGTTTATAAGCTCTCCAGAGTTGTGTAACTAAAGAAAAGATTTGTACATAAAAGAAACGATAATGGTTTTCCAGGATTTTAAAACAGAAATGACATGAAAGACCAGACAAAATTTAATTTCTTTAAGGTGTGGGAAGAAAGTATGCCAGATAACCTCTGTGTTCTCAATGGCACTTATTACATGGTTTTACCAGTCACAGTTCTTTAAAAGTCAAAACCTTATATATCTTAATCACTATTTGTGTATCCCGGATGTGACATATAGCTGGTATTTAAAATATATTTGCTAAAAAAAAATAAAAAATATTTGCTGAACAAAGTAATGAATGGATGAATAAATTAGTACTGTATAGTTTTCTTTCATATGCCATTTGTCATACTGTATTTGTGTATATATTTTTAAATTGTAATTGCCTAGCCAGTATGTTCCATGAGTCCTGGGCTGCTTTTGTTTTCCAGTGTACCTTCAGTGACCAGCACAGCTCCTGATATTGTGAATACATGTGTTGAAATATAAATCAATAATTATGCATATTCATGTTTCTCTTCAATTTTACAAGTAACAAGGATTTTGTAAAATAACATCAGTAATAGCCAACATTGAGTATTGTTCAAGGTGTTCTACGTGTTTAATTAATATAATCCTCTCAGCAGTGCTTTGAGGTTGTATTATTATTATCCTAAATTTGCAGTTGAAGAAGCTGAGTCACAAAGAGTTTAAATCAACTGCCCAGAGTCATGTAACTTAACAGAGCTAGGATTCAAACCCAGACACTCTGGCTCCCCAAATTCAGCTCATTACCACCATGTTAAACTCTTTTATGGTAGACATAATGAGATGTTGCAGTTAGAAAACATTTTTATTATCCACTTATTCTTGTTATAGAATTAATGAAACAATAAGCAGGCAGCTGTGATGGAAAGAATTGTATTCAGAAACCATTATCAATTCTGGTTTCAGCTAAAGCTCGCTCAAATTGATGAAATATCTTGTTCATTCTTGGGGCTCAACTTATTTCCTTCCTGAACCAAAATATGTTCTACCTGGAAAATGCTAAACATTTTCTTTCCAACCATAAAGTCTACTACTTTGGGGAGATAAAGTCTACTACTTTGGGGAGATAAATATTTACCTCTAAAGCAATCTGATTAAAAAGCAAATTGGAGAATCAAAGCTACAATTAGTCATATAGACAGGACTGCTTAATTCAAAGAGCAGAGTGAATAAGACGGAATGGAATAGAAGAGTGTTTGATTTGATTAGCCTCATTAGTACAGGTTTAGTGCTCTCACCTTTTCACTCTGCAGTATCTGTGGTTTCATTTCCCTAATAATCTACTTCTGTAAGGAAAATTGCTGACATTTCATCATTTGCAAGATAAAGACAGACTTTTTTTGATAGAAATTTTGAGTCATTTACATAAATTTACTTCTTTTTAGCAGTAACTTTCAAGTAAGTTCTTTTTTTAACCTTAAATTCAGTTGGCTAAAAACAAGGAAAAAACAAAAAAAAGTTTGTAATTTTTTGTAGTACTTTATTGTGTTGCTTAGCCTGACAATTTTTATTTTTCCATAAAAATGGTTGTTTTAACTGAGAGTTTGACCTCTTAAAGCACATGTGAGGTTTCGTGTTATACTTCCCCTAAACACAATGTTATTCTTAAATTATTTTAATTTAAGAAATATTTATTCATAATTTATTACTGCCAGGTACCCTTTCAGTCATTGTCAATGACTCTACCCTCGTGGAGCTTAAAATCTAGTGAAGTGATACATACATGAATATATAAATAAAGAGAATTTCCAATAGTGATAAGTGTCATGACAAAAATAAAATAGGGTGATGTGACATAGAGTAACTTAGGGGCTTGGGGAATGTGGGAGACAATACAGTGCTCAGAATAGTTACTGTCTAGCTCAGGTATGGCCAGTGATACCTCTGAGTGTGGGAGGTGGGCGTGCAGGGGGAGGGAACAATTACATTGTTGGGTTTGTTTAGTTATTCATAGCTCACTGTTTTGAACTGCATGGAGTACAAATTCTGCTCTGTTAATATTTTAGACCAACAACAAGGAAACACTGTCCTTCTTCCAGGAAAACACTCTGTGTGGTATGAGAACAAATTTTTTTCCAGAGAAGCACTGACATTTCTTAATTACTCTCTTCATGAGTAGTCATGTATAGCAATTACTGAAGGCTCAGCAAAGCATTGTTCTTCCAAAGCCTTGGAGAACAATAATGCTGACAGGACAGGGTTTCAATGTCCAACACGCTTCTCTCTCTTCATTACCCCAGCTAATTACTCTGGCCAGTGGTTATTGTGTAACTCCTTTTCCTTTCTATAACCCCCACTGCCTTCTACTGTCAGTGTAATTTACTGTAATAGCATAATATTCTCTTGTTGCCATGCTTTTTTACTATTTAAAGGCACAGCCTCCTTTTATCATATTCAGTATATGAAGTACTTTAGCAATAGGTGATATTCAAGCTCTAGACTAATGGAAACATTTGAATGACACTCATTCTGGAAAAAAGAAAGGCGGTGGGGCACCTGGTTTCCCAAGAATTCTGACCTTTATAATGAAATAGGAAAATAATTTTTAATGTAAAGTTCCTATGCTGAAGGAGATATTTTGAGTGTATGTTTACATAATGCCAAAGTATTTAGTCAATTCAGTTTAAAAAAAATTAGCCAAAACAGTTTGGTACCATGGAAGTAAAGCAATGATACAGTGATTAAATTCATTTTTATTTAGAAATTTTAGTTTCAGTTATGTTAACACAGTATATAAGCCATCTCAAAGTTGAATAACATAAACTGTACTTTTTGAAGATAGAGAAAAATGATTTCTTTAAATATATTTTAGATACAAATAATTTGATTGTTTTGGAAATATATTCTTTGATGAAGCTGTTATATTCCATATAAAGACTGAACTAAATCTGCTCATCAATCAATAAAATAGAACTGTTACTTTTTCTTGCAGACATATCAATCTAAAGATTATTGAGCAATTACCATGTAGTGGGCAAGTTACTTATGTTAATTTAATTAACCTTCATCTGTGATTTGGGCACTAACATCATCCTCACTTTTCATAGGAGGAAAACTGAGGTTCAGAGATATTGTGTGACTTGCACAGGGTCACACAGGGTTATAGTAAATGACAGAGATGGGATTTGACCACAAATCTGTTAAAAATCAAAGCTGGAGCTTCTAACCTACACACATCACCTCTTACATGTTAGAAGTGAGGTAACTCTGGGATGGTTAGACTCATTTCCATATTTTTAATGCAAAACTGTCTATCTTAGTCACTTTGCGACTGCCCTTTCCCTTCTGTTTGAGATTACCTCTGGGCTGAGTTTGCTCTAGAACTGAGGATATTTACAATGGCTTTTTACGTTTTAAGTGTGTTAAAGAGTCAATTTACAATGAAGTCAGTAAAAGGAATGGCTTAGGGAAAGTCCTCTATGCTATTGAGGACAAAAAGTGGTAAAATTAATATTTAATATTTTCTCATTTATTAATAGCATTCATTAACTGTCTCTTTTTGCATCTGGGAATGAAAAGGCATCAAGCAGCATTAATTAAGGTGGAAAAAAAAACAAGGTATTCTTTTTCTTTGAATATACAGTTATCATCAGATACAAAGTTTCAACAAAAATGAACTAATTTTTGCTAATAGCTATAAACTTTTAATAATTAATGTGCCTAGTTATTATAACTTGTTATGGATAAAACCATAAATACAAGCTTCTTATGTGTGAATATACTTACATATTGGTGCAGAAAAATACGCATGTAAGAATGAATTGAGTTGCAATTGATGATTTGTAAACCAGTTTGAAATCAGAATAAATTCTGTCATAAAACGTGGAATTATAAGCTGATTCTCAGGTCCCTAAACCAACCCACCAATCACTGATGTTTATCATCATTAAAGAATAATTATGTAATATCTATTATTTGCAGGACTTTTCTGAGCTTGAGGAGGGGGGCGGTGTCCCAAGATATTTGAGACAAAGCCCAATCACCTTATAGAGTTAATAGCCTAAATTAGGGGACAAGGCATACATATAAGATGGTATATAACAAAAAAGGGAAAATTGGCTGTCAAAATTGTGGTAAAGACAATATGGCTTATAGAACTTAAGAAAAGAAAATTATCCCTGAGAGTTGGTTTGATCTGGGAAATCTTTTTTGAAGAGATAGAATTTGAAATGATCCAGAAACAGGAAGTAGAAAAAACTGAGATGTGTATTCCAAGTAGGGTGACTTATGAGAGTAATATTATCTGCTGGGTCTGCAATTTTCATAAGGAGGAAGAGTGTGTGGGAAAGAACAATGATAGGTAAGCAGGACAGGATCTTGCAAACCAGGCCAATAAATTTGGATTTTATGTTTGCATTGTGTATGTCTTTCCGTGTTGCTCTGGGATCTTGAAGCAGAGGCGGGTTCTGGGATATTTCACATAGTCAATTGAGAGTTGAAAAACTAAAACACAAAAAGAAGAGAGATGCAGGTATGTATCAGAAGAAGAATCAGCACCTAGAGTATTAAAGAGCATCTATTCAGTCACTTATCTCTCCTTATTTATCTCCTTTCATAATGCCCCCATTTCCCCAATACTCTGGTCTGTGGCAAAAAGATGAGTGCTGACTGCTCCTGAGTTTTATATTTTCAATCAGTCAGTCATGAGAGAGACTGTGTTTTTTCTCAGTAAAAATTTCAAAATACTTGAAAACTCTGATTATGTCATTTTGAGCAAGATACAGTATGCACTACTGGACTGATCGACTTGTCCAGATGGTAAGGATATATGCACTAATAAGGAGGCTCTTCCTAGGTATTAGGTCAAGTTGATTGATAATGTTTGTCTTCTGTATTCTTATTGATTTTCTTTTTACTTATTCTATCAATTATTAAGAGATATATTTTGAAATCCCCAGCTATACTTGTAGATTTGTTTTTCAGTTCTTATATTTTTATTGGTTTTTGCTTTAAATATTTTGAAGCTCTGTAATTTATTACATAAATATTTCTGATTGTTATATCTTCTTGAAGAATTGACCTGTTTATAGTTATAAAATGATACTATTTATCCATAATAATATTCTTTGCTCTAAAATCTACTCTGTCTTATATTAATGTAGACATTGTATCCTTATTGTTAGCGAGCTACAACTTTTTCCATCCTTTTACTACCTGACAATCTCTGCCTTTTTATCAGGGTGTTTAGACCATTTAATGTGATCATTGGTGTGATTGAATTTAGAATATCATCTTGCTATTTGTCTTCTATTTGCCCCATATAGTCTTCGTTTCTTTTTGTTCTTTTTCTCTTTTTTTTTGATTAACTGAATGTTTTATGACTCTACTTGTCTTCTTTGTTGGCTCATTTGTTGGTATAACTCTTTGTTGTTTTATTTTAGTGGTATCTCTAGGGTTTTTAGCATATATCATCAATTTATAATAATTTACCTTCAAGTGATATTGTTACTACTTCATGCAGTATGAGAACCTTAGAATAATATACTTCCTTTCCCCAACCTGCTGTTTGTGCTATTGTTATTTATTTTACTTCTGTGTAAACTCCACAATACAGTTCTTATATTTTGCTTTAAATATTACCTTTTTAAAGAGTTATTAATAATAAGCAAAAAAAGCATGTGTACTACTTAATGTAGTTATATTCCCAGTTTTATTAATTCCTTTGTATAAATCCGTATTTTCATCTGGTGTCATTTTCTTTATGCTTGAAGGACATCCTTTAACATTTCTTGTAGGGCAGATCTATTGGTTTTAAATTCTTTCAGCTTTTGTATTTTTTAAAAAAATCTTTGCTTCACCTTTGTTTTTGAGAGTTTTATTTCTGAGTAAAGAATTCTACCTCAACAGATTTTTTTTTCAAAGATGTTGCCCTCTGCCTTCTCACTTACATTGTTATCCTTGTCTCTATTTATCTATCTATGTATATGTATATGTGCATGTATATGTATGTGTAATATATCTTTTTTCTGGCTGTTATTATTTTCTCCTTAATATTTTTTAAGCACTTTAGTATGATTGTGAACTTGGAATAGTTTAGTTTGTGTTTCTTGGTCTTGGGGTTCATTGCAAGTCTTAGATTTGTGGGTTTAAAGTTTTCTTCAAATTTGGAGAATTTTGGTCATTATTTCTTTAAAATGTTTCAGCTACCCCTTTTTCTTTCACTTCCTTCAGGGACTCAAACAGAACATGATTTGGCTACTTCAGCTTGTCCATCGATTCACTGTGCTCTGTTAATTTCTTTTCAGTCTTCATTTTTCATAGTTTCTATTTCTATGTCTTCAAGTCCATTATTTTTTTCTTCTTCAATATTAATCTGCTTTTAATTTCATCCAATAGATTTTTATCCCAGATACTTTATCTTTCTCTCTAAAAGTCAATTTGTGTGTTTTTTTTAATATTTTCTATGTTTCGTGCTTCTTAAACGTATGGAATACAGTCAGAATAACTGTTTAAATATCAATATCTATAAATAAAATCATTTGAATTATTTCTGGGTTAGTTTTGATTGATTTATTTTTTCCTCAGTATAAATTTTATTTGTCTGCTTCCTTTGTGTATGTGTGATCTTTGATTGAATGACAAAATAGGAATTTTAACTTGTTAAGAACTAAATTATTTTTATTCCCATACATATATACTGGAGCTAAATTACTTGGAAACAGTTTAATCTTTTCAGGTCTTGCTTTCAGCTTTGTTAGACCTGACCAGAGCTACTTTTAACCTAGGATTAATTTTTCCCCATTACTAAGGCATGATCCTTCTTAGTTCTTTAATCCTTCCTGAATTGTCAAGTTTTCTGCTCTTGCTGTTGGGAACAGGAACTATTCAGGGCTAATGTGAAATTCAGTCACTATTCCTTATAGTTGTTTTGGATGGTTCTTTACCTGACTTTCTGTAGTTTCTTCACATCCATGTGCTGATCAGTATGCCAATGAATTTTCAAAGAGGAGCACTCTGCAGTTCTCAGGATTAGCTCTATGCATCTCTCTTCTTTCTGTCTACACTGCCCTGGGAACCCTTGCTGCCTTGTCATCCCACGGCTCCCAGCTTCATCTTCTCAACCCGTGGAGACTGCTTATCTCTACCTGGCTTTTCTCTCCCTGCACCATGGCCTGGAAACTTACTCCAAACAGTAGGCTGGAACAATCTCAAGGCTCACTTCATTTGTTACTCATCTCTTAGGGATCATTTTCCTTCATTGTCTGGTATTCAATATCCTGAGTACTACTGCTTGATATATTTTGTTCAGTTTATTAGTTGTTTCAAGTGGGAGGATAAATCTTGTCACTGTTCCTCCATCTTGACCATACATTTTAAACTGAGGTGAATTTCAATAATTAATAATATCCAAGTTTCACAACTTGATAGGAGGCCATCAACAATGATGTGACGATTAAGTAAATGAAATCCTGAAGTAATGTTTATTCAACAAATTTTCCCTAAATATATTGTGAAAGGTGCTATAATAAAGATTGTGGGAGACACAAAGTTACTTAATAAACACCTCTTCTCATGGAATATGTAGCCATGATTATATATCTCCTTGGCTCACAAGCATCCCAACACGTTAAGGAAGTAGGTGTTGGTTTGTAAGGGAAAAAATGATTTCCAGCCCCTGTTCTGTCACCTTATAAATGACCTTAAACAAGTTCTTCAGCATTTCTGAACTTCAGTTTCCTCATCTAGAAATATTTGAAGCACTAGGATAGTATTAACTCTATCCTACCTACAGAATGCTGTAAAAGATTAGGAAATGAATGCAACAGAGTGGAGGAATGTATGGAAGTCTCAATTAGACGTTGAAACTAATAGAATAGTATTGCTCTTTTATCATCCCTACATGTATGTTCATGATGTGGCTTTTTTCCATCTTGTAGTTTCATCATTTCATATCAATTTTCTCTTTATTACTTTAGCATTACATTTGAAATTTGCTATTAAGCTTTGTTCTAAGTTCGAAGTGGTGTTCAATCACTTTTCACCCATGTTCCTATGACCTCTTAATGGAATACTGACAACAAAAAGTAATGCTATTTAGAATAAAAGAGGTGTAATTTCTGTAGGTATGTAATTGGTGAACCAATTGACTGGAAGTTGTGAATCCCACTTAACTGCATTGAGGAGTTAATGTCATGCTGATAGACAGAGCTGACTGAAAAACAGAAATGGCAGTTTATGAACTAAATATATTAAGTCATAATGTAAATAATGAACATGCTATTCCCCACTCAAATAAAAACTAGTTTTCAAAGCCTTCAGTAAACCTTTCAGGACAATGATATGCTACCTTAGAGTATCATAGAGATACTTCTCTATGATATACTACTTCTCTCACGAGAAAAGGAATAGATTTATGAAGTTCCAGAAATAAGTGGAATATATCCTTCCCTGTCATTTGATAGATAAGGAATGCAAAGCCTAATGAGATAAAATATTTCATCAGCTATATAGGGGCAGCAGCAAAACTTGAACATGGGACTCCTCATTCCGAGACCAGTCTTCTAGGATAACATGCCACTTCCCTAAAGACAGCAAGAAGAAAAACATGAAGATAGAATGCCTTGCATAGTGGTTGAGTGTGACTTAAAAAAAAAAGAAGAAATAAAGAAAGGATTAAGTCAGTTCCACTGATGGCAGATGGATCAGCTATCTGTTCAAGTGTTCTTTGGCAGAGACAACCAGTTATGCCACACTTCAGCATGCCCATCACCTGCCACCTTGTTCTGCATTTCCCCTGAGACCATGAGACTTCTTATTCAAGATCACTTTGCTCAGAAATTTACCCTGCCTCTGAAGAAAAGGAGAAAACAGAATGAAATATGTGATATTTGAAAAGCAAATGCTGCCTTCTTTTATTTTGTCATCATATGATAAAGTATTTTAATTGAAGTGCTTAAATATTTTGCCCCAGTATTTTGCCCCCAAATATTGTGATTTGTTCCAATGGATGGAAATACAGCAGGAGTCCCATATCATTGGCAAGGTATAGACACATGCAAAGTGAAAACCAAGCTTTGCACCAACAGGCGACTTTATATCACCTTTGCCAGTTTATCTGCCAGTAGATATTTATGGTAGCATCATATGTCCTCTTTCAGATGTATTTATTTACTAATCAGAAAACATTTATTTTCTGTGTCATACATAAGACATCATTCTTTGCATCGTGGAACTGTGATTTAGAAATTGTAAACGTAGATACTGCCCTCAAAAAGTGTGCAGTCTACAGGGAAAATTGAATTCTAACACAGGACTATATGAAAAATTGGCTATCTTAAGTGTTATAAGAAAGATAGAAATTTGACACTATGGACAGTCAAAGAAAAGACAAGTGTCCTGATGTCTTTGGATTGGGGACAATTGTCCAGAGATAGGAGGAAATGATAATAAATGAAGCCTTAAGTGATAGGTTTATTGCAGAAATAAAGATAGAGGGAAACATATTTAGTTCAGTGATTCTCGAAGTGTGATCCACAAACCAGCAGCATCCACACCCCCTGGAAAAGTGTTAGAAAAGTAAATTTTTAGACCCCACCCCAGACCTACTGAATCAGAAACTCTGAGGCTGGCACCTAGCACTCCATATTTTAACAGTAATTCTGATGCATGCTCAAGTTTGAGAAGCACTGAGTTAGAGGAGGCAACTAGAGCAAAGGGCCAAGGTGATATAATATGGAATATACCCAGGAGGAAGCACAAGTGCCTGATTGAAGGGTATGGAAAGGAGGTCAGACAGACAAAAACAGACATGTAGGTAGGGAAGCATGAAGGAGGCTTAAGGAGTTTTTACATTATGCTGTGGATAATGCACATATGAAGGTGTTTTTCCTTTGTTTTAGTTTTGTTTGTGAAGGAGAGAGATGCTATCATTAGTACACATGAGAAAAATATAATGCCATTTTATACATAAAGAAAATAAAATAGTGTTGAGAAGAGTTAGTCCGCACAAGAAGTATATGAGCTTGAATTAGGAGGTTGAAAGCAAGAGTAAAGGGAAGTGAAAAAGATTCAAGTGGTGTTTCCTTCACTTAAGTGAAAAGATGCAAGAGGTATTTCACAGGCTACAGAATCAAATGTAGTTGGCCACTGATTGGAGACAAAGGGTGAGGAGGAAGAAAGATGACTTTGTTTCTGAAAATTCACATGGAGATTGTGCCATGAATAGAGATAGGGATGTTAGAAAGAGATACTGTTTTTGAGCAGGAATATGAGATTCCTTTTGAGCCTATATATTTTAGGTGCCCATGACACGTTCAAGTAGAAATAGCCAACGTATATCTGGAAATTCAGTTTTGTTGTTTAATATTGGAACATTAAGCTCATTCTTTCCTTGATACCAACCCCCTGCTCCAGCTATTCAATATTAATTTAAGAATCCTTAGTGGTTCAGTAAGTTATTTTTCTTAACCTTAAGCTATTGGCAAATGCTGGTATAGATAGTCATTTTAGTGCAGATAATGTCATTTCCCAATATCAGTGTTTTTCAGTGATCCCATGAATGTGGTTGGCATCTCTTTATTTGGCTAAGGGTGCATCTGCAGAAACTGGACAGCAGATCTGTCTTCCTGTTGGCTTAAGTGCCAAGAATTTACCAGCCAAGGGGTGTTGTAGCTTGGACTGCTCAAGGGACCGTTCCTTAGCTGATTTACTGCTTCTAACCTACCAATGATGAGCTGCTTTCTCATACCTCCAAATAGTCTTTTGAACTTATTCAGTGACAACTATTATGCAAAGTTATTTAGCTGTTGTAGTATCATTCTTTTATTCCAATAAATAATAAGTCAGTTGTTCCATAGAGGCGAAGGGAAATGTTATACAATAAATGTTGCTTTTATACTTTAATACTTAAATACTTTAATACTTAAAACCCTTAGTGAATTTATGGTTTCCAAGGCAATTATTCTGTGATTTGAGTTAGCTTCTCCTCTGGTCTCTTTTGCTTTTTATTATAAAATCTAAAACGAATATAGAAAAAAACTATGCAAAACATATGCACAGCTTAATACATTTTTATAGAATGAATACTCTTGTTATTATCACCCAGGTCAAGAAATAAAATTTTGCCAGACACCCTGGAAGCCCCTTTCAGTTGCCCCATCCCAAACACAGCTGTCCTCTTCACCCCATAGGTAACCAGCCACTTGACGTTTATGATAATCACTTTGCTTCCTTTACAGTTTTACAGCACAAGTGAGCATCCCTAAACACTACAATTTATGTTTGCCTTTTTTTCCTCTAATATATATTTTAAATCTTTTTTCATAGAAAACCAGTAGTAAATCTGTCTCTCTCTCTGTGTGTCTCTCTGTCTCTCCGTCTCTGTCTGTCTCTCCCTGTCTCTCTGTCTCTGTCTCTCTGTCTCTGTCTCTCTGTCTCTCTCTGTCTCTCTCTGTCTCTCTGTCTCTGTCTCTGTCTCTGTCTCTCTCTCTCTCTCTCTCTCTCTATACATATATATATATATATATATATATATATATATATATATACTATATGCATCATATAAATGCAGACAGTGAGTTTCAGAGAACACAAATACCTTTCGCAAATTTATAATGATACTGACTGGTAAACAGAAATTTGAACATGGGTCTCTTTTAGTTATAGAAATTACTCCTCTAGTTAGAACTTCCTTTTTCCTCTAAATTACAAATGGTAGTTGTATTACCAGGTCAAATTATTTCAAGTAATATATTAGAATGACATAAAATTTATTTTGCTATTCATGTGCTTGTGTCATTAATAATAAAAGGGTCTTTGGAAAATATTCTCAAGAAATATATATGATAATGCATCTCAATTGTGATTCTTGCCAGTCAGCTCCCCTGTCGCAAATTCTCCTCACCATACTGTTTTGCCTTTCCATATGCATGACCCAGCTTCCTATTTCTTTCTTCCTTGTTCTTTTATTACTTTCTTCTCCTTGAATGTTCCCTTTGAACTCCTTGGTACTGTTTCTTTTTGTCATTTCACCATCTCTGGCTCCTTCACACCAACTCTTCTTCAATCCATGCATTAAATGTTCCATCCTTGGGCTTCTCTGGTGGCGCAGTGGTTGAGAGTCCGCCTGCTGATGCAGGGGACACAGGTTCGTGCCCCAATCTGGGAAGATCCCACATGCCACAGAGTGGCTAGGCCCGTGAGCCATGGCCACTGAGCCTGCGCTCCGCAACGGGAGAGACCACAACAGTGAGAGGCCCGTGTACCGCAAAAGAAAGAAAGAAAAAAAAAATGTTCCATCCTTAGTTTCCCTTCCATCTTCTGGCAGCTGCAAGCATTTTTTGGCTTATGACTGCATCACTTCGATTCTCTGCCTGCATCTTCACATCGTCTTTTCTTCTGTGTGTGTGTGTGTGTGTGTGTGTGTGTGTGTGTGTGTGTGTGTGTGTGTGTAAAATCTCCTTTTGCCTCACTCTTATGAGGATACATGTGATTGTATTTAGGGCCCACCCAGATAATCTAGGAGAATCTAACCATGTCAAAATCTTTCACTTAATCGCATCTGTAAATACCTCTTTTCATCTATATAAGGTAATATTCATAGGCTTCAGGGATTAGGACATGTATATTTTTGTGAGGTCAGGGGGAATTTTTTAGCCTACCAAATCATACTATAGGAAATAATCAATATTACCTGTTATTATTAGTGTTGTGATTATCATGACACTTGTTACTGTCATCAAAATATTTTTAGAACCAGTGTTTTCCCTCCTTGTTACCATTTTTTAGTTTAGAACAGAATTATATTTTGCCTATATTACTCCAACAATCTTCAAACTTGACTTCCACCTCTAGCCTTAAACTCCTCTATTATATTATCAACAAGACTAGTAATCTTTTAAAACGTTTTGATTAGATATACTTTGTCATCTTAAAAGCTTGCAATGCACAGCACAAAGCCTTCCCCTTCAGAATTATCTTCTGTTATTTCAGCCCTCCTATTCTACTCATCAGTGTGCCATTCTTGCATGTAATTCAACTGTTGTATCTGTTGTCCTTCTTACCTGATTCCTCTCCCGCTCTAAAGTTCACCTCTCTGACTTCTCTGTCAAGACTGAGTTTAGGTATTTTCTCATGTAGGAAGCTTCTTATAACGTATCATTCTCAGGTAGATTCTCTACTTATATGCTTTCCTTGGAATTAGCCACTTTTGGCTTCATATACCACCTCTTATTAACTGTGAGATCATGGACAAGTCATTGAAATTCTCTAATCCTCTATACCTTATCTGAAAAATGTGGTTAATTATAGTATCTACCTCACAAGATGCTTTAAGGATAGAAGGAGATAGTGTAGGTAAAGCATTTGGTAGAATATATGACATAATAATATAATACATGACCCTATCTATCTATCTATCTATCATCTATTATAACATTTCTCAACTGTTATGGTTTTATAAAAACAAGAACTCTTCCTTTCATTACTACAGTTCTAGGGCCTGCTATATATAGTGTCTGGTACGTAGTAGGAATTCATTAAATTTGTTAAATGAATGACTAAAATGACAATTTCCCCAATAAATTATGATCAAGAGAAGAAAACCATGATATTTACTTCCCTTTGTTGCAATGAAGAGAAAATGTATATTAAGTAGAAAAATATCAAATTTTACCACTTAATTTATACAAGTAAATGGTATTTTTAAAACTAAGAGCATTGATTATCATTACTGTTTTAGAGAATGCTACTGAAAATTTGCATAAATGCAACTATAATTTTTTTCAGTTAAATGTTGATGCAATATCTGTTTTTTCCAGGAGTGGGAAAGAAGATATTTCATTCCAAGATTTTTTTTTGGTAAATGTCTAACTAGCACATTTATTGAATATAAATAGCTTTAAAATGCTGGCCTTCATTTTTAAGCCTGTTTAATACTTGCCTTGCTTATAAATTTTGATATATTTATCC
This sequence comes from Phocoena sinus, assembly GCF_008692025.1. Taxonomy (NCBI): domain Eukaryota; kingdom Metazoa; phylum Chordata; class Mammalia; order Artiodactyla; family Phocoenidae; genus Phocoena; species Phocoena sinus. The sequence goes on from NC_045769.1 coordinate 25,629,656, forward strand.
CTGAGTAGCAATATACTACACAATTTAGGTTCTTAAACGACCATTTAATTTTTGCTCAGAGTTGTGTCTTGCGAATTCATGAAAGTCTCAAACACTGGGTTTTCTCATCCATGTGGTATCAACTGGAGCTGAAAGATCCACTTTTAATATGGTTCCTTCACTTTCATGACTGATGCCTCCATGCTCTTTGATCCTTCTCTATCTCAATCTCCCTCATTCTTTTTTTCTCTCTCTTTTTCTCTCCTTCTCCCTCTTTCTCCTTCCTCCATGGCAGTCCCATCTTCTCAAGCCTCCCAACATTGCTTGAGCTTCTCACGGTGTATTTTGACTTAAGGTAGTCATACTCCTTCATGGCATCTGGTTTCCAAAGCCTGGAAGTTGAAGCTTCTAAGCCAGTTAAGGGCTATACCCACAAATGTCACACATTACTTTCACTGTAGTCTATTTGTCCAAGTGGTCATAGGACCCCCTCTGATTAAAGGAGATAGAGAAATAAAGTTTCTTTACTTTACTTCCTGATGCAGTAATAGCACATTTACATGCCCATAGATCATGTGGCATGGGAAATTTTTGTTGTAGTAGTGCTTGGAAATTACTATTGGGCAACATGTTTTTTATAGCCCTGCTACTCCGAGGGGGATGCATAGATCAGCACAACATTGGCATTACCTAGAAATACAGAATACTGGGCCTCATCTCAGACCTACTAAATCATATTCTGCATTGTAACAGTATTCACTTGTGATTCACATATACATCAAAGTTTGAGAAGCACTTTTCCAGGTGCTTAAACCTTGCAAATCTGCAGTGTTATAGAGATCATCCATAAATTTTCAATTCATTTTAAAGCGTCCCTGTAAAAAATGTTGATGTTCATTTTACTGATTAGGAAACTGAAGCATCAAAAAATTAAATAAGTAAATGAAAGTAGAAAAGCAACCAATTGCTAATTCATAGTTTTTTCTACCTTAAGCCAACTTGTGAGACTAGTCATTTTCTTCCCATGAGAAGATATCTGCTTTCAGATTTTATAAGAGAACAACCGTTCTGTAATATTGTACAGTTTTGTATCTTAAGGTCTAACGTGTACGGAGTCAGAGAGCTGAAGAGGGGCCAATATGGACACAATCAAGGTCCTGGAGAGCTAGTGCCACTAACACTGTCCTCTTTTTCCCCTCAAGAATTTAGCAGGTCTCTTAAAAATAGCAATGTTGATTAAGAACTCAATTTTCAAATTCCATCTACAGTAGTGGAATAAGTACTTCTTTCCATTTGAATATGAACTTTCTGATTGCTGCAGAAAACCACAATGAAGATTTTTCTTTTTTAAGAAACCACTAAGTGCCTTTAGGAGGGATTAATTGTTAATTATAAATGTGTTATATTTTAAATAAGAGGAGGGAAAGTATTGTGCTTTGTTCCTTGCCTTTTCAAGTATATGGTTATAGCTAGAACTCCCCAGTTCCTCAGGTATCTCCCTTAATAAAATTATATGATTTAACACTTGAGCCTCCCTCCCAAGCCTACTTAAACACACTTAAGGTTGACTGTTTCCCTCTGGGAAGCTGCCAGAGCAATCAATGTCTTTGTTCTACTAAACCTTTTCCTGTTTTTAAAAAGAAGGGAGTAGATATGCAATTATACTTCTCCAGAATGCAAAGCTAGGTACCCCAGTTATATCTGCATGAGAAAGATTTATATATGACTAAGATGTGATTTAGATATGACAAAACTCCAATTAACACCTAGTTAGTCAAACTAATTTTTATTCCCTTTTAATTTAAAAAGATTTTAGTTCCTAACCAATCTTATGCGTATGGTTCAAATCTTTCCCTTGAGGTCTTCCTCAATCTTTAAAGATAAAGAAACTAGTAAAGATACATATTTTTAATTGAACAGTTTTATGTTTGCATTGAAATGTTTGCAGAAAGAGATTTTAGCTGGCTTGAAAAGTACATGCATAACTCATGTATACATGGTGGTTGGTACATATACATCTCCACTTCCCCTTCCAAGCTATGAAAGTTCCCTAGTGGAGAGTGTGTTCTATTTATCCCTGCATCCCAAACACTGCACAGCACCAGACACATGGCAAGCTTTTGATAAATGTTGAATAAATGGATAAATGAATGAATATATTTACACCGTGACCTACACGGCCGCTGACCTAACTGTAAGATACTGCAGCCTTCTCATGCCCTGACTATTGCAGAAAAAGGAGGCCTCTGAAGAGGAAGGTAAAGCACGACAGGCAGGCAGCTGGCTGCTTGATTCTTTGTCTGAGGGGGCTTGCCAGCAGTTTCTTTCCCAGCTCTGTTTGGTCTCATTACATGCAGGATCAGGTCTCTGCTGTTCCAGACTTCTGCACACAGCCTCAGCTCAAGCCCTCCAGAGGGCTGTCAGCTTTCTTATCTCTGCCAGATGAGTTGACAACGCTGTACATGAAACACTGGATTCACCATCTTGAAGGTTTTATTTTTTCTTTTTAACATTAGAAAATATACATATGTATTTTGTAAAAGAGTATGCTGGATTTTTGTTGTTGTTTTGTTGTTATTCTTGTACAGGAGCCAAATTACCCAGAGGCAGATATTTTCCCAGGCTAATAATAAAAGCACCACTGTGTTATTCTTATTTTATAGTGGAGGGGGGTAAATATTAATCCCACTTTAATTTTTCCCTATTTATAATTTTTTCTTCCTAAACATCAAACACGGATGCTCTTCTTTGTCACCCGTATTTGCTCAAAGTCCAGAGACTTAATGATCTCACTGGAGATTACATGTGTAGGTTTGTGTGTGGGGGGGCATGTCTCCCGTACCCTTATGTCACAAGAAGTATACTTTCCGGAAACCAGACTCATCTGTATCTATAACTTCCAGGTTTTCATGTAGGTTTCCTACAAGCACAGTGCTGTTCTCTGTCAACTGCCTCCGCCCTTCGAACACACTCTTGTCTGTTTCACACACCCGCCGATAAACTCCACGTGGCCCCTTACACTCAGCCACCTCGCTGTGCTGTCTGCCCTTCGTGAAGGCGAGCATTTGATCTGATCCCTGAGAAGAATCTATTCCCCGGCCGTGCTGTCTTTCCCTTCCCTTCCCTTTCTCCGCAGAAGTCTTATGGTTTGTGCAGGTTCACAGAGGTGTGTTAGCAATCCTTGCCTATATACAGTTTTTCATTACTAGACATTTGCTCTTTCTTTTTGTCTCTTTTGACTCTTCCTCCTTCCTCTTTAGTATCCCCAAAATGGTTTACACGAAGACTAAAGATGATATTGCTGTAGATGTACAAAAATCTACTTGCAAAAAATACACATCTTGGGCTTCCCTGGTGGCACAGTGGTTGAGAGTCTGCCTGCCGATGCAGGGGGCACGGGTTCGTGCCCCGGTCCGGGAAGATCCCACATGCTGCGGAGCGACTGGACCCGTGAGCCATGGCCACTGAGCCTGCGCGTCCGGAGCCTGTGCTCCGCAATGGGAGAGGCCACAACAGTGAGAGGCCCGCGTACCACAAAAAAAAAAAAAAAAAAAAATACACATCTTTTCCAGGCTATGATCCATCCACTTAAGGCTGTGTTCTTTACCCCGTTCTGGGCCTTTGTCAGCAGCTGCTTAAAATTTGAGTGTAGAAGTGGCCTTAGATTATTCCTTCAGGTTTCCCCTAAAGGAAATAATTTATGACTTTTCACACAAGCTAAGAGCCAGATTAGAGCAGCGTTCACGGGTATATGGGGAATCACTATACCTCCTGACTGGGATGGAGGGTTAAAGTTATTTTTTTATCCAGAGATCAACCTTTAGTATCTTGAAGGTGAAAGAGGGTGGGCTTATAGATTCCACAGGAATTTAGCCTCTCTCCCCCAGTATGACCTTGCCTTTCCTCTGCTGCTTTTAGTCATGTGAGCTATGAGGATATTTAGTGTGATAATGAGGGTCCCTCCACTACCTCCAGGTACTCTCTATTAGACATGAAATTCATTCTGTTTAGAATGCTTTATTTGTGGTTTATACTTTCCTGGGAAGGTTTTTCCATAGGGTCTCCCCAACGATAAAGTTCACTTCATGGACAGGTAGAGGCATTATGAGCATGTAGACAAGTGGACATGGCTTAAGGTAGAAAACAAAAATAATTAGATTGACTCTTCCTAAAAACAACACTTCTAATAGTAAGCCTGCACATTTGTATGTTACTTTGTACTTTTGCAAATCATGTCTGTAAACATCATCTAACTTAAGCCTCACAGGAAACCCACTGAAGTAGATAGAATAGATACCAACACGCTCATTTTTTAGATGAGGAAACTGGAGAGTGGAGGTTCGGTCAAGATGAAGTGAGAACAAAAAAGCAGTTCTGTAGATTCCCAATCCAATACTTATTCTGCTATAGAAAATTTTAGTCTTCCCAGAATTGTTTTCACTTGCTTTGGAAGAGGTATGCTGCTATAAAATTTAAACTAGGTCCTTCTAATGAATTCTTCAAGTAAGCACATAGGAAATATTTAGGGGTTCTGTCACTCTAAAGGAAGGATTTTTAGGATGATTACTAACATGGACATCAGAGTCCAGTGAAGTGGCATATCCACAGATCCCAGTCATATATATTGTATCATACGTTATGAAAAAGCACTATTTTTAGTTCAAAAAAGAAGTCCTGAGGTATGTTATAATATTGACACTTATTACATATTTCATAAAGGAAAACAATCTATATGTAATTAAATGCTGCTGAGAGAGAGAGTGAGAAAGGGGAAAAGTGATATATCACCATTTATAATGAGGAAGTTGTACTTCAGTACAACACAGCACTTCTATTTGAGCATTATCATTTGGAGGTGCCCATAGATTTCAGATAATTGACGTTCTTTTATTCGGTAACTTTGTGTAGAATGAGTTTGTAGAGGAGAAAGAAATAATTTTTCTCCCTTTCTGTGATATTATCTGAGACCCCTGTAGTAAAAAGACAAATTAACAACAGAAAATCAAATAGAGGTTAACCCACATGTATAACTCATGTATACATGGGAGATACCCAGGAAAATGTTAAGTAGCTGCCCAAGGTGGCTTAGCATTCAAGAGTAAATACCATTTTAAAAGGGATAGGGAAGGGGGCATAGGCCTCTTAGGGGAGAGTAAATGATTTTTAGGAAGGATGAGTGGGCCCTATGGGAGAATAGATGGGAAATATGATTGTGACAAAGTTTGTCTGTGTGTGGTATTGATGTCTAGCCTCCTTTCCTGTGACAATAGTCAATCTTCCCTGGTTGATGAAACTCCTGAGGAGGGGCTTGATGACAATTGAGTTTCTTTTGAGGGATTTGTCTTTAGTAGATAAAAGGGAGTTCAGAGAAAACTTCTCCCTGCATTTGCTGTCTTTCAAGTGCTTACAGCTCAAAATAAGCAAATGCCAAAGTGACATATTTGGGGGCGTCTCATTCTGCTACCCTTCAGTTAACCACCAAAGCCTCTAAACCCTAGTATTTTTCCATCACTTTTTTCTTCTGTTCACTGAATTCACTAAGATTCCATAAGAAATTAAAAGTACTAGATAGTCACAGGAATGCTTTCTTTTTTCCCAAACCAAGGAATATTTTAGAAATAGAGCATTTGGTTTTCTGATACGTTTGAAATTTTGTTGGAGAGCAGATCTGTCACATATAAGCCAGTACCAAAGGAACTAGTCTAGCAAGCTGTCCTAGATTCAACAAAAATGTAGTCCTCTGAGTCTTGAGTTCCTTGACAATAACAAGGATGTTAACCACAAATTTGGAAAAGAAAACGCATTCATATTTCACTCCATCATCGAATGTGTTCCTTGGTTTAAAAAAAAATACCAAAACATGAAAACATGTTACTTCCTTGTAGTAGGAAGACACCTTTTACCTCACAATGAAAAGCTTCTGAACCTTGGCGCTTGGAAAGTGAAAGTTATTGTGCTGAACAACAATGCCGACTCTTAGGACACAGATTTTAAGTGAAGGGTTAGCAAGATCTCTTTTAAAAATGCCAGAGCTCTTTCTCAGTGAAGAACATTTCTCACAGAATGATAATAAAATGCCCTGTGACTGCCTGTACTCTCATCGCGACTTCGCTGCCTCGCTTCCACCCTTTTGCCAATCGCTAGACAAAAGTGCCTCTAAACAGGACCCTACTAACACAAAGTAAGAATCACAGCAAAAAGGGTCTGACCTTTGATTATCTGAACTTAGCTTCAGAAGCGATTAAGACCCCAGTTGACATTCCAGCAATGTGGCTTATTCACCAGGGTGCAGATCCCCACTGGTAAACTGGAAGTTGCTTGGGGATTTGCTCCCTTTGAGAAGTGCTAATCATTAACAATAGACTCCTGCCAAGAAGTAATCACTCTAGGTTACAGAAGAAAAATTCAAAATTGCTCTGGTAGTGGGTTGGCTACTCTCAATCGGCAAGTCTTAGAAAAATCAGGAAGTTTCTATGTACTATATATTATTGTTGTTGGTTCAACGTAGATTCCAATTTATAGTGACTTATATAAATGGCTCCATTTAGGGCTCTTTTCTCATAGGAATAAATAATAACTTACATGTTAGCTAGCTGTCATTTTGGCTTCAAAAGTAAGTGAAATAGGTGAATGTCTGATTTGATTTTCAGGATATTTTGAAGGCCTCTCCATTCCTCTTCCCCAATAGCTTCATATAGTGTCTAGAATTCCTGCCATTGAAATCAATTTGGGGGCCATGATGTTATTTTCAAAAACCTAACCGCGACGAAGAGTGGCCCCCGCTTGCCACAACTAGAGAAAGCCCTCGCACAGAAACGAAGACCCAACACAGCAAAAATAAATAAATTAAAAAAAAAAACCCTCAGGATTTCAATATCTGTTACTACATTATAACTCATCCCAAAATTTAATAGCTTAAAACAGCAGGTCATTATTTTTATTGATTCATTGATTTCCTGGGCTCAGCTGGGAAGTGCCTCCACTCCACGTGGTGTATCTAAGGCCCCTCATACATTCAACTGGGAACTCAGTTGGGTCCTGAATATCCAAGAGAGCCTCTCACCCACCAGTGTATCCTCCCAGTGTATCCTGGGTTTCTACTGGTTGGGGAGTCTAGCTCGAGCTTCTCTATAGCATGATATCTGGCTTTCAAGAGTGTAAGCTCCAAGGTACAAGTGCTTGTCATGGCTGTGCTTGCATCATGCTTGCTAATACCCCATTGGCTAAAGCACATCTCCTGCCAAGCCCAGAGTCAATGTGGGACTACCTGGATATAGTGAGTTCATGGAGAGCTCCCACCGTAACAATATGTCACATCAGGTTAAAATGTTAAATGTGAAAGACAAGTATAAACCCCCTTATACTTATTTTTTATTGTATAAAAAATGATTTTCTTGGGCTTCCCTGATGGCGCAGTGGTTGAGAGTCCGCCTGCCGATGCAGGGGACAAGGGTTCGTGCCCCGGTCCGGGAAGATCCCACATGCTGCGGAGCGGCTGGGCCCGTGAGCCATGGCCGCTGAGCCTGCGCGTCCAGAGCCTGTGCTCCGCAGTGGGAGAGGCCACAACAGTGAGAGGCCCACGTACCACAAAAAAAAAAAAAAAATGATTTTCTTATGTTAATTCTCATGATTCTGTAGAGTGGGAGGATCATTTGCTATTGTTGCCTTTTTATAGATGAAGAGAATATGAGTCAGTGAGGTTGGTAATATACTAGTTAAATGGAGTCCTTAAATGGTTTGACCAAGACAACACAGATAATAAATGACAGAGCTGTGACTTGAACCTAGCATTTCTGACTTTAAGGATGGTTTCGGTGCCGCTATTCTGCATTAAACACAGTATATTTAGCCCTCAGCACAAATTGGCAAAATATCGGCCTACCATACCTAACCAGTTCTCTAAAATGCATAGTGTCATTTGTATACTGTCTTTTGAGCTTTTGATTAGGTACTGTTGAGATCGTGGAAATTTAAGAACTCTAGTTAGACCGGTAAAAATCTTTTTCTGACAAAAGAGCTTATGTGGATATTCCCCAGTTGCTTGTAAGGCCACAGTAGTCCATGACTCCATGCAGTGTCTCATCATTAATTCATATGTCCAACAAATATTTGGTGAGTGCCTGTTGTATATGTTTCCCCCGGCACTGGCTTGGGTGCTGGAGTTATATATGTGAACTAAACAAACCAAACTTTTCCTGCTTTTGTGGAGCTTATCTTTTGTTAGAGAAATCAGAAAATAACATGATAACTGCTCAGGAGAAAATAAAGCAAAGAAAGAGGGGAAGGAGTGTGGAGGGGGGTTTGCAATTTTAAATTGGGCGGTCAGGGTAGCTCTCACTGAGAAAGTGACATATGCAATAAGACTTAAAGGAAACAAGGAAGATAGACATGCAGATATCTGGGGAAAGAGCACTATAAACAGAAAGAAGAACAAATGCAAAATCCCTGAGTTGGGGGCATGCCTGGTATGTTTGGGGAACATCAAAGAGGCCAGTGTGGCTGGAGCAAAGAGAGTGATGGGGGATCATGGAGATGAGGTCAGAGAGGTACTGAGGACTAGATCAGGTAGGGTCCCGGATGTCACTGGATGACTTTTCACTTTTGCTTTGAATGAGAGGGGAAGCCACCATTTGAGAGAGGGGCCATCTAACCTATTCAACTTCCAGAAAAGGCTGACAGAGGAGGTGGGAGGATGCTTGTTAAAAATGCTGATTCTAACCCAGATCTGGAGAGTGAAAATCTTTGGGAGTGGGGTCATGTAATATGCATTTTAAATTGCTCCCAGCTGCATCCTAGGTCCACTAAACTTTGTGAAGTACTGCCTGACCCATTAGCACAATTCAGCTTTCAAAAGCAGATAATCAACCTCAATTTTACCATCTGGGTAATGCTAAATGAGGCCTACTTCCAGTTGGGTTAATAAAGCTATGAAGAGACTTCGTGTTTATGCAAACTAAGGCTGATCTAGCATCTTAGAAGCTCCCCATAAGACTCCAGAAAGACGTATGTGCAAAATCTCTGAGGTGCACGTTTGGAACCAACACAACAGCATTAAATTAGCCTTCTTAATCAAATGAGTAGCTTTGCAATTTGTACATGAACAACCTCTGCTGAAATTTCAGCCAGGAATCCTTGGCTCAAAAAACAAAAACAAAACACGCCCCCCCCCAAAAAAAACCAAAAACAACTGTACTTCTGATTTTTGTAGATGAAGGAGAATTACCAATGATACAGAGAAGCACTCGGCTTCCTAGTTCCTTCCTTGTTTCTTTCTCAGGTCTGGAATCATTTTCAATCAAGGGTATCACAGCATGTAGCTGAGGAGCAGATTCCATCTGAGCCCTTGAGCCCCCAGAAGCTCTTTTTCCTAGGATAATTTTAGAATGGGTAAATTACTCCTGAAACTAGCCATGTAGTAACAGAATAATTCTACAGTAGTTTATCCCCAAGGAGCAACAAATTGTTTTCTATCAGATTTAATTTTGGTGAGATCTTAGATGCATTATCTTTTTCATGTTAAATAGAAAAAGGAAACTAGAAAATATAATTTGGGGTTGGATTGAAGAGAAAAAAAAATTATTGGTTTTGAAGTTTTAAATTGTAATTTCAGGTTAAAAATCCAAACTACATAATTATAGACTAAAATGAAATGCTTGGAAATTTGATAAAATATTTTTCCCTCAAATTAATAGCTTATTCCAAAATCTTGACTTTTAGAAGAGGATACTAAGGCAATTGCATACTCTGGGAATGCCAATTTTTTTTAAGAATGCTGAGAAGCCATTACAAAGTAAGAGCTGGAACAAGCTAGATTAAACAATAAGCTGTCTCTTTTGGGTCTTCATGCACCAATCATTTCCTTTAAAAAATCTGTTTCTTCTTCCACTTTCTGGACCCCATGAAACATGCTTTCTGTGACCTGCTATTTGCTGGTCTTTCCTACTGATTGTCATAGATAACCCCCACTCCCTTATTAAAATGTACCTCCAGTTGCTTTATATCTTCATTGTATTTCCACTTCCAAGTCCAGAAATAATATAAAATCATTTGTAAAATGGTTGTCTCAGAATACCTTAAAACTCACTCTGTATGACAGTCTCTGGGTCCATCCACATCTCTACAAATGAGCCAATTTCATTCCTTTTTATGGCTGAGTAATATTCCACTGTGTATATGTACCACATCTTTATCCATTCCTCTGTTGATGGACATTTAGGTTGCTTCCATGTCCCGGCTATTGTAAATAGTGCTGCAGTGAACATTGGGGTGCATGTGTCTTTTTGAATTATGGTTTTCTCAGGGTGTATGCCCAGTAGTGGGATTGCTGGGTCATATGGTAGTTGTATTTTTAGCTTTTTAAGGAACATCCATACTGTTCTCCATAGTGGCTGTATCAATTTACATTCCCACCAACAGTGCAAGAGGGTTCCCTTTTCTCTAGAGTCTGTCATACAGAGTGAAGTCTGAAAGAGAAAAACAAGTATCATATATTAATGCATATATATGGAATCTAGAAAAATGGTACAGATGAACCTATTTTCAGGGCAGGAATAGAGATGCAGGCATAGAGAACAGATGTGTGGACACGACTTGAGGGAAGGGGGGTGGGATGAATTGGGAGATTGTGAAAAACAGATAGCTAGTGGGAACCTCCTGTATAGCACAGGGAGCTCAGCTCAGTGCTCTGTGTTGACCTAGATGGGTGGGATGGGTAGGAGGGAGGTCCAAGAGGGAGGGGATATACGTATACATATAACTGATTCACTTCATTGTACAGCAGAAACTAACACAACACTGTAAAGCAACTATACCCTAATTTTTAAAAAAATAGCATTTCCCTTTTTCTCATCTTCAAAATTCTCCATTTAATTAATCTTTTCATTTTTAATAAACTCTCCCCCTAAATAACCTCTGCTTAGTTGGTTTCTTTATTGTTCAGCCTGCCTGCCCACAATTTTGTACTGCATGTCTTTCTCTTAATCCAGAATTTCATGGTTACTTTTTCTTGTCCCTTTCCCCATTCCCAACCATAAACACAGTTTCCCAAATCAAATATAAATGGTGGTTTATTTGATCAGTACCTGTGTCTTTATTCTCAATTAAAAGTAGTTAGGAAAAAATATTTTCCTACAGGCCAAATATTGAAAAGATGGAATACTATGGAAAAGGAAAAGCAAAGGGAAAAAGAAATTACTTCAATGAGTTCATCTGACATCTCTCTCTGATTTCATTCATCTCATTAGTATTGATAATACAAAAACTCACTAATGGAAGCATTTCCTTATTTTTCTGATTTTTTTTTAAAAAGTAACTTATTTTGTCTTAAAATGATCTTCAAAACATACAATAATAAAATTTTCATCTCTTAAAATGATGCAGATAGTTTGTCAAATATCTTTTTAAATTAACCCTGAAGCAAAATGACATAATCAAGAGCAGGGACATCCTACAACCTCTAAAAGTAGTACAAGGACACAAAATGAGTGCTAGCTCTCTAATATAAACCATATTATTGGATCAGAGTTTTCCTGTACTTCATTTTTTTACTTTCTAAGATGGAATGGAGAAGGGAAGGAGTTAAGGAAGAGATGAGCAATACACCTGATTAAGGACATCAGTGGAGAGTTTCAATAACATAAATTAAGAAACAATGTTTCCTTTTTTTTTTTTAAAGAAAGTTTTACAGTCTTCAAATTGGGTCTAGACTACACAGCCTCTAAAATGCATTCTAGGTATAACATTTTATTTTATACTAAAACTTTGTAAGAATTCAAGTAACATTGAAATGAAAAAGAAATGCAAGAAAATGTAAAACGAAAAGGCAGAATTATTCCCTTGAATCTGTAATTGTATCAGTTATATAGAAAGCCTGGCCCTCATAGTATTTTTCAACATGGCAACTTGAAATATAAGAAATCATTTACAAAACATAATACAGGCAAATGACTAGAATTTGTTTTATCAGATATTTGCCAGGACAAAGATTCCACTGACAAATTATGCATATTTGGAAACTGTATTAACCTGGTTTTTAAACAACGATTATGCTTAAATTTTGCATGGTCTATTCCTAGTTGTTTTATAGTGAATATATTATGGAGATGTTCAATTTTGAGTTAATAATGGTATTAACACTCTCTAAGAAATTAATGTTCTAGCAATGCAGAGGCTGGTTAAGATTCAACTAAAATGCATTCATTTATCCAGAAAATATTTATTGACCTCTTTTATGGAAGAGACTAAGTGGAACACTTAAAATTTTACAAAGATAAATCTGTTAGACAGTTCTTTTGAGTTAATTACACTTCAGTAGAAATTAGATCATTATCAGCAATAGAAAAAACATTTGACTTAGAAGATGTATAGCCTGAGGAAGGAGATGGTGAGGCTTACACTATTCATTTTGATTGCTAATAATAAAAAATAATTCAAAATTGCAAAAATTATTTGTAATAGTGGAGTTGGAATTTTCAAGCATTCCTAGAAGTCTGATAGGAATTGGATGAAGAGGTCATGAAAAATGTACTTATTATGGAGATTTCAGGAGCTGGGGACTTCTAGAAAAAGTGGAGCACTTTGTATTTATTTTTTTTCAGTTTCCACTATGGCTGTAACTAAACTTTATATTTCTTTTGTTTGTCTCTTCCAACCTTAGTTACCTGACATTGACTATTAACTGTATACCAAAAGTGTATACATGTGTGTATATATTAAAGAGTGTAATGCAGAGGGTAATAAATGGAAATTCAAAAGTTGGCTAATTCATAGTGGTTCAACTCAATGTTCGTTCTATAGATAGGAACAACCATGAGATAAGCTAAATATTATAAAGTTTTTCTTCCCAGAGATAAATGTACCTGGTTTATTTCTTTTGACATTTTTTTCCATTTTCTTAGAATGAAAGTAGTGTGTGATTACCATTCTTGATAGAAAAATATTAACAAAAACATAGGCTGTTTAAATAGAGGAAGTGCAAGGAGGTAGTTCATTGACCACAATTGCAGTTTCCTACGTAGTTGTCCTAAATCTTTTCTTGGAATAATTTGGGCTGTAAATTACTAAAGAAATAAATATCTCTTATTTCAACATTTTCTGAAAGCTGGCACATGCTCGTTTAGGATGTACATGTTAATAATCAATTATTTGGGAAGATGTGAAACTTCAGTAAGAGGCAAACCATTTTAGTAATATTTGGAAAAACATGATTTAGGTGTTTTTTTCTAAATTATAGTTTGTTTTTTTATGAAAGATGCTAAGTAAAATCAAATTCTCAATTAAATTCAGAAGATTATACTTTTATTACTATGTAGGAGAAAAAGAGAGAAAACCCTAATATTTCAGAACATTTGATTGAATCAATAACACCTCTTTATGCCTTTCTTAGAGTGGTAGAAAACCATGACTTTGCTCATTTCAGTGTTTGCAGGATATTATGCAAGTATTGGTGATGGTTGAGGGATTTCACTGTGTGTTTGGTTTGGATTTTCTATTTTGTTAGTACTGTGTATTTTAGCCTGGGTTCTTCTGAGAGCAAATTTTGAAGCAGAAGCTTATGTCCTTTTTAGGGAATACGATCTCAGGAAAGCTGAAGTCAAGGAAATATTTTGCTTATCTCTGGTGTAATCTTTCTGCCATCTGAGTGATTGTATCTCAGGAAAGACCCTCTGAGGGGGAAAGGGCAGAGGAGTTTATTCACAGTATCCTGTCTCTCACTGGTCAAAGCCTCCCTTCAGTGGGCTAGCTACCCTGCTCTTTGATTGTATAAGCTGGGTAGCTAAGCAAGACTTACAGCCTGTGTCAACAGGGAATTCCCGGGGTGGGAGGTGACTAGTGAGAGGTACATAGTGTGAGAATGAAGCGAAGCACTTTCTGGTTGTTTCACATGAAATTGACTAGAGTCCACACGGAGCAGGTCACTTAGTGGGAGCCAGAATCAAAACGTGCCAAAGGCCCAGAAGACAAAGAGGCAAAAGGATCTGAAGTAGCACATTAGTGGTGTGAGATCTAGTTGGTTAACATGAGACCCACACTGAACCAGTGGCTCCTCTAACTGGTGATTTGATCTCCAGCAATGGCAGGAAAGGCTGTGATAGTGGTTGCTATAATCTTGATTTAAAAACGTTAGGAGAATGCACCCCAATGTTCATAGCAGCACTATTTACAATAGCCAAGACATTGAAGCAACCCAAGTGCCCTTTAACAGATGAATGGATAGAGAAGATATTATATAGATGCATATGTATATATATGGAATATTAGCCATAAAAATAACAAAATTCTGCTATTTATGGTAATATGGATGGGCCTAGAGGATATTATGCTTAGTGAAATAAGTCAGACATAAAAAGACAAATACTGTATGACATCACTTATATGTGGAATCTAAAAAATAACACAAATGAATGTCTATGCAAAACAGAAATAGACTCACAGATATGGAAAACAAACTTACGATAACCAAAGGAGAGAGGGAATGAGGGAGGAACAAATAAAGGGTATGAGATTAACAGATATAAACTACTATGTATAAAATAAGTGAGCAACAAGTATGTATTGTATAGCACAGAAAATTATAGCCATTATCTTGTAATAACTTATAATGGAGCATAATATGTAAAAATATTTAATCACTATGCTATATGCCTGAAACTAATATAATATTGTAAATCAACTATACTTCAATAAGGAAGACAAAAGAAGGTTAAGAGTAAAACCCAAATCATAAAAATCCAATCTTCCTTGAATGTATCTAACTCTTGAATAGTTGAGTATTGTGAGCAAGAAAAAGCTATATTACGTTCCTTGTGAGTTTAACCTTAACTTAATGTTGTGGATTAGGTCTGTATAATTCAAGTGTTTTTCCATGACCTCCATCTTCCTGTGAAGAATTCAAGACCAACTGTTGACACAGTGACAACAATTAGCCCATTAGTTCATATTCAAGGTTCAGCTCTAACCTGGAATGATTGATGTTACATATTCCTACCTCTCCAGATAAGTGGCAGTTAGAGTTATTGTATTGTTCCTCAGTGAGAGTCTTAATGAGAATGATAGCAACTATGACTGCTTCCTCTGCCTGTCACTACAATGATTAACACATACGACACTCAGTCAAATATAGAAGGCAAGGTAGGTAGAGATATTCAGTCTATGAAATACAATTGTATCTATAGCATCAAGGGAAAACTAATAAGGAATTCTCTTTAAATGGACAATTTCAAACCGTTTAATCTAAGTATATTGTATAGGACAAATGTATAGGCTTAATATAAAAATAATGTATTGGCCAACTGGTACAAGAACTGATTGCTTCTATGGGTTCTTTTCACATGATGTAGTATGAAGAGATGATGATTTAGAACAATGCCTGGCTCTATTAAGCCTCTTAAATTCCCTAAGTCTCAGGTTCCTCAGTATTAAATATTTTTAACTCAGTAGTTATCACAAAGATTAAATGAGAAAATGTGTATGTTTGTAAGAACTCCATAAACAATAAACTATCATGCGTGAATCATCACCTTTGTGAGATTATATGAATATTTTACATATCTACCAAACTACTGGAAAATGTTTATATAAATCTTATATACATGTATTTAGTATACCCGCCTTACATGCTAGAATTTGAGCTCAGTCATGAGGACCTTATTGAACGTTATATGAATGAATGGATATTTGGATTTACTTTAATAGATTGACCAGCTTTATTTACATTATAAACTCAATTGCTCATTGATTCAAATATATATTTACTGAATGCCTAAAGTGTGTATGGCACTATGCAAAGTGCTGGGAATACAAAATCAGATCATTTATCCTTATATTGTTTGACTAAGTTACTGCCTAGTGAAAAGACAAGAATAAACTAATAAAATGAGAGAGTTATTCTGATGACAGAATGCTTTATATACTGTACTTCATTTTAGTTCTCATATCAAACCTTTGGGGTAGCTATTGGTATCACTCACTTAAATAAAAAAAATATTAGACTATTAGACTTAAAAGAGTCTTACCTCAAATTTCTCAGTAATCACAGGTGGTTTCACAAATACATACTCCTTATGAAGTTACCACAATAAGTTTGTACATTTGAATTGCACATGCATCAGAGTGTGTGGTGTGTGGTCTGGTGTGTGTGTGTGCGCGCGATGCTGAGTAAAACAAACAAGCAAATCACCATTTGTTTAAATGGCTGAAATTTCAAGAAACTGAAATTTTTTTCTGAGAACTGGCTGGCGCTTTCAGCTACTCTTTAAAACGTCACTCATAGTGGGAAACAGCTGCATAGCACAGGGAGATCAGCTCGGTGCTTTGTGACCACCAAGAGGGGTGGGATAGGGAGGGTGGGAGGGGGAGGGAGATGCAAGAGGGAAGAGATATGGGAACATATGTATATGTATAGCTGATTCACTTTGTTATAAAGCAGAAACTAACACACCATTGTAAAGCAATTATACTCCAATAAAGATGTTAAAAAAAAATTTCTCAGTACAGTCCCCCAAAGCATGAAAATGGCATTAAGAATTCTTTTATGAGATGATTATCTAAAGGAATTATAATTTGTTTAAAAAACTAGTCCAGGGCTTCCCTGGTGGCGCAGTGGTTGGGAGTCCGCCTGCCGATGCAGGGGACATGGGTTCGTGTCCCGGTCCGGGAAGATCCCACATGCCGCGGCAGCGGCTGGGCCCGTGAGCCATGGCCGCTGAGCCTGCGCGTCCGGAGCCTGTGCTCCACAACGGGAGAGGCCACAGCAGTGAGAGGCCCGCGTATCGCAAAAAAAAAAAAAAAAAAAAAAAAAAAAAACTAGTCCAAAAGTTTTAAAACTCCAAACAAGTACTGGGAAGAGCAGGGGAAGGTTCAGAGAAGCGAAGTTGTGCTGAAGAGACTCATCCTGCCTAGTGGGGAAAGTCAATAAAGAATTATAGATTCCAAAAAAAAAAAAAAAGTCACTCAAAGCCAGTTCATTACTAGTGGAATTGGTAAAATTAGACATGTATAAATTGTGAAGATTTGAGAAGACACAAAAAAACTGTTGAAACTGGCAATAACTAAATATATAGAACCACTAATTTCACTTGTAGACATTTCACCTTTGTCATATTTTACTTCAAATAGTAAAATTAAAAAAGGAAAAATGAAAAGTAAGTGATCACATATAAGCAATCTAGGAAAAAAAGCATGATGATATGAATTGGTTTTGTGATTTTGATTCTGAGGTAATCATTTTAACTTGTATTCCCAAATTATTAGAAATGTATATGGGCTCTATATGTAAACATATGGACATTTGAAGCTTTATTTATTTTTTTCTGATGGTGAAAAAACTGATTTCAGTTGGCAAAAAACCCAAATCAAACCAAAACCAAAAACAAGACAGTTGAACAGTGCCGGCATCTGCTGCTCAGAGAGCTGTCAAGCACTCCTATGAATACATTGTCCCCCGCAATGCATGAAATATGAACAGTTAAGTGTTGATGGCATCCAAATAACAAGTCTATTGGATTACCTACAGTAATAGCTTCTCAAATTACCTGGTTGGAAATGATCATTGTAAGTCCATCAGAGAATTGCAGTTTACAGTCAATAGTGAATAGTAGCAGATTAGGCAATGCTGAATTTTGTTTCACACACTCAAAAAGTGAAATCTGTGTGTATGAGAGTAGTTTCTATTGAAATAGATGACCATACTAAACAGAGTAATTTCTGTTCCATTGTACTAATGAGGTTTTTTGGAGACAGAAATAAAATGGACACCGAAGGAGCCTCATTGAGGATAAAGCACATTGTTTGCTGTAAGTAGCAAAGACTGATACATTCAGCAGAAGAAAGGTTCACAGAACTGTAAAGAGGGTTTTATTTAGGCATCTGTTTTAAAACTCACCAGGCAATATTGACAGCACATCCTGTGTGCTAGCTAGTGAGCCAGGTCCTTGAACAAGTGAGGAGGCAGAACCATCCTGGCGGGAAGGCTCACAGACAAGCCAAATGAGAGTTGGCCACGGTCTTTGTTTGATTAACAGGAAAAGTTATTACCTTTGCTTGTTATCCCAAGAAGGCTAATGGAGCTCTCGTGGGTCTCTCTTTCCATACACTAAATATCATCAATTACAAAGATCCCAATTAAAACAGGGAGTAGGAAATGTGAAGTTCAAAATTAAACCAAAAACCCCTTGACTGACATCCTTTGTAACTTTCTCTTGTCACATGTACTCTTTAAAATCCTGGTGTCTTGCATTAACTCACTTCACCTTAAAAATACTTAAATTGAAAAAAAAGGATAGAAATGCATCTGCTCTAGTTTTTTGGTAATCAATGTTGAGATCTTCTAGCATCAGTGGAATTGGGTACATGCTTTTCTAAATACTATATCCAAACTATGATCCAAGAGGTGTGAATCATGAAGCGAACAAATACATGGATTTAGAATAACCTGAATTTTCAACTTTGTAATGTCTTAAATATAACTAAAATATTCTACTTTGATGCCTTCTGAGCTTTTAGTCATACACTCTTAAGTATTAATAGGTCATAATTATATTCTCTATATAAGTATTCTCAGGTCAGGTTCCAAATATGCTTAAAGGAAGGTATTGCATATATGTAGTCAATACATCATTTTTAATAAAAATACATCAGTGCAACAAGAAAAAGCTAGGTTTATTCTAATACTATACTATTCTATAGTACTAACCCCATTTTTAAAAAGCTGATAGCATGTATTTTACTAGTTGAAAATGGTGGGAAATCTATACAGTATAATTAAAGATACATGTATGGAGATTTACTTACAATCTTTTAAAAAAGATATTTAGAGATTTGTACTCTAAATAAAATTAGAATTTATATAGTTGACTACTGGACTTTTTCCACTTATGAGAATATGTACAGTTTCTGTATTTTCACTGTTCCTACAACTACTATTGAAATTCAGTGGTTTACTATTTTTTTCCTAGACAGTTGTGAAATGGGACATACAGGTACATTAAAGCAGATAAACAACTCTACAAAATAGCAAGTGAACAAATGGTTTAGTTGCCACAGACACATTTCCAATATTAGTTAGCCTGATGCAACACAAAATACAGGTACTGTCCTGGGACCCATGTCTGCTTCTCTGCTATTTCCTGGTGACTGAGATAATAGTATTGATTTATAACACACATCTATGAAGTTAAGATCCGAAACTCTCTACTGCCATGAAATGAATTTAGGAAAACCTTGGAACTTTCCATTTGAAAATATGCCTAGTGGATGCAGTCAAAACACATTGTTCACTATCAATTTTCACATGCCTTTCGATTTTCCTAGTTTTCTTCTCTCTTTTAAATGATAATTAATTAGTGAAGATTAAGTGCTAGAGTATAAGAGGAATGTCAGGGAAGTTTAAAGAGGAGGTACAAACATGGTGAAATTAAATAAACCAAACATTTTCATGTGAATAGTACTCTCTGGAATTGTGCTATGTAGTGGCCCTATGTAATATCTACTATTTTGGTATATTTAACATTCTTTTAAGATGAGCTCAGGACTTCAGAAATCTTAAACTTTAAAGATATGAATTTAATTATATTTCTACTAAATGAGAGCTGTATACTTTTTTAAATTTAATCAAATGTTCATTTGCCCCTCTTTGGAAGTGTTACCGTTTCATTGTTGAAACCATTACCTGGCACTTTGAATTAAAAGGCATATATGATCATTAATAAAGAAATACCAAATCACTGGTAAGCTAGGTAACAAATTTTCTCTTGCAGTCTGGTATTAGGGAAAAGAAATGAAAGATGGTGTACATGAATTTAACGTACTATTCATAAAAGGGAAGGAGAAAGTCCTGTGAATTCAATTTTCAATGTCTTCCTTCTAACTAAATTAAATCATTCTGATAGACATATTTAATCATTTATTTTTGAGATGAAATCATACTGTACAATACAAATTTATGTCAATTCAATTATTTTTATTCATAAATTATTATTAGAAATATCAAATTATTTAACATTACTGCTAACATCATTTTAGGTAAAACTCAATGAAGTTCTGTATCAGTGTGATGTCTTTGAAATGTAATTAAGGTTTTATATGATGAAATATACAGTACATGAAGGAAATTTTCAAAAGAAATATCTGGTAATATTTACCTACCATGACTTAATTTGGCCAATATATTAAATATAGATAAAAGTAAATTATATATAATAAAAATAATTATGTGTGCTTGAGTTCTGAGTATATGGGAGTAAAGCTGTTTCTTGGGATGAATGTCACTTAAAAGGAAGTAAAAATGAAAAATAAATTTCCTAAGATTCTTACTTCCAATGAAATATGATGGCTATAGTATGATAGAACAAGCCAAGTCTACTGGTGATAGAAGTTTTCTCCTGATAACTTGACTTTTCCAATATCTAATACCTTTCGAGTACTCACTATATGCCTGGCACTTAAGTTAGGCTCTAACTACTGTTTGAAACTATTGAAAAATATTTTTTTCCAAATTTTGTTTTGTGACAGGATACTGTTATCTAGCCTTAAGTAGTGTGTGTGAGTCTAGAACACATTCTTTCAATTAGCTGAAGGGAATGAACAATTTTGCTGACTGGGAAGCTTTGCAGGATGTTGCATTTAGTTTGATCTTATTGTTTAAACTAGCTTTGTATATGCTAGGTTCTATATGTCCCTCTACCTTGTTAGGTTCTTGACCAAATTCTTATTGACCGTCATCATCAAGAAACACCTCTGAGTTCTGCATCAACTCCTATATAACATTTCTTTTCACAATCCTTTTCTCTTCATCCCTCACCAGTGCCCTCTGTCCACTCATTATTTCATAGCAATACCTCTTGAAAAATTAGTCTGAACTTGTGGTCTCCCTGTTTTTGTCTCTAATTCTTTCTCCTAACCACTACAGTATGTCTTCTGTCCCTAACACTTAAGTAAAACTTTTATCAATAGGACTGCTAATGACCTCCTAAATGCAATTTTAATAGTGTCTTTCTGTCCTCTTCTTATAGTGATATTCTAACTTTTGACATCATCAATCATTCAATTTTTAAAATGATATATTTTTCTGGATTTTCACTGCATTGCTCTTTGTTGGACTTTCTCCTTTCCCCCTAACTTTGTCATCTCAGTTTTCTTTCCCTGCATTTCTTCGTTTTGCTTATCGCTTACATATGTGTTCTCTCAGTCTCTGTGGAGGAATCTAACCCATATCCACAACTTCAGCCATTCTGCATCTTCTGGTGACTCACATTCATTCATTTATTCATTCAATAGGTATTGATTGTGCATCTGTGATATGCATGTGTTCTAAAGGATAGAGATTACAACATAAGTATAAATGACAAATTGCCCTCATGGTGCTTTCAGTATAGTTGATGAAGCAGACAACAAATAAGGGGAATAAGCAATGTGCTTCTATGTCAGGTAGTCATAAGTGCTATGAAGAAAAATAAAGCAAGATAAGGATTTAGAGGCTTACAGAGGGGAGAATGATATTTTAGTTCAAACATTTGGAGAAGACTTCTCTGAGGGGATATTTAAGCAGAAACCAGAATAATGTAAAAGCTAGTCCTGCATATATCATCATCCAGTAAGTAGCACTACCTAAAAATTTGAAGTTGCCCTTGACACTTTGTCTTTCTCATGCTCCAGTTCTATCTGATATTAAGTACTGTTGATATTAGCTCTTATCTTACAAGTCAATCTACTTCTTTTCTTCTCTACCACCATTACTACCACCACCCTAGTGCGGTCTGCCATCATCTCTCACTTGAACTATAAAATAACCTCTTAGCTCTAATTTTCACTTTATCTTCCCTCTCTGATCAGTCTTGCACACTGTAGCCAGTAGAATTTTCTCAAAATGTATTCCAGGTATGTTTCTTCCCAGCCTTCTCTGTTAAAACACCCCAGTGACTTTCATTGCCCATAGGATGAAAGTCAAGGTCCTGAACATGGATCCAAGTGTTAACCCCTATATACCCTTCTAGCCTTATCTCACACCAAGTTCCCATCTCATTATTTCTGCCCAGGCACATTGGCTTTCTTATAGACTTGTCAAATTCCATAGACCTGAAGTCAAATTGTCGACAGCTCTGTTATTCACTGTGTGTTTTTAGGAAAGTCACTTAATATTACCATGCCTCAGTTTATCTGTAAAATGAAAATAATAACAATAATTAATTAGTATAATTAATATTATTAATAAATATTAATTAATAATTATTACTATTATTCATGGGGTTGTTGTGTAAAGTGCTTACAACCATGCTTATCACTTAACAAGTGCTATATGAGAGTTTACCACTATATAAATCCTTCCTGTTATATCACAGTGCCTAGAATATAGTAGATTCTCAATAAATACTTGTTGAATGATAATCTATTCCTTAGTCAGCCACTAGAGGCTCCTTCCTGTCTTCTTCTAAGTACGCTAACAAGCAGGTCTCTGACTTACATGAGAATAAGTTATCCTTCCCTAGCCATAGAATATTGGTAGCCAACATCTACAATATCCCTATAGGTAATTCCTCATTTCCATTAAATTAACTTTCTTTTATTAAATCCAACTTTATATTTTATAACTTGTCTATAGTAATGAAATGGGCAATGATACATGATACATATTAATTAGGGATGAGGATATTTCTTCACAGATGGTGTGTGTGCTATTTCCTTCTCAGATTTAATCTAAATTGTGTATGAACTATGTCTATTCAGTTTAAAAAGTAGATATAAGCTCCTGTCCTCAACAGAAAAGAACAATTAACACATACATGAGTCAGGGCTCAATTTATGGTTATATTATAATGAATAATCATTTGCTAATTTAATAAACTCAATGCCTTAACTCAAATGTTAATAAATGAAAATAGTAGCTGAACTTTGGACTGACTGTAAAATATAAAATGTTAGATTTTTTAAAACATTTAAACCCATGAGGAAACATCTTATTTTCATACCAGTTTCAATATTCTGCTAGTAATATTATACCATCCAAAGCATTTCAGGACAGTACTGTAGTAACATATAAATGCAACTTGTTTTCAAGTTAAATTCTGTCTAGTTCTGCCTAATAATTCTGAAAGAAATTCAGAAATGTTATCGCCAATAAATTTAATTAAACATGATTTATCAAATTATATTATGAAGTATGCTATTAAGTACTAATGTGTATTAATAGCTAGATATAAATAATTTTAGTTCATAAAGATGATTAAAGTTTATGCTAAATAGAATAGTGGTTAATAAATTTATTGACTGGTCTTTTTATTTGGGAGCGCTGAAATATATTGAATAAGTTTATTTGAACATAGTTTGCCCAAAGAGATTTTAAATATCGTGAGAGTAGGAAGGTACCTTTAATTTTTTTTAACCTCTAGCAGTTCTTAGTTCTGCACATTTTTTAGTAAACTATCCTCTCTCTCATACTCAGAAGAAGATATATGATACATGACCTCAATGCTAACAGAAATCTAACACAGATCTACATACATATTTTAAACATTTTATTAAAGTAATTCCTTGTTACAGAAAATATTTTACCTATTCTTGTGTTTAATCTTAAAAGAGTAAATGGGTACTTTTTATTTAAATAGAGTGGAGCTTTACTAAAATAATTCCAAACATTATTGGTCCTTTAAAATATAACTAGTCTTATTTTTGTTAGTAAACATCGTTAATTTCTCCATTCAGAATTCCTCTTTAACCCCCATGTGTGCATAGGTCTTTGTACTTCCATTATAGCATTTATCACAGTCTTCATTGCATTATATGTGTGTGTGTTGTTTTTGTTGTTGGGTGGAAATGCACATATACAATTGCCTGTCACTTCTGGAAGATTGTGAGTGGTTGCTAAAGTTTTTTGCCCAAGTTCCTTATCCTCCAACAGTGTTTGAATTTAAACCCACCTTCTTTGGGGTGGAAAATTCAGAAGCATGTCCCTCAGTGATATACTTTGATTTAGGTTAAAAATAATAATAATAAAAATTAAAGCTAAGAAATATACACTATGAGGTTTCTCCTCACTCTACAACCCCAGCCATGTTCCTCATAACATACATTCTAAAGGAAGTAGTCAGTTTTGTAAAGACTGATTTAAACATTTTACTAATTACTTATCTCAAAAGTTGGATTTTGTTTCTGGGTAAATCTTATGTAGCACTTAATTTTAAAATTTGAGTAACTTGAATCTCCTGATACTGACAATCATTTACATGTAATCACAATATATAGGAGCAGAAACTAAGTTTGGTTGGAGGGCAGTAAAAAAAAATCTGTTCAATCCTAGTGGATATAGAGCTGTTTTATAAAAATGTTGGTCTTGAATGTAGCCTTAGTGTTTCCAAAGAGTCAAAATTAATATGTAGTTCTAAGCAGCCTCTTTGTGACTAAATTCAAAGAAAGCTCCATGATGTTTTAGGACTTTAAATTTTTGGCCCAAAACATGCTATTTCTACTAGAATATTGATGTAGAAAAAACAACTCTTTTATTTTCATATCTTTACACAAGATTGTGTTTACAGTGGCATTATCCACAAAAGCTTTCCATAAAGTATTTTTTTCTTGTAATTAAAACAGTAGGAATTAATGACAGGCTGGGGAAGCTTGCTGTTTTTGTAATAATGAATTGGACTATTTGAATGAGTAAAAAATGTTAGTACAGTGATTATTTCAGACTGAGCTAAGTCTTGTCATAAAAAGTAAAAGTATTAAATTTGCATTAGATGTTTTAAAAATGAAATTGAATACTGTGAACCCATATAAAGGTAGTTCAACTTTGCCAAACATTATTACAATTGAAAAGGAATATAGAAGTTATGATTCAAATAAATTCACTCTGACAGCAAAATAAACCCACTGATTTTTGAACCTAAGGTCACTGGTTTCATTAAATCTATATATTCACTTCCTTGGCTTGTCTGTGTTACTTCATCGTACTACTCTTTCAGTGGTTTATAGAGGGTCTGTAGTTTTCCTAATGTAGGGCCTTTTAGCTAAATGTTGTATATTGTGACATGTGAAAAAAATCCTCATTTAAAAATATGTGATGATTAAAAATTAAATTCTGTAGGAGACATGGATCATTTGTAACTACAAATGTAGAGGGAATTATTGGAAGCCAATTGTTAAAATGTCAAATAGTGAAAAATGCCTTGTAATATGATTAAAAAGTTACTTTTCTTGTCTCATTGTTTTAGAATATACATCTTTACCGGTTGCTCTACAATCGTTGTCTGATACTTCCAAGTTTTGATATTAAGCTTAAAATAAAGTTTTTTAAATAGAATTCTAGGAAAAAGTGATTGTATTTTTTAAATATTTAGATGGGAAGACATATTTTGTGACCTCTGTGTGTGTGTAGTAAGAAAGCCCTTGAAGAATAAACCAACTTCAAAATTCACGCTAATGTCTACAATCATTCTGAGTTTCAAAGATTTGTGTATTTTTTCTAACATTTGTGTATTTTTACAAAATTGTTTTTGTTTGTTCTGTTCTCTGTCTTCCTATCTTGCTTAGCTGCTAATACTTTTCCCTGGATGAACCCAAATATCCAGTTACTCTGTTTCTGTGCCTCTGAGGACAATAAAATACTCACACCACTTGATGCAATTACAAGCTTATGATTTCTGTCTTATACTGGCCTTCAGTATTCTCTGACTATCTTTACCTTGTGAAGAGGCTCCTGTGAGCTTCCTTTCCCCTCTCCATGGACACCTGTTTTGCTGGTGCACACAGTGAAACCTGAACAATGTCCCTCCTTTGAGCCACTTTGAACCTCTTCTCTCTGTCTCATATTTTCTCTCATTCTGAGAATGTGTTACTGTTTCCTAATTTACCAAGCAAAATAATGATAGAGGGGCATGAATTTCTGCACTGTTGCTCTTTTCCAGCTGCCAGCGTTTCTTTCACTGTTGATCCAGAGAAAGCATTGTCTTTCTTCCTTTACATAGCTTACCTTTTTTACCTTCACTCTTGCTCTCATCCCAGCTGCAGCATTTCTCCATGATTTCTTCTCATTCCTAGATCATTAGTTTCTTCTGACTCACTGGCTCCTCTCATGCATCCTTTATATCAGTTCTCTAGGACTGGTGAATGAACAACCCCAAACTTATCTCTTCTTCCTAAAGTGACTGCCTATTTATTTATTTACTTTTTAAAAGGAACACAATTTTTTGTTGACCATCCGTTCTCAAATCCTTGCTTTCCCCCGAGTCCACTGCAATCTAGTGGCTTCAACAAGGTCACTAGACCTTGTTGTTATGGACTGAATTGTGTCCCCCCCCCCACCAAATTCATTTGTTGAAGCCCTAACTCCCAATTCAATGGTATTTAGAGGTGGGAAGGAATTAGGTTTAGATAAGGTCATGAGGGTGGGTTTAATGCCCCTACAAGAAGTGAGGAGACGTGAGAAAGTGGCCACCTACCAGCTGGGAAGAGACCCCTCCCCACGGAACTGAATTGGCTGGCACCTTGATCTTGGACTTAACCAGCCTCGAGAACTGTGAGAAATAAGTTGCTGCCGTTTAATCCACTCAGTCTATGGTATTTTGTTACGGCAGCCTGCGATAACTAATATACACTTTGGGTTGCTGTTGTAGTAAATACCTAAACATAGGAAAGCAGCTTTGGAACTGTGAAGTGGGTAGAGTTTGGAAGAGTTTTGAGGTGAATGCCAGAAATATCAATGTTAAAGGTGATTCTGGTGAAGTCTCAGATGGAAATGAGGAACATATGGAAAACTGGAAGGAAGGTGATCCTTGTTATAAAGTGGCAACAAACTTGGCTGAATTGTGTTTGCATTCTACTGCTTTGTGGAAGTTAGAACTTGAGAACAATAAAATTGGATATTTCACCAAGAAGATTTCTAAGCAAAGTGTTGAAGGAGGGCTTTGGTTCCTCCTGATTACTTCTAATAAAATATAAAAGGAGAGAAATGAATTGAAGAAGGAATTGTTAAGTGAAAAGGAACCAAAACTTAAGGATTTGAAAAATTATCAGCCTATCCATATTGCAAAAATTTAGAAAGCATGTTCTAAAGAGAACACCAAGGATATGGCTGGAATATCAATCAATAAAGAGTTTATGAGATTATATAAGCAGAAACACTGCCAGTTTGAACTGAAGGGGATGGAAACAGGACAAAATGAAGGAAGGCCGTTAAATTCCTTGAGTAGCTCTTCAGAAAATGGAGCTATTTGGCTGTGAATGCACACTCTTCTTTAAGGAGAGGGAAAAATGTCTCAAAAGGCAATTCAGAAATGAATAAGGGGGCTTCCCTGGTGGCGCAGTGGTTGGGAGTCCGCCTGCCGATGCAGGGGACATGGGTTCGTGCCCCGGTCCGGGAAGATCCCACATGCCGCGGAGCGGCTGGGCCCGTGAGCCATGGCCGCTGAGCCTGCGCGTCCGGAGCCTGTGCTCCGCAAAGGGAGAGGCCACAACAGTGAGAGGCCCGCGTACCGCAAAGAAAAAAAAAAAAGAAATGAATAAGGCCAGTGCCTTGGTTTACACAGGCCAGACAGCCTCTACCCAAACCCATGGAGCTGGGACTGCCCTATGGAGCGATGGAGGAAGGGATGGGACCCCTGCCCAGCTCTTCTGCAGAGGCAGGGCTGCCACCCCAGTAGGTCCTGAAGGCAGAACATTGAACCAAAAATGATTATTCTTGAGCCTTAAGATCTGACGGAATTTACCTTGTTAGGTTTTGGATATGCTTGGGACACATCACCCTTTCTTCTTTCCTGTTTCTCCATTTTGGAATGGGACTATCTATCCTATGCTTATTGCCCATTGTATTTTGGTAGCACATAACTTGTCTGGTTTCACAGGTTAACAGATGGAGAGGAATTTTGCCTCAGGATGAATCATACCTCAAGTCTCATCCATATCTGATTTAAATGATATTTAGATGAGACTTTAGAGTTGATGCTGGAACAAGTTAAGACTTTGGGGCTCTTAGAATAGAATATATATATGTTGCATGTCAGAAGAACATGAACTTTGAGGGGCTACAGACAGAATGGCATTTTTGTGGTAGTCTGAGATGACTAACACACCAATGTTCCCATTTACAAACTCAAGAGTCTCCATTCAATTATCTTTTTTATTTTAATCTCTCTATTGCACCTAACACTGCCATTAGTTTCACCTTCCTGAAATTCTCTCGTGTTTTCTCTCCAATTCCACAATACCACTCCATCATGTTCTTCTGTGAATCTGACCACTAGTACGTTCAGTCACTTTTGTTAGTTTCCTTTTGTGTTACCCACTCACTTAACAATAATACTTTTCCCTGGAAAAATTTACAT
The DNA here is from genome assembly GCF_008692025.1 of Phocoena sinus. Taxonomy (NCBI): domain Eukaryota; kingdom Metazoa; phylum Chordata; class Mammalia; order Artiodactyla; family Phocoenidae; genus Phocoena; species Phocoena sinus. Next base: position 25,657,942 of record NC_045769.1, read on the forward strand.
TCTCTCACCTCTCTTTTGACTTTATTATCACTGATGAGCTTCCGTCTTTATCTGCTGTTCTCAACCTAGAATTAATTCTCCAAGTTACTGCATTAGTCAAATGCTAAACCATTGCTATCTGAGCTAGTATTATACATCTTAATCAATCTCCTTGATTCGTTCTAATCTCTTTTGTCTTTGTCTACTCTTCGCACAATTACCAAGTATGATCATGTCAATTCGTTTATCAAACTTCCAGTGACTCCTTTGCATGTCTTATTAGATAGTAACAATTAAGTTAGACACTTACTTGTGGCACTTCTAGCCCTTGTCAACTTCTGTCCCATCCTCAAAGAACTTCTTGAATTTTTTTTCCAAACATATTATTACCTTTTAGGACTCTATGGTTTTTTACATGCTTTTTATCCTGTCTAGAATACTCTTACTGTATTATAGCAAAAAATTTAAATATCTATGTTTCATTCAATCTTAAGCTTAAATTTCACCTTTTCTGAGAGACCTTCTGTAATCAACACAAGAAGTGTTACATTCCCCTTTTTCTGTACTTTCAGAACACTTCCTTTACATTTTCTATTGTGCCCATGTATATCTCTCACACCAGGCAATGAATAACTTGAAGGAAACACTATATTATCTTTATACGTAAAACCATTTGCAGAGTGCCCAGCAGCACATAATAGCTACTCAATAGATAACTGTTGAAACAAGAAAACTTTATCTTTTTCAACTATATGTAGAATGAATTTTACACACAATGACTATTATATATATAATAAGCTAGAAATAGATCAAGAGGAGATAAATAATGTCTTACTTCCAGTTCTTTTTAATAGCTGATAACCCAGTGGAATATGTATACATATATACAAATATGAGATGGCCCCAATTTTTATATATAATGTATTCATAAAAGAAGCAAGAGTAAAAATCTTAAATGTGAACAATAGATCTACATGTTATAAGTGAGATTAATAGATAAGAGTATCATAAAATCTCTAATTTTCCATTACGCTTACTCCTCATCTACAGTGATGGATATAGAGCTTTTCCTTCGTGTGCTTCAGTTTTGCTCTTTTAAAACTTCATATATAGTCAATTAGCTTAAGTTCAATGAGTACACAGCAGAGGCTAAAGATATACTAATTTCAGCATCTTTAATGATTTCTCTATATGTCTTAATTTTATTAATTTCATGAGAAAATTTTTAATTTTTTTACCCTATTTTATTTTGAACATCAAGATGAAGTGTCATTCAGATAATTGTACAAAGAAACAAAAGTGTATAAACACAAAATAAAATTTTGCTGAAATTAAACTACTCTATGAAAGACAGCAATACCAAGACATGTGGTTGTTGGGTGATAGATGATCTTTGAGATTCTAAGAATAAAAGTGTGCTTGAAAACATCTGAAAAAATTGCTAGTTGATTGAAAGGTGAAATTCTGAAAAATAAGAATCATCTATAATGCAAGGTGCTGGACAAAGGGGACAATAATAATAACCAACAACGTTGAGTGTTTTGATGAGACACCATTCTAAGAGTTTTATAAGGACTAGATCATTTAATTCTCATAACAACCTAATGAAAAAGGTGCTGTTACTATCCCCATTTTTTTAACATCTTTATTGGGGTATAATTGCTTTACAATGGTGTGTTAGTTTCTGCTTTATAACAAAGTGAATCAGTTATACATATACATATGTTCCCATATCTCTTCCCTCTTCCGTCTCCCTCCCCATTTAATAGACGAAGAGACTGGCAAACTGAGAAGCTCACTAACATGGTTAAGGTCACACAGCTGCATTTAGTCAGTGATTGAGCTAATATTGAAGCCTGGGGATTTTTGTTCTAGACCTAACACTCATCATTATATTCCACTCTCTAATTGTCAAAGATGAACAGGAATGGGCTGTGGATGATGTTTTAGAACATGGTTTGTGGGATGTATGTTTCAACTTTCTTCCATGTGAGGTATTAACTGCATAAATCTGTGAAGTAGAAAGAAGCACAGATAAAGAGGGCAGCATTCAAATTCCATTTTGACAGTGGGCATGAACAACACCCTGATTTCCCTACCTTCGTAGAAAAACAGATAGTTTTTAGCACAAAACCCCCAAGATTCCTGGAAGTAAAAATATTCACTAAGCAATATGCAGCACATCCAAGTAAGCTGGAAAAGTTGCAGATATGTAACATCTAAAAATAAAAAAGAAAGAAAGCAAGGGACAATATAATAAAAATCATCCTTAACAATACAAATTTACTTCCAATAATATTAAACATTTATTATCCTTTTTCTTCTTCTTTTAATTGTTATGAAACTGTATGTATGTGAGTATATTTATTATTGTTTTGAGTTCCTTCTCTCCTAACCTGGTGATTCAGAGGCAATAGAAGGAGTATGGATAAATAGATGCAGAAGGGAGAAGAGGAAATCAATCAATTGACTACTATTTACTGACTGACTAAAAGGTGATGGAATTGGTAAATGTGAGGAGGGTCAAATTGATTTATGTCATCTCAGCAGGAGCACACCATCACAACGCCAAGCAGTTCACAATCCATAAGGGTTTGCAGCAAAAGAATGAAAGGTGATCAGATTAAATCTTTAGGGTTTTGAACAAGGCAGAACATAGCTCTCTACTTCCATTCCTCTCTGTGGTGCTTAATTATCTTAAAAATAGTTTTACAAACTAATCATGTCAGTACATGAGTGTTTAATTGGGAATCAGACATATTTGAGGTTTTTTCCTACCTTTCACATGAAATTGATAACACTGTGTAATATGCTGTGTAGTATTTCTAAAGCTTTAGCATACAAGTCGCAGACTAACATAAATATAAGTGCATGTTCTTTCTGCGTTATAAAAGGACTTTGATTTAGCCGTACATAGAAAGTTATTTTATCAAGATTGACGATCTCAGGGTTTAGTTTAAGATAAACAGACAGATTGAGGTCGATAGGGAAAATTGGACCTTCTGAGGTCATATCATTGAAGGACACAATCTACTTGGGAGTGAGGGAAGGCTTTGTGGAGGAAATAACATCTAATTTGCGATCTAACAGAGTGTTAAGATTTAACCAAGTCTGTGTCTGAAGCATGGTAGGAAGAGTGTATCAGTGTGTGGTGAAAGGGTGTTACAGGTAAAGGGAACAGTGAGTGCAAAGACAAAAGAGCCAAGAGAATTTTCAGGTTGGCTTGGACCATAGAGTTCCAGGTGAGGAATTCCAAGAAAAGCAAGAGTGACATGCTGAGTCAAGTTACTTGAGGACTTTTTTCAGCTGTAAGGGAGAGAGATGGTTCAGGACATGCACATGACAACTTGTGCGTATGTGTGCATGTGTTGAAGAGTAATGGAAGATGATGAAATTATGGAAAGTGCATGAGGTCAAAGAGAGGAGAGTTAAGCAAAGAGGGATGTAACCGTTTTCCATGCCTACCTCTTGGACTAGGTCTGACTCTTTAAGGAGTATGGAGCTGAAGTTACTGAAGAAGTTCTGAAGGGGACTTTGAGGCTAGGGTCTCAACAATATCTACTGGTAGAGCTGGGGGCAAAATATGGTGCAGAGTTCAGAAGCAGGTAGAGCACTTCACCAAGGCTGTGCACAAGACAGTGGTGCTCTGACATGGTGAGGAGGAGAGGATGGAAAGGCATCATTCACCCTTTTGAATTATCATAAGCTGCAACTTCTGAAGAACAAAGAGATAGCAGCCTCAGCAAAGATAGCATTTCCACAGCAGCTCCAGCTTAAGGTTTAATGACTGAATATATCATTGAAGAGCTCTGAGAAAAAGAAGCAAGACAGTATTTATGAACATCTGCAGGCTCCCTTGGGAACCCCAGAAATATCTGGAAAAAGGCTTCAAAGGGGCAAGTAGCAATAAGTGCTCTGCCAGCAGGTTGGTCCAAGAAACAGTGAAATTTGTGTCATTACTGTGACACCATATGTATCCCCAAGCCTATGAAGACAGCAGAAACTCAGAATACAACTTATCAGTTTAAATAGAGCTAAACCATCCTCATGTTATAGGTATGCAATGATATCTTCTCCTTCTATGGTAATGTTGGGATAGAAAATGAGCCAAGGTATAAAGCAGGTATTTCTTTTTTTTTAGTTTTTGTTTTTATTTTTTTATTTTAATTTTTTTAACATCTTTATTAGAGTATAATTGCTTTACAATGGTGTGTTAGTTTCTGCTTTGTAACAAAGTGAATCAGTTGTACATATATGTATGTCCCCATGTCTCCTCCCTCTTGTGTCTCCCTCCCACACTCCCTATCCCACCTCTCTAGGTGGTCACAAAGCACCGAGTTGATCTCTCTGTGCTATGCAGCAGCTTTCCATTAGCTATCTATTTTACGTTTGGTAGTGTATATAGGTCCATGCCACTCTCTCACTTTGTCCCAGCTTACCCTTCCCCCTCCCCATATCCTCAAGTCCATTCTCTAGTAGGTCTGCATCTTTATTCCTGTCTTGCCCCTAGGTTCTTCTGACCTTTTATTTTTAGATTCCATATATATGTGTTAGCATATGGCATTTGTTTCTCTCTTTCTGACTTACTTCACTCTGTATGACAGTCTCTAGGTCCACCCACCTCACTACAAATAACTCAGTTGTGTTCCTTTTTATGGCTGAGTAATATTCCATTGTATATATGTGCCACATCTTCTTTATCCATTCATCTGTTGATGGACACTTAGGTTACTTCCATGTCCTGGCTATTGTAAATAGAGCTGCAATGAACATTTTGGTACATGACTCTTTTTGAATTATGGTTTTCTCAGGGTATACGCTTTCTCTTATGTCCTTATGCTAGGACTAGAGATAAAGTCCTAGCATTCTGTCAGAGGGAGAGTACAAAGGTTGAAACAAGGACATGGGCTTCCAAATCAACAATGGATTGAGTTGTAAACTGGAAGCTGTGGTTCAGATCCATCTGAGGAGTTTGAGAAGGAAGGCCCCTGAGTAAGAGGAGCAGGAATCAGAGGAAGTGTTGGGAAGTAGCTAGGTGACTTTCAGAGGGAACGTATGGTACACCATTTCAAGTTTTACATGTGCTGGGTAAGCATTTGCATAGATGGACCAAGTCCATTGACATCCAAATAAGATAGAGGCAGAATTGGATTGAATGACACATATTACATGTAGACACTAAATTGGCTCAAATCACATGAGAGCTTTTAGTGTTCTAGGAATTTTACATTTTTTTCCATGGGAAGATACTTATTTAAAAATATTCAGTAGTTATGAATAAACTCAACTGCCAAGGCTCATATGTGAATATACCACACAGGAAAATAGTTATTGAGATTCTTTAGTTTTGTATTATGGCAAAAGTTTTGCTTTGTAAAGAGAATACCTCATAAAAGTTGATATAATTGTCCTAAGAAGGAAACTATGGCATACGTATTCCCACCCACTGAACTTTATGGTTTCCAGCCAGTAGCATGCAATTCTGTGAAATTAGAGAATATTAGAAATGATCTGTTTCTGTTTGGTTGTAACTAAGCCCTCCTTATAGTGTTTGAATGTATTTACATAATATGTATGCTCAGAGAAAGGCTCAGTTTCTCTCTGTTGATCTAGAGGTAGCTGTGTTAATAGGTTGCACACTTCATTTATTTTTAATTAATTTCTAAAGAGACACAGAGGATAACTACTACAACCCACAGACATATCTATTCTCATTACAATCCACATCTTTATTGATCAGCTGCCTAAGGAGTAGAAGTAATCCATTTTAGGTTTACTTCTCTAAGAGAGTATGGACACTATACGATTCACTCCTCCCATCTGTAATCATATTGACAAGAGGTCAGTGAGAGGGGAGAACAGTAGCATGTTTAGTATTCTCTTGATCTAGGCAGATGAGTTTTTCACCTGTAATTTATTTAGTAGGAAAGCAGTGGCTTCTCACATATACTTTTTAACTTACTCTTTTTGTTTATTAATTTTATTGTTTTCATTTTGTTGTTTCTTTAAGAGAAATTTTGAGTCTCAAGGAGGCTGTTCTGCAAATTCTTCCAATGGAAATTTTCAAAAGCTTGCGAAAGGTGGTAAATAAAATTTCTGAAGAAATATTTGAAGAAATTGTAGGAAACAAGAAGAAAAAAATTCTGTTACCCCTGCCAACCTCAGGAATCTTTAAATAGTGTCCTCATTCACATTCCTTGGTACTCTAATATTACCATCTGGGGTTTGGCCTAACTGTTGCAGGGTTTGTTTTCCTCCTTCCTATCATAAATATCACAGATTTTACATTTGTTCTGTTTACATTGCAAAGTAAAAGCTACTGTCTGGACAACCTTTTAAACTTTTGGTCTTATTGTTTATTTAATCCAACCACAAACATGTACTGAGTGCCAGGTAAATGCCAGGGAATCTTCAAATTGTTGAAAGTACATAGTTGAATTCACAAATGTTGGTTTATAAAGTGCTTCCAGAGGTACTGTCCTAGGAAACCCAGAAAAACCAAAATTTGTTTATAAGTTTTAAATGAGTATTATGTACAAGAGTTTTCTCTTGGTTGAACTCTTAGAGCATTTATTGTCTATATAACAACAATTCACTTGTATATACTGTCTTTTTTTAGTTTTATATACGGTTTTATATAGTCTATTGATACCTACAGTCATATAGAGTAATGGTTAAGATTGTTGCCTTTGGAGTTAAGCTGCTTGCACTCAAATCTTGGTCCTTCTGGGCTTTGCCATGTACTAGCTATCACTCTTGGGCAAGTTATTTTACTTCTCTGTGTGTCAGCGTCCTCATCTTAAAATGGGAATAATAGTAGCAGAGGTCTCATCGAGTTCTTGTAAATTCCTGTATATATAACACTTAAAACAGTCCTCTGGCACCGAGTGTGTAAATAAAGGTCAACTATTTAATAGGTACAAACATATATAATGATAATATACACAGTTATGTTTTGTCTTTCCCATGTGGTTTCAGTGTTCTCAATTAACAAGAAATTGCTCCATGTTGTATCTTCCACAGTGACTATTACTATTATTGTTTGTTTAGATTCTCCTACACTGAAATTAGTACTAAATAGCAGATAATTTATGTTGTGAAGCCAATTTATAGCATTTTACAAATAGTATTAATGTTCAATTCAGTCTTGTTTGCAGTGTCAAAGAGATGGAGTTAAGTTTGGTACCCTTCAATAGGGGAATAGACAACTGACAGTGCATGCCTGTGTTATACAAGTGTATATGTCTGTGAATTCATATGTATAATTCAGTGCAGCTATGAGAACTGGATTACATATAGCAACATGTTTGAATCTAAAAAAAGCCTAATGAGTAAAACATGATCCTATTTAATACACAATACTATTTATATATTAGAAATAACACAAAGCACTTGTTAGAAAATATGGATAAAAAGAAATAAACATACGGATGGTAGATTGAAAGGATATGTATTAAAAACATTATTGTTGGTATTTATGATGCATAAAGAATGGGGTTGATGTAGAGGATAGAGGGAAACCATGATCATAGTGTGCATGAATTATAGCATGGGGTTAGCTTAAAATCCTGAGTACTTGAGATCCTAAAAGAAAACAAGTTACACACATTGCCTTAGGTTGGCTCCTAGAAAACAATCTCTGAGAAAAGTTTGCATGTAGGAAGGTTTTCTTAAGTGTTCTCAAGAACAACACCTATCAGACAGTGAAAAAGCAGTATTAGGTAGAAGGAAAAGTTCAGCTATGATAAAACTGCAACAAAGGAATCATTCAATCCCATGGGGTGTCCCAGAATTAGAAGAGCTCTTCATAGTTGTCAAGAGAAGTATGGCCTTTGTAACTCAACATCAACAAATTATTGGATGTGGGCTGCCTCCGGTGAGAGGATGAACCCCTGGCAAAGCAGCTCCCCTTGTAGTTGGGTTGGCGGGTGTCACTGCCTCAAAACAAAAGCAGCCAAGATGAGAGCCCTCAGCAGTCAACACTCCCAGAAGCTGAGATTAGGAGAACTTGGGCCTGAAGAGATTTCTGGGTGGCACACCATAGTATCTACTACATGCATGTATGGATACACACGCACATACACACACACACAAATATATTATTGGAACTAAATTTGAAAGATGTATTTCAAATAGCAACCAATAATGTTTTCACTACATGCTATTAAAATGATGGAAATTCAGTTGTCCTCAATATTGCAAAATCTTCTTAAGAACTGCAACCTTAAGAACTGCAACTCTTGAAGATCATAGGTGCAGTTGGAAAATGTGAGAATTAAACTGCAGTATTAATGGCAAGCCAGTCTGGGACAACCATGTGAATCTGCTTTTCTTCCTGAGCAGCATAAGAGGAAGAACATTCAGGGACAAATAGAATGAGAAACAGAAGTCACCACACCCAACAGTGCTGAGTAATCAGTAGGTGTTTTAGTTGGCTGCCTTTTCTTTCTCTTATAGCGGTTGAATTGTATTTTTCATCAGAAGGATGAATTTGAGATCATTTATTTAACACATGGTATCTTAGAATATTGAATGTTCTAGGTGTTTTACAAACATTAAGGCATTGAATCCTGAAGACAATCCTCAGGGTAGATACTATTATTATCCCCATTTAACGAATAAAGAAAAGGAAACACAAATAAATTGACCACGATCACACAGATAGTAAGTAGCCAGGGTTTAAACATCAGATGCACTAAACTGACTTTTAGTAAAATGTGTTCACTGTTCTTCCTAAACATTTGAAGGGAGACATCTACTCTACCTCTTTCTTTACTGTTATCTGTGTTTATTATTGGCCACCACTTAATATTTTAGATAGATATATTTTCCAGTTCCATCATGGAATAAAGATTTAAAGCTAGAGAACACCTCAGAGATCATTTAGGCCAATTTGTGACTTTTATAGAAGAGGCGAATTGAGTACCTGTGGTCATAAATCTTGTGAGCAGCCTGTCTGGGACTTCTTCTCTCTTGCAACACTAAGTTCTGTGTTCTTTCTTCTGTGCCATGAACCAGCTTTGGCTGGTTGAAAAGACTTCACAGTTGATTCAATTACAGAGCCCCCTTAGTTTCTCTCCATGCACTATTTGGATAAAGTCAGTCACTTCATCCAAAAAGGTCTTTTTCTTCCCTTGAACATGCTCATATCTTCAGCCCTAATAGTAGAGAGCATTAGAGTTAGATTCTTTTTTTTTCCCCTCACGGGTACAATTGCTTTCAGAAGGAAAGGTAGAAAAGAGGAGCGATTTTCATCTGAAGGTAGTTTTCCTGAAGCTTCCTGTTATTCAGAAAGCTTCAGGTTATTAGAATGAAAACAGAAAAAAAATGTACTCTTGCTAATTCCAGAGATTAATGCCTATGAGAACTGACTACAACTTGAAATTTTTAGCTCCACACATGTGTTTGATGAAAATGTCGCCTGGCCTATAAATGGGAAGCAAATATTTATTGTCAGAAATAGTCTGGTCTCTCTTGACTTCCGTTAGCTTCCTGCAGCTGGGCAGAATGCATTTTAATGTTGGATTAAAGCATAATCATGAAGCATTTTTGCTAGACAGCTGTGAGTCAATATCATAAGATTGAAAAGAAGGTCATTGCTAGGTGTTCATCGATACCAATATTTTAAAATTGTCAGTCACTGATGTTTTTTCCATAGAGCAGTTTATATGAGTCAATTCTAACCAGAGATTAAAACTTTAAATTCAGTTGTAATAAAATTATCCTTGGATTTTGTATTAAAGTGCATTCCTGAAGGTCAAGAGTAAAATTTGACTTTCCCTAGCGAGTTTGTGTTTATTGATGCATATTGTAAGAGGTATGAGCAAAACAGTAAGTAAGCAGTCTTGAAAACTCATTAAGGCATTTAGAGCAAGTATGAAAATGGTAAAGTTCTGAGTGGTGTGGTGATAGTAAATTCTGAGTAGTTTGAGTAAAATCAGAATTGCAGCACTTGGATCAAGAAGTAGACAAAATGCCCCGAAAACACCTCCACCCAGAATGCCCCTCAGCGCTGAGTGATAAAAAAGGCAGATTCTTTGGTACAGAAAATTTACTATTTTATTCACCCATGGAAAACATCCTGCAGCATTGAAAATTTTTTGACCTATCTTGTTTATGACCTTTATCTTCACTAAATTCCTGAATATGTGATATGTTTATGGAAAGCACCAAATCTTTTATTAGATTCTTTAATTTTTCCTTCTCCTTATATGACAGCACCCTCAGGTACATTGTTATTAAAATAATATTTCGAACAGTAATTATTCCGAAATTTGTAGCCACACATTAATAATGATGGGCAGGTAATGGGTATATGTATCACCATTTGCAAAAATTTATTGAACACCCACTGTGATCTATTAGTTGAGGTTCACAGATTTTCTGAAATAGGCAATTCAAGTTAATGAGGGTAAGTGATTCTTATGCACTAGGACTGTTGATATATATCCGTGGAACAGCATTGCATGTTCTGTGCTTATTACATGCCACTTACTCCTTAAGTGCTTTACATACTATTTAATCATCAAAACAACCTTTGTGATAAGTGCTATTATGGCTGTTTTAGAGAGGAAGAAGATGAGTGACAGAGAGGTTTATTAACCTGCTAGAGTCACACAGCAAGAGCATGGCAGAGCTGGGGTTCTAGCCAAGCAATCAACTCCAGAATCTATTCTCAAACCCACTCCACCATCCTGCATACCCTGTGGTCAAAGCAAGAACTGAGTTTCCAATTTACACAATTTAAACTCCTGCTAAATTATAAAAGATTCTATAAGTTAGCTGAGTTTTAAATATAAATACAAACATGTCAGTCACCTTCATTATGCCCTGAGTTCATAGAAGCATTTGATAATTTTTAATTTTTTTTTTCTGCAAAAGTACTAGGATCTTTTGAAGCTATATGACTTCACTGTGTACATTAATTTCTATATACCCACACTACCTGGTGACCCATCAAGAGATGAGATAAGCTTAAATATGCAGACTTTAAGTCCCACACCAAGGGACCAAATCCCGGTTCTACCACTCATTAAATAGATGACTTGGAGCAAGTAACTTGACCTCTCTTAGCCTTGGTTTTTTCATATTTAAAATGAGATGAAAGTAGTATGCGTCTATAGGATTAAGTTAACCTACCAATGTAGATGTGTTTAGTTTAGTGCCTGCCGCATTCTAAGAATCAGTCAATGTTAGCTGAGGTTGTCAGTGTTCGTATTCCCATCATGTACTCCACCTGAGCTGGCATGGCAAGGACATGGGAATCGCTACAGGGCAGAGTAAGAGGATCCTTTTCAACCAATGCAGTATCCCTCTATCATCTTCAGACTTCATGGGACTTCATCCAGTTTATTTTTGTTCTAATAACTGTCTTCCTCCTTAATCTCATCACACTCTGATTTAAGGAGTGATTTTATTTTGAAGGAATTTACCAGAGAATGTGATTCTAATGAGATCTTCTGGTAAGAAAATCCTATTTCAATGACTGTGATGTGGAGAAACCTATTGTGAGCAATACATAGAATTCAACACTCTAATTCAGGGTGTGAGAGTAGGACTAAGATAACAGTCATAATTAATGATTTGAAAGTGTGCATTTGTACGATGATGTTTCATAGTTACAAAGCAACCATACAAATGTATTTTGATGGTTTGGTAAGGAGGTGGATCCTTCTGTTTTTATTTCTTTTGATCATGGTCAGGTGGCTAGGAGAAACAATAGAGCTTATCATCTGGTTTCCTGAGTTTATTTCTCATTATTTTGAAGAAAATACTTTTTTACGGACAAATAGTATTGAGGTTCAGGATAGTCTATCACCTCCTGAGGCTTTGTGTATAGACTGTCAAAGATCTTTTGGAGTTTTTGAGGCTTTGCTTATACTGTAGAATGTGACTTTAGAGTCTTAAGTTCCTTGGTGAATATTAGTTCCTTACTGGTAGAGTATATATTTCTTAAATATATTTACATTAGGATAATATCTAGTTAAGGGAATCATTATCCAAATGATTATCTAAATTACATTATCTAAATTACAAAAGTCAAAAGCATAGACTTATTCTCAGTTTAGTCTCTTCTTCATTGTTCAGTCATTTACCAAGGATGGTTATTTTATTTTATAAATGTACCTTGAAATTTTTCTCTCCCTAGTTCCTTCTGGCCTAGTTTAGTTGAAGATTCAGACATTCATGCATGTAGGAGCTGGATGATTATCATAAATAATAAAAGCAGAATTCCTGAAAAGTGATAGTAAGTGGTAGGACCCTGGCAAACTGGGGACCAGATGCCTTTAATGGAGTATAGCCAGTAACCAGCCAAAGAGGATGTGTGAAACTTTCTCAGTGTGGGAACAAAAAACAGGGAAAAATGGATACAACTCATGGATGGTCAATTTACAACCTTTATTTCACTCTCATCAGTTTTCTTCTGTAATGTGGCAGACTCCTGACTCTAGCTATATTTGTGTGCAGTCCATCCTCTCTACTGGCACCTGGTGATGTTTTCAAGGCTCCAATGATAATTGTGTCACTCTCCATTTTAAAAAAACTCCTGCATCACCACATTGAATGCTGCATAAAATGTGAAGTTCAAATTCTCTATCATGACATATAAGGGGCCCCTCATGGATCTAGCCTCTCCTTACCTTTTCAGGCTCACCACTCACCATATACATAATGCTTAGAAATACAGAATTATATACCTTTGTCCAAGTACACTATGCTATTGATGACCCTGTGCTTCTTCTCTCTAACTGCAATTTTTCCCTCATCTTGTCCAACTGATGGACATCCATCCTTCAAACCATACTTAGGCCTCAGTACCTCTCTGAAGCCTCCCCTCTCATGCATACTTGCTAAGCTATACTACAGATGGTCCTCAAAATACAGCTCTCCTTAAATGCCTTACATGCATCACTGATCCATTCAAGTTTATACTCCATATGTGCCCACTTTACTAATGAGCTTCTGTCCTTTAATGCACAGACCTTCTCTGACTCTATTCTGTCTTTCTGATATCTAGCACAGTGATTGGCATACAGTATGTGTTCTGTAAGTATGTGTGGATCTGAATATTAATTTGTTGCCAATACTCTTTACATATTCTGTTATGAAGATGGTAAGAAAGAGAATGATGACTGTTTTTTGTGGACACTTCCTACAGGGACAAAATTATTGGACATACTTTACCTCCAAGGCAATAAGTCTATTTTTTTTTATCTTTTAAAGCAGGCAAGGGCTATTTGTTTTCACTTTATTCTAAAAATTTCCAATTTGGCGTAATCAAAGACAAAGCACTGTTTAGGAAAGAGTGAAAGAACCCCATAAATCCCAGTTGTGGGTTGATATCAGAAAACACTAATACGTATGATGTCACCCAACTGCTGACTGATTGCGCCATATCAGGCAGTATCTCCACCGGTTGTGTTAATGGGCATTTATATAGTGCTTGGCTCATGATGCTGTTTGAAGCAATATTCTCTTTCCACTACACCTGGTAGACGGTTCATAATTTTTGGACCTCTGTGATTTATGTCTCTGTTTACCACAGCTTTTGTTTTGATATCAGAAACCGTTAATCCTTCAAAGTCCTGCAGTTGTAATGTTAACTGCCAGCATCACTGATTTGCAATGGGCATGAGAGCATACTTCAACCATTTTATAACACTTCTGACTTGTTTTTACCACTGAAATCCTCAAATATAGAATTTTCCTTAACTCTTCAACAAAACATATGTTCACTCAAACAAAGGATGTTCATTCTAATCTGGGCCTCTGGGTTCATTTCCTTGGTTTTACATCAACCTTTTAGTTAAGGCTAGTGGTTCATGACTCTTGGTTTCTCTATTGATGAAATACAATTAATAATTATTGTTTCTGTGGATGATTTTTTATATATATTTTAATATATATGTTGTGTACACATATAGCACATATATATACATGTGTATACGTACATATACGTGTAGATGTGTGTGTGTATATTGAGGGAAGAGCCAGTTTATCTCTTGTTGGTGATCAGCAATGTTTTATTTTTAATTACAGTATATGTTTTATGAAGAAAACATTAAAGGCTAACTTAAGGGTCATTATAAATAATGTAATTTTACTTGTGGATTCTCATAATGACTACTAATGTCATCAAAGCTATTTTTTAAATTATAGGCTTTTAATGCCCCTAGGGCAAACTTCATTTTTTTCCATAATTAATAAGAATAATATGATTCTTCAGACTTGATAGAACCTATAAAGGTGAATCTGCCTCCATTAAACCTTCATATGAAATACTTCTGAAAAGTATGGAGAGCTGCATTTATTTGGAGTGGGTGTATGGGGGAAAATGACATGAAACAGAAATTATTGAGGAGAAAACAATTAAGAATATGTGGGTCAGTCCAAGTACATGTTAGCTTATCTACTAAGACATGTGCATACCTCACTAATGAAAATGTTTGCAAAAGAATATAAAGTATCTGGGAAAAAATGATCAAACATTTAGCTCATATGCAGGTAATTCATTCTGCTTTACAGAGCTTTAGTGGGAAAAAGGCCAAAACCTATTTGTGGTTTGCTTTTTTAATTCCACATTTTCCATAATTTTGAAAATATTCTCAGATTCTGCCATTACTTAGAGAAATCAAGCACTTGCAACTGAACGCTAGGAAACGCCTTTTTTGACAACACAAAAGCATAGGCATTAACTGACTCTCTGGGGAATTTGGTGTTTTTCAGGGAATGATGTACCTGGAAGAAAGACGGCTTGTTCATCGGGATTTGGCAGCCCGTAATGTCTTAGTGAAATCTCCAAACCATGTAAAAATTACGGATTTTGGACTAGCCAGGCTCTTGGAAGGTGATGAAAAAGAGTATAATGCTGATGGCGGAAAGGTGGGTGTCTTTTTGAGAGCAATATTACTTGAAAATATAGTATAATACCCTTTTATCTCCTTATATGTTATAGGAAGAAATCAATAAACCTAAGGTTTAAGAGATTATAAAATCCCAAGGTTAAAAAATATATATATATATATATATACACACACACATATATATATACATATATACACATACATATATATACAATATATAATATATAGGATGTATTACCTACTTCCATTTCTCAAAAGTAGCTAAAATAAGACAATGTGTATCTGGACCCAAGTTATCTTTATGTCAGTTCCAGTGTTAGAGAGTTGGTGGCTCCCTAGGAACTCTAGAGATTGCACTTTAATCCAGGGCCATAGAAATTGTTTCATTAATCCTAATAATTTAAGACTATTACAGAGAGATCAGAGAGATACAACTTCTTTCTCATAGACTAGAGAGAAGTTTCAATGTGACCAAGAACCGTAACTATTGGAAAGTTGGTCATCCTATTTAACGTCCAATCCTCCTACACCAAAAGAAACAGATTCCTCTTATCTGGCTCTATTTTTTTTTTTTTTTTTTAGTTTTCATTGTAGCATATGACTTACCAATTTCTTTATTTATTTTAACATCTTTATTGGAGTATAATTGTTTTACAATGGTGTGTTAATTTCTGCTGTATAACAAAGTGAATTAGCTATACGTATACATATATCCCCATAACTCCTCCCTCTTGTGTCTCCCTTCCACCCTCCCCATCCCACCCCTCTAGGTGGACACAGAGCCCTGAGCTGATCTCCCTTTGCTATGTGGCTGCTTCTCACTAGCTATCTATTTTACATTTGGTACTGTATATATGTCCATGCCACTCTATCACCTCATCCCATCTTGCCATTCCCCCCTCCCTCGTGTTCTCAAATCCACTCTCTACTTCTGCATCTTTATTCCTGTTATGCCCCTGGGTTCTTCAGAACCAATTTTTTTTGTTGTTTTTAGATTCCAAATATGTGTCAGCATATGGTATTTGTTTTTCTTTTTCTGACTTACTTCACTCTGTATGACAGTCACTAGGTCCATCCACCTCACTACAAATAACTCAATTTCGTTTCTTTTTATGGCTGAGTAATATTCCATTGTATATATGTGCCACATCTTCTTTATTCATTCATCTGTCTATGGACACTTAGGGTGCTTCCATGTCCTGGCTATTGTAAATAGAGCTGCAATGAACATTGGGGTACATGTCTCTTTTTCAATTATGGTTTTCTCAGGCTATATGCCCAGTACTGGGATTCCTGGGTTGTATGGTAGTTCTATTTTTAGTTTTTTAAGGAACCTCACTAGTGTTCTCTATAGTGGCTGTATCAATTTATATTGCCACCAACAGTGGAAGAGGATTCCCTTTACTCCACAACCTCTCCAGCATTTCTTGTTTGTAGACTTTTTGATGATGGCCATTCTGACCAGTGTGAGGTGACACCTTATTGTAGTTTTGATCGGCATTTCTCTAATGATTAGTGATGTTGAGCATCCTTTCATGTGTTTGTTGGCAATCTGTATATCTTCTTTGGAGAAATGTCTATTTAGGTCTTCTGCCCATGTTTTGATTGGGTTTTTTTTTTGTTATTGAGCTGCATAAGCTGCTTGTATATTTTGGAGATTAATCCTTTGTCAGTTACTCCATTTGCAAATATTTTCTCCCATTCTGAGGGTTGTCTTTTCATCTTGGTTATAGTTTCCTTTGCTGTGCAAGAGCTTTTAAGTTTCATTAGGTCCAATTTGTTTATTTTTATTTCTGCTTCTCTAGGAGGTGGGTCAAAACGATCTTGCTGTGATTTCTGTCATAGAGTGTTCTGTCTATATTTTCCTCTAAGAGTTTTATAGTGTCTGTCCTTACATTTAGGTCTTTAATCCATTTTGAGTTTATTTTTGTGTATCTTTTCTCCATTGTATATTTCTTCCTCCTTTATCAAAGATAAGGTGACCATATGTGTGTGGGTTTACCTCTGGGCTTTCTATCCTGTTCCACTGATCTCTATTTCTGTTTTTGCACAAGTACCATACTGTCTTGATTAATGTAGCTTTGTAGTATAGTCTGAAGTAAGGGAGCTTGATTCCTCCAGTTCTGTTTTTCTTTCTCAAGTTTGCTTTGGCTATTCAGGATCTTTGTGTTTCCATACAAATTGTGAAATTTTTTGTTCTAGTTCTGTGAAAAATGCCATTGGTAGTTTGATAGGGATTGCATTGAATCTGTAGATTACTTTAGGTAGTATAGTCATTTTCACAGTGTTGATTCTTCCAATTCAAGAACATGGTATATCTCTCCATCAGTTTGTATCATCTTTAATTTCTTTCATCAGTGTCTTATAGCTTTCTGTATACAGGTATTTTGTCTCCTTCGGTAGGTTTATTCCTAGGTATTTTATTCTTTGGGTTGCAGTTTAAAATGAGAGTCTTTCCTTAATTTCTCTTCCAGATTTTTCATCATTAGTGTAGAGGAGTGAAAGAGACTTCTCTGCATTAATTTTGTATCCTGCTACTTTACCAAATTCATTGATTAGCTCTAGTAGTCTTTTGGTAGCATCTTTAGGCTTCTCTATGTATAGTATCATGTATAGTATCATCTGAAAACAGTGACAGTTTTACTTCTTCTTTTCCATTTTGGATTCCTCTTATTTCTTTTTCTTCTCTGCTGTGCCTAAAATTTCTAAAGCTATGTGAATGATAATGGTGAGAGTGGGCAACCTTGTCTTGTTCCTGATCTTAGTGGAAATGGTTTCAGTTTTTCACCATTGAGAATGGTGTTGGCTGTGAGTTGGCCATATATGGCCTTTATTATGTTGAGGTAATTTCCCTCTATCCCTGCTTTCTGTAGGGTTTTTATCATAAATGGGTGTTGAATTTGTTGAAAGCTTTTCCTGTATCTATTCAGAGGATCATATAGTTTTTCTCTTTCAATTTGTTAATATTGTGTATCACATTGATTGATTTGCCTATATTGAAGAATCCTTGCATTCCTGGGATAAACCCCACTTGATGATGGTGTGTGATCCTTTTAATGTGCTGCTGGATTCTGTTTGCCAGTATTTTGTTGAGGATTTTTGCATCTATGTTCATCAGTGATATTGGTCTGTAGTTTCCTTTTTTTGTGAAATCTTTGTCTGATTTGGTAGCAGGGTGATAGTAGCCTTGTAGAATGAGTTTTGGATTGTTCCTCCCTTTGCTATATTTTGGAAGAGTTTGAGAAGGATAGGTGTTAGCTCTTCTCTAAATGTTTCATAGAATTCACCTGTGAAGCCATCTGGTCCTGGGCTTTTTTTGTTCATTTTTTTTTTTTTTTGTGGTATGCGGGCCTCTCACTGTTGTGGCCTCTCTCGTTGCAGAGCACAGGCTCCAGACGCGCAGGCTCAGTGGCCATGGCTCATGGGCCCAGCTGCTCTGCAGCATGTGGGATCTTCCCAGACCGGGGCACGAACCTGTGTCCCCTGCATTAGCAGGCGGACTCTCAACCACCTGCCCCACCAGGGAAGCCCTGTTTGATGATTTTTAATCACAGTTTTAATTTCAGTGCTTCTGAATGGTCTGTTTATATTTTCTATCTCTTCCTGGTTCTGTATCAGAAAGTTGTGCTTTTCTAATAATTTGTCCATTTCTTCCAGGTCCTCCATTTTATTGGCATATGGTTGCTTGTAGTAATCTCTCATGACCCTTTATATTTCTGCAGTGTCAGTTGTTACTTCTTGTTTTTCATTTCTAACTCTGTTGATTTGTGTCTTCTCTCTTTTTTTCTTGATGAGTCTGGCTAATGGTTTATCAACTTTGTTTATCTTCTCAAAGAATCAGCTTTTAGTTTTATTGATCTTTACTATCATTTCCTTCATTACCTTTTCATTTATTTCTGATCTGATCTTTCTGATTTCTTTCCTTTGGCTAACATTGGATTTTGTTTATTCTTCTTTCTCTAATTGCTTTCAGTGTAAGGTTAGGTTGTTTATTTGAGATGTTTCTTGTTTTTTAAGGTAGGATTGTATTGCTATAAACTTTCTGCTTAGAACTGCTTTTGCTGCATCCCATAGGTTTTGGGTCATCATGTTTTCATTGTCATTTGTTTGTAAGTATTTTTTGATTTCCTCTTTGATTTCTTCAGTGATCTCTTGATTATTTTGTAGTGTATTAGTTAGCCTCCATGTGTTTGTATTTTTTACATATTTTTTCCTGTAATTGATATCTAGTCTCATAGCATTGTGGTCAGAAAAGATACTAGATAAAATTTCAATTTTCTTAAATTTACCAAGGCTTGACTTGTGACACAAGATATGATCTATCCTGAAGAATGTTCCATGAACACTTGAGAAGAAAGTATATTCTGTTGTGTTTGGATGGAATGTCCTATAAATATCAATTAAGTCCATCTTATTTAATTTATCATTTAAAGCTTGTGTCTCCTTATTTATTTTCGTTTTGGATGATCAGTCCATTGGTGAAAATGGGGTGTTAAACTCCCTTTCTATGATTGTGTTACTGTTGATTTCCCCTTTTATGACTGTTAGCTTTTACCTTATGTATTGAGGTGCTCCTATGTTGGGTGCATAAATATTTACAACTGTTATATCTTCTTGGTTTGGTCCCATGATCATTATGTAACGTCCTTCTTTGTCTCTTGTAATAGTCTTTATTTTAAAGTCTATTCTGTTTTATATGAGAATTACTACTCCAGCTTTCTTATGATTTCTGTTTGTATGGAATATCTTTTTCCATCCCCTAACTTTCAGTCTGTATGTGTCCCTAGGTCTGAAGTGGTTCTCTTGTAGACAGCATATATATGAGTCTTGTTTTTGTATCCATTCAGCCAGTCTATTTCTTTTGGTTGGAGCATTTAATCCATTCACATTTAAGATAGTTATCAATATGTATGCTCCTATTACCATTTTCTTAGTTGTTTTGGGTTTGTTATTGTACGTCTTTTCCTTCTCTTGTGTTTCCTGCCTAGAAAAGTTCCTTTAGCATTTGTTGTAAAGCTGGTTTGATGGTGCTGTATTCTCTTAGCTTTTGCTTGTCTGTTAAGGTTTTAATTTCTTCATCGAATATGAATTAGATTTGTGCTGGGTAGAGTAATCTTTGTTGTAGTTTTTTCCCTTTCATCACTTTAAATATGTCCTGCCACTCCCTTCTGGCTTGCAGAGTTTTTGCTGAAAGATCAGCTGTTAACCTTATGGGGATTCCCTTGCATGTTATTTGTTGCTTTTCCCTTGCTGCTTTTAATATTTTTTCTTTGTATTTAATTTTTGATAGTTTGATTAATATGTGTCTTGGCTTGTTTCTCCTTGGATTTATCCTGTATGGGACTGTCTGTGCTTCCTGTACTTGACTGACTATTTCCTTTCCTACATTAGGGAAGTTTTCAACTGTAATCTCTTGAAAATTTTCTCATTCCCATATTTTTTTTCTCTTCTTCTTCTGGGACCCCTATAATTCAAATGTTGGTGCATTTAGTATTGTCCCAGAGGTCTCTGAGACTGTCCTCAATTCTTTTCATTCTTTTCTCTTTATTCTGCTCTGTGGTAGTTATTTTCATTATTTTATCTTCCAAGTCACTTATCCCTTCTTCTGCCTCAATTATTCT
This sequence comes from Phocoena sinus, assembly GCF_008692025.1. Lineage (NCBI taxonomy): Eukaryota > Metazoa > Chordata > Mammalia > Artiodactyla > Phocoenidae > Phocoena > Phocoena sinus. The sequence goes on from NC_045769.1 coordinate 25,678,406, forward strand.
GCTATTGATTCCTTCTAGAGAATTTTTAATTTCATTTATTGTGCTATTCATCATTGTTTGTTTGCTCTTTAGTTCTTCTAGGTCCTTGTTAAACGTTTCTTGTATTTTCTCCATTCTATTTCCAAGATTTTTGTTCATCTTTACAATCATTACTCTGAATTCTTTTTCAGGTAGACTGCCTATTTCCTCTTCATTTGTTTGGTCTGGCTGGTTTTAACCTTGCTCCTTCATCTGCTGCGTATTTCTCTGTCTTTTCATTTTGCTTAACTTACTGCATTTGGAGTCTCCTTTTCACAGGCTGCATCTTCGTAGTTCCCATTGTTTTTGCTGTCTGCCCCCCACTGGTAAGGTTGGTTCAGTGGGTTGTGTGAGCTTCCTGGTGGAGATGACTGGTGCCTATGTTCTGGTGGATGAGGCTGGATCTTTTCTTTCCGTGGGGCAGGACCGTGTTTGGTCGTGTGTTTTGGGGTGTCTGTGAACTTAGTATGATTTTAGGGAGCCTCTCTGCTAATGGGTGGGGTTGTGTTCCTGTCTTGCTAGTTGTTTGGCATGGGTGTCCAGCACTGCAGCTTTCTGGTTGTTGAGTTGAGCTGGGTGTTAGCATTGAGATAGAGATCTCTGGGAGAGCTTTCTCCATTTGACATTACATGGGGCCAGGAGATCTCTGGTGGACCAATGTCCTGAACTCGGCTCTCCCACCTAAGAGGCTCAGGTCTTGCACCTGGCTGGAGCACCAAGACCCTGTCAGCCACACTGTTCAGAAGAAAAGAGAGACAAAAAAGAAAGAAAAGAAAAAAATAAAATGAAATAAACTTATTAAAAAATATAAAAATTAAAAAGTAATAAAAAAAGGAAAGAAAGAAGAGAGCAACCAAACCAATAAACAAATCTATTAATGATAACAAGCACTAAAAACTATGCAAAAAAAAAAAATTGTCAGACAGAATCCTGGATAAATGGTAAAAGCAAAGCTGTATAGACAAAATCACACAAAGAAGCATACACATACACACTCACAAAAAGAGAAATAGGAAAAAATATATATATATACAAAAAAATAAAGGGAAAGAGCAACCAAGTCAGTAAACAAATCTACCAGTGATAATAAGCTCTAAATACTAAACCAAGATAAACATAAAACCAGAAACAAATTATATGCAAAAAGCTAATCTCAAGTCTACAGTTGCTCCCAAAATCCACTGCCTAAATTTTGGTGTGATCATTGTCTATTCAGGCATTCCACAGATGCAGGGTACATCAAGTTGGTTGTGGAGATTTAATCTGCTGCTCCTGAGGCTGCTGGGAGAGATTTCCCTTTCTCTTCTTTGTTCACACAGCTCCCAGGGTTCAGCTTTGGATTTGGCCCGCCTCTGCATGTAGGTCACCTGAGGGCATCAGTTCCCCACCCAGGCAGGAGGGGGTTAAAGGAGTAGTTGATAAGGGGGCTCTGGCTCACTCAGGCTAGGTGGGGAGCGGGACGGGTATGGAATGTGGGGTGAGCCTAAGGTGGCAGAGGCCTGCATGATGTTACCCCAGCCTGAGGTATGCCATGTGTTCTCTGTTCTCCCAGGCAAGTTGTCTCTGGATCGTGGGACCCTGGCAGTGGCGTGCTGCACAGGCTCCCGGGAGGTGTGGATAGTGACCTGTGCTTGCACACAGGCTCCTTGGTGGCTGCACCAGCAGCCCGAGCATCTCATGCCCGTCTCTGGTGTCTGAACTGATAACCGCAGTTCATGCCCCTTTCTGGAGCTTGTTTAGGCGGTGCTCTGAATTCCCTCTCCTCGTGCACCCCAAAACAATGGTCTCTTGCCTTTTAGGCAGTTCCAGACTTTTTTCCCCGGCTAGCTGTGGTGCACTAGCCTCCTTCAGGCTGTGTTCATGCAGCCAACCCCAGTCCTCTCCCAGGGATCTGACCTCCGAAGCCCATGCCTCAGCTCCCAGGCCTCACCCACCCCAGCAGGTGAGCAGATAAGCCTCTCGGGCTGTCACCAGCACTCATGTGCTGGTCAGCACTGATCCTGTGTGCAGGAATCTCTCTGCTTTGTCCTCTGCACTCCTGTTGCTGCTCTCTCCTCTGTGGCTCTGAAGCTTCCCCCCACCAACCCGTCTCTGCCAGTGAAGGGACTGCCTAGCGTGTGGAAACTTTTCCTCCTTCACAGCTCCCTCCCCGAGGTGCAGGTCCCATCCCTATTCTTTTGTCTCTGTTTTTTCTTTTTTCTTTTGCCCTACCCAGGTACATGAGGAGTTTCTTGCCTTTTGGGAAGTCTGAGATCTTCTTTCAGCGTTCAGTAGGTGTTCTGTAGGAGTTGTTCCATATGTAGAAGTATTTCTGATGTATTTGTGGGGAGGAAGGTGATCTCCATGTCTTACTCCTCCGCCATCTTGAAGGTCCCCCACCAATTTATTTATTATCTGACTCCCTCCACTAGAATGTAAGCTGCTATATCCCAGGGATCTGTGCAGTGCCACTGCCTTTTCTAACTTTTCTGACTCTCCATCCTCAGGCCCTGCCTGACAACTGTGTTCCTCCCTCCCTCACCCACCATGTGGTCTCAATCCATGCCTTAGTTCCAGCTCTTGTCTTTCTTCATTAACCCGCTGTTAACTTGCTGTTTTTGGTAACTGTCGAGGATATCTCCTCTTCATGTGGAGGTCCTTCTAGCTTGGTCTGGAGAAATTTCAGTCAGGAGAGGCCAAATGAAATAAGCAAATGCAGCCTTAACCTGTAGTGACCTATAAGCTTGTGCTAACGACAACAAAAAAAAATTAATTCATATATCGTATCAATATATTTATTATGTGCCTTATTCATCAAGGGCCATCCAAATACACATTATGAATATTTTTCAATGATAGTGTTCCAAATATTTCACGTTGATTTTTATACTAAACTCTTATATAACTATATATATTCAAGTCTTAACACAAAAGAACACAAAATTTATTTTTTAAAAAACTTCGGTTTTGTAGTATTCTATGGCTTTTCCTTGATTTTATTAGCCTATTTTGCTTGTTTACTACAAATTGCAGCAGTTTGAGACCATGGCTTTGAAATTCACTACAGGATTGTGCAGAAGTAGAAGTCTATAAATCACATGACTTCACTTGTCTTGAGAACATACAGCTGTAAGATTTGTCTAAAGCAAGAATCATTAGAGCTTTAAATGTCTACTAACAATTAAGTCTTTATTGAGCCACCTGTGATTTAAACTTACTTCTTTAACAGTGTCCGTAGTCCATAAAGTGTGCTAACTCCTTGCCCGTAGGGAAATTACTTTCAATGTGTCTTCTGTTCCCTTTCACTGAATACCGTGATTCTGTCACAGAGTTACCTTGGTGTCACCTTGGTGAGCAGCCAACCTCATGATTTCAAAGGCCTATTTAGTTTTAATGTTTCAGCTGCTAAGTAGAAATGTTTATCTTTATTCCATAGAATCTAATTATATTCCCAGCTATATAATGCTGCCCTTCTTAGTTGAAAATCGTTCTGCTGAACCATCAGCAGCCGGGTGAGTTGAGTTGCTTTTCTTGCAGAGATGATGGATTTGTACTGATCTTCTCATATCCTTTTATATAATTCCTATTTTGAAAATGGTACATATTTTCAATACTGGCTAACTAAGACAAGGAAGATCATTTGTGGCTGGGGAACAAAGCAAGGCTAACTTTGGAATTTATTATTTTAGGTGTTTTAGTGACCAAATTATCTGAGAGGAGAAGGGAGGGGCCAAGTGTAGAAAAAGTCCTTTTTACCAGTGGCTGGAAATTTGTCTGAGGGTGAAAAAGCATTTACTGAAAATGTAGAGAATCTCATTTTGGGGGAAAAAACATAATATGACCACGTTTTTAGAAGTACATGTATTAGATGTTTAGAATTGATATTGTAAGTCATAATGTTAAATAGTAACTTAATTACTGAAAGTTAATTAAAACTATAGAAAGTGGGGCTTCCCTGGTGACGCAGTGGTTGAGAGTCTGCCTGCCCATGCAGCGGACACGGGTTTGTGCCCCGGTCCGGGAAGATCCTACCTGCCACGGAGCGGCTGGGCCTTTGAGCCATGGCCGCTGAGCCTGCGCGTCCGGAGCCTGTGCTCCGCAACGCGAGAGGCCACAACAGTGAGAGGCCCGCGTACCGCAAAAACAAAACAAAACAAAAAAACTATAGAAAGTGATACTTATTATTTTACTTTTCATTGTTTATGAAACTTTAAAAAATAAATATATCTTCATGTTAATTCATTTGAAGCTTAAATTTCATTTGTTCCCTGTATTGAAAATAACAATTTCTATTTCTATTTTCTAGGCATACAATCAAAAAATATAATTGAGACTCATATTGAGGAAATATAGAAATGACTTTTTATATGACTATAAACCTTTCATTTCTTACTTCTCTATAGATGCCAATTAAATGGATGGCTTTGGAGTGTATACACTATAGAAAATTCACCCATCAGAGTGACGTTTGGAGCTATGGTAAATAATTCTTCCTTGTGACATAAGGCTTTTAAAACAAAAATAAACATATTATGTTTCTTGGGTCTCTAAAATGTAATACATTAACGTCTTGGTTGAGTTGTCTACCATAACCTTTTATTTTGGTAGCAACTTGTCTGATCATTTTGACAAAAAACAAAAAAACAGAACAAAAAAAACCCCAGCAGTTTTAGATTGGGGACATTTTCATAGAATCTCATGGCCTTCATTTCAACAACTCTTTTAAAACATAACTCTAGGGCTTCCCTGGTGGCGCAGTGGTTGAGAGTCCACCTGCCGATGCAGGGGACACTGGTTCAATCCCTGGTCCGGGAAGATCCCACATGCTGTGGAGCTGCTAGGCCCGTGAGCCACGGCCACTGAGCCTGCGTGTCTGGAGCCTGTGCTCCACAATGGGAGAGGCCACAACAGTGAGAGGCCCGCATACTGCAAAACAAACAAATAAACAAAAAAACATAACTCTAAATGCAATGAATGTTTAAAAAAAATTTTTTTCATATGGGAATCTATGTTCAATAGTAAAAAAAAATAGAGATTATTGTTAGAACAAAGAACAGTTATTGAAATCAGTAGGATGAGAGTAGTAAATGTGAGGGGAGAGGTAAGAGAGATGATTTCTAATTACAGCTTTAATTTTAATTTACAAACTACTTTTGGAGTAAACAGATATATTAGAGAATTATAATATGAACTGGAAATAGAGATTTGAAAATTTAGAAAATTTATTTAATTGCATTTAACTCAGTTTTTGAGATGAGCTTCTTAGCCTCTGTCTGGCTATTTACAACTTATGTCCATCTAAGTATTAGTAAGAACAAATCAACACCTTTTCTAAGTTTAAATATACCATATAAAGCTAGCACTTCTTACAAATAAAAAGCACTATGCTTCTTTAAATAATATGGTGGTGGTGAGACTTGAAAGCATGATACGATTTATTTTGCTCAAATTTAAGTTTATTTACTTTTTTTTAGCAAGAAAATTAAATCATTAAGTCACTAAAGAACTTATACTTCTTATCTAGAACAGTATAAATTATCTTTAAAATAATAAGACATTTCTATAGGATAGTTTTTCCTTCCACACATGTAAACCATAGGAGGTGTTAAAATTTCCACAAAGACCTCATTTATTCTGCTCAGTTTAGCAGTAGAGTGTTGTGTGTTTGAGATATAGGCAAGTATAGAGGAATACTTGACAAAGCATAGTTCAACTGTCAGGACTAAATAAAAAACAAATATATCATATATATTATTATTTTTATTATATATATCATATACATTATAAATATGAGATAGATGTTTATAGAATATGATATACATTAGCATGTACATAATCATTTATATATTATATGGTATAGATTAGCATATATATTATGATATAGATTTACATATTTTATAAGATAGATTTAAATAATATCATATATTTTTTTTCCTTTTCTTTTCTTTCCCTTTTTTTTCCTACTTATATTTCCCTGAACTAAACATGGCAATCTGAAAATTTTAAATGACCTCTAGAATAAGTAACTATATATACACATTAAAGTAAACGTTGGCAGGGCAATCACATTTTTAATGGTAAAATTTATCTTTTAGAGAAAATCCTGTTTTAAGGCTATAATGTTCATGTTGAATTGCAACATCTCAGAAGCAGTTTAGTAAAAATAGATAGATAGACAGATAGATAGATAGATAAACAGATGATAGATAGATAGAATGATAGAGTGAACTCTGTTTTGAAACATAGCCCAGTTCATCAACCCATATCCATAAGGCATTTTAAGATTTTTATGGTATATCATAGTTGGTTGCAAAGGCATAAAAGGCAGAGAAAGATATTTAATCTTGTTTACAGTGAATCTTTGTGGAACATTGCCACTGGGTGTGTCTTTATTTTTATAAAAATAAATATGCATTGAATATGGTTTATATCTTCAAATGATAGAATTGTAAGTTTCGAAGATGTTTCTAATTTAGCTTTCTTGAGATTGTTCTTCTATATGAAGCCATCTCTGTTTGACTCTACTTATCATCACCTCTGCAAAGATATAATTGGAATATTATTGGCAGAAGTGGGGGGTTTGATTTTTCTGCTTCGGTTTTTGTATATATGTGTTTCTGTTTATTGTATTTTCTATTAATTTGTAGTTGCTTTGTATCTTGCTTATATTAGAAGTTCTGATAGATATGTGAGAGCATCTATTCTTTTATAACTGCAAACATAAGTTAATAAAATGTTCTCATTAAATACCTATTCTATAAATATGACTGACTGAACATAAATAGACAGTAATCTACTTCTTAACTTGTTCCAGCCTGCCTCATGGACACCGAGTTTTAATCATCAGTTCTATGAATCATTCTTTAGTATGCAACATCAAGTAGGGTTTTATAAAGATCAAACAGTGAAATTGTGTCACGAGTTACACGTTTATATTATACCTAAGAATCATAAGATGTAAATATTAACTAAAAAAATCAGATAATCATTAATGATACTATTATGAAGAATAATTTGAAGTTTACATATACTTTTATAGTTTAAGCTTTGCATTTTTATTATCAGTTAATGGTAACTCTTATGAGCTAAAAATTACTTCAGTTTGAATAAATAATTCATTACAGATGGCAGTAGAAAAGAAAACATAGCCATAATTAGATTTTATATTAAAAGATACTTGTATATGCATCAATCAAAATTCACTTGCTAATACTATTGTGCCCACATAGCTATTTCTGAACTAACAACCTTTATCCTTAAGAAAACTATAACTTTTAAATTATATAATTATTAGATTATAAAGAAGAGATCTGTATTGTGTATGTTATTGCTCAGATCAGAGTCATTATTCTTGTCAAAGGTGGCTATTTGCATGCTAGTATTTAGAGTATTTGCTTTTACTGAGGAAATCAGTGTTCTAGTGATTCAAGAAACCATTCTTATTGTCTAAGGAATAGACTATTATTGATTCACTTCAATTTTGGAAAGCTCACTTTACATGTACTTTATCTTACATATGGATTATTCTTCAGTCAGTCTCTCATATGTGTTAGAGAAATGAATGTGTTTTATCCACTTGTTCTCTTTGTGTTAGTTAAAAAGAAAAGCACAATTATTTACTATAACATAAGTAATCATTCTGGAACCCCAGTTTGGCCTTTTGGGCTTTTAATAGTAAAGATGCTAATCTCAAAATTAGTCAATATCAGATTTTACCTAATCATATTTATTTGGTACTGAGTACACATGTGTATAGTAAATAAATTGTTTTATAGGCTCTAATGTGGTGAAACAAATTGGGTCAACAATCATTAGCATTACTTATAAGTAGAAATGGGGAACAGATTCTGTCCACTCTGAAATTGTCTCCGCTACCCATTAAAAATTTCAAGACAATGATAAGAAAATCAAATTTCCCACAAAGATTTTGTCATTGGGCTTCTCATGTGGACATAGGAATCTGAAGAGCCTTTCTTTAGACTATTTCTAATTGCCCTCTAAGAAGCATTCTTTTGCCACAGGCATATTGCTGGTTTCTTCAAAGTATATTGTTAACATCCTTATGTAAGAATTTGATCTCCCTTTTAGGAGTCACTATATGGGAACTGATGACCTTTGGAGGAAAACCCTATGATGGAATTCCAACCAGAGAAATCCCCGATTTGTTAGAGAAAGGAGAACGTTTGCCCCAGCCTCCCATCTGCACTATTGATGTTTATATGGTCATGGTCAAATGTAAGATTGCAAAATTATGTTATCATCCTCATCATCATTCTTAGTAATTAATCAACCTGCACAATTTTTCTGTATATTAAAAAATATAAAAGTTTGCAGATAATTGTGAAAAGGAGCATGTAAACCCGTGTTTGTTGTGATTCTTGTTAATATGAAGTAATATCATGCTTTCATGCTATGAAGTCAACATTGTATGATTCTTACACTTCTTATTTATTTCACTTTGATTCTTATCATTTCCATGGCAATGAAACTTTCTCATAAAGAGATGTAATTAATCACAATAATGTTAATACTCTTTAGAGGAAAAAAGCAGACTAGATCAATGATCTACACAAAAAGAAAAAAGCTTGAAACTAATAGTTTAAAAAAATGAATTAAATGGAAATAGATTTACCAGTTTCAGTCAACAGAAAATTAGCAAGGCAAAATGGGAAGTGGAAAGACATGAATCTACATTGAACTCCAAAGATTATGAATGTTTACTTTCTTTCAATTTGATCATTTGTTTACATCTAACTCTCTTACTTTTCTTTCTCCCTTCTATGCCCCAGACACATATGTGTTATAAATGTATTTTGGAAGCCTAGACTCTTAATTTAAATAGAATTAGGGAAGTCTCTGGAGTTTCTGACTTAATTTAAATGAGATTAGCATTCAGCAATCTTTCTTATGTAATGAGAGGTTTTCCCCTTTTGATTTACACAGGGTTAGCAAAGAAACAAACTGGTGAAGGTGAATAAGCATCTTATTAATAAGAGACTTTGGACAGGTCTACTCAGATTTATACTCATGACATGTGTGATACATTCTGACAGTGAGGGAAGAAACAAAAAATGTGCTTTTCACTTCAGGTCAGCATGCCCTTTTCTCTAAGTGTAGTTCTGTTTACTCAATATTTAGTTAGAAAGAAACTGATACCTCACTGAGAATTTAACCTTTTCTGGTTCCAATAGAGTTCCAGAAACATTGATTTTTCTCATTAACATCTTGGTATCAACAGCATTTTTTTTTTAGTGGTTACATATAAAATATAGAGCATTTGAGCTTTGTTAGGAGAGAAAAAAATCAAATAATTTTAATGATACATAAAATGACACCCAAACACTTCCCATAACAAGAATAAAAATTGAACTTGCAGAAAAGAGGAAACAAGTTTTATAGCTTTATTGGGTCAAACATTTTTCGGTAGTCAGCTATGGAAGAAAGTTTAAAAACATACATGTATTACATAATTTGATCCCATAACTAGCATGAGATGATTTATATACTTCATTTAGATACTCTGATGAATAATAAAAATTCAGGAAAACATCTTGCCTAATAGCAACTCTTACCTCGCTTTTAGGAGTTTTAATATCTAAGAAAAGGGTCATTTGGCAATAAAATCAAGGAAAGCTTGGTGCCTTTATTCTTGTCATTTCAACAGTTAAACAGAGCCTGGGGAGTTAAGGTTCTTGATACATAACTTGATAAATTGCTGATAGTATTTTATGCTGGAAAGCCTAGCACTAAGATAAGCTAGTGACTATTTCTGAACAAACATTACCAATCACTTTGCATTAATTTTTTTCCCACCGGGAAAAAAGTAGCATAAGAAAGTTGCTTTCAATTCCTTTTTTCACCTTTTTGCCAGTATACAGCATTGCAATGAAAGTTTTTATTCCATGTCACTCCTGATATAAAATGATAAATTAGATTCCAATCACCTTTTCTATACCCATCAAAGAAAAATATTTTTTTTATTTTTAAATTCTCTTCACACCTATGGAAAAAAGATCTGAGATTCTGTAAATTCCCATGGTTAGCCTAGGTTATATTTTCTATGATGAAAAATTAATTTTAAATTATATCAACAAAATAAAAAGCTTGTGTTGTTCTATAATATGTTACATTTAGTTATGAATGTCAGCAAACTGATTGAGATAGAATCTCACCTATTGGATTGTTTCTTTCATTAGCTTTCTTTGTCAGATCATTTTTATTTAAATGATATGTTTCAAACTTAGTCTTTATTTTCATAAAATTATGGGTATAGTGACTCTTTTATTGCATGTGAATTTCTAGGTTGGATGATTGATGCTGACAGTAGACCTAAATTTAAGGAACTGGCTGCTGAATTTTCGAGGATGGCTCGAGACCCTCAAAGATACCTAGTTATTCAGGTTTGTACATTTGACTTAGATTTTTGAGAATATCCCAATGACAAACCCACTACAAAACAGTAGTAATATCTGGACTTTGGAACTATGGATATCATCATTCACAAATTAATTAATTAGCTAAGCAAAATACCATGTGAAATGACTTTTACTTGATGTCAGAACCACTTCTAAGCATCTTCCCTTAGTACTCAAGTGCCTCTACTGTTGAACTGCCAGATAATTATGATTATTCATGTACATAAAAAGGCCTTTATCCTCAGACAAGCCTTGTAGTACTCTGCTAGTCATGTTCATTGTTATAATCATCTCTTCTTGGAATAAAAGGAAGATGGATTTTTGTTTTAATTGTGTCCATGTTTGAAGGCAGTGAACTAAAAGTTTCAATAAATTGACATTTAATTTCCTAGAAAAATATTTTAAAATATGTATTTTTTCTTTTGGGAGGTATGCAATATTCAAGTAATAACTCAGATTCAGATGAATTAATATACAAAAATAATAGACCAAAAGAACATTTTATATGTAACACTAGAAAAAATGGATTTAATAATTTAAAAGTTGTAATATATTTCTTTATGATTATTTTACCTAAACCATAAACAAGTGGACCTTGGATAACACTGAGTTAAGATTCCTCAATAAAACAAGGTAGTGTTTATCTTCATATCAGTAGTCTGACATGAAGATAAAAGTCAGATTTTAGCAGAAATGATTTCTAGCTAACTTTTTCCCTAATTAATTTTAAAAAGTTTACAAAAATATCACAAAACAAATTTTAAAATTCTACTTAAGAAATAGATGAGGGCTTCCCTGGTGGTGCAGCGGTTGGGAGTCCGCCTGCCGATGCAGGGGACAGGGGTTCTTGCCCCGGTCCGGGAAGATCCCACATGCCGCGGAGCGGCTGGGCCCGTGAGCCATGGCCGCTGGGCCTGTGCGTCCGGAGCCTGTGCTCCGCGACGGGAGAGGCCACAACAGTGAGGGGCCCGCGTACCGCAAAAAAAAAAAAAAAAAAAGAAAAGAAATAGATGAGGTAGGAGTGTAACTATTGTTTTGGTGTTTCTCCCACCCCCTTTATGTTATTTGCCACCAGTGCTGTGATTTTGAATGTTATCACTTTAACAATATTATGCTATAGAGCAAACCATGGATTCAATGTATCATGATAGCTCTACACTATCAAACCAACCAAGTATAATAAAGATTGATAAGTCAATTGCTCTTTCTTTATTTTATACTCTTAAAGTCACAGCTCAAACGCCATCTTGACAATGAAACCCACCATTATTATCAGATCTGAAATGGTTTATGCCTCTCTCAAATAGCCATAGCATTCTGCTTTATTTATCTCTAATGGCATTTATCACATTCTTCTTGTATTAAATGTTTTTATCTTACCGTGTCATATCTAAGTATGTTATAGGCTTCTATATGGCTGGTATTTGTGCTAAATAATTATTTTGTTTAATGAGTGCATGAATTTGCAACCATTTTGATATTACATAAATTTGCTACAAAGTTCACATATTTAAAATGAAGGAAAGAATCATTTCTGTGTGTATATCTGATGGGAAACTTTTTAGGGTGATGATCGTATGAAGCTTCCCAGTCCAAACGACAGCAAGTTCTTTCAGAATCTCTTGGATGAAGAGGATTTAGAAGATATGATGGATGCTGAGGAATATCTGGTCCCTCAGGCTTTCAACATCCCACCTCCCATCTATACTTCCAGAGCAAGAATCGACTCAAATAGGGTAAGAAGTAATTATATACCACCTCTCATATTATTTCTGAGAAACAAAGTCATGGAAAAACAGTGTAAGTACTAAAATTACCAAATAAATTATGTAGCTCAAAAAAGTGTTGATTCCTAAATTAAAAGTAAGTTATACCAACAAAAGATATGCCAAGCTTGCCATATATAGTTAATTTTGGAAGGTAAGCATGGGCAATACAACATGCATTCTGAAATATCTTCAAGATTTCAAAAGGAGAAACTTTTCTTCATCTTAAGTCAGTTAAAAAAAAACTTAATTTTTGAAAATCTACAACCAATTCAAACTAATAAATCTGTATGTGTTTGTATATAAATGAAAAATTCTTCCCAAGATAGGCTCTCTACTTTTTTTCTCAATAAAATGATATGACTTATTAGTCAAGAGACAATACAAGTACAACTCGTTATTACTCATTTAGGAGACATTAAATATCTTCTGTCAAGTTGAAGTAGAAACAGAAAGTGTGTAATCCTTTGGACTAAATCAATCATATTGGGAGGGCTTCTGAATCATTTCTAAGATGCAGATTTAACTTTTGAAAGCAGCTTCTGAAAGGAGTTTCCATTTCATTTTAAATATTAAGCCCACGCTATATGAACACCATTCTTTCTCTGAAAACTGTCAATCCATGTATTCATTCACTTGTTTATTTTTGAAAATTCATTCTTCATTCGACATTTATTTATTTACTTTTTGATAGAGTCAGCATTTATTAAGTGCCTAACATATTCCAGGCCTTTCTTTTTTTTTTTTCAATAGATCCTTATTGGAATATAATTGCTTCACAATACCATGTTAGTATCTGTTGTACAACAAAGTGAATCAGCCATATGCATACATATATCCACATATCCCCTCCCTCTTGAGCCTCCCTCCCACCCTCCCTATCAAACATCTCTAGGTCATCACAAAGCACCAAGCTGATCTCCCTGTGCTATGGGGCTGCTTCCCACTAGGTAACTATTTTATATTCGGTTAGTGTATATGTGTTGATACTACTCTCACTTTGCCCTAGCTTTGCCCTCCCCTACCACATCCTCAAGTCCACACTCTATGTCTATGTCTTTATTCCTGCCCTGCAACTAGGTTCATCAGTACCACTTTTTTTTTTTTTTTTTTTTTTTTTAGATTCCATATATATGTGTTAGTGTATGGTATTTGTTTTTCTCTTTCTGACTTACTTCACTCTGTATGACAGACTCTAGGTCCATCCCCCTCACTACAAATAACTCAATTTCGTTTCTTTTTATGGCTGAGTAATATTCCATTGTATATATGTGCCACATCTTCTTTATCCATTCATCATCTGTCGATGGACATTTAGGTTGGTTCCATGTCCTGGCTAATGTAAATAGTGCTTCAGTGAACATTGGGGTGCATGTCTCTTTTTGAATTATGGTTTTCTCAGGCTATATGCCCAGTAGTGGGATTGCTGGGTCATATGGTAGTTCTATTTTTCGTTTTTTAAGGAACCTCCATACTCTTCTCCATAGTGGTTGTATCAATTTACATTCCCACCAACAGTGCAGGAGGGTTCCTTTTTCACCACACCTTTTCCAGAATTTATTGTTTCTAGATTTTTTGGTAATGGCCATTCTGACCAGTGTGAGGTGATACCTCATTGTAGTTTTGATTTGCATTTCTCTAATGGCTAGTGATGTTGAGCATCTTTTCATGTGCCTCTTGGCCATGTATATGTCTTCTTTGGTGAAATGTCTATTTAGGTCTTCTGCCCATTTTTTAATTGAATTGTTTGTTTTTTTAATATTGAGCTTCGTGAGCTGTTTGTATATTTTGGAGATTAATCCTTTGTCCGTTGTTTCATTTGTAACAATAAGTTGTTTCACTTATTCCCAGCCTCTTCAATAAGTGGTGCTGGGAAAACTGGACAGGTACATGGAAAAGAATGAAATTAGAGCACTACCTAACACCATACACAAAAATAACCTCCAAATGGATTAAAGACCTAAATGTAAGATCAGACACTATAAAACTCTTAGAGGAAAACATAGGAAAAACACTCTTTGACATAAACCCCAGCAAGATCTTTTTGACCCGCCTCCTAGAATAATGAAAATAAAAACAAAAGTAAACAAATGAGACCTAATTAAACTTAAAACCTTTTGCACAGCAAAGGAAACCATAAACATTCAACATGTATTGAGTACCTCTGCATGTAAGCCATTATTAGACATGAGATTTAAATATTTTGACATAACTACTACTTTCAAGACGTACCAAGTTTAACAAAAGACTCACGCAGATACAAAAGACAGAGTGTAGCATGATAGTGTTATAATCAAGTATTCATTAGCCATTATGGAGCATAGAGAAGCCTGTAATCAATTTCTTCAATTGAAAAGACATAAACGTGATGCTTAATTTTTTCTAGAAAGCAATTCTTTTCTCTTGGTCTCCTCCTCCCTCTAAGAACATTGTCGTAGCTCATGGAACAAACAGCATCGTCTTTGTCTTGACCATCGGCATAAGAAAACTTTCAATTTGCTGCTCATTCTCTAAAACAAAGTAATTTGCTTTGTTTCAAACTGACAGCAATGATAAACCTAGTGTTTACTATGTGTCAACACATATATATTGTCTCTTAATACTTACAAAAATCCCGTGAGGTTCTATTATCATTATTTGTCACAAAGTTAAGTGACTTGAATGGCCAAAGGTGACTCACACGGCCAATGGAAGAGCCGGATCAGTCTGCCTGTACTACACACACTATTGCTTCACAGTGATTAGAAAATGTTATTTTCAATATGGTTGTTTTTCTTGGCATCAACCTCAACCTCTGAGATACATGTTGTTTGGGAAACTCCCTAGGTTTTTCTTGTAAAATGCATCTCCCAACCTGCCCTATACTTCTTGCCCACCTTCCCCCATTTAGAAGGTCTGGTATAGATAGAGGCAAAGATAGAGACCTCAAGTCATTTCTCATTCATATGAAAAATTTGTCTTGTAGCTCAGTGGAGAGGAGATAGGGAGATAGAACTAAAAATTTTTTAAATTATATCAACTGATAGATATTGAACATCAATGTTTTTTTTCTTTTTTTTTTTTTTTTTTTTTGGTACGCGGGGCTCTCACTGTTGTGGCCTCTCCCGTTGCGGAGCACAGGCTCCGGACACACAGGCTCAGCGGCCATGGCTCATGGATCCAGCCGCTCCGCGACATGTGGGATCTTCCCGGACCGGGGCACAAACCCATGTCCCCTGCATCGGCAGGCGGACTCTCAACTACTGCGCCACCAGGGAAGCCCCAGTGTTTTGTTTCTGGCAAGGAAAAACACCTTTAAGGTGTGTAAAAGAGGCACCATTTTCTTCTCTGTACACTTAGGAAAATGGTCAAATCATGACTTTGATATTTATAATTTTATGTGACAAATTCATTACCTTTATTAAAACAGGGAAATTTCAAGAAAATAGTTTCCTTCCTTAACAGGAAATGTTATAAAGGCCAAGGGCTTGAATCTTTTCCTTTTTATAAGGATTCTCAAATTCTAACTTTTCTGTTCATCTTAATTTATGCTCAGTGCCAAGAATTCATAGTAAAAGTTTGAGTTAACTGGAGGGAATTAGTAAGAAAGTAGAAACCGCATGAGGAATTATTTGGCCTTTAGTCATCATTTCTTATTCCAGTTATTATTTAAACAATGTTATCTGTATATTTCCTTTACTTTTTCAGGTCTTTGTTAAAGGAATTTTTCTTAAATATCATTTTATTTTCAGGCATTAAAAAGCCTTATTATTCATCTATATTTTTCTATTTTTTCTGTCTGGCTTTATGTAACTTGTATGGTAATTTCTAATATGTGCAAATGCTGTTTTCCCCCCTTCTTTCCTATAAAGCTAATTTGCATTATTTTATAGTTAGAAAATATTACTTCAATTTTAGTTTCTGTGACCAACTTACGTGGTAAGGGAATGTTTTAAAGTGAATTTTAATCAAAGGAGTTTTGAGCATGTTTGTTGGACTTTGAAACCAAAAAGTAATTCAGTTTTTATATATAGACTCCCCTGCTCACTAGCTGAAAGTCTTAAAGTTCTGAATATCTTTACAACTTTGCTTCTTTATTTGTAAAATAAACACAATAGTACATATATGATTGTTAGGCAATTAACTTAAAAAATTGCAGAGTATCTGAAATGCTAGGCAAATCGATACTTATTCCGTTCTTTTAGAATCACCCTTAAAGTGATTCTAAATAACCTTAAAGCAGTGAGTCAACTAAATATACAATGTGGACTTTTATCCAGCAACTTGCCAGGTACAAAAGCAAGTAATGCTAGAAAACATTCATCTAATTTATATCTATTGTTGTTATTATTGTTAGATATCCTTTTAATATTATCTCAAAAACTTTACCAAAATAATATACCAAAAGCACTTACTGTAACATGATGTAGAATAGGAAAATGTGAGAAGCTATCTAAACTTCTGCAAACTTCAGTTCTCTGTATCTGTAAAATGGGGACGAAAAAAATCCTCACAGAATATTGTGATGGTTGACTTTCTAATATATCTAAGCGTGTTGTCCATTGATGGATGTACAGTGGGTGTTTGATCGTGTTGAAATAAATAAGACCATCTATTTATTCAGAGCTATTTATTCAGGGCTATTTATTCAGAGCTTACTATAACAAGGGAGTCAACCACTGTCACTTGTGTTTTGGGAGAGACTCAAGGGCAGATGGAGGAATGGGAAACATTTATAGTGGAGAAAAAGGAAGGCTTCAGGAATGGCCTGATTGGAGGCTATTGGCATAGGGAATCTAAAAGAGGGCTAACTAGAAGCAGAGCATCCTATGGGTTAGGTGTACATATTTGGCTTTCTCTGGTTGGCTCTAAGTTGAAAGTGGTGACAAAAATTAGGGAAGCTGCTAGTTATGAATCAAATCCTGGTCATTTAGGGCCAATTGTTAACAGAAGTTATTGTTTAGCTTCCTGGATTGCTACTAAAGGTAACAATCAGGCTTCCTGCAAGTCCGATTTATAAGTCAACTGCATTCCTGGGCTGTTTATTTTAGCTATGGTTTTCTGGGCAGGTTGCTGTTAAGTGTGAATTAGGTTACTGATTTCATATATGATCCAGCCATTGTCTGTTTGTATATTCAGTCTATCAAGAGGTTTTAGGTTCCCTGCTGCCTTTCTTTTCTCTTGACATATTTATTTAAATGCATACTGCCTTACATTTTCAACTAAGTGTTCAGTACGATTTTGGAATTTCTGCACGGATTATTTTTCTGTTAATATGGATATGTTTTGTCTCTTTCTTTTGAGTTACCCAGATTTATGTTTGTTTAGTATAATGAGCTGTAATTAAATGCAACAGCAATGAATAAGAATGGCTAATACATTGATGCAGCTAAAGATATTTTAGCTTTAATGATATTAGAAAGTTGAATTTAATGTAAAAGCTTCAGTGCATTTTTATAGAGGAGGACATGATTCAATTGTTGCGGGATCATTCAGTCATTTGTGGTGAGTAGTTTTAAAGATTAAGTGTCCTACCTCTTTCAGAAAACATCAACAAACACATGAAGTATCCAGGCCAGGGGAAGACAGAGGAACTGTCTTCCTCTGTAGCTGCTCCACATTGGTAGAGCGGGTGATCTACAATGGATCTATCATTACAATTTAAAGTTTTCTCCACTTCTTTCCAATCTGCTAAGAAATAACTCTATTTACAGATTTGCATTTTTCCTCCTCTTTGTCCTTTCTCTTCTAGGATGGGTATATAAATGAATTGAAAAACTGGACAAAGTATAGGCAGGAAAAGTGAAGGGTGAAGAAAGAAAAAGGGGTTTGGTATTTCACAAATTTGATCAGCTTCTAAATAAATGAATATAGGCTGAATATTTGACTGCTCAGAAAATATAATTCTATATACTTTATTTTATACCTCTATCACTTTGCCATCAGTTAAGATTTCATAACTTGATAAAGGTATTTTAGCAAGGGTTTTAACATATATTGTAATGATCTTTGAGATTTTTACTAATCTATAGGAAAGAAAGAAAGAAAGAGAGAAAGGAGAAAGAAGAAAGAAAGAAAGAAAGAAAGAAGAAGAAAGAAAGAAAGAAAGAAAGAAAGAAAGAAAGAAAGAAGAAAGAAAGAAAGAAAGAGAAAGAAAAAGAAAGGAAGGAAGGAAGAAAGGGAGGAAGGAAGGAAGGAAGGAAGGAAGGAAGGAAGATGGAAAGAGAAATATAAGACACTTTTGGCCTCCCCTGTAGGATTTATGATCTTGTGCTATGTATGCTTCCTAATGATGCATAAACTAGTAGAAATTCAAGCAAAATGAGAATGCAGAAACAATGATGTCACTCTCAATAATGACATTTGAAGCTATGAAAGTTTCAATTGGGTTTGTCTTTACAATTTAGTAAATCAAAACCTTGATTTATTTTATGAAATTTAAAAAATAGTAATATCAGCTGAAACTTGAGTTCTTACTATAACCTAAATACTATACGAAGTGTTTTAAATTAACTATTTCACTTTAATTTCACAAAGCTCTATGAGGTAGGTAATAATATATGTCCCATTTTAAGAGTTAAGGAAATTAATATGTGGAGAGGTTAGATAATTTACAAATGATAAGAGGCAGAGCTATTAATTAATAAAGTCTAGCTTTTAGTAGTCCCACAAGGGAGCCATATTCCTAAAATAACAGAGAGACTACGGGAAGGTAGTTCCTTATTTCAAGTTGCTATTAAACTTCTTACAACTTATGGAACTAACACTTTTCATTTCCTTAATGATAATTGGATAAAAGAAACTAAGTTGGATGTCAGAAATCTCACGTTTTAGAACTAACTCTTTGACACTTCAGCCTTGGTCATATTCCTTAATCAGATTCAGTTTCTTTACTTCAATGTTGAGAAGATTGAACTAGATCACTTAATTTTAACTATCTTTTCATAGGATGACTTTTCAAAATAATCATTTATTTTATGCATTCATATTAGATTTTCTTCTAGAAAATATTTAATTGAAAAATGCCCCAAAACATTTTGGGTTACCTCTATACGCAACTTTTTTTTCCTTTTGTGATTGATTATAGAAGAGAAAAACCTAAGGACACATGTTAAGGAAGTATCTCATAGCTAAATGATGTAGTGGGAAGATTTTGTGATGATATAACAAGGTTACTCTGGTTGCAATTTACCAAGGATCAATATCAATTCTAACAACAGCTGCTACTTGATGATAAATGATTGTAGTCTCAGGTTATTGGTTTTACATTTCTTCCAAAATATGTCAAGGATTCCCAGTATCCTTGATATGGTACTTGGGTATTGTGTTTTTAAATTTTATCGATCAAGACAGGAGAAGGAGCTCTTCTTACTAAGACACTCCATATCACTAGGTAGTTTTTGCCCCAAAGTGTTACATATCTAAGTAGTAATCTTTTAACTTGTTAGTTTATTATGGTGAAAGAGTAAATGAATTAATACATTGAATGTTTATCTTGGGCCAGGCACTGTGTTGGGCAATGAGGGTACAGAGTTGAAAGACAAATCTTCTTCCCTCAAAGACTTCACATTCCGTTTGAGGAGATAATATTCTGAGAGCAATATGCCAGGTATTGTAGGAAAAAGACCAAATCAGTTAAAGAGGCTATGGAGTGTCATTGTGGCTCTATCATTATTGGATTTAGCTTGGAATAGAAGTAGAATTTTGGTAGAGTGGGACTGAAATGGATCAAAAGGAAATCAAAACCAAACAAAAACCCCAGTATGAACAAAGACAAGGAGATGTGTTTTTAACTATACTTTAAAAAAATTCTTGTTTTTATAATATTTCTATACTACACATGTTTGAGAACTCTTTATGTTATGAAGAGATATGATGGATTCTCTCCCAATTTTCCTATTTTTTGTCAGTGTTATGAAGGCTTGAAATGTGGTTTTAAAATCTTTTGCTTTTCATTAAAATCATCCAATTAAAAGCAAAATCCTTTTTGGTCTTCCTATAAAACAGCTCTCAAATTCCTGTCTTATGTTTCTCCTGCCATGACTCTAATTCAGGGCCTCATCACTTCACAGGAATTACTACAAAATCATTCTAACTGACAGCTACATTTTTTAAAATTTCTTCAAACAGGCTCAATTTCTACATATAAGGTTTACCAAATAAAAGACAATACTGTGAATATTTCAAGCACCTGATCACTTATTAGCACTAACTCCTTTATTTTGTCCTCATCTATTGAGAGTACTCCTTTCATTTTCATCAATGGGATAAACTTGAATGATATATATTATATTAGATTTTGCTTTATATGATATATAGTTTATTGTCACTAACAGTTGAAGGGATTTTGAACATTTATCCTAGGAAATGCCTTGGCCATTCCAGTTGACCAGTCACTGCAATTTATTTTCCACTGCTGTCTACTCACACACATAAAATTGCCCAGAGCTGCAAGCTTTATCCCTACTTTGATCTCTTTCAAAATACAGATCATGTTGGTGTTTTCTGTTTTAGTTTGGAGGCATGGGTGGGTAGTTTATATATTTTAACAAAGAACTATTTCTCCTTATGCATGGTAAATTTGTTTATTTTCTTTTTTCCCCTAAATAAGAACATAACATCAGATTGCATTTGTTTAGTCTCCCAAGTTCTTGGACATTATTGGGATATCAAAAATAACTCTCATCTCTCTGATTTGCCACTAATTTGGGGGTATCCCGCATTCTGTCAAATGATTAATTTATCAGCAAAATGTCTATGCCTTTTTGTGCAGTGTCTTCTCCACCAGTGACTTTCTTAAAGTCTGGTTATATTGTTTTAGTTATACTACTCTTTGTAAGCTTTACTTTTCTTTAACAAAGTACTTTTTTCCATTGTTATTATTCTTTATTTCTCCCTGACTCCTCAGGGTTTTAGATAGAGTTCAGGTCATGACATCATGTAGATGTAATAATAAATCTTTTATAGTAACCCTATGTTTAAGAATTACACACAAAATTAAATTATTTTTCAATTTCTTAAGAAAGATATCATTTTTGGACTTCTTTCTCAAATTGTATCTCCAGGTTTCATAGAAATCACTTCTAGCAGATTTGGACTTGGGGTAGCACCTCCTTGCTGTAGTACATTGTGATTTCCTCTACAGTTGTTTATTCTTTAGAAAATCTGTTCTTTCTGTTGGAAAATGAAAGATTAAAACTAAATACCACTGCCTATAAATGCATGCTTGCAGATACAATAGAGGTGGTATGTTTCCTAGAGCATGGTGAATCAGAGTGATCCACTGACCCTGGCTGAAGTGGTGACAAGATATTTAGAAATTCCCATCTTCAAAGCTAAGGAAGGAGAGGAGGTTGGCAGTAAATACAAAATAATAATAATATGTTATTTCCTGTACATAAAATTCCATGCTTCCATTTACACACAGACACCTGACTCTTCTTACCATACCAACAACATAATCTTCTTCTCTCTTATTTTCCATTTTCTTTTCCTTCCTTTCCCTTGGTATTTATGTCCTTCTCTAGTCACTCATTTCAACTAGATTTTCCCCAAATACAAATATAACCAGTGTGGTTTGCCCTTGATCCAAGTATATAGATCACTCTTAGTAATTTGTACCACTGAGCTGCCCACTGTAGTATGAGGTGACATGTAAGTAGTTATATATTCATAGAGGGCCAGAGCTGGGGTCTTAAAGACCTTCTAGTACAAACACTTTCATCTTACAGTTTGTAAACTGATACTAGGAAAGGTAAAAGCCAGAGCTCTGTGTCCTTTACTTTGAAGGGAGAGGTGGGAAGCCATGCTCTGATCTCTCACATCTAACATTTAACCCTCTATTGGTTCTATCTGCTTTTTTACTGGTCCAAACCCTGGACATCTTGATTTTGACTTCAAGTCTAATGAGATTTAGCATCAATTGGTTTAAAAGGCTCCTGCTGGGAGTGCAATGAGAGGCCTGCTGCTGTTTTGCCTCCTCTGTTTATTCTCCTGTGAGACTCCCTGTAATCAAGAGTTAATGGTTTGGAGGATCAAATGGAACTGATAGAGCCAAAATCGAAACGAAAAACAGGGAGAACAACGTCAGTGTTGGGACTCAGTAATTACATGCTTGAAGATAAAAGGATCCTTACAAGTTTTACAAATGTTTCAAAGTTTCAAACACAAACTTAAATATAACTATCACTTATTGATCACATATTTGTGTGTTAGGTTCTGCTCTGAGCTTTTGCATTTATTACCCTAAATCTTCACAACAAGGGTAAGCTGAATTTACTGTTTACATTTTACAGAGGCAGAAACAGAGAGGCAAGGCCTTTTGCTGAGACTTCCAGCGTGTATGGTAAAAAGGGAGATTTGAACACAGACCTGTCTTGTCTACAGTCTAAACTTTAACACCCACCCCTCACTTGGTAAAAGGAACATGGAAAATCAATATATCATCTCTGAAAAATAATAAACAACATATAAATAAAAGCCTATTAAAGCCATTAAGAACAATGCTATTGAAGTTATTTATTGACATGAAAAGATGCCAATAATATATAGTTTTAATGAAAATGCTTCAAGGTAGTATATACAATATGATCTAACATCAAATATTATGCATCTAAATATTAACAGTGATTATTTATGGCTGCATGGCTTTTATTTCCTACTTTCTGTTAATATGTATTCTATGATTTTTCTAAAATATGAATGTAGTGCTTGTAAAAAATAAATTGTTAAAAGAAACAATTAAATTTTGTAAATTGACCATTCAAAAAAAAGCCTAATAATTACTCAAACTATTAAAACACAGTTAGTACAGATTTCTTATTTCTTTAATTTTTAAAAAAAATATTTGGGACAATCTTTATGAAACCTTTTTTTACTTTAGCCTACTATTTTGAAAAGTACCCTCACCCCTTCTTACCCTCTGAGGATTCAAAGTCCACTACAAGCAATACATTATAAAAACAGAGTCACTTTCATTCCTGGAATATTCACAAAAATAAGAGATAGCAGAATAATGCTTTAAAGTTTACAAAGAACTTTGACATAGGAGGCATTTTATTTTCACAGCAGAATCCCAAGGACACAGTAATTGAAATCCCTGACTTGGTAACTTGGTTGAGAACTTGGTAACTCAAGAACCAAACCAGTATCAGGCCCTCTGACTCCAAAATGAGTGACTCATCTATTAAATAATGATTCATCTGAAAGAGCTTGTTGACATCATTGTTTGCTGCTTCTTCATGGGTACTAGAATTGGACGCTGCCAAACAGGCCGTGCAACACAGAGACAACAGGGACCACAGAAATATGGCTTGTTTAAGGAGAGTCTAGTGTTAAAGAAACATTTCAGTGATCTTTATGAAGTTATTTTACACTTGAGCAATTGTCAGCTAGCTTAAGAAGCCTTTTTAAACAATCAAAGAGGCTTCTTCCCTTCTTTGTTCAAAAGTGCTAAAGAAGAAAATCAGAGCTAGGGAAGGAAACAAAGAGGAGGGAGGGGCCACTTAGAGACTTAGATCTGGAATGTTAATGAATGTTTTATCTAAATCATTTAGATGGTTATTTTCTAGTATTATTGCCACAAGATTCCCAGCTCTGCTGTACATTTATGGGAAACATCTCATCAAGAAGCCTATTCTTTACTGTATTAGACCTGGAGAGCACAACTGTGAGTTTCTTTACCCTTTACACAATAGAATGGGGAGGTTATCATCAACTTTCTATTCATATTTTGTGAAGGTTATTTAACTTATGTATGTCTGTATTTATTTATTTATTTTGACAAATCCATCTTTGTCTGCCAAATCTCCCTGTTCAGGCCAGCTTGCTCTGATGATTACTCCTGCAAAGGCTTAAGAGAGAGATGTTCTATTTCCTTCTCAATAAGGATTAATGGCATTTGGGGAGGTTCAGAATATCCTTTGATTGCTCCGTAAAACGGATTGGAGAAGATGGTCGTGGGTAGCGGGGAGTGGGCTCGCTCATCAGCTTTCCTTTGTGCACTTTCTGCCTTTGACACACCCTCATCACAAGCATCTTGTGTTTTGGTCCCTTTTGCCATTCACCTGCCCAGATGAAAAGTTCCATTTTTCCCTTTGGAATTCTGACACATGGGAGTGTTCTCAAGAGAGGGTAATGTGTGCTCTGTAGTTTTCACTCAGACACTGTAAATGAATGACTATGGACCAGCCTCTCATTACACTTGAGCAAAGGCTGAATTGAGAGAGGAGTAGACCACTGTGGAAAAAGTTGCAAATACTGTGACGGTATCTCTTGCTGTAAAATATTTCTATGTTGTGATGAAAGAAGTACTGTAAATCAGAGAGGGGAAGAAATTAGAAGTTTAATTCACAAGCAATTTCATTTGCTTTGTCCAACGAGAATTATAGACATAGTTTAGTAAAATCCATACTTTTGTTGTTGTTGTATCAATACTTCAATTTTTTTTAACATCTTTATTGGGGTACAATTGTTTTTACAATGGTGTGTTAATTTCTGCTGTATAACAAAGTGAATCAACTATACATGTACATATATCCTCATATCTCCTCCCTCTTGGTCTCCCTCCCTCCCACCCTCCCTATCCCACTTCTCTAGGTGGTCACAGAGCACGGAGCTGATCTCCCTGTGCTATGTGGCTGCTTCCCACTAGCTATCTGTGTTACATTTGGTAGTGTATATATGTCCATGCCACTCTCTCACTTTGTCCCAGCTTACCCTTCCCCCTCCCTGTGTCCTCAAGTCCCTTCTCTACGTCTCCATCTTTATTCCTGTCCTGCCCCTACGTTCTTCAGAACCCTTTTTTCTTTTTTAGAATTCCACATATATGTGCTAGCATATGGTATTTGTTTTTCTCTTTCTGACCTTACTTCACTCTGTATGACAGACTCTAGGTCCATCCAACTCACTACAAATAACTCAATTTCATTTCTTTTTATGGTTGAATAATATTCATTGTATATATGTGCCACATCTTCTTTACCCATTCATCTGTCGATGGACACTTAGGTTGCTTCCATGCCCTGGCTATTGTAAATAGAACTGCAATGAACATTGTGGTACGTGACTCTTTTTGAATTATGATTTTGTCAGGGTATATGCCCAGTAGTGGGATTCCTGGGTTGTAGTAACATCCATACTTAATTGTTTTCCCTCTCTGGAAGACAATAATAATGTTTAAAATTCTTTGCATATTGGAGACATTGAAATGTACGTTATTCAGATTCATTTGGAGTTTGGTATAATTTCTTCTTATTTAGAGCCAGGTACTGTAGTTCTGTGTTACAGAGACCAAGCTATTGGCTACTCCTGAGTTTAAATGGACTAAAACTCATTCTTTTACTCCTAATGATCACATATATTTTTAAGAATATGAGATGACTCACAGAATACATAATAATAAGTGACAAACTATTATCACTTATTATGTGCCAGGTAACATATTAACTGTATAATATTTATTAGTTTATTTAATCTCATGAAAACCCTATGAGATATTTACTATTATTATCACGTTTTGTACATGGCGAAATTGAGCCATGGATATTAAATGACAGAACAGGTAACCTGGCTCTGTATTCCTAGAGGCCATACTCTTCACCACAATGATGCATTGCTTCTCATTCTGCTGCTGACCACTTTTTTTTGTTTGTTTTTGCTGTTTTATCATTGCCAATAAGTTCAGTACTCAGTTCTTTAAAAATGATATGAATAGGGCTTCCCTGGTGGCGCAGTGGTTGAGAGTCCGCCTGCCGATGCTGGGGACACGGGTTCGTGCCCAGGTCCGGGAAGATCCCACATGCGGAGCGGCTGGGTCCGTGAGCCATGGCCGCTGAACCTGCGCGTCTGGAGCCTGTGCTCCGCAATGGGAGAGGCCAAAACAGTGAGAGGCCTGCGTAACGCAAAAAAAAAAAAAAAAAGAGATGAATACATTAGTAAATCTTTTTAATTATCATTAAATTCCTCATAACTGTTAATTTCAATCTTTAAGGAACTATCTGAATAGTCTTACTAGTAGCTGCTTATTCACTAATTCAGGACTCAAAAATTTTCACTTACCTCACTCAAATAGCTGATTATTTCAGGCATGTATCGAAGAGCATCTATTTATTCAATCATTTATTCATTGATCAAACACTTATTAAGGTGTCTACTATGTATCTAATCCCATGGTTGCCCATTAGAGGCACATCCAGTCCTGCCCTCAAGAAATTTGCAGATAAGTAGCTAGGCAATAAATGCAATGAGAAAAATGTTACAATAGGGGCAAACAGAATGCATCTGGGGTCATCTGAACAAGTTGGTTTTTTAAGAGGGAAGTGACAAGGCCAGCTTTGCTTCTAGTGAGAAAATGTGTGACTGCTTTTTAAAATGTGAACTATAACAAAGACTGATTCTCTCCTGAGTCAAAGGAGACTGCATGAGAAGTTGACGTAAGTGATGGTTCAAACATGTCTTACATTACTATGTGCTTCTCTTAACGTGCCAGCTTTCCCTGAAAACATCAGCGATAGTAAAGTAGTGTTTGAACTCTCCTACCCTGTTTGGTGGAGAAAGAATTCCTATGTCTGTGTTCCTAGTTCCAATAGCACTTTAGTGAAAACTTCCTTTGGGGCTTCTGGTATTTAGAAACTCAAGTTGGTTGGGGTGGACCCTGGAAATTTAATATAATAACAAACAACCCTTTATTTATTGTGCTTCCTTCCTCCCTTCTGGAGGCGGATGATGTAGCATTTTTAAAAATTTTATTTGTAGGCTGCTAAATATTTTATGAATGTTCACCTGACCATATGCTTAGGATGAGCTTGCTACTTGTTTTTGCTCTTCTCTTGACCAGAATTTCCAAGCAGGAAAATATGAAGGCATTTCAAAACAAATAATTCACAACCTGAGGTTACATCAAGCTCTCTTGGAAGTATCTTCTCCTCTGCAATAATTGACATTCAGTATGCTTCTGTATGGCAACAGACTGGATTAAAATCCTAAAAGTGCTGTCAGTGTGCTGATTTTATTTCTAATTGCTCTCACCTGAGCTTTTGGTTACCTATCTTTCAATAAGAATTTAAGAGATCAGTCATAAGAATGATCCAAACATCCTCTTCTCATGCATTGTTTTTGGCAAAATCTGAGCTGCTAGGTATATTTTTAATATTTAGATAAGTAAATTTGGGAGAAAGAAGAGAGATACTAATACAATTATTTAAGGAGCTTGCATCCTAAAGGATAACACATATGAAATAGATACAGTTTGTAAAACTCTTGGATATATACTTACAAATAAAAAGAGTAAAGGTTCCTATGAGAGCCTGGGATGTTTAGCGTTTAAGACTTATGGCATGAAAGACAACCAACCACAGTCTACTTTTTTGATTATGTTCATAAGATCAAGTATTAATATTTATTTTGTCAGACATAGCTGCACCTTGTCTTAATACCTTCTTTAGAAATGATAAATAATAATTGTGCTAGTACATAATAAAGGACAAAGTGGCCTGGAAAATAAACTAGGGGCTTTTCTTGTCTGTCTAGTACTTTTTTTGTTGGTTTGTTTGGTAGACCTTGGGAAAAAAGCCTGGAGTAGACAATATGTGGAAAAATCTAATCTATTTTATTTTCCCCAACTCCAAGTCATTTATCAAATTATTTCAGATTGCAAATCTAAGCACTTTTCTGTAACTTAGCTACTCTCTTTCCAGACATGTCTTTCTTAAAAGTGTTTAGCATACATTTAATATCTATAAAATGCTTCAAATCTTAACTTATTAAAGAGGTGACACATAGGAATTCTCTCTCCACCAAACAGAGTAGGAGAGTTCAAACATTCTTATATTACTATGTGCTTCTCTTAATGTGCCAGCTTTCCCTGAAAACATCAGCGATAGCAGGGAAGAAAAAAATTTAATCTAAGTGCACATTCTGGACTGAGGACTTCTTGGCCTGTTGACAATGCCTCAGCATGAATTCTGAGACATTTATTATGAGGAGTCTGTCTGGATGTGTAGAAATGTTCAAGAAAATCAAGGCCAACCCATGTTCTCTAGAGATGGGAATTTCTAATGTTGGACTTCCCTTGACTCTAGCACCCTCATCATCTAAAGAAAACAAAAGTAATGAAGTTTTTATTTCAATTCATCATAATCTCTACTGTTAGGTCATTCAGTTAATTCATTTTAGCAGCTTAAGGAATTTATTATTGAACATTTATATGCACCTTTCTGTGTCTAAGCGCTGAAAGATCTCTGAAGGTCTTGCTTTGATTTACTGCTGTACTAAGAAAAGCATATCATTATTTTTTATTTTCAAAGAAATGTTCTATGATTACTTTAAATGATGTACTAATCTCTCTCTCTCTCTCTCTCTCTCTCTCTATATATATATATATATATACATATATATATTCACTGAAAACTTATAAATTATTTTTTATTTGTATCAGTAACACCAATTCTTTTTTGACAGTTGTTTCAAATGACATGTGATACTAAATTTGCGAAATGAACTCTATCATCACACAGATAAAAAAATAGGTAGATGTTTGCATACTTTTATTCTAGTATACAAGAAACATATGCTTGCTTGGTTTGCAGCATTTGGTATGGTGTTGTATGAGTGTTACTTGGACAAGGCAGCATTCAGCTGTATTTTCTTTTGATTACTAGAAAAAAAATATCATGGTGCACATTTATATAACACGATTTTTTTCAAAGATATTTACCATGAACATGAACTTATAAAAACTCATAAAGCGGGCAGACAGACATTATTATTTCCATTTTACAAATATGGGCACTAAGCTTTGAGGAAAATTTATCTACAGTGGCAGAGCTATTGGGTGGCAGTTCTCTTCCCTAATCAAGTGCTCTTCTCATGTAGCTTCTTCCTTTCCTAGACATTTAGAATTTAATCCATTTATAACTTTGATCTTCTATACTATTAGCCATTATTATTCTAAAAGCCTTTTGAAACATTTAAAATGACTCTTCCCTATAGGTGCTGTGATATGCACAGAAATATAGGTGGGTGGTATGTACCACTTAAAATGGATATTGTAGTGATTTTGTGTTTGATCTTATGGGTCAAAACTACATTCCTCCCATCCGCCTACAGGCAATTTATCCTCAGGGTTTGTCTATGTCCTGTTGTTCTTACTTAACAATTTATATTCTTCAGGATAAAGCAGAAAGGCTGAGCTTCCTAGACCTACAAAGCATTAGGAAATACATAGATGTCTCAACATAGATGTCTCAAGTGAGTGTTGTCATACTAGTGATAGAATGTTTGAAGCTTATAACTAGATGTGAAATATCCATTCATCTGTAACCATTCATTATTTGTAAAAATACCTTTTTTTGCCATTAGAATTAAGATTTTAAACAATGCCTCCAGAAATAGTACCTAATTGACAGGAAGAATGAGTGTACTAGATAAGATATAATATTCAGATAATTGTATTGGGATTCAATTTCAACTTAGGGACTCACCCCTGAGTATCTGCAGAATAAGATGTGTGTAATATATAATTTAAGGAATGCTAAATCCTTTATTCTTTAAAACATATCCCACTTCCTGGCTGAAGGCCCTGAGATTCTCATTAATAAAGCCAAACTTTGGGTTTAAATATCTTTCCATCTAACCATCCTTTGATTCAATATACTTTTACTGAACATTCACCATGTCCATGTCCCTGCCTGTACTAAGTATCAAGGATATAATGGTAAATTTAAGTAAGGTCCTCTTCTAAATAGGCTCACAGTCTAAGAAAGAAGACATAGCAATGAAGTAAATAAACAATTATAATATGGTTGCTAAATTATTCATATGGGGCACAGAATAGGTTCTGGATGATATTTTTGAATCAAAAACTAAATGTAATCAGGGCAATGATAACATTCCAAGGAATTAATATGTAATCAAGGCAAAAAAGCTAGAAAGAGCATTGAGGAAACAGCTGGAGCCTGGGCAGAGACTGGAGGTGACAAAGGTAATGGACCATGGGAGGAACTGCCAGCACTTTGTTTGACTGGAGGCATAGGAGAAGAGAGCAGAGAGGTGAAACTGGAGAAATTGGCAGTAACCATAGCTACCAAAAGCTTTCAGTGCCACAAGAAATTGAGACTTGTTTTGACTTGAGGCAAGAAGGGGTCTTGTAGGTTTTTAAGCAGGGGGATGAAATGTGAATATTAGATTGGAGTAAAAGGAAAGACAAAGATCAAGGAGATCAACTAGAAAACTATTACAGTAGTCTGTCAAGAAATTAGGTCATCATTAAGTTCATCACGTGTGCTGTGCCTGTTTTCCCTAGAGAGTCCTGGTATACGTCTATTATCCTGGCTTAATTATTAATAGCACTTTCTTTTATCCTCAAAATCTCCATTTAGAATGATAAATTATATGGCACCTTAAAACCACAACTAAAATAGTATCAATGAGGATGGAGAAAATGGTTGGATTCTTGAGGTATTAAGATGTTTAAATGGGTAGACTTTGGATGCTTATGAAGGGTGAGATAGAGGTGAAGTCAAAGATGACACTGAGTTATTTAACTTACACAAGTAGATAAATTGTTGATACCATTCACCAAACAAAAAATATAAGAGAATTCCATTTAGTGTCAGGAGAGGAGGTTTTCATTTCAGTTTTGAAAATGTGACTTTTGAAAAACCATGGAACATTCCAGTAGAGATGTCAGGTCAGCAGTTAATTATGTGAGTACACACTGGTACTCAATAGTTCAGTGTTACTTGAGGTGGGGCTATTATGATCTACTACCACCAATTTGAGAAAATTTCCCCAAATTAATCAGACTACATGGATGCCCTCTGGCCTAACTACAGCCCAGTCCCCCAGAAGAGGATAAGGCTGTAGATAAGAGAGGAGGTTTTGGTGTGTAAGTTACTGACTCAGAATGTTGCATCTTCTATGGGAGGGATGTTATGGTCCCATTTCTTATAGAACCAGGACAAGAATCAGTGGTCTCTGGAGTCTGTCAGGGAGGAGTAAAAAATCATTGGCTTGAAATTGAAAAGGAAATGTAGAAATTCAGACTTCATTGCTGTAGAGTTTCACCTGGCTTGCCCCTGACTAAGCTGTGCAGACATAATCTAAGGATACCAAGCAGATTGATTTTTGTTTCTTAGTAAACCATAAAAATATTTTTCTAATTGGGCCCATTGATTTTTGCTTGTTAGTAACTAGCTGCGTGACCTTGAGGAAAGTCGCTTGCCATCTCTATTACCATAGCTGAAAATAGGGAGAAAGCGATTGGGTGATCTCTGGCATCCATGTCAGATTTAAATTAGACTGTCCAGTTTCTGGTCTATTATATTTATTTTCCTTCTTCATATTTTTTATTAAACTGTTAGCCATTTTAGAACTTGAAAGGAAACTATTATGACCATGGTTCTGCTAATCTAGGTTGACTTTGACAGCAAACGGTCTTAAATAGGAAACTAAGAAGTATTGGTCATTTTTTATTTTAGGAAATTCCAAAGTGGTTCACAAATAGATGCAGGAATTCTTTATATATTTTTTCTTCTTTCTTTTTATATGCAGGAAAATCAAATTTGGGGGATTTTTGAAAATGGTAAAAACTCCTTAGACTATGGGCAACAAGTAGCTCTCGGGGAGAGGTTTTTTTTCTTGGGGTACTGCCTTTAATCTGATATTCATTTTGGCTCAGAACAATTGTAAATAGCAGCCAGCTTCTGTGAAATGTAACTGGTGTTTGCTCTGGGCTGATGGGAGAGCCATGTGCTGTTTGCTCTGTTAGTAGCTGTACCCAAGTATGCACAGTACATTATTCAGATCAGCTCGTACAAACCAGATGTCCTAATTCCAGGTGGACTGTTAGAAATCTTTTTATGTACAGCAACAGCTGTGCCACCTGCTAGCTTAAAGAGCAGTAGTTGGACAAATCAACCATTATAACCAATCACTTTTTGTCTGGTGAACAGTTTGCATAAACTAGCATAACAAGATATATCCAACCTAATCCACACTGAAATGATAGGAACACTGAAAGTGTTATCTGTATTTTGGTAAATTGTTTGCTTGTTACCAACACCTATCATTTAAGACACTGAATAAAATCTACATACCAAAATTAGATTTATAAAATTTGCAATTCTGTTTTCTATATTATTTGTTTTCCATCTCCTAACACACAAACTATGCCCTTCATATTTTTTACATTCTCACACACAGATTGCTCTAAATACTGTCATTGTTATTTTGAATGTATAATAAAACTTCCAGAGCTTGGATTATTGCTAAAGAGGAGGTTGAAATATAAAGTATTTCACTGTTGCTTATTATTTGCAAGTAAATAGAATAACTCCGAATAACCACTAAACAAACATTTCCAAGTAGAACTTTTGTAAACGGTATTTCAGTGAACACGATTCATTTGCTGATAAATAATATCCACATGTGAAAAACAGTGGAAACAAAGCAAAGACAAGCCCACAAATGGGCTAACAACCTGTAAAAGAAAATGTGTTAGTTTGAATGACTTAAATAAAACTTTGTTATCTTGTTTTAAGCAATTAATTTTCTTAATGTGTACATGAATACATATATACACATGTGCACATGTGTGCAGACACACACACACAAACACACAAATTGTGATTTAAGTAAGTCTTTACTAATAGTATAAAAGGAAACCTATTATACCCAGGCCAAGACTTAGCATTTCAAATTCTAAAGTAATGGCATTCATGACACTCAGAGTGTCTGTAACTTTGTTTGTTTGTTTGTTTTCATTTTGCCCTATAGATCAGCAGTCCCCAACCTTTTCGGCACCAGGGACCGGTTTTGTGGAAGATAATTCTTCCACGGACCGGGTACGGGGGCGATGGTTTAGGCGGTAATTCGAGCCACGGGGAACCATGGGCAGGCAGATGAAGCTTCACTCACTCGTCCGCCGCTCATCTCTTGCTGTGCGGCCTGATTTCTAACAGGCCACAGACCGGTACCGGTCCGCGGCCCGGGGGTTGAGGACCCCGGCTATAGATTACTTAATTTTTAAACTATTTCTGTATTTCCCAAACATTATCTAATTACACAGATAGAGATAAATACTATGAAAGTGAAAATATGTCAACTGACAATAAGCATATGTATAATTACTGGCTTTTATAGCTAGAATGTTTAAATAATATTTTCTCTCTACATGGAGGCTAATCTGTTTTGTAAGTAAAGTATCATTTTAATCAACACTGCTTTTAATCAAATGATATAAGGACAGCTTTTATTTATAGTACTTAATATTAGGGTATCCCTTTTGTCTAATAAACATATAGCCTATTCAATAAGAAAAAAAATGATGTATATTTGTCTTATAACCAAAGCTTCATTAAATTCACTTTAAGAATATATCAGTATATATTTCAACTGTAAATAAATGCCATCACAGTTTAAGGCAAATGCTTTTGACTCTATTGAGGAAAATATTTTTTTCTGAAAAACATCAAATTTACCTCCAAAACTCTAAAACTGACTTTTTATCATTTATTAATGCCAATTTGAGGCTGTAAGTATAATGGGATGTACATTAAGGGGAGACTCAGGGAATCTTGTTTCTAGTACTGTTGCTAACTAGTTGTGTGATTTGAAAAATTAACCTAACGTCTTAGAGCATCAGTGTATCCATCAGTAGAATGGAAAATTTAAATTATGAAACTTCAATTCAAAATTTTATCTTCATTGGTCACATCCAAATGTGGTCTTGCCTCCCAAGAGCATAATCATATGTTGCATATAGTCTAAGGTATTTCACAGATACTCCATTTAGAGAAAAGGGACAAAAGAAAAAAATAATTAATATACTTTAAAAAAATTTATGTGAGAAAAGTTTATAAGATGCCTTTGCTTTAATGCTAATCACATTTTACAATATTTAGCAATCAATGGTATGGGCTTCATGCAGAATATTCATTTTACATACATATAATTTGATAGTTGGAAGGGATCTTTCCCATTACCTGTTTTATAGCCCCATTCTTCTTTTCAGAGCTAAATAAACTGAGGGTTCAAGAGATTAAGGAATTTGTTAAAAGTCACATGGTTTAATGACAAAAAGTTCAAGAATGTAACCCTAGAGGTAGAAGGACCTCATGTGGCTGCTTGCTCCATGTCTATGGTATTTTCGTCTTCAAAACTTGCCTGACCTCAATGCATTTTTCATGTACTAAGAAGTCTTCACTAAATAATCCTCATGATATTGGGATAAAAAACAATCAAGCACAGAGACAGATAACTTTTGGATGTACTTGAAGAATTAGAGTACCTAAGAATTTGGACACAGTAAAGGCTTAATGATTTCATTTAGACTC
This sequence comes from Phocoena sinus, assembly GCF_008692025.1. Classification (NCBI taxonomy): domain Eukaryota; kingdom Metazoa; phylum Chordata; class Mammalia; order Artiodactyla; family Phocoenidae; genus Phocoena; species Phocoena sinus. The sequence goes on from NC_045769.1 coordinate 25,712,897, forward strand.
AAACAGAGATAGTGCAATTGAACTAGATGTTCTCAAGGATGAGTTTAAAAATTAGGAAAAATAGCTGTGTACTCTGTAACTGAAAAGAACTGTCGCAATATGTTTAAGGAACCCCCTGGAAGTTCTCCTTTTTAGATTTCTAGCTACATATGTCAACTAGTAGCTAAGTGATAATTAGGAAAATGTTCAGATATTACAACATGCTTGTGAAAAGAAATGTAAACAAAATAAAGAGGCAAAAGAAATGCAAAAGAAAGTTGCCAGAACTAAAAACAAAAATACATTTAGAACTTGCACCCAGGATGAAGAGATATAAATTCTACATGATTACTAACCTCAAGAAAGGTGACAGAATTCTTATTGCTTACCTTGAATGAAGCTAAGGAATGTTGGCACTAATGTAAAATCACATTTCTTTATATCCTTTCTTTTTTGACTGTGCTAATAATGTTCTTCAACTTCATCATGTAATATGAACACACTTAAAACCGAAAGGTATGAAGTGAGGAGTTTTCAGCTCCCATTTTGTTGACTCATCTAGCCATGAATATTTTAAGAAGGAATATCTTCTTGTTCTACTAATATTTGGAAAGGCTATAGGGAACTGCTGCCTGGGGTTACAATAGCTTACTTACCCTTAGTGGAGTAAGAAGAGGAATTTATTGACTAAGTCCTGGACTAGGAACAATAAATCCATAAGCAAGAGTGCTGTCATGGAAGATCTTTGTGCTCTCCCATTATGTCAAACCATCTCCTCCTGCTTCAAGGTTGGTTTTTGCTCTTGTCCAGGTAAGAGATATATATATATATATATATATGTGTGTGTGTGTGTGTGTGTGTGTATTCTTCCCTAACAGTCATTTTTTGTTGATCTAAAACCATAATGTGTGTATGTATATATATATATATATCTTCTATTAGCACTTAACATTCTACTTTTAGTTCCTTTTCTGTTTAAGTCCTTGTAGTAAATTAAAATGTAAGTAAGATGGGAGGGGCAACATTGTAATGCATTTTCAGTATTTTATAACTAAGGCTAGTTAATTTCTCAAATTTCTCCTTCAGATTCTTTTCTCATAAGAAAGGGAAACCATGAAATCTTATTTGAGAGAAGAGTTGAGGCATTATGCAGGGACAGAGGGAGGGCAAACAAAATAGAAATGCTAAAGTCAAAATCTACATGTGGCATAATAAAAAGATGTAGGATTCAGAGAGCTGCCAGTGGCTGTGTGTGTGCGTGGGAAAGACTTTTAACTTCCTTGAGGCTCAGTTTTCTTATCTTCAAAATAGGAGTCATAATTTTAATAATCATATTTACCTTGAAAGGTCATATGAATAAATAAAACCTAAAATATTCTAGTCTGTGGTATATGGTAGGTATACAATGCATGTTGGTTTCCCTTGCTATTTCTCAATTTTCCTAAGAGAAGTAATATATTCATCTGTGAAAGAGTAGACTTTATAATTAAGTTCTAGGGTTAGTGAAAAGTGAACAAAGAATGAAAGCACAAGTTAATACTACTTCAGGTGGGGCATAGGGTCATTATTATTATTTTATTTATTTATTATAATTTTATATCATTATAATATATTTTTATTTATTATTACATTATCATTATTAACCTTTTTGTGTGTGTAAAAACAAAGCTTTTTTTAAAGTAGCATCTCACGTAATCAAACTAAATAAATAAATGAGTACATTAATAAATAAACACGTATCTAAAGAGACAAAAGGCGTTTTGTGTAACATATGTGTTCACACATATGCGTGTGTGTGTGAGCCAGCTGCCTAGATGCAATAGGCTTCCCCAGTTCTTACTGGTTTGGGGAATATGAACACATTTTGCTTATTTCTTCTGGTTGCCTTATGGAAAATGAAGATTCAAAATCCAGATGTCTCAAACGCTGGTATATTGAACTTAGTTGTAAAAAAGATATAGAGGTATAACCATACATCAGGAATTGTACATAACGAAAGAAAATGAAAAAAAATTTATCTATCTGCTACCTGACCTGTGAAATGTGAAAATGCCCATCAGAGTGTTAAGGATATATTCCAAGGAGGATAAAAAATTGAGAACCCTTAATAATTGCTATGTGGAAGTGTCTAGGTAATATATCAGTGCTGGTGGATTAGCACCGTCTTATAGAGACATGTGCCATTTTAGTTAAAAGGATTTAGAGTGATTCTTGGCCCTAGAAACTTTAATCCTATAGTTAATATTACAAGTAACAATTATCTGAAGATTAAAAACAACTCTCTCTCATTAAGCACATGTTTAATTTAGGTAGAAGTTAGGCATTAAGCATGTATTTTTGTTTGTCTCCTAAGAAGATACATTTGTATAATATTTAGAAAAATATCACAGGACACAATTCATCTAGTTAACAATTAAAAATTTCCCAGGAATAATATAAAATAAATATGTTTTAATTAATACAATAAATATGAGAAATGCAATACATGTAGTAAGACAAAGGTTCAAATGTTTATCATTCAATTGAAAAGTAAATTTTAGGACGTGATGTATCTAAAAGTGCACTTAATACTGTATTTGATGTATTTGTTGACATTTGTCTTCTCTATAACCCCTGGCATTTGGGTCCGAGTTAATCATACAGTGTCCCAGTGATTGTGGCCACAAATTAAACTTGACTCTCTTCATCACCCTTACATATTTCCCCACCAGGAGCAAGCTCCAGATCACCTGCCAGTTCATAGCCCACCTCTTTCTATCTTTGTCCTGCTGACAGTAAATCCCCTCACCAGTTAATTGAACAGATGTACCCAGTGCTGCTTCCTGAAGATCGTCAAAGCTGGGCTTTGACAGACAGCAGAAAGTGGCACAATAAAAAAAAAAAAATGAAAGCCTTTTAACTGAGAGCACTGCTTTGTTCTGCTTAGAACGTTAAGGTCACTGCAGCTCATTCTGATTGTGGGGATCTTAATTTTTACTCAACCAATTTACTTGCAGCTGTCATTCTTTCCAATATTAAAAGTTCAGCTTTTCAAGCGTGGGGAACTGGGGGATGGTTGTGTGGGGAAAGAGAAGAGCTTGTTACAAACTAAAAACAGCAGAAACAAGTAAAATCTGGCTTGGCTCTCAAGTACAAAAAGTTATTTTCAAAGCCTATAAATTATGACATAGTGATTAACATGTAATTTAAATATATTTAAACAACAATTATATCACATTTCCAGCCCAGCTAATTGGCCTCACAGATGTTCCCTTGTAGCTGCATTGCCCTTCCAGGGAGATATGAATGAGGTGCTTTTTATCATGGAAAACGGAAAAAAGGCAAATGGAAAAAATGGAAACAGAAACATAAAAAGCAGCCAGTAACCCTAAAAACAATGAATGCTAAGGGAATTTTGTTTAGCTTTTTTTCCATTTTAATGCTGAAAACTAGAAAAAGCATGAAGACACTCCTATTACTGTGATGGTCTCTGGCAGTGTGTCTAGATACAGAGTTGGCAGGTTGCTGACTGAAAGACTTGTCAAAGCAAGGACGGTGGATCCATTCTAATAAAGCATGGCTGCACTTTGTGTCTTGGAACAGACTGACTACAAGAGATCTAGTTATTTTTAATACAACACCTTTACAATTGAAGGCGGTCTAGCCCAGAAAATGAATATAGATAATAAAGTATTTCCTGATGAAGAATGACTTGTGAGTTATTCTTTTGATCATTTATCTCTCAAGTTTTATAAAATGTTAATTGTGCATCAGGCAGTGCTGTTTCCTCAGCCGTAATTCTAATCGAACATTACCCAGTATAGCAACTCTTGCAAAAGAAGAGGTCAAAGGAACACTGATGATTATGAATATTTTGGAATGCCTTGCCTTTTAATATCTAATCATGAAATTGAAATAAATTCACTCCAGCCTCACCTTTCTCTTACCTTTTCTTTTAATAATCTCAGGTAATGTTTGATAGTACAATGTAAATTACAAAAGGCCACTGGACATGCCTCTCCTAGTTTATCATGGTATCTCCAGCATCTACCGTAATTCCTGTGCTTTCACTGTAGCAATTTAATAAATATTTGCTAAATGCTTGCCAAATAATCCAGGTTTAATGATAGGGTAAGGCCAAGGTTGTAATATGATAAAGTTCCAGCAGGCAGGTGTCATATTTTTGTACCAGCCCTCTGTTTTACATATCACTGGACTGTATGGAAAATTTATTTCTCAAATTTTATGAACAAATGAATTTTATTTTATGACAGTCTAAAAGGTAGCAAAATGTACCTATATTTAAGGTGCTATGGAAGACAAGTAGGCATTTTAAAATGCTTCTTTGATGAGAAGCCTTGGCAATTTGATTGCTTGACTTTAAACATTTGACTTAGCAGGTGTGAACATTTAAATTTCATATATTCTCTACATTTGTATAATAGTGCAGAGCTTAAAAAGTTCATCTATATATAATATTGTACTTTATCTTCATTAAGAATAAGAGAGGCCAAGGATGAAAATGAGGGTCCGAGATATTTCACGATTGACCATATCACTTGTAATTGGGACTGGAGCTTGGAGCTTCTAACATACCATACAACAATCTGTCTATTGTACAAAAGCACCTCCTATGCAGTGCATATTAAATATATCTAACTTTCCATGTCATAGTCTTCAGTGTGTTGTTAGTTATGTTATTAGAGAAGAAAAGAGATAAATATTTTCTATGCCATCATGTAAGTGACTCAGTTATGGACAGAGTTTAAATGTAAATTCAGTGTAGGGGTTCAGAGCTTGTCCCTTGATTCGTCCAGCAGGCTAAGTGAATTAAGGAAAACTATATTATCTAGTTGTTATTAATTTGTATTAAACGGTTAATCTCCATGGGACCATGTTCTTAGATTAGTCTATGAATCTCTAAATTATAAAAATGTTGATCTGGAATAAGATTTAGCCCTGTTTCACAGATGTTTCAAGATGTTGTCTTTCAGGTTTATTTTAGTCATCTCTGTTCAGTTAAATCCAGAAAGTAGAGAATGCAAAGTTCATAAAATCAACTGTTTTTATTTGCATTATTCATTATTTCCAGTGCTAAGAAAAGTGCCTGGTGCATACATAGACCATGGTTTCTCAAGAAATGTGTTTAATAAATGATTGATATTATATATATATATATATATATATATATATATATATATATAATTTTTAGCTAGGAAACAGAGGTTGTGTTCATACATCCCCTGTACTTACCATAAGGAACGTTGTCCTTAATATTTTATCATATTTTTATATTGACTTTTATTTAACCCATAGGCTAGAGTTTTAAGCCATAAGACTGTCTTTTTTTATTAATTGCAATCTAATTTCAACTGATTCTAAATACATAAAATTAATGTACGCAAAGCATGTTTCCAGTAAAGAAACGATTTTCCAAGATTTTCTGCTTTTTGTTCACTTAAAAAAAAAAGACTGATGAGAAAATATTATGTACCTTTTTATAAAAGAGGCTAAGAAGTGGACCCTTTGCTGAAATGGTGAAAAATAAATGTAACTTGATAGCAAAAATTATTCCAGGCAAGTTGAAGTCCACCTCTATCTCCTTTTAGATAAGTTTCTTCCTATGAGAGGAAAGTTAATGCTCTGGTATGTGGCCATTCCAGTTATTTAACGTGTAACAAAGGAAAGGGTTCCGCATTTACAGCTCAAGTTAATTTACTGTTTTTCCCTTTCTTCCAGGGTTAATCAGAAGAACATTTATTGTCAACTTTATTTTTAATCCATTTAAAATTTTACTTTTTCTATATAATTCTCCTTTACAGGGATTGAATTAAAATATTCAACATCCTCAGAAAATATAAATAAACTTGCTTGTCGTCAGAGTGCATAAAATTTTACTGTTTAGCAAACGTCACTGTTGTGCATGTTTTCCCCTTTGGTTCATACAACTCATGTGGCTTTTCTTTTTTTTTTTTTTGTGTTGTTTTTTGGTTTTTTTTCATTCATGTTACCTCTTATTACATCCATCATTCCATTTTTCTTTCCTATTAGAGTGAAATTGGACACAGCCCTCCTCCTGCCTACACCCCCATGTCAGGAGTAAGTATTTCACAATCAACCTTCATCTTTTAGGATTTTTGGTCTTTGCTTATCATGTTTCCTCTCTTGCCTCTCCATAATTTCCTCATTTTGCCTTTGCCAACAGTGAGTTAAGAATTTACTATAGATTGTGTACCTGCCTATGTAGATATGTTTTATCTCAGTAGATAATCCAGAGTTGAGATATCATGCATCAACAGTAGCTTTTGATTTTTATCTGAAGAATTTACCTGGGCTCATACATCATGCTTCTGGGTAAAGAGGTTATCTTTACTTCCACGATTATAGGTCTTGGGCTAAAAAGTCAGAATCTCAGTGGTGATTCTCTAGTTAGATACTAGAGACTCAGAGTCACAGTAACCACAGACTAGAAGGCAATAAGGAAACATCACCATTCAAGCTGCATCACTGTACTTCTGTCCTTAATGGCAACTGCCTATAGTTAATGACATTGCCATTTGTCTTGAAGATTCACTTTGGATTTTTACATTAAAAATAGGCAGTTGTGGGATAGGAACATGAAATACTTTTTATTAGATCATGTGTTAGGTGGTTAGTAAAATTAAAATATATATTTCCAAAATGTTTTCCCACAATTGATTTATTTTATAAGAAAAATTGGAATTTTAGGTGTTTCTAGTCTAATTCAAACTCATTGACTATTAGGGGGGAAAACTCAATTAAGAAACTCTGACTTTACTCTGAAAGACAAACTTCCATATTCTTTTGGTTATTAACATCCATATTTTTGACAGCTATTCCTAACAATACCTTTGGTCCAAATGTGTTTCTACTATTGACAGAACCAGTTTGTGTACCGAGATGGGGGTTTTGCTGCAGAACAAGGAGTGCCCATGCCCTATAGGGCCACCACCAGCACGATCCCAGAAGCCCCAGTTGCTCAGGGGGCTACCGCCGAGATTTTTGATGACTCCTGCTGTAACGGCACCTTACGCAAGTCCGTGGCACCCCACGTCCAAGAGGACAGCAGCACGCAGAGGTACAGCGCTGACCCCACAGTGTTTGCCCCAGAACGGAGCCCACGAGGAGAGCTGGATGAAGAAGGTTACATGACCCCTATGCGAGACAAACCCAAACAAGGTACAAGCAGAATGTTCAGAAATGATTGCCACTCGACATTTGTCTCTATCAAAATAAGCAAAGTATGGAAGGGAAATTGCCAAACTATCTGCCTATGTAAAATGTGTGATCCACAAAAGGCTTAGGCTGCTGCTATTCCTAGTAAGCTTTCTGAATCAAAAGCGTCCACATCATCTAGGGGCTTTTTTAGAAACCAGAATCTCAGGCCCCACTTGAATAGGAATCTGCATTTTAACAAGATCCCCAGGTGATTTTTATGCATAATCAAGCTTGAGAAGCACTGAGCTAAACATATCTTTATTGGAATATTTGAATGAGGTAGCATATCACAAGATTTCAGAACCCTTACTCCATTGGACTTATTGTGGAGATCATAAAGACTGATGTTGTTGGTAAAAATGTCCAAAGCTTTCAATGGCACCAATAAAAGACTTGATTGATGCATTAAAATGGTGTCATTTAATGACCTAGTTTATTATAAGAAATTATGACTTTTTGTATGATACATTTCAAAAATTAAAGTTCTGACCCTGCATATACTTATATGTATACCATCACATCTTGAAAATATTCATAGCTTGTGCCTTTACAAAGAACAGAAGTAACTTTACAAAGTTAGTAGTAGAAATGTTAAACACCCAAATCAGATAACATTTCAGTTTGAGAAAGCCTCTTTCCTTTTATGTTAACAGCATCAGAAAAAGAAGATGGATGATTGTTATTAAAAACCGGTGACTGTTTCTTAGAGTCTTCTAAGTGTCACAGTAAACTGTATTTTAAGACTCTGAATAAAGGCCCATTGTCTCACTTAATATGCAGTTATATTCACTTTTATAGTATGCAATTAAGGGATGCCTAAATACATATTGTCAATAACCTATTAAAATATATCCACCTCTATATGTATGAAAGTATTACTGTAACGAAGAATTGGATGTTGACAGTAGCCCAATAGTGACACAAATGTAGGTTTTGAGAAGATTTGACAGATGCCTAAAAGTGAAATCCTCTCTGGGAAGATTCTCAACTCAACCATAAAATTATTCCTATCTACAGAACTACATGGCTATACAAATTTGCATCAGGACAATAGATAAGCAGATTGCTTTGAGAAAAGGTAACTCGAACCTTCTAAGAGAAAGGCAAGTCAGTCTGTGTAGACTCACTGTAGACCATCCCCAGATTTTATTTCTGAGTACTAAACTAAGAGACCCACATTTATGTAGAACTCTAGCCCAGTTCTCAGTAGAGACTTTTAGTATAGACATTCCTATACTTTCCATTAAGAAGTTTCAGGACTCTGATAAGAAAATCCAATTCTGACTCCCTTATAGGTATTTTTCATATATTTTTCTTAAAATGACAGTAGCTTTGAGAACCATTCAAATTAAAACTTATGATGAAGTGTAAAGTTCAGCCTCCTCCTGTAGGGGCAATAGTGAAAACAGTGCAGTAGAACAAGATTATTCCAACAGGAGTTAGGGAATTTGAATTCTAGTTCAAAACAAATTATATCCTTCATACATCATTTAATCTCAATTTTCTGTGCTATAATGCTGGAAGAATACACCTTGCACTTCCTTTTTCACAGGGATTGTAAAAAGGGATGAAATAATAGTGATCTTGTAAATTATTGAACTGTAATCTGTGTGTATGATGGTGGGATATTCAATTACTGTCTTTTAACTTGCACATGACGCTAAATAGTTAACTATATCCAGTAGGCCTATATCCAGGAAAAATAACCCTGGGTTGATGAGATTTTTCTCTCTACATGTCGGGTTTATTATAGGGGATAGAAAGTTTGTTTCAGGATGGTAGCATCTCAACAAACAGTTATGGCCCTCTCCCTACCCCAACACCAAAGTAGGAATAGCTAAAGTGTCATTTTTGTGCATATATTTAAAAAAGAGGGTCTACTATATATGTGTATATATGTCCTATATATATGCTTATACTATAAACATAGGAATAGAATTAAACATGAGGAGAGCAGCATTAATTAGCAGTATTTTTGAAAATTCTAGCCCAGTATCTATTCTAGCCAATACCTATTTATTAGACTGAATCATGCAAAATAGCTGCTATATGGACTAGCTTCAACCTACAAAATAGCAATTTCATATGATTCAAACTAATAATTTGCTATTTTATGATTATGATTAGCTATTGGAAATAAATGTTACAATTATATTTATTGTTAAGCATATATTTTGTCAAGCAAGTCAATATAGAGGCATGTTAGATATCTATATTATTTGATTAGTTGAGTCTTTTCCTTAGATGTTTTCTTTCCTGTGTGGTAAATCTTCTGAGGGAACATCTGTAATCAAATCATTGTTACCTATGCAGACATTCTAAGCAAATTATGTAGACTAAAAACTACTTTTATTTCACTTCATCCATTTATCTTGACATGGAGTTAATCTGTAGACATTTTGATCTTCCAATATTCTTTAAAAATTCTCATTTCTCCATATTTAAAATCTATTTTAACCTTGATAGTTTGTCTTATCTTCCAAACATAAATTACCACACTTTTAGAAAATAGAAGCATTTAAACAACTGGCCCCCATAAGATAGGAGAGACAAATGCAAGGCAGAAAGAAAGAAAAACAATCTAGGGGACAGGGACTCTGACCTGGCCTTGTTGGTGCCTTGTTTTGTCACTAACGTTTTTGCCCACTTACTCCTCTTTCATATGATAGTAGTAATCAACAAAAAATTATTGTGAAAAATTCCTGAAATATGTGAGCTTTATTGTCCTTGGAAAAAGAAGCTAACCCATTTGTATAACCATGGTCTGATTAACATTTTCCAGAAAGTAGATGTTACTGATACTTTTGTATTACATCAGAATACCTGAACCCTGTGGAGGAGAACCCTTTTGTTTCTCGGAGGAAAATGGAGACCTTCCAAGCTTGGATAATCCTGAATATCACAGTGCTTCCCATGGTCCACCCCCAAGGCAGGGATGAGTATGGGAATGAGCCACTGTACCTCAACACCGTTGCCAACACCTTGGGGAAACGCTGAATACTGAAGAACAACGTACTGTCTGTGCCAGAAAAGGCCAAGAAAGCATTCGACAACCCTGACTACTGGAACCACAGCCTGCCACCTCGGAGCACCCCTCAGCACCCAGACTACCTGCAGGAGTACAGCACAAAATATTTTTATAAACAAAATGGAAGGATCCGGCCTATTGTGGCAGAGAATCCTGAATACCTCTCTGAGTCTCACTGAAGCCAGGCACTGTGCTGCCTCCTCCACCCTACAGACACCGGAATACTGTGGTGTAAGCTCAGCAGTGGTTTTCAGGTGGAGAGAGACGCCCGCTACAGTTTCCCCGCTGCCTCTCTTTCTCTTGTGGTCTTCCCTCTACTCTCAAGGCCAGTAGTTCTGACACTTCCCAGTGGAAGATATCAAGATGCAATGATAGTTATGTGCTTATCTAACTTGAACATTAGAAGGGAAGGACTGAAAGAGAAAGACAGGAGGAATCACACTGTTTCTTCATTTCTCTGCATGGGTTGGTCAGGAGACTGGAACAGCTAGAGAAGGACCAGCAAATATGAGACAATACTGCCTGCTGTCAAACTAGTTCCCAACTTTTTTTTTACATTGTTTCTTTGCCTGCCTGCTGCCTTCCTTCCTTCCTTCCTTCCTTCCTTCCTTCCTTCCTTCCTGTATTTCAATGCACATGCTTGAAAGACCCAAGCTGCAGGACCCGATGTGTACATTTTCAGCATCCCTGGAATCCTAATGATGTTTCCAGAAGAACAAAATGATAACCTTTTTTATAATGTATGATAGTAACTAAGATTGAAAATCCAATCTCTTTCTCAGACAGTTTCAATCTTGACAAGCAAGAATGACCAACTCAGCTTTCATGAGTTTTGAATCTTCATCAAAGTTATAACTAGTAATTATGTTTGGAGAGCTCTTTTGTTTTTTCTTAATTTTGTTTTGCTTTGATCTGTCTCTTCATACTACTTTCTCCCCTCTTTTCAGCTTTAATTTATAATTGCAAACATTTTTCCATCAAACCTTCTTAGGTGTTGCTATAAATTGAAAGAATTTTAAAAAGAAATATTTTAATATGGTGAAATGGCCACTGTTTTAAATATGCAGTCTTTAGAATTAGAAGGGGAAGCCAAGATATTAGTCAAATGTAACATCAAATCTTACTTTTGTGTTTTACACTATTGAATATGTATCCCTGCCCAATCCTTTACATTCTTCAACATTTTCTTCCCTTCTATGAATGACAGTACTTGATAGGCAGTTGGTAATGTTAAGAGTAGAAGGGAAACTAAGAGACAGTTCTGTGTGGTTCATGAAAACTACTGACACTTTCAGGGGTGATCCAATGGGGAATCCATTGAACTGGAAGAAACACACTGGATTGGGTATGTCTACTTGGCAGATACTCAGAAATGTAGTTTGCACTTAAGCTATAATTTTATTTGTTCTCTTTCTGAACTCCATTTTGGATTTTGAATGAAGCAATATGGAAGCAACCAGCAAAATAATTCATTTAAGTACTTTTTTTTTAAAAAAAGAGCTAAGATAAAAAAGACTGTGGAAATGCCAAACCAAGCAAATTAGGACTTTGGAACACTTTGGGATTATGGTGAGAGGGTCAGCACATGATCAACATGTGATATCACATTTCCTAAACAAGGAAATTTGTCCAGTTTGTATACTCCACTTGAAGGAATGCAAGTAAGGATTGGCTTGAATTCCATGGAATTCCTAGTATAAGACTCTATATTAAGTGGAAGGTAACTCTTTGCATATAAGTTGGTATAATAAAAAGAAATACAAACATTCACTGCTTATAGATAGGTCCTTGGGTCAAGAGTTGTAAATAAATGTGAAAAAACTTCTCATGTAATTATTTTAATATCCAACATACTACTCTTTTGATACTTTATATAATAACTCTTTTTCTTCAAGCACAGCATCCTAGTTCTAGAGCCACCTTTCTTGTGTATCACTTTAAAGAATACCTACTGAGTTAAAATGAGCAATGGGAACAAATGGTAGGAATGAGTTTTCAGGAAAAGGGGGCCTCAGGTCAGTAATTAGAAAAATTAGATAGAAATCTCTCTCTTTTAGGAAAATCTGGCCCAATTCATTTGGAAATTTAAAAAATATTTCTTTCCAATGTTAAAGTATTGGGATCAAATTTGAATGTATAACCTAATTGAAAGCAAATAGACTAAAAATCTCTATTGGCAAAGAGGAGAGTTTAGAGAAAAAGGATGAAAAGAAATCTAGGTTTCTGCCTATTTTGAAAAGTAGATCTATCTATCCATTCAGCTCCCTTATTTTTTCAACTCATATTTATTTATAGTCTACTAAAAGCACTGTGTTATGTGGGGAACACCAAGATAAATGCAATACTATCCCTAACTTTAAAATTTTACAATCCAGATTTATTTGGCATGACATTTAATTTTTTTATATAATTCAAGGAATACAATTGCATGGACTATTTTATGAATAGTCATATAAAATCAACTCTTTGTTAAAAGATCTCCTGTGAACTCATGTGGGACATGAGTGAAACACCCTACAAGCTCCTGAAGTTAGCAAATAGGATACTTTCAGTGTTATCATTCAAACACAAACTGTTCTAGAAGGATATTGTATCACTGGCTAATTGTCCTATATGGATTCTAACTTAACCATTAAATCAACAGTAGATGTTGGTCTTTGGCCAGGAACATTGGAGAAATTGGGATTGGTTTCTTCCTGAGTTATGAAAAGTGAGGGAAGCTTAAAGGCTGAGGTAGAGCAAGCGTGGGGTTTGTGAGAGCTCTTCCAGTGAAATTCAAACATGAACTACCCAGGGTTGAAGACACAGAATGACTCAGGGGCCACAGCCTAATAGCTTAGAGCTCTTTCACCCAGTCAGAGGAGTATCCAGGAAAAGGGATCCTCACATCAGTGTTTATGAAAGTTTAGATATAAACCTCTCTTTCTAAATAAATCTGTACCAACTCATCACTGACAGCATCCTTGTTGGATACTAGAACTTGATTTTTTCTCCTGATTTACAATATTCATATGGTTTCTATGGGGATATGAAAAGCAGAATCACATATTGAAGAAGGAAAGAAAAATAATTATTTTACTGTTAAGGTAATAGAAATGTATTCAGTGAAGGTAGTGTCTCTGTCATCCTAGGAACATAAAACCCTTACACATAAGGTACTAATAACTGGAGATAGACGCAAGTATAATCCAAAATGACCCAAAATGCTTCACAAGAACTTTATTGTTCCTTTTGAATGATTTCTGTAGCACATACTTGATTTCAGTTGTTTTAGGGTTTCTCTTTTGATTTATTTTTGTCCCCCTAGGAAAACATATTTCAGAGTGTATGAGAGGGAGAAAAAAAAGGTTTCATTTGTTCCAAAGAATAACTTATTCAACTCAGTAGAGTGAAATTTTGAAATGCCAATTAAAGCCTGTGAAGTGCATCAGAATATCAGCTTATTGTAGGCTAGTTATATCAGTGCAAATATGCAGAATCAATTAAGTAAATTTGAAGAAAATTAATAATCAAATTACACAGACTGTATTTTTTAAATCACCAAATCTTGTAGCTTATACCTATCTTGGGGAATCTTATTTCCAGGTAAGAAAAACTGTATAATTAAATGGTTGTTTAGGGCAGTGGTTCTTAGGCAGGTGAGAAAAGAAGTTTTCTAAACCAAGGTAGACCCAGAACCTCAAAGCATCCTGAACCACAAAGAGATGCTTGAACTACTGAGTAGAAATTGATTTTCCAAATATTAGTGGCACAGGTTAGGATAAAAGTTTTTTCTCGGGTAATATTCTTGAAATGGAATGAAAAACAATGCAAAACTCAAATCAGATTAAAATGTATAAACTAAAAATTTGAGATTGTTTTCTTAGTAGATCAGGAAGAATGACAATATTTGTAGCTGGAGAGGAGAAACAGTGTTCTTCTAAGTGTATATAATGTATGTGTTAATACCTTGTAAAATCAAGACTTGGCATGAAGATCATGTATATTTCCAATGCCTAGGACAAACCAGTAGGACTGTGAGATGCTGCCCCTACATGAAGTTGAAAGGGTTATCAACATGCTTTTTGAAGTGTCAAAAACTAAAAAAAAAAAAAAAAAGGAAATTGGTTAAGCCCGACAGGGAAGGATGTAAATACATGTTTTTCTAGAGCTGTCTAAACTTTATTTCAAAACTTGAATTATTCATCCATCTATAAATGTTGGTTATTTAACTAGTATATGTAGTTCATAAGGTAATAGAAAAGGTGATTATGAAAGCATGTATATATCTGGACAGAACCATGATAATGCTGTAAGATGTAGATTTAGTTAGGTTAACAGATGTTAAATGATTTTAATACTATTAAATAAATCACACTAGAAAACTAACCACAAAATATAATGTAGCAAAATAAAATGCAGGATATGAAAATGTAGGATGGATTTTGCATAGTAAAAAATGTTTGCCATTTAAAATTGTTGTTTGTTAGGTTGAGCTGAAAGTGGGCATATAAAAAGCAGGTTCCACTTATGAAAACTTGCTTTAAAACATTACAATTATTTTTTTTTCTCATTCTCTTATTCCTTTACCATTTGTAAAATGTATTACGTGTAAAGAGGAATTTTTCAAATTTGTTTTGCAAATACCACCTTGTAGAGTTTAACAGGCAAATATGTTACAGATGACTTTAAGTAAGAGGTTTCAGAATGAAGTGAAGGAAATATAAATGTTCTATTACCTTATGCAGAGACAAAAAATGAGTGGTGTCATTTAGTAAGCAAACAAAATGCATTTAATTTGTGACATATCCTTTCTTTTTTCTATGATACCCTCCCATCTCCAAAAAGAACCCAAGGAATTAATTAACAATATTCTGAGAAATAAATGCTAAAGCAAGCATTTCAAACTGCCGTATTTCCATTGTTTTGGACAATAGTTGATAGCCAGATGATTTTTAATAGGGCAAATGAGAAATTCAGGTGGATAAGCTTCTAGTTATTGAAAAGCCAGAAAACTAAATCTACTGTATATCCTATGGGCAGAGAATTCTGCTGGGCCTCTCTTTATCCATATGGTTTTGAAGGACAGCCTGGTACCCATGCAGACACCTAAAGGCAGACTTATATCTGCTGATTGCCATTTGCTTAAGAACGAATAAGAGTATACAGATGTAGACTGGGCATCATTTTAAAATAACACTATCAGTAGAGACCTTGATATTACTGATATTACAAAGGGGCCAGCTTTTATACTTCTGGGTAGAATTAATACATTTTTTTCTAATACCAGAGAGCCTTTGCAAAAGTAGTTCTTTCCACAATTGCAAACATTAAGCTGTTATGGGCACAGTGTTGGATCAGGAGTCCTTCAGTTTATATGGACACATCGCTTTAGTACCATGGGCTATTTTGTTCTTTTCATTAAACAAAGTCTCTATGAAATAAAATTTTCAGACTTGGTTCAAGCCCCACTGATTTTGTAAAGGTGAAAAAATGTAGGATGTGTCACTTTTGCAGACCCCTGCCTCACCTCTTCACAGCCAGGTGATCTTTTGGGCAGAAGAAATGCTTCTCTAGTCATGAGCTGAAAAGACTCCAAGCCCCAGTTTCATGGAGGTTTTCACATGCTTCCCCTGGAAAATACTCCCTGACAGTCAGCTTTGCAAGTAAGTGATTATCTTGTTAGGAATCACAGAAACAATTCATTTCTCTCTGGACCTTAAGGAAAATGCTGTCTTTACTTCTTTTACCATTGGCACAACTACTCCATGTTCCTTACTTTTCTGCCACCCTAGTTCAAGGCGGCCCTCTTGATGCTGTGCCTGTCTTAAGCCATATTGGAACTCTGAGGTCCCACACGCTGCTTTGTAAAACATTGATTTAGCCTCTGCCCTCAAATGTCTGACTTTTCCATAAAAGATAGTAGCAATTTGGACATTGTTTAAATTATTTCTCAGATAAATGACTGCACAGAGCATACTTTATGATGTTAAAATTATGCTTTTCCATGAAGGTCGATTCTCTTACTATGTCCTTCTCTGTAGGAATTTAAGTCGAGTCAGCCCTGTGTTGAATCTTGAAACTCACATATGTGCACATACCCGTGGTAGGTTTTAGATTTAATCTTTTCATGAAGACTTTACATTATAATAAGTTATTTTTGCCAGCAAATTAACTTATTTACTTTATTTATCTTACTTTGCTCCTGATTGCAAATATTTTACAGCTGCTGTATATATTTTTTTTTTCGATAAATGAAGAGTCTTATTATCATAAAGGTAAAGGCTATTCAGCTCTGAGAGCCACCTGTAGCTCTTTACTGGATCATTCATCCCTCTGACAAATATATAATGAGTGCAGTTTCACTGAAAGGAAAATCCATGTTGTCTAATAGGTTGCCATTTTTTCTCTACTTTTGCTTTTTAAGGATATTTTTCTTTCAATGCTCTAAGTGTTTTACCCATATCACAATAAGTGGTTACATTTGTACAAATATAAAAAAAAAGTTCCATACCTGTAGGCAATAGTCTAACTTGTCCAAACCACTTTGCCTTTACTGCTATTTTTATCCCTGATATGTAGCTTTTTCCCCTAGGCCTGTAGCTGTTATGAAGGAAAGCAAATCATACCTCCTAAGTATTGACATAACCTGATTCTTGAGTACCATTTGCAGATTTTTCAATTAGTGGGGGGGTGTACCTTTTCCCTAATGTGAGAGTCATTTTCCTGTATATTTCTGGATCTCTCAGGGGCTGGGAGGGGGGCGTGAGGGGGCTACACCATAGCACTCCAAGAATCCTTTGGGATTACTCCAGTAGTCAACTATGAAAGTTATTTTCTAAGTGTAGATATGTAAGCTGTTCTTTTAAAGTAAGGTACTTTGGAATATTGTAGCATAAATTGGTACTGCTGTTAAATGGGTCGATTATTAAACTGAGCAGCTGTGCAAGGGCAGCTAACTTTGAATGCACACCTCACTGGCTGGTGTGTCTACATCTCCTGTCGTGAGCACCAGGGACTTGCATTGCTGCAGGTCAAAACTGCATTTTCACATGACATGACTAGGTGTTCATCTTTCCTGAGCACCATTATAACAAGATCAAATGAAAATGAGATCGATCTGCAAGACAATTCAGAGCACAAAATGTCATGTGAAATCTTCTCTTAAACACTCATCTCATACATGCATCAAAGTAGTTGACTAGTTGACAAAGATCAGTTCAGGTGACAAAGGGAGACACTACCAAAAAGGCAAAGGCTTAAGGTATTATATACATTTGTATTCATTTCCTCATGTTCTTAACTTGTAAAGAGAAAGCAAGCCCTCTCTCTTCTGAAGTATCTTCAAAGGACAGGGGTGCAAAAATAACTAGCTGGTTAGCCACTGATGTTTCATTTAAATCCCAGTGTTCAAAGTTAGCTGCCTTTTTGAAATAAACAAACAAAAAATACTACTGTATGTTTGAAAATGTGAATAGTATTTTTATAGCTTGTTAAAGACATGGCTAGTTGCATTTGTAAATAGGGATAATGTTGCTCTGATTTTCTTCTGTGGCCATCTTTATTTGGAACATAATTGTCTTTAGGGTTAATTTGTATATAAGTAATTGGCTTGTGATTGTTTCTTTTGGGTTGGAAGTTATCATTTTGACATTACTTGTGATTCTGTGTTCAGCACTATGGTGATGTGTTCAACCTCTGCACTCGCTTACACAATAGGATATGCCAATTGTGTGTGGTATAATGTTACTTTGATTTTTTTCTATTTTATCTATGAAGGATTATGCACTTAACACATACTAACTTTTTTAATGTTAGGTATATTTTTAGTATAATTTCCCTTATTCTTTCTTCCCCTCCAACCCTTCACTCCATTCTCCTCCCTTCTCCCATTTTCTGTTGTCATTTGAGAATGAGGGACAAACAGTATTTTAAATTTCTGTAATTAGGCTTTTCTGTTAGTTCTCAAGGATCCTCTCTTGGCTCTTGGGAAAGAATTGTACCTGTACAAGGCAATTATAGAATGCGACCTGCTTTGCCTCATTCCACACTGATCATCCCAGCTGAACAATTTGAAAACTGTTCTGCCTTTTTGTTACATGAATCTGTCAGAAATATATTTTTAATTTAATATAAATGAAATTCAATAAAATATGAAACAAATGTTCTCTTCTGTGTCAGAAATTTGTCATAAGAAAAACCAGTTGGGGAAGAAGATTTGTTCTAGATTTAATAATCTGAAGATGTGAAAATGGGCTTATTTTAGTCCACGTTTATGAATCTCATTCATTATTCTTCAGAACCCTTTGGTTGTTTGGAATGTAATACATTCCATATGTTTTTAGCATCTAGCACAAAAGCCTATTGATGTGTTCAGACTTACTCATCTGTGCAGACTATGAGTAATTCACTGTGGTTGGTTTGTTGCTTTGGGATTTAAAAAGTTTTTGAAATATTTGGTAAGTTGTATCCAAATAACATTAATATTTTTATACTATTTTTTCTTTCTGCCCTCATTTCAGTTTACAAAAATGGTGCTGGCAAATCTTTTGTTATAAAGAATATCAAATGCTAGTACCCTGCTTGAAGTAAGGGAGAGAGAATGGGACCATAAACAGTCAATCAACTCACGTGATTTGGGACAAGCCCACGGTAAGGTGGGAGAGTGTTACAGACACATTGGTGACGTGAGCAAGATCCTCTCCCAACATGTTTTTTATTCTAATTTTTCTATTTTAAATATTGTTTCTTACTCCTTCATACTTCCAAAGTGTAAGAACTTTAAGATTCCAGTAACTTCTCATTCAACATCCTATTACTCTTTCAAGCTACTTTAGTCATTTGAATACATATGATGTCAACTACATCGGTGCACAAAAACATATTTTTTTTCAATATAATATATTGGAGTAAGTTCTCTTAAATTCGTTCAGTTATAGGTCTTTAAAGATCCCGTTGGGGCTTCCCTGGTGGCGCAGTGGTTGAGAGTCCGCCTGCTGATGCAGGGGGCACGGGTTCGTGCCCCGGTCCGGGAAGATCCCGCATGCTGCGGAGCAGCTGGGCCCGTGAGCCATGGCCACTGAGCCGGCACGTCTGGAGCCTGTGCTCCGCAGTGGGAGAGGCCACAACAGTGAGAGGGCCACGTACCGCAAAAAAAAAAAAAAAAATCCTGTTGATTGGACCTCCTGCTATTTGCATGAAAATGCATACATTCTCTCCCTTGAATATTTTGACCTATTTATTTGAGATCATTGTCATTTTATTGTGTTCAGGGTGAAATACATCAAGGCTGCATGCATTTAACCCACTGATAGGCTGAGGAAGAGGGAGAAACAACTTGTGTTTCTATTGCTTTACTACCTTAAAAGATACAGTTGACATTTCCAGTGGCACCATGTGAGTTCATTCATAGTAATTGTAAGACCTACTAATTGTATAGTGCTTGACCATGTATAAACTTATTCTGTGTATGTTGGTTTTTGGCTCACTACACTATTTTGAGATAAGTATTATTGAAATAGCCACAGTCATGCAGATAAGGAAAATAAGACTAAAATAACAAATCTAGCATCATGCGACAAGTACCAAATGGTGGTACTCACCCTCAAAGCTGCGTCTTCTGATTTAAATATATTTCTTTACTACACTTAGGTAAATGCTACTCTTTCTCCTCCTGCTGCAGAGGAATCTCATTCTGATTGGAAAATAATTTACGTTGACAAATTGTCTCTATTCAAAACCACCAGTGGTCTTCATTAGTCCTTTGATAACTGCCCTGAAAACTTCACTCGGCCTCCTCAGACTGCCCGGTAGCAAGTCATCTATGATGGAGAATCAGGTTCCTTTCACTCAAGAGAGATAAACACAACATAATCACAAGTAAAAGGATTTTAAAAAATGACCACGTGGGGAGCCTACTGGTAGTGTCCCCTTTTTCAGGGTCTTATAAATCTGCTCGGTAAAGACACCACTAGTCCCCCCACATATATCAGAGAATATGGCATATAACTATCCCTAGCTCTAGCAATGTTATTACATGCAATAATATTTCTAGAAATAAAACCTCACATGAAACACCTAATTTATAAATAAGTTGATAAATTTTCTAGGGTTTACTACATGCTAAACGGCCACTGGAAACAACTTCTGTAATACAGCATAGAATCTGATCCTGAACCAACCATCTTAAGATTAGAAACAGAAGACTGACTGTCACCCAGATAGCAATTTTAAAGCTATAAACAGAACAATTCACCACAGGATAGCAGTCAGGAGACTGTAAACCAAATAGTACACGTGGGACATGTGAATATTGAAATACCTGCTCTTGCAAGTTACCCATAGATTCTTAAAAGAGAAATACCCATCTCACGAACCTGTTTATACTCCATTTCAAAACTTCAATTAGGGAATTCCCTGGTGGTCCAGTGGTTAGGACGCAGCGCTTCCACCGCCGGAGCCCCGGGTTCCATCCCTGGTTGGGGACCTAAGATCCTGCAAGCCACGCAATGTGGAAAAAAAATTCAATTAAAATAATCATGGTAAGACGAAAAATACCATGGAGAAGCTGTGATGTATTTAAGGGAGTAATAGGTTAGAAGCTAAAATAAATGTCAAAATTCAGACCAGCTATTTTCTATGGCTTTATACTCCAAGCTTCCTCAATTCGCAATTGTTTAGCTTTATAAGCCCTGTAGGAAGATATCTATCTATATTTATCTATTTATTGATATCTATATTTATATAGATGTATGTATACATATGGAGAGAGAACATATTAAACAAAATGTTTAAAGATATATTTATACATTGCAAAATTTCACACAGAACCTCTATTTTCAAGCAATTTCATCACAAGCTCCAAGATGTATATCATAGAACAAGTTACACTCATAAAACTGTAAACTGAGCAGGTGCATACTTAGCTAATTGTATTTCCCTCCACAGTATTATCAAGCTGCAATATGAACCATAGGGAAAAAAGCCACTAGACAACCATCTTAAGATTAGAAACAGAAGACTGACTGTCACCCAGATAGCAATTTTAAAGCTATAAACAGAACAATTCACCACAGGATAGCAGTCAGGAGACTGTAAACCAAATAGTACACGTGGGACATGTGAATATTGAAATACCTGCTCTTGCAAGTTACCCATAGATTCTTAAAAGAGAAATACCCATCTCACGAACCTGTTTCTACTTACTTACGTTTCGAAGATAAGTAGAATGTTCTACAAAATGATATAAATCCAAGGTTTTCTGCCTCTTTTAGAAACAAAGAAAAACAAAAATTCCTAGCTTTAAAAACACATTGTATCAGCTGCCCACCAATTCCTATTGCAAGAGGCATTATCTTAAACGTCCTCTTATACCGTCTTCTTCCATGTATTATGGGGACTTATTCAATCATCTTGCCTTTACTCTGTAAAGTTATTATATTTGTGTGGATTTCCAGCCATACAACAACAACATTAAAATAATAATAAAAATAATCCCATATGCCTGGCCCTCTGTTAAGACCTCTGTGCTCATTGTCTCATTTAACGTTCACTACAAACTTACAAGTTATTATTATTTTCCCCTTTTCATAAATGAGGAAAGTAAAATTTTAGTAAGGTTAAAAAGCTTTTCCAAGGTTGCACAAAAAGTGGCCGTTGCTGGGACATAAACCCACTTGACATCAAAATACCTTATCCCTCATACTAAATTGTATTTATCTTATAATATTCATAATGCTGTAGCAAGTGTTGTTTTTCCTCAAACATTTAAACTCAGATGTGTGACAAATGCATATTTTTTCTGTTACAAAACTTATTTCCTTTCCCAAATCTCCAGTTTATTTAGAGGCAGAAAACATAAACTGACCACTTAAAATTTTTTCAGAATTAATTTGAAAAATAGTCAACCAATTTAAGGTTTTTCCCCATTGCTTGCTCTCAGGTGTGACATCTAAATTCTGGGGCCTATATTATTAAGAATTTGCAAGATTCTCTATCACCCATGATAAATAACACAAATATCACTGACTTATCATATAAATGCTTATTTCTGCTGTGGGTCTGACAGCTTTCTTTTTTCTTTTCTTTTTTTTTTTTGGCTTGTGGTATTTTAATTCCCCAACCAGGGATTGAACCTGCAAGGCAGTGAAAGCGCAGAGTCCTAACCACCGGACCACCAGGGAATTCCCCTGACAGTTTTCTTCTAAATGATGCCTTGAAAGACCAGACTGGCTTCATCTTGTGGCTTATCTATCTCAACATTCTACCTCCGTGATCTCCACAATAGAGAAAAGACTGTTGGACAGTCAAACAGGAACCTTACACTGCCACAGCCCAGGGGTGACAGATCATAGTCAATTGCTTAAAACTAGTCATCTGGTCCCACTCAGGGTCAAGAGAGCTGTGGGAATATATAGATATTGAGTGAACATAATTTTTTCTGCTACATGGCTGATGTAGCTTTATGACGATGGTGGGTAATGTCTAGCCCTTGGCCAATATCTGATGATGGCATCTGTTAGAATATACACTATAGCTCTGATTGTTGTTAATAATCATTTTTTTACTCTGTCCTCCACTGTGATGTCTACATTTCCATCTGGTATCTGGCCATTTGGTCTAATGCATAGTCCACAGTCATATGCCTTTAATGTGACCATGGTCCTTGCATTCTCTTACAAATTCCTGGACCTTTGTAGAGAAAACAGTAAAAGTGTGTTTGTTTACACTACTTGGAAGATCTAGAAAGTTGGTTCTGCTACCTGAGGCTCCCCATGCTGACACATCTACCCTGTGACTCCCAATCCAAGGGCGAGTGAAATCCTGTGAGACCCTTTTCTCAAGGTTCCGGGTAATCATTTGCATTTCCAAACTTGACCTAAGGGAAGGTACAAAACAAAATCATATTTCTATGAATAGAATCAGATTCTATTGATGGGCATTTACCAGAATCTGTTATTTTCCTCTTCATCTTAATTCTTCCTTTCCAGGTCAGAAAAGTTCTATAGATTGAAAAGTGGAATAGATAGGGAATTTAAAAGCCAAAATTCTATTGATTTTCTGAATCTGTTCTCCATGGTACCATGGAGGTCTCCTATCTTGTGGCCTGAAACAGAGTTCCTTATTGGGTCAAAGAAATTGTGGAAGGAAGGGGAAAAAAACAACAATTATGTACTAGGTAGTGTGCTAAGCAAATCACATGCATTATCTCAGTCTTTACAAATTATAAGGTAAGAGCTGTATTTTAACATTGTTGTGTTCTGATGATGGTCTGACATGACAAATGACCGCCAGATAGATGAAAGGCAAAGATCTTTATTACTTACAGAAGACTGCCAATGCAGGGCAACACAGGAGATTGCACCTGGGGAAAGGGTAACAGCAACTGGAACTGTAGGAGGCAGCTAATACGTGGAAAGCCAGGTGGAGTTAGCTAGGTGTCGAGGGCTCCTTATAGATTATTTTGAATAATTCTACAGGCCTAAGGAAGAAGAGGATGTCCTGGATATTTGGTATCTGGGGCCTCTGGAAGCTGGCTCTGTGTGCTATAACCCAGAGTGTTAGAGCCCAACAGGGAAGGGTGTGGAGTGTAGGCTTAGCAAACACCCCATCATGGGGAATTGAGAGTTTTTAGCCATGATCTCAAAATTGGGTCAAGACAGCACTTGTGAAATACTATATTACAAGCCATCATAGTTCCTCCTTTACGGTTAAAGTAGCTGAAATGTAGAAGTGTTAAGTTATTTAACCAAAGTCACACAATTAGGAGATCATGAGGCTGGGATTCCAATCAAGGTCCACCTAGATCTTGGCTATACCGCCTCCCTAAATGGACCTGTTCTCTTATCTACTTTCTTTAGTAGGGCTTTATTATGTTTTCTATTCACTCTTCAGTTTAGATCTTTTCTCTCTCCTGTCTTGCACACTGTGTAGTGCGTATGACCGCTAGGAGCTACCATGTATGGAGCTTCTGTGCATTCACCTCTCCAGACCCACATCTACTTTATCTTGGCTCTTTCTGCTTTTCAATCTCTCAGTGTTTGGTACCCACTTGTCTCCTGGAGTTTCAAGGGTGAGGAAGAAAAAAACTGGGGAGGAAGGAGAAAAACTGTCCTTAATGTTATTTTAAAAACAAATTTGAAACTTAAAAAAAAAAAACTCTTTATATTGACAATAGAAGCATTGTGTTTGACACTGTAATTCTGGCAAAAGAACATTTCAGTATCCAATGAGTTAGATATACTGCGCTACTTTGTAGGGAAATTTAAAAAACATTTTACTGTTGACAATAGGAATATAATTGCTTAACATTCTAGAGAAAGTGATTGGCCTCGCTCCTGTTACATGCTAGATTCTTCCTAACTCTCAACGAATGACAGATCAAGCAGTGATTATCCTGAAGGCTTATACATAATACTCCAGTAGTCAGATGGGTCAACTTTATTATTGTGTGACAAATATAAATTTCTCTTCCAATGTTATCTAATTGTATGAGTTAATTCAAAGATTGTATAGATTGAAGAATTATATAATGAAAAATATTGATATCTTCCTTTCAGAATAGAAGGGACATTGCAGAAAAGATTTTAACATTGATCTGGATTGAATTGGAATTCTCACTAAATTTATTAACAGTCCAGCCATTGTTGTTGAAAAACAGATAAAGTATTAATCAGAAGCTCTGCTGTTTCCTTTCTAGTCAGATGCTCAGCTTGTGTTTTAAAGTGAAGGAAGAAGAGAAAATATTGGAAGATAGGTCTGGCAGTATCAATAAGAGGAATAAGATATAGACAATTTAAAATTTCTTAGAAGAAGAATGATAGGTCATCTGAAAATGTTGAAATAAATTAAAATAGTTCCAAATGAACTCATATGCTTGAAGATTTTCTTTTTCAATCATCTGCTTTTGTTTTTTTTAAAAATGTTCTTCTCCTGAAAAAATGTTAAATTTATTTAAGGATGATTACTAATCAAAGTAAGCACTTGTGGGCATGTATATGCTCTTGCCAATTACTATAATCTGACTCATAGTTTTTAAATTTCAAGTGACTAAAAAGCAAAACTACCACTGTGCAGTCACCCGCCCCCATTATCCCATTTCAGGAAACTCTCAGAAACCCAAATACTTGGGAAAATGTGTCAATTCTCTCAACTATAGGTATACTCCTAGTTAGGGGACATGAGACTGGCCTTTATTGCAAAAAAGAAGCATATATAGATGGAAGTTATTGATTTTCCAGTAGACAGATCCATAGCAAGAGCTAAAATGTTATGTTACCAATGGAACTTTACACCTGATGCATAGTACATAAAATTTCAAAACATCTTAGAGACGCTCAACAAGTGATTAATGATTTAAAATTGTTTCCTAGGAGAAAAAACTGAAGGAACAAAGTATATAGTGTCAGAAACAAAGACTGAGCAGGGAATTAATAACCCTTCAGATTGGAGAAGTCATCAGATAAATGACAGTGAGCATCAGTGACTATGTCTCCTGAATAATTGCCTCAAATCAATAGACACCAAAGAACTAAAAGAATGGAAGCGGCCGCTAGGAGCCTAGGCACTTTGGCTTCTTTTCTGTCGGTTTTCTCTGCAGCCATCATGTTCACAGTCTCCTGCCTGGGCCCCTCTCTGGCATTGTTTTTAGTCAGAAAGGCAATCTCACCACTGTTTATATTGCCCTCTAGCTCAAAATAGTGGTGTCTTGCTTCACAAGTGTCTTGGTAAGTTCCTCAACTGGGGGTGTAGAATTGCAAAAAGAGAAATCCATTGAAGAGAGCCTCTTAGATTCAGATACTCAGAAAGATTGTTACATTGATGAATTCCGATAAATATGAAATATCATTTCATCGGGAATAGAAATGGCAAAGCAGAATGTGTAGCTTGGGGAGTTGCAGGTGGAATGGAGAGGTTATGTTTCAGGGGTCTGATAACCACCCTGAACTTTTCTGATTTGCTAGAAGGACTCACAAAACCCAATAGAAGGTTATATGCACAGCTAAGGTTTATTAGAGTAAAAGTAGCACAAGCAAGAGAAAAAAGATACTCATTGAAAGGAGTCCAGAGATGTCAGGCACAGGATTCTGAGTCTTTCCCCTTCTTTGATCACACAAAATGAACTTTCCTCTCTAGCTGGGAACTGTTGAAATGCATTCAAAGTGTTTTTGCCCAGAGAAGCCTGCTCAAGGCTCAGGAACAAAGTTTTAAGAAGGACTGACCATGTATGGTCAGTCCTGCTATGCAACCAACCTGAAATGTAACTGAAATTCAGAATCCCAGCAGTGAAACCAGGAACATCATCAATCTTGATGTTTGCATAAATCAATCTTGACAAGTCCTGATGAGTTGATACAGCATGCCCCATGGTTCCAGACGTCCATGACAACATCATCAATTAGTAACATAAAAAGCATCCTGAGGGCTACATTCCCAAGGGTCATCACCAAGGGTCAATCAAAGTTCCAGACTCCTCTGGAAACATACAAGGATTGAGTAACCAGACCTGATGGGCTCTTCCTTTACATCTCTGTTGACATGTCTGGGAGGAGGATGGGAATGCAGCACAATGATTGCCTCCCCTGCTTGCTCTTCACCCCAACCCAAGGACTGAAAGAGAGGGCAGTGAGCATTAGCCTTTGATGTTCTAAAACATGTCAGGTCTGACACCTAAGAAATCTTTCTCCTGCTGTTTGGAGACAGTAAACTGGAGGAAGGTGCTATTGAGAGAGGCTTTGCCTTTTTCTCAGTGAGTGGATGAAACAAAGACCAAGCTTATCTTGAAGTCCTTAAGCAAGGATGACCCAGCCAGGTTGTTCCTTCCAGGCACCTTGGGGATGCCCAGAAAGTATATCAGCAGGGATGGCAGGAACTTAATACTTTACCTATCTTAGACAAATTATTTTTAGTTTTTTTTTTTTTTTTTTTTTTTTGCGGTACGCAGGCCTCTCACACAGGCCACTGCTGTGGCCTCTCCCGTTGCGGAGCACAGGCTCCAGATGCGCAGGCTCAGCGACCATGGCTCACGGGCCCAGCCTCTCCGCGGCAT
Organism: Phocoena sinus; assembly: GCF_008692025.1. Lineage (NCBI taxonomy): Eukaryota > Metazoa > Chordata > Mammalia > Artiodactyla > Phocoenidae > Phocoena > Phocoena sinus. Next base: position 25,740,148 of record NC_045769.1, read on the forward strand.
GTGGGATCTTCCCAGACCGGGGCACGAACCCGTGTCCCCTGCATCGGCAGGCGAACTCTCAACAACTGCACCACCAGGGAAGCCCTAAGTGTTTTAATTTTAATTGCACAAATAATACATATTTATTGGAGAAAATGAGAAGATACAGAAGCAGAGAATAAAAATTAAAAATAATCACATAACATCATATTATAAACATATCCTGAAATCCACAGATTATTTTCTAAATATGTGACTATATGCTATAAATATTTTATCAACTCCCTTTCACTGTTTAAAATGTATCACAATCATTTTCCACATCCATAAATATTCTTTAAAAGTTTGTAATTGTGCATTCTTCTATCATCTGGAAATGCTATATCTTTAACCAAATTCTTTATTATTGACATCTACTGATACATTGCTCTGATCTTTCATATATATCATACATTATTTTCTTAGGACAAATTCCTAGAAGTAGCATTTTGGAGTGAATCTGGGGGCACATTTTTAAGGGACTATGAAAGAATGTTTTAATTTGCCATGATTTACATGTCTGGCTTTGGGGAATCTTTATGGACAAACTCAGAACATTTAAGATAAAATGAAAACCCATAGGGGACCAGTTTTGCCAGTTCAGTTCTTAGATCTCTGTGTGCAGGTGTTGCTAAGGATGTTGACTTTGAGCTCCCTACTCACAAAGACAATGTCTTTCTTTTTAATTTTTTAACATCTTTGTTGGAGTATAATTGCTTTACATTGTTGGGTTAGTTGCTGCTGTATAACAAAGTGAATCAGCTATATGTATACATATATCACCTTATCCCCTCCCTTTTGCATCTCCCTCTCAGCCCCCATCCCACCCCTCTAGGTGATCACAAAGCACCGAGCTGACCTCCCTGTGCTATACGGCTGCTTCCCACTAGCTATCTATTTTATATTTGGTAGTGTATATATGTCAATTCCACTCTGGCAATTCGACTCAATTTACCCTTTCCTCTCCCCGTGTCCTCAAGTCCATTCTCTACATCTACGTCTTTATTCCCCTCCTGCCCCTAAGTTCTTCAGAAACTTTTTTTTTTTTAGGTTCCATATATATGTGTTAGCATACGGTATTTGTTTTTCTCTTTCTGACTTACTTCACTCTGTATGACAGACCCTAGGTACATCCACCTCACTACAAATAACTCAATTTCATTCCTTTATATGGCTGAGTAATATTCCATTGTATATATGTGCCACATCTTCTTTATCCATTCATCTCTCTATGGACACTTAGGTTGCTTCCATGACCTGGCTATTATAAAGAGAGCTGCACTGAACATTGTGGTACATGACTCTTTTTGAATTATGGTTTTCTCTATGTATATGCTCAGTAGTAGGACTGCTGGGTCATATGGTAGCTCTATTCTTAGCTTTTTAAGGAACCTCTTTGCTGTGCTCCATAGTGGTGTATCAATTTGCATTCCCACCAACAGTGCAAGAGGGTATCATTTTCTCCACACCCTCCCCAGCATTTCTTGCTTGTAGATTTTTTGATCATGGCCATTCTGAATGGTGTGAGGTGATATCTCATTGTAGTTTAGATTTGCATTTCTCTAATGATTAGTGATGTTGAGCATCCTTTGATGTATTGTTGGCAATCTGTATATCTTCTTTGGAGAAATGTCTGTGTAGGTGTTCTGCCCATTTATGGAATTGGTCTTTTGTTTTTTTGATATTGAGCTGCATAAGATGCTTGTATAATTTGGAGATTAATCCTTTGTCTGTTGCTTCATTTGCAAATATTGTCTCCCATTCTGAGGGCTGTCATTTTGTCTTGTTTATGGTTTCCTTTGCTGTGCAAAAGCTAATAAGTTCTATTAGGTCCCATTTGTTTATTTTTGTTTTTATTTCCATTTCTCTAGGAGGTGGGTCAAAAAGGATATTGCTGTGATTTATGTCACAGAGTGTTCTGCCTATGTTTTCCTCTAAGAGTTTTATAGTGTTTAGCTTTACATTTAGCTCTTTAATCCATTTTGAGTTGATTTTTGGTATGGTGTTAGGGAGTGTTCTAATTTCATTCTTTTACATGTAGCTGTCCAGTTTTCCCAGCACTGCTTATTGAAGAGGCTGTCTTCTCCATTGTGTATTCTTGCCTCCGTTATCAAAGAAAAGGTGGGGCTTCCCTGGTGGCACAGTGGTTGAGAGTCCACCTGCCGATGCAGGGGACATGGGTTCGTGCCCCGGTCTGGGAAGATCCCACATGCTGCAGAGCGGCTAGGCCCATGAGCCATGGCCACCAAGCCTGCGCAGCCAGAGCCTGCGCTCCGCAACGGGAGAGGCCACAGCAGTGAGAGGCCTGCGTACAGCAAAAAAAAAAAAAAAAAAAAAAAAAAGATAAGGTGACCATAAGTGTGTGGGTTTATCTCTGGGCTTTCTATCCTGTTCCATTGATCTATATTTCTGTTTTTGTGCCAGTACCGTACTGTCTTGATTACTGTAGTTTTGTAGTAGAGTTTGAAGTCTGGGAGCCTGATTCCTCCAGCTTTGTTTTTCTTTCTCAAGATTGCTTTGGCTATTCGGGGTCTTTTGTGTTTCTATACAAATTGTGAAATTTTTTGTTCTAGTTCTGGGAAAAATGCCAGTGGTAGTTTGATAAGCATTGCATTGAATCTGTAGATTGCTTTGGATAGTATAGTCATTTTCACAATGTTGATTCCAATCCAATAACATGGTATACCTCTCCAACTCTTTGTATCATCTTTAATTTCTTTCATCAGTGTCTTATAGTTTTCTGCATACAGGTCTTTTGTCCCCTTAGGTAGGTTTATTCCTAGGTATTTTATTCTTTTTGTTGCAATGGTAAATGGGAGTATTTCCTTAATTTCTCTTTCAGATTTTTCATCATTAGTGTATAGGAATGCAAGAGATTTCTGTGCATTAAATTTGTATCTTGCTACTTTACCAAATTCATTGATTAGCTCTAGTAGTTTTCTGGTAACATCTTTAGGATTCTCTATGTATAGTATCATGTCATCTGTAAACAGTGACAGTTTTACTTCTTCTTTTCCAATTTGGATTCCTTTTATTTCTTTTTCATCTCTGATTGCTGTGACTAAAATTTCCTAAAACATGTTGAATAATAGAGGTGAGAGTGGGCAACCATGTCTTGTTCCTGGTCTTAGTGGAAAAGGTTTCAGTTTTTCACCATTGAGAACGATGTTGGCTGTTGGTTTCTCATATATGGCCTTTATCATGTTGAGGTAAGTTCCCTCTGTGCTTACTTTCTGGAGGGTTTTTATCTTAAATGGGTGTTGAATTTTGTCGAAAGGTTTTTTCTGCATCTATTGAGATGATCATATGGTTTTTCTCCTTCTGTTTGTTAATATGGTGTATCACATTGTTTGATTTGCCTATATTGAAGAATCCTTGCATTCCTGGGTAAAGCTCACTTGATCATGGTGTATGATCCTTTTAATGTGCTGTTGGATTCTGTTTGCTGGTATTTTGTTGAGGATTTTTGCATCTATGTTCATCAGTGTTATTGGCCTGTAGTTTTCTTGTTTTGTAACATCATTTTCTGGTTTTGGTATTAGGGTGATGGTGGCCTCATAGAATTGTTTGAGAGTGTTCCTCCCTCTGCTATATTTTGGAAGAGTTTGAGAAGGATAGGTTTTAACTCGTCTCTAGATGTTTGATAGAATTCACTTGTGAATCAATCTGGTCCTGGGCTTTTGTTTGTTGGAAGATTTTTAAGCACAGTTTCAATTTTAGTGCTTTTGTCTGTTCTGTTTATATTTCCTCTTTCTTCCTGGTTTGTCTCAGAAGGTTGTGCTTTTCTAAGAATTTGTCCATTTCTCCAAGGTTGTCCATTTCATTGGCGTATAGTTGCTTGCAATGTTCTCTCATTATCCTTTGTATTTCAGCAGTGTTAGTTGTTACTTCTCCTTTTTCATTTCTAATTCTGTAGATCTGAGCCTTCTCCTTTTTTTTCTTGATGAGTCTGAATAATGGTTTATCAATTTTGTTTATCTTCTCAAAGAACCAGGTTTTAGTTTTTTTTGATCTTTGCTATCGTTTCCTTCAGTTTTTTCATTTATTTCTGATCTGATCTTTATGATTTCTTTCCTTCTCCTATCTTTGGAGTTTTTGTTCTTCTTTCTCTAATTGCTTTAGGTATAAGGTTAGGTTGTTTATTTGAGATTTTTTTTTTTTTTTTTTTTTTTAAACATCTTTATTGGGGTATAATTGCTTTACAATGGTGTGTTAGTTTCTGCTTTACAACAAAGTGAATCAGCTATACATATACATATGTTCCCATATGTCTTCCCTCTTGCGTCTCCCTCCCTCCCACTCTCCCCATCCCACCCTTCCAGGCTGTCACAAAGCACCGAGCTAATATCCCTGTGCCTTGCGGCTGCTTCCCCCCAGCTATCTACCTTACTACGTTTGTTAGTGTGTATATGTCCATGACTCTCTCTCGCCCTGTCAAAACTCACCCTTCCCCCTCCCCATATGCTTAAGTCCGTTCTCCAGTAGGTCTGCCTCTTTATTCCTATCTTACCCCTAGGTTCTTCATGACATTTTTTTCCCTTAAATTCCATATATATGTGTTAGCATACGGTATTTGTCTTTTTCTTTCTGACTTACTTCACTCTGTATGACAGATTCTAGGTCTATCCATCTCATTACAAATAGCTCAATTTCATTTCTTTTTAAGGCTGAGTAATATTCCATTGTGTATATGTGCCACATCTTCTTTATCCATTCATCCGATGATGGGCGCTTAGGTTGTTTCCATGTCCTGGCTATTGTAAATAGAGCTGCAATGAACATTTTGGTACATGACTCTCTTTGAATTTTGGTTTTCTCAGGGTATATGCCAAGTAGTGGGATTGCTGGGTCATATGGTAATTCTATTTGTAGTTTTTTAAGGAACCTCCATACTGTTCTCCACAGTGGCTGAACCAATTCACATTCCCACCAGCAGTGCAAGAGTGTCCCCTTTTCTCCACACCCTCTCCAGCATTTATTGTTTCTTGATTTTTTGATGATGGCCATTCTGACTGGTGTGAGATGATATCTCATTGTAGTTTTGATTTGCATTTCTCTAATGATTAATGATGTTGAGCATTCTTTCATGTGTTTGTTGGCATTCTGTATATCTTCTTTGGAGAAATGTCTATTTAGGTCTTCTGCCCATTTTTGGATGGGGTTGTTTGTTTTTTTGTTATTGAGCTGCATGAGCTGCTTGTAAATTTTGGAGATTAATCCTTTGTCAGTTGCTTCATTTGCAAATGTTTTCTCCCATTCTGAGGGTTGTCTTTTGGTCTTGGTTATGGTTTCCTTTGCTGTGCAAAAGCTTTGAAGTTTCATTAGGTCCCATTTGTTTATTTTTGTTTTTATTTCCATTACTCTAGGAGGTGGGTCAGAAAGGATCTTGCTGTGATTTATGTCATAGAGTGTTCTTCCTATGTTTTCTTCTAAGAGTTTGATAGTTTCTGGCCTTACATTTAGGTCTTTAATCCATTTTGAGCTTATTTTTGTGTATGGTGTTAGGGAGTGATCTAATCTCATACTTTTACATGTACCTGTCCAGTTTTCCCAGCACCATTTATTGAAGAGGCTGTCCTTTCTCCACTGTACATTCCTGCCTCCTTTATCAAAGATAAGGTGTCCATATGTGCGTGGGTTTATCTCTGGGCTTTCTATCCTGTTCCACTGATCTGTCTTTCTGTTTTTGTGCCAGTACCATACTGTCTTGATTACTGTTGCTTTGTAATATAGTCTGAAGTCAGGGAGCCTTATTCCTCCAGCTCCTTTTTTCGTTCTAAAGATTGCTTTGGCTATTCTGGGTCTTTTGTGTTTCCATACAAATTGCGAAATTTTTTGTTCTAGTTCTGTGAAAAATGCCAGTGGTAGTTTGATAGGGATTGCATTGAATCTGTAGATTGCTTTGGGTAGTAGAGTCATTTTCACAATGTTGATTCTTCCCATCCAAGAACATGGTATATCTCTCCATCTATTTGTATCATCTTTAATTTCTTTCATCAGTGTCTTATAATTTTCTGCATACAGGTCTTTCGTCTCCTTAGGTAGGTTTATTCCTAGATATTTTATTCTTTTTGTTGCAATGGTAAATGGGAGTGTTTTCTTGATTTCACTTTCAGATTTTTCATCATTAGTATATAGGAATGCCAGAGATTTCTGTGCATTAATTTTGTATCCTGCTACTTTACCAAATTCATTGATTAGCTCTAGTAGTTTTCTGGTAGCATCTTTAGGATTCTCTATGTATAGTATCATGTCATCTGCAAACAGTGACAGCTTTACTTCTTCTTTTCCGATTTGGATTCCTTTTATTTCCTTTTCTTCTCTGATTGCTGTGGCTAAAACTTCCAAAACTATGTTGAATAAGAGTGGTGAGAGTGGGCAACCTTGTCTTGTTCCTGATCTTAGTGGAAATGCTTTCAGTTTTTCACCATTGAGGATGATGTTTGCTGTGGGCTTGTCATATATGGCTTTTATTATGTTTAGGAAATTTCCCTCTATGCCTACTTTCTGGAGGGTTTTTATCATAAATGGGTGTTGAATTTTGTCGAAAGCTTTCTCTGCATCTATTGAGATGATCATATGGTTTTTCTCCTTCAATTTGTTAATATAGTTTATTACATTGATAGATTTGCGTATATTGAAGAATCCTTGCATTCCTGGAATAAACCCCACTTGATCATGGTGTATGATCCTTTTAATGTGCTGTTGGATTCTGTTTGCTAGTATTTTGTTGAGGATTTTTGCATCTATGTTCATCAGTGATATTGGCCTGTAGTTTTCTTTCTTTGTGACATCCTTGTCTGGTTTTGGTATCAAGGTGATGGTGGCTTCGTAGAAGGAATTTGGGAGTGTTCCTCCCTCTGCTATATTTTGGAAGAGTTTGAGAAGGATAGGTGTTAGCTCTTCTCTAAACGTTTGATAGAATTCACCTGTGAAGCCATCTGGTCCTGGGCTTTTGTTTGTTGGAAGGTTTTTAATCACAGTTTCAATTTCAGTGCTTGTGATTGGTCTGTTCATATTTTCTATTTCTTCCTGATTCAGTCTTGGCAGGTTGTGCATTTCTAAGAATTTGTCCATTTCTTCCAGATTGTCCATTTTATTGGCATAGAGTTGCTTGTAGTAATCTCTCATGATTTTTTTTATTTCTGCAGTGTCAGTTGTTACTTCTCCTTTTTCATTTCTAATTCTATTGATTTGAGTCTTCTCCCTTTTTTTCTTGATGAGTCTGGCTAGTGGTTTATCTATTTTGTTTATCTTCTCAAAGAACCAGCTTTTAGTTTTATTGATCTTTGCTATTGTTTCCTTCATTTCTTTTTCATTTATTTCTGATCTGATTTTTATGATTTCTTTCCTTCTGCTAGCTTTGGGGTTTTTTTGTTCTTCTTTCTCTAATTGCTTGAGGTGCAAGGTTAGGTTGTTTATTCGAGATGTTTCCTGCTTCTTAAGGTGGGCTTGTATTGCTATAAACTTCCCCCTTAGAACTGCTTTTGCTGCATCCCATAGGTTTTGGGTCGTTGTGTCTCCATTGTCATTTGTTTCTAGGTATTTTTTTATTTCCTCTTTGATTTCTTCAGTGATCACTTCATTATTAAGTAGTGTATTGTTTAGCCTCCATGTGTTTGTATTTTTTACAGATCTTTTCCTGTAATTGATATCTAGTCTCATGGCGTTGTGGTCGGAAAAGATACTTGATACAATTTCAGTTTTCTTAAATTTACCAAGGCTTGATTTGTGACCCAAGATATGATCTATCCTGGAGAATGTTCCATGAGCACTTGAGAAAAATGTGTATTCTGTTGTTTTTGGATGGAGTGTCCTATAAATATCAATTAAGTCCATCTTGTTTAATGTATCATTTAAAGCTTGTGTTTCCTTATTTATTTTCATTTTGGATGATCTGTCCATGGGTGAAAGTGGGGTGTTAAAGTCCCCTACTATGAATGTGTTACTGTTGATCTCCCCTTTTATGGTTGTTAGTATTTGCCTTATGTATTGAGGTGCTCCTATGTTGGGTGCATAAATATTTACAATTGTTATATCTTCTTCTTGGATCGATCCCTTGATCATTATGTAGTGTCCTTCTTTGTCCCTTTTAATAGTCCTTATTTTAAAGTCTATTTTGTCTGATATGAGAATTGCTACTCCAGCTTTCTTTTGGTTTCCATTTGCATGGAATATCTTTTTCCATCCCCTTACTTTCAGTCTGTATGTGTCTCTAGTTCTGAAGTGGGTCTCTTGTAGACAGCATATATAAGGGTCTTGTTTTTGTATCCATTCAGCCAATCTGTGTCTTTTGGTGGGAGCATTTAGTCCATTTACATTTAAGGTAATTATTGATATGTATGTTCCTATTTCCATTTTATATATTGTTTTGGGTTCGCTACTATAGGTCATTTCCTTCTCTTGTGTTTCGTGTCTAGAGAAGTTCCTTTAGCATTTGTTGTAAAGCTGGTTTGGTGGTGCTGAACTCTCTCAGCTTTTGCTTGTCTGTAAAGGGTTTAATTTCTCCATCAAATGTGAATGAGATCCTTGCTGGGTAGAGTAGTCTTGGTTTCAGGCTATTCTCCTTCATCACTTTCAGTATGTCCTGCCACTCCCTTCTGGCTTGTAGGGTTTCTGCTGAGAGATCAGCTGTTAACCTTATGGGGATTCCCTTGTGTGTTATTTGTTGTTTTTCCCTTGCTGCTTTTAATATGCTTTCTTTGTATTTAATTTTTGACAGTTTGATTAATATGTGTCTTGGCGTGTTTCTCCTTGTATTTATCCTGTATGGGACCCTCTGTGCTTCCTGGACTTGATTAACTATTTCCTTTCCCATATTAGGGAAGTTTTCAACTATAATCTCTTCAAATATTTTCTCAGTCCCTTTCTTTCTTTCTTCTTCTTCTGGAACCCCTATAATTCGAATGTTGGTGCGTTTCATGTTGTCCCAGAGGTCTCTGAGACTGTCCTCAGTTCTTTTCATTCTTTTTTCTTTATTCTGCTCTGCAGTAGTTATTTCCACTACTTTATCTTCCAGGTCACTTATCCGTTCTTCTGCCTCAGTTATTCTGCTATTGATCCTATCTAGAGTGATTTTAATTTCATTTATTGCATTGTTCATCGTTGCTTGTTTCATCTTTAGTTCTTGTAGGTCCTTGTTAACTGTTTCTTGCATTTTGTCCATTCTACTTCCAAGATTTCGGATCATCCTTACTATCATTATTCTGAATTCTTTTTCAGGTAGATTGCCTATTTCCTCTTCATTTGTTAGGTCTGGTGGGTTTTTATCTTGCTCCTTCATCTGCTGTGTGTTTTTCTGTCTTCTCATTTTGCTTATCTTACTGTGTTTGGGGTCTCCTTTTTGCAGGCTGCAGGTTCGTAGTTCCCGTTGTTTTTGATGTCTGTCTCCAGTGGCTAAGGTTGTTTCAGTGGGTTGTGTAGGCTTCCTGGTGGAGGGGACTAGTGCCTGTGTTGTGCTGGATGAGGCTGGATCTTGTCTCTCTAGTGGGCAGGTTCACGTCTGGTGGTGTGTTTTGGGGTGTCTGTGGCCTTATTATGATTTTAGGCAGCCTCTCTGCTAATGGGTGGGGTTGTGTTCCTGTTTTGCTAGTTGTTTGGCATAGGTTGTCCAGCACTGTGGCTTGCTGGTCGTTGAGTGAAGCTGGGTGCTGGTGTTAAGATGGAGGTCTCTGGGAGATTTCCGCTGTTTAATATTATGTGGAGCTGGGAGGTCTCTTGTTGACCAGTGACCTGAAGTTGGCTCTCCTACCTCAGAGGCAGAGCCCTGACTCCTGGCTGGAGCACCAAGAGCCTTTCATCCACACGGCTCAGAATAAAAGGGAGAAAAAGTAGAGAGAATTAGTAGAAGTATGAGGAAAGAAAGAAGGAAAGGAGGAAAGGAAGGAAGGAAGAAAGAAGCAAAGAAGGAAAGAAAGGAGGGAGGGAGGGAGGGAGGGAGGAAGGAAGGAAGGAGGGAAAGAAGGAAAAAAGACAGAAAGAAAGATGATACAGTAAAAATAAAATAAAGTATAATATAGTTATTGAATTAAAAAATATTTAGAAAAAAAAAAGGGACGGATAGAACCTTAGGACAAATGTTGGAAGCAAAGCTATACAGAGAAAATCTTACACAGAAGCATACACATACACCTTCACAAAAAGAGGTAAAGGGGGAAAAATCATAAATCCTGCTCCCTGAGACCACCTCCTCAATTTGGGGTGATTCGTTGTCTAAAGGAGGGAGGGAAGGAAGGAAAGAAAGAAAGAACGAAGGTAAAGTATAATAAAGTTATTACAATTAAACTTAATTATTAAGAAAAAGAATTTTTAAAAAAAAGTCATGGACGGATAGAGCCCTAGGACAAATGGTGGAAGCTAGAGTATACAGACTAGATGTCACACAGGAGCATACACGTACACCTTCACAAAAAGAGGAAAAGGGAAAAAAATCATAGATTTCGCTCCTAAATTCCCCCTCTTCAATTTGGGATCATTCCTTGTCTATTCAGGTATTCCACAGATGCAGGGTATATCAAGTTGATTGTGGAGCTTTAATCCGCTGTTTCTGTGGCTGCTGGGAGAGATTTCCCTTTCTCTTCTTTGTTTTCACAGCTCACAGGAGCTCAGCTTTGGATTTGGCCCTGCCTCTGCGTGTAGGTCGCTGGAGGGCGTCTGTTTTTTCGCTCAGACAGGACGGGGTTAAAGGAGCCGCTGATTCGGGGCCTCCGGCTCACTCAGGCCGGGGGTTGGGGGATGGGGGAAGGAGGGGCACTGCGTGCGGGGCCGGCCTGCGGCGGCAGAGGCAGCGTGACGTTGCGGCAGAGGCCGGCGTGACGTTGCACCAGCCTGAGGCCCGCCGTGCGCTGTCCCGGGGAAATTGTCCCTGGATCCCGGGAACCTGGCAGTGGCGGGCTGCACAGGCTCCGCGGAAGCGGGGTGTGGAGAGTGACCTGTGCTCGCACACAGGCCCCTTGGTGGCGGCAGCAGCAGCCTTAGCGTCTCCCGCCCGTCTCTGGGGTCCGCGGTTTTAGCCGCGGCTCGCGCCCGTCTCTGGGGTTTGTGCTTTCAGCCGCGGCTCGCGCCCGTCTCGGGGGCTCGCGCCCTCAGCCGCGGCTCGCGCCCGTCTCTGGGGTTTGCGCTTTCAGCCGCGGCTCGCGCCCGTCTCGGGGGCTCGCGCCCTCAGCCGCGGCTCGCGCCCGTCTCTGGGGTTCGCGCTTTTAGCCGCGGCTCGCGCCCGTCTCTGGAGTTCCTTTAAGCAGCGCTCTTAAACCCCTCTCCTCGCGCACCAGGAGACAAAGAGGGAGAAAAAGTCTCTTGCCTCTTCGGCCGGTGCAGGCTTTTCCCCGAACTCCCTCCTGGCTAGTCGTGGTGCACTAACCCCTTCAGGCTATGTTCAAGCCGCCAACCCCAGTCCTCTCCCTGAGCTCCGTCCAAAACCAAAACCCGAGCCTCAGCTCGCAGCCCCGCCCGCCCCGGCGGGTGAGCAGACAAGCCTCTCGGGTTGGTGAGTGCTGGTCGGCACCGATCGTCTGTGCAGGAATCTCCCCGCTTTGCCCTCCGCACCCGTCGCTGTGCACTACTCCGCGGTCCCGAAACTCCCCCCTCTGCCTCCCGTAGTCTCCGCCCGCGGAGGGGCTTCCTAGTGTGTGGAAACTTTTCCTCCTTCACAGCTCCCTCCCACTGGTGCAGGTGCCGTCCTTATTCTTTTGTCTCTGTTTTTTCTTTTGCCCTACCCAGTTACGTGGGGAGTTTCTTGCCTTTTGGGAGGTCTGAGGTCTTCTGCCAGCCTTCAGTAGGAGTTCTGTAGGAGTTGTTCCACGTGTGGATGTATTTCTGGTGTATCCGTGGGGAGGAAGGCGATCTCCGCGTCTTACTCTTCCGCCATCTTCAAGGTCCCCCCCTTACGGTGTCTTTAAGACATAACTCAGTGTGGCCAAACCACTAAAGGGGATTATTAGAAAACTGAGATGTGTCAAAACTTTCTGAGATCCCGCAGCAAATCGACGTTATAAGTGAAAAATATCTGACGAGTACAATTGTGTCTGAAGTGGCTACTGAGGTCTTCAAGAATTAGACTTCTAGATGGATCTTCAAAAGTCACAACAGCGCAACAGTGCAGATCCTGTTAACAGAGTTACGTTGTTCTGAAGTTCTCACATTGAGAAGTGGTCTGATAGGAACTCCTGGTTTCCTGAGAAACGGTTACTGTGGTCATCTTCAGAAAATGATGCTGGAAATAGGATATCCATATAACTTCAATCCATACCTCACACCAAATTTGAAAATTAACTCAAAATGGACCATAGGCGGTTTGCAAAGCAGTTTCAGGCCCGGGGGTGTCCCAGAAGCAGCGAGGTGGGAACCGGGTCGGACAACCTGCAGATTTCCACTCCCAGGTGAGGCTATTTCCTTTCAGGCCTCGTGGAAAGGTAAAGTTACAACTGCCTGAAACACACACTGGCTCCAGTCTATTTGAGATTTTTCTTGTTTCTTCTGGTAGGATAAATTGCTATAAACATTGATCTTAAAACTGCCTTTGTTGCATCCCATAGGTTTTGGACCATCATGCTTTCATTGTCATTTGTTTCTAGATATTTTTTGATTTCTTCAGTGATCACTTGGTTATTTAGTAACGTATTCTTTAGCCTCCCTGTGTTTGTATTTTTTACAGTTTTTTTTCCTGTAATTGATATCTAGTCTCATAGCATTGTGGTTGGAAAAGATACTTGAATTGCAATATTCTTAATTTTACCAAGGCTTGATTTGTGACCCAAGATATGACCTATCTTGGAGAATGTTCTGTGAGTATTTGAGAAGAAAGTGTATTCTCTTGTTTTTGGATGGACTGCTGTCCTATAAATATCAATTAAGTCCATCATGTTTAATGTATCATTTAGAGCTTGTGTTTCTTTATTTATTTTCATTTTGGATAATCTGTCCATTGATGAAAGTGGGTTGTTCAAGTCCCCTACTATTTTTGTGTTACTTTCGATTTCCCCTTTTATGGCTGTTAGCATTTGCCTTATGTATTGAGGTGCTCCTATGTTGGGTGCATAAATATTTACAATTGTTATATCTTCTTCTTTGACTGATCCCTTGATCATTATATTGTCCTTGTTTGTCTCTTGTAATAGTCTTCAATTTAAAGTCTATTTTGTCTGATATGAGAATTGCTACTCCAGCTTTCTTTTGATTTCCATTTGCATGGAATATCTTTTACCATCCCCTCACTTTCAGTCTGTATGTTTTCCTAGGTCTGAAGTGGGTCTCTTGTAGACAGCATGCATACAGGTCTTGTTTTTGTATTCATTCATCCAATCTATGTCTTTTGGTTGGAGCATTTGATCCATTTACATTTAAGGTAATTATCAATATGTATGTTTCTATTACCATTTTCTTAATTGTTTGGGGTTTGTTATTGTAGGTCTTTTCCTTCTCTTCTGTTTCCTGCCTAGAGAAGTTCCTTTAGCCTTTGTTGTAAAGCTGGTTTGGTGGTGCTGAATCCCCTTAGTTTTTGTTTGTCTGTAAAGGTTTTAATTTCTCCATCGAATCTGAATGAGATCCTTGCTAGATAGAGTCATCTTGGTTGTCGGTTTTTCCTTTCATAACTTTAAATATGTCCTCCCACTCCCTTCTGGCTTTCAACGTTTCTGCTGAAAGAACAGAGCTTAACCTTATGGGGAATCCCTTGTATGTTATTTGTTGCTTTTCCCTTGCTGCTTTTAATATTTTTTCTTTGTATTTAATTTTTGATAGTTTGATTAATATATGTCTTGGTGTGTTTCTACTTGGATTTATCCTGTATGGGACTCTCTGCACTTCCTGGACTTGACTGACTATTTCATTTCCCTTATTAGGGAAGTTTTCAACTATAATCTCTTCAAATATTTTCTCAGTCCCTTTCTTTTTCTCTTCTTCTTCTGGGACTCCTATAATTTGAATGTTGGTGTGCTTAATGTTGTCCCAGATGTCTCTGAGACTGTCCTCAAGTCTTTTCATACTTTTTTCTTTATTCTGCTCTGCAGTATTTATTTCCACTATTTTGTCTTCCAGGTCACTTATCCATTTCTCTGCCTCAGTTATTCTGCTATTGATTCCTTCTGGAGAATTTTTAATTTTGTTTATTGTGTTGTTCATCATTGTTTATTTGCTCTTTAGCTCTTCGAGGTCCTTGTTAAATGTTTCTTTTATTTTCTCTATTTCCAAGATTTTGGATCATCTTTACTATCATTACTCTGAATTCTTTTTCAGGTAGACTGCCTATTTCTTGTTCATTTGTATGGTCTGTTGGGTTCTTTCCTTGCTCCTTCATCTGCTGAGTATTTCTCTGTCTTCTCATTTTGCTTAACTTACTGTGTTTGGGGTCTCCTTTTTGCAGACTGCAGGTTTGTAGTTTGCATTGTTTTTGGTGTCTGCCCTCAGTGGTAACGTGGTTCAGTGGGTTGTGTAGGCTTCCTGGTGGAGGGGACTCCTGCTCCTGTTCTGGTGGATGAAGCTGGATATTATTTTTCTGGTGGTCAGGACTGCATCTGGTGGTGTGTTTTGGGGTGTCTGTGAACTTAGTTTCATTTTAGGCAGCCTCTATGCTAATGGGTGGGGTTGTGTTCCTGTCTTGCTAGTTGTTTGGCATGGAGTGTCCAGCACTGGAGCTTGCTGATCATTGAGTGGAGTTGGGTCTTAGCATTGAAATGGAGATCTCTGGGAGAGCTCTCGCCAATTGATATTATGTGGGGTCAGAAGGTCTCTGGTCATCCAATGTCCTGAACTTGGCTTTCCCACCTCAGAGGCTCAGGCCTGACACCCAGCTTGAGCACCAAGACCCTGTCAGACACATGGCCAGGTATGTGGGGGTTTTTTTTTGCCTTTTGAGAAGTCTGAGGTCTTCTGCCAGTGCTCAGTAGGTTTTGTGTAGGAGTTGTTCCACATGTAGATGTATTTTTGATGTATTTGTGGGGAGGAAGCTGATTTCCACGTCTTACTCCTTGGCCATCTTGAACGTCCTCCCTTAAATACAATCCTTTAATACTGTATATTTGTTTATTATTGCAGAACAGCAGCCTTTCAGAAGACACTCTTAGTGATGACAACTTCTTTCCAGGTGTCTTCACCCTGTTCTCTTGGTAACTGCAGCCACCTTTCTCAACAGCTAAGCCCCAGCGCTCTGCTCCCGCCTTAGAAAAAATGGTCAAACTCCTCAAAGACAATGTCTTGACATAAAATGGGACCTGGAGGATTTCTCTGTGACAGGAAACTTCCTCATCCTCACTGGCAACATTTTATCCTAGTGACACTATTTTATTTTATTTTATTGTTTAATAATAGAGAATTGAGCAAAGGATGGATTATTAGGCAAGAGAAAATTGATCTGAGATCCGAGGCCAAGATGCTCTTCCACATAATGTTGTCTTTAACACAGGAGCTCATTGAGGAGAGAGACAGATTGTGAAGATATTGAAATGTCTTTTCTTCATTTGTATTATTTTACCCTCAACCACAAATTGTAGCTCCAGAATTGCATTAGTTTTTTGTTAGGACATTGTGATTTTTTCTTGGGGGATTTGAAACACATTCCTTCAGCATTCTCCTGATATGTCTTAAGTAAGCCAGCTGGCATTGTTGCTACTTTGTCCTGGGATCTATTCCTTTATTTTCAATTTTTCCCCCTGGGAGGATACCACTGTTGCTGTGACAAGTCAGAAAAAATAACAGACTATACCTAGCTTTCTATTTTTAAAAGCATGAGGATTAAATAGCTGCACTTTGAAGGCCAGGTCCTTACATTTACTTAATATATTTTTTAAATGAAACTATACAGATTATACAAATATCTTCATTTTCCCTCTAATAGTTTTAGTTGCTTAGAGTTCTCTGAGAAGTAACATCACTCATTCCCAACAGAAGATCAAGCCCACATGAAAAATTATAACATTCCAAATACCAATAAGACCCTAATATTCATATGAAAGGAGCTGGAATTGAACTTGCCAGCCTTTCAAGCTATCACTGACTGCTTCCACTCCATTACCTACCCTTTTCCCATAGTAGCCAAAGTTGCTATTGCTGATATTTATTTTTTCACATTGATAACCATGCTCTGAATGCAATAAAGGAAGCATCAGTTGAAGAAGATGAGAAACCTCAAAATTATCTAAATAATATGGGCATTTCCATTAATGGTCTGTACGAAAAGGGCTTTGAAATGAAACCTGAGGGGAAATAAGACCCTGTGTAATAGGGTAGCTACTCAAAATCTATTGGGACCCTTTTCCCATAGGGAAAGAGAGAAATCTTGTTTTTATAATGATTTAATTTTTTAAAATTTTCTTTATAGTTACTAAGTAGGCATTATTTAGTTTTAGCATTGAAATGAGGAATAATAATTTGATGACACTGGAGAGGAAATGCTTGAAAAACAATCTGCAACCCACAGATGGAAGAACTAGAGAAGTGCCTCTAATTACCTGCTTATCAAAATATGATGTTAATAAGACAGAAAGACCACAGTAGCTCCTAAGCCTGATACAACCCCCTAATTCCCTGGCCAAATTAGAGAAAAGGGGAAACTACATCCTTTAACTGCAAGCTTTGCAAGTGAAGGTGGCAGTTGCTCTGTGTTTTAGCTAAGTGTATTAGATCACAGTGAATTTCCATTTGTTTTTCTCCTAGGGCATTAGCTGTATAGATAAAAATCTTCCCAGGCAAACTCCCCTTCATTTCAATGCTATGAATTTTGGCAAGTCAAATGCCCTAAGTCTAAATGCTTAAACATCTCAAATCAAACTCTCTATAAATGTGTAATCTGGACACAGGTGAGCATTTTATATTAGTGAGAAAAAGTAAAGGTCATTTAGCTCTTCAAGGCATGTTTTTAAATATTCCAGTTTCCCTAGGTGCCAACTATTTGTTTCTTGAACGACATCGGTATTTTACATTCACTAGCCTGGAAAGGTCATTTCCTAGAAATTTAATTCTTTTAAACTGAAAATGTCCATGTTTCTCATTGTTTATTTGGAATATGAGATATGTTAACTTACCTGTAACATGCCAGAATTAGATGTGTGTGCTAACTTACACAAAGTTCACAGCCTTGAGCTGTATGTTGGATGAAATTCATACCTGCTTTTCCATGTCTTTATGCTTCACTTCTGTCAAACACTGGTTTTCCAACTTTGTTTCTTTCATTACTGAACACTGAAATGTTACATAGACACACAAGACAAAACCTCCATTAATTTCATATCCCAATATTTTTTGGATGCACACACATAAAAACACTTCAACACAAGATTTCACTTATTAAAACATCTACATTGTTTTTTAAAATATGTTTTTAAAAAATGAGATGAAATTAACCCTTCTTTAAAATGCCTTTCTATAGCGATTAAAAACATGTATTTACAAAACAGTTGATAAAAATTTTCCTTTGGAATGCACAGGAAGAGAGGTAGAGGCAGCAAGGTGGGAATCAGATGTGGCTTCTTTCCCTCTTGCTTCACGAGAGGCTGGTTTCTCCTTAGGTTTAGTGACTATTTTCTTGCTAGCCCATCTTATTAAGGTTCTTGGTTAGCCACTGCTGCCTCTTTTTCTTTTGTACCCTCTTTCTCCTTAGTTTGAACTTTGCAGTCTGAAGATTTATTGTTTTCCCTGCTGCCTTTCTGGCCCATCTCCCCTGGGGTCCTCCCTTTACTGCCCCTTAGGCTAACCTGACTTTCGTCTTGGGCCCTTTGGTAATGGTTGTCAAGGGTGCAGTACAGCCAGAGCATTTGAGAATCTGGGCTGCCTGGGGCATTGCCACTGCCCTTGTTTTTTCAGTAGTACCACTTTCTGCTTCACATTTCCAGATAGAAAACTTCTTTTCAAATAGGCAGTCATTAATATTGAATCTCTTTAGTTTATAGGAGAAAGAGAGCCTCTGCAATCCATACTGTAACCTGCAATTTTGGAGTATGATTCATCTCAAGACAGTCTTAGCCTACTGAATGATTTTTCTCTTCCAAACAATAATGATGTTTATTCAGGTGGAGGATCCTTTTTTGTAGGAAAATCCTTAAATATAAATTTTTTATTCGTTTCTTGTCTGCCTGAAGGCCTATGGAGAATTTATTTTCTAATAAATTCTATAAATCCTAAGTCATTCCCATCCATCCCTCCTTTCCATTCCTAATTCTGTCCTTCTTAATAACTCTGATCTAAAGAGTTGACCTGTAGTGATACAGCCTGCAAAATTGTTTCCCTGACTTTGACGTAGAAAGGCAATGAGACTTACTAACTAGATCACTACTTTTCATCCTATTTCCCACACTAGTCCCAACACTAGTCCCAGCTGAGCTGTCAGTCTGGACAAGATCAGTTCTTCTCAAGCATCAATGTGTGTGTGCATGGCTCAGGTATCTTGTTGGAATGCAGATTCTTGTTCATGAAGGTCAGGGTGAGACCTGGGATTCTGCATTTCTAGCAAGCATCCTGCCATTGTTCTAGTGCACAGACTGCACTTAAACTCTAGACGATCTACTTGTTTATTGCCAAGCATGCTTGCTCAGGGCTGCTCCTTTCTGGAAGACCTTCTACTGTCTATCAAGATCCTCCCTAGGCTTCAAGTCCCAGATCAATGTCACCTTCTTCATTAGGTCTTTCCTGCTCACTTTCTCAATTATCTAAACAACGCATCTAATTCCTTCAGAGTGAACTCTAATGAAGTCATAAGAAATCACTTCCATGGCAACTTTCCTGCTTTCACTTTGATTTTTTTGTGTGTATGTTTGAGCTTGTCTCACCTCTCTGTTTAATTTTAAACTCCTTGGAGATTGTTATCCATCCAACCCACTGTTATTCATTCTACTTCATTGTGTTTAGAGCAATGGTTCTCAGGCTTCAGAAGCATCAGAGTCATCTAAGGTTAAGTAAAACACAGATTGCTAGGCCTTACCCCAGAGGTTCTGATTCTGTTGGTCAGGTGGGGCCAATGAATTTGCATTTCTACAATCTAGCCTTTCTGAGAATGCTATTGGTTAAAGGATTGCCCTTTGTGAAGCACTACTGTGAGGTAAACTTTTGGATTTATGTTCAGAAAAACCTGGATGGGAATCTCCAGTTTCTTATGCTATATCAGGATACCCTTGGAACAGTTACTTCTTCTTTCCATTCTTACTTCTTCACCCGTAAAATTAGGATTTGGGAAAGAAATAAATGAAAATGTACATAAAGCTCCTGTTTGTTATTCATTAGCTTCTTTCTCTTATTCTTAATCAAACTTCAATGTCGCTTCCACTGGGTTGTTTTCTGATCACCCCTAGGTGACAGTAGGTCTCTTGCAGCGGGCTCCATGGTTCCCAGTGAGTCCCTCATTTCAGTATTTTTTACAAACTTTATTGTAATTACTTCTTTAATTGTCCATCTTTTTATCTTCTTTGATAGATAAACTGTAAGATCTCTGAGGGCAGGGGCCATATAAATGCTAGGACTTAACAATATTTTGTCTGTGACTCAGAGATGCTTAATACAGAGAAGGAACACAATAAATATGATTGAATACAAAGAAAATGAAAGATGAGAGAAAATATTGCATCCAATGAAATGGGAATAACAGTACCTACCATACAACATTATTTCCAAGAAAAAAATCTAACACAGTTTTGGGCATGTTAAAGGCATCCAACAAGCACTAGTTATATTTCTACAGTAATAATGTATGAATAAGATACCCATACTCCCAAGAATTTCCAGAACTAGATTTTAAAGTAGTTTTGTTCTTTTAAACAAAATCAATGTATTAACATGTGATACAAATTTTCTACTTTTATCATTACTTATTATTATACTTATTAATTGTTATTATAATGTTATAATAAATTCATGCATTATAATATTTGTTGTGGACATTGATGTCACAGGACACAGTCCAGTGAGTAGTTGAAAAACACTCTCCAGAGCCGCACTACTGATTCCAATCCTGGCCTAGTGACTCACATAGGGAAGTTACTGAATTTCTCTAAACTTCAGTTTGCTCTTCTCGAAGATGCAGTCATTTATAATAACAACCTCATAAGTGTGTTATAAGAATCAAATAAGAAATGCAGGTAAAGTACTTCAGATAGTGCTTGGTACATACTATATACTCAATAAACACTGATTCCTTATAATAATGATCATAGTTGGTATTAAATAAATGTTTGTTGGATAAATTAAGAAAAACAAAATATATGATATTTGATCAGAAATCTGGCCAAATGGTTCTGAGAAGTAGGAAAAGGGAAACACCATATTTATTGGGGAATATCTGTTATTATGGCAACTTGTATTTTCTCTAATTAGCCAGGATAGCTCCTATCTTATGTGTTCTGACAACTTGACTTTGGTACTCTTTCCATGGCGAGATGGGTCCTAGGCATCTGGATGGGTTTGTGACTCAAGCAGAATGTGACTTCCTAGGTGGGGCATAGATGGTGACAAATGCTTCTATCTGGTTCTCTTGGGACACTCATCTTTGGAGCCCTGAGCCACCAGGGAAGATGTCTGAGGTCACTATGCTATAAGAAAACCCAGCCACATGGAGGGGCCACCAGAGTCTTCTGGCTGACAGTCCCAGCTAAGGTTCCTGCCAACTGTCAGATCAACTGTTAAACATGAGAGTCTGACTTATGTGACTTACATGAAGATGCTTCCTGATGCTCCCTGCCTGTCACCCCCATCTTTAAGTTCTCCCATCTGAGGTTGTAGTCGGTGGAGCACATACAAGCCATCTCCACTGACCACTTTCAACCCCCTGACCCACAGCGTCCAGGAGCATGAGTGTTGTTTTAAGCCACTAAGGTTTGGGATTATTTATTACACAGTTATGGATAACCACAACAGTTACTATATACTTAATTCACTTATTACATGTCCATCACAATATTTTGAGGCTTTTATTACAATACTCAATTTACCAGTGGAGAGACTGTTAAGGTAGTAAAATACATTTTACAAGGGAATCAACAAGTCAATGGTGAAACTGGGATTTTTTTTTTTTTTTTTTTTTTTTTTTTTGCAGTACATGGGCCTCTCACTGCTGTGGCCTCTCCCATTGCGGAGCACAGGCTCTGGACGCGCAGGCCCAGCGGCCATGGCTCACGGGCCCAGCTGCTCCGCGGCATGTGGGATCCTCCCGGACCAGGGCACGAACCCGTGTCCCCTGCATCGGCAGGCAGACTCTCAACCACTGCACCACCAGGGAGGCCCGAAGCTGGGAGTTTAACCCAGATTATTTTGACTTTAAGGTTTATGTATTTTTTTTACTATCCAGGGGAAAAAATTCTAATCTTCTCGAAAATTCATTTTTAAAAGTAAAAATCTTCCTAAAGGCCTTGCTCATTATGTTAGGCTATGCCTGATTTCACTTAGGTCCTCAGAAGATGGTAATTTTCACAATCAACCAGAACTATTGATGACAAATGTCTTTCTAAATTCAAAGCTGCTAAAATTATCAAGTCCAAGGCTGTCATCTTATTTTCTGGATACACCCACGTGCCTGGTTTAGGGAGGGCGGATCTCAGCGTTTACCTAGGATGAGCTGAAGACATCACATTTTAAATCACATGGATAATAAACTTCCCAACTAATTCTTAGGCCTCACGCTGGGGAATATTTGCAGTATGTTCAATGAACATTCATGGTACATGGTGTGTGTGTGTGTGTGTGTGTGTGTGTGAATGAGAAAGAGAGAAAACGTTCAATTATGATTAATAACACCAGGTAGCCAGACACAGGAGTCCATAGCATTTATGGCCTTAAAGAGGTTTCAAAGAAATGATGAGACTGCAAGGTACTCTACTTGTTTTTCTGCTCAGTACTAGCCATTGCCTACAGAATAAGATCTAAACTCCTCTGTATGAGCTAAACCTACATCATTGGCCTTAGTTCCCAGGATTCCTTTTCCACATCCTATTTAACACTTGGAACAAGTACTCCTTCCTCTGGAGTTATTTATTTACATTTCTACCTCTTTGTACTGTGATATATTACTTAAGACCAAGGACTATCTATTCTGTTCATCTTTAAAGTCTCAACATCTAACTCAATGCCTAATAAAGAAATTAACAAGAACTTGTTGTTGAATTAACAAGTCAATCAAGAGTCAACACCATTTGTAAAGTGGTAAAGGGGGTCCAAAGCAAAGAAAAGAAAATGTAGCAAAACTTCTCAAAATAAGAGTCAATATAATTTGTGATAAATAAAAGACTTTCCCTTTCCTTCTTTTCTCTCCCTCTTAGGTGAAAAACAGCACTTTGGATAGAAGGTATGAAGAGGTTATTAAATACTAGAGTTGGAGGACAGGGTCATGGCTGGGGATCTTTTCTAGATGGAGGACGGCAGTTAATTTGAGATTATTTTTGGAGTGGTCTTCCTTTACTTTGGGGAAAGTGAGTACATAGTGGAGTTGCCTTTTTTGGGGGGGATGACAGGTGTACTTTGCAAAATGAGTAGGACCAGGGAAGATTTCAGAAAACAGGAAGCAGGAATCTGGCTTCTTGGAACAACTTTTATCAATAAGATAATAATTAATAATAATTTCCTGAGGACATAGTATGTGTTAGACACTAAGATAAGTGGTTTACATGTATTGCAGAGTTGAAGCTCCCCCAAATTGAATAATATAGGTCTTATTATTACATCTTCTTTACTAATAAGATTATATTCATTCTACAGAAAGATTATGAAAGATGCTAAAAGTCAAAACTGTTAATCAATTAGTATTGCGGTATGTAGTAGGCTTTCTGTTGAGAGAGTTGTCTATAGCAGCTTTTAACCCTAATCCACAAGGCCTTACCCATAATTCCAAAATTCCCCATATTCCCAAACCTCCAAAACTCTAAAAGTCAGACACTTTTTGTAAGTTTTTAGGAAATCACTAGGCAGGAAAACTTGGCCTGAACTGATAACAGATTATTATTATGCTTGCTTTTTAAAATCTTATTTGGCGTAAAAAGCCATATATTTGTTACAGAGATACTATTTGATTAGAGAGTTATTTGTCCTGATCCTGCTGGGGTGTCATCTGCCTGGTACTATCTTACTAAGATCCAAAAATGTGTGATTTCCAAAATACATCTCTTAGGGGAACCACTGACTGAAACTGCCCACCCTGGTCAGGCAACATAATAACCATTGCATGAGTTATCTTGCAACAGGAGGTCCTGGGAAGGAATCCGGAACTAACAAGCCACCACCAACCCGAAGAACTTGGGAAAGGTCAAAAGGAGAGAGGAGACACCAGTTCATATGTTCTACCAACCTCCCAGAATCCTCCTCGCTGGAATCCATCTCGGCTGAGTGATGCTATGCATGCACCACCAGGCAGGACCCTGAGTCAGAATGATTGGCCAGAGACAACCCAGAAACTAATCCCATCACCATAAAACCCGAGACTGAGCCACGTGGCAGAGCAGTCCTCCTGGGTTCCCTTACCCTCCTGCTCTCCATCCAGGTGCCCCTTCCCAATTAAGTCTCTTGCGTTGTCAGCACATGTGTCTCCTAGGACAATTCATTTCCGAGGGTTAGACAAGAGCCCACTCTCGGGCCCTGGAAGGGGTCCCCCTTCCTGCAACACATCTGGCACCAAGGATTTCAGATGAGGAATTGTGGATGTTATTCCTCACCTTTTTTGTTCTTTTTTCTCTGCGGATGGTACCTGGTGGATGTAAACAAATCTTGCCCTCTTTATCTAACAGCCCTCCCTCACTCTCCTTGTCCTTCTGTGCTATTTCCACACAATAACTCCCTCTATTTATATGCAAAAATTGTCTCCTCCTTCAAGATTCATGCATCCTAACCAAAACACACGCTACCCATCTTTGTAACTTCTGTGTCACTTTGCTTTGAAGAGTCTAGCGCTGGTTCACAGTTTTTTTCTGTTTCTATGTCTGCCCTCATATTAGCTTAATTTTATGTTTGTATGGTATACCCAACAACGACCCAGTCTTAGTGTTTTTCTCTCAGTTTTTCAACCTCAATTTCTCACTGCTACAAACCACATCCCAAACCTTGGCTTCACCTGGAACTGACTCCACATTTGAAAATGTCCACTTCAATATTGCTCATCCAGTCCCAACCCTCCAGCTCGCCTATTCCATTTTGCCCAATAAATTTGTTCCCTGATATCAACCAGCATCACTGTATCTCCATACCCCCATTTTCTCCCAATCTATTAGTTCCTTTTCCTTATTTCCTTCCCTGTTCGTTTCAAAGTTTATAGTCTTTATTTTTCTCTTGACAACACTCAGCAGCCTTATTCCTACTCTCCCTTTTCACCTTTCCAGAGCTTTCTGGTCTATTGTGATCTTGCTATCACTGTCCACAAACTCTTCATACTAGATATTCTGAATTATTTCGTGTTCTCCAAAGGTGCTTTGCTTTCTTTCGCCTCCCTGATGATGTATGTACTTTCTCTGCTTAGAAAGCTCCTGTCCTCTTCCTTATTTTATATGTCAGGGTGCAGTTTAGTTGTCACTTTCTGTGGGAAGCCTCTTCTAACCTCTCCCTGCTCCCAGCTCTGGCCCCAGGAGATACCCCTACCAAGTACTCCCACAGTATTGTGGGCACAGAATGTCACCTGCCTTACCAGTAAACAAAGGATGTTGCAGCCATCAAACCATCAGCCACTGCAGCTGCCCCCAACTACGCACCCTGAAGGGAGTCAGGATGGAGGAAAGCAGGATATTGGTCCTAGATAGTTAAGATGCATATCAGAGGAGTGATTTCAGTGAGTCCAGACTCTTGCATCTTCCCATAGAAAAGCACTCAATTCATTAATTTGAGATGTCTGGTTTTCTTTAATTAACAGTAATCTTTTGATATTCCAATGATCTGGCTTTGTTTGTTTGTTTTTCAAAACCTTCTTTATATCCTGGTTCCTCCCTTGCCTCTTTGGAACAATCCCTGAAAGCTATTTGAGAATCTGTCTCCCAGGCTTTAGTCCTCAGTATGTCTACAAAATAAAATGTAATTTTCAAATTTTAGGCTGTGCATTTCCTTTTTAAGTCCAAGGTTTCTAGAGTACATCTTTATCTTACATATTATCCTTGTTTATCTTCTCATCTGACTCCCTCAGGCACTTTTAGGATAAGGACTATGTCCCTTTTATCTTTGAATCCTCTTCTTTCAATACTAAAAAATGTACTCTTTGTATATATATATATAAATGAAAAGAGATACTATCAGAAAAGATTCTGTTAAAGTAATAAAAACTGTGAATCTGTGTGAAACTTTATATTTTATCTCTCAACCTAATGAATCTGGTCAAAAGAAGTCTAATTTGAATGCAAAGAAGGTGGGTTTTGCGCAACTCCACCTTACCAGGTCTCATCAAATTCTCAACAAATGTTTATTTTAAAGAACGAGTAAATGGCTTTATGTAGGGCTTCCCTGGTGGTGCAGTGGTTGAGAGTCCACCTGCCGATGCAGGGGACACGGGTTGGTGCCCTGGTCTGGGAAGATCCCACATGCCACGGAGCGGCTGGGCCCGTGAGCCATGGCCGCTGGGCCTGTGCGTCCGGAGCCTGTGCTCTGCGACAGGAGAGACCACACAGTAAGAGGCTCGTGTACCGCAAAAAAAAAAAAAATAAAGGCTTTATGTAGCCAAAGTAATCATGAGTCTTTGTAGTTTATAGAATTGAAATATTGCAATTATGCTACACATAGCTCTCTAAGCCCCATCACCCCATAACCCACTTTATGCCCTATCATGATTCTGCACCCTTGCCAGAGCTGGCTGAATAAGAGTTGGCACCTGGCTAGGACGCAGCCATTTAGAAGCTGGCCACCAGCCATGATGCTACCTGGCATGGCAGCTCTGCTTAATAGGGCCTACTGAGTGTTACACAGTGACAGGTGATCTAGTCAGATACTCTCCTGGGAATTTGGAGAATCACCCAGAGACTGAGTAAGTAAATCAGAAAGGGGACTATGTTGAATCCTCAAAATTGCAGACCACTAGTTTAGGGGATACCACATCAGATTGCTAGAATCCCTGAGGATTCCAGAGCTGTTGCTGTGACCTACACACTCAGGAAGTGTGGTTACACAACAGGGGACCTACTTCCAGTGTTTCTTACCTTCCACTTTTCTTTTGATTAAACCTCCTATCAAATGAGATAACTAAACATGGTACTTTATGTGCCTGTGTTCCTTGCACTCTAAAAACACCTAACAAATATTTGCATACAAAATCCATAAGGTTGAAGCTTTTATTCCTCTCATTGACAAGCTACCTCCAGTGCCTAGATCACTGCCTGGTACATAGAACACTTAACACTTTGACTTAAATATTTGCCAAATGAATAAATAACACATTAATTTAGCCAATATTCTATAATCTCAGAATGGAGTCCTATTAAGTTGAGCTCTGGTGTCTGACTGCCTATGTTTAAATAGGAGATCCTCCACTTACTAGACTTATGACCTGATTCCTTCTCTCTGGGGTTTATTTCAGTTTAGTTTAACATGTAAACTCAGAACACTAATATTACCTTATGAAGTAAAGTAAGACTGTTTCAGAAATGCGATTAGAAAATCCATGCAGAATTGTGCCTGGCATATTGTAAAAACTCAGTAAATGTTGGTTATTATGATACTTTATCATTCAATGCTAGTTTTTCTTCAGCTATAATTACCCTGGATAAGATAATCTTAATAGAGATAGGGAACAAAAGTTTGCAATGTAAAAGAAAGAATAAAGGCCACAAATCAGAAACTGTAGTTTCTAATCCTTCTCCTGTCACTAATTAGCTTTGTGATTTTAGACAGGTTAGTTAAGTTTCTGGTCCAGTTTTCATATTTGTAAATTAGGAGAGTTGGAGGGGGAGTCAGAGTTAGATACTATCGAAGGTCACTTTCAGCTTTAAAATTTCATGATTTTACATCGAAAGAGCAGATTTTTAAAATTCGTACTGTTATGTATTAACAAATACAATTAACATTTATTTGGGGAATAATGATTGATTCAGGCATGATTTCGAGCTTTGATTTATCTGGGCACTTAATTGTCAAGAAGGGAGGGATGCACACAGACCAAGAACTATTTATATTATAAAATTAATTCAATTCCCATGTAATAACTAAATTATTCCCATTCTCAGTGCTATATTAATAGAGGGTATTCAATAAATATTAACTGAATGACTGGTGTGATGTCTTAAGTAGATTTGGTTGATCAATGAGTAACAGTTAAATCTGTTAAAACAGTCAGATTGGGTGTAGCTTAGTTTTGGCAAGAAAGAAAAGGTGTATTTTTCAATTCAATTGACTTCCCTTTTTTCTTTTTTTTTTTTTGCAGTACGCAGGCCTGTTACCGCTGTGGCCTCTCCCGTTGCTTTGCGGAGCATAGGCTCCGGACGCGCAGGCTCAGCGGCCATGGCTCACGGGCACAGCCGCTCTGTGGCACGTGAGATCCTCCTGGACCCGGGCACGAACCCGTGTCCCCTGCATCAGCAGGTGGACTCTCAACCACTGAGCCACCAGGGAAGCCCCTCCTTTTTTTCTTTCACTTAGTTATTAAGACACTTTGTAATTGAGGTGGCAGAATGAACACGTTTTGTAAAGTCTATCTAATATTGACAATAATTACTAACTATGCTGGTCAAGAAGATAAATGAGACCAGTGGGGCTGTCCTTACTTGAAGGAATGGACAGACAGATCTCAGGGGCTTGGACCTCAGAGAGACCCCTTTGGCTGTTAATCAACAGCCCACACCTTATCGATGGGCATTTATTGGTCTAGTTCATATGATGACCTCAGGTCCCTGGCTCTACAACTTTTGTAAATGCTTGAGGAAGAGGGATCTTTGCAAAGCTGGGGAACCAGGCAGCCATTTCCCTCCATTCTTGCCATTTCTCAGTGGATGTCATAATCAAAGCATCAGTCTTCTGCTTTTCCAACCCACAGACCCTTGGCTCTCCAGGAATCCCTTAGAACTAATACTAATGATTCCCTCAGAGGACTAGCTCTTCAGATAATTTCACATAATCCTTTCAGTGAGTTTAGGTTCTGAAAAACAAAAAACAGGAAGTAAAATTGGAAGTTACTCCTACTTTTCACATTTCTACAACCCTCCCCTGAGGCAAGGGGGGCACCTAGAATCTCGTCTGCCTAAAGAGGAGAAGGAAAATACTGGGAGACAAAAGTAAATTAAAATCTCAAAAAAATTATTATATTACAGGAGGTACATACTCAGTAAGTCACTTCCCCTGAAACCTGCGGTAATGAAACGGAGCAGGACCCAGTGGTCCTTGTCCCCCGTGTCCTCAGCCTGCCTTTGTCTGTGGAAAAACTTTAGCCAAAAAATAAGTTCAATCAGAGATATGAGAAAATACAGAAACAGAGGAAAACAGTCAAAAGAGAGCAAATAATAATAGTGTAGTCATCAAGCATAGTCAAGGACCTTTAGTTCCTCCTTAAGGGCAGTAGATAATATTCTGAGCCACATCCTCTGAGCTGTCTTATAGATACTGAAGCCCTCACCAGGTGGAAGAAGTTAACTACATGATGACCAGGCTGTAGCCATGACATAGGCTGCCACAATTCTGAGAATTGACCTCAAAGAAATGGAAACAAACTGACCCTGGAACTGAAGATTAACTGTATCTAGAACAATGAAGGTGATGCTGGTCAGACCACCGATGACCGATTTCAAGATGACGGTCAGAGCTGACTGTATTGTTTCTGCATGCGGCCCCCTCCCTCTGTCTATAAAAGCTCTTGACCCCTGATTGTCAGGGTAAGGGGGAGTCGGCCTTTGGACAGGTGTCTGCCCTCCCCACCACTGGTTGCCGGAATCCAAAATAAAGCAAACTTTCCTTTCCACCAACCTGGACTCTTCATTGGCTTTTGAGTGGCGAGCAGCCAGACCCCACTTTCAGTTATGGTAACATTCGTTTAAAGTTCTCCTCAGAATTGCCTGTCCTAGCTTTATCTTTTCAGGATCATTTTGGCTGGGAACTTTGCAAATGCATGGGGTTATTAACCAAAATGAACCTAGCCAGATGTGTCTCATTTTAATATTATAGTTAGTTTTTTCATTTACATATTCCTTTACAAGCACAATAGGTCACGGTGAATGCCCTGTAATAGATGGAATGCAAATATTAGTAATAGCATTACTAACACTATTTATAATAAGATAGATGTATAATGAAAAGATTTTAAATGACTGCCCAAACTCAAAGTTATTAAGGTGCAGAAACGGGAATGGGGTCTTCAGAGCCTAGTGCAACCCCTCCACCTCTGTGACTCATCTTGCTATAAGTGGCCATCGGTTCACTTGCAGGAGGAATGGAATGAGCTAAGCTGTCAGGACACTAGCAATTAAATTTTGCTTGACTGAAGACAAAGAGGAAACACCATTTATTAGACACTGAGAGACACAAAGGCTACAAGAACTAAATAATGGTAATCAGCTGATAGATTAGGATGTCAAGTGCCTCTTCCAAATGTCCTTCTTTGTCATCTTCACATTCCCCACAGGAATTAGCCTGGTATAAGCCATTTTTTCCTGACACCTTGAAGGTTCAACCTACGAAAGAAAGACATACAGAAAGCTTCATAAACAAGTGAGCTGGCCTTTAACTTAAAGCTTAAAGTGTAAACACCAAAATCTTAAACTCATATGGTTGCATCCCCAAGGTTAAAGTATTGTGTACACATTTGTGGACTCTAGATTCATACCTGAAGCCTCCCACAGGAAATATATCACCTTTGTCTTATCTCTGTAAGAAAATTCTTATCTGCCTTCTGAAAGGAACTGAAAGTTTTAAGACTCTAATATTTTTCTGTTGTGGAGCACAGGCTCCGGACACGCAGGCTCAGCGGCCATGGCTCATTGGCCCAGCCGCTCCGCGGCATGTGGGATCTTCCCGGACCAGGGCACAAACCCGTGTCCCCTGCATCGGCAGGCGGACTCTCAACCACTGCACCACCAGGGAAGCCCTAAGACTCTAATATTAAATATACTTCCCAACATAAAGCATATCTTCAAGACATTAAGAAATATGAAATTATACCGTATTTTATGCAATGCTTTCATTCCTTAAAACAAGATATTTAACATTTGATTGGATTATATTCTAACACCAAGCCAGATACTTGTTTAACCCTATGGACGAGTTTACTCTTCCTCAGCACTCACTCCAGACCTGCTGCCATGTTCCACTCAGCCTACCTTGGAATCTCCATGACACTGAGGTGGTATATCCTGCTCTTTTCTATATTTCCTGGAGATAACTCTAATCAAGTTAAAAAAATACCCACACCCATATACATATGAGGAAACCTGGAGTACAGACGTAACATTAAGTGATACATAAATCTATACATATATACATAACATTGTCAGTGGCCCAACTGGGAATTCAATTACATGATTCTTTCCCCTCATTCATCTGCCTCCCTCAGAGTGGATAAAGGAAGAGCATGATAATGATTTCTGCACTGAATCTCCTCTGGGGCCTTATTCAGGTGATCCCCTTTCAACATTCGAGTACCCAAGGTGGCAGAAAGATGTATTCAGATGGTAGTCTGTATTTTGTGTTCTTTGCCATAGAAGAATGAGAGAGAATATGAGCTATTTTTAGTTTGTTTTCTGTATTCTCTCCTCTGCCATTCCAGAGGTAGTGCCTTTGTTTTCTTGTCTCAAGGGCTTTTGTACAGAACCACCTTCTTAGCTTTCATGAAAGTCTAAAAAAATGGAAGTTTTCTGGTAAGGAGACAGAGGGATTGCTCTTTTAATTAGAGCGAGACAGTTGGGGTGAACATTTGAGGCTAGGAAAGGCGCAGTGTTTGGAGACCACAAGATCCTCACAGGGGCTTGGGACAGTGGCAAATTTCTAAGAAGAATGGATGCACAAGTCACTTAGGGAGGCTGGACTGAGGCTTCTGCTCTTGACAATGTTCCCCTCATCCAATAACGGCAGAGAAGTAAGAGAGCCACTGAGCATCACAGAACCGGGTGGGTTTCAGTAATGAGCCTATGAGGGTCACCAGCGTGGATTGAAGCTGGAGTGGTCATTCATGAATATTTTGCTCTGCATAAGCCATCTAGTCATTTGGAATCTTCCAGTAAGACTGATGTAAAATTTACCTTCAGGGCAGCATGAAGCAGACATGGAGTCAGATTCAGTTTAAGTGAAAGGAATAAAGCACCATAGACTTTCTCACATCCCTGTACATGTAGCTGCAAATTCATAAGCACCGTATTATGTTACTGCCTCCAAGGCTGGCAAGGAACCCAGCTTTCTATTCCCTCCAAAGTGTGTGCCTGGCATCCTGTATTCTGAATGCTTTGTTCATAAAGTCTCTGAAACTGGTGCTGATATATCTTTATTACCTCTGGAGAAGAAAAAAAATTCATGATACGTACATTAAAAAAAATGTTTCTCCACACCAAATATTTTCTTCTCTGTCTTCCATCTCTATAAAGGACAGAGAAGAAGACTGGGAGAGTGGACAACAAAACAAACCAAAACTCCACCATACCTAACAAATTAAATCACCATTTAGAAACCTTCACATGGGGGTTCTTTAATCCAAAAATGCAACTACCACTACTGCAATTATTCTAAATTACAATTGCACAAGGTAAAATAATTTTTGAATGAGATGGTCTATGAAAAAGGCAACCCCAGCGAGCGCTGCAGTGATCCTCTCCAACTGCAACCACACCTACTGTTTCAAGTGTATATAGAATATTATAGTAAACCCTCATAAAAAATAAACCCCTCTAATACTGGAGGGGGAAATCACTATGTGTATACAGCAGTTTTTAAAGAAATTGTACCATTGTATAATAAAACTTTGGATTATCATACTCAATAAAAAAGCAATACTAATGATGTCTTTATTAGAATGATAAAATTCAAGGTGAACCTGGGCCCATCAGTTTCTCGATATTACTTCTCATAAAGAGTAGCTGTACCCCAGGGAAGAGCAGCATGTGTTGTCCTAGAAGGTGGAGAAAAGGCAGTGAGTGCTTTTCAGGCTTTTCTTTGACCTTCTTCTCTTTACTTAGACCAAAGCTCACACCAGTAGGGGGTGGAAGGCACTAAAGCAGGGTCCTTTAGCCACTGAGGCTTAAAAAGTGATTGCAAGGACAGTAGGGAAGTCAAAACAGGCTTTCATTAATAAAACCTCAGGTCTCCTTTGAAAATCTTTCCATCTCCTGTTTACAGTACAGTGAACCTGATATGATCCATATCCAATCTTTTTCCTACATCACTAGCCTAGATTCATTTGTTAAGCAAATAAATGAATGAACAAAGGCATACTCAAATGATCTAATGTTTTCTCATTAGTAGCTGAGACTATAAAAGAAAAAAGAGAAAAATAAGAAATTTCCAACATACACAGTCAGATTGACCACTTATGGGGAATTTATTTTTTTGTAGTTCTGAACAATGCATCGTTAATTTCTTGAATGAAGAAGACAGCATCTTCATTTTTTTTTTTAACATCTTTATTGGGGTATAATTACTTTACAATGGTGTGTTAATTTCTGCTTTATAACAAAGTGAATCAGTTATACATATACATATATTCCCATATCTCTTCCCTCTTGCGTCTCCCTCCCTCCCACCCTTCCTATCCCACCCCTCCAGGCGGTCACAAAGCACCGAGCCAATATCCCTGTGCCATGCGGCTGCTTCCCACTAGCTACCTACCTTACGTTTATTAGTGTGTACATATCCATGACTCTCTCTCGCCCTGTCACAGCTCACCCTTCCCCCTCCCCATATCCTCAAGTCCGTTCTCCAGTAGGTCTGTCTTTATTCCTGTCTTACTCTTAGGTTCTTCATGACACTTTTTTTTCTTCTTAAATTCCATATATATGTGTTAGCATACGGTATTTGTCTTTTTCTTTCTGACTTACTTCACTCTGTATGACAGACTCTAGGTCTATCCACCTCATTACAAATAGCTCAATTTCGTTTCTTTTTATGGCTGAGTAATATTCCATTGTATATATGTGCCACATCTTCTTTATCCATTCATCTGATGATGGGCACTTAGGTTGTTTCCATCTCTGGGCTATTGTAAATAGAGCTGCAACGAACATTTTGCTACATGACTCTCTTTGAATTTTGGTTTTCTCGGGGTATATGCCCAGTAGTGGAATTGCTGGGTCATATTGTAGTTCTATTTGTAGTTTTTTAAGGAACCTCCATACTGTTCTCCATAGTGGCTGAACCAATTCACATTCCCACCAGCAGTGCATCTTGCAGCAGTGTTCCTTTTTCTCCACACCCTCTCCAGCATTTATTGTTTCTAGATTTTTTTGATGATGGCCATTCTGACTGGTGTGAGATGATATCTCATTGTAGTTTTGATTTTCATTTCTCTAGTGATTAATGATGTTGAGCATTCTTTCATGTGTTTGTTGGCAGTCTGTATATCTTCTTTGGAGAAATGTCTATTTAGGTCTTCTGCCGATTTTTGGATTGGGTTGTTTTTTTGTTATTGAGCTGCATGAGCTGCTTATAAATTTTGGAGATTAATCCTTTGTCAGTTGCTTCATTTGCAAATATTTTCTCCCATTCTGAGGGTTGTCTTTTGGTCTTGTTTATGGTTTCCTTTGCTGTGCAAAAGCTTTGAAGTTTCATTAGGTCCCATTTGTTTATTTTTGTTTTTATTTCCATTACTCTAGGAGGTGGGTCAGAAAGGATCTTGCTGTGATTTATGTCATAGAGTGTTCTGTCTATGTTTTTTCTCTAAGAGTTTGATAGTTTCTGGCCTTACATTTAGGTCTTTAATCCATTTTGAGCTTATTTTTGTGTATGGTGTTAGGGAGTGATCTAATCTCATACTTTTACATGTACCTGTCCAGTTTTCCCAGCACCACTTATTGAAGAGGCTGTCCTTTCTCCACTGTACATTCCTGCCACCTTTATCAAAGATAAGGTGTCCATATGTGCGTGGGTTTATCTCTGGGTTTTCTATCCTGTTCCATTGATCTATCTTTCTGTTTTTGTGCCAGTACCATACTGTCTTGATTACTGTAGCTTTGTAGTATAGTCTGAAGTCAGGGAGCCTGATTCCTCCAGCTCCTTTTTTCGTTCTCAAGATTGCTTTGGCTATTCGGGGTCTTTTGTGTTTCCATACAAATTGCGAAATTTTTTGTTCTAGTTCTGTGAAAAACAGCATCTTCATTTTGCAAATCTTGAGTGGGCCCTGACAATGCTGAACTTTACCTGAGCATCACGCTCCTGGAAAAGTGATAGTTAAGAAATCCTCCAACATTTTGTGTTCTGGTAAATGGCTCATTGCTAAGAATCGCCCTTCTCTATCTGACTTAGATAAGATGCAGGGAGGAGCCTTTGTTACCTATGACAAGATCAGACCCTGCATATTCCCATTATTTGTCTCACGAGTGCTGAACTTCACTGTACCTACTGTGTAGCCTTGACAAAATGCCCTCTCACTTAACCAAACTTTAAAGAGGCATCTCTCCTCACTCGAGGCCTCTGAACTTTGGCCCAATCTTAAGCATAAGCAAGCACTGTGGGATGATCCATTAAGGAATGGCCCCTTCTGAAAAGAAAACCTTTTCTGTTCAACTGTCTGTTCATGCCACCTGCTCATCTTATTCCTCCACACATGGTTCTTTCTAGCCTGGTTTACTGCCCCACCTAGAAAAGAAAAGCCCTTTCTACCTGATCTTTGAGGCAATTCTAGATCTTAGGGCTGGAGTGTTCTCCCACTGTAATAGTCTTTCTCCATTAATTGAAATAGTTCTCCTTCCTGTACTGAAATATCCCCTTTCCCCTATTTCAGTAGTCCCCTTTCCTTTGTTATAATAATCCCCCTCCCGTGTTGCAATAGTCTTTTTGAATCAAGCCTCTCCTTAACTAAATCCAGATTAGTTTTTTATTTGACAGCCCTCATGGGTCAGCTAAAACTCAAGCTTAATCGTTTGAGTGAAACTTTTGGAGAGTTAAAGTTAAACCACGTATAATAATTCTATGAACTTTAGCAAACATTTAGGAAAATTGAATTTACATTGATTGTTATTTTCCCTCAAGCACTCAAAGGGACAAAATAAAAAATATCTGCTGGGATTGCATTGAATCTAGAAAGAAAATTGTGGAGAATGAACACTTTAAAACACTGGGTCTTTCCATCCTTGAATACAATATAGCTGTTTCTTTATTTAGATCTATGTTGACTCCCTTCACTGGTGTGCAGTGTTCATCAGATAAATAATGCTCTGATTTTGTTAAATATATATCTAAGTACTTTATTTTTGCTGCTATAGCAAATTTTCTTTTTAATTTCAAATTCCAATTTTCTATTACTGGTATATAGGAATATGACTGGCTTGGATAGTGACCTTGTATCCTATAATCTGTAAAATATACATTATATAATGCAAACTCATGTGTTAAAAAAATCTGCACCATTTAAGGGTGCTATAGAAATCTTTCTTTTATTGGGGTACAGTTGCTTTACAATTTGTGTTAGTTTCTGCTGTGCAATGAAGTGAAACAGCTATAGGTATACATATATCCGCCCTCCCTCTTGGACCTCCTTCCCTTGGACCTAGGTCACCACAGAACACTGAGCTGAACTCCTTGTGCTATACAGCAGGTTCCCACTAGCTGTCTATTTTATACATGGTAGTGTATATATGTCAATTCCAGTCCCTCAACTCATCCCACCCTACCCTTCCCGCCCACCCTGTGTCCACACGTCCATTCTCTACGTCTGCGTCTCCCTGCCCTGCAAATAGGTTCGTCTGTGCTATAGAAATCTAACCAAACTATCTGCCTCCACCTGGATGTTGAATTATTACAGGGATAAGGAATAAGCAATATATTTTAAAACCTGATTTAATTACCATTTCCTCTCCCACCTTATTCTTGATCTCTCATTAATTGGTTTTATCTTTTATCTGTAAAAATAAATAATAAATATTGAGGCCTTTAGGGTCTCAAGATTTCCTAAGAACAGGTAATGGTTGTTAGTAAAAGGTATTTGCATCCAACACAACACCATTATTGACAATTTTTGCCTCTATGATTTGAAATTGTTGATACTAAGAAAGGAGGTGTCAATGTTTTATTTGAAGAAGATTGCTTGATTTTGGTAGCCATTATTATTATTTTAAAATTAATTGATGAAAGTCTGAAGTAAGCTGGCTCTAGAAATTTTTTGACGTGTCCATGAATTCATTGAAGAAAATTTCTAGCGGTGGCAAAAGCGTTTTTTTTGTTGAAATTCCTCAACAGTTATGAGGAAGAGAGGGAGGAAAGAAAATCATATGGACCTAAGTATAGAATAGAAGATTAAAGGACCTGAAAGTATAAAAATGAAGAAAGTCTGATGTGTGTGTGTTCATATATTTGTGTATGTGCTTATATGTACATATATATATTTCAAATATATTTTTCTTTTAGCTTAAAGATGTAAACTTTCTTCATTTCCAGACAATTGTCCCAGTATACACCTAAATATATTTTTAAATAAACTAAGTAAAATGACCATTTTCTCTATTACTTAGTAAAACACAAAAGCAAATTCTAGAAGCAGACTTAGCCATTTGACTTACTTTTGTAAAGAAAATATTTATCAAGCCATCTGCTTTCTTTAGTAATTATATGCAGAATGACTCTATTAGATTTGATGATAAAGAACATTAACAAAATATTTAAGAAACAACTTCCTTTTAACCTCATCCTCAATATTTTTTCATTTATATTTCAAATATTATATAAGAAGGTGAACTGAGGGAATATAGGACATTTCAACTCTGCTTATAAAACATAAAAATGGTATAACTTTTATGTAAATGTCCACTATGGCAGATGACCTCCAGAAGATTGGGAAGTCTGTGATTGAGAGGATTATGAGAAGTGAAAATTGGAGGCCAAGTTGCCCTCCAAAGTCACTTTCTTTACTTTTAATGTACTCTTTACAAATTTCTGATTTCACTGAGAATTAGGAACAGAAATCTCTATGCCCTCATCCAGAAGCATCACATAGACAAAGACACCCTAGGAGATGGTAGCCTAAAAGACGGTACACTCGATCTCGAGGATAAAGATGCTGGGAAAAGAAGCTTGGCCCCAACTAATAAAACAAAATTTAGATTACAGAGGGATAAGGCAGTTGCATAGGCTCTGAACCACAGGCAAGGTAGATGTCTGATCGAATCAGAGGATGACACCTACTGGTACAGGCACCTGCGTCCAAACAGAAGGTGACCTTCAGAGATCAGCCACTGTGCCTACCACTCATAAGGAAGCAGATATTACCCTCTTACCAAGGTGATACCTTTCTGGTCCCACAGAGAAACAATGAGAGAAAGAAAAGAGTCTTTCTTCACACATGAAATGAAAAAATAAATCAGATGACTTTATCTGGTGCTTTCTCTGTACAGCATTAACATTCCAGTCTGATCGGCCAACTCTTTGAACAACGGAAAGGACATCTACTCATCTTAGAGGATGCCCCTTGTTTGAGGCTTGAAATTTTGATTCTAAAAATGTGAAAGTGTTAACTAAATCAGCCACATACATGAGTCCACAGCTTTAATATTTATTTTTACCACTTCACTTCCCCCTGGCTGTATTGAGATATAATTTACATGCAATAAAATATACTTATTTAAGTGTAAACTTTAATCAATTTTGATAATTGAATACAGTCTTGGAATAACCACCAAAATCAAGATACAGAAAAGTTGTCAGTGTCCTAAACATTTTTTTTTCTTGTTAATCATCATAGTAGACCCCCTCTCCCAGTCCTTAGCCATAAGTAACCACTTATCTACTGAATTTTTCACTTAGTATGATTTTTTTTGAAATTCATCTCTGTTGTTATATGTATTAATATTTTACACCTTTTCACTGTTGATGTTATATGGATAGTCACATCATCCACCAGTTGATGGATATTGAGTTATTTCTAGATTTTTGTTATTATGACTATTGAACATTTGTTTGCAAGTAATTGTGTTTTCATTTTTATTGGGCAAATAACTAGGAGTGAGATTGCTAGGTTGTATCATTAGCATATGCTTAATTTTGTAAAAATAAAAACAAAAAAACCAAAAGACACAAAATAAATCTGCTTTACTATTTCCTAAAGTTGTTGTACCATTTTGCATTCCCACCAGCAATGTATGAGGGCTCCATGCAAATACCTGGTATTGTCAGTCTTTTAAACTTAGTCATCCCCATTGATCTAAAGGGTATCTCAATTGTGGGTTTTTCTTTTTTTTTTTTTTTTATGTTGGGAGTAGGAGTTCAGTAATTTATTTATTTATTTTTGCTGTGTTGGGTCTTCGTTTCTGTGCCAGGGCTTTCTCTAGTTGTGGCAAGCGGGGGCCACTCTTCATCGCGGCGCGCAGGCCTCTCACTGTCGCGGCCTCTCTTGTTGTGGAGCACAGGCTCCAGACGCGCAGGTTCAGTAGTTGTGGCTCATAGGCCTAGTTGCTCTGTGGCATGTGGGATCCTCCCAGACCAGGGCTCGAACCCGTGTCCCCTGCATTAGCAGGCAGATTCTCAACTACTGTGCCACCAGGGAAGCCCTTCAGTTGTGGTTTTAATTTCCAGTTCCCTGATAAGTAATTTTCTGGATTGGATTATGTCTCCCCAATGATATATTGAAGTCCTAAGACCCAGAACCTCAGAATGTGACTATTTGGAAATAAGGTTATTAAACATGTACTTAGTTCAGAAGATTTTATACCAGATTAGAGTGGCCCTTTAATGCAATATAGCAGGTGTCCTTATAAGAAGAAGGCCATGTGAAGACAGAGACACACAGAGAGAATGCAATATGACAATGAAGACAGAGATTGGAATTATGCAGCAAGCTAAGGGACCCCGAAAACTGGCAGCTAATCACCAGAAGCTAAGAGACAAGGAAAGAGTCCCATACAAGTTTCAGAAGGAATAGGCCCACAGGGCTGTACCAACACCTTGATTTTGGACTTCAAGCCTCAAGAACTGAGAGACAATAAATTTCTATTTTAAGCCATCCAGTTTGTGGTAATTTGCTACAATAATTCAAGAAATTTATACAACTAATGGTGTTGAATATCTTTCCATGTGCTTACTGGACACTTGCATATCTTATTTTGTGAAATATCTTTTCAAATATGTGGCCCATATTTTAATTGGGTTCTTTTTCTTATGATTAAGTTGAAAGAGGTCATTACAGATTCTGGGTCAAGTCTTTTGTGAAACATATGCATTATCAATATTTTCTTCTAATTTATGGCTTGATTTTTGGTTTCTTAGCTGTCTTATGAAAAACAAAATTTTTAAAAATTGAAGTCCATGTTATCATTTCTCCTTCTATAGTTTGTGCCTTATTTTAGAAACCTTTTCCTTTCTCAGTATCATAACAATTTCTCCTATCTATTCTTCCAGAAGCTTAGTAGTTTTAGCTCTTACATTACTATCATGCATTTCAAGTTGATTATTTTTGGCATGGATGAGATAAAGGTCAAGGTTTTTTTCTTTTTTTTTTTTCTTTTAAATTGATAGCAAGTTGTCCTAGTACAGTGTGTTGAAATACTACCTTCTCCCTATTGTATTGCCTTGGAAACTTTGTTAGAGTCAATTGACCATACAAATATGGGTGAGTTTCTGGACTTTTCTATTCTGTTCTATGTCATTTGAATATTGAGGAAAGTTCTCTCATGATCAAATGATATGATATTAGCATGTTTCAATCACGTGGCAGATTTAGCTATACTGTCATCTTTACAGAGTAGTAATAACTGGAATCTGGAAAATATTTCAAGGATGCTTAAACACTTTTGTCAACAGCCAAATCTGTTGGGATTGGAAGATCTCACCCTAAGAACTCAAGCAATCTTCCAGTGTTAAAATATCACTTTGAAACTTCTTTTTTTTCCTATGTTCAAATGCACTATTTTGAAACTTTTCTCTTTTTATTTTAAAAATAGGCTCAA
Organism: Phocoena sinus; assembly: GCF_008692025.1. Lineage (NCBI taxonomy): Eukaryota > Metazoa > Chordata > Mammalia > Artiodactyla > Phocoenidae > Phocoena > Phocoena sinus. The sequence continues at coordinate 25,780,092 of NC_045769.1, forward strand.
ATACATTCTTAAAGAGTTAAAATATTTTCCCCTATTGCCTTTTGCTATTTAGTATGAAAGATTACCTCAAAGTGAAGGTGCAGAAACTTAATTATCTGAGGGATGTGTTCCTTGGGAAAGCCGAGTATAGCTCAGGTCATGAAACCTGTTGGCTGAAAGTGGCCAGCAGCAGAGCACTATCTAGGAGGGATGAGGGGGCACTTGGGAAGGTATGTGTTAATATCAGTGAATTCCTGGGGAGGCAATAAGCCAAATATTTTTCCTGTTAAACACAATGAACAAGAGTTCGGTTGGAGAAAGTTTCGAAGAAGGTACATGAGTCTAATCAGCAGTCAGTATAAGCCAGAGCATTCTGGTTGAGCCTTGCTATACATCTTATATAATGTGGATTTGGAGTTAGAAGAGCTGAGTCCTTAGTTTGGATGCAGACTTTGTGACTTTGGTTAAGTCAGTGAGACTCAGTACCCCGATCTGAAAAAATGGAGCTAATAATATCTCATAGAGTTGTCATGAAGTTCAAATAAGATCATGGAAATCCTGGTTAATGATGAATCAAATGGCTCAAATCTGCTTCTAGTACATTTAAAATGATTAAGTGATACGAAAGTGGTGTTTAGTATTTTTAAATGAAAGGAACTATTCAGAAGAAAGGAAGTGAAGACTTTTTTTTTTACCAGTTAGATGACATTTGCTTTATGCTCTTCAGGTTTAAAATGTTTATGAGAGGGCTTCCTTGGTGGCGCAGTGGTTGAGAGTCCGCATGCCCATGCAGGGGACGTGGGTTTGTGCCCCGGTCCAGGAGGATCGCACATGCCGCGGAGCGGCTGGGCCCGTGAGCCATGGCCGCTGAGCCTGCGCGTCCGGAGCCTGTGCTCTGCAACGGGAGAAGCCACAGCAGTGAGAGGCCCGTGTACCGCAAAAAAAAGAAATGTTTATGAGATAAAAAACTTTTTTTTTCAGTTTTTATTTTACAATTAAACAAACATAGACAGTTTATATTTTGCTATTCATTTGAAAGAAACATGACTAAGGTTGCAGGAGAAGTCAGAGATGAGCTTGTTCTCATCATCTTATAGGTAAGAAATGGGTGTCCTCTGAGCTTAAGTTATGATCTCCAAACCACCCAGCTGCTGAAGGACAGAGATGGTTTCTAGAGTCTCACATTTTTGTTACTGATCTAGGATTATGAACAGAATACACAGGAATATAATTTATTCCCTTTACTCTATCTTTCAAATTTACTCAATAGTAATTATGTCATCTAAAAGGTAAATCACAGAAAAAATATTGAAAATTATTAAAACACTCTGTGAACCAAAAGATGATATTAAATATTGACACACTGAAATGCAGAAATGTTAAGTATAAGGTACAGAGTCACAGAATAATTGAAAATCATTGCTGTACCTGGAACGTTTTGGGGCTGTTGATACATCCTTGGTCATCTTTACAGGTATCCTTCTGTAGACCAGAGGAGGCACCATCCACCTAGTATGACATAAATTGCACCCCAGGAACTCCTCTCCAAATTACACCCCCATCACCACTACCACTTCAGTAAACAATGCCTTCTTAGCTGATTTTATGTTGACTTTGTTGCCTGACATTGTTCCAATATGAACTTTATTGAGATATCTTTAATTCTGTTCAATAAATATTCATTGAAATGATGTTTGCTATGCACCAGGTGCTAAACTAGACTAAAGGGTGTTCAGTGCTGTCGAACAGGCTCATTGCCCTTAAAGAATTTCCAACACAATTGAATTGAGCAGATTATACCTAAATAAGAATAGATGCATAGTTCAATATAAGACAGAGTAAAATAAGCTCTTGGGAAGGAAGATATAAAAGTTATAGTGTTGGAGAAATACTTTCTCCATGAAAGCATTCATGGAAATACTTTCATGGAGAAAGTATTTGAGGTCAGTTTTGTAAGATGAGCTGAATTTCAGGAGGTCTTGAGGTTGAGAGGAAGGAATGCCTACTGCACATCTCCATCTGGAGGCACATCTTAATGCCTATGGAACAGAACATGTGCAAATCTGAACTCAGATTCTTCCCCCTCTGGTGTTTCGTATTGTGGTTAATGACATCTTTGTGAGGGTCTAAGGTTACAAAATTGAGATTTATGTTTAACTCTACTCTATTTTTTTTTTTTTTTTTTTTTTTTTGTGGTACGCAGGCCTCTCACTGTTGTGGCCTCTCCTGCCGTGGAGCACAGGCTTCGGACGCGCAGGCTCAGCGGCCATGGCTCACGGGCCCAGCCACTCCGCGGCATGTGGGATCTTCCTGGACCGGGGCACGAACCCGCGTCCCCTGCATCAGCAGGCGGACTCTCAACCATTGTGCCACCAGGGAAGCCCTAACTCTACTCTTTTTCATCCTTCTGAATTCTAACTCTTCTGTGGATTCGACTCAGAAATGGCTCTCATCGTTTTATACTTAAAAGATTTCAATAACTTGACCTCCCATACTCCAGTCTCCCCCTTTAAATGGCCCCCAGTGATCGCCATCTCCTCTCATTGATACTGTTGTTTAGTGCCCTCCTACACTATAACAGGATTGGCAGACATCACAATAAATTACTTTTGAGATTAGTTTACAAAAGACAACACAACTTCTGTCTCTTATTCTTTCTTTCTCTTCCTTATGCTACTCACTCTGGGGTAAGCCAGTGGTTATGTCATAAGGACACTCTATGAGAGGGACAAGTGGTAAGTAACTGAGATCTCTTGTCAATAGCCATGTGAGTGCACCATCTTGGAAGTGGATCCTCCAGCTTTAATCAAGACTTTGGATGACTATATCCTTAGCCAACATCTTGACTGAAACCTCATGGAAGACCCTGAACCAGACTATCCAGCTAAGGCGCTCTTGCTTTTCATGTCTCTCAGAAACTGTGTGAGATAATCCATATTTATTGTTTTAAGCTGCACATTTTGGGAAAAGTTGTTATGTGGCAATAGATAACCTAATACACTCCTTGCGGAACTTAATTTTCCGTACTGATACTAATGTTATCTTTTTGTTAAAAAAAGGATCAACCCATTCTCCATCATTCTATGATGTAATACTTCTTATATTGCTTTGTCATAATGTCATTAAGATATATGTGCATTTAGTACAGAACTTGATAAATAATAATCATTCTAAGGATTTGGGACACAGAGCATAAAGCATGGAAGTAGGGATGAATGGATTACATTTGAAAAGTATTTTGACTGGATCATAGGGAAGTAATTGGAGATGACCTGGATAAATCGATTTGGAGATACATTGTAAAGGTTATTGAATATGATAAAGGAGGAATTCGCAACAAATTTAATTGAGGTCAGGAATTTGTACTATCCATGAGAATAGTAATTCAGTAGGGAGAGAACCTGAGGGAATATATCAAAGCACTAGTAACTTGAAAGGAAAATTCAAGCTAGGGAAGGAAAGGTTACGCACACAGATCATGATCCAAAGGCTGTGTGTATGTGTGGATATATCTGTGTATGTGTGTGTGTTTGTGTTGTGACTTTGTGATGGGAATAGAAGTGTAAAGGAAAGATGACCTAAGGTTCTTATACTAGGTAGAGAAGGGGAAACTGCAGAAGAATGCTTTAAAAAAATAGAAGAATGCCAGAGATTGTCTTTCTTTTCAAGTTTGGCAAATTGAACAAAGGCAGCATGAGAGAAAAGGCAAGGGCTTTGGAATTCAACAAACCTGGTTTGAATTCCAGTTTTGCCACTCAGTGGCTGTGTGGTATTAGAGAAGTTAATACTTGTAAATTACAGTTGTGTATTTAAAACACAGAGAATAACACTTTCCCTCCAGGATAAATGTAATAAAATAAGCACATGGAAAGAGGCTTGCATGGTGCTAGCACAACAGCACTCATACCAGGGGAAGGTCCATGAATGCTTCCCAGTACTTGCCATGAAGGCCTACTGTGATTGTGGAGTTCTGATTTATATTCTAGAGCTACAAAATAAATGGGAAGAATTGTTTAATGTACTAACTTCTGCACATAAACTATTTGCAACAAAGACCCCTTCCCAGAGGAATTTGGCAAGGCTCATTCTGAAATCTATGGTCCCTGTATATTGACTAGCAAGTAGTCATTATTAGTGTCTCATTTTCTAAATCATACAGCTGGTAATTCCATGATCCCTTGTGTTCATGGTGCTTTTCAATCTTTTATCCTCGGATTGCTTTCCACTTGATTCCTGTTCCCATAAGGTCAGAAAGAACATCTCTGAGAACTTTAATGTGCTGACAGAAAGAAGGCTAGAAGACCTCCCCCTCCAATCATAAATTGAGCCTGGGGGCAGTGTTTCTTGTTCTTAAGACCTTATTCCTCTAATGGCACCCACCCAAGATTTTGAATTAAATGAGGATGTTATTTATTTAGTAGAGAATATTTTTAGAAGTTAACACTTCCACTGAAGCATAAAATCTATCCATTGTTTAACGTATGCATATAGAGAATTTGATTTCTCCCTACCTGCATACTTTTCAGGAAACCATCTGTCAAACTGGAATTTGAGGGGACTAAAACTATATATTAAAATTGACCTAGATAACCAATGAGCCATAATAAAACAACACGTGATCTGTAATTCATTATGGAGGAGCAACAATTCAACACCTCACATTCCAGCTGCTTGCAATGATGGAATACAACAAATTGTGAAACTTGATGCTTTATAATGGGCTGGGTATATGAAAGCAAAATCACTAGTTCATTCTTTTTAGAGGCTGATGACTGAAATTCATTACTGATCATCAGGTACATCTTTTGGCAAGAAAAAGGTTAATGCTCTCTCTCACTTGCCTCTGTCTCCAGAAGAAATGGAGGCTTTCTCTTTTATCATACAGAGTCCTTATATCTTGGAATTTCTTCATGCCTTTCTGTGACACAAATTGGATTTTTATATACTACATTTTTTTTCAAATTCTGTTTATAGATTTATAGAAAGAAAGAAAAAAAAAACTAATGGGGTTAGTGTGGGGTGTGGGTGGCTTTTTCTCTTGGCTTTCTCTTTTATTATCTATCATAGTTTTTCTTTTTTTAATCCACAATTCATAACCAAGAGCAATAACATAAAAATCAATAAGCAAGAAGTTAGGGTCTCGCCAGCCATCTCAAAGAATTTAAACCTTTTCTTCAACATCCAGTTTAGAAGATGCCAGTTGAAGGCTAAATCAATGCTCAGATATGTGACTTTTTTGCACTAGGTGCTGAGGTAAAAGACAGACTTGTGCTTCATTTTGCTGGTACCTCCTGCCAGGAGAAGTCTAGAAAATTTGAAATTAGGCAAATGTCCTCTTCAAACTTCCTAAAAGGATTTACCTAATTATTCTTCAGTTAGGTGTTTATATAATTTTGATAAAGCATTAGGTGATAACTAATTTAGATATAGTCCTTCCCAAGGATGTTCATAAAGTCTTCCAGGTCCCAAGGAATTGGGGTGGTATTGGGCCAGTGCTACAAAATCGTGAGCAAAGACAGGCTCTGATGTCAAAAGACTCATGTCACTCCACCACTACCTAGTGCGATAAGCTCCTAGTTATTCAGATTTTTCACCTACAAATAAAGGTTGTTTTCATTTCTGCCTCACAGGATCGTTGTGAAAACTAAACAAGATTATACAATAAAAATACCCCAAACTCAGTCATGAAAAAGTATGAAATAATGCCATTTGCAGCAACATGAACGCACCTAGAGATGATCATACTAAATGAAGTAAGTCAGACAGAGAAAGACAAATGCCTTGTGATATCCCTTATATGTGGAATCTAAAAAAATGATACAAATGAACTTATTTACAAAACACAAACAGACTCACAGACATAGAGAACAAATTTATGGTTCCCAAAGGGGATAGTGAGTATGGGGGTGGGGGGAGAGAGATAAATTCGGAGTTTAGGATTAACCTATAAACACTACTATATATATAAAATAAACAGCAAGGACCTACTGTACAGCACAGGGAACTATACTCAATATTTTGTAATAACCTATATAGAAAAAGAATCTGAAAAAGAATACCTACACATATATATATACACATACATATATATATGTATATATATGTGTGTATATATATATATATGTATAATTGAATCATTTTGCTGCACACTTGAAACTAATACAACATTGTAAATTAACTATACTTCAATTAAAAAAAAGAATAAGGACTGTAGCTCTTTAAAAAAATATCCCAAACTCAGTATCATTAGGGAACCATTTTGTCCCTGCCAATGGCCACCCTTAGTGGATGTGTTCTTTTCCTTTCATTCTTCTCAAACTAGTCTAGTTGCATTTCTACCACTTGGAACCAAAAATGACCTTCCTAATACACATTTCAAGAAAACACACACACACACAGACACACACACAAATGGAGCCCCTAAAGTATGTCAAGATTCTAAAAGTGGCACACAAAGAATTTTAACTATAAAATATATTAGAGTATATTGTCAGGCAAAGAGAAACTTTTGATTAAATTTAAATAGAATTAAAGTTTTTAATTTACTGAGTTGTTTTAACTGTTGTTTATGTCCACTGTGCTATTACATGACTCTTCTATTTTTTTGCAGAAAATAATACATTCTTTTCCTTTTATCCCCCCATAAAGAAACTGTAATGTTTGTATACATAGAGAGTCATTTTGAATATGAATATAATATTTCCCAGGTAATCTTTTGTGAACTAAACCTCAGAAGAAGAGCTGGTAATGGAGGAAACAAAAAAAAATTTTTTTTGCTTTTATTCCCTCCCATTTTTCTTTTCTGTTTCTCACTGACTTTCTAATTCCTGTTTCTCACCTCCTGGCAAGCAAATGTTTCAGCTGTGGTATTCCATTTAAATCTGCCCCAGGCTTGTAATTCTCCATGCATTTTCCTCCTCGCTATTTCTCCTTTATTATAGACACTATTATTTTATTTATAAGATTTTAGCAAGCTTGTAGGAGAAAAGACTCTCTCTGAAGTAAGTAATTTTACGTTATAAATGACAATGCAAACATTCTCAGGTAGTTGTTATGAGATAATATTTTCAGAGATTATTTAATAGGACACATGGGATGGGAAGCTAGTTTTTTCTGAAATCTTTTGGAAGTTCAGAGCTAATTAAGTTGATTGGGCTGAAAGATATTTAATGACCTTTGCCATTCCCGCATTTATGATCCTTCCTTTACTTCTAGTTCTTGAGTTCTTACAAACCAGTTACTACACAATTGCAAAAGTCCAGATCAATATAGAGTTTAGGGGAAAAATTAATCATCAGTGTTTTTAAAGTAATGCAAAATGTTGTGTTTTATTAGCATCAGACTCTTTCCTGCTTACTTTAAACTAGAACTCTAAGAGCTTGTATACTTTTTTTTTTTTTTTTTTTTTTTTTTGCTTGTATACTTTTTATATGGCATCTTAGAGAATATATTTGGCAGCTCTCACAGTTTACTATGTATAAGAATCACGTTAATAGCTTGATAAAAATTTACATTCCTCCCGTCTCCTCCAGTGTTTGTTTTCTTTCTTTTATCTATTTTTTTATGTTTTTCCCCACTGCTTCCTTCTGCTCCATTTCTTTGCCCTGCCTCTCTTTTCCTCTCTCTCTTCATCTCACTCAGTAGATTTCTGTTGGACCAGGAAACTGCATTTCTAACCAGCAACTCAGGTGTAGAAGCTGATGATCCTGAAACCAGCAGAATGTGTCTTGGTACTTAGCGGAGCACAGATTTTTCTATCACGGCACAGAAAGAATTCAGAGAGAGGCAGTGACAGGTAAGGAAAGAGTTTATTAGTATAGGACACTTGTAAGAGAAACAAGGGGGCAGGCAAGAGAGTGCCACCCTGAGAATTTAGTGGGCTACTGTTTTATAAACAAAGGAAAAGTGGGGAGGGGGAGAAGACCACCTTCTTCCTCATTCTTGAGTAGACGTCAAGCTTCCATCATTAGTCCCTCCTTCACGTCAGGTGGGGGAGTTTTCTTGTCCCTACATGGGCAAATGGGGACTGATGGGATGCAATGGAAATGAGCAAAAAGGCGGTAACATATACTAAAATATGGTGAATCATCTCAGTTTTCATTATAATGTCACCTTTTAATGAATATTTTTGCTTCTAGTGTGCTCAGAGGAGCATGTCCTAGGAATCATTAACTTACTGACTTTACTGGGCAGGATGTGGGTCTTGGTCCACCATTGTTTTATTGTTTTGGGACATGTCTCATGCTTCTGTTGCATGGCTTTGTTGCTAAGCAAGCCTGCTTGGTTTTGTGGTTAATCAAACTTGCTTTCTTGATTAATCATTAACTTACAGGGGTCTCCCATACTTTTTTCTCTACTTACAACCGCGTAGTGGGATTAACTATTTAACCACCTACTTTGCCTCTTTACTCTGTTCCTATCAACCCCTAAATCCTTCTTTGAGAAAACTGGAGCATCCAATCTCTTGTTTAGTAGGAAAAAGCCCAGAGAAGTTGCTGCCTATTGAAATAATAACTGATCTTGAAAGAGGAAATAAGAAGAAATGTATACATATAGGTAGAAGTCTGTGGGAAGCCGTTGTTCTGCCATGCCGCAGATAACGTGGAAGCCGTTGTTCTGCTGGTCGCAGATAACGCTTATCAGGGAGTAGCCCAAAGGCTATGTGCCACACATGCGCCACGACGAGCCAATATGCTAATAAAGGCTCAGAATTGCAACCAATAAATTGTGAACAGCACATATCTTGTTGAGTTAACCAGCCAACCACAGATTGAGTTAACCAGCCAACCACAGGTTGAGTTAACCAGCCAACCACAGGGTGCCACAGGTTATAGTGCATTATAAAAAGCCAGTGTGAACAAAGCTCGGGGTCTTCCTTCCATCTGTCTATAACCAAGCTGTACTCCAATAAAGTGTGATACGAGAAGAATCTAGCATGTGGTGACTTGTCTTTCTGCTGGTCAGAAGAGGCTCGCCGCAAGTGGTGCCGAAACCCGGGGACTTCGCACCTCGCGTGGGGGACCGATTCAGAACTCAACACACGGAGTGGACCGTCGGTGAATAGTCCAGGTATGCTATTGTTGCTTTCGTCCTTTTGTGGTTCTCGCATTTTTTGTCTACGTGTAGCTGCGGGTCCATCAGCTTGACCGAGTGTGTCTCCCACTTTAGTAAGTTGTTTGTTTAGGAGAGTGAACTATGGGGAGCAGTTTATCTACGGAACCGTCTGCTGGATTTCATGAACCCATTCAAGCTCTTTTGAACAGCCAAGGACTTAAGCTTTCGCACAAAACGATTAGTAAGTTATTGCAGGATATTGATGGTGCCGCTCCATGGTTTGCAGTATCCGGAAGCCTGACTGTTCCATCTTGGGAAAAATTGGGGAAGGACTTAGCTGATCGTCATGAAATGGGGGAGCTCTCTCGAGGCACGTTTCCGTTATGGAGAATGATACATTCGTGCTTAAGAGAAGGGAAATGCGAAGATATTGTACAGATGGGCCGTAAAGCTCTTAACATATATCAAGATAGTGCGTCAGAAAGTGACAATATAGGGACTACAGTAGATAGGCCTAAGACTCCTAGGAAAAGGAGAGAAAAACAAACAGAAAAATCGGATCCAAGAGAAAAACAAACAGAAAAATCGGATTGTATCCACTTTTAGATGAATTTAAAGCGCTTTATTTGTCTCAGGATGAGTTGATTCCCAAGGAGGAGGCGGATCTGGAAGCTATGCTGGATTTAATTATAGAAGGAAAGGTATTTTCCGGTCTGGTTGATACGGGGCTGATCGCAGTATTATTACTGCCACCTACTGGCCAAAATCCTGGCCTTTACAGACCTCCTCTCAGACCTTACAGGGTTTAAGATATGCCAAAGCACCCCAAATTAGCTCTAAAACACTGACCTGGATTTTTGAAGATCAGAAAGGGAAGTTTCAACCCTTTGTGGTTGAAGGATTGCCACTTAATCTGTGGGGAAGGGATGTGCAAAGCCAGATGAAATTGAAACTTACTAATGACTATTCCGAGACTGCACAGCAAATGCTGCTTAGGTCTGGTTTTATACCGGGCAGAGGGATAGGCAAAAATTTACAAGGTATTGCTACTCCTATAGAAGCTCAGGGAAACCCCAATCGCAGGGGGTTGGGTTTTTCTCAGGGGTCACTGAGTTTATGATTCCTATTACATGGAAGACCACGATGCCCGTGTGGATTCCTCAGTGGCCGTTGTCTAAGGAGAAATTGGAAGCAGCGTCGCAACTTGTGGAGGAACAATTACAATTGGGACACTTGGAACCCTCTCAATCACCCTGAATACTCCTATGTTTTGTTATTAAAAAGAAGTCGGGGAAATGGCGCTTGCTCCATGATTTGAGAGCAATAAATCAACAAATGCAAATTATGGGACCCATACAGCGCGGTCTACCGGCCTTGACAGCCATCCCGCAAGGGTGGCCTGTTATAGCTGTTGATATAAAAGATTGTTTTTTCTCTATCCCATTGAATAAGAAAGACAAGGAGAGGTTTGCCTTTACATTACCCTCAATTAATCATGAAAGACCTGATAAAAGGTATCAATGGGTCGTGCTTCCTCAGGGTATGGCCAATAGCCCCACCATGTGCCAGCTTTATGTTGACACTGCCTTACAGCCAGTACGGGAGAAGTTCCCGGATGTTAAAATCATTCATTATATGGATGATGTTTTGCTGTCAGCCCCTAGCATGACACTGCTTGAGCAGGCTTTAGGAAATTTATCAATGACTTTGGAGACTAGAGGTTTATATTTGGCCCCTGAAAAAATTCAAAAGGGAGATTCTATTAGTTTTTTGGGAGCCGTTATAAATAAGACCACAATAATACCTCAGAAAATTGAAATTAGAACTAATCATTTAACAACTTTGAATGATTTTCAGAAATTGCTTGGGGATATTAATTGGCTTCGACCGTATTTGAGTCTGACTCGCTTTGAATTACAGCCTTTGTTTGCTGTATTGGAAGGTAATCCTGATCTTAATTCCCCGCGTCAAATGACCCCCGAGGCCCAAACAGCTCTTCAGAAGGTGGAACAGGCTCTTATGAAAGCACAATTACAGCGTTATAACAATGCCTTGCCTATTTGGATGTGTGTTCTTCCAACCTTAGGATTTCCAACAGGTGTTCTTTGGCAAGATGGGCCTTTGCTTTGGATTCACACCAAGTCCCTAGGGATGAAGACGCTGTCTCACTATCCATCTATGGTTGCTGAGGTTGCCTTCTTGGGTATTAAACAATGTGTTTCCGCCTTTGCAATGTTGCCGGAAAAACTTGTAGTTCCCTATACTAAGGATCAAATAGAAATATTAACTGCTACCACCTCTGAGTGGTCTGTACTTATTTATACCTTTTCTGGAACTATTGATAACCATTTGCCCAAGAATGAAATTTTGAAATTCATTATCCAGCAACCTGTCATTTTTCCAAGGGTCACTGTAGAGCGACCACTAAATGATGCCCTGACCATTTATACGGACGGATCAAAATCCGGAAAAGGGGCTTATATGGTTCAGGGTCAGCATCCTGTCGTTATAGACTATCGACCTGATGCTCCTCAAGTGGTGGAATGTCATGTGGTTTTGGAAGTTTTTCAACGATTTCAAAAACCCTTTAATTTGATCTCTGATTCATTGTATGTGGTTAATGCAGTGAAACATCTTGAAGTGACCCCCCATATTCGATCATCCAGCACAGTGGCATCCTTGTTGGCCGGGATAAGGTTTCAGATATTGCGCCGCCAACACCCCTTTTATGTTACCCATATACGGGCTCATTCCCTGTTGCCTGGTCCAATGACAAAAGCCAATGAACAAGTTGATATGGCAACGCGTGTTTTCTTATCCTTGGATCAAAAGCAGCAAGCACAAGAATTTCATGAGCTATATCATGTATCATCTGCAGTGTTGAGAAAGAAGTTTTTCATTACTAGAGCCGAGGCCAGACATATTGTTAAGTCTTGTTCCACTTGTGCCCAATTTTTGCCGGCCCAAAAGACTGGTGTAAATCCCAGAGGCTTGTCCCCAAACGAGCTGTGGCAGATGGATGTCACTCATGTTCCCTCCTTTGGGAAGCTCCAGTATGTTCATGTGTCTGTGGATACCTATTCCGGGGTGATACATGCTACCCCTCTCTCTGGAGAACGGGTTCAACACGTTATTACTCATTGCCTTGAAGCCTGGGCAGCCTGGGGCAAGCCTGCTAAACTAAAGACAGATAACGGCCCAGCTTATAGTTCCAAGAGCTTTGCTCTCTTTTGTCACAAAATGCAAATAGAACATGTTACAGGCCTGCCTTACAATCCACAAGGCCAAGGTATAATAGAGCGAACTAATCGCACGCTTAAAGAATTACTTTTAAAACAAAAAGGGGGAATAGCGGAGAATTGCACCCCGAAGCAGAAATTGTCGCTTGCCTTATTTACTCTTAATTTTTTGAATTTACATGATGAGAAAGAAACTTCTGCTGAACGCCATATGATACGTGAACAAAAGGATTACGGCAGAGTGATGTGGAAAGATGTGTTGTCTAATCAATGGAACGGCCCGGATCGCGTTGTTGCGCGATCCAGGGGATCTCTTTGTGTTTTTCCGCAGGATCAAGATCCGATTTGGGTCCCAACAAGATTAACAAGAGTCGTGGAAGAGGATCCCAAGGGCGATGCAGGGCGCTCAAGGGATGATGCTGAGCTGGATGGTGTTGATGGGCCTTTCCCTACTCAAGGCGGAGGACAAGATGCCCTGAACCGGAGCAGGGAGATTGGCACTTTCCTGAGAGGCAATTGGTCCCGAAAGGCTGAATTGATGCTGTTAAACCAGAAGATACAGATTAAGACTTTAAATGCTACTAGGCTATACCCCGTTACGCTTGGGGACTTTACTACCTGGCTGTCCTCTGCCTTTACCTTCTTTAAGGAGTGGGTCGGTGTAAGGAGGTTTGCAGTGTGTTGCATGGCGGGACTTGTGGTGTGCCTGTGGTTGATATGTCGTTTACGAACTCGGACAAAGCGAGATAAGATGTTGTTCACGCAGGCATTGGTGGCCATTAGTAAAGGCGACTCCCCTGGCGCCTGGCTCTCCATCTTGAACGACCCGTAGTGATTGCCCTTGCACAAAAAGGTTTATGACCATTGCACTTTTGATGGGAATCACGAGGAACATCAGCCCCTGCACTCCGCGGTCTGTATGGACATTACACGACGGGGAGGGTGATGAGCCAGCTTCTCGAACTAACTCTTGCTCAGCGAGCATCCCATGGGGTGAGCGCTTGTGCGAGCATTGTTCGAGTTCAGCTCCTGGGTCTAAGAAAACAAAAAGGGGGAGATGTGGGAAGCCGTTGTTCTGCCATGCCGCAGATAACGTGGAAGCCGTTGTTCTGCTGGTCGCAGATAACGCTTATCAGGGAGTAGCCCAAAGGCTATGTGCCACACATGCGCCACGACGAGCCAATATGCTAATAAAGGCTCAGAATTGCAACCAATAAATTGTGAACAGCACATATCTTGTTGAGTTAACCAGCCAGCCACAGATTGAGTTAACCAGCCAACCACAGGTTGAGTTAACCAGCCAACCACAGGGTGCCACAGGTTATAGTGCATTATAAAAAGCCAGTGTGAACAAAGCTCGGGGTCTTCCTTCCATCTGTCTATAACCAAGCTGTACTCCAATAAAGTGTGATACGAGAAGAATCTAGCGTGTGGTGACTTGTCTTTCTGCTGGTCAGAAGAGGCTCGCCGCAGAAGTCTACAGTTTTTAGGAAAAAAATAAGATGCTATTAGCCGTTTTTCTCTCATACTTATTTGCTCTCATTTAGATTTCCATCTTATGGCTCCTGATTTAAGCTTTAACACAATGAACACCAAGTGCAGTTCAGTGTACTTCTCCAGACCTCAGAGTGATTTCCTGAAAATGAGCCTTCATCTTCCAGGTGTCACGCTCATCACTGAGACCTCATCCAGCCCATCCTTACTTATAAGGCTAGACCCAACATTGTTGTTTCCCACCCAAGTTCACGCCAGCCCGTCTCCTTCTTTACATTTGCCCCTCCTTTGAACCCAAAGCCTTTCCCCTTAAAAAACATAATTTTGGTTGTAAAATTCCAGAAATTCAACCAAAAATGGAGGGGCTGAACATCTCTTTCCAGCTACTTGACATTCTCTTTGTAAGAAAGTTTCTAAGAAAATGTGAACATATTGGTTTTGTTTTATGTAATTTATTTATTTTTCTGAATGTGAGATGTGACCAAGATGTCCTTACTGTTTCCCTCAGCTGGAGCAAACTCTAGACAGGATTATTCTTGCCTTTAGGCCCCTGCTCTCCCTTTCTTTACAGCATTTACTTTAGAAACATGTCATTATAAATTCTTTCTCTGTCCCTTTGAGATGTAAACCTTTTTTCTTTCTTTTCTTTTCTTTTCTTTTTTCTTTTTTTTTTGCCACACCGCCCATCATGAGAGATCCTAGTTCCCCAAACAGGGATTGAACCTGTGTCCACTGCAGTGGAAGCACAGAGTCTTAACCACTGGACCGCCAAGGAAGTCCTGAGATGTAAATCTTTATTAAAGCCTCTTGCCAGTTTTACAACTCAGGACTATCTTTCCCAAGGATCTAGCTACCATCCTGTTGAATTGTAATCATTAGGGTAAATAGTACTCCTGCCCCCCAGCCTCTAACTTGTAGTCTTTGTGGGAGGGGAGGACCCCAACTTTAGTGGACACCCTTACTGTAAATTGTAAAATTACCTCTTGTCCTGAAGATAAGAGGTTTACTTTTCCTTTAGGTGGGGCCCGTTAGCGAATACAGATGGCCTTCTATCTCTCAACCTCCCCATCCACACCGGTTCTTAAAAGCTCTCCAGCCCTTTGTTTCAGTGGAGCTGAGGTCAGACTGAGTTCTGGCCTCTCTTCCCTATTGCAATAGCCTTGAATAAATAAAGTCTTCCTTCTCTGTTTAACTTTGGTGCAATTTTTCCTTTGACAGCCGCTAAATAAACTTTGTGAAGCATCTCCCCATTCTATACAGGAATGGTACATGAAACCGTTATGCCTGTCAAGTGAATCTTTTAAGGTGAGACTATTTCTTTATTTGAGAGGGCTCAAATATATTTATGTCACACTGAAAAAAAATATAGACGTATACTTCTCTGGCGATTATCATCATATCCACAATAGCATACTTTTAGAAAAGGAGAAATAATGACTTTAATATCTATTTTGGATCCCTGAAAGGAAAGGATCTAGCTTTTCAAACTTAAACTCATATGCTCTAATTCCTTTTGGAGATGTCCCTAACAGGTAAAATCTTTATAATTTGTGGCTTAAGAGGCAACAAGCCATTTTAAGGGATAATTTCAAGGGATTATCATGATCAGCCTTTGACTCCAACCTCTAAAATGGTAAATTCCATTAACTTTAATGATATTTTTTCTCACCATCCAAAATGGACAGATTGTACTTGTAGACTTTGTTAGCCCTATTGAGAAGATACTTGTGTTTATGTTTTGTAAGACTGAAAGTTCAGAAGTTTGAATTTTTGCTGCTGTTGTTTTTGACTCTTGTTACTGACTCATAATTGGATTTTGAACAAATCAACTGATGATTTTATTGTTACTGACTTTTCTCCCAAGATGCACTCTGAAGTCATAGACTACCTGGAAACTGCTCTCTGTCAGTAATAATCAAGGGTTATGCTCCCAACTAACATATTTAATAAAGAAAGAGAAATGTGTGTTAGGTTTCAGTGCACAGAGTAAAAGAATACTGCTTGGTTAACACTCAGCATACATTCACATCAGATCCTTGGAAACTATTTCGTATGCCTGGTGAATGCTAGTGTTTACACTGTTATTAAACTAGGTTAAATGCAAATTAATAAACACATAATTTAATATGTTTGTGTGTGTGTGTAAATACACAGAAAGACAGAAAGACACACACACTATATATATATGTGCATGTGTGTGTGTATATATATACACACACACACACAGTAATTGTTGTTAGATTATGTTTCTTTTGTGTGATAAGAAATAAAAGTAGAATGTATAACAACAATCATGTGTACCACATATATCATTGCCAAATTTTGACACCATCTTTACTCTGTTACTTAAATGTAAGGAAACCAACAATCCTAGATTTGGATTTTGTTGGTGTTATCTTTGCAGGGATAGATATCCCCAAAGTCCCAGATGTAGCTGTAGAAAACAAAAGAAACAAGCAAATCATCAATATGTAACAGAAACAATGGTAGGCTTGAGTTACCTTGCAAAATATCATATCGAGGCTGAACTAATGATAGTACTTTAGGACTAATTAATACTCAGCCTGACGATTAAAAAGGTAATTAGACCTGACAATTCAAATGTAAGTACTAGAGCTTAGCAGATTGTAATAATTTGGGTTGGCGAATTGCTTCCTTAGGAAAAGAAAACCCTTTTACCTATGTCTATAATGTAAGATCATAATTTGCTTAGAAAGAAGACAAAACAAAAAAATTAAAAGTTTATCCTGAAAGCACTGTATAACATACTTTTTTTCCTTCTTGGGGAGTCAGTAGCTGAGGTGTTATGCACCTTCAGTAGAAGCCAATATATGGTATATTTTGTACAAGGATCTCCAATAGTCTATTGTGCATGGATTCTATATACATTTTTATGCATTTCTTTGTGAAAACTAATTTTCCCTATGACTTCTGGTGAACTCAACTCCAAGCGTGCTTTTGCCACAGCCAGTCCTGTCACAGGTGACAGGGCAAAGAGTTTGCTCATTAATACTCCAGGGCCCTTTTTATTTTGCTGTTCTGAATGTTTAGAGGGAAGTTTTAGTATGAATATGGAAATGATGAAGTATTTCTTCTTGTGCTTAGAAGAATTTCAAGTAATGTCTTATTAACATGATTCCCTGAAAACAAATCACATTTCCCAAAGGCCAGCATATTTTAAGTGGGAGTTCAAAGTTCAGGTAATATGCAATGAATTCTTAGTATACATCTGTAAATTCTGGAATTGTGGGTAACTAAAATACGTATTAGTTGTTCTGATCAGGAATGGAGAAACTGTGTTGGTTCTTTGGAAATACAATGATATTCTAAAAGACAAAGAGAAGTGATGATGTGAAAGAAAAGCAGTTTGCAACAGAT
Source organism: Phocoena sinus (assembly GCF_008692025.1). NCBI lineage: Eukaryota > Metazoa > Chordata > Mammalia > Artiodactyla > Phocoenidae > Phocoena > Phocoena sinus. The sequence continues at coordinate 25,797,236 of NC_045769.1, forward strand.
CAGCGAAAGTAGAGTACTGTACACAGACCCACTTTGGATGTTTTTTTTTCCTATGAATTTTCCTTGATAAATGTCATCATACAGAAACAATGATACATGTACAATTCATTATTGGGTTGTTTCTTTCCTTTAATCCATTAATCTCCAAATGTATTTTTAAAATCATAGGTGATTCTAAGTACAGAGTAAACTACATATTTTGGAGATTGCCAATAATAGCTTCTGAAGTCACCAATTTGTTGGAAAAATGGGATTCAGATTGCATCTTCAGTCACTATAAGAGTGAGAGCTAGAAGTCAGTTAACATTAAGGCTGGACCCAAATTAATAAGATAAGGTGGTGGGGTTTGCCCCAGGAGGGAGGGGTGACGTGTACTCAGATGAAGGCAGAAAAGAAAATAGACTGACTGGCTTGAAGTGAACTTACTCTGTTATCAATTTAATAAGCAGTACTCTCTAGCGAGAAACAGAATTGTTAACTTTTACAGGAAGACTGATCTTCACTTGTTCACCAGAAAAGAGGCTGTGGGTTTACAACTTGTAAGAATGATGGATACTCTGCTTCTCGGAGGCTCTTCTGTAAATTTACACAACATACTTTTGTAGGAAAAAAAATTCAGACTTAGTGTCTAATGATAAAATGGGTAAGTAATCAAGCAAATGAACAGTTTCTTATGTTAGTTAAATCAAGTCAACTTCCATGAGCATGGCTGCATACAGTTGAGTCTGAATTTTGGGACATTAATTGGCTTGTTTAAAACTTATGTCCACTAAAATTTATATCAAGATTAAAGGATAACTCTGCCCTCAAAATATTATTTTTCTTTCAAAAAATAAGAGAAGAAAACTGAAACTAAAGGGAAAAAGGAAAAATATTTATGAAAATCATGAGCATAGACACATCCAAGCCTTCCGTATCTACCCCCGCCGATGGATTCTTAAATTTACAGCCTTTTTAAATAGATGGGAAAATGTAGAAATTCATGACATTTAACATTAAGAAAAAAAGAAAAAAATACCAGTTCAAGCCTAAAATTCTAGTCACCGTGAATTGAGAATGTGGAGGAAAAACAATATTTTTCTCAACGACACCTGATTTCTTTTGAACGATCTTTAGTTACCTGACAAATCGGGAGACGTGTTACTTTAAGAACACCTGCTCCTAAAGAAACTGCGCTTTAGATGCTAAAAAGCAAAAGTCTATAAAAGGTAATTTTCCTAATGTTATGTAATTAGAGTACACATGGATGGAATTAGGAGCCCTTGCCTCTGTGGAAGAAGTACATTGTGCACAGAGAGAAGCTCTCTCCTGAGGCTTCTTAAATTTCAACTGCCATTTTTTTTTTTTTTTTTTTTTGCGGTACGCGGGCCTCTCACTACTGTGTCCTCTCCCGTTGCGGAGCACAGGCTCCGGACACGCAGGCTCAGCGGCCATAGCTCACGGGCCCAGCCGCTCCGCGGCATGTGGGATCTTCCCGGACCGGGGCACGAACCCGCGTCCCCTGCATCGGCAGGTGGACTCTCAACCACTGCGCCACCAGGGAAGCCCCTCAACTGCCATTTTTGATCATCCTGACGAAGGCTCTTCTAGACCCTCAGAGTTCTATGTGATTTACTAGTTCAAGTTGAGTTGGGCAATTTGTAAACTCTATGTATGTAACATGTATGTGTGTATGGATGTATCAAACTATCTATCCATCTACCTATTTCTCTATCCATCCAATATTCTGCACTCAATTCCAATGTATGGGTTTTTTTTTTTTTTTTTTTTTTTTTTTCCATACCACTAAGCAATTCTTGGACTGGTGTCCTACAATTTAACTCAATTCTGACACTATCTAACTGGACATAGTGTCAAATTCCACAGGTTAAGACCTCAGTCCCATAAGACTGTGCCCCAAACCTCTTCAGATGCCAGTTACTAGTCCAGTGCTTCTCTGGTTCTGACTGACCTCCTATAGAGGGGAGGGTCCAATGACCCCCTCCTTGGGTTCGATTAATTTGCTAGAATGGCTTACAGAACTCAGAGAAGTATTTTACTTACTAGATGACCAACTTATTAGAAAAGGATAGTATTCAGGAACAGCCAGATGGAAGAAATGCATAGGGCGAGGTAATGTGGGAAGGGCACGGAGCTTCCATGCTCTCTGAATGCATCACTCTACCAGAATCGCTACGTGTTTAGCAGCCCTGAAATTCTCTGAGCCCCATCCTTTACCGTGTGAATGGAGGCTTCATTACCTATGCATGATTGATTAAATCATTGGCCATTGGTAATAAATTCAACTCCCAGCCCCTTTTCCTTCCCAGAATGTCAGGGGTGGGGAGATGGGACTCAAAGTTCCAACTCTCTAATCACATGGTTTGTTCCCTTAGCAAACAAACCCAATCCTTAGATGTTTTCCAAAAGTCATCTCATTAACATAAACTTAGGTGTGGTTGAAAGGTGTTTGTTATGAATATCAAGACACTTTTTACAACTTTTATCATTGGAAAACTCCAAGGGTTTTAGGAGTTCTGTGACAGAAACAGGGATGTGAATACCAAATAATATTTCTTGTTATAAATCACAATATCTCACCTTCATTCCCCTATCTATACAATATACATACTTTAAAAAAAATGTTAATGCAATGAATTAAAAGCTAGCATTTCTTGTGCTTTATTTGAGATTTCAAGCATCAGAGAGTCAATAACTGAGCTTATATTTATGGTAGGCTGAATAAGGGCCCCCAAAGATGTCCATGTCTTAATTCCCAGAATCTGTGAATATGTTACCTTGCAGGGTTACTTTACAGGGTAAAAGGGACTTTGCAGTGGTGATTAAGCTAAGGATTTTTGAGATTATTCTGGATCATCTAGATGGATCCACTAGACATTTTGTAAATGTCCTTATAAAACAGAAGCAGGAGGGTATAGAGTTAGAGAAGATGTGATGATGGAAGCAGAGGTCAAAGTAATATCGTTGCTGGAAGGGGATCACGAGCCAATGTAGGCGGCCTCTAGAAGCTGGAGAAGGCAAGGAACAGATTCTCTCTGGGAGCCCCAGAACAAACACAGCACTCCTGACACCTTGATTTTAGCCCCATAAGACCTAGTTTTCAGCTTCTCCAAAACTCTAAGATAATAAATATGTGCTACTGTAAGCCATTGTGATCACGGTCATTTACTATAGCAACAATTAGAAAATTAGCTATTGGAAAACTAGTGTGCTATTCATGGTGTATCACTCTCAAGAACTTTAAGAGAATGAAATTTTGTATTTTCATGTTGTATTGGAAGAGAATACTTAGAGAGGAACAGGTCTCAATAAGAAGGATGGACTCTAGTAAAGAGACACGGACAGCTGGATCAGATGCTGCAGAAAATTATTTAAAGTTGGAATTACAAGGCTAATACGTGTAAGTTAACCTTCGAGTTTTAAAAGAACATTGTTTAAAGAGAGAATGCACCTTTAGATGTGATCTCTAGAATAATTTCAAACTTGGGAAATAGAATATATTAATAAAAATCTTTATATTATTATTAGTTCAATCTCTGATTTGAAGTGCAGTATCCTTAATTGAGAAGTATCACAGGAATACATTAAATAGTGGGAAACAAATATCCCAGACTCTGGGACAGAAGGGTCCTCAGCTGCCTCTAGGCCCCACTCTCTCATCTCCACATAATTTCATGGCAATATACTGATTCACGACCCAGGAACACACCGACATGTGCACATGGCAGTCTCATGTCATAGATGCCAACTCTCAGGGCTGGTAGAATACTTTCAAATATCCAGTCCCCCAAACTTGCTATCTTTAAAGTCATTGGAGGAACTTTATAAAAACATGATGCCTGAGCTGTATCACATTCTGATTCAATAGCAATTTTCTGACAGTTGAACCCAAGAATATGGATTCTTTAAGAATCATTATTTTTCGATACTCAACTTCAGTTTAATAAGTAAGGATGTTTGTACAATGCTTTAACATTGTTGATTATCTGTCATTTTAAATCAGTCTTCTAGGCACTGTTTGGGGGATACGGAGAGGAGCAAGACTTGGGAACTGTTTCAAAGAGGAAAGTAAATCATAAACCACTAACTATATTACAAGTGAGAAATAAATAAGTGCTCTACAAAAGTACTAGCTTGTGGTATCAGTGTGATGATTAAACACACACTAATTCTCATGGGTAAAACTAGAGACAGTTTCTAGAGAAGGTGAAAGTTAAGTTAGGCCTGTGAGATCGGGTGGCAATATGATCTGGGGCCCAGCAATTAGGCAACTTTTGATGTGAATTTACAACCCCATGGTGATGCCTTTTGCTTGAGGAGATTCAGTTTCTCCTAAGAAAAATGGAGCAAGTGAGATAATGCATTTATTAATGCATACAAAGTCCTTAGGTTAATGGCTGGCACATGGCAAGCATTCAGCAAATATTGGTGATGATGATGATGATGATGATGATGTGATGATAATGATAAGGAAGAAGGAGAGGAGAATTTAAGAAGGTTTTAAACCATAAAGACATGTTCTTATTCCATCTCTGACTTCAGCTTCAACAATCTCTTTACTACACACACACACACACACACACACACACACACACACACACACACACAACTTTCAGACATGTTAACTAAAAACTATGTTAGAGTCTTGGGATAATAATCAATTCTAGGGCTTCCCTGGTGGCGCAGTGGTTGAGAGTCAGCCTGCCGATGCAGGGGACATGGGTTCGTGCCCCGGTCCGGGAAGATCCCACATGCTGCGGAGTGGCTGGGCCCGTGAGCCGTGGCCACTGAGTCTGCACGTCCGGAGCCCATACTCCGCAATGGGAGAGGCCACAACAGTGAGAGGCCCGCGTACCTCAAAAAAAAAAAAAAAAATCAATTCTACAGCAAAAACAGACATATCTCATGCTGTTTGGAGCATATAGTCTAATGGAGAGACACACAAAGTCAATTGGCAAAATTATTAAGTGTGATAAAAAGAGTCATCTTGTACTACGAAAGCTTATAATGGGGAATTAGAGCTAGTCGGGGTGGCCAGGGAAACATCTCAAGGAATTGACACCTGAGCTATAATATAGAGAGGTAAGTTGTAATAATTTGAAGAAAGAAGGAAGGAGAGGGCATACCAGTGAGAGAGAACAGAATATATAAAGGGCCAGGCCAAGGGCCTGGCAGAGAAAGGATAGGTTTTTGGACAATGGGAAGAAAGCAGAGGGAATTTTGAGGTGATACTGGAAGGTAAATAAAGCTCAGACCACATGGACTATTAGAGAGCATGTTAGGGATATTGCTCCTTCTCTTAAGAACACTGGGAAGCTATTGAAGGGTTTAGGTAGATAAATTAAATGATCAGGTTGGTACTTGGAATCTATTATTCTACACTCAGGCAGTGAAAAAAAACAGTTTAAAGGGTGCCAGCATAGAGGCTGGGACCCGTTAAGAGACTATTTGCAATGGTCCAGCTAAGAGATGATGGCAGTTTAGATTAGGAGTGGGAATGGGGATTTAAGGAAGTGAAGACGACATAGATAGATGATAGATAGATAGATAGATAGATAGATATGGATATGGATACGGATATGGATATTCTTGTAACTGAATTTGTTGATGAAAAAAAGAGGTGTTAAGGATGATTCCTGAATTTATGGTAATCATAACTAGATGGATGGTGTTGCCTTTGTCTGAAATTTTTAAAAAATGAAGCACTTTATTGCTTGGGAGAGATAACCATGAGTTCAGTTTTATACAGAATGCTTTGGAGGCACTCTTGAGACACTGTCTTAGGCAGCTCAGTATGCCGGATCAGTGCTTGGGGGATAAGTCTAAGAGAAAGATGTAAGTGTAAGGACCATCTATTTATAGGTGGCAGTTGAAGTGATAGGCAGGGATGGGATCAACTGTTGAGAAGTTAAGAACGAGGGGGTGTCACGTGCCACGTAGCAACAAAGCCCACGCGCCACAACTACTGAACCTGCACTCTATAGCCCACGAGCCACAACTACTGAGCCCATGTGCTGCAACTACTGAAGCCTGTGTGCCTAGAGCCCGCCCTCAGCCACAAGAGAAGCCACCGAAATGAGAAGCCAGCACACAGCAATGAAGAGTAGCCCCCGCTCGCCGCAACTAGAGAAAGCCCACACTCAGCAATGAAGACCCAATGCAGCCAAAAATAAGTAAATAAATAAATAAATTTATATTTAAAAAAAAAGAATGAGAGGGGTGGAGAACCTTGGAATGAGCCTTGTAGAAATCCCAGGACAAGTGGGGGAATGATGAATTTATAGTGAAATCACTTTGACCTGGCTCAGGTCTTGATGGCTATTCACATGTAAGTATGGAGAAAAAGGACCATTTGTCTATTCAAAGATGTGCTTTTTCCAGATAAGTTGAAACAAACAAACAAACAAACAAAAACCCACAAAATAATGAGCGGTTACAATAATGTCAAAAAGTATTATAAAAACGATGACCATGAAATCTAAGGTAGATGAGAAACATATGAAGAAAGGGGACACTCTGGAGAGGAAATGTGCCAATGAGGACATGACTATCCTCCAGTCCATACTCAGGGTGGAATACATTATACATATTCCAAAGCACATTGCTTGACTGCATAGTATCTCCATGTATGATTAAAGAATAAGTCAGTAAAGGAAAAGAATTTGAATGTTCAATTTGGCTGTAATCAAAAAGGATTTTGATATAACTCTTGTAAATTTTTTTTTATATCTTAACTCTGAGGCATGAAAACATTGAATACCTAGCACATAAAAACCAGTCTGAGCAGCTGCATGGCATAGGGAGATCATCTAGGTGGTTTGTGACCACCTAGAGGGGTTGGATAGGGAGGGTGGGAGGGAGGGAGATGCAAGACGGAAGAGATATGGGAACATATGTATATGTATAACTGATTCACTTTGTTGTAAAGCAGAAACTAACACACCATTATAAAGCAATTATACTCCAATAAAGATGTTAAAAAAAAACAGTCTGTATCTTCAGTGTCATTTCTAAAGAAAAATTCTGTATACTTTTCTTCTTAGCTTTTCAGAAAAGTTTGGGTAACATCAAGGCTAGACACTCATGACTAGAGCAGTTTTTTTTTTTATGCAACAACTTCAATTTACTGAAGTAAGCTGTCTGAGAGTAATAAATGTATATAGAAAATGTGAACAGCCCATGGCAGCAAATGAAACATTCAGAAATAATGTAATGGAGATGGCCCCTGTGAACACTGCAAAAATGGTTTTAAAGTGCAGTCATGAATTTATTTTTAGATTTAAGAAACATTACTCAGAAATACTAACATGTCAGATTTTGGTTTAAAGACATCTTTTGCATCTGGTGGGTATGTATATATAATATAAGAGATCAAGTAGGGTTTTTAAAATTTTATTTTTCTTTTTAAACTTAAGCTGTAAGATTTTTATTACAAATTTAACCCATTTTAACAATATTAACCAAAGAAATATGAAACTATAAATTGCAGGATATGTTAGTATAATACAGTCAAGGAGTATAAAAAGAATCAAAGAGCTTTGATATGGAATTAGCATAATACAGTCAAGGAGTATGAAAAGAATCAAAGAGCTTTCATATGGAATTAAACAAGCCAACCAGTCTTACCAAGTTTAAACTCTCAAATAATGTCAGTGCACCCTACTGGGTAATTTTATTCTGTCTTTGGAAATTTTATTCTATGTACTAATGAGCTATTAGGACAGATTCAATACCAGATTATACTTTTCCCTTTTGTGGCTCTACTTGACCAATGGACAATTTCTTTCCCTCTGAAATTACTTAGTGTTTTGCTTGTTTGTTGTTTATTTTTGGGTATGGATTCATATTATGCCTCTGCACTTGTTTTTGTTTGTTTGTTTAAAGCAACATTAGCGCTAAGATATATGAAAGCCATGATTATCCCTCTGGTTTATTTATTTTAAAAAAGTGTAACTTCTCACTGATTCAAATGGTGGATCAAAAACTTGTTTCCTTGTACTAGGATACGCTGTTTGCAACAATTATTCAGAGATAATCAACCCTTATTGGACTAAAATTGTAAGTTATTTTCACATAGTAGTGTTTTATAGGCACGGAATCCAACAGGAAAAAGCCCAATAGTGTTAAAGAGCCTAAAAGTGAAAAATAAGAAGAAAGGATGTCTCTTACATGAAAACAGTTGACAAAGGCACTACAAACTGATAGTAAAAAATAAACTGATTCAAGTGGTTTCATCACATGTCTTTGAGCATAAATTACTGTTTATACAATTATAATAATAATAAAGATAAATAATTCAAATAAAAGTAAATTCTAAGACACTATTAAAGTATGTTGGCTTATTGTAAATGGATATTGAAATCACTCAAAATTACCAGTTCATACTAGATTTTGAGTTTTTCATTCTCCCTGACGCATACCATTTACTGGGTTCTACCACCTTTTTATTAACCCATATTTTTCCTTTTTTCTCCTTCCTTTCTATCCCACTCTTTTTCTCCTCCATCCATACCCCTGTATAATTATTTCTTTCTTTTGTTTATCAAGGATTATAGTTATTATCTAAATCAGAACTATTATTATTCCACTTTTTTTTCCTGTGGGAGCTGAGTTCTAGAATTCTCTATCTTTACATACTAAGCTCTTTTCAGTATCTAAAGTCATTTTGTTTTACTATAATCATATATTTCCCATACTAGCTATTGAGAGTAATGCATTTTGTTTTCATTCCCACTTCGTGGAGAGATATTCATGAGGTTTGTCTCAATTTCTGTATCATCATTCCTGAAATGTTTTTTTTAGCTTTGGTAGTGAGAATATTAAAACTGTTATAACATCTGTTCAGAGTCTTTTGGTTTTTTGTATCCTTTTTATCCAATAGCTATGAGAATTAAACTCAGACTTGAATGAGAGGTAATTAGTCAACCATATTTGAGTGATATGTCTTTAAAATGAATCTCTGTTGTGAGATTCTAGCCTAGTACCTCCAGTACCCAAAGCTCCTCTGGAAAATATGCTCACAGGTTTTAAGCAGCTGGAATTTCTCCCAATAAGCATGGTACTGCAGCCCCCTTGGCTGGATGATGTGTTTGCAGTTTTCATCATAGTCCCATGTGTTTACTCATTTAACAAGTGGTTATTGAGCACTTTCTATATACCAGACGCAGTGCTAGGCCCTGGAACTACATGTCCTGGTCAAGAGTTGATAGTCAATAAGAGAGACAGGTCACATATAAATTAGTATCTCCTTGACTGCAAGACCCAGAAATCTAATTTGATTTAATTTAGGTACAAGTAGTATGTGTTTACATTGATGCTGGAGAGTTTCAAAGAATCTAAGTTTAGAAACATGGGCAGGTCTCCTGGACAAATCCAAGGACAGGCACCAAACCAATAGCACACCAAGGATGTTCCCTTCACTTCTATTGTCAACAAATCTCTGTGATATGTGTTTTTATCTATCATCTATCTATCTATCTATCTATCTATCTATCTATCTATCTATCATCTATCTATCAATCATCTATACAGGCATACTTCAGAGATATTTTGGGTTCAGTTCCAGACCACTGCAATAAAGTGAATGTTGCAAAGAAGCAAGTCACACAATTTTTTTCGTTTCCCAGTGCATATAAAAGTTAGGTTTACACTATACTGTAGTCTATTAAATATGCAATAGTATTGTGTCTAAAAAATATACATACCTTAATTAAAAAACACTTTGTTGCTAAAAATGCTAAACAACATCTGAGTTTTTGGTAAGCCATAATCTTTTTGCTGGTGGAAGTTTTGAATCTTGCCAGAATTACTAAAATGTGACACAAAGGCAGGAAGTGAGCAAATGCTGTTGGAAAAATGGTGCCGATATACTTGGTTGACTCAGGGTTTCCAGAAACCTTCAATTTGCTAAAAAGGCAATATTTGCAAAGTACAATAAAGCAAAGTGCAATAAAGTGTGTGTGTGTGTGTGTGTGTGTGTGTGTATATATATATATATATATACATATATATATATATATATATACAGTTGACCCTTGATCGACATGGGTTTGAACTCCATGGGTCCACTTATACTCAGATTTTTTTCACTAAATATGTGCTACAGCACTACACAATCCACCATTGGTTGAATCTGCAGATGTGAAACTGCTGATATGGAGGACAGAGTATAAAGTTATGCGTGGATTTTTGACTGAGCAAAGGTCAACAGAGGAGAGAGAGAGAGGTAGTTACAAAGAGAGTTAGTTACAGAGAGAGAGAGAGAGAAAAAGAGAGAAGAACCTTTATACTGTAGAAAATCTTAACATTTCTTAAAATTTTCCAGTACATTTCCTTTTAATAGTGAATGCTACATTTGCATTGGGCAAAAATATATTGAGTCAAAAACTAACAAAAGAAACTGTAAATGTTTACATTCCAGCTTGGAGGACAGAAATGATATATATTTAGATAAATTGATATGTCATGCTAGTAGTATTTTCTATCTCGTAAATCAAAATGCACTCCTCTTCTTGAAAGGAATAATAGAAATGTAGTTGTCACAGTGGAAACAAGAGCTCCCCCATAATCTCCTAATTCTCTTTTTGATAAAGTTCTTATCTTGGATTATTTTCTTTTTCTTTCTCTGCTGGGCACAACGTCTTATAAAAAATTGAACTGTTTTCATGTCAAGAATTGGCTTAGTATTATTATTCCTCTCTTAAATTCAGGCAATGGGTGATGTAAAGGTCATTAAACAAAACCCAATGTGGAAACAAATCTGAGTCAAGGGAAATTTTAATTTCATCAACATTCCATGAAATTGCTTAAAAAAAAACTTTCTAAAAAATAAAAATTTATAAAATGCTTAAAATATGTAGATATTGTCAGTTGGGAAGTATATACAAAATTCAGTTTTAGACAATTAAGTATATATGTTTCACACCTTGCTCCCCTGGCTGCTACTCAGTGCCCAGGATTCCATGGAGGATTTCTGGCAAGGAAGGGGAGGACAGCAAGGGTGCTGGAAACCAAATTCATGGATCTCAAGCTCCATGTAGTGACCATCCATTCTTCTCATTCTGGTCCTCTACAGGATATCCCACCTCAGTCAGTCAGCTCTATCATTTCAGTTGTAAAAGCCAGAAAACTGGGTATCAATCTTGATATTTCCTTCCTTCATCCAATCACATCCAAGCATTCTCAGCTTGCCTTCATAAATTTATCCTTACTTTATAATCAATTCCTATCACTACCACCATTTTAGATTAATAGACCATCATATTCTTCCTGAAGTTCTGAACTCGGGAATAAATTATCTTTCTTCATCTACTCTTATCCTCCAATTCCTTCCCTGTACAGTGTTAGAGTAAATGTTTCCAAACTTAAAGCTAATTGTGCCATTTCCTTCCTTAAAATACCCTATGGTTGCTGTTTGTTCTGGATAAAGAATTGTCTGCTTCTCCAGGCTTCTGGCTCCAGCACCCCTTTGTCTTCTTCACCCCAGTGGCATTACTGTAGGAGTCTATGGACTTTGCACATGCTGTTCCCTGCACCTGAAAAGCTCCCTCCACACTCATTGCTTCAGTGCCTATTGTTCCTTTAGGGATGCCTTCCCTGAATTCCAGACTATGCCAGGTCTTAAAGGAGAGGACTTCTTTTTACAGCATGTTTTTTCCTTTAAAACACTAAGCACTGTTTAAAATTGGATGTCTATTAGTGTTATTATTTGATTAGCATATACCATGTCTTTATTTTATTTTAAATTTTACTCATTAATATATCTCCAAAGCCTAGCACAGTGCCATCATATATTAAATAAACTAACTTACTTAACTAAGTTAAATAAAATAAATGATGAAGAAGTGGCTAAATGGAAGCATGCAAAGAGCGGTTAATGAAGTACAAAAAAATCAATTGTGCTTGTGTTGATAAAAAGCAATAGAGAGGCAAAGGTTAGATATAAGAATAAGGAAAGCTCCTGATAAGAGCATAGATTGAAGGATTGGGTTGACGTTGGAACGGCAACACATTTTCTATTAAAAACAGGAGAGAGGGGCTTCCCTGGTGACGCAGTGGTTGAGAGTCCGCCTGCCGATGCAGGGGACACAGGTTCGTCCCTCGGTCTGGGAAGATCCCACGTGCCACGGAGCGGCTAGGCCCGTGAGCCATGGTCTCTGAGCCTGCGCGTCCGGAGCCTGTACTCTGCAGTGGGAGAGACCACAACAGTGAGAGGCCCGTGTAACTCAAAAACAAACAAACAAACAAACAAAAAAACAGGAGAGAAAAAGGAAAGTTAGATTGCATATGCAAGAATTTTGTAGTGTTGTGGCAAGAATTTGCAAGAGTACCTAACTAGTGAATTCTATGTAGCTTTTTGGGGTTTTTTGTTGTTTTTCACAAAGGAGGAGGAAGAGAGGAAGAGATGAAAGCTCATGTCTGGCAGGGTCTGAAGAAGGTTTGATGTAGCCATGGTGGATATTGGGATAGAACTCTGGCTGCAGAAATTAGAATGAATGCTGGATAGCACCCAGGACTCAGTTGAAGAGGAGACTGTGAATTGGTAGTGGAAGACCTCTCTACTTGGTGGTGTGACATTCTCCAGTAGCTCTCAGCAGCTCAAGTGTAAGAATGGAGACAAGCTATTGCTTTAGCCCAAGGTTGGAGTTTCGATACATCAGTATGATGGAAGGACAGGGAATTTCAGTTGCTGGCAAACATAGAAGAACTGTCGTTCACTAAAGCAATATCTTTTCAAAATGGTTATATTTGCTTACTCTCTTACTTCATTGAAATCTTTTCTCAAATATCATTTTATCAGAGCTCTTCCCTGATGATTTTATTCAAAATATTTCTCTTTTGATTTTTTATCTCCTTAAAACGATTTATTTTCCTCTTAGTTCTTGCCATTACATGATTTAGTCCTTCCTTCCTCCCTCCCTCCCTTCCTTATATCTATCAGTCTCTTTTAAAATTATACTATATGAGAATAGGGACTTTTTAAAAAGTTGTTAAACCCCAGCACTAACTGTTCCTAGAACATAATAGGAGCTCAATCAATACTTAAGTCCATTAATTATTTAAATAATTATTGCAAAGACCCTGAGTACAAAGAACTTTATAGAGAGAAATTTTTTGGGGGTGGTTAGGGACATACAAAGTGATAAGGTATATTTTAAGACTGATCAGTGCTCATTTCACATATAATTGTGTTTACTTTGTCCTAATTTAAGTTTTAAAATTTTTAAAGCATTGGCATAAATGTTGGCTCATTTTAGGTTATTTAACAATAACGTTTAGAATTCCCTCTTCTCTGTTTTGCAAATTCACAATCTGAATATAAGACTGAACTTTTCTATGACTTCTGTGAAATTTTTCCATCCCACTTTTCATAGATTAGCTCCATATTCATACACCATTTTTTCCTCATATATTGATTGCCCTCATTTTACTGAATTATGTACTTATAGAATTTGTTTCTTACTATATAGTGAGTTTTTAAATTAGACTTTATTTGCATATTTGTCTTTATCAACTTCAACACAGAATCTGGTTCTATTAAATTTGAATAAATATGTGTTGAATGAGTAAATAAAATGAATGAATAACTGAATCCATTTCACAGATAAGAAAACTGAGCCTTGAAGTAGTTAACTGATTTACTCAAGGACACAGAGATGATAAGGAAAGGAGCACAGGCCTTCTAATATCTAGATAAAACTCATTGTTATAGGTACTATAATTTAGTCATGGATTTACATTCCTAGAACTGCCATGTGATTTAATATTTTTCAAAGAATATGAGCATGAAGCACTTAAAGTTCCCAACTTAAAGAAATAGCCCATTAAGCCCTCTATTTTGTTTTGCACATTTTATATCCTGTGCAAATGTTTTTCACACTAGCAGCTCTAAAGCAAAGCAGCATGGTTATATAAACAGCAGTACGGAGCAGTGCCATACAGCTAAATGGGATGACTCCTTGTACCACAAAAATCCTTGAGGTCTGCAGAATTCAAAATAAAATAAGGAGATTCTCTGGCTAATATTTAAAAAATTATTTTTCACAAGAAAATTTTCGGCCATAAATACTGATTTGAAAAGAATTCATACAGTAATAGAGGCATCTTGGAACTGTTTTTAGTTATTGGTTCATTACATTACATTTTTTTGTTAATAAGATAATTTTAACTCAGGAGAGAATACTATTCCTTTTTTGGGGAATTAGTCTAAGAGAGCTTTGGCAAATGTTAGGGACAGGTAAAATTCACAGGTAAAAATCATATAGTGAAAAAATGTAGGCAAATTTCAGGAATTTAGGTATTTATTCTCCATAAAAGCAAATCAGGACTGGGATCTTCAAGACGGTGGAGGAGTAACACATGGAGATCACCTTCCTCTTCACAAATACATCAGAAATACATCTACATGTGGAATAACTCCTACAGAACACCTACTGAATGCTGGTAGAAGCCCTCAGACTTCCCAAAAGGCAAGAAACTCCCCACGTACCTGGGAACGGCAAAAGACAAAAGAATAAACAGAGACAAAGAATAGGGACAGGACCTGCACCAGTGGGAGGGAGCTGTGAAGGAGGAAAAGTTTCCACACACTAGGAAGCCCCTTCGCAGGCAGAGATGGGGGCTGGACGGGGGGAAAGCTTCAGAGCCACGGAGGAAAACACAGCAACAGGGGTGCAGAGAGCAAAGCAGAGAGATTCCCACACAGACGATCATTGCCGACCAGCACTCACCAGCCTGACAAGCTTATCTGCTCAACTGCCAGAGTTGGTGGAGGCTGGGAGCTGAGGCTTCGGCTTCAGAGGTCAGATCCCAGGGACAGAACTGGGGTTCGCTGCCTGAACACAACCTGGAGCGGGCTAGTGCACCACAGCTAGCTGGGAGGGAGTCTGGGAAAAAGCCTGGAACTGCCTAAGAGGCAAGAGATCATAGTTTCCTGATGTGCTAGGAAAGGGGATTCAGAGCACCACCCAAACGAGCTTCAGAGAGGGGCGCAAGCCGCAGCTATCAGCGTGTACAACAGAGACGGGCATGAAACGCTAAGGTTGCTACTGCAACCACCAAGAATCATGTGAGCAAACATAGGTCACTATCCACACCGCCCCTCCCAGGAGCCTGTGCAGCCTGCCACTGCCAGGGTCCCGTGATCCAGGGACAACTTCCCCAGGAGAACGCACCACACGCCTCAGGCTGGTGCAACGTCACGCCGGCCTCTGCCACTGCAGGCTAACCCCACATCCTGTACCCCTCCCTCCCCCCATCCTGACTGAGCCTGAGCCCCCGAATCAGCTGCTCCTTTAACCCTGTCCTGTCTGAGCGAAGAACAGACACCCTCAGGTGACCTACATGCAGAGGCAGGGCCAAATCCAAAGCTGAACCCTGGGAGCTGTGTGAACAAAGAAGAGAAAGGGAAATTTCTCCCAGCAGCCTCAGGAGCTGTGGATTAAATCTCCACAATCAAGTTGATGTACCTTGCATCTGTGGAATAGCTGAATAAACAATGATCACCCTAAAATTGAGGTGGCGGATTTTTGGAGCAAATATATACTTGGGGTTTGCTTTCTGCATCTAATTTGTTTCTGGTTTTAAGTTTATCTTAGTTTAGTATTTAGAACCTATTATCATTCATAGATTTGTTTATTGATTTGGTTGCACTTTTCATTTGTTTTGTGACTGTGATTGTGTATGCTTCTTTGTGTGATTTTCTCTGTACATTTTTGCTTTTATCATTGGTGCTAGGGTTCTCTCTGTCCTTTTTTTTTTTTTTTAGTATAGTTTTTAGTGCTGTTATCATTGGTAAATTGTTTTTTGGTTCAGTTGCTCTCTTCTTTCTTTTCTTAATTACTATATTATATTTAATAATTTTTTATTTTAATTATTTTATTTTATTTTTTTCTTTCCTTTTTTTCCCCTACCTTTTCCTCTGAGCCATGTGGCTGACAGGGTCTTGGTGCTCCTGCCAGGTGTCAGGTGTCAGGCCTGAGCCTCTTAGGTGGGAGAGCCGAGTTCAGGATATTGGTCCACCAGAGAATTCCTGGCTCCACATAATATCAAATGGTGAAAAGTCTCCCAGAGATCTCCATCTCAACACTAAGACCCAGCTCCACTCAACAATCAGCAAGCTACATTACTGGACACCTCATGCCAAACAACTAGCAACACAGAAACACAACTACACCCATTAGCAGAGAGGCTGCCTAAAATCATAAGTTCACAAATACCGCCAAACACACCAACGGACACTGTACTGCCCACCAGAAAGACAAGATCCAGCCTCATTCATGGGAACACAGGCACCAGTCCCCTACACCAGAAAGCCTACACAACACACTGAACCAACCTTATCCACTGGGGCAGACACAAAAACAATGGGAATTATGAACATGCAGCTCGCGAAAAGGAGACCACAAAGGCAGTAAGTTAAGGAAAATGAGATGACAGAGAAATACACAGCAGATGAAGGAGCAAGGTAAAAACCCATCAGACCAAACAAATGAACAGGAAATAGGCAGTCTACCTGAAAAAGAATTCAGAGTAATGATAGTAAAGATGTCCAAAACCTTGGAAATAGAATGGAGAAAATGCAAGAAACAGTTAACAAGGAACTAGAAGAACTAAAGAGCAAACTAACAATGATGAAAAACACAATAAATGAAATTAAAAAATTCTCTACAAGGAATCAATAGCAGAATAACTGAGGCAGAAGAATGGATGAGTGACCTGGAAGATAAAGTAGTGGAAATAACTACCACAGAGCAGAAAAAAGAATAAAGAATGAAAAGAATTGAGGACAGTCTCAGAGACCTCTGGGACTACATTAAACATACCAACATTCGAATTATAGGAGTCCCAGAAGAAGAGAAAAACAAAGGGACTGAGAAAATATTTGAAAAGATTATATTTAAAAACTTCCCTAATATGAGAAAGTGAAGAGAGTCCCACACAGGATAAATTCAGGGAGAAATATGCCAAGACACATATTATTCAAACTGTCAAAGATTAAATAAAAGAAAAAATATTAAAAGCAGCAAGGGAAAAACAACAAAGAACATACAAGGGAATCCCCATAAGGTTAACAGCTGATCTTTCAGCAGAAACTCTGCAAGCCAGAAAGGAGTGGCAGGACATATTTAAAGTGATGAAAGGGAAAAACCTACAACCAAGATTACTCTATCCAACAAGGATCTCTTTCAGATTCGATGGAAAAATTAAAATCTTTACAAACAAGCAAAAACTAAGAAAAATTAGCACCACCAAACCAGCTTTACAACAAATGCTAAAGGAACTTTTCTAGTCAGGAAACACAAGAGAAGGAAAAGACCTACAATAACAAACCCCAAACAATTAAGAATATGGTAATAGGAACATACACATTGATAACTACCTTAAATGTAAATGGATTAAATGCTCAAACCAAAACACATAGATGGCTGAATGTATACAAAGACAAGACCCGTATATATGCTGTCTACAACAGACCCACTTCAAACTTAGGGACACATACAGACTGAAAGTGAGGGGATGGAAAAATATACTCTATGCAAACTGAAATCAAAAGAAAGCAGGAGTAACAATTCTTCTATCAGACAAAATAGACTTTAAAATAAAGACTATTATAAGAGACAAAGAGGACACCACATAATCATCAAGGGATCAATCCAAGAAGAAGATATAACAGTTGTAAACATTTATGCACCCAACATAGGAACACCTCAATACATAAGCCAAATGCTAACCATTCATAAAAGGGGAAAGTGACAGTAACACAATAGAAGTGGACTTTAACACCCCACTTTCACCAATGGACAGATCATCCAAAATGAAAATAAATAAGGAAACACAAGCTTTAAATGATACATAAACAACATGGACTTAATTGATATTTGTAGGATATTCTATCCAAAAACAACAGAATACACTTTCTTAAATGGTCACAGAACATTCTCCAGGATAGATCATATCTTGGGTCACAAGTCAAGCCTTAGCAAATTTAAGAAAATTGAAATCATATCAAGTAACTTTTCTGACCACAAGGCTATGAGATTAAATATCAATTACAGGAAAAAAATCTGTAAAAAATACAAACACATGGATGCTAAACAATACACTACTAAATAACCAAGAGATCACTGAAGAAATCAAAGAGGAAATCAAAAAATACCTAGAAACAAATGATAATGAAAACGCGATAACCCAAAACCTATGGGATGCAGCAAAAGCAGTTCTAAAAGGGAAGTTTATAGCAATGAAATCCTACCTCAAGAAACAAGAAACATCTCCAATAAACAACCTATCCTTACACCTAAAGCAATTAGAGAAAGAAGAACAAAAAACCCCAAAGTTAGCAGAAGGTAAGAAATCATAAAGATCAGAGCAGAAATAAATGAAAAAGAAATGAAGGAAAAGATAGCAAACATCAGTACAACCAAAAGCTGGTTCTGTGAGAAGATAAACAAAATTGATAAACCATTAGCCAGACTCATCAAGAAAAAAAGGGAGAAGACTCAAATCAATAGAATTAGAAATGAAAAAGAAGAAGTAACAAGTGACACCACAGACATAAAAAGGATCATGAGAGATCATTACAAGCAACTCTATGCCAATAAAATGGAAAACCTGGAAGAAAAGGACACATTCTTAGAAAAGCATAACCTTCCGAGTCTGAACCAGGAATAAATAGAAAATGTAAACAGAGCAATCACAAGCACTGAAATTGAAACTGTGATTAGAAATCTTCCAACAAAAAAAAATCCCAGGACTAGATGGCTTCACTGGTGAATTCTATCAAAGTTTTAGAGAAGAGCTACACCTATCCTTCTCAAACTCTTCCAAAATATAGCAGAGGGAGGAACACTCTCAAACTCAATCTATGAGGCCAGCATCGCCCTGACACCAAAACCAGAAAAAGATGTCACAAAAAAGGAAAACTACAGGCCAATATCACTGATGAACATAGATGCAAAAACTAGAAAACAGAATCCAACAGCACATTAAAAGGATCATACCATGAGTAAGTGGGGTTTATCCCAGGAACGCAAGGATTCTTCAATATACAGAAATCAACCAATGTGATACACCATATTAACAAACTGAAGGAGAAAAAACTATATGGTCATCTCAATAGGTGCAGAAAACACTTTTGACAAAATTCAACATCGATTTATAATAAAAACCCTCCAGAAGGTAGGCATAGAGGGAACTTTCCTCAACATAATAAAGGCCATATATGACCAACCCACAGCCAACATCATTCTCAATGGTGAAAAACTGTAACCATTTCCACTAAAATCAGGAACAAGACAAGGTTGTCCACTCTCACCAATATTATTCAGCATAGTTTTGGAAGTTTTAGCCACAGCAATCAGAGAAGAAAAAGAAATAAAAGAATCCAAATCAGAAAAGAAGAAGTAAAACTGTCACTTTTTGCAGATGACATGATACTATACATAGAGAATCCTAAAGATGCTACCAGAGAACTACTAAAGCTAATCAATGAATTTGATAAAGTAGCAAGATACAAATTTAATACACAGAAATGTCTTGCATTCCTATACAGGAATGATGAAAATTCTGAAAGAGAAATTAAGGAAACACTCCCATTTATCATCGCAACAAAAAGAATAAAATACCTAGGAATAAACTTATCTAAGGGGACAAAAGACCTGTATGCAGAAAACTATAAAACACTGATGAAATAAATTAAAGATGATACAAACAGTTGAGGAGATATACTATGTTACTGGACTGGAATCAACATTGTGAAAATGAATATACCATCCAAAGCAATCTACAGATTCAATGCAATCCCTATCAAACTACCAATGGCATTTTTCCTAGAAGTAGAACAAAAAATTTCACAATTTGTATGGAAACACAAAAGACTCCAAAGAGCCAAAGCAATCTTGAGAAAGAAAAACAAAACTAGAGGAATCAGGCTCTCAGACTTCAAACTATACTACAAAGCTAGAGTAATCAAGACAGTATGGTACTGGCACAAAAACAGAAATATAGATCAACGGAACAGGATAGAAAGCCCAGAGATCAACCCACACACATATGGTCACCTTATCTTTGATAAAGGAGGCAAGAATACACAATGGAGAAGACAGCCTCTTCAATAAGCTGTGCTGGGAGAACTGGACAACTACATGTAAAAGAATGAAATTTGAACACTTCCTAACACCATACACAAAAATAAACTCAAAATGGATTAAAGACCTAAATATAAGGCCAGATAGTATAAAACTCTTAGAGGAAAACATAGCCAGAAAACTATGACATAAATCACAGCAGAACCTTTATGACCCACCTCCTAGAAAAATGGAAATAAAACAAAAATAAACATATGGGACCTAATGAAACTTAAAAGCTTTTGCACAGCAAAGGAAACCATAAACAAGATGAAAAGACAAATCTCAGAATGGGAGAATATATTTGCAAATGAAGACAGTGACAAAGGATTAATCTCCAAAATTTACAAGCAGCTCATGCTGTTCAATATCAAAAAACAAACAACCCAATCCAAAAATGGGCAGAAGACCTAAATAGACATTTCTCCAAAGAAGATATACAGACTGCCAACAAACACGTGAAAGGATGCTCAACATCACTAATCACTAGAGAAATATAAATGAAAAGTACAATGAGGTATCACCTCATACCGTTCAGAAAGGCCATGATCAAAGCATCTAAAAACAATAAATGCTGGAGAGGGTGTGAAGAAAAGGGAACCCTCTTGCACTGTTGGTGGGAATGTAAATTGATACAGCCACTATGGGGAACAGTATGGAGGTTCCTTACAAACTAAAATAGAACTACCATATGACCCAGCAATCCCACTACTGGGCATACACCCTGAGAAAGCCATAATTCAAAAAGAGTCGTGTACCACAATGTTCATTGCAGCTCTATTTGCAATAGCCAGAACATGGAAGCAACCTAAGTTTCCACTGACTGATGAATAGATAAAGAAGATGTGGCATATATTTACAATGGAATATTACTCAGCCATAAAATGAAATGAAATTGAGTTATTTGTGGTGAGGTAGATGGACCTAGAGACTCTCATACAGAATGAAGTAAGTCAGAAAAAGAAAACAAAATACCATATGCTAACACGTATATATGGAATCTAAAAAAAGATTCTGAGGAACCTAGTGTCAGGACAGGAATAAAGATGCAGACGTAGAGAATGGACTTGAGGACACAGAGAGGGGGAAGGTTAAGGTGGGAAGAAGTGAGAGAGTTGTATGGACATATATACACTCCCAAGTATAAAATCTATAGCTAGTGGGAAGCAGCCACATAACGCAGGGAGATCAGCTTGGTGCTTTGTGTCCACCTAGAGGGGT
Source organism: Phocoena sinus (assembly GCF_008692025.1). Lineage (NCBI taxonomy): Eukaryota > Metazoa > Chordata > Mammalia > Artiodactyla > Phocoenidae > Phocoena > Phocoena sinus. Next base: position 25,818,583 of record NC_045769.1, read on the forward strand.
GGGATAGGGAGGGTGGGAGGGAGATGCAAGAGGGAGGAGATATGGGGATATATGTATATGTATAGCTGATTCACTTTGTTATAAAGCAGAAACTAATACACCATTGTAAAGCAATTATACTCCAATAATGATGTTAAAAATGTAGAAAAATTTAATCAACTAAAATCTCGAGATTCCATGAGGTGAAAACTAATAAACACACAGATTAAATGGGAAAACCAGGAGTCCAGAGATATAATCAATATCAAATGAAGATAATCTGAGTATGCTTAGTCCTAGGGTGGTGATTTTGTCCTCTGAATTATTTTATAACCTCCATTTAGTGAAAGGTAGTCTCTAGGGACAGGTTACTGGGTCCTATTCTTTTTGAGATTCTTGACAATTTCTAATTAAGAAATACATGAAGAAATAGTAGTTATAGGTGTGATCCAGTTAGTTTTGTGATCTAAGGCAAGTGGCCTGACTTCTCTAGTCCTCAGTTTTCTGTCTTAAAGGGTTGTTGTGATGTTCCAGTGAAAATTGATATGAAATAGTTAATACTTCCAACCCCAGAGAGTATGGCAAGGAGTAAACTTGCCACAATTGCCACAATTTGCTATAAGCACTGAATGCGGACAAGAGACTTACCAGTTCAGAACAAGATTACTTCAGCAATGCAAATCGCATGATCATCAGCAGAACTGTAGCAGTTTCCCTAACCCCAAGTCCATGGGACAACACACTGGCCCTAGACGTATGCTGCACATGCAATGGATTTATGCTGCAGTTGAGAAATCTGGAGCTTAAGGAACCTCCTGCTTTTATAGCAAGTAGTAAGCAAGCCAGCAACATAACCAATCCTGAGAAATGGCTGAACCAAAAGAGAAGTTGAGACCTTATAGCTTTGATACAATCAGTACAAATTTTAGGAGCACAGAAGTCTCATGGAGGACTGCCTCACAACAGAAAGTATTCAATACTTTGAATAATATGAAGCATCATTACCCAAAAGAAATAAAAATATACATCCACACAAAAATGTGTAAGTGTATGTTCATAGCAGCATTTTTCGTAATAGTCAAAAAGTGGAAACAACTCAAATATCTACCAAGTGACGGATGAATACACAAAATGTGGTATATCTGTAAAATGGAATATTATTTAGCAGTAAAAATAATAAAGTACAGATACATGCTATGTGTGGATGATACAAGCCACACATGGATGAAACTTGAGAACATTATGCTAAGGAAAAGATCAGATATTGTAATGATTTTATTTATATGAACTGTCCAGAGTAAGTGAATATATAGAGACAGGAAGTAGATTAGTGGTTATCCAGTTCTTGGTGGTGGGAAAGAGTGGAAATGGGGAATGACTGCTAATAGATATAGATTTCTTTTTTGGGATGATGAAAATGCTTGAAAATTAGATTGGGTGATGATTGGATAACTGTGCGTGTGTATGTATATATATATATCACTGAATTGTAGTCTTTAAATGGGTAAATTTTATGCTGTATGAATAACATCTCAATGAATCTTTTTTTTTTTTTTTTTTTTTGCGGTACGCGGGCCTCTCACTGTTGTGGCCTCTCCCGTTGCGGAGCACAGGCTCCGGACGCACAGGCTCAGTGGCTATGGCTCTCGGGCCCAGCCACTCCGCGGCATGTGGGATCCTCCCGGACCGGGACACGAACCCATGTCCCCTGCATCGGCAGGTGGACTCTCAACCACTGTGCCACCAGGGAAGCCCTGAACCTTTTTTATAAACAAACCATTAAACATATTGAGTGTGTTGGATTATCTGTATCAACACAGTATCACTACTGCTCCATTATAGGGTATTGCAAAGGAGAAACTAGGAACTACATTTCCCAGAATCTTTCCCACTTTGATTCCTGGTTAGAATTGGGTAACGAGAAGCTCCAAGGTGAGGTTTGGAAGGTGGAAGAAAAGAAGAGGTCATTATTTTCCAGAGGTAGTTTCCACTAGAGAGCAGGCAAATGTGGGAAGCATAGAGCCCTTGATAATGACAAGTTTTAGCGCTACGGGTTGAGAGGGTATATGGCAGCTTCCCTGATTTTCACCCATGGCCTTCCCACAGTAGTAAAAGCCTCTACTCCTATATTAAAACTCCTCATTCTTGGAACACATAGAATGGTTTCTGTTCTCCTGACTGAACCATGGCTGAACTACTTTTGAGTCCAGGCAAACAAATATTCAAAGATGCGAATCTCTGGTTTTATCAAATTTGCAAGCATTTCTCTATTACTTTGGTCAAAATGATCAAACAATTTGTACACAGTGACCTCTGTGTTTTCCTGCTTTCTCCATGGTATATAAGTCAAGAATTTTTATTGGGATCGGAGGTCCTGACTCCATAGAGCCTTCCTGTTAGTCCCATTTTCCTTGCCTTGGTGATAGAGTTAGGTCACATGCTCATCCTGAACCAAAACCAGTGAATGCCTGGCATTATTTTGGCCACAGTCGTTGGTTCAGGGAACCGCATTTCATCCCTGTTGGTTCATCAGAGAGGAGCCCAGAAGTTCTGTTTGATGGCTGGGGGAGCACAGATAAAGGCTACATGCAGATGTAGGGGTCAAGGACTGGGAATTATGGCCATTTGCGTCCATATGGGAAGCCATTCTGAGCTCAAAGCCACATAGAGAGGGGTGTGGAGACCAGAGAATTACAGTAAATAAAACCAGAGTCCTGATATAAACATGTTTGAACCTCATCTACTTTAGGACTTTTCAGTTACACAATCACAGTCCTCTTCATGTGTTATTGCTAAGGACTATTGAACTACTTTTTCTATTCCTTGCAACTAGATACAATCCCATACATGCCTAAAAGAAGTCTAGGAAAGCAATACCACGTAAAGAGGAAACTATGAGCGCATTTCTGTTTTTCATTATATCATAAAGCTTTGAACAAAAAAAGGCAAAAAGTAATAGAGATTAAATTCAAATTCATATTCAAAATCACTCCAGCAGAGTAATGAGTGATAATCAATAATCAAGTTCTCCCACTGTGTTTATCCAACTTATAGCAACTTGCTAATTGGGAGGGAATGATCTCTGTTAAGAATGTTTGCGTCTTGATATTCAGTTAGACCTAAGAATCTTCTCACTACAGGAAAAAAAATTAGGTAATGGAAACTCTGGGGCAGATTGGGAAGCAAAAGGAAGCTCTTAAGTTCATAATTTTATGCAGAAAAGAAATCAAATCACCAGAAGAGAAAGAATAAAAATGGGTAAGACTTTCAGGAAGTGCCAACCTGCCTCCTGTCATCATTTTACATACCAAATACAACTTTTTTACTTAATCACCAAAGTAAACAGTAAGTACTAGGATGGCTATACATGAGCTGAACATGGTAGAAAATATCGCTGAGGGAGAAAAGAGAGAACTTGCTGATAATACAGTACTTGCTAAACAAGCTTTTGCTATTTCCCTCCTGACATGGCGTCTGTTGTCTACCAGGGCAATCATATCCAACAGTAATTGTCTAACAATTGTTCCGTACTGAGAAAATACTTCTGATTACAGACATTAACACGTTTAGGCATTAAACCTCCTCACTGTAATTACCCTTGAGCTTATTCTCACAAATGAATTAATATGCTGATCACTTGGACTAATACAACCAGGAAAACGGTGATGGATTGCTTCCAAATCAGATAAAATGGAGCATGGCATCATTTAATTAATTTCACGGAAGTGGGGGGCTGAAGCAGAAAGAAAACATTTCCACTGGGGCTATCTTCCTAGAATGAGGTGTGAAGCGGTGGCAGAAAGTAAGAAAGTGAAGATGAAACCCAGTGCTACTGAAAGCTTCTTTGTTTTTGAGCATGTGGATTTGCATACTCCAAGGTACCATTTGAGACAGACATACTTTTGTAGCCAATTTCCCAGAGCATGGGCAATCGTGTGCCCCAGTGGAAGGTCTTAGAAGGCAAAATGTGCTTGTTTTTCCATGCTAATGCTGAGAATAATTTGCCTTGTTAAATGACTAAGTTGAACTAAAAGGATTCAAATATCAAAATCTTGACTCTGAAACAGAAAATCAAACAAGTAAACAAAAAGCAAGGACATGTGGAATGAAAGATGTGATAGCAGGGTGTGATTAGGATGCAAAATGAGTTCTCCTTTCTCACTCACATCCAACAAGATTGGGAGACTTGGGTTTCCCTGGTGGCGCAGTGGTTGAGTCCTCCTGCCGATGCAAAGGACGCGGGTTCGTGCCCCGGTCCGGGAAGATCCCACATGCCATAGAGCGGCTAGGCCCGTGAGCCATGGCCGCTGAGCCTGCGCGTCTGGAGCCTGTGCTCTGCAGCAGGAGAGGCCACAGCAGTAAGAGGCCTGCATACCGCAAAAAAAAAAAAAAAAAAAAAAAAGATCGGGAGCCTTGGTGAAGAACAAAAAGGCTGGGTACACAGGAAAAGAATGCTCCTGGTTCAGATCGAAAGGTGACTTGCTTGCATAACCATGAGGATAGTAATCCATCCTCCTGACTAGTGCCCGTGTTGTTTAGTCATCCAACAAAAAGAGCTTTAGCAAAGCTACTAACAAATCAATAGCACTTTATTTAGATTGTGGCTTGATTTCCTCCCCTATCTTCTACTCTTTTCCACCTTTGGAGAAGATGGAGTCACTTAGCTAGGGATTTTTTAAAGGAGATACATGCTTGATTTAGCATGGCTTCCTTCATTAACTTTATGTGGAACTTTACGTAGAATTTTAAAGCTATCGTTGATATATAGAAGTATACCTATTACAAATCCAATTGCTAATAACAAACACCTGAAATGTTTGAGTTATAATTTAATATTATTGTTTTCTTTACAGAAAAAATGTTTTATTACAGTAAACAAAGACGAGATTCTTTTCAGTCTTCATTTGCTTTCCTTTTACTGAGTAAGAGTGTATAACTTTGCAAACAACAGGCTCTCAGCAGTGCTTGGTAATTAATTGAATTTATATATGTGAAAGTGCAAGCACAGTAATCCTACAGTTTAGTTTGGCTCTCATCTACTTGCTATGTGACTTCAGGCAACCTGTGTGAGTCTGCATTTTCTTTACCATAAAATGAGCTTAATAACATACTCATAGACTTGTGTAAGGATTCGATGTTGGAAACATACAAAGTAGCTCACACTCAATAAATATTGATTTGTCTTCTTATCAATTGTTGAAATTGACAGCATTTATTGTTAGCTTGATTCCACTAATTTAATGTGTTGACCTCACATCCATTCAATTCACACACTCACTCCTGCACCCCCCACACACCTCCCTCCCTAACGTTCCTTTGCTCCCATTGCTACCCATCTTCAAACATTTTTTTTTTGCATAAGAGTGAAAATAGTTATCTTAAAATATAAATAGGATTTGTCACATTTCCTACTTAACACCTTTCAATAATTTGACTTTACACTTAAAATGAAATCCAAACTTCTTTCCATGCCTATGTTCTTTGACTCATACCTCCCCAATTTATCTATATTGCTTTCTACCTAACTCCTTTTTATTCAAATATTAAAGAAAAAAATAAGACTAAGAGATCAAAGAACGAGCAAAGAATGGAGAAGTTTTACTGCCCAGCAAGAAGCCCAACTTAGCATAGAGTCTCTGCTCTGGGTGAGCAAGTTGGATAAGGGGGGGAAGGGGTAGGTTTTTTAAAGCCAAAAAAGAAAAAGGGAATATTTTGAGCCTTCTAATGAAAGCAAAATCTTTAGTTAGTACTTATGGTACTAACCATAAGTTGGTTAGTACCTCTAGGCTTGTTGGTTTAGGTAAATGCTGGAGGTTGAGTGGTTGCTGCTAAGCAGGCGGAAAGCCCACCTGGGATGGTGGGGTCCAGCTGCCTTTGTTACAAAGGTGCCATGCCAAAATCAGAATGGTGGTGCCCAGTCATGTCTGCTCCATGACCTACAGGCTGGGTGATGAGGTCAAGGCTTGTCATGGCCATACTGGCCTTTTAGATCTAGAAATAAGCATTCATGCTTCAAGGCTTTTGTACATGCTCTGCCTCCTGCTTGGAACATTCTCCTGCTTTTCACATAGCTCTCTATTTCTCTATCTTCACACCTCACCTCAAATTTTAGGACATCAAGAAGTCTATCTGCATCTAGAGGTAGCCCTTGTTCTGGTATCAGATGCCCTAAATATCAAACATGGGTATCAGCAAACTGCAGTTTTTCTTTGACCATCTTATGTTCCTTTAATGCTAAAAGCTTTAGCAAGAGGATGCTGTCTTTCTGTGAGGGGGCTTGAGAAGGAGAGCAAAGAAGCAATTATCCACAAATTGCAATATTGCAACAAAGCAGAACCTCTAGGGAACTTTATGTCATCCAGATCAGCCTTCAGGATTTTTGAGAAATAAGAAGTTTTCTCAGTATTACTGTCCAGGTGAATTGTTTTTCCTCCCAAGTGAAGACAAAAAGGTACTGGCTGTCTTCATCAACTGGAATACTAAGAATGCACTGCATAAATCAATTACTGTAAAGAATTTACTCCCAGTGGGAATGGATTTTAGTAACGAAGTTTAGAAACAACATTGTCAACGTTGTTTATTACTCGGAGGTTCTGGACAAGCCTCTATCCTTGGCCCTTAGATTTTCTCACTGGTACAATAGGAATGTTACAGGGACTAGTACAAGGGGTAATGAGGCCTCGAGACTTGTGTTCTTCTATTATGGGCTTTACACCTTGAAGGGCTTCTTTACTTACATGGTATTGATTAATTCTTGGAAGAGGTTTTCAGGGATCTATTTAATCTTGATGGGAAATGTGCTGCGAATTTTGCCAACATTAGTTGGAGATTTTGTCCATAGGAAAGTGGTAGCTGATTCCATAGGGACAAATGATCAGCATTTCCAGAATCAGCTGTAGTATCATCAGAGATAGAACAAATAAAAGTTGTCAAAGAGTTATTTACTTAACCTGGTGTGTTTGATATTACTGTCAAACACAAATAATCTAGAATTATTTCCCTCTTTTGGGAGAAAGAAATTCTGGCATGATACTAAGAAGTGTCAGTCTAATAAATGGTTAGCGACAGAGGAATTAAGGAGAAAATGGTGTGTATCTCTCAAAGGACCCAAACAAAATGGAACAGGTTAGAGATCTCCACTATTTGAACTGTTTTAGTATGCAGAGGCAGGGTCTGTTCTATGGTAGTGGGCTTGAGCACTAAGAATGCGGCTCTGGTGTCAGTTAAGACCGGCAAAGATTCATCCCCAATCTGGAGAAATGTTTCTCCAGGCTGATTAAGAAGGAAGATTGGGAAGAGCCCCTGTGGTTGATTGGAGCCCCGTCATAGTGAACTGGGAGGACTTTGGAAAGGCTGAAGCTGCCTAAAGTGTTTACATTTGTAACAGTCTCTTTTCCAGTGTCCTGGCTCTTTGCAATAAGAGCAGAAACTAGGAGAGTTCTGATTTCATTTAGGAAACTTCATTTACTGGTATTCAAGATTAAGAATTTTGGTGATCTTTCTTTCTTTCTTTCTTTCTTTCTTTTTTAAAGGTTGCACTGCATGGCTTGTGAGATTCTAGTTCTCCAACCAGAGACTGAACCCGGGCCTTTGGCATTGAGAGCACGGCATCCTAACCACTGGACCACCAGGAATTCCCTGGTGACCTTTCTTGAAGGTAACTCATCTAGAGTATGAGAGAGGTAGTTTGCCAGATTAACTAAATCTGGAGTGGACATAATTTCCCATTCCATCCTGGTCATTTTTTACTAGAAGGAAAAGGTCCCAGTTTAGCTCATTAATAAGTATAGAGTTAAAAGCTATCCTGAGTGGAATCAACATCTAAAGAAAGATCAAAATTTTCTTTAAAAACAATCTTAAATCAACTGTAATATGCATGAACAAGTTTGTCAGATTTTTGTGTGCAAGCCTGAATTTTGTTCCAATCAACAGGCTTAGAAAAAGCTCTAGAAATTGCTCAATAAAGTTGCCTAGCAGTTGCTGAAGGCTATTCATATAATAAGTTAGTGGGCTGGTCTCCAAACTGTAAATCTAGAGACCTTTCAGGATTTTCACAATTAGGATTTTCATCTAATGCTGGGCCTGGCCTTCACTGACAAGCATATGAACTAGCTGATATAAGTCAGAGAAACCAGGTTGATAATTTGAATGACAATATTAAATTTCTCAGTAAATCTGGGAGGCTCTTTGGTTACTTGGGGAAAATCTTTGATGATGGTTCACAGTTCAGCTTTAGTCCAGGGAGTATAAGAAATTAACAGTTTAGCTGCTAGACCCTCAGAAGGCTTAATTTTAAAGGAACAGGTTCTGACAAATTCAGAGGAAAAGGACTAGTTTGGTTGGAGAATTAGTATGAGGAAATTGAGGCTATAGTGGAGGCATAAGCAGTATAAAAGGAAAGAAGGAAGATGGCAGATTCTAGCCACAAGAAGCCAAAGGAGAGAGACAAGTTGGTGCCCAAAGCCGAGCCTGAGACAAAGAAGCCAAGGAAAAAGAGCCCGAGGCTTTGCAAGTCATTTTATCTTTCTTTAATTATGTGTATGCCTCAGTTAATCTTAAATTCTTATTTCTCAGAGAGGCAATTTTAGACTCCTCATAACTTTGGAAATCCTCAAAATACCAATTCTAGAAATTTTTGAGCTACTGTAGTCCAATTTAGTTTTAAGAAAATTAAGTTTGGGAATTTCACAAATTCCCCATAATGGCCACCAATATTCTAAATTGCCTTTAGTGAGGTTGATCCATTTAGTTATAAATGTGCGTGAGGAAGTACCAAGGTTTTTTAAACATAAAGTCAGAGTCCCTGTGGTGGAGGGCACCCTCAGAATACTTAGATAACTAAGATCCTATTTCCTACAGGTTTTTCCTCTAGGGTAAAGAACAATTTTCAAACAGTGTAACCAGCTTACAGCACAAATGGCTCAATTCAAACAATTTGCAAGCCAATCCAAGTCAATTCAAAGGAAACAGCTTGGTCCCAGAGGAGCCACACCAGAGAAGGTTATGGCTTTTTCAGCCATTTTCCAGAGAATAGCCCAAAAGGAACAGACCAAAGGCTGAAAAAGTCAGTACCTTTTCAGAGAAACAACCCCTGTTCCTGAAGGAATGTGTCATAAGCTAAGCCAACTTCAGGAGAAGCAGCCCCTTTTCTGAAGGGAATAGGCTGAAGGCCAGCCAGTTTCAGTCAAAGAGTTTGATCTCAAATAAGACCAAAGTGCCAAACAAGTACTTGAATGCAGAACAAAGCCTTAAGTAGAAAGATAAAACACTTAAATAGATCCTGAATGAAGTCTGGAGAGCTTCAAACCCAAAGAGGGCATGACGTCAGATCTAGAACGTCCAAGGTCAATGAGAAAAGCAGTGAGTAACAATGGGCTCAATTGTGGGTACTATATCTATTTGCTCACCAGCCCTAGAGCATTTGGGAGTCTTCTCTGGTCCCCTTACAGGCCACCAAAATGTTGGCCTGAAACAAATAGAATGCAGATATTTCTCCAGCAAAGTTGGGTTTACTTGGAATCAGCAGAAAATTGCAGGTCTGGGTCTGCAACCATGGTAAGCCGCATGCAAATCCCCTCCCAGCAAGCAAAGGAGAACCCTTTTATAGATAGGAAAGGAAGTTGGGAGGGTTATAGTAAACAAAGAGTCCATGGCTTTTCATTGGCTGAGTCCTTGCCAGGAAAGAAAAGGAGTCTTTCTTTTTTCTGTTGGGCTCTGTTATCATCTCAGAGCATGGGAGCTCCCCCTCCTGGTCTCCTAATTCTATTTCATTGTGGTTTCTGTTCATTTTTTACAACTGAAGCTACACCGGGGAGCAAGCTATAGTAGAAGATGAGTAAGATCATTTTTTCACCTCTTTTCTTTAATTCAACAAGCAAAAGTAAAGCCATGATGCCTGAATGTGTGCCAAACAATCTAGTTATATATATATATATATATATATATATATATATATATATATATATATATGCGGTACGCGGGCCTCTCACTGTTGTGGTCTCTCCTGCTGCGGAGCACAGGCTCCGGATGCGCAAGGCTCAGCTGCCATGGCTCACGGGCCCAGCCACTCCGCGGCATGTGGGATCATCCTGGACCGGGGCACGAGCCCGTGTCCCCTGCATTGGCAGGTGGACTCTCAACCACTGCGCCACCAGGGAAGCCCCTAATCTAGTTATATTTAATTCATAGGTATTACACAAAGATGCCACTCACATTTTTAGGGGTATTAACAGTGAATCAAAATAAATATTCCTTTGGTAAAAATCCTAAAACTTCATTTTTGTATGCATGTGTTAATATTCATATATTTGTATGCAGGCAACCTTTGGAGGAAGCAAATGTCCTCTAACTGCAATTTCAGACTGGTCAAGGTAACAGTCCCTTTCATTAAGTACTTTCAAATTTCGAATCTATCCATGAACGTGAAAAATATGTGCTAATTAAAGCCTGTCACATAGGCCAATAGTGCAGAGAGGATCTGGGAGTTTCTTAGGATTTAAAGGAGCAGACTCTGCATTAAATATAACTTAGGATTTTCTGTACCACAATGAAGATGTCGCTTCGTTCTGGTTTTGTTACCCAATTTATGACCAGCTGTTAAAATGTTCAGTGGAATTTTACCTTATAAAATGTTGATTAATTTATGTAGCTAGAAAAAGGGAAAGTACCCAATATAGAGAACATTTGATAGAACAAATTTAGTGGATAAAATCCTTACGTCTTTTATATCATCCTGTCATATGCCTCAAGGATTTCAAACAGGAATGTCTTCAGAGGTCTGGTAGAGTGATTTTATTTTTTATTGGCAGTTAGGTTGTGCAAAATGAAAATCTCTGACCTAGCTAAATGGGACTAGTGACGTAGCCACTGTCAGTTTCAGCAGATTTTTTCCATGCAAAAATGAATCCATGAATGCACTTTTCTAATTTTTCAAAAGAAGCCAGATATCAATATTTTTCAAAAATTATAATATAAAAAAATATATTTATTATATATAAAAAATTCTTGCCACTAATTAAAATTATTTTAAGCATTGAATGGACAAATGACAGAAGTTTGTGTACTAAGTATTCTCTACCAGTTTTTGGTTTCTGAACTAAGTCATCCTTTTACCCTCTAGTGCAACACTGCTCATTGGAAGTATAATGTGAGCCACATATGTAATTATAAATTTTCTAGTAGCCACCTTAATAGAAGGAAAAATAAACAGGTGAAATTAATATAAATAATGTATTTTACTTAAACCAATGTATCTAAAATATTATACTTTCACCATATCATAAATATAAAAATTATTGATGGAATATTTTACATTATTTTTGTTATACCACATCCTCAAAATTTGGAACGTATTTTACATTTGTAATACATCTCAATTTGTATACAATACTAACTTTTATCTGGAAAGATTTAATTTGTGTTTACATTTTATAAAATAAACAATTGAAAAGGTTGATTCACATATCCAATTTTTCTCAAATATTCCTAAACGTACTGAATTGAGTACCAGATTGAAAATTAAATTAATTAATTTAAAGATGTGGGTAAAAGATGTGGAGATGTGCTTTGTTGGTAGGAATAAATAGGTGCAACAACCATGGAAAACACTATGGAGGTTCCTGAAAAAAAAAAATCGAACTACCATATGATACAGCAATTCCACTCCTGTGTACTTATCTGAAGAATATAAAAACCTTAATTTGAAAAGATATTTGTGTCTTCATTATATTCATTAGAATAGCCAAGATATGAAAACAAACCAAGGGTCTATCGATGGATATATGAATAAAGAAATTTTGGTATATATACAAATTGGAATATTATTCAGCCATAAAAATGAATGAAATCTTCCGTTTGTGACAACAGAGATTGACCTTGAGGGGACTATACTAAGTGAAATAAGTCAAACAGGGGAAGATAAACACTGTATCATTTCTCTTACATGTAGAATCTGAAAATTAAAAAAAACAAAACCAGAAAGCAACTAAGCTCATAGATATTATACAAAGAACATATTGGCGGTTGCCAGAGGTGGGGGTTGGAAGAGTAGGGAGAAATGGCTAAACTGTGGGGAGTATTTTTAGTTTAAATAAATTAAAAAATTTAAAAAGTGTAAATAAAAAAGTAAATGCTTATTAAATAAATAGAAAAACAAGTTGACAGATAAGCCTTTGGAAGAGAACAGGGACAGGTTCAAATTCCAATATTTCCATTTCCACTCTTTGCATTGGAAGACCACTTAATCTATCTTAACTTCAATTTCTTTTTTTTCTTTTTTTTTTGAATTTTAGTTACTTATTTTTTTTATAAAGCAGGTTCTTATTAGTTATCCATTTTATACATATTAGTGTATATATGTCAATCCCAAACTCACAAATCATCCCACCACCACCACCACTCACCACATTCCCCCCTTGGTGGCCATACGTTTGTTCTCTACATCTATGTCTCTATTTCTGCCCTGCAAACCAGTTAATCTGTACCATTTTTCTAGGTTCCACATATATGCATTAATATACGATATTTGTTTTTCTCCTTCTGACTTACTTCACTCTGTATGACAGTCTCCAGATCCATCCACATCTCTACAAATGACCCAATTTCGTTCCTTTTTATGGCTGAGTAATATTCCATTGTATATATGCACCACATCTTCTTTATCCATTCCTCTGTCGATGGGCATTTAGGTTGCTTCCACAACCTGGCTATTATAAATAGTGCTGCAATGAACATTGGGGTGCATGTGTCTTTTTGAATTATGGTTTTCTCTGGGTATATGCCCAGTAGTGGGATGGCTGGGTTATATGGTAATTCTATTTTTAGTTTTTTAAGGAACCTCCATACTGTTCTCCATAGTGGCTGTATCAATTTACATTCCCAACAACAGTGCAAGAGGGTTCCCTTTTCTCCACACCTTCTCCAGCATTTGTTGTTTGTAGATTTTCTGATGATGCCCATTCTAACTAGTGTGAAGTGATACCTCATTGTAGTTTTGATTTGCATTTCTCTAATAATTAGTGATGTTAAGAAGGTTTTCATGTGCTTCTTGGCCATCTGTATGTCTTCTTTGGAGAAATGTCTATTTAGGTCTGCCCATTTTTGGATTGGGTTGTATGTATTTTTAATATTGAGCTGCATGAGCTGTTTATATATTTTGGAGATTAAGCCTTTGTCCATTGATTTGTTTGCAAACATTTTCTCCTATTCTGAGGGTTGTCTTTTCGTCTTGTTTGTAGTTTCCTTTGCTTTACAAGAGATTTTAAGTTTCATTAGTTCCCATCTGTTTATTTCTGTTTTTATTTCCATTACACTAGGAGGTGGATCAAAAAAGTTCTTGCTGTGATTTATGTCAAATAGGGTTGTTCCTATATGTTCCTGTAAGAGTTTTATAGTGTCTGGTTTTACATTTAGGTCTATAATCCATTTTGAGTTTATTGTTGTGTATGGTGTTAGGGAGTGTTCTAATTTCATTCTTTTACATGTGGCTGTCCAATTTTACCAGCACCACTTATTGAAGAGACTGACTTTTCTCCACTGTATATTCTTGCCTCCTTTATCAAAAATAAGGTGACCATAGGTGCATGGGTTTATCTCTGGGCATTCTATCCTGTTCCATTGATCTATATTTCTGTTTTTGTAACAGTACCATATTGTCTTGATTACTGTAGCTTTGTATTATAGTCTGAAGTCAGAGACCCTAATTCCTCCAGCTCCGTTTTCCTTTCTCAAGACTGCTTTGGCTATTCAGGGTCTTTTCTGTTTCCATAGAAATTGTGAAAAATTTTTATTCTATTTCTGTGAAAAATGCCATTGGTAGTTTGATAGGGATTACATTGAATCTGTAGATTGCTTTGCGTAGTAGAGTCATTTTCACAATGTTGATTCTACCAATCCAAGAACATGGTATATCTCTCCATCTGTTTGTATCATCTTTAATTTCTTTCATCAGTGTCTTATAGTTTTCTCAATAGAGGTCTTTTGTCTCCTTAGGTAGGTTTATTCCTAGATATTTTATTCTTTTTGTTGAAATGGTAAATGGGAGTGTTTTGTGAATTTCACTTTCACATTTTTCATCATTAGTGTATAGGAATGCAGGAGATTTCTGTGCATTAATTTTGTATCCTGCTACTTTATCAAATTCATTTATTAGGTCTAGTAGTTTTCTGGTAATATCTTTAGGATTCTCTATGCGTACTATCATGTCATCTGCAAAGAGTGAGAGCTTTACTTCCTCTTTTCTGATTTGGATTCCTTTTATTTCTTTTTCTCCTCAGATTGCTGTAGCTAAAACTTCCAAAACTATGTTGAATAATATTGGTGAGAGTGGGCAACCTTGTCTTGTTCCTGATCTTAGTGGAAATGGTTTCAATTTTCCACCCTTGAGGATGATGTTTGCTGTGGGTTTGTCATATATGACCTTTATTATGTTGAGGAAAGTTCCCTTTATGCCTACTTTCTCCAGGGTTTTTATCATAAATGGGTGTTGAATTTTGTTGAAAGCTTTTTCTGCATCTATTGAGATGATCATATGTTTTTTCTCCTTCAATTTGTTAATATGGTGTATCACATTGATTGATTTGCATATATTCAAGAATCCTTGAATTCCTTGGATAAACTCCACTTGATCATGGTGTATGATCCTTTTAATGTGTTGTTGGATTCTGTTGCTAGTATTTTGTTGAGAAATTTTGCATCTATGTTCATCAGTGATATTGGCCTGTAGTTTTCGTGTTTTGTAACATCATTGTCTAGTTTTGGTATCAGGGTGACTGTGGCCTTGAAGAATGAGTTTGGGAGTGTACCTCCCTCTGCTATATTTTGGAAGTGTTTCAGAAGGATAGATGTTAGCTCTTCTCTAAATGTTTGATAGAATTCACCTGTGAAGCCATCTGGTCCTGGGCTTTTGTTTGTTGGAAGATTTTAAATCACAGTTTCAATTTCAGTGCTTGTGATTGGTGTGTTCATATTTTCTACTTCTTCCTGGGTCAGCCTCGGAAGGTTGTGCATTTCTAAGAGTTTGTGCATTACTTCCAGGTTGTCAATTTTATTGGCATATAGTTGCTTGTATTAGTTGCTTGTTTCTCTATCTGCTTTAGGTGTAAGGTTATGTGTTTATTTGAGATGTTTCTTGTTTCTTAAGG
This sequence comes from Phocoena sinus, assembly GCF_008692025.1. Classification (NCBI taxonomy): domain Eukaryota; kingdom Metazoa; phylum Chordata; class Mammalia; order Artiodactyla; family Phocoenidae; genus Phocoena; species Phocoena sinus. Next base: position 25,833,702 of record NC_045769.1, read on the forward strand.
TAGAATTGTGTTGCTATAAACTTCTCTCTTAAAACTGCTTTTGCTGCATCCCAAAGGTTTTGGGTGGTTGTGTTTTCATTATCATTTGTTTCTAGGTGCTTCTTGATTTCCTCTTTCATTTTTTCAGTGATCTCTTTGTTATTAGGTAGTGTATTGTTTAGCCTCCATGTGTTTGTATTTTTTACAGATTTTTTCTTGTAATTGATATCTAGCCTCATAGTGCTATGGTTGGAAAAGATAGTTGATACGATTTCAATTTTCTTAAATTTACCAAGGCTTGATTTGTGACCCAGGATATGATCTAGCCTGGAGAATATTCCATGAGCACTTGAGAAAAATGTGTATTCTGTTGTTTTTGGATGGAATGTCCTATAAATATCAATTAAGTCCATCATGTTTAATGTATCATTTAAAGCTTGTGTTTCCTTATTCATTTTCCTTTTGGATGATATGTCCATTGGTGAAAGTGGGGTGTTAAAGTCCCCTACTATGATTGTATTACTATCGATTTCCCCTTTTATGGCTGTTAATATTTGCCTTGTGCATTGAGGTTCTACTATGTTGGGTGCATAAATATTTACAATTGTTATATCTTCTTCTTGGATTGATCCCTTAATCATTATGTAGTGTCTTTCTTTGTCTCTTGTAATAGTCTGTGCTTTAAAGTCTATTTTGTCTGATAGGAAAATCGCTAATCCAGCTTCTTTTTGATTTCCATTTGCATGGATTATCTTTTTCCATCCCCTCACTTTCAGTCTGTATGTGTCCCTAGGTCTGAAGTGGGTCTCTTGTAGACAGAATATATATGGGTCTTGTTTTTGTATCTAGTTAGCCAGTCTATGTCTTTTGGTTACAGCATTTAATCCACTTACATTTAAGGTAATTATCGATATGTATGTTCCTTTTACAATTTTCTTAATTGTTTTGGGTTTGTTTTTGTAGGTCATTTTCTTCTTTTGTGTTTCCTGCCTAGAGAAGTTCCTTTAGCATTTGTTGTAAAGCTGGTTTGGGGGTGCTGAATTCTCTTAGCTTTTGCTTCTCTGTAAAGGTTTTAATTTCTCCCTTGAATCTGAATGAAATCCTTGGGGGGGGACTAATCTTGGTTTTAGGTTTTTCCCTTTCCTCACTTTCAATATGTCCTGCCATTCCCTTCTGGCTTGCAGAATTTCTGTGAGAAATAAGCTGTTAACATTATGGATATTCCCTTGTGTTATTTGTTGCTTTTCCCTTGCTGCTTTTAATATATTTTCTTTATATTTAATTTTTGATTGTTTGATTAATATGTGTCTTGGCGAGTTCTTCCTTGGATTTTTCCTGTAATGGACTCTGCACTTTCTGCACTTGGTTGACTATTTCTTTTCCCATATTAGTGAAGTTTTCTACTATAATCTCTTCAGATATTTTCTCAGTCCCTTTGTTTTTCTTTTCTTATTCTGGGACCCCTATAATTTGAATGTTGTTGCCTTTAATGTCCCTGACATCTCTGAGACTGTCCTCAATTCTTTACATTCTGTTTCCTTTATTCTGCTCTGTGGTAGTTATTTTCACTCTTTTTTATTCCAGGTCACTTATCCATTCCTCTGCCTCAGTTATTCTGCTATTGATTCCTTCTAGAGAATTTTAAAATTCATTTATTGTGTTGTTCATCATGGTTTGTTTGCTCTGTAGTTCTTCTAGGTCCTTGTTAAATGTTTCTTGTATTTTCTCCATTCTATATCCAAGATTTTGGACCATCGTTATGATCATTACTCTGAATTGCTTTTCAGGTAGACTGCCAATTTCCTCTTCATTTGTTTGGTCTGGTGGGCTTTTATTTATTCCTTCATCTGCTGTGTATTTCTCTGTCTTCTCATTTTGCTTAACTTACTGTGCTTGGCATCTCATTTTCACAGGCTGCTGGTTCACAGTTCCCTTTTTTTTGGTGTCTGCCCCCAGGGTAAGGTTGGTTCAGTGGGTTGTGTTGGCTTCCTGGTGTAGGGGACTCGTGCCTGTGTTCTGTTGCATGAGGCTGCATCTTGTCTTTCTGCCGGGCAGGAACTCATCTGATGGTGTGTTTGGGGGTGTTTGTGAACTTTTTATGATTTTAGGCAGCCTCTCTGCTAATGGGTGGGGTTGTGTTCCTGTCTTGATAGTTGTTTGGCATGGGGTGTCTAGCACTGTAGCTTGCTGGTCTTTGAGTGAATCTGGGTCTTAGCATTGAGATGGAGATCTCTGGGAAATCTTTTGCCATTTGATATTATGTGGGGCTCGGAGGAATCTGGTGGACTAATGTCCTGAACTCGTCTCTCCCACCTCAGAGCTTAGGCCTGACACCAGGCTAGAGCACCAAGACCCTGTCATCCACATGGCTCAGAAGAAAGGAGAGAATAAAAAAAGAAAGAAAAATAAAATAAAATAAAGTTATTAAAAACATCATTAATAATAAAAAAGAAAGAAAGAAAGAAGAGAGCTACAAAACCAATAAACAAAGCCACCAATGATTACAAGTTCTAAAACTATACTTAAAAAAACCAAACCAACAAATGGACAGAGAGAACCCTAGGACATATGGTAAAAGCAAAGCTATACAGACAAAATCGCAGAAAGAAGCATACACATACACACCCATAAAAAGAGAAAAAGGAACATATATATATATATATATATATATATATAGAGAGAGAGAGAGAGAGAGAGAGAGAGAGAGAGAGAGAGACAGGAATAAATATATATTTATTAAAAAAAGGAAGAGAACAACCACATCAATAAACAAATCTACCAAGGATAATAAGCTCTAAATACTAAACTAGATAAACATAAAACCAGAAACAAATTAGATGCAGAAAGCAAACCCCAAGTCTACAGTTGTTCCCAAAGTCCACCGCCTTAATTTTGGGATCATTTGTTGTCTATTCAGGTATTCCACAGATGCAGGGCACATCAAGCTGTTTGTGGCAATTTAATCTGCTGCTCCTTAGGCTGCTGGGATAGATTTCCCTTTCTCTTCTTTGTTCACACAGCTCCCAGGGTTCAGCTTTGGATTTGGCCCCGCCTCTGCGTGTAGGATGCCTGAGAACATCTGTTCCCCACCCAGACAGGAGAGGGTTAAAAAAGCGGCTGATTACGGGGCTCTGGCTCACTGAGGCTGCAGAGAGGGAGGGGTGAGGAATGCAGGGCAAGCCTGCGGTGGCAGAGGCCAGCGTGAAGTTGCAACAGCATGAGTCACGCTGTGTGTTCTCCCAGGGAAATCGTCCTTGGATAACAGGACCCTGGCAGTGGCGGGTTGCACAGGATCCCAGGAGGGGAAGTGTGGATAGTGACCTGTGCTTGCACACAGGCTTCTTGTTGGCTGCAGTAGCAGCCTTAAGCGTTTCATGATGGTCTCTGGTGTCTGCGCTGATAGCCATGGCTCGCACCTGTCTCTGAAGCTTGTTTTGGTGGTGTTCTGAGTCCCGTCTCCTGGCACACCCTGAAACAATGGTCTCTTGCCTCTTAGCCAGTTCCAGACTTTTTCTCAGACTCCCTCCTGGCTTGCTGTGGTGCACTAGCCCCCTTCAGGCTGTGTTCACACAGTCAACCCCAGTCCTCTCCCTGGGATCTGACCTCCGAAGCCCGAGCCTCAGCTCCCAGCCCCCACCCACCCTGGCGGTGTGCAGACAAGCCTCTCAGCCTGGTGAGTGCTGGTTGGCACTGATTCTCTGTGCAGGAATCCCTCCACTTTGCCCTCTGCACCCCTGTTGCTGCGCTCTCCTCCATGGCTCTGAAGCTTCCCACACACCCCCATCTCTGCCAATGAAGGGGCTTCCTAGTGTGTGGAAACCTCTCCTCCTTCACAGCTCTCTCCCAGAGGTGCAGGTCCCGTCCCTATTTTTTTCTCTGTTTTTTCTTTTGCCCTACCCAGGTATGTGAGGAGTTTCTTGCCTTTGGGAAGTCTGAGGTCTTCTGCCAGCATTCACTAGCTGTTCTGTAAGAGTTGTCCCACATGTAGATGTATTTTTTATGTATCTGTGGGGAAGAAGTTGATGTCCATGTCTTACTCCTCTGCCATCTTAAAGGTCCCCCATATACCTTTTTATGTTTCCTAAAATAATGCTTTGTTCTTATGCTTATTACATTTTGAATTCAGTTTATCAAAGTAAATGGCAAAGCAAGAGATGATATCTTTCATGTAGCAGTTTTTAAACATTCCTCAATTCTGATCTGTCAAGATGTTGACAGCACAAGTTCTCAACTAGTAAAATATTTGTATCATTCAAATCATACACATTGTTAAAATTAATTGTCTTACCAAGATACTGTATTCACCTGAAAATAAAATTAAAGCTCATTTTTACATCATTTTGACTATAAATCATTTTTACTGTACACCAAAGTTTTCTGAGCTTTTTCTTAAACTCATTAGGCATTACTTAAATGGAATACAACTATTTGAATTGAAATATAATAGTTTATTATCACTAAGAAAGACAGAGCTACAAATGCAAAAGAAACACAGATTCAAGTGAGCTCTTAAGGTCATTTAGTTACATTCTAGAAAATAATTCAAGCATATATATATACCCCTATCATGTGCTGATCCCCACTGAAAGAGGTTAGGAACTGTTGAAGTTGAATTTTACTGTGAAGAAATAGAATCTGTATCAGAGGAAAGCATGCTCAGCAGAAATGCTGGTCCAAACAAAGGAAGAAAGAAGCCCATTATCTTGTTTTAAAAATGATAAAAACATTTCCAAAGGATTTTCTTTCTTAGTTATGCCGTAAGTATACTTGAGGTCATTTCTCTGGGCAGGGGAGTGACTGATAATATTTGAAACTTATGTGTCTTTAGGTCAGAATGTTTTTGTGAGTATTTTTCATAATTGATGAGCAATTTGATTTATTTTATTTGAAGAGAATCACCTTCACTAGAGAACAAAAACAGCTTATGCTGGGAAATAAATTTACTTTTCTAAAAATGCAATCCTATTCTGTAAAAAGTAGGAAGAAATTACTGTGACTCCTCTGAGAAATAAAAAGCCCTCAGTCTTGAGCATAATATACCCATGCCTCTCCCAGGATTTAGCTATTTTCAATGCCAATCAAGGTTATAAAACTTCATGTCTTCATTACTTAGAAAATTCATGAAATGAAAACAAGATGTTTTTCTTTTCCTCTACCTGGAGGCATTTATTCGTGCAGCTTCAGCTTCAAGTTAGCTACTTTTTAGCATAGAAGGAACTTTATTCTCCCTATACTCTCAAAGTCTTACTTGAATAGAATATGTGCAAACTTTCTTGGGGAGGTGGAGGAGCATCATTTCAGCTCTAACAGATGAAAGAAAAAGAGACAATTGTTGTCCATATCACCCTTTTCAATCCTTGAGCAGCTGATTCATCACATGGATCCATTTCATATTTAAAGTTTACAAATTACTGCTGAGGAGTATGCAAATTACACATATTTTCAGGGAAATTGCCTATTCTATTTTCTCCTAAAATTAGGGAAAAATATTTCCAAAATTTTATTGGTACCATCCACAACTTTTGTGCATTGTTTGGATAAAACTGACTTTTCTTTAGCAAGTCAAATGCTAGTTCCTTTACAGAGACCCTTTTGTAGTTATCATTAAAACAAACATTAGAGGACGCAACCACACATACACACATACACACATTTACAAACATGAAAATTGCTTTCATTTGAATTACACAAAGATAAATAGCAACTTAATTCTTAAAACCAGATGTCTACAGCCTCACCAGACTCACCTCTCCCTACAAAATAGAATTAGTACCTTAACAAAAGATTTTCAAAATCTAGAAGACACGTTTTTGTTGTTTCAGTAGGTCAAGATTTCCCTTAGGTTTATATTTAAAAATTACAACTCAGATATGATCTGTAAAATATTCTGTTTTTTCTGATTATTGTTGTGCTTTTATAAAATACTTTTGACATGAGATCTGTGTTTATTTTTCCCTCTCTCCCTCCTTCCCTCTCTCTTTCACTCTTTCTTTTTACAGGTCTTAACTGCAAGGGGATTCAGAGGATTCTCCCTATTTGTCATTAGGTTAATTCATGACTCAAAAATTGTTAGACCCCCAAATATCAATCTGACCTCCTTTTTAAAAGTGTAAACCCTACTGAGATGAAAGAGGGATTTTTCTCACTGAATCATTGTTACTTCTACAAAATGGTCAGTGATGCTTTTCACTTCGATAAGGAAAAACAGAGGATGTAAGAGGGTAGAGGGTAAAGTGATCCTCTCAACCATGATGATCAAAAAATGCTTAGTGAAGAATAATTGACATTTTTCATCATACAATCTAAATTTTCATTAACACTGCTTATCCACAAAATATGGTAACTTTCCATGAATAGTCTCCTAGCTGGGATAAATCATAATTTCTCCTAGGTTTTGAATTTAATTTCAGGTCCCTTTATATATCTATTGTTGCAAAGATAGAGTTTAAATTCCTATTTAAAAATATAGTGAACAAACTGTGTATTTGTTATTTTTCCTTTTTAAAAAATTTGAAACTGAGGTGCAGAAAGTAGAGATAACCACATTCTCTTGTTTAGTTGTTTTTGGTCCCCTTTTACCCCATTTTCTCCTTACTTCCATTTCTGTCCTCTCCACAAAAGCAATCCCATTGATGTTTTAGGTATGCAAAAGACAGTGCTGTTTTGTAATATGCTTGTTTCTTTCATATTCTAATACTCACTTGACACTGTGTTTATATAAGATATACCCATGGCTCTCTGCTTACATATAGTCTCTTGCTTCTAAAAGCTGCAAAGTATTCCATAGTGTCATAGATTATAAAAAAATAACACTGATTTTAAAAGATGCTGGTATTAGTATCTATTTCCACTGTAAGACACAGCTATAAACTTAGTGGCTTAAAACAGCACAAATAGATTATCTTACAGTTCTGGAGTTCAGAAGTCCAAAATGATTTGGCAGGGATCCATTCCTTTTGGAGTCTGTAAGAAAATGTTTCTCTGTTTTGCTAGCTTTTAGAGGTCCACAGATTTCCTTGACTTGTGGTTCTTTCTATCTTCAAAGCCATCAGTATTTCATTTTTAGATCTCTCTCTGACCTCTGCTTCTGTTCTCATATCACCTTCTCTAACCGTGACACTCCTGTCTCCCTCTTTGAATGACCCTTGTGATTATGTTGGGCCCACCTAAATAATACAAGATAATCTCCTCATCTCAAAATCCTTACCATAATCACATCTTCAAAGTCCCTTTTGCCATAAAAAGTAACATTCACAGAATCTGGGGTTTAGGATGTGGGCATCTTTGGAGAACCATGATTCTACCTACCACAAGGCCAGAAAAAATGGGAATGGGCCTAGTTGGGGTCCTTGACCTACTGTTATTCCTTAAGGCAGGTTATGGTACACCCAGATGGCACAGATTCCTCACAAGGCTGCCCATCCCACCTACTGCAAACTACTCTGAAGTAGTACTGTCAAAGACTCAACTTGTGTTCAGCAAGCACCCTTCCTGTTATCATTCCCAAACCAATGATGCTGCATACAAGTAAGTCACAAGTTCCTGACACTTAAATTCCTCAAACTTCATCATCTCCCCATTTCAGCAGGCTAACAAAGTTCGTCCAATCTAGGCAATCTTGGGTTTTCCAAGCCTTCATTTCCTTCCTGCTCACAGGTCACCCAGCTCCACTTCTTAAATGAGTCTGATCTTTCCTGAACCAAAGACTTTCTGGTATTGCCTGGAAAATTCTACTCTGGGCACTATCTTTTAAAAGAAGCATGGAGGGCTTCCCTGGTGGCGCAGTGGTTGAGAGTCTGCCTGCCAATGCAGGGGACGCGGGTTCGTGCCTCAGTCAGGGAGGATCCCACATGCCGTGGAGCGGCTAGGCCCGTGAGCCATGGCCTCTGGGCCTGTGCGTCTGGAGCCTGTGCTCTGCAACGGGAGAGGCCACAACCGTGAGAGGCCCGCGTACCGCAAAAAAAAAAAAAAAAAAAAAAAAAAAAAAAGAAGCATGGAAACTCCTTGTATTTAGGCACATAAGGATTTAGTTACCCTCTTAACATGAGCAAGCACACTCCTACATCAGCGAGGAAAAAAGAATCACACAAATTACTAACTTAAATTTGCTTACCAAAGTAGCTAATATACTTATTGCTTAGGAGTTTTGTTCATTGTCTCGGTTGTACTAGCTTTTTGAGATCATGGACAGCAGCCTTTGAGGATGCCAAAATCATGGCTGGGCACAGAAAAATCCTGCCAATTCAGATGGGTGTGTATAATCTTTATTGACACGCTTAGATGTATAGATTGATTATCAGCTTTACTGCACCTAGTACGGGTTGACTTTTTCTTCTTTTCCCTGCTTTGGTGAAACGCAACTGTTTCTAACACATTTCCTTTCAAACAAATTTTTTATTTCACCTCTGATTGGCTTGTGGCTCCTGCTGATTGACAGGTAACTACAGCTGTGGGTTCTCTTTTGAAGTTACTTTATCTTTTCTCTTTGACTGTCTTTTAATTTGATTGGATTCACTCTTGGAGCACTCTGTGGAAAGAACCCTGATTACTCTCTACTCCGCTGTGACTTGGTAGATGGCAGAGCGCACTCAGAGGTCTTATCCCTTCTTTGTTAGGACTGGCTGCCCGTGGAAGCCCTGGGAGTGCTTATCTCAGCTGGCAGATAACTGCTCCCAGGTTTAAACTTCAAAGGCAAAACCCAGGCAGCCTCAGAGAAAGAAACTTCAGTCAGCTTCAAGGGGTGAGTGAGCTGGTCCTGTGGCGGCTTTTGGAAATGTGAAAGGCTCACTGAGAAATCATGCTGCCTCAAGATATCTAGGTCAATGTTTCACATTTGGATAGTAATTGCACGGTCCAGGGAAAATGCCAACTTACTTCTATGGGCAAGGACAGTGAGACTCTCAGTGGGAGGGCTGTCATTGGGAGCATGCACTGACATCATAGCCAAAGACTCCTCAGAGAGTCGCCAGGTGCAGTAAGAAGGTGACTCCTCACAGGGATGCAGGGATGCTCATTAGCTGTTGCAGTCCAACGGGGGGTTTTGTGCCAGGACTAGAGTGATTCATGTCTGAAATTGACAAATCACGTGCATTCAGTAACTGTGGATCAAGGTTCCATGGGGAACCCTCACAATCGTGTGTGTGTGTGTGTGTGTGTGTATTTCCTCAAACACATATATCTATTAATGTCTACAGCATATTCTTGTAATCCTGAAGTTAGGATAGCTAGAATATCAAAGAAAAAGAGTATTCTCGTTTTTCCCCAATGATGGTGTCATAATGACAATCTGTTCTCTGTTTTCCTTTATTGTTTCATGTATCTGCAAACAAACACAACAAACACACACAATTTTTAATTGGAATCCCTCATGGAACATACAGTAGAAAAGCCCTGATTATTCCATTGCTACTGTCTATCTATGAAAGAAAGAGAAAAAATATTTAGAGTAATCACCTCCTTCTCAATGCTCTGAGCCTCTGCTTACTCTGTGGTAGGTTTTATCTTCAGTCAGCTCCTTAACCTCTCTACACATTGTTTGTTTAAAAAATGAGCCTCATTGTAGAATCAACCTTATATGATTTTTTGTGAGGAGTTAATGAGATAATATCAAGTATTCAATGGATGTAATTGGTTATTTTTATTATTATTGTCCCCTCCCTAATTATTCCCTTTAGAAGTCTCTGGCGCAATGTGTGTTTGTGTGTGTGGCAGTCAAGTTTGGAAAAGAAAGGGAAGGAGGTTAATCAGATTCCCACACTCACAGTTGCTGCCCATGGCTCTGACCACTCTCCCCTGTTGTCCTTTCCTGTCACTTTCTTTTAGATTCCTCAAGCTTTGGCATCCTACTTGGTTGCTTTCCACTCCATTGTCAACTTCCAGACCGCAGATATCCTTTGGAACTGGGGGTGGCTGTGGCTGTCAGCACTGGTGCTGACCCTGCCCAACTTCAGTCTCTGGGGCTTTTCTTGCTTGACCAGAAGGGAAATGCTTTTTGTGACCAGCTCTTTCATAGGGGGTTCCAGTACCAGAAACTTTAGGCCCCAATAAATGTTCTCTTCATCTGAAAGTAGAACGGAGGACCAGGTTGGTTGATGGTAAAGTAGAAACAGCTTCATAGATACCTGGAATAATTGTTCACTTTGATATATTGGCTGCTCTTGCTCAGTCTGCTCACTCTACTGGTCTTCTAAATGTACAGTGAACTTCTCTAAGGGGCCTATTTTATGTCCTACTAGTCCTGCTCAATTGTTGACAAGTCAATCTCAATTGTTGTAAAAGTTCTCACTTTCCCACAGGGTTCCTGACACTATTATTATAAAATATCTTCAGGGGTAATGTTGCTGGACTTCCCTGAAGAACCCAACTATTTCTGATGGTTTACCAAAAGAGATGCTAATACTTATATAAGGGCATTGCAGTCCTAATGCAGTGCCTGGTATTCAGGAGGTACTCAATAAATGTTGATTTGCATATTATGAGCAGAATGTCCTGCAATATGGTTTATAATTCCTACTTGAGAAATGATGATAGGTATTTAGAAATGATGTGAAATGACTGGAGACTTCTACGAATTTAATTCTGTATATTCAGGGTCCAATAAAATAAAACATTAGAAAATAGAAGTCAGTTATTCCTCTCATGACATGGCCACTGCTGCCACATTGAAGCTTATCCAGAGATTTTATTTATAAGTGAGTTTATTCAGTTTTCTCTTAGAATTATCTCTTCTTCTTTATCCAATTATTCAAACGTCTCCTCAATTTTCCTGTCCAGACATACACATGTAACCATTTTCAGAGCTTAGTTACCACTCTGAGTTACATTCAGACCAAATATTGGGACCATATTTGCATATAAGTGGTTTGAAATTTTACCCAACTACGGTGTCTTTCTTAACCCTTGACAGTGACTTCACCTTTTTGACCAGGGGCTACTGAGGGATGTCAATTGTCTATAAACTATCTGCATTCTTACTGCTTCCATTATAGAATAATCATTGTGGATCTCAAGGAAAAGTACTGGACACCACTCAACAACCAAGGTAAAATTTTAACATCTACAAACAGTTAACATACATTTCTTATGTTTGGAGGAGATGTAGAGGGTTTCAGTTTGAGAGGCTGAGCCATGGTCATGGTGAAGGGAGCAGGAATGACTCTATTTATCCTAGATTATCATCAATCAAAACATGGCTACTCAGTGCCTATTACATGAGAGGAAGTGGTCCAGGGAGTGGAGATGCAATCAACCTTGAATAAGATGAACAAAGTCCCTGCCTTGGTAAAGTTTATCATAAAGTCAGGAATGTAGCCATATAAAAAGATGTTACTTTTACAATATACTAGAGTGTGTTAAGTGTTTTGATGTGAAAAGTACAGGGTTCTAAAGGATCATGTATGAGGAATGCCTAAACTTCCATGGGTATTTGTGTGTTTGGGAAATTGTCAGGGAAAAATATTTGGAAGAAGTACCATTTAAGGTGCGATCTGAAAGATGAGAAGGAATTAGCTAATATATAAAAAAAAAGACACTGTGTTTCAGGCAAAGGAAACAATATGTGAAGACAAGAGAGAGTGTGGCTCATATGGGTAGCTAAAAGTCATTCTGTAAGGATAGAGTGGAAGACACAAGGGCAGGAGGAGGAATCAGAGAGGAAACGGAACTTGAATAAGCACAGATACGCACAACCTTGGAATCCATGTTAAAAAATTTGAATTTTATTTTAAAGGTTTAGGGAGTAAGGGGAATAACATGGTTATTCTAGCTCCAGTGTCCTAAAGAGGAGTAGAATGAGAGCATGGAGACCAGTTAAGAGACTTGCAGAAATTCAAGTCAGGGATGATAGCGACCAGAATCATCACTGTACGTAGTATGGTAGGCAGAATAATGGTTCCCCAGAGTTGACCATATCCTATTCCCCAGAACCTGAGACACGCTATATTACATGGCAAAGTGAATTACAGTTGCAGATGGAATTAAAGTTGCTAATCAGCTTACTTTAAAATAAGGAGATTATCCTGGATTATTTGGGTGGGCCCAATGTAATGGCAAGGGTCTTTTAAAGTAGAAAGGAGGTGGAACAGGAAGTTGTAGTCAGAGACTTGAAAATGCTACATTGCTGGTTTTGAAAATGGAGGAAAGCAGCCATGAACTGAGGAATATAGGAAGCCTCAAGAAGCTGAATAGTGCAAGGAAATGAATTCTTCCCTAGAGGTCCCAGAAGGAATTCAGCCATGTTGACACCTTGATTTTGATCCAGAGAAACCTATTTTGGATTTCTGACCTCCAGAACTATAAAATAATAATTGTATATTGTTCTAAGTCACTAAATGTATAGTAGTTTGTTACAGCAGTAATAGGAAACCTCCAGGTAGAGATGGAAAGAAGTTGAGAAGATTGAGAGTTATTTCAGTGGTAGGAATGAGATGTAGTGTTCAATTTTACATGAAAGAAGAAAGTGGGCTAACAAAAGTAATTTTTGCCAAAAAAAAGTTTTCCAGTGCTTTATCAATTACGATTGGAGAAGTCCTCATACTAATATGACCTATAACAATAAATTTGACTAGTGTATTCGACTCAAAATAACAGTGAATAATATTAAAGACAAAGATGGATACATTTTATACAAATGACTAATGACTTATTTCTCTGGTTATTTTAACATCAATGCTTCTCCATTAGATTGATGACAGATTCACATAATTCAGATGTTGATATTCAGCCAAGTGCACATATAAATAAATGAAATTAAATGTTAGATTTAGGACATATAAATAACAGCTACCATAAAGTAGAAAGTAAGAAAAGCCCTGTGGCTCTCAGAAGTGACAGACATTGTTTAGATAAGAAAAGAAAAGAAGACTATTTGGGAAACTTGGTGAGATTGAATTTTTAAGTTGGAAAGAAAATAAATACAGAACATGTAATTCAAAAAACAATAATTAATATCATTTTAGAATTAAATAAGCATGTCTGTCAGGTATTCAACACAATTCTACTCACCAGATCAAAGGTCACCTCTTTTTTTAAATCTTTCATACTCATCCTTTCTCTCTCTACTTCCAGAACTATTCTTTTTCTTCTCATTCAATGACATGTCAACTCTACTATATTATGTTTCATACTCTTCACTAGATTACAGCTATTTCTACATATGTCTTTCCTTTTCATTATATTTTTAATCACTTGAAGGCAGGAAATGTATCCAGTTTATCTTTTGTATTTGTCACAGAATCTAGCACAATGCCTTCTATAAAGAACCTAGTGAGTGATGGAAAGGAACGGAAGACCTGAGTCAAGGACTCAGTTCCAGCTTCACTAGTTATTTGATGTAAATTTTGGGAAAGTCATTTCATGTCTTTGTGCTTAATTTTCTATTTGAAAACCTCATGACTCAGGACAAGGTGTTACACTTAAAGGAAGCAAGTGTGTTTGGATGAACTGAGACCTGTAATAAGTATGCTTAACTTATCACAGGTAGTCACTATTCAGCTAATGAGGATGTTGGTGTGCAAGGTTGGGCATATAATTGAATTGTTGAGGGATTTTTATAGTTTGTGTGAAAAAATGAAAGAAAGAAAAAAGAAAGATGAGAAGACCAGAAAGAAGAGAACATTTAGGTGAAAATTGAGATACCTAATAGAAATCTGATTAAATTTATTGCAGTTGTTATGCTACGTCAGTTCCTTCTCTGTCTCCCCATGAAGTTTTCAGTTAAATATTATTTTTCTCTTAATACCTTATGGAGTTGGATCTATTTTTAGAATACCTAAAAGCTCTGAGTATGGCCTAGATGTGGGCACTGGGCAAGAGTAAAGGGCAGAGTAGGAAACCAATGTACACAATTTAAAGATGTAATAAATGTTTGAAGAAATTGACCTGCTCATTACCCTTGCCCTTTCTAAGAATAAAATTTTATATCACCCTTCATTTTTCTTTGGATGTTAGTCAAGACAGAAGACTTCTGAGCATTATTTCAGGTAAACTGGAAATATCAAGTTCATTTTTATTGCCAACCAGCTCTTATGGTGTTTTGTCCCATGGACTTGGTATCTGGTGTTGGCAGTGAGACTAATGGGGATTCTGCTACTATTTTTGGCTTATATTTGGTTGATTGAGAGTGAAACTGAAAACTAAGATATTATGCTAAGTAAAAGAGAGAATGAAAGTTATGTTGGAGAAATAAAACAGAGAAGAGATTTTTCCCTTCCTAAGCCAGGCTCACAAAATTTCTTACACACCTACCTTTCTTCTGAGGTTGCAGTAGAGACCAGAAAATGTCACTGTGAACTTATTTCTGTTTTGTTTTTTTAAGTCGCTGGTATCTCTAGTTTCCTATAGTAGAAAGTCATAGATATCTGTACTAAATCAATGACAACAAAGAGAAATATTGACATACAGCCATTATGATCCGTATTCCATTTCAACAAGTACTGTATATTGACATTTACCATGGACACCAATTATCTTCTTACTAAATCTGATCCCCACTTTATATTGAAGAAAACCATCTTTCACAATGTGAATATTCATATGCCAAAACCACCCAGATCAAGATAAGACATTAACAGCACCTCAGAAAACTTACTAGTGGCCCCCCTCAGGCATTACTCCTCTTTCTCAAAGGTAACCACTAGTCAGACATCTATCACCACAAATAAGTTTTGCTTGTTTTTGAGCTTTGTATGAAAGAACTCATACCTATGAGTGCTGGAGCTTGGCACATTATGTCAGTGAGCCTTATCCATGTTTTTCATGTAACAGTAAGCCATTCACATTTATTGCACAGTGTCATTTGTTGTATAAAAACACCACAATTTATGTATTCATTCTACTCTGAATGGAAATTTAGGTTGTTTATAATTTTTAGTGTATTTCAAATAATGGCGCTATGAACATTTCTTTATTTGTTATTTGGTGAACACATGTATGCATGTTCTATTGGGTATATACCCAGGAGTGGAGTTGATGGTTCATAGAATATGTATATGCTCAAATGTACCCAGATACAGCCACAGTTTCCCAAGATGGTTGTACTTGGGCCAGGACTAATGTCAGTAGAGCGACACACTGAGGACACAGAATTTAAGGAGGTTCTCATACTCAGGGTTGACCTTCCACTTGCATGACCTTGAGGAGATACTCACTCTCAAGATCATGCAAGTGAGGATGAGCCCTGAGGGAAAGTGAGTGCTTACATTTTGTACCCTAGGTACTACATTTACCTCACCCTAGTCCTGGCCCTGGGTTCCATCAATTTACAATCCTATAAGGAATTTATTAGAATGAAAGTTTTTTCCTAATTCATTAATATCCATTATTTTTATTTTATTTTTTCCATCCTTTCTTTGGGAAGATTTAATATGCTATTCTTCTTCTAACTTTTTAAGATAGATATTTTTAATCATAATTTTTAGCCTTTTTTCTTATATATGCATTTAAGGCTATACATTTCTTGAAATTTTGGCTTTATTCACATCCCACAATGTAATACATTTTCTATTATTCATGGTGAATTCTCATTTGGTTAATGGGCTATTTGGAAATGTATATTAATACATTTCCAAACTTTAAGACAGTTTTCTAGTCATCCTTTTGTTCTTCACTTGTAGTTTAATTTCTCCCTAGTCAAAGAACAAGATTTTACGATTTTAATTCTTTGATCTTTGTTAAGACTTGCTGGAAGACCCAAGATGTGCTAAATTTTGGTAAATTTCCCATAAAAAATATTGTATATTTTGCTTTGTTGGGTTGTAATGTTCTATAATCATCTATTAGGTTAATTTGTCATATTTTTCAGATCTTCTGTGTGCTTACAGATTTTTTTTTTTTTTTTTTTAATTAATTTATTTATTTTTGGCTGTGTTGGGTCTTCGTTTCTGTGTGAGGGCTTTCTCTAGTTGCGGCAAGTGGGGGCCACTCTTCATCGCGGTGCGCGGGCCTCTCACTACCTCGGCCTCTCTTGTTGCAGAGCACAGGCTCCAGATGCGCAGGCTCAGTAGTTGTGGCTCACGGGCCTAGTTGCTCCGCGGCATCTGGGATCTTCCCAGACCAGGGCTCGAACCCGTGTCCCCTGCATCGGCAGGCAGACTCTCAACCACTGCGCCACCAGGGAAGCCCTTACAGATTATTTTTGTCTAATCATTCTTTCACATATTTAAAAATCTAAAATAATAGTGGATTATCTATTTCTTCTCTTAATTCTGTTTTGCTTTATATATTTTAAAACTATGTTGTTAGGTATATATAAATTTAAAATTGTTACATTATTATTGAATTGCCTTTAAAGTTTTAAAAAATTCCCTTATATCTTTAATATGCTTCTTGCTTTCAATTGTGTTTATCTGTAAGTAGAATAGTTTTATCTGGTATACCTTTTTTGATTCTCTTCTTTTCAGACTTTATGTTTATTTGTTTCAAATTCTATTTTGTAAAAAGCTTATAGATGGATATTGCTTTATTATCGAATCTTTTAATTTAGGTCCACTTAATGTAATTATTGATTTATTTAACTATAAAATCTTGTTATTGTATTTATTTTCTATTTGTTCCATATTCATTTTATTCTTCCACTTTTCTGCTTTCTTTTGACTTGACCAAAAGTATTCCTTTTTTCTAATTAATTAATTAATTTTATTTATTTATTTTTGGCTGTTTTGGGTCTTCGTTGCTCTGTGTGGGCTTTCTCCAGTTGCGGCGAGCGGGGGCCACTCTTCATTGCAGTGTGGGACTTCTCATTGCGGTGGCATCTCCTGTTGCGGAGCACGGTCTCCAGGTGCACAGGACTCAGCAGTTGTGGCTCGCAAGCTCCAGAGCACAGGCTAAGCAGCTGTGATGCACGGGCTTCGTTTCTCCGTGACATGTGAGATCCTCCCAGACCAGGGCTCAAACCCATGTCCCCTGCCATGGCAGGCAGACTTTTAACCACTGTACCACCAAGGAAACCCCAAAAGTATTCTTTTATTATTAATTTGGATATAGTATTCCTCTTCCCTTCCTAAGAATCTTTCTCAGTCTCATTGTGTCTTTAACATAACTTATCACAATTTCTTCATTCATCTCAACTTTAAAATCATACAAACAAAAATAAAGGCAACTCCTCCTTCTAGCCCTCTAATTGAAATCACTCCTGAAGTAAGATACTAGAAAAGACCTGGCTATTTGTGATGAAGCAGGACCAGGAAATAAAGGAAAAAGAACAAATTTATTATCTCAGAAGGTGAAAATATCATAAGTTTGTGAATATGGATGTTTGAAGTATCATAAAAAGTAGCCTGAAAATTTCTCTGTGAATTAAGAGGCAAGTTATCTGATTGAGATTGAAGAAAATAGCTGTGGAATAAGAAGTATAAATTTATTAGTTTTGTTTAGAAATAGCATTTTTGGGAAACTGGGGAGAGAACAGAACCAGGGACCAGAAAAAGTGTTGCTGAGCCTGCTGAAAACCCATCTGGAAACCAAATAATTAGCAGCAATTCATATAATTGGATTATTTTGTCTAACTATTCAGAAGTCTGTGAACAGCAAAAGACAGATAATCTGAAAATTTTCATCGTGAAGGAATGAAAATGTTAGGATACTAGCAAAAAGGTTATTGAAAAAAAAACTATCAAGGTGTCAAGCAAAGAGAGAAAATGACATAAAACTGTGAAGGGTGGGTGACAGCCTGTGAGTAAGTGAAGGGGAAAAGAATGCATTGTTCTTCATGAATAAAAAGAACAGAACTGAGAGACCAAAATGGGCAGGAGATTTGGTAGGATGATGACGCTTTGGATTTTATGATTTCATACAAGCGTTTGAGAGGCAATGTACATAGTATTGATGTGGCAGTGGTTTAGAGGGAGTGGAGTTGGGGTAAGGATGTTGATATTGAAGTCAGGCATCTTTGATGGTATTTGTTGGAAAGATTATCTACATGTAGAAATTACCCAATTGATGATGGTTGATTTTAGTGTGGGAGTAAAGAAGTCTGGGAACTAGGTTTCAAAGTCCACAGTGAATGAATAGGAGTAGTCAAGACTACAGAGAATGACATGAATCAAAATGGTAAATGATGGCATACTCAGTTATCGTGAACCTTAAAGAAAAAGTGATTTTTGTGTAGGATAAAAAAAATTTGAAATGTAGGAAATTATTAACAGTGGCTACTATGATCTTTGGGTGTGAAAGTACAAAAAGCTTTCACTCTACTGGGAAGAAGGGAAGAGACATTTTCAAGGGAGATACAGGTTTCAAATCAATAACCACGTAGCAGAATTTTCTGTGAAAAGATTAATGATACAGAACAGAATGTAAGATCATGAGGGTTCAAGCAGCTACTGTTGAAAAGGAGAAGCCAACTGTGAAAGAAGGAATTGAACTGGAAAAGATAATTATGCAATGTGATACTAAGTGAGGGGATCTTTAAAAAAAGGGCCTTGAATATGGGTTGGTGGCTAACCATGAGAGGGAAGAGAGGTATAATTGAAGTAATTATCCTCATGTTACTGCTCTTATAAAATAGTAGGCAGCAGTCTTTGGTGAGTATTCAAGTGGATTGACACTGAGCATTTATGTTTCAAGAGAATTCTCTCTGGATACTCAGGAAGGAAGAACTATAGCAACAATTTAATTCAGAAGTATTCCTTAAGAGACATCGTCAGGCTAATGGAATGGCTCTTTAACAAACTTTAAGATCTTTGGGAAGAATATAGATTAGATCCTCAGAAGCTCATACTCTAATTGAGTTTGGACATTTTATTTCTAATTAGTTCACTTTTACTGGATTCACTTGGAACATGATGGTAGAGGATGGGAGGTACCCTTTGAGTCTAGTAATTAATTAGCAATATGAAGGATTATATGTGATAAGATCTTTAAATCAATACTCATCTCTTAATGAAATTATAGGGCTCAAGGTGAATAGAAGGCCTATGGGGTCATCGCAAAGGGTTGAGGACCTTATAAATACCCACCTAACCCTTACTGGAAGGGAAGAAACCTAGGAAATTCTCTTTACCCTGCTCAAAGTGTCCATCACCCTGCATTGTCATGACCAGGATGTCATTTTCTGGGGAAAAAGGAATGACATTTTATATCATTTTACTAATGTTTATAATGTGGCCTGATATCATGTTAAAATTTGGAAGCAAAGCCAAAATTCTTCCCCTCCAAACCCTTTCTTTTAGCATGCCTGTCCAATCAAGTTCCCCAAAGCAATAAAAGGACAGCACATAGAATAAATTTTCCCCACTATAACTTTGCCATTAAACCCAGAATCAAGTTAAATCAATAAAGAACACAATGGACTTTAGACATGAATGAATCCTTCCTAATTTTTTAATAATCAGAGAATTTCTCCAAAATTTAGGCATGTAATATAGTACAGAAGCATTTTCTTAGGTATAAATGAAAATAAAAGTAGTTTTCAGATTTGTGCTATACTGATAAATATGAAGCCCATATCTGATACTACATTAAAAGTCAAGAAAGAACAAATCCTTGAAGACTAGTTTTGGATTATTATTTAAGTCCTGGCAGATTAAGAAGATCATTATTTTCCTTTACACACTGCTTACACATTTTCATCAATCTGCATCTTTAATTATTTGCCCTATTTTCTTTTTTTACCCACTTTATTAAGAAATAATTGACATACATCACTGTATATGTTTAAGGCATATTGCTCTACTTTCTTAAAACAATAACTATATTTATTATTTTAGACTAAAAAATTATTTAAAAAGTTTTAAATAGTATGAGAAAAATGCAAATACAATCTGTTTAGCAATAGTATGTGAGCAAGGGGGCGGGGCTGTTATTAAATAGACCATGGGTTGTTTAAACCATATCTTGTGTGAAACACTTATACTGATTTTTCTTCATTTAAGAGGGAGAAAAATATAAAGTACAGTTTTTATTTAAATAAAACAAAATAAACCCTCCTTTTTTCTTCTGTTGACAAAACAAAGAATTGTATATATCTCAAAGCCTTTCTTAGAATTTAAAGAACACAAGAGGAGTTACATGCTTTGTGCCCAACCAATAATCTAATCACTAAGGGAGGAAACAAAACAGGTTAAGAAAAAGAAGAGACTCCAAAATAAAAATGAACATCAGAAGTAGATCTTGAGTTGTAACTAATTTATTTTTTAGTTACATGAAGTGCTATGGTAGTCCACAGAATTTCCAATAATTATTAGGAAATACTGTTAGCATATGGAAATTACTATCTATGTATTATAACTACAGCTATGAAGACATATCATAAAGAATAAAAAACAGCACTTCTTGTTTAGAGATCTTTCTTTTTTGGTACACATTTAGATAAGAGTAGGAAAAACAAAATTGAAGGAGTAATATAATGTAAAAATTGCAAGTAGGTACAGAGTAAAACAAATGGCTTTAAATGGGATATGTATGAATTGAAGCTTAACAATGCATGGCTTTAAGAAATCATTTCCTTTCTATTTAATTGAGTTTCTAGATTATTAACTATTTCTCTGCTAAAGCATAGGTAGTTTTGCTTAACTTTTTTTTTTTTTTTGCATTAACTTACTATACAGACCAATGGGAAAAAGAAGAATGCCTCATACTACCTACAATTTGAGAAATAAAAATAAGGCATGGTATTGAGGAAGATTACAGGAAGAAGACTTCAGAAACAATTCATCTCTAACAGTTTTTTTCATCTTTCCAAGTCACATGTACTTATGAAGTGGGGAGAATAATGCAGACTTTACAGGGTGAAATGGGATAACATAGGCCAATCACCTTACTCGAGGCCTCCATGTGTACTTGAGTCAGGCACAGAGCTAACTCTTAATACTAAACCTTGCCCTTGCTATGCCCTAATCCCTTCCTTACCTTAGGAAAGTAGGGTAGAAGAGAGAGGTCTTCTTTCCAAGAAAGCACCACTTGAAGACCATCCATAAATTCACTGAAGTGAGAAAGAGACAGAAGACATTAGCCAGGAAGCAGATCAGTCAGGGGGTAAGACAAATCAGTTTAAGAGTCGCCTTGGAGTCTCCAACCAAGGACAAACAGAGAACTTGCTGAAAGATCAGCATAAATAGGCAACTATATGGGACTATCTAGCATTCCTGAAAGAGGGGGGTCACTTTAGAGAATCCAAACCGAAATGAATGTTCCTTTACTGCAACAAAGGTGGATCTCGCCAGGCTTAAAGAAGACCCTTAAAGGATGTAAATTGTGCCAAAGAAAATACCATGCACCCTCTAGTCTAGGATGAGTATGGAATCTTAAAGGACTCTACCTGGGGTAAATGGTCACTCAGTGCTGTCACCAGTGGACAGAGGTATGACTTCCTTAGAGAATCCATGACCAGGAAGCCCTGTTTATGGTCACATCTCATGGGAGATCACAATGATTCTAGATCCCAGCTTTGGCATTTCATGCAGTTCACTTTCAACAATGTTCAAGTACCATTAAAAATCTTTTTATTTTTTTTAAGGCTGTGGAAATTTTCAGTAAAATGGAAACAAATTGCTATAAGTAAACCATTTGTCACAGTCTGATTACTTTGCAGCCACTCTGGGAACACTAATTTGTCATGCTAGATCAAGATAACTACAGCCTGACTAGAGGAAATGGGTTTTTGCCTACTAGTTGTGATTTTTTTTAAATGTTCACCCAGAGAGACGTGCTACACGCAGGCTTCACGTTCCACTCCAGCTGTGTGACCAAAGAGGAAAGCTAAGGCATTAAGAACAAATTGCACCATCTAAAAAGCATTTAAAGGCAAAATGATTAACTATGGTTAAATGTAAAACTCAGGATTGGAAGCAAATATACATGTAGAGAACAATATTTCATTGTATGTTTAAGTTATTTAAATAAAAAAAGTTAAAGAACTATTATTCAGTTGGAAAAAGAAGGATGGGAAATAAATAAATGTTTTTGGCTACATTAATTTCTTAGCAAAAAGTAGAAACTTAAGAAATGCTTGGTAATTTGTTACTTGCTTGATATGAAGGAAATCAACTTTCCAACTTGTCCTCCTATTTTTACAGTATTTTAAAATTGAGAAGGTTTTGAAAATTTGTTTAATCACTGATGTGAGACAGTGTATGTACAATTTGCGCTCAAAGAGAAGACAATTATTCAACATGCTTCCTGTTTTCTTTGTTTGTTTACATAACCAATCAAATTGTAATAAAAATGACATTAGCTAAGCAAGAACTACAATTTGCTGAAGTTAGTTAGCACAGGTCAGAAGCTCTCATTAAATCATGTCCTTAAGAAGAGTTTTGTAAATTAAGAATGCTGCTAGATTCCCTTTTGCATCTCAAATAATCTCACCATGACAATCACTTTTTTCTAAGAACACTGCTAGTTCACCTACTGTGTAATTATTTATCACAGTTAAGTTTGGAATAGTAAATGCACTCATTGCTTTGTTAATTTCATAAAAGATGAAACTGTTAGCAAAGACAGTCAAGTCTTTTTGCAGTAGGCCATTTGTCCAGTGATTTTTTTTAAAAAAATATTTATTTATTTTTGGCTGCTTTGGGTCTTTGTTGCTGCGCTCAGGCTTTCTCTAGTTGTGTCAAATGGTGACAACTCCTCGCTGCAGTGCACGGGCTTCTCATTGCAGTGGCCTCTCCTGTTTCAGAACACAAGCTCTAGGCACACGGGCTTCAGTAGCTGTGGCACATGGGTTCAGTAGTTGTGGCTCACTGGCTCTAGAGTGCAGGCTCAGTAGTTGTGTCACATGGGATTAGTTGCTCTGCAGCATGTGGGATCTTCCCAGACCAGGGATTGAACCTGTGTCCCCTGCATTGGCAGGAAGATTCTTAACCGCTGCACCACCAGGGAAGTCCCTCCAGTGATGTTTTGACATGGACATCCAATTGTCTATCTCTACTGCATTTTGCCCTGAGTGCACCTTTCAATGTATATTTTGAAAGCATTTTTAAAAGTCACACCTGAAAGGGTGGTCTGTAAAATAAATGTCAATATTTTTAATCCATTTATTCTCACTCAAATTTTCTTCATAAAGCTTTCCTTTCACTTTATTTTATTTATTTATTTATTTATTTACAGTACACGGGCCTCTCACTGTCGTGGCCTCTCCCGTTGCGGAGCACAGGCTCTGGATGCGCAGGCTCAGCGGCCGTGGCTTATGGGCCCAGTCGCTCCGCAGCATGTGGGATCCTCCCAGACCGGGGTATGAACCCGTGTCCCCTGCATCGGCAGGCGGACTCTCAACCACTGCACCACCAGGGAAGCCCTCCTTTCATTTTAATGGAGGCACAGGCCTTCTTGACACACGGCACTACTTTTAACTTGTTTGATCTTGTACTATTAAAATAAACTCAGATGTTATCATATTCTAAGCCAATACACATGTTATTTCATCAGGTCTTAGTGATAAATCTTTCTGAGAATCATTACAGGAGTTAATTTTGAAATTCAAATGTCCTCTAAGCCTCATAAGTTTATTTACCTCTTGGTCTTGGGTCTTGAGACTCCAAAGGAGTTTAGTGGATGAAGGTTGTAATGGAAGGAGAGAGAGGAATTGTTTCACATAAAAGTCACTGATATTAGTTTTGCAAACCCCCTCCTTGTGTCCACTGCATCACTCTACATATCGTGAAAACACTGTTTCTTGTAGAAACATTGTCTATAATCAGAGGCTCTGTGTTATCATGGTTAATAGCCTAAAAAAAAGATCTATTATGTAACATAACTTACAAAGTTGTTTACTTTCAATAATTCTTTATCTAACATCTACCTATATATTTATTGATCTATCACTCTACCATTTATGTTTTTAATTGCAAATATTTTCAAGAATACCACCTGCATATTGGAGATGTAAAAGAACTTAACTCACAGTGGGTTTTTTTTCAAGACGTTTTTTTTCATTTTTTGAAAAGCAGTTTGCAATATAACTGAGAGGAAGGTCCAGATATTTTCCCATATACCCCCTGCAAATACATATGCATAGCCTCCTCTATTATCAATATCATTCACCAGAATGGCACATTCTTTATGAAGTTGAGAACCTCATAAAGGTTTTATAAGTATTAAAAAAAGTAATGAATAGAATGCTTAGGACTGTGCTTTATACGTAGTAAATCCTCAATAAATGTAAAACATTACGATGATGATGATGATGGTGATAAAACTGACACTTTGGACATTAATTATTGCAATTTATTAAACCTACAATAACGAACTTTCATGTAACAGCAGAAATAGATTTTAGATTTATTCTTGCATTTGCTCCTTCCAGTAATAAATCAGTAATCAGTAGGTTTCCATAAGTTTTTGAAAATTCTCCATAAGGTTTTGGATATATTTTCTCTGTATATAGCACATCTTTCCAGCAAATGTGTTAAAACTGCTTGCTGTCAATTCTTTTTACCTTGACAGGGAGTAGCCAAGGAAAACTAAATTTGTCTTTCTTCTGGAAACTTCTCCAACATACGTATACTTGTTGATATTCACTGATCTGTGGAGCCTTATATACCTAGAGCAGAGGCTTTGGGAGATTAGCAAAAGGTTTAGGTATAAATTTTAGGAGCAGCCTTTCAGATCCCAGTTTCAATAGGACCCTGATTGGTATTCAGGGGGCTCTTTATGTAAAACTCTTTAAGCACAACCTTTCTCCCTTCCCCCAATCCCCAATAAAAAATAACAAAACACACAAAAAATCTGTCTCTTATGCACACACCACAGAAGGAAACTAAGGTCAACTCTTCACTATATTCGGCACTGGAGTATATACCAGAGGACTTGTTAACAAAGATACTTGATTTTTAGCAGTGAAGGAAGGGAATACATGGAAATTGCTGCCAGCCAGAATATGTGGAATAATAATGATAGTAATAATAGCTACTAGGATGTAGATGACTTTAGAAAACATTTTTGAAGAACAGTCGTGATTCACTTAGAATGCTGTGGATATTTTAAAGTACACCTGTGAATTTTTAGTTTGACATTTTGAAAAACAAACTCCAGATTCTTTGATGCCTTCCTCAGTATGAATGTTAAGCAGGATGGAAAATGACACTTACATAGAATGGCATTTTGTCTATTCCTATGTTTTTAAAAAATATTTTCAGTTTTCTTAAATATCCTATCCTAACATTCTTGATTTTTTTAACAGTCTAGAAAATTTTCATATAATTTCCAACAGAATATTAAGTTAATGGTGATGTCACTGAGATAAGGCACCTACCTAAAAGCAAAGCAAAAAAATAAATAAATCTACCTATTTGTATAAAATAATATTACGTCAGTCCTCCAGAATTAAATCATGCCTATTTTCCTTGAGGGAGAAAACACATTGAATCTCCCAAATTAAAGAAACTCCTAAATGGGTAGGATCATCCAAGGAGAAAAGATCTATATCAAGAAGTTATAAGAAATTCTGACTGAATATTTCTACCTGACATTAGCCATTCAAGTGAAAATATCTCTGCCATAGATTTTCACTCTCTCAAAATTACTGACATTCATTCAATGTTTTGAAGGTCTTTTTTTTTTTTCAACTAAATATCAACTTAAAAAAATTCTGTCCAAAGTCAGATAGAAGTTCATCACAGAGAAAGAGAAGTTAATGGTGAAACAAGTATAATTAGAATTATATTATAATGCAAAAGAGGTGAATTGTATCCTAGACAATATATGCTGGCATTTATTGGTTTTTGGTTTTTGTCTTTTTTTTTGAACTTTATTTTATTCATTTCTTATACAGCAGGTTCTTATTAGCTATCTAGTTTATACATATTAGTGTATATATGCCAATCCCAATCTCCCAATTCATCCCACCACTACCATGCCTCCCACCATTTCCCCCCATTGGTGTCCATACGTTTGTTATCTACATCTGTGTCTCTATTTCTGCCCTGCAACCCGGTCCATCTATACCATTTTACTAGGTTCCACATATACACGTTAATATATGATATTTATTTTTCTCTTTCTGACTTACTTCACTCTGTATGACAGTCTCTAGATCCATCCACATCTCTACAAATGACCCAATTTCGTTCCTTTTTATGGCTGAGTAATATTTCATTGTATAAATGCACCACATCTTTTTTATCCATTTCTCTGTCGATGGGCATTTAGGTTGCTTCCACAACCTGGCTATTATAAATAGTGCTGCAATGAACATTGGGGTGCATGTGTCTTTTTGAATTATGGTTTTCTCTGGGTATATGCCCAGTAGTGGGATTGCTGGATCATATGGTAATTCTATTTTTAGTTTTTTAAGGAAACTCCATACTGTTCTCCATAGTGGCTGTATCAATTTACATTCCCAACAACAATACAAGAGGGTTTCCTTTTCTCCACACCTTCTCCAGCATTTGTTGTTTGTAGATTTTCTGATGATGCCCATTCTAACTGGTGTGAGACGATACCTCATTGTAGTTTTGATTTGCATTTCTCTAATAATTAGTGATGTTAAGAAGGTTTTCATGTGCTTCTTGGCCATCTGTATGTCTTCTTTGGAGAAATGTCTATTTAGGTCTGCCCATTTTTGGATTGGGTTGTATGTATTTTTAATATTGAGCTGCATGAGCTGTTTATATATTTTGGAGATTAAGCCTTTGTCCATTGATTTGTTTGCAAACATTTTCTCCTATTCTGAGGGTTATCTTTTTGTCTTGTTTGTAGTTTCCTTTGCTTTACAAAAGCTTTTAAGTTTCATTAGGTCCCATTTGTTTATTTTTGTTTCTATTTTCATTACTCTAGGAGGTGGATCAAAAAATATCTTGCTGTGATTTATGTTGAAGAGTGTTCCTCCTATGTTTTCCTCTAAGAGTTTAGTGTCCGGTCTTACATTTAGGTCTCTAATCCATTTTGAGTTTATGTTTGTGTATGGTGTTAGGGAGTGTTCTAATTTCATTATTTTACATGTAGTTGTCCAGTTTTCCCAGCACCTCTTATTGAGGAGACTGTCTTTTTTTCCATTGCATATCCTTGCCTCCTTTGTCATAGATTAGTTGACCATAGGTGCATGGGTTTATCTCTGGGCTTTCTTTCCTGTTCCATTAACTTATATTTCTGTTTTTGTGCCAGTACTGTATTGTCTTGATTACTGTAGCTTTGTAGTAACGTCTGAAGTTTGGAAGTCCTTGCCATGTCAATCACAGAAGAAAAAGAAATGAAAGAAATACAAATTGGAAAAGAAGAAGTAAAAACTGTCACTGTTTGCAGATGACATGATACTATACATAGAGAATCCTAAAGATGCTACCAGAAAACTACTAGAGCTAATCAATGAATTTGGTAAAGTTACAGGATACAAAATTAATGCACAGAAATCTCTTGCATTTCTATACACTAACAACGAAAGATCAGAAAGAGAAATTAAGGAAACAATCCCATTCACCATTGCAACAAAAAGAATAAAATACCTCAGAATAAACTTACCTAAGACCTGTACCCAGAAAACTATAAGACCCTGATGAAAGAAATCAAAGACGACACAAACAGATGGAGAGAGATATCATTTTCTTGGATTGAAAGAATCAATATTGTGAAAAAGACTATACTACCCAAAGCAATCTACAGAGTCAATGCAATCCCTATCAAATTATCAGTGACATTTTTTCACAGAAGTAGAACAAAAAATATTAAAATTTGTATGGAGACACAAAAGACCCCAAATAGTCAAAGCAGTCTTGAGGGGAAAAATTGGAGCTGGAGGAATCAGACTCCCTGACTTCAGACTATACTACAAAGCTACAGTAATCATGACAACATGGTACTGGCATTTATTGTTGGGATAAAATACACAGAATGAGAAAGGTCTGTGCTCTTCATCTTAAGAATAGATTTATTTGGTCACTGGCATGACGCATTTTGACTACTGATGGCTTGACAAGAGTAGTTAAAGTACTATGTTAGAAATGCCTGTGATTAATCTACTATAAAGTTTATAAAACAAGAGTTTTAATCGGGGCTCTTTTAATACATGATTGTGTGCAATCATTCCTTTAAAACCAGTAAAAGCATAAAATTATTTAAACACTGGTTAATTTCTACTTTATTGAGAATCACGGAAGTAGATATAGAAGAAAAAGTAGATAACTACTCTTGTCTTTAATGATCCCATATTTGGGATGACTTTCCCAGACTTTCACATTTCCCAGAATTCTCAGTTATACTCAAAACTGAAGAAGAACTTTGTTATATCTGAGATCATATGAGATATTTCCCATTTTGAGTGCTGTACAAGGCTGGCAAAAATGATGAAGTATTCTGAAATGGCATTTGACTTAGAGTCTACTACATTTGCTTCTGTACCATATTGATCAACATATTTGCTGGGTTAGTGACAAAGCTTAGCATCATTGATTGGCACAATTTAAATGTAGCCAAAGGAATTCATTTTATTTCTTTTCCTGGTTTTTCTTTTCTCCCCTGATGAATTGCACTGGGTCATTTTTAAATTAGATAGGATAGCAGGTGGGACATTGGGGTACATCCATCTGCATGTTGAAACTACACCTCTTGGATCACATGTGCCTTATGGAAAAAAAATGAACAGTGTAGTTCTTTTACTGTACCTGTTAAAAGTTGAATTTGCAAAATAAAACTGTAAGAGTTTATCTTCATAGTTACAGAATTCTCTTTCACTCCTAACACTCCTGATAATAATTTGATAGATTCAGCTTCTAAATGCTATTGGTTCAAGATAAGATCTACTCTATTTGTCTGGAGTCTAATTGCCAGCTATGCAAGAAATTATTAATGATAAACCCATTCAGATATTTCCTGTAAATGCTATCTTCTATAATATTTATCTTAATTAATATAATACTACTGTTACTCTCTGCTCTTTCCAAAGTAAAAATCACTGCCATTTAAGAATGTGTCTCCAACCAAACGTGATTTGCTGCCGATCTCTTTTGCAGAGATTATTTTAGACTAAACAAGATTTAAAATGTTCCACCTGAAGGTAAATGTCTTTTTCATATTAAAAACTTGAAGATACTTATTGACATTTGGCTTTTGACCAAAATCAATAATCACACTTTTATAACTTACAATTGATCTATAAATTTGATTTTTAAAATTCCTCATTTCCCCTCAGTCCACCTCTTACTCCTGCCACTGCTGTGGCAAAGCTGCTTGGTGTAGGTGTAACTAGAGAACTCTTTATTTCAATCATACTAGGCATCTCAACCTTTTCATCCGTGTCTTCTCTTGTGCGTGACACTCTTGCAAAAATCTTCCCAGACCTCATGCATGCACTACCTGGCAGTGGGATGAAGCTAACCACCCTTCACTCATGGAGGATGAGCCCATCAGTTGATCTCTTCTGTGGACCATCAAATAATGGACCTGGGATGTCTTGGCAGAACTGAGCTGGTGTCCAGCTTGATAGTGCACATTTGTTTTGACCTTTCCTCCTTCTCTTTACCATTCTCTCCATTCCTTCCTTCCTGTTCCTTGAAACCACCTCCTAAATAAACCACTAGCATGAAAGCCATTCCTCAGATTCTGCTTTTATAGAGGATCCAAACTAACAGAGCATCCTCATTTAATTTTAGAAGATACAAGTCTTAAATTGGGAATTATGAGATCATGCTCCTTATTGCCACTAAAATATTAACAAAGGGTTATCTATTCAGCATAAGGGAAATTGCTAGGGGTATATTCTTGGACCTATCAGTTATACTGAGCTTCAAAGCAAAGCTTTATTTTTCAAAGAACTTTAATATGAGACAAGAAAGTTGCTAAGTTTAAAGAAGTGCCCATCAAAAGTTAGAGGAATACACCTTGCTTTTGAGAGTTGGAGGTGATTTCTCGGGTTCCTCCAGCCTGAAGCCTTTAAATCAAGGAGCATGGACCAAAGTAATGGCATTAAAACAACAGCCACTTAGGCACAAATCAGTGGACACACTGGACCCTCGTGCTCCTCTAGGCATCATCCACTCTGATCATGGTCTTGAAGTGGCTCAGGAAGAGGCTGGGCTTGGACTTCCCTGGTGGTTCAGTGGTTAAGACTCCGTGCTTCCACTGCAGGGGACTCTGGTTCAATCCCTGGTGGGAGAACTAAGATCCTACATGCCACGCAGAACAGCCAAAGGAAAAAAATAAATAAAAAGAAGAGGCTGGGCAGTTGTCCATGTCTGTTAACCTGGACCCCTGAACCTGAACTGGTAGGGACTTCTATCATGACCATGGGACTTATTTACTTCCTCTCTGTTATTTCTACCTCTTGTAGTGGCCAGTATCACTATGGTCATTATGCTAAGTCCCTCTAAGGCCAAGGCTAAACTCTGGGTGCTGCCTCTTCCACTCACAAAGGTCTCTAGCTCTCAGACACCCTGTAATGCCTGCTGTCCCCAGGCTTCACATTGAGGCTCCACCCAGCAAAGACAGACCTGCTCAGGGCTAAGCAGCTGCTCAGAGCCACACGCAAGCTGCTGTTATGTGTGGGGCTCCTCCCCAGCAGCTTTTCCATGTATTTCTTTTGCACAGCTGGCTAGACCACTGGAAAGGCTCTCCAGGCCTCTCCTCCCACAAGAGAGTCTGGCTTTTTTGCCCACCCTGGTACTATGGCCTTCTGACTGCTATTTCTTTTTATATTCTAGGAAGCTAATATTGTCTTTTCTCCTGGACAAAAAAAAGAAGCAGAATATTTCCCTATGTTTCAGTCCTTCTTCCTGTATATGTCATGGTCATGGGCAGATCAAATATTTTCAACTCTAGAATTGTTATGGCTTGTCTAGCTGCCAAATTTAATAAATAAGTGAACTAAACATCCCTGCACATTTTCCTTATTTTGTCTGAAGCTGTGCTATTTATATAAACTAGCTCATTCATTTTAATTGCTTTCACAGTATTTCCTTGTACCTACATTGTACCTACAAATAACTATACATGCCAACATGAATAAATCTTGCAAACGTTAAAATGAATGAAAAATAAAATAAAAAGATTTACACAGAGATGCTATTTATGTAAAAACACCAAGAACTCAACACCATATGCTGCCATGGGTAAAAATATACATAGTCAAAGTGTAAAATTAAAACACACCCAGAAAGAATATCTATCATCTTCAGGTTATTGGTTACCTACCCCTGAACAAGAAGGGACCATATGATAATGGAGCAAGAGGACCCTGTAGATGTAATTACAACACCATAAAGTAAAAAATAACAACAACAAAAAAAACCCCAAGAAATATATTTGAAGCAAATATGACCAAATGTTATTGGCTCTGAATGGGTGATACATATATATTACATGTTTTCTTATTGAGTATACTTTTGAATAATTTAATATTTAATAACTTTATAAAATATTAAGCTAAATAAAATAATTAATAAAATATTATTGGTATAATGCCACAATTGAAAAAATTCTCCTTTGCTATTGGGCAATATTTCAACCTCAGAATTATACTTACTATAGATACCTATTAGAAATCTAACAATTGAGTTTCTTTGTACATCTCCCAAAGATCTCCTTTTCCAATTTGTAAAATATTTTGTTTCTCATTTGTGTTTTGGTGGAATGGAAAACAAGTTAAGAGTATCTTCTATATAAGAATTAATTATAATCTACAGTCTCTCCTTCACCTCCAGCCTAAACTAATGACTGTAGTTACTTTAATCCAGTGGTCCTCAGCTGGGAGTGATTTTTGTCCCCTCAGACATATTCATCAATGTCTTAAGACATCTTTCATCATCATAACTGGTGATGTGGTGTTATGAGCAGCTAGAGTGTAGAAGCCAGGAATGCTGGGAAACATCCTACAAGTCACAGCTCCCATGACAAAGAGTTATCTGGTCTAAAATGTCAGTAGTGCTGAGGTTGAGAATCCCTGTCCTAAACACTCTTCTCTTGCAAATATTTAGGCATTTGATTCTTTTCTTCTTAATCGTGTTCAAGCTCTCCATATCTCAAAAAAATGATCATGGTATTCTAACAAGAATCTGGCTTGCCTTTTGAAAGGAAATTCTTTTTATCTCACCTCCTTCTTTTTAATCTCCCAATGCTGGCTGCATTTTCAAAGTTGCCTCAGTAGTTTGTTTGTCGTGTCCTTCTGGACACCAGCATGATCTTGACTTTAAGGCCATTTATCTTCTCTCCACTGTTATCTACTTGTCCATTTTCACCATCCTATCAAATAATAACATTCCCTCATTAACTTCTCCTTTTTGAATTTTTTTTAGCAAAGTAACAAAGTCATAATATTAAGTGTCCATTTTCTTTCTTTTATTTTTCAACATTACCAAAGGTTAAGAAGAAAAGGCATTCTAAATGCTATAAACTGAAACTTTGTTTTTAGCCTCTCCTTAATATATTGGTCATTTGTACCAACTAACAAATATTGTGTTTTGTTGTAATAAGGAAGAAATAAAGAAGTAAATGTTTCCACAGAAGTGTTTGCTATCAACTATGGTGCTTTAGCTACTTTCATTGAGATGCAGAGGACAGCTACTAAGTTTTTGAAGTAGAGCATCTGACTCAGCAAGAGGCTTACCCAGTAGATGTTTACTTTCCATAGCATCTCAGGAAAAAGTTGGAGGCTACACAAAATATCCTCACTAAGGAAAGGATCACAGAGCTATACTTGTGAAGAAATAATTTGTGTTTATATGTATGTGTGTGTGGTGTGTACAGTTGTGTACATGCAAGTCCATTTTCTGTTATATGAAAGATTAAGAGTGGAATCATTTTAAAAAAACATTTTAGAGGAATTATAACTGTATTCAGGGAGGTATAACCAATTTTTTTTTTTTTTTTTGGCTGCGCTGCATGGCCTATGAAATCTTAGTTCCCCAACAAGGGATTGAACCTGCGCCCTCCATAGTGAAAGCCCAGGGTCCTAGACACTGGACTGCCAGGGAATTCCTTCACCAAATTTTATATACAATCTTTGATGCAAAAAGGTATTTAACCACATAATATATATTGGGTTAGAACAAAGTTTGCTCACAGAGCAAAGGTTGAAGGAAGCACATCCCCATGTGAAACAAACACAACAAGCTTTGGTCTAATCAATTTGGGGAATAGCAAATTCAACTCGATAGGAACTAATAAAAAATGGAGATTATCCCTTTGAACCTTGGCATAAGGCAATGCTTGAAGCAACAATGCCAAAAATGATATCAAGTCTGAACTTTGATGTACTAGTATCAAATGTACCTGGTACACATTTACCTGTACAATGATATCTGCTCTACCAAAGAGGTATCTAACTTTTTTTCACTTTTAACAATACCACAGAATTTGAAAACATATAATTTGTACTGAAAACTCTAAAATTTAGTGTGTGTGTGCGCGTGTGTGTTGTGTGTGTGCGCGCGTGTGTGTGCACGTGTGTGTGGGCACGCGAGCATTGGGTGTTAATCCTCAAGGCAAGAAATGAGTGTGGCAGACACGGAAAGCGAATAGCTTGACAACAATTGTCAGTACCTTAAAACAGTTTTTAGATATTAAAAAAACCAAACAACCCAATCAAGAAGTGGGCAGGGGCTTCCCTGGTGGCACAGTGGTTGGGAGTCCACCTGCTGATGCAGGGGACGCGGGTTCATGCCCTGGTCCGGGAGGATCCCACATGCCACGGAGCAGCTGGGCCCGTGAGCCATGGCCGCTGAGCCTGCGCATCTGGAGCCTGTGCTCCGCAACGGGAGAGACCAAAACAGTGAGAGGCCCGCGTACTGTAAAAAAAAAGAAAAAAAGGGGGGTGGGGCGCAGAAGACCTAAATAGACATTTGTCCAAAGAAAACATACAGATGGCCAAGAAGCACATGAAAAGCTGCTCATCATCACTAATTATTACAGAAATGCAAATCAAAACTACAATGAGGTATCACCTCACACCAGTTAGAATGGGCATCATCAGAAAATCTACAAACAACAAATGCTGGAGAGGGTGTGGAGAAAAAGGAAACCTCTTGCACTGTTGGTGGGAATGTCAAACAATTTTTTAAATTGAAAAGCACATAAATTTGACTAGTTGTGTGATGTTGGTTAGATTACTTAGGGTCTCTGCACTTCAGTTTTCTCTTTTATAAAATAAGAAGAGTAATGGTATTTATTTCACAAGGTTGTTGGGAAGTTTAATACCTATAGTACATAACATGGTGTCCAATACTTGGAAAGACAAGCAATTAAATGTTAACTACTATTATTAAAAATGGTGCTAAACCATTGGATCTTGATGGGATGATATTTTGCAAACTATATCTTAAAAGTAAAAATTAAAGTAAACTGAAGTTTCCTAATTTTTTTTTTTTTTTTTTTTTTGTAAAATAGAGTGGATTGAGGGTGTTCACTGAAAGAATGTCAGTTCTACCCATTAGCATTCTAATAAGATTTCCTGTGTGGGAGGCAAAGAGGTGGAGTTGTGACTGGTGTCTGATAAATCACGCTCCCTGTATCTATGCCAGTGATTGTGCTCGTGGAAATATGCCATGCCCATGAATGTCAACTGTTGGAGAAAGGTAAGTTGAGATTCTCTGACGTATATTATAAAAAAGGAGAAAAAGTGAACAGTGAGAGATGAGATAGTTTCACAACCAGTTGAAAAAGACATTGAAGGCCACGGTAACAAACTTGAATTTTATTCTATACAATATGTAAAGCTACTGATTTTTTAAAACTTTTTATTTTATATTGGAGTATAGCTGATTAACAATGTTGTGGTAGTTTCAGGTGCACAGCAAAACAACTGAGCCATACATATTCATACTCCCCTGAACACTGCTCCCAGCCAGGCTACCACATAACATTGAGCAGAGCTCCCTAAAGCAGTAAAGAACAATTTTTATCCATCCATTCATTCAACAAACACTCTCTGAGTACCCATGCAGGCTCACCTTGAGCCAGCTGCTGTTTGCAAGACAGACATGGCCATTGTCAACGTGACCAGTGGGGGCCTTGGGAAGAGGAATAAGTAATAGCACTGTCCTTGGGGTAGGTTAGAGAAGGGAAAAGCTAAGTCAAAAAAATCTACTCTGAGGGTAATAAAATGGAGGAATAAATAAGCTAAATGCAAAGAACCATACTACAATCTCCAAAACACTGGAATCTGATCCTGAGAATCACAGTAAAAGAAGCAAAGAATTTTACTGATCTTCATTTTTTTGTTCTAACATAAATACATATTTTTCTCTCATCAGGTAACATTTAGCTTTCAGGTGTCATCTAGTTTTAGAGATGACTGCTTTATGGTTTTCCTTCGCCACTTCCTAGCTATACGAATTTGGGCAAGTTAATGTCAACTCTCTGTACCACTGTTTCCCTTTCTCAAAGATAACTGTAATAATAAAATCCTACTGCACAGGGGCAAATGAAATAATTAATGTAAAGTTCTTTGCATGGTGCCTGCCACTTAATAAGTACTCAGCAAATATTAGCTACAATTATTACCTTTCTACCTTGACAATACAAAGATGCGATTCCCAAAATCTCTCCATTCACCCTGACCTGGGATCTTCTCTCTTAGTTATTAGCTAAGCAATAGACATTTCTCAGATTGGTATAGAATTAACTCTAGACTCCATAAATAGCAGGAAAATCTTGTTTCATTGAAAAGAATTCATGGTGGAATTTCAAATTGTTAAGTGGATAATTAGAAATGATAATTCACCAGATATACACTTGAGGGCCTATGGTAACAACCCAACCAATTACACCATACTGGAAAACTCTCAGGGTGTCTGATCAACAGAAAATATCCACCTGATCTTCCTCACCTCATTCACACAGATGGGCCTCTCCTGGCAACATTTTACACTGTGATCACTGCGCTTAGCCACAGGTGATCGGATAGAGGCCACCTGGCCACTCTGGGACTAGGAAATACACTCTTCTAGAAATTTGAAATTAAAAAATAAGGTCTGTGGTTTTTTTGTTTTTCATTTTCATTTCAGAAACCACCAGCCTCCTTATCATAAATTTCCTCTTTCTGCTTAAGCTGCTCTGTGTTAATTTCTGTAACTTCCATTCAAAGTATTCTAACATCAATACATACCATACAGTCATTTCAAACTCAATCCAAAGCTAAGATTATGTCAACAAACAGATGGATGATCAACAGATGGATGGGTAATAGTATGTTGAAAATCTCAACATTTACACTATAATATATGTATTTAAACATAAAACAGTAACAGATTAACAGTAATTATCCTTATTGTTAAGATAGGGAAATAAAAACATCAAATTGCCTTGAAACCAGGTATATGATTTTTCCACTAGACTTTGTTACTCATAATGTCTGGCAGCTATAGTTATAATTGCTGCTTCACATTCTTGGAGGTTCTAAGGCATTCTTTTTTATTGCTGATCACACATATATATTCCACAAATGTATTATAGGACAAAGCTTGTGAAAATAGGTGAGAATAAAGGAATCTGATAGACATGCCTAGCAAAATGAGAATGACACTTATAAAAACCTAAGTTCAAAGTCTTGGACAGAATAAATACATAATTTCAAGATATCTAATGCCTTTCTCAGACTTGACCTTTTGTTAAGATAGAGAACTACTAACTATTAGGATTGCTTAAGGGGCTTACATTTAGCTGGGAAGTGTTGCTAAAATATTACATCTTACAAATTGCATACAGAGAAAGAAAAGGAAGCAAAGCATGGAAGGTGCTTCACTAGCTCTAGTAGTTTTGATATGAACCTGCTGGAAAAAAAAATAAAGAAAAAAAGAAACAACATAGGAAATGAAATCAACCCTGTCACTTATCGGAAATGGAGAACTGCCTCCAAAGAGGTCCATTCTGATTCAAATCTTTCAACATGTAAGACTAGTAGAAATAACTCTCCTTACTTGATTTTACAGATTTGGTTTTCTCATGATGAAAGTATTTTTTATTTGTAAATTAATAAAAACAACTTTCATTGTAGATCACTATCAACTAAACACTTTTAGAACTTACACCCAAATCTCGTCCATTTATTTCAACATCTTTTTTCTTCCACAGTTGGTTGAAGTTATTGAAATTCATTTTACTACCCCAGAGGAAAACAATATTAATATTAATTTTCATTCTGAACACTGTATAAAAAGAGATTTTTCCCATTATTAAAAAAGAAAAAACTGTTTAGCATATCTAAATGAAGAATATACAGTTTATAACAGAGTACAATAGCAATCATGAAAAGCTACAAAATGTTATTATTCTCTTAAGACTTCCATCAGACCAGCCATAGAAAGTGAAATATGAAATCTAAGCAAAACTGTTCAGACAGCATGCATAGATGCATATTGTAAATACTTCAATTCAGCTTATTAAAGGTTCCCATATTGTGTCTCTGTAATTTGTGGCTGTTTCATCAGCAGAGAGCATTGTCTTTAAGCTATAGTGCACATCACTTTTAAGAGTTAAAGGAAATGAAGAGAGTGAAAAAGCTATGAAAGCAAGCTGACTAATTTGTGGTAATATCAAACTGAATAAAGAGCTGATTTCATCAAAGGCAGATGGAAGGATATTTCTGTTTTTTCAAATGTTAATGAATAAATAGCATTTAATTTCATAAATGTTCAAAGTTATTCTGAAGATAATTATTTCATAAAAATTTCTCATTTCTACCACATGCAAGCAGCTGCACTAAAGACAAGACAATGGGAGACGTGTGCATGCAATTCAGGGTGCACGCTAATGCCTCATTATCATAATTCAGAGGTGGCTTCTACATACTATGAAAGTTATCAGGGAAGAAGGCTTACTGATGAGAGCAATCCTTTTAAATTCATGTCCAGGGATACTGAACAAGATGAGAATTTAGGCCAGAGAAACTTGGCCTATTTTGCCAAAGGAATCTGTAACTCTGAAGCAATGCCCCTAACTTTTCCTGTTCTAGAATTAACCAATTCACATTATCTAATTTTGGATTATGCATCCTGAGTCAAGGACATTCTTCACATATGGCATGCTGGCTCTTACATCTAGAAACAACTTGAGGAAAAGAGTATCAGAGAAGCAAAAACACGTGATAGTTAATTATACACCAATAAAGATGTTAAAAAAATTTTTAAAAAAACGCGTGATAGCTCAGGTTTATAAGAAGCTGCAAAATGAAGCTACATTAATTGTTCAGGATGCTGTATTTAACCTTAGCTGTTGAATAAGGAAAAGTTTATATCCCGCTGTTATTTCTTCTTTCTTATTTACTTACCAATTCTCTCCTGGGTCCTGCATTAGTTTTATTCTATGTTATGTTTATTCTATGTTAATGCTTTCCTTTTGCATTCAATATATGTTGGATGATTAGACGCACACTCGTAGAATAAACAGAAAAGGAATGGACACTGAAAAATCAATCAGATGTGAAACTGAGACCCAAACAAGACCAATGACGTGGCTGATTTTTCACACAGCCAATGTCACATGCCTGATTTTTATGGAAGCCAGATGAAAAACACATATCTCTGAATTCCTTAGACTGCATCTGTGCTTCTTAGAGAGACCCAAGGCTGTGTGAATTAGAGTAAGCTGGGGTGATGCTTCAACTACAAAGACCTTTTTATAACTAGTGAATTGGAATCTCTGGGGTACAGCCTATCAGTTTGTTCTATTAACAAGATCCCAGGTGATTCTTAGGAATGTTAAAATCTTTAAACAACTGTCGTGTACCATAGCAACCTTCTGAGATTCCATGGGATATTATTAAATTTTTCTTTGGGGTCTTAGAATGTCCTGGTTCTAGTTTCTGTCCTTATTCTGGTTTGGTATGAACAGATCTAATGTTATTAAAAATAGGACAGGTAAATCCAAGGAACAGATATTTGAATAATACTGAGTGAAGTAAGTCAGTCAGAGAAGGACAAATATCATATGATATCGCTTATATGTGGAATCTAAAAAAATGGTACAAATGAACTTATTTACAAAACAGAAGTAGAGTCACGGATATAGAAAACAAAATTATGGTTACCAGGGGGAAAAGCGGGGTGGGGGGAGGAATAAATTGGGAGATTAGGATTGACAAATACACACTACTATATATAAAATAGATAACTAATGAGGACCTACTGTATAGCACAGGGAACTCTTCTCAATACTCTGTAAGGACCTATATGGGAAAAGAATCTAAAAAAGAGTGGATATATGTATATGTATAACTGATTCACATTGCTGTACAGCAGAAACTAACACAACATTGTAAATCAACTATAATAGAAGTTTAAAAAAAGAAAATGGCAAATCTAGAAAATATAAAACATGATAATGATAACACCTCTTTGGTAGGGCATCAGAAGCACACATTTCAGAGGAAAAATGAGTTGCCTTCTTTATCAGAAGTATGGAGTTTCAGTAAATGGAATAGAAGAAGTCACATGCAGGCAGAGCTGGTATTAATGATGTTTTGATAATGATGATGATTTTGATATTGTCTATCTTGAACCTGAACTGAAGAAATCAAGGAGATAGGAAGAAGGAGCTAGTACAGGACCTGAGAAAAAGGTTATATTGGTTGACACTGAGACAAGTTAAGTCTAATTGGGAGGCAGAGAGTTGGGTGTGATAGTGTTGTGCCCCTGTTGGCCGTGGAGGACATTGCTGATTGAAGTGCTTTGCAGTTGAGAAGAAGGAAACCTCTACAGCCTTTCTTGTTTGCAGAGACATGGATAGAGGATGACCTAAATCTTTGCTACTCAATGTCTGCACACAAGCAATGGGATCATCAGCATTTACTGTGAGCTTATTAAAAATGCAAACTCTCACCCCCAAACTTACTGACTCAAATATCTGTATTTTTAACAATATTCCCAGGTCATTCATAGGTACTTAAAATTTGAGAAACTATTAATTAGAGTAGATGAAAATGGACCTTGACTCCAGTCTTTTCATTTTCAGTTTATACTATTCAAGAGTCCCAGATTAATTTTCTTAACTTAAGACACTTTTCATTTCATATCTTTAATTAAACAAAAAAAAACCTTCAAAAGTCTTTTATTAAATTAAAACAAGCTTTAAGGCATTCTAAGTACTCCAAAATCTGATTCTCTCCTACTGTCTCTATATTCTCCCACCCATCTTCCCTTTACCAAAGCTTCAGTGAAATTACACTGATTGTTGCTGTATGAATATACTGGCACTTTCTGGCCTCCTTTGTCCTACTCCTGCTGCTTGTATTCCTACTCTACCCATACTAATGTAACTTGCAATGCCCAATTTTCTGTTCTGTCGTGCATGAAGTCTTCTGTAATATCTCTAGCTGCATCTTTTGATAATTCCATATCATCTTGTTCATACCTCTCTCATGATCTTTTTTTTTTTTTTTTTGCGGTACGCGGGCCTGTCACTGTTGTGGCCTCTCCTGCTGCGGAGCACAGGCTCCAGACGCGCAGGCTCAGTGGCCATGGCTCACAGGCCCAGCCGCTCCGCGGCATGTGAGATCTTCCCGGACCAGGGCACGAACCCGTGTCCCCTGCATCGGCAGGCGGACTCTCAACCACTGCGCCAGCAGGGAAGCCCTTCTCATGATCTTTTTTGTGTGCTCTTTAATGCATTCATTGACAACTGTTAGTTTAGATGAGCCATGTCACCACTCTGAAATTCAGTTTAGTCATCTGTCAGAGAGATCATCACATACCTATTTAGCAGGCTTAATGTGAAATAGTTTATGAAAAATCTCCAAAAAATATGAATTGTCATGCAAGTGTAAGCTGCTCATAATTTTTAGCCTCTTCTCTGAAAGGTAAAGCCCTTGAGGGTAGAGATCATGTTTGTGTACTTCTGTACTTTCCACAAATTATGTATAATAAAAGCACTCAATAAATTTTAAACAAATGTATACTTAAATATATTTTCATTTTTGCTAAGTTCTATATATGTGAAATATATATACACAGCTATATCACTATTTTTTTTTTGCAAAGAAATATGTGTTTATGTACCTCCTCGAAAGCTTCAGTTTTTGTCTTGATTTCTTTCATTTCTTTAAGCATTGTCTTTGCAAATACAATTCCAACTAACTATATTAGTTAGCTTCATGTTATGGTTATAATTCCTATTCCATTTTTATAAGATTCCCTCAGTGTTAGAAGGTCTTTTTGGTTCCATCATTACCAGCTTCTCAGTTGAAATGATGGACAAACATGCAGGCTGTAGAGTCAGACTGCCTCAGTTGCAATCTCAGCTATACCTTTTAGTAACCAAATCACCTTAGAAAATTAGTTTACTTGTTCTATGCCTCGGGTTTCTTATCTTTAGAAGAGGGACAGTAATAGAACTCAACTTATGACATTGCTGAGAGATTAAATATATTAACTCATGTAAACTGCTTAAAGCAATGCTTGTCACAAAGAAAGTTTCAATTAATGTTCGCTATGACTATGAAGATTAATGAAGATGATGATAATATGTGCTATTGTCTGCAAAAAGATCTTTGTAATCTAAAAGGAACTGCACCAATTTTAGGATTTTTTAAATTATTACTTAACTCAGAATAGGTACCTCTTATAGGTAAATAGATTCCTCTTGATTTATTTAAGTCGAACTTTAAAGAAATCTGAAACTCCTTTCAACTAATAATCATTATATATCTTTTATTCATTTTACATGATATCAATAAATAGAGTGAATCCTAATTTCAGGAAAGAGAAAACGTTCTCATGGGAACTGAAAGTCAATTTGTCATTCAATATTAATTGGGCGATGTTGTTGTCAATGTAGATGTTGCTGGTGACTTTTATTGATGAAAATAGAGAAAATAGAGAACTGGTCATGATTCTGGTTGAGGAGACCAATGGAGAAAACATAAGATGAATCATTTTTCTCTACAATGTACATTAATGTTTCCAAATAAATGTGTTTATTAGTAGAAAATCATATTTAGTCTTTATAAAAAACTAACATGGAAACATTAGAATTAGTTAAATTTATCAAGAACTTGGAGTTTATTTCAAAATCAAAACATTATATTATATATAGCCCTATACTTCTGGGCTATGCAGGTACTATACGTTCCTACTTTAACCTATTATGAGAAAGAATTTGAGATAAAATGAAAAAAACAAAACTAAAGCAGAGATGTGACCGCTAAGATTCAGGCAGATCAAGATATATAACAAAGGGAGTTTTCATCAGACTATTTATAAATGTATGTAAAAAATATTCTGGCAGAAAAAGGCAGCCACTGCTTGAAACAAGATTTGTGCATCCTGAGAGGTGACTCTTGAGAACAGTGTGACTGTTTAGAAACAGTGTAATGGAATCTATAAGAAAAAAAGTACAGAAAGAAGTCCCCAAGCATAACTTTGTTCTGGGACAACTGGACCAACAGCAGTGAGTAGGCTTCTAGCTCCACCACCCTTCCTCCAGCATCTGAAAACTTTGCTGCCTTAGCAAAGTGGTGGTGTTTTTGTCTTTTGCTTTTTTTTTTTTTTTTTTCCTCCACTTATTCTACTCACCTGCTGCTTTTCAAAGGGAACTTATAATTGAACTGCTACCCTCTGTGGAAGCTTACAGTATAATAGGTGAGAAGTCAAGAATAATTAAGGAAAGGAATACTTTTGTACATCTCCCAGAAGTCAAGGTAGATCTTTTTTATAAATAACTCTCCACAGACTTACCAGAAATACTATATTGGCAGCATTGTGTGATAGCATTCAACTTTCACTTTTTAGTGAAAAAAATTTGAAGTAATTATCTTGGCTTGATTTCTTAGTAATATAGAGGCTTTCAGGGAAGTCAGAGTACTAGAATTGCTTCTTTCTTCCCCTCTTCAGGAATGATATTGAAATTCAAGAACAAACTTCCACTTAAGAGAGAAATAAATAAAAATCATTCACTGTAGTCAACACAAAGCAAAGACTAATAATTTTAGGGCTCAATTTCCTTAAAAGATGAAATAATTTTAGGTTAATGTACAAAAGTTCTCCTGTAATGATTTCACTTGCAATTTCTCTATGGGGAAGCATTCACCAGCTCTAACTGGTTTCTCAACAGAACAATGCAATAGAAAAACAGCAAAGTGACATATGATGGCAAAGCAGGAGATGGCTTTAACAATAGAGGAAGGTAATTCATATCCTAGACACAACCTATTTACTATTATAATCTTTTTAGTTTGAGTTTCTCAGAAGACAGAGTGCATGTGAATACTGGCCCTTATAATACAATGGCATATACCATTTTAATATACTATGCCATATAAATTCAAATATTTAAATTTTAATCTTTCATATAAAAAGCAATATGGATATTTTAAGATAGCTGCTTCTTCCTGAGTACATATAACTCCTATTTATAAATACACTTTTTTTTATACTTTTCTTATAGAGATAATTGCCAATAT
Organism: Phocoena sinus; assembly: GCF_008692025.1. Taxonomy (NCBI): domain Eukaryota; kingdom Metazoa; phylum Chordata; class Mammalia; order Artiodactyla; family Phocoenidae; genus Phocoena; species Phocoena sinus. The sequence continues at coordinate 25,876,930 of NC_045769.1, forward strand.
TATTTACAATATTTATAATGGCGTTTAAGTCTTAAGATTGCTTTATGTGTTGCAACTAAGGATTGAACTAAAGGGATCAGCATTTTAACAAAAATTTCTTAGGCTTTTGACTTTCAATATGCAAAATCTTTTTAGTGGACTCCAAGTGAAATGTTGCCTCTCCAATTTTAGGAAAGCGTACCATTAGAATGCAGCTCCAGGTTACATGGCTTTTGGTTGTTCTCCATGTGTTTGGAAGTGAGATTGAGAATTACTTATGTACAACACCCTTTTTTCCTGTTTGCTCTGTCTCTCCTTTTTCTCATCCCCTGACACATCCTAAGCAAACTATCTTAAAGTTCTGGAATATAGGACATTCCAAATTATTCTAATGGAAGTTTACAATATACTTTTGTCATACACCTTGTCTGGAAATGTGCCTGTACCTACTCAGAAGACACATCCAGCTTATATTCCTTACCTATGGGGAGAGCTTTCAACTTAGCTATTATATACATGAGAATAAAGACAAGAGGATGTGAAGACAGCAATCTTTTTGGGAAAGAGAGAAAAAAAATTTAGGATTGAACAAGGACATTTCAAACTTTTAAAAAGAAAGAGAGGATAGGAAGCTAAATAAATAGAGTATAGGGGCTTGAGGGAGAACAAAAAGTCCAGTATTTCTTAGTTTTGTAAAATTGAGTCTGAAAGAGTGTTCCTAATGAGTTCAAAATGTCTGTTTATCCAGCAAGCAGTTGGAGGGCAGGAGGCAGGTTTTACTCCATTTGTTGAACAAAACAGTATATAACGAAATTAATGAATATATTATTTTAGTCTGGATGGAACAGGTGAGAAATATTCTTTAATGCCAATTTAGGTAAATATCACTACTATTATTATTACTAATTAAAACAATAATAATGATGTACTAGCATCCTAACTTTATAGATGAGGAAGCTGAGTCTGATAATACCTAAATAACATGCTCAACCTTACTCTGGTTTGCGGCAAGGCCTCAGTCAAATTAAAACGGTCTTTAAGCCCATTGTGGTCTAACATAAGCCCATCGGCTGCCACCGTGTTTTAATAAAAGTAGTTGCCGTTACCCATCATAGTAGCAGTAGATATTCAGTCACTACTTTAACTTTAATTATGGGTAATCCCTTGTCTCTGTTTTCCATCTCTGCAGTGTTGGATCTAAGGTTGAGAATCACATCCCAGTTTTGTTCCACCATAGTTGCCAAAGCAAACACATTATTCCTCCGTTCAACATTGCATACCTACAGTGTGCTAGATACCAGGCTGAGGTACGAAGCAGAGTGAGCAAAGCAGACATGAGCTCCACCACCATGGAGCTTATAGCTTAGTTGGAAAAATAAGTAATGATTAAATAAAGATACAAGCATATTCTTAAACACTGTTAAATGAGATAGGAAAAGTAAATGAAGAAAAGAGATCATCCTTGGGTCATGAGCTAGCCTGTTAGTGTCAGGAAAATTTGAGCAGACATTTGAAGGGCAAAGGGTTAACCAAGTGAAGGGGGATTGGGTTAGATGGAATGGCAAGTGCAAAAGCCCTAAGGCAGGGAGAATATGCTAGTAAAACTGAAAAATACAATGTGGCTGGAACACAAGGCTCAAGAAGGAAAGCAACATGAAATAAGGCTGACATGGAAAAGGCAGGGACCAGATCACACAGTACATTATAGATGATTCTGTTTGCCAGGGCGGTCCTGGGTTACAGTTGTCCTGGTATAAGTATTAACAGTGACTCCTTTCACTCATAAGGCATCCTGGTTTGAATGATAAATTATATGATCACCTACTTAGAGACCATGTTATGATTTTGGTTATTATTACAAGAATAAAATCACTGCCATTAAAGCATTTAACAAAAGGAGTAATATGATGAGATTGGGGTTTTGTAAAGATTCCTCTAACTGCAATGGGGAGAACAGATTGGGAAGTAAAAATTACAACAGAAGACTTCACCTCAGTCTCTGGAGCGCCCAACCTCCTTGGGACCTGATCTAGTCTTTGAGGGTCAGGGAAACTTGAAGGGTAAGGAGTTAACCAAGTGAAGAGAAATTGGGTTCGATGGAAAAATGGTATGTGCTCCAGAGAGATGGAATGGGGCTGCTCATCTCTCTCTGTGGTCTGGCAAAGGAAGCTAGACTCAGGTCATGTCCTATGAAATAATTCCACCTTCCTCTTATGTAGGCTTTTCCCAGAGGGACACAGCCTTCTTCCCACCCATGGTTGACTTAGTTAGCCTATATAATAACAATAGCTGATATTTGATGTACAAATAAGAGTTTTAGGAACTTTACACATAATCTCTTACTTAATCAGCACACTATCCCTGTGAGATAAGTACTATTATTATTCATGTCTTACAAGTGAGAAAATTAACTTTACTGAAGTTAATCAGCTAGTAAGTGACTCCATAAGAATTTGAACCTATGAAATCTGACCCCAAAGACTGGACATTTAACCACTATCTTATAACATATCTGGTTCCTCCTTTTAACCACTAAGCAGGCATCATACCCTGAACTCCAACCATCTCATCTGCAACTCAATACGCTGCTAGCTTTTGTCTCTGATCCTCATATGTCCCAATCATTTCAAAAGGCTTATTAAGAATGAAAAATGTAAAATCACAGCTCACCCCTAACTTCGTGATCTCAGCCTGTCTTCTGAGACCCAGGGGAATAACTTGAAGTAAAACCAAGACATGCCATTGGACTAAGATTTCTCTGTCTATGATGCCTTGGTGAACCACAGTAAAAAGCATGATTTACCTTTGCAATATTCCACTATGGACTATCCAGCTACCTTTAACACCTGCCATTCATCAGGAGCCAGTTTAATCCATTAATTCCGTGCATAAGCTTTCCTTTTTTCCCCAAAATCCACTATTCACAATTTTATAATCCTATATGTCCCCAGCAAACCTGAGCCTGGATCATGTCTAAGGAAATTGAAAACAGGTTTCTTTAATTGAGAGGTTTTAAGAATCTTACTCTAGGAGCTATATTAACAGAAAGTTAGTTGGGTGTCATCAAGGTCTCCAGTTTTCCCCTATATCCATTTTCCTAGCAGGTTGACAATCCCTTTTGCTCCCCTCACCTGCAACTGTTAAAAGGTGTCTTCCTGTTCACTCTTGGGAATTTATCTTTCTGCGTTGGCTTGTCCTGCCTATTTTCTCCAAATGTTAATAAATACTTATTGACCTTCTCACACTAACTGGGGTTTCAGTTTGAATTAGCATTGCTTTTTTGGGTTTCCTAACTATAGAGAAGAGGGCCCGATTAGTTCTTCTTTAGACTTATCTACCTCTGGCATTTTCCTAATAGTTAACTAGGGTCAACTTGTGGTAATTTTTCTTTTTTTTTACAACTCACTTTGTCGTTATATATTCTGTCTACTCTCTCGAACACCTCCTCACCTCCAATGCCACAAATGAGATATGGTGTTATGTGATTTTGGCATTTGTCTGATCTATTGCAGTGAACATGGGAGAAATAACGAATGTTATTGTCACGTTTGGTATGTGGATCATATTCTCTCTGGTGCTCATGGGCAGGTGTTGATGACACACAAAAAATAAAATGGCTTTCCAGGACGATTCTCTAAATTGTGAAGGATCAAATAGCACATGGACAGTGTTCTGGACTGGTTTCTCCTGCTCATGCCCGCTGCTGTTTGTCAGGGGATGCTGGTTGTTATACTGATGTGAGAAGACACATATGATGCTGGTTGTTAAACTGATGTGTTATACTGATGTGAGAATTGGAACAAGGCTGTGACTTCGTTCAGTCTTGTAAAATAGTTGAGAGTTCAGACTCTGGAGGCAGAGTGCCTTGGTTCAAGTCCTGGTTCCACTTCTCATTAGCTATATGACCTTGAGCAACTTAAGTTCTCAAGCCTAAATTTCTCCATCTATAACTGAGAACAATAGTGCCTACCTTATGGGGAAAGTTGTTAGTTTATATAAAATATTTTGTCAGAGAAAAAACAATAAGCATTAACTATATAGTTATTCCAACTGGTTAAGGTTTTTTAACTTATGTAAGGTTTGCTTTAAATGTATCCATCTGAACTAGGTTTGAGATTTCCACAACCTGTTGTAATGAGGCTGAGGGTTACATGAGGTCAGTAAAATCTCTTAAGATTCCACAACAAATCACACTGATCTGTCTTCTCTGGGTTAGCCATAATGCCTAGGGCTTTAGCCTTTTAGCGGTGGTAGGAAAGTTCTGTTATCAGAAGTTTTAATTAGAGATAGCTTTAGATTTCATTCTACTTGCATTTTGGTTGCTCTGCAAATTTTTAACAATCCTACACACCAGAATCAATAAAAATTGGCCAATATCCACTAGAGTTTCATTTATTTTTCCCTATAAACTCTCCAATATTTATTGACATGTAAGGATTCTATGCTGGGCTGTTTCTGTTTTAAGTTGTAACTATATTTTATGTTTGGCTCTGTAATGTCTTAAATAGCCAGCTAAGCTCTAAGTTAAACACCATAGGTACTCTTAACCAGATGTGCTTAAATAATTTTCTTTGTGAAATTTTAGTGAGGGTTACCCAAAGTCAAAAACTTATGTGTGTGTAGGTGTGTTTTTCAAGTAAATAATAAAAAATAAAATAAAAATGGAGATGTGGCCTATCACACTAAACTGCCATTGGTTAATCTGTGTTACTTCAACTCTCTGAGCCTTTTGTGTAAAATAAATTTGTTGAACTGTACAATTTCTGTTCTTTGAAAGTTTAAATTTTAGACTTTAAACATGTCATATCACAATACTACAGTGTTTAAACCAAATATTTTACTATATAGCCCTAAAAAGTATGAGTCTTTTAGACATTTACTGGATGCCTGCTATGTGCTAGACACTATTCAAAACAATTTTACTAACTCAGTGAAGTATAAGTGTATCACTTGTATCTTATAAATGAAAAACTAAGGCTCAAAGACATCAAATCCTTCATCAGGGTCACAAGCCTAAAGGCAGCATACATCAGTCGGTCTGACTCCAAAGCCAAAGCTGTAGCATTCAGTTCCTTGATACACAGAATCTAAGTCAAGTAAAAGAGGGTAAACTGGCATTCTTATCAATTAGAAAAGTCCCCATCTCCATTCAGCGATTTTATTCACTTTTGGAATAGGCTAGGATATCTTTCTGAAGCCCTATCTCAGAAAAAAATATTCACACATAAGTAGAATATTAGTGCAAAGAATGCTCCAGTGAAATTCCTTTAATACAGTTTTATCTCTTAATTCCCTCAAGCAAAGCAATCTCCTAGGATTGTGATTTCTTTGGCTGCACCCCATAATATTCTAGACATAAGGTGTCTCTAACAAAACTGAATTCCATGAAAAGGATAACCAACAAGTGCTTACTCAACAATACTTCTATTCAGCCCTTCAACAAATATTGATTGGGCCCTTGCTGTGTATAGACTCTGTATGCATAACCAATTCAACAAGTCCTCACTCTGCAGGATGGACAGGTTTGTATGAACTGGGAATGGGAGAGCAACTCAAGTGGTGCTATAATGTGAAGGCAGCTTTAAGTAGCAAAAAGTTAAGCCACAATCGCCAACAAAATGCTGTATGCTAGGAGGAATAGGTCAAAATCAAACATCGATTTTCATCAGATTATAGAGAGCCTTGAATGTCAGCCTAAGGAGTCTGACTGATTTCCCAAAGATGACGAATGTGCAAATCACTCTTAGTGTTATTTCTAAATCCAATTCAAAACAAGAAAAATCAGCGATGATTAGCATAATCGAGCATCAGTCCTCTAGTGCTATTTTTGAAAGAAGTTAGATAATTCTTCTACTTGTCAATTTCTACTTTCAAAAATGAAATTTGCTGTCCTCTTTCTCTTCACATATTCAGCATGATTATAGACAGCAACTCAGTTGATTTACCTTAGATAATTTGATACAACATCGATAGAAAAATCAAGTCAGAGCATCCTAATATCAATACTTTCTGTGGCATTGTCCCCTACTGCTTTTTTGCAACTGCTCCAGCTTCCTGGTGTCGTCTCTATATCATGATACTGGTGGTATGGGAGAGCTAGTGTTGTTATTCATATAGAAAGCTTTTTATTGGAGACAGAGGGATTTGAGCTTCTTATTAGACAGAATGCAAAGTTGATTTGGGAGCTCTATATTTTCAAAGAATGCAGGATACTAAGCAATACCTAGCAGAGTTGATATGCCCCCAAAATTATAATAAAAAATGAAACCCTAGCAACATAATCTTTCTCAAATTTAAAGTCATTTTTGAACTATGGAGATACTTCCATAGATATGATTTTTTTACAGTTAATTTATAGGTTCAGAACTATAAATTATAGACTCTCAATCTGGAGAACAGTAAAGGGGGCAGGTTAGAATGAACACATTCTTAGCAGTTTTTCTCATTACAGTTAGTAACTGAAATTCATTAGGTTTTTAGCTTTTTTTCCTATGTAAGTTTACTTTTGATAAACTATAAAACCATCTAAATTTCTACTAGAAAGAAGAAATTCTTTCTGTCCCCATCTCCACCTAGCAAAACATTAGGACTCCTTTGGAGAGCAATGTGTCTTATACAAGTGTGAATGGACAATTTAGAATAATTTTTAAAATTTTGGAAGCTAGTCTATAAATATGTTATCTGTATTGTACTCTATGAGAGTGAGTCAGTCCATCTTACCTATTTCAGTATAGTTTAATTTTCATTCATTTTTTCATTCATTCATTCACGAGGTAGCATAAAGTGGTGAAAAGACAATGGGCCTTTGGATTAGATGGGCTCATGCTGAAATTATAGCTTGCCACTCAGAGAAAGTGAAATTATTTGTTTGATCAATGCAGCAATGACAAGAGATATGCTTGAGAAATGTCCAGTAGTCTATCTTTCAAGTTCTTCTAAATATGGTGCAATGGAGAGACAAAGTTATTTTAAAAGTGAAATTACAATACAATGAGGTAAGTAGTTTAACAGGAGTGTTCAAGATGGTTTTCTAAACAAACTGGAGGAAAAAGGCATCCTGGGCTATAAGTTCTAACATGAGTACTTAAAGTACTTAAAGAAGAAATTGACCAAGTGAAGGGGACAAAGGGATGAGGATATTAAAAGGAGAAAGTGTATCCCATCTAAGCAAAGAGAGCAGAAGTGTTATGGCTCAGAGTAGAGGGAAGAAAAATGTCATATAAGGCAATGAAATAGATGAATCTGGCAGAAACTTAGAATGCAAGGGAGTATGCCATGGTCATCCAAGCAACTGTTTTCAGCACAACACTGAGGCTTTTAGTTTTCTTAAAAAAACCAATAAAGACAGAACACTGTCACAGAGAGATCATGCATATAATTGTTCAATGTAGCCTCTTATGGCCCCATGTATTTCTATTGTAATCTTTTCTTTTTTATTTATAGTTTCATTTTTTTGAGTCCTCACTTTTATTTCTTGGTTAGTGTAGCTGAAGGTTTGTCAATTCTGTTCATGTTTTCAAAAAACTCTTAGTTTTATTGATTTTTTTCTATTGTCTTTCTAGTCTCAATTTAAAAATTTTTTGCTCTAATCTTTATTATTTTCTTCTTTCTGCTAACCTTAGGCTTAATTTATTTTTCTAATTCCTTGAGGTGTAAAGTTAGGTTGTATATTTGAGATATTTTTTTCTTATGTGGGTATTTATCTCCATAAATTTCTCTCTTAGAAAAGGTTTGTTGCATCCCATAAGCTTTGTATATGTGTATTCATTTTCATTTGTCTCAAGATACTTTCTGATTCACCTTTTGGTTTCTTCTTCAACCTTTTGATTGTTCAGGAGTGTGTTGTATAATTTCTAAGTATTAGTGACTTTTAAAATTTTCCTCCTGTAATTTGATTTCTAGTTTTGTACCATTGTGATTGGAAGAGATACTTGATAGGATTTCAATCTTCTTAAGTGTGTTAAGACTTGCTTTGTGGCTCAACATATGATTTATCCTGGAGAATGTTCCATGTATGCTTAAGAAGAATGTGTATTCTGGTACTGTTGGATGGAATGCCCTCTATATGTCTGTTAGGTCAAAGAGGCTAGTATGAACAATCATACACCAACAAGTTGGACAACATAAAGAAAATGGATAAATTCCTAGAAACATACAACCTACCAAGACTGGGTCTGAAGAAATAGAAAATCTGAACAGACCACAAATCATGAAGGAGATTGAAGCAGTAATCAAAAATTTCCCAACAAAGAAAAGCTCAGGATCAGTGGGCTACAAAACATTCAAAGAATAATGAATGCCAATCCATCTCAAACTCTTCCAAAAAGCTGAAGAGGAAGGAACACTCCCAAACTTATTTTACCAGACCAGCATTATCCCATACCAAAACTAGATAAGCACACTACAAGAAAAGAAAACTACAGGCAAATATATCTGAAAAATGTATATGCAAAAATTCTAACAAACTAAAATCAACAGCACAATAAAAATATCATATACTATGATGAAGTGAGGTTTATACCTGCGATGCAAGGGTGATTTGACATATGCAAATTAATAAATGTGATACACCACAATGATAGAATTAAGGGTAAACTCCTCTGATCATCTCAATAAATAAAGGGAAAGTGTTTTGACATAATTCAACACTCTTTCAAGACATAAACTCTCAATAGACTGGGTATAGAAGGAATATACCGCCACATAATTATCGCTGTATATGTCTAACCCACAGGCAACGTTATACTCAATGGCGAAAGTTTGAAAGCTTTTTCTCTAAGATATGGAAAAAGACAAAACTGCTTCCTCACTGCTCCTATTTGACATAGTACTGGAAAGTCCTAGCCAAAGCAAATAAGCTCAAAAAAGAAATAACAGGCATCTGAATTGGAAAGGAAGAAGTAAGGTTGTCTCTATTTGCACATCACATGATTTTATATGTAGAAAACCCTAAAGACTTACCATTTTAACTATTTTAAATGTATAATTCAGAGGCATTAATTACAATCACAACATTGTAAAGTCATCATCACCATCTATTTCCAAAACTTTCATCACTCCAAAGAGTAGCTCTTTAACCATTCATCAATAACATCCCAATACACACTCCTCAGTTCCTGTTAACCTCTAATTACTTTCTTTCTCTAATTTGCCTATACTAGATATTTGATAAAGTAAAAGCAAGAAAAGAAAAAAACAGATAAACTGAACTTCATCAAAATTAAAAACTTTTGTGCATCAAAGGACACTGTCAATAGAGTAAAAAGACAACTTATAGTATAAGAGAAAATATTTGGAAATCATATTTCTGATGAGTTTAATATCCAAAATATACAAACAATTCCTACAACTCAACAACAAAAAAACAAAAAACTCAGTTAAAAAAATAAAGAACTTGAACAAACGCCCTCCAGCGACCTACACGCAGAGGCAGGGCCAAATCCAAAGCTGAGCTCCTGTGAGCTGTGAGAACAAAGAAGAGAAAGGGAAATCTCTCCCAGCAGCCACAGAAGCAGCGGATTAAAGCTCCACAATCAACTTGATATACCCTGCATCTGTGGAATACCTGAATAGACAAGGAATGATCCCAAATTGAAGAGGTGGAATTTAGGAGCGAAATCTATGATTTTTTTCCCTTTTCCTCTTTTTGTGAAGGTGTACGTGTATGCTCCTGTGTGACATCTAGTCTGTATACTCTAGCTTCCACCATTTGTCCTAGGGCTCTATCCGTCCATGACTTTTTTTTAAAAATTCTTTTTCTTAATAATTAAGTTTAATTGTAATAACTTTATTATACTTTACCTTCGTTCTTTCTTTCTTTCCTTCCTTCCCTCCCTCCTTTAGACAACGAATCACCCCAAATTGAGGAGGTGGTCTCAGGGAGCAGGATTTATGATTTTTCCCCCTTTACCTCTTTTTGTGAAGGTGTATGTGTATGCTTCTGTGTAAGATTTTCTCTGTATAGCTTTGCTTCCAACATTTGTCCTAAGGTTCTATCCGTCCCTTTTTTTTTTTTTTTTCTAAATATTTTTTAATTCAATAACTATATTATACTTTATTTTATTTTTACTGTATCATCTTTCTTTCTGTCTTTTTTCCTTCTTTCCCTCCTTCCTTCCTTCCTCCCTCCCTCCCTCCCTCCCTCCTTTCTTTCCTTCTCTGCTTCTTTCTTCCTTCCTTCCTTTCCTCCTTTCCTTCTTTCTTTACTCATACTTCTAATTCTCCCTACTTTTTCTCCCTTTTATTCTGAGCTGTGTGGATGAAAGGCTCTTGGTGCTCCAGCCAGGAGTCAGGGCTCTGCCTCTGAGGTAGGAGAGCCAACTTCAGGACACTGGTCAACAAGAGACCTCCCAGCTCCACATAATATTAAACGGTGGAAATCTCCCAGAGACCTCCATCTTAACACCAGCACCCAGCTTCACTCAACGACCAGCAAGCCACAGTGCTGGACAACCTATGCCAAACAACTAGCAAAACAGGAACACAACCCCACCCATTAGCAGAGAGGCTGCCTAAAATCATAATAAGGCCACAGACACCCCAAAACACACCACCAGACGTGAACCTGCCCACTAGAGAGACAAGATCCAGCCTCATCCAGCACAACACAGGCACTAGTCCCCTCCACCAGGAAGCCTACACAACCCACTGAAACAACCTTAGCCACTGGAGACAGACATCAAAAACAACGGGAACTACGAAAGTGCAGCCTGCAAAAAGGAGACCCCAAACACAGTAAGATAAGCAAAATGAGAAGACAGAAAAACACACAGCAGATGAAGGAGCAAGATAAAAACCCACCAGACCTAACAAATGAAGAGGAAATAGGCAATCTACCTGAAAAAGAATTCAGAATAATGATAGTAAGGATGATCCGAAATCTTGGAAGTAGAATGGACAAAATGCAAGAAACAGTTAACAAGGACCTACAAGAACTAAAGACGAAACAAGCAACGATGAACAATGCAATAAATGAAATTAAAACCACTCTAGATAGGATCAATAGCAGAATAACTGAGGCAGAAGAACGGATAAGTGACCTGGAAGATAAAGTAGTGGAAATAACTACTGCAGAGCAGAATAAAGAAAAAAGAATGAAAAGAACTGAGGACAGGCTCAGAGACCTCTGGGACAACATGAAACACACCAACATTCGAATTATAGGGGTTCCAGTAGAAGAAGAAAGAAAGAAAGGGACTGAGAAAATATTTGAAGAGATTATAGTTGAAAACTTCCCTAATATGGGAAAGGAAATAGTTAATCAAGTCCAGGAAGCACAGAGAGTCCCATACAGGATAAATACAAGGAGAAACACGCCAAGACACATATTAATCAAACTGTCAAAAATTAAATACAAAGAAAGCATATTAAAAGCAGCAAGGGAAAAACAACAAATAACACACAAGGGAATCCCCATAAGGTTAACAGCTGATCTCTCAGCAGAAACCCTACAAGCCAGAAGGGAGTGGCAGGACATACTGAAAGTGATGAAGGAGAAAAGCCTGCAACCAAGACTACTCTACCCAGCAAGGATCTCATTCACATTTGATGGAGAAATTAAAACCTTTACAGACAAGCAAAAGCTGAGAGAGTTCAGCACCACCAAACCAGCTTTACAACAAATGCTAAAGGAACTTCTCTAGACACGAAACATAAGGGAAGGAAACGACCTATAGTAGCGAACCCAAAACAATATATAAAATGGGAATAGGAACATACATATCGATAATTACCTTAAATGTAAATGGACTAAATGCTCCCACCAAAAGACACAGATTGGCTGAATGGATACAAAAACAAGACCCTTATATATGCTGTCTACAAGAGACCCACTTCAGACCTAGAGACACATACAGACTGAAAGTAAGGGGATGGAAAAAGATATTCCATGCAAATGGAAACCAAAAGAAAGCTGGAGTAGCAATTCTCATATCAGACAAAATAGACTTTAAAATAAGGACTCTTAAAAGGGACAAAGAAGGACACTACATAATGATCAAGGGATCGATCCAAGAAGAAGACATAACAATTGTAAATATTTATGCACCCAACATAGGAGCACCTCAATACATAAGGCAAATACTAACAACCATAAAAGGGGAGATCAACAGTAACACATTCATAGTAGGGGACTTTAACACCCCACTTTCACCCATGGACAGATCATCCAAAATGAAAATAAATAAGGAAACACAAGCTTTAAATGATACATTAAACAAGATGGACTTAATTGATATTTATAGGACACTCCATCCAAAAACAACAGAATACACATTTTTCTCAAGTGCTCATGGAACATTCTCCAGGATAGATCATATCTTGGGTCACAAATCAAGCCTTGGTAAATTTAAGAAAACTGAAATTGTATCAAGTATCTTTTCCGACCACAACGCCATGAGACTAGATATCAATTACAGGAAAAGATCTGTAAAAAATACAAACACATGGAGGCTAAACAATACACTACTTAATAATGAAGTGATCACTGAAGAAATCAAAGAGGAAATAAAAAAATACCTAGAAACAAATGACAATGGAGACACAACAACCCAAAACCTATGGGATGCAGCAAAAGCAGTTCTAAGGGGGAAGTTTATAGCAATACAAGCCCACCTTAAGAAGCAGGAAACATCTCGAATAAACAACCTAACCTTGCACCTCAAGCAATTAGAGAAAGAAGAACAAAAAAACCCCAAAGCTAGCTGAAGGAAAGAAATCATAAAAATCAGATCAGAAATAAATGAAAAAGAAATGAAGGAGACGATAGCAAAGATCAATAAAACTAAAAGCTGGTTCTTTGAGAAGATAAACAAAATAGATAAACCGCTAGCCAGACTCATCAAGAAAAAAAGGGAGAAGACTCAAATCAATAGAACTAGAAATGAAAAAGGAGAAGTAACAACTGACACTGCAGAAATAAAAAAAATCATGAGAGATTACTACAAGCAACTCTATGCCAATAAAATGGACAATCTGGAAGAAATGGACAAATTCTTAGAAATGCACAACCTGCCAAGACTGAATCAGGAAGAAATAGAAAATATGAACAGACCAATCACAAGCACTGAAATTGAAATTGTGATTAAAAACCTTCCAACAAACAAAAGCCCAGGACCAGATGGCTTCACAGGTGAATTCTATCAAACGTTTAGAGAAGAGCTAACACCTATCCTTCTCAAACTCTTCCAAAATATAGCAGAGGGAGGAACACTCCCAATTCCTTCTACGAAGCCACCATCACCTTGATACCAAAACCAGACAAGGATGTCACAAAGAAAGAAAACTACAGGCCAATATCACTGATGAACATAGATGCAAAAATCCTCAACAAAATACTAGCAAACAGAATCCAACAGCACATTAAAAGGATCATACACCATGATCAAGTGGGGTTTATTCCAGGAATGCAAGGATTCTTCAATATACGCAAATCTATCAATGTGATAAACCATATTAACAAACTGAAGGAGAAAAACCATATGATCATCTCAATAGATGCAGAGAAAGCTTTCGACAAAATTCAACACCCATTTATGATAAAAACCCTCCAGAAAGTAGGCATAGAGGGAACTTTCCTAAACATAATAAAGGCCATATATGACAAGCCCACAGCAAACATCATCCTCAATGGTGAAAAACTGAAAGCATTTCCACTAAGATCAGGAACAAGACAAGGTTGCCCACTCTCACCACTCTTATTCAACATAGTATTGGAAGTTTTAGCCACAGCAATCAGAGAAGAAAAGGAAATAAAAGGAATCCAAATCGGAAAAGAAGAAGTAAAGCTGTCACTGTTTGCAGATGACATGATACTATACATAGAGAATCCTAAAGATGCTACCAGAAAACTACTAGAGCTAATCAATGAATTTGGTAAAGTAGCAGGATACAAAATTAATGCACAGAAATCTCTGGCATTCCTATATACTAATGATGAAAAATCTGAAAGTGAAATCAAGAAAACACTCCCATTTACCATTGCAACAAAAAGAATAAAATATCTAGGAATAAACCTACCTAAGGAGACGAAAGACCTGTATGCAGAAAATTATAAGACACTGATGAAAGAAATTAAAGATGATACAAATAGATGGAGAGATATACCATGTTCTTGGATGGGAAGAATCAACATTGTGAAAATGACTCTACTACCCAAAGCAATCTACAGATTCAATGCAATCCCTATCAAACTACCACTGGCATTTTTCACAGAACTAGAGCAAAATATTTCGCAATTTGTATGGAAACACAAAAGACCCCGAATAGCCAAAGCAATCTTGAGAACGAAAAAAGGAGCTGGAGGAATCAGGCTCCCTGACTTCAGACTATATTACAAAGCAACAGTAATCAAGACAGTATGGTACTGGCACAAAAACAGAAAGATAGATCAGTGGAACAGGATAGAAAGCCCAGAGATAAACCCATGCACATATGGACACCTTATCTTTGATAAAGGAGGCAGGAATGTACAGTGGAGAAAGGACAGCCTCTTCAATAAATGGTGCTGGGAAAACTGGACAGGTACATGTAAAAGTATGAGATTAGATCACTCCCTAACACCATACACAAAAATAAGCTCAAAATGGATTAAAGACCTAAATGTAAGGCCAGAAACTATCAAACTCTTAGAAGAAAACATAGGAAGAACACTCTATGACATAAATCACAGCAAGATCCTTTCTGACCCACCTCCTAGAGTAATGGAAATAAAAACAAAAATAAACAAATGGGACCTAATGAAACTTCAAAGCTTTTGCACAGCAAAGGAAACCATAACCAAGACCAAAAGACAACCCTCAGAATGGGAGAAAACATTTGCAAATGAAGCAACTGACAAAGGATTAATCTCCAAAATTTACAAGCAGCTCATGCAGCTCAATAACAAAAAACAAACAACCCCATCCAAAAATGGGCAGAAGACCTAAATAGACATTTCTCCAAAGAAGATATACAGAATGCCAACAAACACATGAAAGAATGCTCAACATCATTAATCATTAGAGAAATGCAAATCAAAACTACAATGAGATATCATCTCACACCAGTCAGAATGGCCATCATCAAAAAATCTAGAAACAATAAATGCTGGAGAGGGTGTGGAGAAAAGGGGACACTCTTGCACTGCTGGTGGGAATGTGAATTGGTTCAGCCACTGTGGAGAACAGTATGGAGGTTCCTTAAAAAACTACAAATAGAATTACCATATGACCCAGCAATCCCACTACTTGGCATATACCCTGAGAAAACCAAAATTCAAAGAGTCATGTACCAAAATGTTCATTGCAGCTCTATTTACAATAGCCAGGACATGGAAACAACCTAAGTGCCCATCATCGGATGAATGGATAAAGAAGATGTGGCACATATACACAATGGAATATTACTCAGCCTTAAAAAGAAATGAAATTGAGCTATTTGTAATGAGATGGATAGACCTAGAATCTGTCATACAGAGTGAAGTAAGTCAGAAAGAAAAAGACAAATACCGTATGCTAACACATATATATGGAATTTAAGGAAAAAAAATGTCATGAAGAACCTAGGGGTAAGATAGGAATAAAGACGCAGACCTACTGGAGAACGGACTTGAGGATATGGGGAGGGGGAAGGGTGAGTTTTGACAGGGCGAGAGAGAGTCATGGACATATACACACTAACAAACGTAGTAAGGTAGATAGCTGGGGGGAAGCAGCCGCAAGGCACAGAGATATTAGCTCGGTGCTTTGTGACAGCCTGGAGGGGTGGGATGGGGAGAGTGGAAGGGAGGGAGACGCAAGAGGGAAGACATATGGGAACATATGTATATGTATGGCTGATTCACTTTGTTATAGAGGGGAAACTAACACACCATTGTAAAGCAATTATACCCCAATAAAGATGTTTAAAAAATAAATAAATAAATAAAGAACTTGAATAGACTTTTCTCCAAAGAAGATATAAAAGTGGTCAAAAACAAATGAAAAGATACTCAATAGCTTTAGTCATTAGGGAAATGTAAATTGAAACTACAATGAGATACCAATTCACACTTACTAGGGTAGCTATAATCAAGAAAAATTTTAAATAACAAGTGTTGGTGAAGATGTGGAGAAATTGGGACCCTAGCACATTTCTGGTGGAAAGGAAAAATGGTATATCCACTGTGGTAAACAGTTTGGTGTTTCCTCAAAAAGCTAAACAAAAGTACCACATGACCCAGAAATCCCACCCACGTATATACTCCAAAGAATTGAAAACAGGGACTCAAACCCATGCTTGTATTACCAATGTTCATTAGAATATTATTCACAATAGCCAAAAGGTGGAAACAACTCAAGTATCCATCAACAGATGAATGGATAATCAAAATGCAGTGTAATGTACGATGAAATATTCATTCATAAAAAGGAATAAATCTCTGATAGATGCTACCACATGGATGAACATTGGAAATATTTTGCTAAGTGAACTAAGCTAGACACAAAAGGACAAATATTCTATAATTCCTGCATTATTTTTTTTCATCTTCAGCACCATTGAAATTGTTTCAGCAAGTCAGTCTTTAACCACAGTTGTCTCTGAGATCCTGGCATTCTTAGTTTTTGTTTTGTAAATCTGTTGGGATTTTGCAAGGATCAGCTTTATACTATTTCCACTGTATCATCATTATAAAAAACTGTTCCTTACAGAGAATAGTAGATGTTGAGTGATAATGTGTATTAAAACCCACACGAGTTAAAACAAAACACACAAACATACACTTCTCTTAGTCTATCAGGGCTGCTATTATGAAAATACCATAACCTGGCAGCTTAAATAACAAATATTTATTTCTCATAGTTCTGGAGACAGAAAGTCCACAAATAAGGTGCAGGCAGATTCTCTGTTAGGTAAGGGTCCACTTAGTGATTCATAGAGGGCTGTCTCTTCCTGTGTCCTCACATGGCAGAGGAGTGAGAGAGCTCTCTGATGTCTCTTTTATAAGGGCACTAATCTCATTTATGAGGGCTCCAGTCTTATGACCTAATCACCTCCCAAAGGCCCGTCCTCCTAACACTATCACATTGAGGGGTAGGATTTTGACATATGAATTTTGTGAGAACACAAACAGTCTATTGCGACATATATACTGAAGTACTCCATATATAAAACTTTAATGAAATAGAGTTTCTTTGAAGATATTTAATTCCAAGGAGAAGGCAGGGCCTTGATGATGTTATTTTACAATACGGGAATTAATCTGTATATAACTTATAGTCGATCCTCCAAGTTTGCAGTTCCTCTGCATCCAAGGATTCAACCAACCAGGAGCTGTGTGGTACTGTAGTATTTACTAATAAAAAATATCCATGCATAAGTAAACCCATGCAGTTCAAACTGGAGTTGCTCAAGGGTCAACTGTACTTCAAATGGAGCTAGTCAAATTATTAAAGAAAGAGAGAAATATGACCCTAGTGTAAATATACACTTTAGTTGTTTATTTTCATATGTTTTGCTTGATAAAATGCAATATTAAAATATTGCCCAGAAAAAAAACCATTTAGATTTAAAATTTTTCCTTAAGTTTCTTTTACTAAACAAAAATTAAGTATTAGGTATTAGGAAATAATGGAAAATAAAATAGATTTTTTAAAATATTAAATAGCTTTTAAAAAATTATTCTTAATAGGATTTTTACATTTAACACAAACATTAAAAGTCAAGCTTAAAATTAAATCATAATTATATTAAAATTATTTAAAATTAGGTCATCAGTGTATAATAAAAACCATATTACATTGCATTTTACCAACAAGAAAATTTTAGAATCTAGTACTTCTTTTTTTTTTTGAACTAAAAATTTCCGATCACAGAGCCACAGCTGATACCAAAGATAAATAAAATTGATTCAATAGCAGCCCAATAGGCAACGTAAAAACGATTCCTGCTGAACACTTTTTTTCTACTTTGAGACTCAAAAGCCTAATCTTGTTACATTTGAATGTGTAACCCTTGTCCTATCACATTCTGATAAGCATCTTTTAGTGCTGGAAGTGCAATTTTCTCTTTAGCTTTAAAAACTTCTTGCTTTACTATAAATAGCAAGTGATTTATTGTCAACCTGCAAAATTTTTTTTCAGTGCTTACCAATTTGATTCAACATTTAATAGTGAAAAAGTGCCTAGTCAAGGTTTTAGGATTAAGAAAAAAATAATAAATTTTGAAAAGAAAAACTAAAAGAGTGATTACTTACAAACTATTGAATACATGGTTGTGTACATAAAAAATTCAATACTCTGTGGACAATATATTAGATATAATAAGTGAATTTAGCAAGAATTCCTAATGACAAGGTTGATATACAAAAACCAATTGTATTAATAAACACCAGAAACAAAACCAAAATCATTTTCCAAAAAACTATTTATCAGAATATCATCCCAAAAAATCTATTACCAAGAAATATATCTAAGAACAATGTACAAAACTTTTGTAGTTAAAATGAAAAACTATTAATGAGAAAAAATATTTTCAAGAACAAAAAGATGGAACAAAAGAAAAAAATGAAAAAAAGATGGAAAGAAAAGTTATGTTTAAAGATGCAAAACTCAATGATTTAAAGTTATCAGTTTTCCCTAAATTGATCTGTAGATCTTATGCAATTCCAATAAAAATTTCAAGGGTGTTTGTGCGTGCAAATTGATGTCAATACTAACATTTTATAGCAATGCAAAGAATAGTCCAAACTTTGTTTTGAAGATCAAAGCTGTGCACTTACATTACTAGACATCAAAACTTAACAATGAAATTACAACAATTTAGACTGTTGGATATTGGTACAAGGAAAGACTAAAAGACCAAAGAAAGATTTTTTTTTTAAAGTCCAGAAGTGAAATTGCAATAAAATGAGAAAAAGATAGCCTTTATAATAATTGATGCTGGGTCAATTGAAAATGCAAATTGAAAAATTGGCCTCATACTTCACGCCATACATAAAAATCAATTTTATATGAATTGTAGCTCTAAAAGTGAATAACAAAACAGTATGCTCCTAGAAAACAAATAAGAAAATATCTTCATGACCTTGGAGTAAGTAAAAATATTGCAAGTGGAATGCAAAATTGCTAATCATAAAAGTCATTTCTGCCTATCATAACAGTTTGGACCCAAAGTGTCACACCAACTGGCTTCTATAATGCCTGCCAACAGAGATTTTAAAAAGCAACCCAGAAGTTTGGACACATTAACTCCCAATAAGACAAACGTTGACCAATGAGAGACAGAAGATGGAAGAGAAGAAAGAACCAGGAGACAAATTCTCTTATCTTTTATCCCTCCAAGGTGAGCAATCAGCTATGTCTGCTGTGACTTATTATAAAGCAGTAACCTATTTCCTTTGAATGCCTCTCATCTCTCGCTGACATATTTTCTCTTTTTTTAAAAAAACTTTATTGGAGTAAAATTGCTTTACAATGGTATGTTAGTTTCTGCTTTATAACAACATGAATCAGCTATACATATACATATATCCCCAAATCTCCTCCCTCTTGCGCCTCCCTCCCACCCTCCCTATCCCATCCCTCTAGGTGGACACAAGGCACAGAGCTGATCTCCCTGTGCTATGTGGCTGCTTCCCACTAGCGAACTATTTTACATTTGGTAGTGTATATATGTCCATGCTACTCTCTCACTTCATCCCAGATTACCCTTCCTCCTCCCCAGGTCCTCAGGTCCATTCTCAACATCTGTGTCTTTATTCCTGTCCTGCCCTTAGGTTCTTCAAAATATTTTTTTTGGTTGATTCCATATATATGTGTTAGAATATGGTATTTGTTTTTCTCTTTCTGACTTACTTCACTCTGTATGACAGACTCTAGGTCCATCCACCTCATGACGAATAACTCAATTTTGTTTCTTTTTATGTCTGAGTAATATTCCATTGTATACATGTGTCACATCTTCTTTACCCATTCATCTGTCAATGGACAGCTAGGTTGTTTCCATGTTCTGGCTACTGTAAATAGAGCTACAATGAACATTATGGTACATAGCACTTTTTGAATTATGGTTTTCTCAGGGCATATGCCCAGTAGTGGGATTGCTGGGTCGTATGGTAGTTCTATAATTTACTTTGTAAGGAAACTCCATACTGTTCTCCATAGTGGCTGTATCAATTTACATTCCCACCAACAGGGCAGGAGAGTTCCCTTTTCTCCATACCCACTCCAACATTTATTGTTTGTAGACTTTTTGATGATGGCCATTCTGACTGGTATGAGGTGACACCTCATTGTAGTTTTGACTTGCATTTCTCTAATGATTAGTGATGTTGAGCATCTTTTCATGTGTTAGTTGGCAATCTGTATATCTTCTTTGGAGAAAAGTCTATTTAGAACTTCTGCCCATTTTTGGATTGGGTTGTTTTGTTTTTGATATTGAGCTGCATGAGCTGCCTGTATATTTTGGAGAGTAATGCTTTTTCAGTTACTTCGTTCGCAAATATTTTCTCCCATCTTGTACAAACTACAGTGTTGTATTTTCATCTTGTTTATGGTTTCCTTTGCTGTGCAAAAGATTTTAAGTTTCCTTAGGTCCCATTTGTTTACTTATTTCTTTCCATTTCTCAAGGAGGTGGGTCAAAAAGTATCTTGCTGTGATTTATGTCATAGGGTGTTCTGCCTATGTTTTCCTATAAGAGTTTTATAGTGTCTGGCCTTACATTTACGTCTTTAATCCATTTTGAGTTTACTTTTGTGTATGGTGTTACAGAGTGTTCTAATTTCATTCTTTTACATGTAGCTGTACAGTTTTCCCAGCAGCACTTATTGAAGAAGCTGTCTTTTTTCCATTGTATATTCTTGCCTACTTTATCAAAGATAAGTTGACCATATGTGTGTGGGTTGATCTCTGGGTTTTTAATCCTGTTCCTTTGATCTATATTTCTGTTTTTGTGCCAGTAACATACTGTCTTGATTACTGAAGTCAGGGAGCCTGATTCCTCCAGCTTCGTTTCTCTTTCTCAAGATTGCTTTGGCCATTTGGGGTCTTTTTTGTATCCATACAAATTGTGAAATTTTTTCTTCTAGTTCTGTGAAGAATGCTATTGGTATTTTGATAGGGATTTCATTGAATCTGTAGATTGCTTTGGGTAATATAGTCATTTTCACAATGTTGATTTTTCTAATCCAAAAACATGGTATATCTCTCCATCTCTTTGTATCATCTTTAATTTCTTTCATCAGTGTCTTATAGTTTTCTGCATATGGGTCTTTGTCTCCTTAGGTAGGTTTATTCCTAGGTATTTTACTTTTTTTGTTGCAGTGGTAAATGGGAGTGTTTCCTTAATTTCTCTGTCAGATATTTCATCATTAATGTATAGGACTACCAGAGATTTCTGTGCATTAATTTTGTATCCTGATACTTTACCAAATTCATTGATTAGCTCTAGCAGTTTTCTGGTAGCATCTTTAGGATTCTCTATGTATAGTATCATGTCATCTGCAAACAGTGACAATTTTATTTCTTCGTTTCTGATTTGGATTCCTTTTATTTCATTTTCTTCTCTGATTGTTGTGGCTAAAACTTCCAAAACTTTGTTGAATAATAGTGGTGAGAGTGGGCAGCCTTGTCTTGTTCCTGATCTTAGTGGAAATGGTTTCAGTTTTTCACCATTGAGGATGATGTTGGCTGTGGCCTGGTCATATATGGCTTTTATTATGTTGAGGTAAGTTCCCTCTATGCCTACTTTCTGGAGGGTTTTTATCATAAATGAGGGTTGAATTTTGTCAAACAGTTTACCTGCATCAATTGAGATGATCATATGGTTTTTCTCCTTCAATTTGTTAATATGGTGTATCATATTGATTGATTGGCATATATTGAATAATCATTACATTCCTGGGATAAACCCCACTTGATCATGGTGTACGATCCTTGTAATGTGCTGTTGGATTCTGTTGGCTAATGTTTCGTTGAGGATTTTTGCATTGATGTTCGTCTGTGATATTGGCTTGTAGTTTTCTTTGTTTGTGACATCTTTGTCTGGTTTTGGTATCAGGGTGATGGTGGCCTCGTAGAATGAATTGAGGAGCATTCCTCCCTCTGCTATGTTTTGGAAGAGTTTGAGAAGGATGGGTGTTAGCTCTTCTCTAAATGTTTTATAGAATTCACCTGTGAAGCCATCTGGTCTTGGGCTTTTGTTTGTTGGAAAATTTCTAATCACAGTTTCAATTTGAGTGCTTGTGATGGCTCTGTTTATATTTTCTATCTCTTCCTGGTTCAGTCTTAGAAGGTTGTGCTTTTCTAAGAATGTGTCCATTTCTTCCAGGTTGTCCATTTTATTGGCATAGAGTTGCTTGTAGTAACCTCTCATGATCCTTTTTATTTCTGCAGTGTCAGTTGTTACTTCTCCTTTTTCATTGCTAATTCTGTTGATTTGAGTCTGCTCCCTTTTTGCTTGATGAGTCTGGCTAATGGTTTATCAATTTTGCTTATCTTCTCAAATAACCAGCTTTTAGTTTTATTGACCTTTGTTATCGTTTCCTTCATTTCTGTTTTTCATTTATTTCTGCTCTGATCTTTATGATTTCTTTCCTTCTGCTAACTTTGGGGTTTTTTTGTTCTTCTTTCTCTAATTGCTTTAGGCGTAAGATTATGTTGTTTATTTGAGATGTTTCTTGTTTCTTGAGGTAGGATTTCATTGCTATAAACTTCCCTCTTAGAACTGCTTTTGCTGCATCTCATAGGTTTTGGGTCATTGTGTTTTCATTGTCATTTGATTTTTAGGTATTTTTTGATTTCCTCTCTGATTTCTTCAGTTACCTCTTGGTTATTTAGTATGGTTAAGCCTCCATGTTTTTGTATTTTTTACAGTTTTTTTCCTGTAATTGATATCTAGTCTCATAGTGTTGTGGTTGGAAAAGATACTTGATAGAATTTCAATTTTCTTAAATTTACCAAGGTTTGATTTGTGCCCAAGATATAATCTATCCTGGAGAATGTTCCATGAGCATTTGAGAAGAAAATGTATTGTGTTGTTTTCAGATGGAATGTCCTATAAACATCAATTAAGTCCTTGTTTAATATATCATTTAAAGCTTGTGTTTCCTTATTTATTTTCATTTTGGATCATCTGTCCATTGGGGAAAGTGTGGTTTTAAAGTCCCCTACTATGATTGTGTTACTGTCCATTTCCCCTTTTATGGCTGTTAGCATTTGCCTTTTGTGTTGTGGTGCTCCTATGTTGGGTGCATAAATAATTACAATTGTTAAATATTTTTATTGGATTTGTCCCTTGATCATTATGTAGTGTCCTTCTTTGTCTCTTGTAATAGTCTTTATTTTAAAGTCTGTTTTTTCTGATATGAGAATTGCTACTCCAGCTTTCTTTTGATTTCCATTTACATGGGATTTCTTTTAGATCCCCTCACTTTCAGTCTCTACGTGTTCCTAGGTCTGAAGTGGGTCTCTTGTAGACAGCATATATACAGATCTTCTTTTTGTATCCATTCAGCCAGTCTATGTCTTTTAGTTGGAGCATTTAATGCATTTACACTTAAGGTAGTTATGGATATGTATGCTCCTATTACCAGTTTCTTAATTGTTATAGGTTTGTTATTGTAGGTCTTTTCCTTCTCTTGTGTTTTTTGCCTAGAGAAGTTCCTCTAGCATTTGTTGTATAGCTGGTTTGGTGGTGCTGAATTCTCTTAGCTTTTGCTTGTCTGTAAAGGTTTTAATTTCTCCACTTAGTCTGAATGAGATCCTGCATAGATTAATCTTGGTTGTAAGTTTTTCTATTTCATCACTTTAAATATGTCCTGCCACTCCCATCTGGCTCACAGAGTTTCTGCTGAAAGTTAAGCTGTTAACCTTATGGGGATTCCCTTGTATGTTATTTGTCGCTTTTCCCTTGCTGTTTTCAATATTTTTTATTTGTATTTAATTTTTGATAGTTTGATTAATATGTGTCTTGGCATGTTTCTCCTTGGATTTATCCTATATGGGACTCTCTGTGCTTCCTGGGCTTGACTATTTCCTTTCCCATATTAGGGAAGTTTTCAAGTATAATCTCTTCAAATATTTTCTCAGTCCCCTTTTTTTTTTCTCCTTCTGGGACCCCTATAATTCTAATGTTGGTGCATTTAATGTTGTCCCCGAGGTCTCTGAGGCTGTCCTCAATTCTTTACATTCTTTTTTTTTTTATTCTGCTCTGTGGAAGTTATTTCCACTATTTTAACTTCCAGGTTACTTATCCATTCTTCTGCCTCAGTTATTCTGCTATTGATTCCTTCTAGAGAATTTAAAATTTCATTTATTGTGTTGTTCATCATTGTTTGCTCTTTTGTTCCTCTATGTCCTTGTTAAATGTTTCTTGTATTTTCTCCATTCTACTTCCAAGATTTTGGATCATCTTTACGATCATTTCTCTTAATTTTTTTCATGTAGACTGCCTTTTTCCTCTTCATTTGTTTGGTCTGGTGGGTTTTTACCTTGCTCCTTCATCTGCTGTGTTTTTCTTTCTCTTCTCATTTTGCTTAGCTTACTGTGTTTAGGGTCTCCTTTTCACAGTCTGCAGGTTCACATTTCCCATTGTTTTCAGTGTCTGTGCCCAGTGGGTAAAGTTGGTTTAGTGTGTTGTGTAGGCTTCCTGGTGGAGGGGACTGGTGCCTGTGGTCTGGTGGATGAGGCCAGATATTTTCTTTCTGGTGGGCAGAACTGTGTCTGGTGGTGTGTTTTCAGGTGTCTATGCACTTATTATGATTTTAGGCAGCCTCTCTGCTAATATTTTAGGATGTGCTCCTGTCTTGCTAGTTGTTTGGTATGGGGGATCTAGCACTAGCTTGCTGGTCGTTGAGTGGAGCTGGGTCTTTGCGTTGAGAGGATGATCTCTGGGTGTGCTTTTGTCATTTGATATTACATGGGGCCGGGACATCTCTGGTGGACCAATGTCTTTCATCTGGTTCTCCCACTTAAGAGGCTTAGGCCTGACACCGAGCAGGAGCACTAAGACCCTGTCAGCCACATGGCTCAGAAGAAAAGGGAGAAAAAGACAGAAAGAAAGAAAGAAGGAAAAAAATAAAATAAAGTTAAATTAAAAGTTATTAATATAAAAAATTGGTAAAAATAGTAAAATTTATAAAAGAAGGAAAGAAAGAAGAGAGCAAGCAAACCAAAAAACAAATCCACCAATGGTAACAAATGCTAAAAACTATACTTAAAAAAAAAAAAATCGGACAGACAGAAAAATGGTAAAAGCAAAACTATACAGACAAAATCACACAAAGAAGCATACACATACACGCTCACAAAAAGAGAAAAAGAAAAAAATATATATTTTTTTTAAAAAAAGAGAAAAGAGCAACCAAATCAATAAACAAATCTATCAATCATAATAAGCTCTAAATACTAAACTAAGATAAACATAAAATCAGAAAAAATTAGATGCACAAAGTAAAACCCAAGTCTACAGTTGCTCCCAAAATCCATTGCTTCATTTTTGGGATGATTCATTGTCTGTTCAGGTATTCCATAGTGCAGGGTACATCACATTGATTGTGGCGACTTAATCTGCTGCTCCTGAGGCTGCTGGGAGAAATTTCCCTTTCTCTTCTTTGTTTGCACAGCTTCTGGGGTTCAGCTTTTGATTTGGCCCTGCCTCTGCGTGTAGGTCACCTGAGGGTGTCTGTTCCCCACCCAGATAGGACGGGGTTAAAGTAGCAGCTGATTAAGGGGCTCTGGCTCACTCAGGTGGGAGGGAGGGTGGGGTATAGAATGTGGGGCAACCCTGCAGTGGCAGAGGCTGGCATGACGTTGCAACAGCCTGAGGCATGCCGTGTGTTCTCCTGGGGAAGTTGTTCCTGGATCACAGGACACCAGCAGTTGTGGGCTGCACAGGGTCCTGGAAGGGGAGGTGTGAATTGTGAACTGTGCTTGCCCACAGGCTGCTTGGTGGTGGCAGCAGCAGCCTTAGCATTTAATGCCCGTCTCTGGTGTCCATGCTGATCGCTGCAGCTCGCTCCCGTCTCTGGAGCTCCTTTAGGTAGTGCTCTGAATCCCCTCTCCTCGCGCACCCTGAAACAATGGTCTCTTACCTCTTAGGTGGTTCCAGACTTTTTCCCGGACTCCCTCCTGGCTAGCTGTGGTACACTAGCCTCCTTCAGGCTGTGTTCATGCAGCCAACCCCAGTCCTCTCCCTGGAATCTGACCTCCAAAGCCTGGCCTCAGCTCCCAGCCCCGATCCATCCTGGCAGGTGAGCAGACAAGCCTCTCGGGCTGGTGAGTGCTGGTTAGCACAGATCCTCTGTGTGGAAATCTCCGCTTTACCCTCTGCACCCCTGTAACAAAGCTCTCCTCTGTGGCTCCAAATCTTCCCCCCGCCCACCCCACCCTCCCGCGTCTCCACCAGTGAAGGGGCTTCCTAGTGCGTGGAACCTTTTCCTCCTTCACAGCTCCCTCCCTGAGGTGTAGGTCCCATCCCTATTCTTTTGTGTCTGTTTTTTCTTTTTTCTTTTGCCCTACCCAGGTACGTGGGGAGTTTCTTGCCTTTTGGGAAGTCTGACGTCTTCTGCCAGCGTTCAGTACGTGCTCCGTAAGAGTTGTTCCACATGTAGATGTATTTTTGAAGTATCTGTGGGGTGGAAGTTGATCTCCACCTTACTCCTTTGCCATCTTGAAGGCCTCCCCTATTTTTGAATTAACATTTATTTTCATCTGCATGGAAATTATTTTGGTTTTGGAAGCATATTGAAATTTGAAGTGGTTTCAATTTTTACATGTAGTCCTGCTCCTCTTATTTACCTCACTCTCCCTCTAACAATAACTCTTTTTATTTTTATGTTGTCCTTCAAAGAATCCTGATTTGGACTTCTTTTTTTTTTGCAATACGCGGGCTTCTCACTGTTGTGGCCTCTCCCATTGTGGAGCACAGGCTCCGGACACGCAGGCTCAGTGGCCATGGCTCACGGGCCCAGCCACTCTGCAGCATGTGGGATCTTCCCGGACCGGGGCATGAACCCGTGTCCCCTGCATCAGCAGGTGGACTCTCAACCACTGCGCCACCAGGGAAGCCCTGGACTTCTGGATAGATTTGGTCTTAAAAGTTCAAATAAAAAACCAATATAGGGTAGATCATTCAGATATAATATGAATTTGTTCTTTAGTAATGAGATATTTTAATTAACTTTTGATACACTCTGCAAAGCAAGACTAAAGAAAGAATAAAATCTGGATATTAGCCCACATAAAAATAAAACATTAAGTAATAGGTGATTTTTTTGTGCCAAACCACACTTTTTAGATCAAAAATATGTAAGTTTAACTGTTTGTGCCTTTTTAAATAAAGAACATATAGCTGCTTGAATGAATAGCATGTTCCACCCAATCTTGAACTAGATTAACTACTTAAACAAATTCATACCTCATCATAAAACAAGATTTTCTGCCCTTTTTTCATGATGATAGAGAAAAACAGCAACTATTTTCAGTATGTATTAAATTAAGAACTGTGAAATATTAAGAAAAGCGTATTCTTAAAGCTTATTCATAGTTTTTATACTGCCAAAGAGTACAAGCTTTCTGAATGAATAGAAAAGATTGTGTGGACTATGATATTTTTCTCTATTTGAAAATGTCAGTGATCCTTATTCTCAAGACCTTGAGGGTCTCTTATCACTCAAATCACAACTTAAGGAAATAGACTCTGAAATGTAGCATGTACTCTCTTTTTGGAAAATCATTGCAAAATGCTCTGGTTTGACTTTATCACAGTCCAGATTTATACTGTACAGGGCACAAGTGGTCAACAGAGATAAACTTCTTTTAGATGAGACCCAAGAGGTATGAAAGCCTTTTTCCTCCATGGACAGAATTCTGTGGAAGGAAGTTTTCTGGTCCTGGCACATGTTCCCCTACATTTTTGAGGTCCCATCACTTCTGTATTGCAACTTTTATGCAATTTTCAAATTAAAAATATAAAAAGATGTCCTTTCATTTTTGTAGGTCTCCTGTGATGAAAAACAACATTAAATTTGTATTCTTACCCTTTCTGACCAAGGCCTTATTTTATTCAGGGAGATTCAAAAAGTGTTTTCCTCTTTGCCCTTATAGTTCTCAATGAAAAGTCCTTCAAACTTAGTTTAAAGCTCTTTTCCGTAGTGAGCTCCCAAGGACTACTTCATTTAAATATTAAGTCTTACAGATGTGATCCCTTTGAGCTCTTTTGGCCTTAATTAAATGGAGCCACATCCTTTACCATCTTCCAGAAAAATGCTTTCTCATGGGAATGATGCCTGAGAAATGTAAACTAATGAAAATATTCTAAGCTAAACAAAGCTACTAATAAAGAACAGCCTGCTTTGCACACACTAACTCAGGCTAAGACCTTAGGAAAATTATCTTAGTGGTAAGAGGTTACAAATATGTGTAGTAATCGGGATCAATAATGCTAATTGTCCCAAGCTGGATGTGGTCTCTCTAAGCTATAAACAATCACAACACTCACCTTGACCCATCTCTTTGTAATTATATCACTTTGGGTTAACTACATAACCGTTGCAACCTATAAAACGGGGCTAAAAATAGTCATAAATGACTGGTGTGAGGATTAGGTGAGATAATCAATATAAGTACTACTTAGTACAATACATGGCTCATACATTGAATGTATGACTCCTTTGCATGTATATACATACTCTAAAAATACTCTAAAAATAAATATATTGTAATAGTAATAATAGGAACTGCTAACATGCTATCATTTTAAATGAGTTACATGAATTAGTGTATTCAATCCTCACAACAATCCTGTGAGGGAGAACCTGTCATTATCTCCTGTTTACACTTGAAGAAACAGATGCACAGAGAAGTAACTCACCAAAGGTCAACCAAGAAAATTGTGAAGCTTTGATTCTACCTAGGTAAACTAGGTAAACTGTTCTCTTAGCCCCTTTGCTCAGCTACTTTGATTGCACTGAATCATTGTTATCACATGTCTTGCAACGACCTCAAAAATTGTTTTGGTTGCTGATCATTTTAGTGTTAACCTAGAAAGTGAGTGTGAGATTTATCTTTAAGTGTGCCACACTTATTCTGCTGAATATGGAGGCCCATTCATTCTTTATTCCAAGAATGTATTGGAGTTGCTAATTTGTACACAGCTTAAAAATAAGCAGAATATTATAAGACAGAGAATTTATTGACAGGGGATTCAGAATGACAATCAGATATTCTCAAACCATCTAGGACTCTTTCCTCTCTACCAGTTACTGATATTTCTAAATCATTCTGAGTATAAAGAATCATGAGGTTCTTATTTAAAATAAGATTCTCAGGTCCCTTCCTTAGAGATTCTGATTCAGGAGAGCACTACAATCTGTATTTTAATTTTATTTATCTATTTATTATTATTTTGTGTGTGTGTGTGTGTGTGTGTGTGTGTGTGTGTGTGTGTGTGTGTGATTTTAGTTCCCCAACCAGGGATTGAACCCAGACCCTCAGCAGTGAAAGTGCAGAGTCCTAACCACTGGACTTCCAGGGAATTCCCTGCATTCTGTATTTTTAACAATCAGTCCAGATAATTCTTATGATCTGGAAAGTTTAGGGAAAGCTAACCTAATTTATTAAAATATAACAACAAAACAATCATATAATAATTTTAAGAGGTAAATATTAATCTGAAGTTTACAGAGGAAATGAGCTTTGAGTATATGCCAAAACTGTCCTCATTGTTTCAAAGCAATTGTTCATACTATTCAAATTACTGGAGGAGTCATATATCCAAAATATGACAGGTAAAAGCTAATCTTCAGAACTAAGGGATGACCTAATATAGAAGGAAATTTCTCAAGAACTTTGTAGACTGAACTTTCCAAAGGGATCTGTTTACACTGCAAATTTCAGTACTCAATACTTGATCCATTCAAGTTTTAGTTTTTATTGTTCCCAAATGAGAAATTATCATAGCATAACTAGTTATTTGAGTTACGTTTGCATGTTAAATAGGGGGAAATAGTCATTTCCATGTTTTTTGGTGCATATATTTCTTTCTGCTCTTGGGGCAGGCACAAAGTAGACCTTGGGGTGATAGTTCACTTTCCATGATAATAACCATATTCAGTCATATCTCAGGATGAGTGACAGGATTTACACTGTAAGACAGGGTGCTTGCCATGGGGGAAAGGGGAAGTGTCAGATCTTGAGGGAAAAAGGTAAAATTGAGACAAAGTAATGTTGGTAGCCTTCTTCCAGGCCTCAGAGAAGAATAGCTGGACTATGAGGTAACACAATCTGGGATTCAATAATGTGGAGTTGGGATGTGTCTGGCTTCCATACCTTAAGGAAATATATACGAAGAATGTATTTTTATAAGAAGTGATAGCACAAAGTAGTTGCTACTAAAAAGGTGAGCTCACCAGTAGAGTGTTACGAGTTTGCTACTAGGGGTGTTGCAGAGTGAGGAGCATTTGTCCTAGTTTTCTTGCTAAAAGTAACAGCAGTTAACACTTATAACAATATATATATGTATGTGTGTGTGTATATATATATATATATTTCATTGTTCCTTGCAAAAACCCTGTTAGGAACTTCTATCAGTCTTATTTTATAAAGAAGGAAACTGAGTCTGAGGGGTGAAATATTTTTCCCAAGATCACACATGGCTAGTGGTAGAAACGGTGGTGAGATATAGACCAAATATATGTGACTCCAGAAATTTTTAATTTTTAAAACAATAAAATGCTCCTAGCACTGTTCTTGCTGCATTGTGTGCTCAGCCCTTACCTTAATCAGAACAAAATCGTGTGCATAGGAAGAACTTAAAGATGTCTCTTTTTATACTATAGAAATTTCTCTCCTGGCCGTTGTGACTCTGACTCCATCACTGATTTTTCATCTCATTTCTAATCACTAAGCCTCCTGAGACCAAATCTCCAACTTTGAAACCCTAACTAGAGTTACCAGTTCTCCTAACTAGAGATACCCATTCATAACTGCCTAAGTCTCTAGGTGATTTGATTGCTTTTGTTCCAGTTTCTGAAAGAAGTTGAAACTTTCGCTGATTTATTTTAACCTTCCTTGTTTTATGATAAAAGTATTTAAATCTCTAAATTTTCTTCTAACTACAGCATTAGCTGTGTCTCACAAGTTTAACATATAGTGTTCTCATTATTCAGCTTTAAATATTTCTTAATTTACCTTTAAATACAAGGATTCTTCACTGAGATATTATTTAGTTTCAACATATTGGATTTTTGTTATTAATCTGTTTTAATGTCTAACTTTTTTTTTTTTTTTTTTTTGTGGTACGCGGGCCTCTCACTGTTGTGGCCTCTCCCGTTGTGGAGCACAGGCTCCGGACGCGCAGGCTCAGTGGCCATGGCTCACGGGCCCAGCTGCTCCGTGGCATGTGGGATCCTCCCGGATCGGGGCACGAACCCGTGTCCCCTGCGTCGGCAGCGGGACTCTCAACAACTGCGCCACCAGGGAAGTCCAATGTCTAATTTTATTGCATCATGAGCAAGAACATGGTACAGTTGACCCTTGAATAGAGAGTGGATTGGACAGGAGATGAATATTCATTCAAGACTTTGTAGTCAGACCTCTGTGTCTCCTATTTCTCATCTGCTGATTCAACCAACCTGGGATCATGTAGTACTGCAGTATATATATATTGAAAAAATAATCGACCTATAAGGGAACCAGCAGAGTTCAAACCCATGTTATTCAAGGGTCAACTATATACGTGATTTTGGTATTTTAGATTTTATTGTGCTTTTAATGACTGTTAATTGGTGAAATAACCCATTTATATATTGTAGTTGTCATGATTTATTTTTGTCATCTTATTTCATATTTCCACATACTGTACATTTTGTTTCCTTCCCCTGACTTCTGGAGACAGAGTTTTCTTCTTTGGTTTAAGTTATACATTATTTTTGTTCTTATTATGAGTAACTATTAGTTAAGACCCCTACTCATGATTTTAATCCCTATGGATTTCTTGAATATATAGACTACTTTTACATTTATCCTCTAATGATTTTACCTTTTCTTTTATATTTTCTATCTTTTTACTCTCTTCTGCTGCTTCCTAGGAGAATATATATCTTTCCCCTAACATACTCTGAGTATTATAACAGGCTCTTATATCCTTTACATCTCAATATGTTGATACTGTCTTAAATCTTAGTAGCAGTTTACTAAGGATATACTTTATCCTCCTTTTTTTTTTTGTCTTAGCTTTCTTCCCCTAAAATAACATTAAGCTGACTGAGTCTTTGATCATTTTATTTCTTATAATCTTCTGTAGCAACTCTTAAATTGTTAAAGTTATTTCTCCAAAAGTGTGTTCAGTGTGGATCTTTGTACACTGAAACTTCTGAAGCTGTTACTTCTACTTTTATTGTATTCTGATTTTTTTATCTTTTTAATTACATTTTCTATCTTTTCTTATTTTCTACTGCTTTCTGGGAGAATTCTTATATCTGATATCTATTTATTCTACAGTTATTGTAAATCTTCCTATTTATCTTCGTATTTATTTATTTATTTTCTAGGATGGAGAGTCCCAGGAATGACAGAACCACTGTTTATTATGCTTATTTACTCCAACTTCCCAAGGCAATTACTTTCCTCAAGTTTTCATCTTTAATTTTTTCTCCTTTCAAAACACCAGCATTGGGATAAGGCCTTCCCCTTAGATTTGTAATCCATTAAGCCTAGAGGTAAGGGGAGGGAGTGGAAATGAATGCTGGAAGCTGGCATCTCAGTCTGCATGTATTTTCTTTACCTCTTCCTATTTCCCTGATATTCTTCTACTTTCCTGATATTATGCAGAGGCCCTAGTAGTCTGGACCATCACATCCCATTTCTGAGGTACAGGAGAAGGCACTGTTTGTTAAAAGTCAATGGTGGAGGTAAGGGACGGATACTGGACACAAATTAGAACTCTTTTCTTCCACATCTGCCTGTGGCTTTCTTTCATCTTGGGCCTTAGCCTTTGCCTCTTGCAAACATGGCAGATGGAGACAGCCTTTGTTCTTTACATGGTTCTCTTATAATTTTTATTTTATTTTGTTTTGCTAGTGGAATCCAAGTTTCTTTTTATTGCTGTAGTTTAGGGTAGATGTTTCTGGATGAAGTCAGCCATTGGGCTATTTTGCTATTTTAAGAATCCTTAAGTTTTTAAAATGATAGTAACTGCCTTGGTTTCCCAAGCTCTTTAGCTCTTTAGATAAACTGGGTTTAGCCTTTTTCTTACTCTCCAGGTCCTGCATACACAGATACACTCTCATATATACACAGTGTGGTACTAGAATTCCACGTTTAAACCCCAGACCTGTGTTTAGGTTTCCATTATTGACTACTGGCCTAGTGCATCTGCCTGTTTGGATATTTGAATATAACTGTTGTATTAGTTTCAATCCAGTCCAGGAAAATGTCATTTAATATAAAGAATTGGGTTTATAGTTACTGGAGGACAGTTAGGGCAAGAAGGATGAATAAAGTAACACTGAGCTAGCAACTGCAGGA
The DNA here is from genome assembly GCF_008692025.1 of Phocoena sinus. Taxonomy (NCBI): domain Eukaryota; kingdom Metazoa; phylum Chordata; class Mammalia; order Artiodactyla; family Phocoenidae; genus Phocoena; species Phocoena sinus. The sequence goes on from NC_045769.1 coordinate 25,910,392, forward strand.
AGTAGTTACCACTGCTGGAGCTGGGGGAACAAAAGAACAAGGTCGGGGTTGTCAGAACACAGAATCTTGGAGTAAGGATGCTCGAGCTCATACTAAGGCTTCTGAAAATGTGCATCCGCCACCTGGCTGATAGCTCTGAGGGGTACGATGAGGCTGGTACTGTGAATACAGAAAAAATTGGAAACAGGGCCAGATACTACAGCCTGGGTGATACTAATAGAAAGGGAAAGCAAACGGGAAAGAACAACTTATTTTTCTTTCATCCACACTTCCAGGCTTCCTGTAAGCCCCCTATTAGGAGAGCTTAACCAGGAGCCAGCTGGAAAGGAGAAGTGTGGTTTGCACAGTCCCAATCCTGGTATCACAAAGCAGAGTATAGGAAGGTGGGTTTGGAGCAGAACAACAATAGTTTTATTACTAACTGCTCCCAGATTTTCTGCCTACATGGTGTGCAACATTTACATTTACCTATATAAATCTCTTCCAGTTACTTGCTGACTTGCCTAGTATGAGGTATGGTGAGCACCAGTAATACCCCAGATTGGACACCCAGTAGAAAAGGAATTGAAACTGGGACCCTACTGAAAAGACCTAGAACTGCCAGAGGCTTCCAAAGACAGAAGCTGTCTTCAACTATTTTCTCCACTTATAAGAGCAGCTGCCAGAAGACCATGACTTTTAGACTCTTATTAAAGCTGGCAGGAGCAGGTATTTTTGCATGAATAAGGGAAGTTTGTTTCTACTCATCTCTGAGGGAAAATGGGAACAGAGCTCATTGCTCATTTTATATCTAGGTGGATGGCTAAAAAAAAATTATACTTAGACTGGAAGACGTGATGCCCAAAGAGATCAGATAACTTGCTTCAGGTCACATAGCTCATGCTCATTAATGCCAGAGCCATATCAAACTCTTGACTTACTCCTGTGGTTTTTTTCGAATACATTAGAGGATCAATTCAGTTTCACTTTAATTACAGATATAGAAGATATATATGGTTATATATGCAACTCTAATTTCCAGAAATTTGGCTGAGTGTGTCAGGAGATATAAGGTTGAGAAGGGCACATTCCTTTTCTGCAGTTTGTAATCTAAAAGGAAGGATAAGACATGTATGTACACAGCTATAACCTAAGATAGAAAGTGACATTTTCTCCCGAAGCAAGGTAAGTGGAAGTAGAGATTACTAATACTTGGGAAAAAATTAAATCAATCAAACCCCCTCAAAACAGCCACTCCAGACAGTCAAGGAATGCCAAATATCACTTAATGCAGGAACTTTCTGTAATTTAAAGTATTAGAAATTATAATTACGAAAAAAATTCAATCCTTTTACTTCAGGTGTAAGTGACCTGAAGTTTTAAATTTAAAATGATTTTTTAAATGATTTTTTAAAAATAAATTTATTTATTTATTGGGTCTGTTGGGTCTTTGCTGCTGCGTGCGGGCTTTCTCTAGTTGCGGAGAGTGGAAGCTACTCTTCGTTGCGGTGCGCAGGTTTCTCATTGCGGTGGCTTCTCTTGTTGCAGAGCATGGGCTCTAGGCACACTGGCTTCAGCAGCTATAGCACACGGGCTCAGTAGTTGTGGCTCATGGGCTCTAGAGCACAGCCTCAATACTTGCAGCTCACAGACTTAGTTGCTCCGCGGCATGTGGGATCTTCCCAGACCAGGGCTCGAACCCGTGTCCCCTGCATTGGCAGGCGGATTCCTTTTTATTTATTTATTTATTTATTTTGCGCTATGCGGGCCTCTCACTGTTGTGGCCTCTCCCGTTGCGGAGCACAGGCTCCGGACGCACAGGACCAGTGGCCATGGCCGACGGGTCCAGCTGCTCCGAGGCATGTGGGATCCTCCCGGACCGGGGCACGAACCCGTGTCCCCTGCATCGGCAGGCGGACTCTCAACCACTGCACCACCAGGGAAGCCTGGCAGGAGGATTCTTAACCACTGCGCCACCAGGGAAGTCCTACAATGGTTTCCAAGTTTCATCTTTAGTAAAAACAAGCTAAGACAACACGATGGATAGAACAACTATATAGTCACTAGGATGAACCATTACAAAATTTCATTCCTGTGTATTTTGCGTTAAGATAGCTATCAACTAAAAGGACAATTTATTGCTCAAATGTTGAAGAACACAAATCAACTCCAAACAGTTGAGTACAAATGAACTCCAGATAGTACAGCAATTGCAGCTATTTACCATAGAGGTGATACAAATATGGATCTTGAGAAAATGAACCAAGATTTTTGATGTCAATCATTAGGCTATTTTGCTGGTAATAGCAACTATTATAACCATCACTGATGAGACTGACAATATAATATTGATATATAAAGAAGATAATTTCATAATCAACAATAGTAGAAGAAAATCAGGAAAAGTCCCAGAGCAGTGAGTGACATGCCTTTTGGGTTTTGTTTGTTTATTTGGTGAACTGGTATTTGTTGTTCCCAGAATGCTAATAATGTTGTAAAAATCCTGAAATGTGCTCATATTTTCTCCACTGCCTTTAGGCAGGAATATACTTGAAACAATTTAAGAAAAATGCTCACATGCTCTGGACTTTTGCTAAAACAATTAAGAATCAGAAAGTTTTGTGTTTTTTTTAAACTAAAGGATCTGTTTCAGAAATGTAAGGTTATTTTCTTTTTAATAAAAATACAGATTGTTATTTCATCTGTGTCTTTAGCAATCATCCATACCAAAAAGTAGTTTTAAGTCTCCTTATTTTATCTCAAGATTTCTCAACCTCGCCACTACTGACATTTTGGGCTAGGGGGAAGGCTGTCCTGTGCATTGTAATACGTTCAACAGCATCCCTGCCTTCCACCCACTAGATGTCAGTTGCATCCACTCCTCCAGCTGAGACAACGAAATATGCCTCCAGACATTAGCAAGTGTGTCCTGGCGGGAAAATCCCTGTAGTTGAGAACTACTGGTTTATCTTTTCCAAGCTTGTCTCTAACTCAATACATCTATTAGATGGGTACCTCATTATACTAATTGAATCTAAGATTAACATGGGACATTAAACTTGGAGAATTTATGGGGTAACAGAGATGTGGAATTGGAAAGATGCCAGTGGTTTGAGGAATATAGGACAATAAAGCATTTTATCATCAGTAGCCCCCAGTCATGCACTGAGTAGACATTTAATGTATATTTGTCAAGGAAACTAACCATTAAAGAGGAACAAGTCTTGGGAGTTTCTGGGATGTGGAGATAAAAGCACTGGAAGAAATGTGGAAGTGTAGTTAAAGAGAATATAAGCCAGCATAAAACTCTGTTAACAGACATTTCAGGGTCAAAATTTGGGGGCCCAGCAAAATTTTGCTAGTATTCAAATATTCCAGAATCGGTGCTCTTAATGGCAGTTTGACCCATCAGCAGAGAAAAAAGAGCTGTACAAGTGATCCAAGTGGGGCTTCTTGGGACTCTAGAGTCCTGAGTATGACAGAGGCCTTGAGCACTACTGGCGTTTGACAAGGAATTATATGTAAGATACAAAGCAAGGTACATAATCATAAGGAAGAGAACTGGAGAGACAAGTTGGGGTCAGAAGAGACTGAACATTGAGAGTGTACACACAGATTGGGAAAAGTGACTGGGCAAGCCTGAAGAACCTTCTCTAGTGTTAAGGATCTCACTGAGCACAGGGTCATGGTCATGGATCCAGGACACACTCCTGGGCTTACTCTTCACAGGACAGTGTTCTAGAAAGAGCTTCATGCACAATTGTTTTGAGTAGCTACATGTGATGAGTTCTGTGCTGTTCTATTCATCTTGTAGCACATTGCCAAGCACAAAAACTTTCTCAGTCTTTTCAGTAACTAGATAATTTACTATATTTTTTCTTACTACAGCAGAAATATTTCTCACTGCTTTTTTCTTTCTTTTTTAAAGGTTTGCAACTATAGTTATTTTAACTAGTTTTACTATCTCTCTCCATGGAAAAAAATCTTTATGAAAATAAATAACTATTATTTCAACCACAATTACAGGTCTCAATATTTTTTTAAAAGGAAATATGAGACACAATACCCAATTGAATGGGAAAATATGGGCTTCAAAAGTATTGAAAGCACAGGATTTAACATCTGGAAACAACTGTGCATGGAAGGCTAATTGCAGTTTAAGTATTTTGTCTGTTATCTCTAAGAAAACCCTTTCTAAAACAAAGGATTAAAATATTTATTACATTTTCAAGTATTTTTCTAAATATTCCAATGAAGTGATGAGGTGGTGAAATCTCTCTTCTGACAAACATTTTCTACTGACTTATTCTAACTACACAATATGATATACATGTGATGTATGTTTTAAACACTTTGAACAACTTAATTCCCAAGGAGGAAAATGTAATCCACCTTAGACATCTTTAGAAATTATTTGTATTGTTCAACAAATTTACTAAATTGTATACTTCAATTAAAAACCTGGCTACTGGAAAAATTTTAAGCGTGTATTGTATTGCTCTAGAGAGACTGCTTACATCATGATATACAGCTGCATTTTTCTTGATAGTATAGTACTTTGTTTTAATCTCTATTGTTATATAAATCACAGTTGGCCATATATTACTAACATTTTTGTTTATCTATTATTAGGTTAGGAATAGTAAATACTATAAGTGGCTGTTCCCTCACCCCTTGCCTTTGGCAGATATTACCAAGTAATCTTACTGCTGAGGCTAGACACAATCTTAGAATCCCTCTGAATATGGCACTCCAGGCAACTATTAATAATTTTTAGAGCGGGAATGAGTCTCTGTGATGGTCAGTTTTATGTGTCAACTTGGTGAGGTTACAGTGCCCAGTTACTCAATCTACCCCTGATTTTGGTGGTGCCGTGAAGGTATTTTATAAATGTGATTCACATTGATAATCAGTTGATTTTATGTAAGGAGATCATTTTGCATAATCTGGATGGGTGTGATTCAATCTTTTGAAAGACATTTTGAACAGAATTGAGATTTCCCTGAGGAAGAAGAAATTCTGCTTATCCACTATAACATCTGCTCCTGCTGAAGTTTCCAGTCTGCCTTTCTTGATGGACTGTCCTATGGATTTCAAACTTGCCTGGCTTCACCCCACAATTACTTAATCCAATTCCTTGCAACAAATCTCTCAGTCTGTCTATCTATCCATACATCTATCTATGCACCTATCATCTATCTATCAATCTATGTATCTATCTCAATCATCTCTCTCCTAAATATTGCATTTCTCTCTCACATACATTTTCATTATCATGAACACAGGACATTTTTGGTCAAGCATCAGAGAGAACCATGAGTTCACTGTGAAGTATCTGCTTTAAAAAAAAGGAAAGAAAAGTAACTAATAAACATTAAGAAATATAATTTCCAGGAAAAATCATATTTTGTCTCTATTGTCATATTTTCAAATTCGAGGACTTTTTTTTTTTTTTTTTTTTTGCGGTACGCGGGCCTCTCAACCACTGCACCACCAGGGAAGTCCTCAGGGACCATTTTTAAAAGAATTATGGCCAAAGTGGATCTTGTTTGGAGAAGAGCAAGCTGGCTGATAAAAATAAACTAAACCACATAAAGGAACTACTGGAACCACTTGGATTGTCATCCATGGTGACCAGGCAACTAGTATGACAAAAATATACATGATTCAAGACTAGTGTTTGTACAATGCATATTCCAGCTTTCCACTCACTCTCAAAAGAAAGGCTCCCATCTTACAGTCCTCTGCTTGAATATCGAGCTCTTACCTGAGGCATGGGACTTGCAGGTACCAACAGGAGAATGTGTCTGGACTTCTGCAGCCAGAGGCATGGCAATCCACACTAGTGCAGATAGTCAGAGGTCCTTGTCTTGCACAAATAGCTTTATAATATTAACTTTGCTAATTCTAAGCAGCAATGATAACAATAGTAGAGCATATTTAACAAACATTTACTATCTGTTAGACATTGACCTAACATTTTGCCTACACTAACTCATTACACCTCATCACAACTCTGTGAAGTTAAGTACTATTGTTATAGTCCTTTTGTCCAAGAGGAAAGTAAGTCATAAAGTATTTAAGTAACTTCCTCAGAGTCAGAGTTCATAAGCCTGTAAATTTAGTTATCGTTACAGGTTAAATTCATATGTTGAAATCCTAACCCTCCAGTACCTCAGAATGTAACTCTATTTAGAAACAAGATTTCTGTAGATGATCAAGTTAAGATGAGGTTATTATGCTGGGCCTTAATCAAATATGACTGATGTCCTTATAAAAAGGGGAAATTTGAACATATAACAGACACACAGAGAGAATATCATGTGAACAAGAAGATAGAGATTCAGGTGATGTGTTTACAATTCAAGGAACATCAAAGATTGCCAGCAAACCACCAGAACCTAGGAGAGAAACTTGGAACAGGTTTCTGCTCACAGCAGTTATGGCAGACTAATAAAGGTATCCCACTCGGGTTATATTTCAGTCAGTCCCAACTATAAACAATAGTATAAACAATGAATCAGACACTTCCTTAACATATCTTTGTTAAATAACAAGGCAAAGCAACATAGGCTGTGTATGTAATGTGATTTCAGCGCTTACAAGCTACTCTATCCCTTTTAGGGTCCAATGGGATGCCAGGATTTGCTGGCTCTCTTGGGCTATCACGTGGAAACAAGATTAGATGTATTTCTGGTGGGACACAGGAAGCAAAACGGGAATCAGTGAATAAGGGTTTCACAAAAACAAATTTTGGCACAATGAAGGGAAAGTCTTCCCACCAACAAAGGCTGCCCAAAATTGGAATGAGAATTCTGGTGAAGCTGTGGAGTCCCCATCATAACAGATATTTGTGCTCTCAAGAGGGATCTGGACTTTGGTAGATAATTGATCCCTCTAACCATTGTGAAGCCACACCTATACTGTCTTGCTGTCTAGGAAAAAGCAGATAAAAGATGAAAATTAGTTTCTGATATGAACAGGGTTGACTAGAGTAGATCTACTTCTAAGGAAATTATGAAGGAGGACCTGAGCCTGGAAGAAATGCAGCAGGGTAGCTTATTGTTATAAGTGCAGATGAAGTTCAAAGAAAACTATTTTAGCAACAAGCTCTGAGACAGACATGTAAGGAAAGGCTTAACGATTACCTGATACTCAGTAATAAAGAGCTGACAAGAAATATATAATGGTGAGTATTTCATCGACTGGTAATGAGAGGAATACATAGAAAAGAATATCACAATTGTGTACATCTGATAAAAACAGAGGTAAAAACTTCTCAATCATAAAGAGAGGTGCATTGTTACCCAGGACTATAGATACTTTATCCCCCCAAACATTCAGACACCAAGAGTTGCTGATGCAGTTACATGTCTAAAGAACATAGATATGACATAACTGCTATTTAAGATCAGTTTTCTTCCCCCACTCCAAAAAAAAGGCATAGGAAAATGCAGCTGTGGGGCTTAAATGGCTAAAAGTAGATATGAAATCATATGCTCTGATTATTTTTACACTAGAACTGTATTGGATGTGCTCTCTGAAGAGCTTGTTTACATGCATATATAAAAAGGAAATGGAAACTCAAAATATGGTGCCCAAAGCAAAACAGGTTTTTAGTTTTTGGTTTTGGAACTCACCTAAGACCTCCAATGCTTTTCTTATGTCTCCTTTGCAATTCTGACCACAGAACAGACATTTTGACATTACAATTTTATGATGTTTTATAAAGTAGTGCCTCCTCTTATGCCATATTAATAGCAAAGAAAGGACTCCTAGGTCTCCTGACTTCTAATCAAGGCTCATTTCTACTCTGAATTGTTGACAATGAATTACCAAGAAAACATGGACATGTAAAATTTCATTCGCAAATTGAGGGAGACAAATGTTTGGAAATGTTTTTGTTTGGAGAGTTTATTTTCATCGCTCATTATTCTATTATTTAGTTAAGTTCACATTTTTTAACAAAAATTGATCAGCTTCCTTTGTGTTAAAAGACAGTAGCTAAGCTGGAATGAATATTATTGGGAGAAATAATTTTTATTTATTAATTAGAATAAGAGAATAAATAATATTAATGATAATAAAAACAGATATTCATGTATTTAATTCACAGATTCTAAGGGTTACCTTCAAAATGAATCAACCCGAAGGACTTCCCAGGTGGCGCAGTGGTTAAGAATCCACCTGTCAATGCAGGGGACAGGGGTTCGAGCCCTGGTCTGAGAAGATCCCACATATACTGGAGCAACTAAGCCTGTGCACCACAACTACTGAGCCTGCGCTCTCGAGCCCATAAGCCACAACTACCAAAGCCTGTGTGCCTAGAGCCTGTACTCCACAACAAGAAAAGCCACCGCAATGAGAAGTCCGAGCACCACAACAAAGAGTAGCCCCTGCTTGCTGCAACTAGAGAAAGCCCACATGCAGCAACGAAGACCCAACGCAGCCAAAATAAATAAATCAACCCAAGATCCTGAAGCTTGCCTACTTCTTGACAACATCATTTCCTCTGGTCCTTTATAAAAATATTTTTGAGGTATTAGATCTAAAAACAGTTAAATAATTTACCTTCTCCCTTTCATCCATACAGGACTTTTTCTTCTTTCTTAATTTTTTCTTCTACTCTAAAGCTGAATTGGAGACTTTAAACTCTGGTTCTGTTTTGATACTTTTATCAGTAAATACACATACGTATGCAGTACCATGTGTTTATTCCATAATCAGTCGCTTATAAGCAGGAGCACAGTAAAACATGTTTTGTTTTGTTTTTTTTGCCTATTACTATTTCTAAAATTGATTCAAAAGTAAAGATACTCAAAATGAAATACTCCCTGTAGGTTTTCAGTTCTAAATTACTATTCTGAGGATTTTTTCAAACAGAAAAATTAAATTGTCTTATAATTTTTTTTTCCTTTTTCAATCTGGATTCAGCTAAACCACGGGAAGCAAATTGAGTTCTTTGAGTGATTTAAGGATAAGAATAGAAATGTTTCATTGCACCTAAAACTCAACCTTGAGTCTCTGTTTAAGAATCCTTGGTAATCAATGAGCAGTTACACTTTTCTTTTTCTTTGTAACCATACATTTTGAAAAAAACAAGGGTGGACAGACGACGGTAACAGCACTACTCCAAGATCTGACGAATTCTATGTTTTCCTTATCCTTTCAAAAAAATGATTTTCTGTTTCCCTAAAAAGTTGTTTCTTTCATATTTGTCTCCTTTTAACTTTTAACACTTGCCTTTTCTCTATTCTCTGAAATATGTTAGCATTTCATAAACTTCGACAGATTGGGGCAGGTGATAGTTATTAATATCATTTGACTCATGTAATATCCTGACAAATTTTCCCCCAAGAAAATTAAATATGAATCCAAAATTTTAAATATAATTATTGAATTAAATTATAAGTTTTAAAGGGCAGAAGTGAAGGTTTTACTCTTGTTTTATTGAATTATCATGTGCTAAAATATAAAGAAAATTCATAATTAATCAGAATTAATTTCTTTATCACTTAGTTTCAGCTTTCTTTAGCAAGAAACCTAAAATAATCTATATATAATTATCAAAGATCTTAATTGTAAGCATTTTTGTGTTTATTTTAGCTTGAATTAACTTTGTAATTAAATCAACAACTTTCCCCTTGAATCAAATACATATTGAAATATATATTGACTTACTAGTCAATATCCTGCATAGTTAATTTCACATAAAAATGATAGCTACCATTTACTTAGTGTTTAGTTTGTACAGTTTCTGCGATAAGCACTTTAAAATAATTGTTCTGATTTAAAATAATTGTTCTAATTTTACTGATGAGGAAATGGATTTTCTATTAGAGAGCTTAACTAAATTTTCCAGAGTCTCACACTATTTGGTTGAGGATCAAAAATTTGAACTCATGCCTGAAATTCCCGCCTTTATGTTCTTTAATATTATGCTATAAAATTTGAAGAATTCTAATTTGATTGAGAAATAAAAACACAGACACATTTACAATAGCCATTTTTCTTCAGAGATAATAAGCATTCTAAGCTATATTTGGTTTACTTCAATGAATCTTTATTGTTTTCTATTGGGAACCACATAGTTGGGAAGCCTAGGTAACACGGAGATTAGAATGACATGGCTTAATTTCTAAAGCAACTTTTATGACAGTGAGTTCATATTATGTTTAGTAGCAAGATTATTTGTGATGACTTACTTCTCTCTAACTTAAAAGAAGGAAACGGTAATGGATTCATGTTGTATGTACATTGACAGTTCTCAATCTTCCTTGTGCCCTAATACACCTGTGAATAAGATGTATTCAGCTTAGTAACACTGGATCATGACAGTGGTATTTCTTGGAGAGGGGGGATTTCCTTTTTCTCCCCCACTCTCCATTTGCCTATTATATTTCTGGGCAAAAAACTCAAGGTAGAAGCATGTAAAAATATGCACAATAGAAAATAATAATGAGAGGGAATGTACAGAAATAATTACGGAATTTGTATTTGTGTGGTGAAATTATGGGTTTTTCCAAATCTCATGAAATGTTCTAAATTCTACTAATAAGTTTTGAAAATTAACTTCTACTTTTAAAGAACTATAATATTCTGGGATATATTCATTATATGAAGTTGCTAATTTTCTATCACTTTTGACTTAATAAAAATTGCAATATTTGGTTCAAAAAATAATCAAGGTAGGCAAGATCCCTGTTTACTTGTTGCTTATAGCAAAATGGGCATCAGAACCTTTATGGGAGATTTTCCATGTAATTAGGAAATACTGTCATGTGATTCAACACATCTTTTTCTCCACAGCCTGTTGAAAATCAGTATTTTAGACTATGTGTTTCTTGTTTATGACTAGAGTCACAATAAGCAATATTGACAGGTTTAAAGAAAACACAAACACATTCACTTGTTCCCACACAGAACAAATAGAGGGATGAAAAAAGAAAACAAACAAACACGTAAAACTGGCAATACTGCTATATTGCTCATCAAAATGAGTTTAACTATAAAAAAGGGAAGAGTTAAACAGCAGATAGGAAAAAATAACTTCTCAGAAGAATTTAGGATAAAATAAACCAGAGCTGATCACCTTGGTAGAATCCTTATTATATTGCCTAGAAAAATGTATCTCAGACAGTCTATGTTGCCTGGTCTTTTATTATTATTATTATTTCTTATCTCCCTAATTGTTTGGAGTCTTTGACCATCCTTATGCAGGCAGATAATTTTTTTTATTTTATTTTACTGTCAGGGTCCAGAAAAATGAAAACAAACTCTATATAAACTCTTATTTTCTGTATACCGACTGAATCCTAAGAACAAAAGATTTACAGGATGATGAGGTAATGCGCAAAAGTTTTCCTTTATATTCAGGTCTATAGAATTTAAGGAATTGAGCCAGGAAACTGTAACTAGCAAACTTTCACTTTTCTGTGTATGTGTGTGTGTGAGAGAGAGACAGAGATAGTGACAGAGACAGAGAGACAGAGAGAGAGGTTAAGGGAAGAGGGTTGGGAAGAAGGATAAGTCAGTAAGAAAATGAAGGACAGCGCTGAAAATATTTGCTATGGTCACATTACCTAACTTTACAAATTAACCAGAATAACCTTAAATATCATCGTTTATGAATTATTTTTTCAGATAAAACATTCCTTAAGTGATAATCCTGAAATGATTTGATTTGCACGGCTTAGAGAAGTCAGTCTTAAATGACTTTTTTCAGAATAATCCACTCTGCTTCCTTTAATACCAAACTTATCAGACACTCTTACTCTTATTTGTGAAGCTTAATATACAGTGTTGTACAAGCCTCTATTACCCAGAAAATTCTATTGGAAGAAGATACATAGTACTGTCAAATAATGGCACACAGAAAAGCAATAATTTATTTCTATAATGCATGTTTCTTCTAGTGAACTCAGACTATAGATAATGCATATTATTAATCCCATGTTATACAGAAAACCTTAAAGAACTCAGATTGATTTTAGGGCCATAGAGAGATTTTGGCAGAGCTAGTAAATAGCTGAGAATTTATACTCCTATATTTTCTCTCTATGCTTTTCAGAATCCCAAAAGACAAAAATGTCTTTGTAAAAGTCCAAGAAAAGAAACCATTCACCAGAAATCAGAAAACATACACTGTGTCTGGCATACAGATAAAACTCCATTATTCAGAGGTCTCTAATCTTTTAGGTTTAGTATAACTGCAGGTTTGTTATGACTTAGTTTGTGGAATAACACTGATCAGAATCTTTCAGCTTATGTTGCATTATATGATAGCAATGACTTCTGTTCACTGTGTAAATATGTTTCAGGGTCCAATGAGAGTGACAATTATTTCTCAAATGTGTTCTGAGGAATATTTTGAGGAATACAAAAGCTGCAGCCAACTTTCACCCAACTTCTTAAAAGTCCAATTATTAAACTGAAGGTAGGGTGGATGGGGAGCTAAGAGAGAAGAATTCTTGTAGATCAGTCATCACTTCTGCAAAGGATAATTCATGTGCAGAATTGTGTTCCAATTAACTCAGCAGTCTCCCATCTGCAAAACTGTCATTTTTTTCCTCCTTCAACAAATACATGAGGATCTAGCAAAATACCATAGTAGGGTAATAAGTCACTTTTTGGAATCATATTAAAGATACAACTTTTTAGCATATAGAGTCTGTACATTTTTTTAAGAATATATATCAAAGTATTTTGTTTTCTTTGGAGTGATTGTATAGAAGACAAATTATTCTGACACTTGTTAAAATGATAGGGAAGACTCTATTTAAGACTTGTAATAAGGGTCAATTCTGTTGCAGCTGGGGAGAAAGACTGGGCTCAACTCCAAATACCGGAATAAGTGGGGATTTATAGCCAATGAGCAGAGTGAGGGAGACAGTGGATGGAAAATTATTAAGAGGAGGCATCAAGGGTAGGGGGATTCTTGCTAAACTGGCTTAACAAGATTTTTACTAAAGTCAGAAAAAAGGGCATACACATCAAGAGTGAGGGATGATGAATGTGATAAGATATTAAGCGTCATCAGATATCAAGGGTAGGAGGATTCTTGTTAAACTGACTAAGCAGGATTCTTTGCTGAAAACAGACTAAGGTTGAGATATAATAAAGAAGAGGCCTCAGAGGAGCCTAACTAAAGTTTGGTCAAAGAGTAAACCTTTTCAATTGTAATAGTATTGGTTTTTTCACTTATTTTTTTACATGCTCATTGTTAGCATATAGAAATGTTATTGATTTCCATGTGTTGAACTTGTATCCTGAAACTTGGCTGAACTCATCTATTTGTTCCAGCAACTTTTTTGCATGTGTATAGATTTCATGGGACTTTTTTTTTTTTTAGTGTAGACAATTATGTCATTTCCAAAGCAGAAAAGTTTATTGTTCCTTTCCAATCTTTATGCCTTTAATTCTTTTTCTTGCCTTATTTCAGTGGCTAGAACTTTCAGTACTATGTTGAATAACAGTGATGAGAGTGACCACCTTGCCTTACTAACAATCTTAGGGAGAAAACAGTTTTCACAAAAACATATAATGATAGCAGTAGAATTTTGGTAGATGCTCTTTATCAAGTTGAGATAATTCTTCTCTATCCTTAACATATTGAGAGCCTTTGTCATAAATGGCCATTGGATTTTGTCAAATGCTTTTTCTGGACCAACTGATATAATTATAAAATTTTTTTCTTTATAGCCTATTGATATGGTCAGTTACAACATTTGATTTTTGAATGTTGAACCAGCCTTGCATAACTGGATTAAATCTCAGACATGGTTATGTTATATAATTATTTTTGCATATTGCTGGATTCAACTTGCTAATATTTTGTTGTGAGTTTTTATGTCTCAGATCATGAGAAATATTCCTCTAGTTTTCTTTCTCTTTCTCTTTCTCTTTCTCTCTCTGTCTCTCTGTCTCTCTGTCTCTCTCTCTCTGTATTGTCTTTATCTGGTTTTGGTATCAGCATAATTCTGACTTCATAAAATGAGGTCGGAAATATTTCCTCCTCTTCTATCTTTTTTAAGATTTTGTGAAAAATTGCTGTTAATTCTTCTTTAAGTATTTGTAAATTTCCCCAGTAAAAATATCTGGGCCTGGGCTTCCCTGGTGGCACAGTGTTTGGGAGTCCACCTGCTGATGCAGGGGTTGCGGGTTCGTGCCCCTGTCCGGGAGGATCCCACATGCTGCGAAGCGACTGGGCCCGTGGGCCGTGGCTGCTGGGCCTGTGCGTCCGGAGCCTGTGCTCCATGGCAGGAGAGGCCACGGCAGTGAGAGGCCCGCATACCACAAAAAAACAAAACAAAACAAAACAAAACAAAAATCTGGACCTGAGGACTTCTTTCTTGGGAGTTTTAAATTTCTTTAACCATTATTGGGCTATTTAGGCTATCTATTTCATTTTGGTTGAGATTTAGGAGTCAGTTGTTTTCAAGAAATTTGTCCATTTCTACATTTTTAAATATAAGAATATAAATTTGTTTACTGTATTTTTTTATTATCATTTTACTGGCTGCAAGATCCTATAGTGATATCTCCTGTTTCATTCCTACTATTGGTTATTTATGTCCTTTTATTTTTATCACTCTTGCTAGAGGTTTACCATCTTTACCGATTTTTTTCTGAAGAGCCAGCTTTTTGGTTTCATTGATTTTTCTGTATTCTCTTCATATTTTGAATGTTATTGATTTCTGCTCCTATTTTTATTATATCCTTCCTTCTTCATGCCTTGTGTTTACTTTTCTTTTTCTAGTTTTTTAAGGTGGAATTTACTTTATTGATCTGAGGATTTTTCTCTTTTCTAATGTATGCATTCTAGCATTGTTTTAGCTGCACCCCACATATCTTGGTATGCCTTTATTTTCATTTTCATTTACTTATATAGATATTTTATTGCATTTGAGACATCTTCTTTGACCCCTGGCCTATTTAGAAGTATATTTTAAAATTTCATAGTGTTTAGAAGTTTTTGTCTTGTCTTCCTGTTAACGTTTTCTGCTCTGATTTCATTATGGTCAGAGAACATAGTTTGTATGATTTTGATTCTTTTAAATTTTGAGGGGTGTGTATATGGCCAGGATATGATATATTTTGGTAAATATTCAATGGACACTTGAAAAAAATGTGTATTCTGCTGTTATTGGCTAAAATAATCTATATATGTCAATCAGATCCTGTTGTGTCGTTCAGATCTTTTTCTTGATGATATTTTTATATAGAAGTTCTAAGTTGATAAAAGGGGAGGTGTTAAAGTTCACAATTAAAGTTGTGAATTTGTTCATTTCTCCTTTCCTCTCTATCAATATTTACTTCACATATTTTGAGACTCTCCTGGTTGGTGCATACATATTTAGGATCATTATATCTTCCTCTTTTTTATTACCTCAGAGGTGCCTGTTGCTGTCTTCCCTTTTTTTTTTAAATTTTTTTTCTCTCTGTTGTTTAGATTGAGTAACTCCTATTGATTTGCCCTCAAGTTCACTGATTCTGTATTGGTGATTTTCACTTTACTGTTGAGTCCATCCAGAAAGATTTTTGTTTATGTCATTACATTTTTCATTTCAATAATTTCCATTTAGTTTTTTCATATAACTTTTTTTCTTTGTTGATATTTTTCTTTTTTACAAAGAGAATTCATAATTTCTTATTGAGGAATTTTTATGACAACTGTTTTAAAATCCTTGTCAGATAATCCCAACATCTGATTCACATTTGCGTTAGAATCAGTTGATTGTCTTTCCTCTTTTCATTTGTGATTTTCTTAGTTCTTGCTATGATAGGTTATTTTCTATTGTATACTGGACATTTTGCCTATCATGCTAGGAGTCTGAGGGTTATTTAAATCTTTCCTTTTTTTTTTTTTTTTTCTTTTAGAAGGAAATCACCCTGATTAGGTTTACAATGTAGGTCCTGGTCTAATTTTATAGTCTGTGGTTCTAATGAAAATTTAATTTTCCAAGACTTTGCAATTTTGGTCTACTTGGTTTACTGGGTCTTCTTTAAGTTCCCATTCATCCCTGCTATTGTTGCCTGCGGTGTCAGCAGTAGCTTCCCTAAACCAGTGCACCTGGTGTTTCTTGTTCAGAGAAAGGAGTGTCTGGCCAAGAGGGGCAAAGTGCCTTTACATGCTGGACTGGTTTTTATGGCTGAATCTCCTTGCTGGTGCTGCCTAGTTGCCCAGTGTCTCTAGGTGGGGAAGGGAGTCTCAAGCCCTATTAAGAAAGCACGAGAGCACCTCCCCGATCATTAACTATTAGTGTGACTCCTGATTGATTCCCCTTTTTGGTGATGCCAGGCTCACTTGGTGCTGTTGGAGAGACTCCTGTTTGATATGAGGGTGAAATGATCCTATCTGGGCTGCCTATACTTTCTAGGTTGGGGGTTGAGAAATGCTGGGGGTGGGCCACTGTCCTCTGATGGGTGAGAGGAATGTAAAATGTTCTGCTGCTATGTGTCTCAGGTCTTGGCATCCCAAACCAGTCTGCCTTCCTCTTTACACTTTCAGAAGCCTTCTTTTAGTACTTCTTGTTTTATTCCAGGGTTTATAATTGTACTTGGTAAGGAGAAACAGAGAAAAATAATCTACACAATCTTGCTCAGACCAAAAGTCTGTACCATAACATTTTAAATACCTTTTAGAGTATAAGAAGAATAATATATTTTCACAATAATTTTAGCTGAATATAATCTATAAGTGAGAATATAGACAAAATATCAAAACATGGAAAAAATACTGTGGCATGAGGAAATTAAAAAATAAACATTATATATATTTATTTTGCTAATATATTTTTATCATAGTGGTACTCAAAATTAACCAAATTGGGAGGAAACCTTCAAGATGGTGGAGGAGTAACATGTGAAGTTCACCTTCCTTCCCACAAATACATCAGAAATACATCTACAGGTGGAACAACTCCTACAAAACACCTACTGAATGCTGGCAGAAGACCTCAGACTTCCCAAAAGGCAAGAAACTACCCACATACCTAGGCAGGGAAAAAAAAAAAAGTAAAAACAGAGACAAAAGAATAGGGACGGGACCTGTACCTCTGGGAGGGAGCTGTGAAGGAAGAAAGGTTTCTACACACTAGGAAGCCCCTTCACTGGCAGAGATGGTGGGTGGCAGGGGAGAAGCTTCAGAGCCACAGAGGAGAGCACAGCAACAGAGGTACAGAGGGCAAATCGGAGAGATTCCCACACAGAGGATCGGTGCTGGCCAGCACTCACCAGCCTGAGAAGCTTGTCTGCTCACCTGCTGGGGCAGGTGGGGGCCAGGGCCTGAGGCTCCAGATTGAGAGGTCAGATCCCTGGGAAAGGACTGGTGTTGGCTGCATGAACACACCTGAAGGAGGCGAGTGCTCAACAGCTAGCTGGGAGGTAGTCCAGGAAAAAGTCTGGAACTGTCTAAGAGACAAGAGACCATTGTTTCAGGGTGCATGAGGAGAGAGGATTCAGAGCATCACCTAAATTAGCTCCAGAGAAGGGCATGAGCCATGGCTATGAGCGCAGACAGCAGAGACGGGCATGAAACGCTGAGGCTGCTGCTGCAGCCACCAAGAAGCCTGTGTGCAAGCACAGGTCACTATCCACACCTCCCCTCCCGGGAGCCTGTGCAGCCGCCACTGCCAGGGTGCCATGATTCAGGGACAACTTCCCCTGGAGAACACACGGTGCGCCTCAGGCTGTTACAACGTCACGCTGGCCTCCGCTGCTACAGGCTCGCCCCACATTCCATACCCCTCCCTCCCCCCGGCCTGAGTGAGCCAGAGCCCCCTAATCAGCTGGTACTTTAACCCCATCCTGTCTGAGCAGGGAACAGATGCCACCAGGTTACGTACATGCAGAGGCGGAGCCAAATCCAAAGCTGAACCCCAGAAGCTGTGCGAACAAAGAAGAGAAAGGAAAATCTCTCCCAACAGCCCTCAGGAGCAGTGGATTAAATCACGACAATCAACTTGATGTACCTTGCATCTGTGGAATACCAATAGACAATGAATCATCCCAAAATTGAGGTGGTGGACTTTGGCAGCAACTATAGACTTGAGTTTGCTTTCTGCATCTAATTTGTTTCTGATCTTATGTTTATTTAGTTTAGTATCTAGAGTTTATTATCATTGGTGGCTTTGTTTACTGATTTGGTTGCTCTCTTCATTTTTTTAAATTAATATATATTAATATATATATTATATATATTTAAATATATTTATATATAATATATATTTATATATATATAGATTTTTCATTTATCTCTTTTAGTGAGTGTGTATGTGTATGCTTCTGTGTGTGATTTTGTCTGTATAGCTTTGCTTTACCATTTGTCCTTGGGTTCTGTCTGTCTGGTTATTTTTTTGGGTTTTTTGGTTTTTCTTATTACTTTTGAAAATCTTTTATTTTTAATAATTAAAAAATTTTTATTTTAATAACTTTATTTTATTTTTTTATCCTTTCTTTCTTTTGTTCTCCATTTTCTTCTGAGCTGTGTGGCTGACAGGGTCTTCATGCTCCAGCCAGGTATCAGACCTGTGCCTCTGAGAGGGGAGAGCTGAGTTCAGGACATTGGTCCAACAGAGACCTCCTGGCTCCACATAATATCAAATGGTGAAAGCTCTCCCAGAGACCTCCATCTCAACAGTACAACCCAGCTCCACTCAACGACCAGCAAGATGCAGTGCTCAACTCTATGACAAACAATTAGCAAGAAAGGAACATAGCCCCACCCATTAGAAGAGAGGCTGCCTAAAATCATAATAAGGTCACAGACACCCCAAAACATACCACCGGACACAGTCCTTCCCACCAGAAAGACAAGATCCAGCCTCATCCAGCAGAACAGAGACACCAGTACCCTACATCACAAAGCCTATACAACATGCTGAACTAACCTTACCCACTGGGGGCAGACACCAAAAACAATGAGAACTACAAACCTGCAGCCTGTGAAAAGGTGAACCCAAACACACTAAGTTAAGCAAAATAAGAAGACAGAGAAAAACACAGCAGATGAAGGAACAAGGGGAAAACCCACCAGACCTAATAAATGAAGAGGAAATAGGCAGTCTACCTGAAAAAGAATTCAGAGTAATGATAGTAAAGATGATTCAAAATCATGGAAATAGAATGGAGAAAATACAGGAAACATTTAAGAAGGACATAGAAGAACAAAGAGCAAACAAACAATGATGAACAACACAATAAATGAAATTAAAAATACTCTAGAAGGAACAATAGCAGAATAACTAAGGCAGAAGAACGGATAAGCGACCTGGAAGATAAAATAGTGGAAATAACTACCACAGAACAAAATAAAGAATGAAGAATGAAAAGAATTGAGGAAAGTCTCAGAGACCTCTGGGACAACATTAAATGCACCAACATTCAAATTATAGGGGTCGCAGAAGAAGAAGAGAAAAAGAAAGGTACTGACAAAATATTTGAAGAGGTTATAATTGAAAACTTCGCTAATATGAGAAAGGAAATAGTTAATCAAGTCCAGGAAGTTCAGAGAGTCCCATACAGTATAAATCCAAGGAGAAACTCTACAAGACACATACTAATCAAACTATCAAAAATTAAATAAAAGGAAAAAATATTAAAAGCAGCAAGGGAAAAACAACAAATAACATACAAGGGAATCCCCAAAAGGTTAACAGCTGATCTTTCAGCAGAAACTCTGCAAGCCAGAAGGGAGTGGCAGGACATATTTAAAGTGATGAAAGGGAAAAACCTACAACCATGATTACTCTATCCAGCAAGGATCTCATTCAGATTCAGTTGAGAAATTAAAACCTTTACAGACAAGCAAAAGCTAAGAGAATTCAGTACCACCAAACCAGCTATACAACAAATGCTAAAGGAACTTCTCAAAGCAGGAAACACAAGAGAAGGAAAAAACCTACAATAACAAACCCAAAACAATTAAGAAAATGGTAAAATGAACATACATATCGATAACTACCTTAAATGTAAATGGATTAAATGCTCCAACCAAAAGACATAGACTGGCTGAATGGATATATAAACAAGACCTGTATATATCCTATCTACTAGAGACCCACTTCAGACCTAGGGACACATACAGACTGAAAATGAGGGGATCTAAAAGATACTCCATGCAAATGGAATTCAAAAGAAAGCTGGAGTAGCAATTCTCCTATCAGACGAAATGACTTTAAAATAAAAACTATTTTATGAGACAAAGAAGGACACTACATAATGGTTAATGGATCAATCCAAGAAGAAGATATAACAATTGTAAATATTTATGCACCTAACATAGGAGCACATCAATACATAAGGTAAATGCTAACAGCCATAAAAGGGAAATCAGCAGTAACACAATCATATTAGGGGACTTTAACACCCCACTTTCACCAATGGGTAGATCATCCAAAATGAAAATAAATAAGGAAACACAAGCTTTAAATGACATATTAAACAAGATGGACTTAATTGATATTTATAGGACATTCCACCAAAAAACAACAGAATACAATTTCTTTTCAAGTGCTCATGGAACATTCTCCAGGATAGATCATATCTTGGGTCATAAATCAAGCCTTGGAAAATTTAAGAAAATTGAAATTGTATCAAGTATCTTTTCCAACCACAATGCTATGAGACTAGATATCAATTAGAGGAAAAAAATCTGTAAAAATACAAACACATGGAGCCTAAACAATATGCTACTAAATAACCAAGAGACCACTGAAGAAACCAAAGAGGAAATCAAAACATACCTAGAAGCAAATGACAATGAAAACATGATGACTCAAAGCCTATGGGATGCAGCAAAAGCAGTTCGAAGAAGGAAGCTCATAGCAATATTATCCTACCTAAAGAAATAAGAAACATCTCAAATAAACAATCTAACTTTACACCTAAACAATAAGAGAAAAAAAGAACAAAAAACCTCAAAGTTAGCAGAAGGAAAGAAATCATAAAGACCAGATCAGAAATAAATGAAAAGGAAATGAGGAAAAAATAGCAAAGAAAAATAAAACTAAAAGTTGGTTCTTTGAGCTGTTCTTTTTTGTTTTGTTTTGTTTTTTTTGCAGTACGTAGGCCTCTCACTGTTGTGGCCTCTCCCGTTGCGGAGCACAGGCTCCGGACGCACAGCGTCCATGGCTCACGGGCCCAGCCACTCCACGGCACGTGAGATCTTCCCAGGCTGGGGCACGAACCCGTGTCCCCTGCATCGGCAGGTGGAATCCCAACCACTGCAGCACCAGGGAAGCCCTGAGCTGTTCTTTTTATAAACAAAATTGATAAACCATTAGCCATACTCATCAAGAAAAAAAAGGGAGAACACTCAAATCAATAGAATTACAAATGAAAAAGGAGAAGGAATATCTGACACTGCAGAAATACAAAGGATCATGAGAGATGACTACAAGCAACTATATGGCAATAAAATGGACAACCGGGAAGAAATGGACAAATTCTTAGAAAAGAACAACATTCCGAGACTGAAACAGGAAGAAATAGAAAATATGAACAGACCAATCATAAGCACTGAAATTGAGACTGTGATTAAAAATCTTCCAACAGACCAAAGCCCAGGACCAGATGGATTCACAGGCGGATTCTACCAAATGTTTAGAGAAGAGCTAACACCAATTCTTCTCAAACTCTTCCAAAATATAACAGAGGGAGGAATTCTCTGAAACTCATTCTATGAGGTCACCATCACCATGATACCAAAACCAGACAAATATTACACACACAAAAGAAAAACCTACAGACCAATAGCACTGATTAACATAGATGCAAAAATCCTCAACAAAATACTAGCAAACAGAATCCAACAGCACATTAAAAGAATCATACACCATTATCAAGTGGGGTTAATCCCAAGAATGCAAGGACTCTTCAATATGCAAATCAATCAATGTGATACACCATATTAACAAACAGAAGGAGAAAAACCATATGATCATCTCAATAGATGTAGAAAAAGCTTTTGAAAAAATTCAACACCCATTTATGATAAAAAAAAAAAAACCCAGAAAGTAGGCATAGAGGGAACCTACCTCAACATAATAAAGGCCATATATGACAAACCCACAGCCAACATTGTTCTCAATGGTGAAAAACTGAAACCATTTCCACTAAGACCAGGAACGTGACAAGGTTGCCCACTCTCACCACTATTATTCAACATAGTTTTGGAGGTTTTAGCCACAGCAATCAGAGGAGAAAAAGAAATAAAGGGAATCCAAATCAGAAAAGAAGAAGTAAAGCTGTCACTCTTTGCAGATGACCTGATACTATACTTAGGGAATCCTAAAGATGCTACCAGAAAACTACTAGAGCTAATCAATGAATTTGGTAAGGTAGCAAGATACATATTTAATGCACAGAAATCTCTTGCATTCCTATACACTAATGAGGAAAAATCTGAAAGAGAATTTAAGGAAACACTCCCATTTACCATTGCAACGAAAAGAATAAAATATCTAGGAATAAACCTACCTAAGGAGACAAAAGACCTGTATACAGAAATCTATAAGACACTGATGAAAGGAATTAAAGATGGTACAAACAGATGGAGAGATATGGCATGTTCTTGGATTGGAGGAATCAACATTGTGGAAATGACTATACTACCCAAAGCAATCTACAGATTCAATGCAATCTCTATCAAACTATTAACGGCATTTTTCACAGAAGTAGAACAAAAAGTTTCACAATTTGTATGGAAACACAAAAGACTCCATATAGCCAAGCAATCTTGAGAAAGAAAAACGGAGCTGGAGGAATCAGGCTCCCGGACTTCAGACTATACTACAAAGCTACAGTAATCAAGACACTATGGTCCTGGTACAAAAACAGAAATATAGATCAATGGAACAGGATAGAAAGCCCAGAGATAACCCCATGCACATATGGTCACCTTATTTTTGATAAAGGATGCAGGAACATACAATGGAGAATAGACAGCCTCTTCAATATGTGGTGCTTGGAAAACTAGATAGCTACATGTAAAAGAATGAAATTAGAACACTCCCTAATGCCATAAACAAAAATAAACTCAAAATGGATTAAACACCTAAATGTAAGGCCAGACACTATAAAACTCTTAAAGCAAAACATAGGCAGAACTCCCTATGACATAAAGCACAGCAAAATCCTTTTTGACCCACCTCTTAGAGAAATGGAAATAAAAACAGAAATAAACAAATGGGACCTAATACAACTTAAAAGGTTTTGCACAGCAACAGAAACCATAAACAAGACGAAAAGACAACCCTCAGAATGGGAGGAAATATTTGCAGATGAAACAACTGACAAAGGATTAGTCTCCAAAATTTACAAGCAGCTCATGAAGCTCAATAAGATAAAACCAAACAACCCAATCCAAAAATGGGCAAATGACCTAATAGACATTTCTATAAAGAAGATATACAGATTGCCAACAAACACATGAAAGGATGCTCAACATCACTAATCATAAATGCAAATCAAAACTACAATGAAGTATCACCTCACACCACTCAGATTGGCCATCATCAAAGGATCTGCAAACAATAACGCTGGAGTCGGTGTGGAGGAAATGGAACCCTCTTGCACTGTTGGTGAGAATGTAAACTGATACAGCTACTATGGATAACAGTATGCAGGTTCATTTAAAAACTAAAAATAGAACTACCATATGACCCAGCAATCCCACTACTGGACATATACGTTGAGAAAACCATAATTCAAAAACAGTCATGTACCACAGTGTTCATTGCAGCTCTATTTACAATAGCCAAGATATTGAAGCAACCTAAGTGTCCATCATCGGATGAATGGATAAAGAAGATGTGGCACATATATACAATGGAATATTTCTCAACCATAAAAAGAAATGATATTGAGTTATTTGTAGTGAAGTAGATGGACCTAGAGACTGTCATACAGAGAGAAGTAAGTCAGAAAGAGAAAAGCAAATTCCATATGCTAACATATATGGAATCTAAAAAAAAAAGAAAAGTTTCTTAAGAAGCTAGGGACAGGAGAGGAATAAAGACGCAGACGTAGAGAATGGACTTAAGGATATGGGGAGGGAGAAGGGTAAGCTGAGACAAAGTGAGAGAGTGTCATGGACATATATACACTACCAAATGTAAAATAGATAGCTAGTGGGAAGCAGCCACATAGCACAGGGAGATCAGCTCAGTGCTTTGTGACCACCTAGAGGGGTGGGATAGGGAGGGTGGGAGGGAGATGCAAGAGGGAAGAGATATGGGGATATATGTATATGTATAGTTGATTCACTTTGTTATAAGGCAGAAACTAACACACAATTGTAAAGCAATTATACTCTAATAAAGTTGTTAAAAAAAATAACCAAATTGTGCCACATGTTATAAAGTATTAGGTTCACCTACTGTGCTAAGCTACAAAAAGAGAACTCATAAAAACAACAAATTGTACCTTTAGTTCAAAAAAAAAATCTTCTAAAGAAAATATAGGTAGGACTGATTATTTACTTAAAACAAATTCATGGGATTCTCTAAAATAGCTCCTTCTGAGTTGATTTCATTTATGATTCAACATTTTCATTTACAAACTAATTTTTTAGGCATGCATAATTGTACCCACAATTTTGATAACTGGTTTCACAGTTGCATACGGAAGGTATACTCCAGGAAGGCTAGGTTTGACCAGTTGGAGTCCTCATCGTTGACCAAGGCTTTGGATTCTTCTGGTCAGGGTCTCAAGATTTACCAGACTCAGAAGGCTGACTGACCTGATAAAAACCATAAATCTGAAAGGGTAGCATGAGGCAATGTTCTGTGGTTATACAACAGTTCTGTTTCTTAATTGCAGTGGCGTTAACACAAATGTAAACGTGATAAAATGACAAAATCGAATGCACACACTGTACCTGTGCCAATTTCTTTGTTTTGATAGCGATTATGATTAAGATGTGACAATTAGGGTAAACAGGGAGAAAAGTACATGGAAACTCTCTATTCTTTTTCTCAAATTACTGTGAATCTATAATTATTTCAAAATAAAAAGTTAAAAAATATTATAGCCTATTTTAATTTATTTAGGGCAAGTACCCAATCATTATTGCTATTTAAAAAATACTCTCTTAGGTAATGTATGTATTCTTTGAAATGAATATTAGAATTATTTTGTGAAGTCCTAAAAATGAAAAAATATTAATTAGCATCATATTACATTGACAGGTTATTTGAGGGGAAGAACTGGAAACCTTATAATATTGTCCTCCTATCCTTGTACTTAACAGCTGGAATGGACAGTACACCTGACTACTTGGCCACTGTCATAGGCACAGAAGTCTAGCAGAGGAAATGTGTGCAACTCTAACCACTATGGAAAATGATGTTTCCTTTCATTAGTAAAGGAGTCAGTGGAATCAGATAAGTCCAGAAGGTGTTAATAACAAACTGTAATTAATGTGTCAAGAAAGGTAAAGCTTCTTTATGGAATTGATATTTGTCAAGATGAGATAT
Organism: Phocoena sinus; assembly: GCF_008692025.1. Classification (NCBI taxonomy): domain Eukaryota; kingdom Metazoa; phylum Chordata; class Mammalia; order Artiodactyla; family Phocoenidae; genus Phocoena; species Phocoena sinus. The sequence continues at coordinate 25,935,849 of NC_045769.1, forward strand.
CCTTCTTCTCCACTGGGGATTTAATAAAATTATCTTTATTAATAACAATGTTTTTGCAAATCATAAAGTATTTTATATGAAGAAATAGATGGGATTTGTAATCTTAAAATTCTTAGCTCATGGTTATGTCTTTTCTCTAGTTCCATAATTTTCCATGCTCCAATTTTTAGAATAGTGTTTGTGCCTTCTATAAATATTAAGTGTGGATCTGCAAAGTATGAGAACACACATTGAGTATAACTTTAAGCACTGATCCAGTCACCTCTGATTAAAACTGCCTAGTGGTTAGAGACAATTAAATTCACTCTCTACCATGGTCTGGAACATCCTATGTAATCTGGTCACTGCCTACCTCACAGATCTCACCTCACTCTGTCCTACCTTTTATTCTATAAATATTTATTGATACCGCTTGTATACTAGTTACTCTTCTAGGTGCTGGGCATCTAAGAGTGAAAAGACAGGCACTATGGTGTACTTGCTTTCATAGAGTGAACCTTCTAGTAGGGAGAGTTAGATTTGCAAGTCAATGAATGCTTTCTTTTCCATGCATTTATTCCGGTAAAATGTTATGGAAGGGGGAAAAAAAACCCACTTGCTTTATTCCCAACTAATTGCCAGTTTTTACCTGTAGCCTTTTGAAAAATAATCACAGGACTGCTGTTAGAAAGAGCCAAGCAAACATTTTTAGACCTTAAGTCACTATGTTCAAGATTCAAGGGAGTGTCCTATCAGTGTGACATTTTGTCATGTGCCCACCACTTGGCTAGGGAATATTGGAGCATCTTGGCTGACCATACCACCAAGATCATTTCACAGGTGGGAAGGATATTTTCCCACAGGAAGATCAGGAACTTTCAGGTGTGGTGGCTGCCATGACAATTAAAATTCTAGGCATATTCCTACCTTTATACTCCTGTGAAGAAGGTAAGACACACATTATGGTGTCGGTTTTGCAAGTGAAGAATCTGAAAACTTCAAAGCTCAAATTGCACAAAGCTAAAGAGGTAGTAAGTGACATGGCTAAGGCTGGAACTTATTTTAACTTCAGGATTAGTGAGTTTATCACTATCAGAAATTATTAAACTGAGGCTCAGAAAGGAGCTTCAAGGAATTTATGAATCTCTTGGAATAATAGGCAAAATGTTGTTTTTAGGTTTGGATGGGAGCAAGTGGTCTGGGTGTTTAATTAGATTCTTTTTTTTTCAATATCATTTTTATTGAAGAATAGTTGATTTACAATGTTGTGTTAATTTCTGCTGTACAGCAAACTGATTCAGTTATACATATATACACATTTTTCTTTAAATATTATTTTCCATTATGGTTTATCATAGGATATTGAATATCCTATTGAATATAGTTCTCTGTGCTTATTAGATTCTTAAAAGGCTTATGAGCAAAAAAAAATAAAGTAATAATCATAAAGTTAAGAACTACTGCATACATATTTCATCTATTGAAAGGAAGTAAGCAAATATGAGTCCTCTACCACTATGCAGCTCACATCTTTCTCTTTCGTGTTTGAACAGATATGAGAAATTAAAATTAAGCTGGGGGGCTTCCCTGGTGGCGCAGTGGTTGAGAGTCCGCCTGCCGATGCAGGGGACACGGGTTCATGCCCCGGTCTGGGAAGATCCCACATGCCGCGGAGCGGCTGGGCCCGTGAGCCATGGCCGCTGAGCCTGTGCGTCCAGAGCCTGTGCTCCGCAACGGGAGAGGCCACAACAGTGAGAGGCCCGTGTACCGCAAAAAAAAAAAAAAAAAAAAAAATTAAGCTAGGAATGGAGTAACACATTTCACCATTTACAGCTAGCTTGGAATTAGTGACACACTTTCTGGGAAGCATCCCACAGGAGCCTATCTATAAGAGAAGGGCTGCTTTGTTTGAGAGCTAATGACAAGCATCCACTCACTTCTACAATTCTTTGAATCATCTCCACATGAAATGGGATTCATGTTTAGCCTCTACTCTTTTTAGTATTTGCTCAAGTAGGAGAAGAAGGTTGCTGATTTGTTCACAACTGCGTAGTGAAGGAATTTGGACCATCTTGTTTCCTAGCTTCTGTAGGTGTCTAGGGAGAGCTAAGTGCTAGAGGAGATTAACCTTGAAGTGTGTACTTAAATAATTAGATCGAAGACGGACTGGAGACTTATCCCTCAATAAGCTTGCACTACTTTTAGGAAATACAGTAAGTCAAGGATTCCCCAAGAAACCAAAACAAAGTATTTCTTCTCGGCTCTGAAAGTAAAACTATAGGTATAACAGATGTGAAAGTGCTTTGGAAAAGTAGTGAAAACACTAGAAAAACGTGATGGCTTATGATGGAAGCAATCCCCCTGCCTCCTCCCCCAAATGCTACATTATAGTTTTATGTGCAGAAAACTGGTAGCAACAAAATGCATTATTGAAAAAGAGCACCTAAGTAGGAAATGATTTGACTGGTAAGTGTTACTATTAAGAATTAGCATACTTTGGCAGGATTGCCTACATTTATTATTTCAGTGATTTTTATTTTGGGTACTTAAAGATGATATATTCCCCCTTGGAGCACAGAGATGAATATAGGTTAATTCTACTTGCATCTGGCTGAATGTTCCAAGACTGCTCCTGTGGGCTTGGGAATCAAGCAGAGATCAATTCACACAAAGCCCTTCTTTGCTGATTCCATACTCATTTCTGACTTCTTACCCTTAGATAATAGTTAAAACTTAATTCTTGGGGGAAAAAACGGCTACTGTTTCAGCTTCAAAATTCTATGTTCTTTACTTTCATCATCTGTTGCATGATTCAGGAAGACAGCACTTCTCCATGTACTTGTCTTTTCCCAAGTGAGGAATCTACATGAGGAGTCAAAATTAACAAACACATCCACTTATCTGGCACATTTTAAATTACACACACACATATATATATATATTTGTAACATCTTTATTGGAGTATAATTACTTTACAATGGTGTGTTAGTTTCTGCTTTATAACAAAGTGAATCAGTTATACATATACATATATTCCCATATCTCTTCCCTCTTGCATTTCCCTCCCTCCCACCCTCCCTATCCCACCCCTCTAGGTGGTCACAAAGCACTGAGCTGATCTCCCTGTGCTATGTGGCTGCTTCCCACTAGCTATCTATTTTACATTTGTAATGTATATATGTCCATGCCACTCTCTCACTTCGTCCCAGCTTACCCTTCCCCCTCTCCATGTCCTCAAGTCCATTCTCTAGTAGGTCTGTGTCTTTATTCCCGTCTTACCCCTAGGTTCTTCATGACCATTTTTGTTTGTTTGTTTGTTTTCTTAGATTCCATATATATGTGTTAGCAGGACAGTATTTGTTTTTCTCTTTCTGACTTACTTCACTCTGTATGACAGACTCTAGGTCCATCCACCTCACTACAAATAACTCAGTTTTGTGTCTTTTTATGGCTAATATTCCATTGTACATATGTGTCACATCTTCTTTATGCATTCATCTGTCAATGGACACTTAGGTTGCTTCCATGTCCTGGCTATTGTAAATAGAGCTGCAATGAACATTGTGGTACATGACTCTTTTTGAGTTATGGTTTTCTCGGGGTATATGCCCAGTAGTGGGATTGCTGGGTTGTATGGTAGTTCTATCTGTAGTTTTTTAAGGAACCTCCATACTGTTCTCCATAGTGGCTGTATCAATTTACATTCCCACCAGCAGTGCAAGAGTGTTCCCTTTTCTACACACCCTCTCCAGCATTTATTGTTTCTAGATTTTTTTAATGATGGCCATTCTGACCGGTGTGAGATGATATCTCATTGTAGTTTTGATTTGCATTTCTCTAATGAGATATATATATATATATATATATATATATATATATATGTATATATATACTACTTTTCTATGGTCTTTCCCCAGAGTCGCTTTTTACAATGTAGATTAACTGATCTCTTTTTATTTATCAGGCAAGAATTATTTTCCCTTAGGAGATAGCAAGGGAATAAAATGAGTGAGCAAATATGGGGCAAGGGAGGAAGAAGTAAGGCTTTGATTACTGCATTTTAAGAATGTTTGTCATATCCCAAGCATCTTTGTTAAACATCTATTAAAAGTAAGCCCTGCTACAAGGGATGCTTCAGTCAATCTAGCACAGCAAGTGAAGTAGCCTTTAGCGGTGTTTGTCAAAGCGTGGGTCCCAGACCATGGCAGCAGCATCACCCGGGAACCTATTAGAAATGCATATTCTTTGGTCACACTCCAGGACTATTGAGGATGAGATCCAGTAATTCCCATTTTAACAGACCCTCTGGATGAGTCTGATCCCCACTAATGTTTGAGAACCTCTGCCCTAGTGAACAGCCATCTTCCTTTTGTCTTAAGATAATTGAATTATGTATATATATGTTTTAAATATATATATTATTGAAGTATAATTGCCTTACACTGCTGTGTCAGTTTCTGCTGTACAGCAAAGTGAATCAGCTATAAGTATACATATATCCCCTTTTGTTTGGATTTCCTTCCCATTTAGGTCAGCACAGAGCACCGAGTAGAGTTCCCTGAGCTATACTGTAGGTTCTCATTAGTTATCTATTTTACACATAGTAGTGTAATATGTCAATCCCAATCTCTCAATTCATCCTACACCACCCCACCCTCTTTCCCCCTTGGTGTCCATACGTTTGTTCTCTACATCTGTGTCTCTATTTCTGTCCTGCAAACCGGTTCATCTGTACCATTTTTCTAGCTTCCACATATATCTGTTAACATATAATATTTGTTTTTCTCTCTCTGACTTAATTCACTCTGTATGACAGTCTCTAGGTCCATCCATGCCTCTGCAAATGACCCAATTTCATTCCTTTTTATGGCTGAGTAATAATCCTTTGAAGATACTTGTATAAGTATTTTTAATGAGGTTAATATACTTTCATGAATCTTTTAATTTTTAATATCACAATTTTTTGTTAAATCAATATTCCACTTTTATCTTATTGTGATTATATTCACATAGTTCTCTTCTAGGCTATGTTCTATGATAATATTTCCTTTAAAAAAAATAATCCTAGAGCTAATTATTGTCATTTCCTGAATTCCATCAGGTATTCTTATTCTTCCCAAGCCATCTAAGAGAATTGTATAATTACTCTAAACTCTATTTTTTGTTTGGTCATGTACATCAACCTCTGTTCTTATCTTTACCCAGTGAGGGTTCCTTCCAGGAGCCCTTTGTGTCCCTAGTAGGATTATTGTTCTCTGAGTCTTAGGCAGAGCTCTCCTTCTGGGTTTTCCCTTGTCTCTCCTGTGGGTCTCATTTCTCCTGTATCCACTGTATTTTTTCTCTTTATTAACTCCTTTCCCCCTTCTCTGTCCTCCCTGATAAAAGATGAATGCAAGTTAAACACCTTGAACCTAGTTTATGGAAAAATGTTTTTATTCTATTCTTACACTTAGGAGTTGAAAATTTTTTGGCTGTTCATTCCTTTTTAAAACAAACCATAAAAAAATGACATGGAAGCCTTGAGTTCATGGCAGGAGTTGTCCATTGATAGGCTTTGCTGGAAGATCTGATCCAGCAGGAACTCAGTTGTGTTATTAGAGTGCCCTCCAAAATCACTGTCTACATATTTTTTCTTATGGGCTGCTCAGTTTCACCTCGTTAGATTTTTTTCAATTTCTTATCTTAAGGAAGAGGGAAAAGTGTTAATTTTATTCCTGACTCCCAACCAGAGTTATTGAAGCCAAGCAGTAGTCAGGAAAAGGGATCTTGCCTTTCAAGGTACAGAATTTTGCTTCTCAGAACAGCACCCCTCCTCCATTCTGCTGCATTCAGATTTCGCCTGATTCTGTGTTGCCTATAGGTCTTTCAAATGAAGATGTCTAATGTGTAATAGTTTCCAGTTGCCCAGAAAGTGATTTGTGCCTGAGATAAATATTTGGCACCTATTAATAAATGGATACTATGTTGTATATAAGGAAGTAATTAAAGTGAGTTATGGTATGAAGTAAAAAGAGTAGAGGATGGAACCATGGGAAACTTTAACATTTAAGGGGCAACTGAAAAAAAAACTATAAAAAAAGAAAATGTTAGTTTAGGTTTTCCAAGAAGCAGACTGAATTAGATGTGCAAGAGATTTAGTGGGGAAATCACCTGCAAAGGATAAATGGAAGAGTGTAAAAGAGAAGGAGGGGAGAAATTATACAATTAGATGTGGATCTGATACCTGTGAAAGAGATGGAAGGATTGGGTAGGAAAAACGTCACATGCAATTCACTTCTCAAAAAATTTTGACCAAACCAATGGGAAGTCCCTGAACAAAGATATCTTTCGGATGAGTCCTGAGCAGGCAGGAAAGGGTGGGGACTAACACCCCTGCCATGCTCATCATTAACTGGGAACAGCAAAGAGGGAGTGTGAACTGCATGCAAGTGCAGTGATGAATCGCAAGGTGAGGCAGCTAGGGCTTCACCTATGCTTCCTGAAACATGGTTTCTTAGAGAAAATCTGAAAGGCAGATCTTAGAAATGAGAGAAACTAGAAAGAATGGCAGTACCAAAGCCACAGAGAGGAAGTTGTGTGCATTTATTCTCATAACTCTGCTATAAAAAGAAATGATGGATAAATTATCTTAAAACTGCAAATTTGAGCCTGAGACTTTTCCCTGTGAAACCTGTAGTTAACAGTCATGTGCAAAAATGTGCATAATTGGAGACAACGTTAATACCGGGGAAAACATAGTTCTGGAGAAGATGATGTATTGGCTTAAAAGTTTAAAACCATTTATAATTTTCAAATATGCACTTTGAGTTGATTTGAAATATTTCATACTTGAGTTTCCTAATGGAGTTAATTAATCACAGCTGATCTCATTGCAAACACAGCACCAACCAGAAACAACGCAGTCACAGCACAAGTGAAAATCAAGGCATATCACTCCTACATATTTAGCAATGAGGAAGGTATTTCTTTCCTAAACTTTTATCCGTACCTTATTAATATGTAATATTCCAACATAGTTCGAAACTCAGTTATGGCTACAGCCTTCTTATAACCACAACTGCTCAATTTCCATGTTATCATTCTTTGGGAATTTTAAAGTTATCAAATTTTTCTATTATCCCTATAGACTTATTCCTGAAAAAAGCAGGTTCACATCTCATAATTCCTACCTGTATGCACATAACTGTCAACCAATGGTCCAGCAGCAGGGATCCACTTTCAGAAGTATGTTGGGATGTGTCCGTCATATATACATGACACAGATGAGGAGTTTAGAGAGAGAAAAGAGAGAATGAGGAAAATCCCTATTTATTGCAGGCCATTTCTGTGTCTGCAAAGCTGAGTGAGGACTTCCCTGATGACTGCCACCCAGGACTTTAGAGTGATTGCTCTGCATAAGAAGGGGGACAGATTGGGGGTTGTGGGGAGAGTCCAGGAGGGAAACCACAGGAGTTAGGATGGCTAAGCTCTGGAGTGGAGAAACAGAGGCGATGAGGGAGAATAAGACTATCAATTCCATGAGGGTAGAGACACCATGTCCATTTTTGCTCTTTGTTTTATAACCAGCACAGCAATGGCCTATTGGTAGAAATCAACAATTTGCAATTCTAATATTCAAAATTAAATGATTTTTGTTCTCTAGTTGATTCATGTTTTAACAAATTTCTGCAACCAGCTCAGATTTTAAAGTACAGAAGAGCACTGCTTCCTTTAGTCAACCCTGTAGTTTAGCCCTGTTCTGGACACAGTATAGGTTTTCAAGAACTATTTGACAGGATTGAACTGTCACATAGTTTTAGTTATTTAACCTCTGAGATGTTTAGTTTCTATAATGTGATCATATCCCCTTTTGTTTCTAGATGAGCAAAATCCAGTGTGGACTCTTGAGGAGAAAGTCTTTCTTCTGCATCTCCCAGGTCTAATACTTGTGACACATTTCTTTACAACTCTAAGTGAAAGGGGGGTGGGTAGGTGGCTTGGGATCATCTGTTAAAATCCAAACTCCCGGGGCTTCCCTGGTGGCGCAGTGGTTGAGAGTCCGCCTGCCGATGCAGAGGACATGGGTTCGTGCCACGGTCCGGGAAGATCCCACATGCCGTGGAGCGGCTGGGCCCGTGAGCCATGGCCGCTGAGCCTGCGCGTCCGTAGCCTGTGCTCCGCAACGGGAGAGGCCACAAGAGTGAGAGGCCCGCGTACCGCAAAAAAAAAAAAAAAAAATCCAAACTCCCTCGTTATATACCTGGCGACATCCCAGCTAACCAGGCCTAACAGATTCTTCTGTATGAAGTGGCTATATGTTTAAACATTCAATAACAGGACAAAAGTTGGTCCCCACACCCACCACCATCAGACCTCTGGTTGGCATCTGCTCCTCAGGCTTTACACAGACCTGCTCTGAAAATCACTAATTTAACAAACTATATTTAATTTTTAAAATTTCCAGAATGTGTTGATTTTTTTTAAATCAAAGGATTGTATGATTATATCTAAAAAGACGATACTTAAAAAGATAATTTGAGGCTCTAAAAAAAAAGTCAACTCAGCTCTCCAGTAACCTTCATTTCCATTTTTCCAAGAACTAGAAAGTGTGTGTGTGTGTGTAAATGTTATATGGAATATAAATATATGTATAATATACTCATACATATATATAACTATATACACATGACATAAAGTTATAATGAACTTCTAAATACAAACCAGAATTTCAGATCTTTGAAAATATAGTTAAGCATGTAGATTGGGTTTAGCTCGCTCTTATTTTTGACACTGGCAAAGCTTCAAAATCTTGAAGTAAAAATAATTATTTTTGTTACTATGGTGAAACATATGTAATTAGAGTGGTTTTAGGGACATATGTGATGATGAAAACAATTGAAGTCATTAAGCTTCAGTGAGTTTATTAAAGTGTTTACAGATCAGGGTGCCTTTGTTTTGAGCTGAATTCAGGTATCTCTCTAGAGGGAGCATCAGTAATCCATATGAATTTTCCATTACTGTTAACACTGAAACAAAGTAAGAAAAATGTAATTAAAATTAAACCAACACTGAGAAATAACTTGAGACAGAAGAAGTTTGTAAGTTTTTGCAAAAGTTTTCTTTTTAGAGCCGCTTTCAGATTTTTCAAAGATAAAATAATATCGGTTGGATATTGTGCATTTCTTCATGATGGTCAAGTATTCCCTATTTACTCCCTGTAGACATTTCCATAGTTATCAAGTTGAACATGCAAGTTTGAGTTATTGCTACACTTTCACATTATATTAAATGAAAAAAGAAGTTGCAAAGCAGAGTTAGTATTACAATTCCTTTTATTTAACAAAACAGTTCTGTATTCATGAATATATGAGGAACAAAATATTAACATTTAATTAATAGTAGTTAATCTTGGGGCAGAGGTTTATGGGAGTGATGGAAAGCTTCCCAATTTCATGTTCTAACTTTCAGTTCTATGAATTTTTTGACCACATATTTCATTGTTTTTATTTAAAAAGTCAACAAGAACTCTAGGCCTTTTTAAGTTTTCATCTTTACAGGAATTCTTTTAAGATAGAAAAGAATGGTTTCTAGCACTGTTTAAAAAGATTCCTCTTTTTAAAAAATTCTAATTCCCTTCCTAAATCTTTGGGAATTTTTATTATTTCTCCCTTAAACTGGTTGTAACAGGGAGCTATATGTGGAAAGTTTGAAAGACCTCTCACAAGATGGAATATGAGAATGATTTGTGAAGGAGAGCTCTGAAAAGAGAGGGTATTGACAGATCTAGGGAGGTGGAATGGAGGTACAAGGAGAAAAGGATGCTTCTAGAATAACATGGAATGTTCTTCCTCCCCACAACACTAGAAATGACTAAAGATGTGAACAGGTGAGTTGGCCTCTCTGAGAAATATGAGGATTGAAGGTGCAGCATACAATTTTCTTAGATAGGTGGCAATAGCGCTCTCTAGTGGAAGCTGGGGAGCTGGCAAAGCAGGACATGTAGCAATGTCCCTCCAAAGATAATGAGAAATTCAAAGAGACACCTAGAAGAGGAAATGTGTCCGGTTAAACACGGTGGATTCAATACTTAGGTCTCTTCTCTTTCTCAAGACACCATTAAAATGCTAGTAAATCGGGAAAAAGGTAGAAATTCTTCAAAATGAGTCAATAAGATCAGATAAGAGATGGGAATTAATTTTTGAATGCAAGAAAGTGGATGGAAGTTTGCAGAGGTGGAAGCTGGCTGCAAGAAGGACTCCAGTAAGAGATAAGTCTATTTTGGATGCAGAATCCCAAAATGTGTCACGAATTGGAGGTGCCATTTAACACTGACATCTCATGTGAGGCGTGGAGTGGAAAACAGGGAGTTGCTGGTCTGTCTGGATAAAGAGAGTGTGAGGTCCTGTAGATCCGGGCAACTGCAGGAGCCTGGGGAGCACTGCATCACACCAGTACCTGGGCCTCAGGCCCAGAAACTCTGAGTTAAGTTAGTCTGGATGGCACCCAGGTATGTAGATTTTTGAAAATCTCCTAAGATAACTCTGACTTGCAGCCAGGAGTGAGCACCATGGCTCACATACAAATTGACCATTGTTCCAAAAGGAAACAGGCTATTATTTTAGAGACTTTACCTAAGGTTTCCCATCCAACAGGAATGAGTTAGAATGAGAAGCAGTTCACTCTTACCAGGTTTTCTTTCCATTGGCCATCCAGCCTTGAATTCTGCCTGTTGGAGGCAGTGTGACTCACCCTCAGCTCGTTGTGACACTGTGTCTCTAAATAGTGCAACCAGGGGGCTTCCCTGGTGGCACAGTGGTTAAGAATCCTCCTGCCAATGCAGGGAACATGGGTTCGAGCCCCGGTCCGGGAAGATTCCACATGCGGTGGAGCAACTAAGCCCGTGTGCCACAACTACTGAGCCTGTGAGCCACAACTACTGAAGCCCATGCACCTAGAGACTGTGCTCTGCAACAAGAGAAGCTACAGCAATGAGAAGCCCGCACACCACGACGAAGAGTAGCCCCTGTTCATCGCGACTAGAGAAAGCCCATGCTCAGCAACAAAGACCCAACGCAGCCAAAACTAAAATAAATCAAATAAATCAAAAAAAAAAAAAGTGCAACCAGAAGCCCAGCAGGAGAAAACTTTGTAGGTCAGAAATCGTTTATAGATTAAGAAAAAAAGCATCATCTTCATGCACCATTGAATTACAATCTTGAATGTATCTTTTCTCTTGTTTACACATGCCTCTGTGCCCCATGAGAAAAACAGATAGTGCAAAAGAAAGAAACAGTGCTGGTGATCAAGGAATTTGATGCCCTTTGGTGTTGATTTTTACTCCCAGATCACTGCATTTAAAATTGACAATGCAGGGTTTTCATGCCATGTTTTCCCATGGCATTATGTTTTCATACCATGAGAGCAATTTTGATATAAAGCAATATTGCTCTGAAAATAGAGTGCCGTCCCTCAGAATGAAGGCAAATGAGGATTTAGAACCCTTGCAGGTTGTACTGTCAGTACTAATTTGAGTGCTAAATTTCCATTTTCAAACCTAAGTAAACAGGAACGTAGACAGCTTGAACAAGATGAAATTGTGATATCGCCCAAAGGAACATGCTGATCAGGGAGAGCTCAGCATGAATTTGAATCAAAAGCATCTGCAACAACTTTAACTCTGCTTCATGCCATCAGGGCTGAACCGACACAGGGGAGTTGAACCCGTAACACCTGGGATAGAGGGCAGAGAGCCATACTCTAGCATTCTGAAAGGCTCTCCAGATTTTTGTAGCACGTGGGGGCCGATGCTAGACAATGACCACATCTGATTCTTGTGCAGCTGTCGATCATAGTAGGCACTGGCAAATTCCGGTTCCTGAACTCATCAGCAGCAATAAATATTTATTGCGTGCTTCATGAGCACATTGGTAGCAAGACTGAACTTTGCACTAAATTTGAGTATAAAATGTCATTTGATTTAGACAATACACATAAAGGCACATGAGAAAATTCTTTCTGAATGAAATAACAAATAGCTGCTTATATAATAAAAAGCCTCAGAGCCACAGGGGTCTTCTGTGTTTGAAGGAAACCTACTGAAGGCACAGAAAGAAAGATTTCCTCTTGACAGGAGGATTTTGGCTCTGTGTAAGTCCAGCAGAATTCTCGCAGCCAGCCGGGGCTCTCTGCTTGAGTAGACAGCCTAACTAAGGTGCCAAAAGTGGTATTGTTTGGACTCATAAAGTTTCCGTTTTTCTAGAAGCCACCAGAGGATGGTTGCTGGGCAAGGCAGAGAGTCAGAGAGAATAGATGTGCTTTCCTGCATGGGCAAGGGGATGTCGAAGGTGTTTCAACAAGCGCTGATCCAGGAGAGCTAGTAAGTTGAAAAGTGAGATTCACGCTAAGTATACAAACACCCTGTGGGCGATGGAAGCAAAGCCGTCATACACATATAGGTAAGAGTTAAATAAAGTCCACTTCTCGGGCTTCCCTGGTGGCGCAGTGGTTGGGAGTCCACCTGCCAATGCAGGGGACGCGGGTTTCGTGCCCCGGCCCGGGAGGATCCCGCGTGCCGCGGAGCGGCTGGGCCCGTGAGCCATGGCCGCTGAGCCTGCGCGTCCGGAGCCTGTGCTCCGCAACGGGAGAAGCCGCAGCGGTAAGAGGCCAGCGAAAAAAAAATCCACTTATCTCCGAAGGGATCTCAAGTCTCTTTTCTCATAGTCTGTGTCCAGAGCTGCGTGGAATACATAATAATTTTTCCTACTAACTTAAAAATGAACTCTCACTGTTAGACCATACTTGCTAGGAAGAAAGAGAATCTACGTTGGTGAATATTTTTCATCGTATCTAGATCATCTATGGCAAGTTGAAAACATGAACAAAGAAAGAATCATCTTCCTAAAAGCAGAAATGAGATTAAAAGGAATGAATGAAAACTAGACCGAGAATAATAAGATTTTAACTTTTAGTTTTTAAAATCTCTCGATTTGGTGTGGAGGTGTGCACGTGTTTGTATGTGCACTCCTTTGTAGACACACAAGTTTTCTTTATGCTCATTGTACAGAATAGTCAAATTAGAGTTCCTGGAAAGCAGGGCAGCAACTAACACAAACAATAGAAAAGGCACCCTTCTGGGCAAATTAGCGAAAATGTGCTTCTTCTCCAACCTGACTACAGCCCAGCTACCGGGCTCGTGAATTGATCATTTCAACCCTCACCCCATCTCCGCCCCCACTGACATATACCTCTGTATCTGGCATAACCTGCGTAATCCTACTGGTTTACCATCCTCCAGAGCACAATGCACCATTGCCATTTCTACCTTCTTTAAATTGTCTTAGTAAAACAAAAAAATTAAATAAAAAACACTACTTGATAAATTGTCCTACTCCAAAGGGGTGACGTAGTTAAATGAGGGTGTAAGCCAGAGATTCTAAACCTAAGGCTCCAAGTGCCCCTGGAAATACAATGTCTTTTGCACGCATACATCTGCATTTCTCTAAGGACAGAGGGTTTGCAAATGTGTCAGTGACCCCAAAAATTTAAGCCTTAAGCTAAAGTATAGTGGAATTAATAATTTAGAAACATTCACAAAAGAATAATTTAACTTTTAAAAAGTGCCCCTGGATTATCCAAATGAACTTTTACATTAAGGTCTGAATTTACCAAACTTGCTTGAAACAAAATTCTTATAATTTTAGGGGATGATTTCAAATGAAAGGTTTTAATAAGTTGTTTATAGTCTAAAATTCTTATCTCAAAAGCCAAATGAAGATATCTGAGTCTTGTAATTAGACATGTCTTTTTCTTTCATTTATTTTTCATGGGATGTTTCATTATTCCAAGACTCTCATTTCTCTTTAGCATAGTGATTTTCACTTTGAAAAAAATGTCTAGTGATTGAAAAGTTCAGCTCATTTAAGTGACGTTGTATAATTTTCCTCCTGTCATATGAGAACCACAGAATGGAAGGAACCCAGAATCCTTTGCTAGTTTTCTCCTTTATGCAAGATTATATTCCACTTGGTTGGATTTTCTTCTTTCCCTTTAAAGATAAATCACTCAAAGAATTTCTTTCTGTTTATATGACATATGAGCCTAAGAAGTATATTCCATAAAATAATATATTATTAATAAATTAACTATTTGTTCATGTGATATTCGTTATGTTGACATTATTGTTTCAAAGCTCTTTGGTTCCCCTAAATATTGTTAAGTCTTTATTGCCATAAAACATCATTACTTTCAGTTCCACTGTTTCACTTTTATGATTTTTCTAAAAGGGTTAGTGCTGAAATTAACCTTATGCCTTTACAATACCATCTTTTTTCTTAATTTGCTTAACATGCCCTTCTTCACAAATGAGGCAATCAGTTTCATAAATATCCCTATACAAAACAGAAAATAACATTTTATTGAATTCGATAAAACTGATATGATACATATTTCCCTGGTCTCCTTTGACTAGTGAGCAAAAAGGAGCTTTATTCTTTAGCCTCAAAATGACAAGCAATTTGCTTTACATAAATATTACCTTCTATTCATATACATACATTTTCCAGAAAGAATTAACAAATATACTTTGTAGGTTTTCTAGAATTCATTGTCTCGAGATGTTAAAAAAAAGGAAGGGGTTAACAGAGAGCACCCAACAATACCTGCAACACTCACTGTCTCACTGTATGCCTTAAAATTTCTTTCAGGTTTCTGGACCCAATTCTAATACATGAGCATGTGCGTGTACGTGTGCGTGTGCGTGTGTGTGTGTGTGTGTGTGTGTGTGTGTGTGTGTGTATGGAAGCTTCTCCACACCAACAAGCAATGCTTGCAACCAGCAGGCTGTCTGAGAATTCAATTCAATTCTGATACTATCTACCTGGGGATGGCATCAGATTCCACAGGTAAAGGGCTCATTCCTACAAGACCACCCTTCACTTTAGACGCCAATCACAAACCCAGGTTATTACCTGTGCGTCTGACAAACTGTAGGTTCTAATGACTCTCCAACTCAGGATGCTAATCACAAGATCAGATTGTCGCCTGTGTTTCTGACTGACTGACTTAAATTAGAGGTTCCTATAACCCCCTTTGTGTTTGATTGATTTGCCAAAATGGCTCACAGAACTCAGGAAACCCATTTACTCACTAGAATATCATTTTTTAAATAAAAGAATATAACTCAAGAACAGTCATATGCCACAGAAGTAGAGAACAAACCTACAGATACCAAGGAGGAAAAGCAGTGGGGGGGCAATGAACTGGGAGATTAGGATTGACATATATACACTATTGATACTATGTATAAAATAGATAACTAATGAGAACCAACTGTATAGCACAGTGAACTCTACTCAAGGCTCTGTGGTGACCTAAATGGGTAGGAAACTCAAATAGAGGGAATATAATTATACGTATAGATGATTCACTTTACAGCAGAAACTAAAACAACATTGTAAGGCAACTATATTCTAATAAAAATTAATTTAAAAAAAGAGCAGTCATACGGATGAGATGCATAAGGCAAGGTATATGGGAAGGAGCATGGAGCTTCCAAGTGCGCTCCAGAGGCATCATTCTCCCTGCATCTCCACATGTTCACCACCCTGGCAGCTCTCCAAACCCTATTCTTTTGGGTCTTTATGGAGGCTTTGTTACATAAGTATAATTCATTAAATCATTGGCCGTTGGTCATTAATGACTGATTCAACTTCCAGCCCCTCTCTTCTCCCTGGAGGTCAGGGGTTGAGACTGAAATTTCCAAACTTCTAATCACATGGTTGGTTCCTCTGGTTACCAGCCCCCATCCTTACTTGATCTAAGTGTAGCCCAAAAGTCACTTCACTTATATAACAAAAGACAACTTTAAGCACTCTCACACTTAAGAAATTCCAAGGGTTTTAGGAGCTCTGTGCCAGAAATTGGGATGAAGGACAAATATATATTTCTTATTATAAATCACAATATCACAGAAATTTTCTAATGAAGATCTCTCTTTTCCCCAGTTCTGCTGAAGACTAGAATTCTGATTTTCTGAAGAATCTCTCCTTTCTCCCTTTCACTCAGTTCATTTATTTGTTTTCTAATATAAGGATTACATAATTAATGTGTGTCTATTTCAGAGTGTATCATTTAAGCAATGTGGTTATTTATAATTGCTAGAAACCTTTAGTGATTGATTGGGCATTGCCATTTTTATAAAATTGAGCTTTGTTTTGCTTATTAAATTTCCTTCATTTTTTCTTTGTTTAACATTCCCTTAGAAATTATGAGCCTGAACCCTCTCACCAGTGCTTGGGCTGGAATTCTAAACAGAGGGCAACATATTTGGGTGAGAAAGCTAGGAGTATGGCAGCTGTGCTCAAAGTGAGAAAACAAGGGAGGTATCCAGTATGACACAGAGAAAATATCTTGGATTTGGAGTAACTGGATTTAGGACCTGAATTCAAAATTTTTTGGTCTCTGCTGCATGCATTTTGGCAGGGTATTTTTTGACTTTCACCATCAGTATTTTTCTCAAATAAAGTAATCCTCAGGGCTAAACTCAAGAATAGCATCATTTTGAGATTTCAAGGTTTGTTTCTTTTGGAATTCACAGTGGAAGGAAGTCATACTGTTACCTATTTCTTTTGATTGGCCATTGTGAGCAGTGCCAGAGCATTTAAGAATAGGTAATTTTTGATGAATATAATTAATATGAGTTGCTCCAAAATTCAAGACACTTGTTACTTAATCGCTGTCATTTTATTGTTTCTTATTCATTTTTTTTAAATTCAAAGACATTTCGCTATTTATTTTCAAAATAATGTTTTTGTCCTTAGGAAAATCAGACAGCTTCTAAACACTTTATGAGGATGGAATGTAAGCAGAACTTGTTAATAATAAAAATCGCTGGATTGATTTATATTTCAGTTGGTGTAGTGACTTCATGTCACCTACACAATAATGGTTCTACAATTGGTTTTTAAGAAAGAAAAAATTCATTTTTATTTTATAATTTTCAGCTGAAAGACAAAGCACATAAAGACCATGAAACTTAGATAACAGAATCAAGAATGAAAGAACTAATAACTTTTCTGGTAAGTTTGATAAATCAAGGGGTCTCGATAATTTAAAATAAACACATATACAATTTTAAATTATTTTTAAAGAAAAATTCCTTTTATTTGAAAAAAAATTATATCTGCTATGATAGAATCTTTACACTGATAATTTTAGTCATTTCTTTTGTTATTAGGAAAAGTAATTTGTTATATGTAGGCAGTTACTTAGGAGAGCACACTCCAACTTTTCTCTCGGGTAACGTGTTTTTGATAGCATTCTGTACTGGACAATTATAGAACAAATCATCCTCACACACTTTATTAAAAACACATTTTTGATGTTCTAAATAGTTGGCCACTGGATTGTTCCTAAGAGCTCTATTTTCTCAATATTACTTCCTTTTTTTGCATTAACATGGGTGTCTCTTACACTTCTAGGAAATATTGATCATCCTAAGTAAAATAAGTTTCCTGTGGTTACAAATGACTTGTGGATGTGGTGAAAGGAAGATCATTGATCTCAAATCCAATAATCCCATATGTGCAGACAGGAGTCTTTATGAATCCTGTTTATTTATAGGTTTCTATTAAGTGGCTCAGCTTGCAGGACTGGAGGTACTGGTTTATTATCACAACAATGCTTTTGAAGCCAAAAACACCAATAGCAGATTATGAAAAAAATCAGTTTTACCTAGGCCTGTATTTATATAAGAACACTATCCTATTAAAATAATTGGTTCCTTCAAATTTCAGTGAAGCCTTGCTTCTGTGACGTTTTCATCCAGGTGGTAAGTAATTTTTCCTAGAGCTTTGTTTTACCACACTCTTATTTAAATTACAGTCTTTTCTTACTCAATATTCACTTTTCATTAAAAACAAAACAAAACTATAAAAGATGTTCTTAGAAACTGTAACATCAACTGTAACCATCTGAAGAGTGATATTGGTTAATGATAATGTCCTAATAGCATTTAAAATGATTAATTGAGAGAAGTAGTTTCTGTTCTAATAAATTTAATATATAGTCTCTTCATAATCTAACATTTTGGTGTTTGTCATGGGTATATTTGGGTAACAAAAAACTGTTTCCTTAGGACTTCCCTGGTGGCACAGTAGTTAAGAATCCGCCTGACAATGCAGGGGACACGGGTTCAAGCCCTGGTGCGGGAAGATCCCACATGCTGCGGAGCAACTAAGCCCATGTGTCACAACTACTGAGCTTGTGCTCTAGAGCCTGTGAGCCACAACTACCGAAGCCTGCTCACCTAGAGTAAGAGTAGCCCCCGCTCGCCCCAACTAGAGAAAACCCACAGGCAGCAACGGAGACCTAAGACAGCCAAAAATTAATTAATTAATTAATAAAAGAAACTGTTACCAAAAACATATAGTTACCAAAAAGACTGACTAAACAGTGAGTTATTCCTCTAAGGACACAAGTGAATGGCAAATTAGAGATATGGTCAGAAAATAAATGATACCCGTTGTGCCTTAATTGTCTATTAGTCATCTTGCCAGTGAAATCCAGCTGTAGTATTCTTGAGGTGATTGAACATGACCCCTGGGGTATGTCTGCCATTATAAGGCAAAGGATAATTTCTACCCCAATAATTGATAGTCTGGGATCTCTGCCCACATCTTTTCCTTCTTTTCTGCCCCTGATCCTTTCAGATTTAACATCCAGGTTGAATGCTTTGTCTTAAAATTGATACTTTGCTTATTTCTCCATTGCCTTTCTTTTGCTACTGTAATTCTTCACCTATGGGGAAGAAAAGCTCACACATTCAGACCCCTGTGCAGCACTGACTCTGAGGTGGATGTAGTTCAAGCAAGGTCTGTTCACATGCAAATCTCAACTGAACCACAAAGAGGGACAACCTTGGAGCAAAATGTATCTTGTTGCAATCAGCTGTTTTTCAGAGAAGAAGTGTATTTATTTGAGTAATAAACATTTATATGCCAATATTGAAAAGTTAATAGAACTATTGTATGTGAAATGTCTCAACCACTGTGTAAATGTAAATGTACAG
This sequence comes from Phocoena sinus, assembly GCF_008692025.1. Taxonomy (NCBI): domain Eukaryota; kingdom Metazoa; phylum Chordata; class Mammalia; order Artiodactyla; family Phocoenidae; genus Phocoena; species Phocoena sinus. The sequence continues at coordinate 25,954,873 of NC_045769.1, forward strand.
AATTTTTAAAAACATAATTATAAATCCAGACAGCTCTGTCAAAATATGAGCAGGTAATACCATTAGATTAAAAAAGGGATAGGTCATATATTATAAATATATAACATATCATATTGGCATAAATAAGATTTGAGGCATAAAAATTATTTATATCAAAATTATTTTGACTTGACTATCAACTAACTAGTCCTTTAAGAAGATGCTGTAGCCAAGTGAAGTTTCCAGCCTGGTGTCAGCAAGTATTTGGCAGGATCAGTCCCTAGTTCTGAGCTAATGGCAGACATGGCTAATCAATCATGGTGCTCTTTCTTGCTGAGTCCAGATTTAGCCTTAGATATCATCACGACTGCCAAATGCATTATTTTTTATAATAGCTGCCTGAAAAATTGTGTTGCATATTCCAAGTACCTACTTGACATTCCTACTTGGTTCACAAGTACGCCAAACTAACTAAATCAAAACTAAATTCTCCATCTTCCTTATAGAACTCTTGCTGTTTCTTCAGCGTATCCTATTTCAACAAATGGCCCTGCTCTCCTTCTTGTGGCTCAGGCCAGAAACGGGAAACTCTCTTGACTTGTTTTTTCTCCTCACCTGTCACCATCCTTTTTAACTGTTGTGCCCCTTGTACTCTATTAGTATTTTTCAAATTAGTCCATTTCTCTCAATTCTCATGACTACTAGTTGAATTAGTCTTCCTATTTCTACTCTTGTCCATCTGAACCATTCTTCATAGTGCTGCCAAAGTGTTGCAAAACTCTTAGTCTACATCATTATTTAAAACCTTATGATAGGGCTTCCCTGGTGGCGCAGTGGTTGGGAGTCCGCCTGCTGATGCAGAGGACACGGATTTGTGCCCCGGTCTGGGAAGATCCCACATGCTACGGAGCAGCTGGGCCCATGAGCCATGGCCGCTGAGCCTGTGCATCCGGAGCCTGTGCTCCGCAACGGGAGAGGCCACAACAGTGAGAGGCCCGTGTACCACAAAAAAAAGAAAAAAAACAAAAACAAAGAAAAAAACCTTATGATAATTTTCCTTATCCAAATCCAAAATCCTCACAGGATTCTCCCTGGTGTGGCTCCTCTCTAGGTCTTCAACTGTATTGTTCACTCCATTTCTTTCCTTCATCTCTATCATGCTTGTCTCTTTTCAGTCAAGGGACTTCATTGTCTTGCCTGAGGACTTTCAAGCTCATTTTATTTTTTTATCCTGGTATACCCTTCACCCCTCCATTATTTAAGCAACTCTTACTCATCTTTCAGGATTCATATTATACATTTATTTCTCTCTGAATACCCAGGTTGAATTAGTTACACCTGCTGTATGTTTCTACAGCGTTCTCTGCCTGCCCTTTTAAAACAATTGCCACACATGTCCTTTTTCTTAACTTCAAAAAGGCAGATTTCATATTTGTCTAGTTTGTGGCTATATTTTCAGCATAGTTACCTCCGAAATATTTTGGACATATTGGTATTCTGGAAATCTCAGAGAGAAAATGAAAAACTATATTTTGCCTTCTTAAGAACACCGTTTTTGCTTTGGAGGAATTCTTTTCAATGAGATGCAATCTAGTGGGACTATAAGTCAGGGACCTTGCCTTCCCCTAGGCTAAGGTTAGGGATGAGACCAAATTTTCATGTTGTGATGAGCCCTCCCTGGAAATTGAATCTTGAGCAGAGTGGGCAAAATAAGCAGAACATGAGAGTTGGTTTCTTTCCTGTGGAGGTACTATAAGTGCTCTTGACATTCCTGTGTCTCCCCTCCCCGTTTCCAAGGCTGCTACCCCCACCCTGATATCACTTCTCAGGACTCTGTATTTGTAATAAATTTCCTTTTAAAAAAAACTATCCAACGTTGTTTTATATCACTTACAATAGAAGAACCGTAATTGGCAGATTTTACTTTTTTTTTTTTTTTTTTGCGGTACGCGGGCCTCTCACTGCTGTGGCCTCTGCCGTTGCGGAACACAGGCTCCGGACGCGCAGGCTCAGCGGCCATGGTCCATGGGCCCAGCCGCTCCGCAGCATGTGGGATCTTCCCAGACCGGGGCACAAACCCGTGTCCCCTGCATCAGCAGGCGGACTCTCAACCACTGCACCACCAGGGAAGCCCCTATTTTTGTTATCTTTAACATGTCAAAAATATATCATGATTTGCTTAGGATTCTGGATTGGGATCCTGTGATATTCTGTAGTTGGTATTTAAAACTGATGACTCTCAACTTATTGTCTTAATCCCTCTTTGCCTAGATATCATGTGTTTTTTAAGCATCTTTATTTCAGTCAATCCTGTATTCATTCATTCATTTATACATTTCCTCCACAAATACTTAATTAGTACGGTTTCACTACTGTAAAAAGTAATAAATAGAAACCTCAATTAAAATAGAGTTGGGAGGCTAGAAGGAGAAGTTCCAATGAGAGCAGAGCCCAACAGGATGAAGGAAGACTTCCTTTTCTTGCCTGGCAAGATCTCAGACCCTGGGGGACTCACAACTCAGCCAATGAAAAACCACTATACCTTGAACTCTCAATTCCTCCAATGGACTCTTTGTTTACTATAGCCCTCTCAACTTCCTTTTCCCTTCTATATGAGCCCTCCTCTCCTTGTTGCGGGAGACTTGCACGTGGCTCATCATGGTTGCAGACCCCATATTACAATATTTTGCTGATCCCAAATAAACCCATTTTTGCTGGAGAAACAACCGGCAATCTATTCGTATCGTCAACACTATGTATCATATATTGGCAAGACACTGGAAATCCAAACATAAAACGCATCATTTTGGTTCAAAATACTAATGATGAAATACACTGATAACTGGCTTCAGTATCTTGAGATATGATAAACGTTACGAAAAAGATTACATACAAAGTAATATTCTATCATGGGCAATGGAAGACTAAGGTTCTGTGACAACTCAGTGGTGTAATGAAAGCCTTGGGGAGGTGGGCAGTGGGCAACTAAGCTTTAATAAGAATGGATGGACATACCTTTGTGAGGACGTATCATAGAGTAGTTAGGAGCACAGACTTTGGATCCAGAGTGGGCTTAAACCTTGGTTTTGCACCTATGGCATAGTTTTTCAAACCAAACCATACCAAACCAAACAACACACACACACACACACACACACACACACACACACACACACACACACACAGTATCATATTAAGCCTCTAGATGTAACTACCAATTTACCAGTAATACAGGGGAAGGAACATATTAAACAACACCAGAAGGATGCAACCAGCAAAATCTAGAATTTAGAAAACTCCACAGAGCAAAGTCTGCTTTTTATATTAAATAAAAAGCCAATGAAAATCAGAGGCAAAGGGAATCTATAGATTAAAAGAAACTTGAGAGACATAATTATATGGAATATTTGGACTTTGGATCCTGATTTAAACAATCCAATAGAAAACTACATTTATGAGACAACCACAGAAGTCTAAATACTGACTAGACTGTGATAATAGTTGTTAACTTGTAGCTTTGAATATGGTATTTTTTTTTTTTTTTTTTTTTTTTTTTTTTGAATATGGTATTTTTATGTTTAGGACAGGTCCCTTATATTTTAGAGATGCATGAAGAAATATTTACAAGTAAATAACATGTCTAAGATTTGCCTCAAAATAATCCACTTGGGAAGGGAAGTGAAATGGACTTATATAAAAACCAAGAGTGGACATGAGCTGTTGATGAATGAATATTGGATAGTTAAATAGGACTAAACTTATAACGAAACTTTAAAAAAGAAAAGTAAGTAAAAATTCTGGATCTGCCATTTACCCATAGACCAGCTGTGTGGTCTTGAACAAATTATATAACATCTCTGTTTTAACCTAAATTTTCTTCACTTGTAAAGTAGGGACAACAGTAAATTACCCTTGTAGGATTGTTGTGAGGATAAAATAAACTAGTTTATGTTTATGTTTAGAGCCATGCCTGGCCCAGAATTATGTTTTGTGTTTGCTCTTATTATTATTAATTGGTATAGCAAGAGGATAAACAACACGAGAAAGAAAGGCTAGAGAGGAAACTGAATAGATGAGAAATCTACAACAGAGATGAAAGTTAATAAAATGGGAAATAGGTTTTAAGAATATATAATGATGTTCCTAAGGGACATTAAATGCATTTGACCAATTCCTATATAATGTACCTGTGATTCCAGGGTTTGAACTCAGTGTATAAGAGTAGAGGGAACAGAGAAAGAAATAATATCATCCTTTTTGTTTTTTATTTGTGCTAAACTATAAGACCTCTAGAAACACACAGTTAATATTTGTACTTTACAGTTAACATGGTTTGTTCACTAAAAAATCTTATAGAGCATTTTCAAAGAGAGCCAGCTTCACTTTGATAAAGTTTTCCAATGCTATTGTCTTCATGAGAACTGCATTTCATAGCTCACTACCCATGATGTTTTTAGTCTTCCAAGTTAGTGGCTTTACCTAAATTCAGCAAATCTGTATAAATCATGAAAAACATATGTTTTTCTATGTGAAGTATGATTCATTATTTTATTATTATTAATATTATGATGATGATAATTACCTCATGCATTCAGAGTCCATTTTCATTTTGGAACCTTTTTGCCTGTTTGTTGTGTTGTAAGTGATGACTTCAATAACCACCTTAGTTACTATATCACCAATGAGCTTGTGTGTCATTGAAATGATTTTCCAGAGGTAATGTGTTTCTGACCTAGCTTGTTTCATTGTTTTATTGAATATATGAAAAATGTTAGAAATAGCAGCACTTTAAATTAACAAAATGATCATTTATGGTCATGTGGGAATATTGAAGATGAAAAGCAACGAAATATGGTCACGTGGCTAGCATAATTGTATGGACGTTTTTTGCATGCAATATTGATTAATTTAGTGTTTATTAATTTAGTGTTTATTATTCTAATGGAGACTGTGGAAGTGATTTATAATTGTTTTTAAAAGCACTATTAATTTTATTTTTAAGTTGACTCAGAATATATTTTTGCTGTTGTTTTAAAATAAACTATATATGATTTTTTGCTTTCCATGCTGAAAGTTACTAGAAGTTGTTGTCTCATATATTTAGGTGTATCACATAATATAAATTTAAGTCAAATTAAAATTAAATAAAGTCATCTATTTTATGTTATGAACATCTCATAAACATTATTAACAAACATCAATGTGGAAATAAGAAAAAAGAGAAGTACACTAGATGTAATAATTAATATTAATAATTACTGCTATAATTTACAGAGTATTTATTATTTGGCAGCACTGTGCTAACTGCTTTATGTGCATTATCTCATTATTCATCACTGCAATTCTATTAGCAGCCGTGACATCTATTCCCTTAAACAACAGTAAATAAAAAGAGTCTATGTAAAAAGTGTGCTTGCTTTAGAGCTTTAAGAAAATCCTCCATCCCCTTCTCCACTTATTAGGATGCCATGCAAACCCTTCTGATGTAGAATGTCCCAAGCCAACACTGCCTATAGGAGATCCTATTATCATACCCATTTTGCAGAGTGAAAGGCCAATTCTGGGAAGATTAACTTGTCCAAAGGCATGCATTCAATGCATGTCAGAGATGGTGCCCTGCAGTCATTTTCTCCACCTAGTCTTTCATATTGATGCTCTTCTTCTTCCTTCTTACCCGCTGCAGAAGTTAATTATTGGCAAATTTTAGTTTTAGGTAATTAAATCTTTAGTTCTTCCAGCTCTCCCCATCCTACAAAAGAGCTGCTCCTGTCGGAGAAATATTTACCACCTAGGCTTCTCCTCCTCCTTAGAAGCTATCAAAGTAGCCTGATCCATTCTTTCAAACTGGTATTTTTCAAGCATTTGTTTGTCCTGTTCCTGGAAGCAAGTGACCAGAGACAGGTGAAGGGTAACTGCTGAGGCCCTGGAGCAGCTCCCAGCAAACGTAGTAAGGTGCAGTGTAGTGATCTGAGACAAACCCACTTTAAAAATTTTACTCTGTGCATGTGTGGGTACGTGTGTGTGTGATTGCAGGTGAGCTATTTGTGTCCTTTTCCTATATTTCATTTAAATGGACTGTGAGATTAGACTTACCAGATTCCTGTGAATTATAAATGCTTTAAAAACAAACCCACTTTTTGGTTTTGTTTTGTTTCTTGGCTGAGAAGCGCGGCATGCGGGATCTTAGGTCCCTGACCAGGGATGGAACCCGTGCCCCCTGCACTGGAAGTGCGGATTCTTAACCACTAGACCTCCAGGGAAATCCCAAAACCCACTTTTATGGATGAGAGGTTATTTGTAGCAAATATTATGTAATGCTTTATAGATCTAAAGCATAATGAGTTTAAATATTCTTCCAGAATTATGAGATTATTCTAATTCATTTAAGGAATGTAATCTTTTTATTCTTTATCAATAATTGTTACAGAACAATATTAGTCCTTCATTTTGAACAGTGATTCATTTTTGCATGAACTGATTATCTAAAAATAAATAAAATAAAAGTGAAGCATACTTAAAGATTGACCTTTTACACTGCTCCAAAAATAATTACTATGATCTTTATATATAAGAAAATAATATAGCAACATCTGTTGTATCAAAATCATTGTGTCAAGATTCCACTAGAGAAATAGAACCAGTAGAATATACATATGTGTGTGTGTGTGTATATACATAATGAACATATATATGATTTATTACAAAGAATTGGCTTAGATGATTATGGAGGTTGGCTAAATAAGTCCAGATATGTAGGACAGGCAGCCAAGAAGGGAAGACAATGAACAGAATGGAACTCTATCTCCCAGGAAACCTCAACCCTGATTTAAGGCCTTCCAATAGATTCAGCTGGGTCTACCCAGATCACCCAAAGTAATTTCCCTTACTTAAACTTAAATTATCATGGGATTAAAATACATCTGCAAAATGCCTCCTCAGAAGCACCTACATTAGTGTTTGATTGAGTAACTGGGGACTATAACCTAGCCAAGTTGCCATCTCAATAAAGCCATCACATCTGTAAATTCCCTACCCTCCTCAAGAGCTATCACACTGTCAGATCTGAAGCTCTCTCTGAACTCCTGCCTGCTCACATCCTGCTTTCCCTTAGAGAACTATCATATTGAACCACCATATTGGATTTTTAAAAAGAATATATGGCTTTTTTATTGCCTTTGAAATTTATTAAAAATGGTGACACTGTGTCTTTTCCAGGTATGCTGTTTTCACTTAACATGTTTCTAAGATGTATTCATTTCTTAGTAGCTGTTTTAATTGATTTTTAATGCTTCACATTATCGGATTATTTGAATGCACCAACAATTATTTATCCATGCTTATATTTATGATTATTTCATTTGATAGTTATTAACTATTAAAACAATAAATTTTGAAACTTTTTGTACATATCTGTTTATTCACATCTTAAAGGGTTTCTCTGGGTAAGTACTTAGGATTAGAATTTCTAGGTTTTATGTAGTAAATGCAGATTGAACTTAACCAGATATTTTTACAGTGATAATATCGATTTACTTTGCTTCCCTCAGTATAAAAATGTAGATTTTTATCTACACATGGTTTCATCAGACTATATTAGTTTCCTATTACTGCTATAAAAAATTACCACAATTTAATGGTTTAAACAACACAAATGTATTCTCTTAGGATTCTGGAGGCCGTAATTACAAAATAAGTTTCTCTGGGCTAAAGTTCAGGTGTCGGCAGGGCTGATTCTTTCTGTAGGCTCTGAGGAGAAAATCCAATTCCTTGACTTTTCAGCTTCTACAGGCTGCCTGTATTCCCTGGATTGTGGCCTCTTCCTTCATCTTCACAGCACATTTCTAAACCTCTGCTTCTGTCATCACATCATCTTCTCTTCTTTTGTAGTCAAATCTCCCTCTGCCTCACTCTTATAAGGACATTTGTGATTACATTTAGGGCCCACCTGGATAATCCAGGATAATCTATCTATTTCAAAATCTTTAATTTAGTCACATCTGCAAAACCCCTTTTGCTATATAAGGTAACATTCATAGGTTCTGGGAATTAAGTGGTGTTCATCTTTGGGGGCAGAGAGCATTATTTAACCTACCTTTCAAGTTTTTGTGCCAAAGTTGTAGATATAAAATGCAATCTTATTGTGGTTTTAATTGGTATTTCCCTTAATACTAATCAGTTTGAGCATTTTCTTATATGCAATGGGTACTTGGGTTTCCTTTTCTGTGAAATAAATGTTTATATATTTGATCTTTGCTTTTGATTGAAATGTCAAATACATATGCTGAATAAACATTCTTTATTGATTATGCATATGACAAATTTCTTTTCCAAGTTTTTAATTTATCTTTCATTTTAATGCTCTTTTTATGAATATGTTATTATTTTAATGTAACCAAATCTATTTATTCCTTTATGCTTAGAAAATTTTGTCTCATCTAAGAAATATTTTTCTAGCCTAAACTATAAATATATACTCTTTTATTTTCTCCTAAAATAGTTAAATATTTGTTTACATATTTGTATGTAATCCACCTTGAATTAATTTTTGTTTATGATATAAGTAGAATCCAATTTTTTTTCCTTATGGCTAACCAACTGTCCCAGCATCACTTATTGAATACTGCCACTTACACCCTACTTTAAAATTCTACTTCCTTGTGAATCAAGTGGCCACATATGCTTGAATCTGTTTCTAGGTTTGGTATTACGTTCTACTGTGCTATTTGTTTACCCCTATACCAGCACTCCATGATGTTACTATAGATTTATGATAGGTCTTAAGCTCTACCAGAGCAAATACACCACTTGGGCCCTTTTAGGATTATCTTGTCATTTCTCATTCAAATAATTTTAGAAAAACTTTTGTCCAGTGTTGGAAAACCCTGTTGACTTTTGCTTGGAACTGCATGGAATCTATAGATCAATCTGGGGGAATTGACATCTTAATGGTATATAATCTCACTTAACCATGAGTATCTTTGTTTCTGCAGATATTCTTTAACTTACCTTTTAACAGGGTTGCATAAATATTTTACACATCTTTTGTTATATTTATTGTTAGGTGCTTTATATTTTTGTTACATGGCATTTTACAATTATTATCTCACTATTTTTTGCTGTTATAGAGAGATACAATTGAGTTTTACACATTGATCTTACATCTAGATCTTTGCTAAACCCTTGTAAATTCCAAAAATTTAACTGTGGATTATTTTGGATTTAACATGTAGACAATAATATTATTCCTGAGCAATTAGAATTTTACTTTTCTAAATCCTTGTAATTCCATTCCATAGGTTGCCTTTTTCTTCTGTTGATTGTTTCCTTTGCTGTCAAAGAGAACTCACACAAATGACTGATTAAATATTGTGTGATTATATCTATATGTATAATATGTATATAGTATTATTCTATTTATATGAAATTCTAAAAGAGATAAAGCTAACCTGTGGTAAAAAATATATATATATCAGAAAAAGAGTTGTCTCTGAATAGTGGGAGGTGAATGTTTACTGAGAAGAAATGCGAAATAAATTCTTGGATGATGGTAATGTTCAGTATTTTGTTAGAGTTTTGGGTTGCACAAGCTTATGTATTTGTCAGAACGTGCTGAATGATACACTTAAGATTTGTATATTTCATTGTGTGTAAATTTTGCCTCGAAAGAAAAAAAAGAGAAAAAGAATTATAAACAAATATTGAACTTTAGTTAATGATAATTAATGGTGTATGCAGAGACCAAGTATTTGGGAGGAAGTGTAATGACATCTACAGCTTACACTGAATTGTATAAAAAAATAAGATCTGATAGATAAATAGAGGAAGAGACAGAGGAATGGACAGATAAAATATTATATTATGGAGCAAGTAAGGTTAAAGATTGATTATATTTATTATTATTATTATTTTTTTTTTTTTAAGGTACGTGGGCCTCTCACTGTTGTGGCCTCTCCCGTTGCGGAGCACAGGCTCCGGACGCGCAGGCTCAGCGACCATGGCTCACGGGCATAGCCGCTCCAAGGCATGTGGGATCTTCCCGAACCGGGGCACGAACCCGTGTCCCCTGCATCGGCAGGCGGACTCTCAACCACTGCGCCACCAGGGAAGCCCAAAGATTGATTATAGAATCTGAGTGACGAGTATAAAAGTATGTGTTCATTGAAATTGTTTCAACTTTTCTATACCTTTGCAAACTTTATAATAAAATACTAGCAAATATAGAATTAGTATATTTCCATGTAAAATACCTCCATAGAATCATTGACAGTTTTTCAGAACTTTCTAAGTGTTATTTGAAACTCAGTACTATGGCTTTACTGAAGGCACGGAAATTTTTAGTTTACTTTGATAAATTTTATAAATAAATAATTTTACATTTATGAATTGCCTTCATTTGATTACTTTCATTTAGGCAAATTTGAATTTCAAAAATAAATATATTTTATCATGATTCCATGAAATATCTTAAAGTTATTCGACACGTTTTTATTAAATGAAGGTAAAATATGGTAATGACATTGTTGTGTAGATATAAATCTCCACCTATTTTTAATTAGTTAATTCATTTCTAGCATGTTGAGTGTACTATTATAACTATAAGGTTAACAATTAAACAAACAAAGAAGAAGAAGAAACTAAAGCTTAGTGATTGCAGATATTGCTCAAAAGAAGAGCATTTGATCATAACTCAAAGGAGCTCTGTTTCAAATCCAGAGGTCCACTAATAACTTTTGCAAATGGATAGCTCCATTGGGAAAGCCTGTGAAGCTTATGTGCTTGACCCCTTCTTGCTTTTTGTTTTTTCAGGTATTGTCATTTGGAGACTGTGCAGAGCTGTTCATGGGTTGTTAGCTCATGAAGTAATTTTTATAATGCTTTTACATAATATCTGTTATAGTAAAGATTTCAGAATTTTTGCAAAACATAGACATAGAGGTTAATCTCATTTCTATCATTTATTACATTTTGAAAGAAATTTTGAACAATAAGTCTTATTTTGCTTATGATTGAGGAAGGATAACTGTTTCTCCTAGAGTCAGTGTATTCATGGTGTTCATATTATATTAAGCCATAGTAAAAATAGTGAAAAATCAAGAAGAATGTTAATATAGATTGTGGGTTTATTATTTGGTTGTGTTTAAACTCTGATTGTTGAAAACTAAATTTGAATAGTTTTAACACAAGAATTGAAGAGAAGAGAAAACAAAGCAATACAAACCAATGATCAACCAATAAACACAGAAGCCTGAACTCAAAATGAATATACCACCTACTGGATATAAAACATTTGTAAATTATGTGAGGAAATTTAAAACAACTTACCCTTAAATTTTGAGGGTGAAAGTGGATTTTGATTTTGAAAGCATATCTAGTTTATATCTGTTGTTTTCATTCATTTTAGGACCTAAACAAGTTCTTGTGCTTTCCTTTTTAAAGGTCAACTTGTTACAGAGAAATCATACCTTTCCTTTAGTCACACACATCATCTCTAATTGTGCCCCAGAAAACAGACCCACTATTGTCAGGGTCAGAAATAATTAGTAGATTGTTACATGTCTTTTCCCAAATTCCACAGAAAGAATATCTTAAAATCATTATAGAGAAGCAGACCTGAAACTACCTAACATCTTTAGCTTATTATAACAGTTGGGTGTTTGGAAAATTAGTTTTTATCCCTAATGCAAATATAAATGTTAGATTAAACTTGTAGGTCTATGATCATTCCCTATTTCTTTCAATTAGAATCCTAGGTATCAAAATGTTTTGAAAAGCAAAATAGACCATAACTAAATCAGCATATGTATTTTGTTCAGTAAAATGCAGAGAACTTAAATTGTTTTACTGCATTTTCTTAAAGAAACTCTAAAGGGCTACTCATTCATTCATGCTTTCTTTCTTTCTTTTCATTTATTTTTTAAATCAGGCCATTTCAGTTAGCCAGGTGAAAATATAGAGTTTAAATGTAGCAACCAGAAACAAAACAAAACAAAACTCACTTTTGCTCTCCAAGGATAACATAACTCAAATAGTTTTAAGAGCTAGAGAATCAGGCAAGATTATTGCTTACTGATTGAACCAAGTAGCTAGTACCTATTCAAATTAGCTTTCCAGCTGTGTTATGACATATATACACTACCGAATGTAAAATAGTTAGCTAGTGGGAAGCAGCAGCATAGCACAGGGAGATCAGCCCGGTGCTTTGCGATGACTTAGAGGGGTGGGATAGGGAGGATGGGAGGGAGGTTCAAGAGGGAGGGGATATGGAGACATAAGTATGCATATGGCTCATTCACTTTGGTGTACAACAGAAACTAACACAGTATTGTGAAGCAATTATACTCCAATAAAGATTTATTAAAAAATAAAGAAAATAAAATTTAATAGCAAACCTAACACCTGTTTTTCAGTGAGGCCAGAATAGGACTTCTCTTGTTCCTTTATATGTTTTTTAAAATTCATACAAAGCTACTCAATGAACTCAAACTAGTACAGCCTTTGTGAAGGGCAATTTGACAGCTTCTATCAAGAACATTACACACACAAACAAATTACATATACTTAGACTCAATTTCTAAGTTTTTTTTTCTAAATAAACAATTAAGAATTCATTAATTTAGGGTTTTGATTATTATAATAGTCTAGATAGAAGTAACCTAAATATATGGGATTAGGAGATTTATTAAATATAATTTTTTCATACAATGCAACACTATGAAGTACATATCTAAAGATTATTTAAGGTCATGGGCATACACACCCAATGTATTAGTGATAAAATTTTTTTTTCCAAAAGTTATATATACTAATTATAAAATCACTCACTTTCAGACATATACACAAAAACATAAGGAAAGACTGGAAGAAAATTCAACTTAATCTCCAAGATAGTTATGTCTAAGTGGGAAAATTATAGATAACAGTTTTTTAAATCTTTTTGCATCTTCCAAATATTCTATGAAAAATATGTGTGATAAATTTTATCAACAGATAAAAATATTAAATTAAAGTTTGTAAGTATAACAAAAACTGTTTCTCCAAGCATCAATTTTGGAAATCCCTCCACATCATGCTGCATAAATATAATGAAGGACACAGACAGGACTAAGCGGACTTAAGTAAGTAATTTAAGCTTTCTGTGACTTAAGTTTGTTAATTCATTAAACATACCTCATATTGATCTTTCAGCAGAAAAGGAATAAATCTTGATCTACAAACTTGGATGGGCACTATACAACTTTTATCTTTTATATTTGAACACTATGTCTGGCTAAACATTAAAGTGTTAGAAAGTATAACATTAGTAATACCCTGACCCAAGTTATGAAGACTTCTGAAACAGTAGAAATGTGGCATTTTTTTAAATTTAAAATATGCCTGCTCAACACCAAATAAATCAATGATGGATTATTATAGCTCTCATAGCCTGAAGGCCAATGTTACCAACTATACAGAATGTGTTTTGATAGAGCAATAGAGTAGGAATTCAAATTATATCAAACTCCCCAATTAGTCAGTAAGATTTAGATACAGGCTGCTCTGGTTATAGTGATTCCACTATAGACTAAAACTCCGAATAAGGGAAACCTTCAGAATTATGTTACAAAACTGAAAAAAAAATTATCCTCTGATATTAAAGTTAGTAAGTATGAAAGATGGCATCCCTTATTTCAACAAACAGGTTTACTTAAAAGGTTTAGAATTGGGGTGCTACTAATATTGAAGTATTTCTAAATTCCAATCAAGAAAGCTAAGGTTTCTCAGAAATCAGGAATCTGTTCCTGTGCACATTATCTTATCTACTACCTAAAGTACATTTATTTTTATAGTCAATCTGCAAACGCCTACTCCCTCTTCAGGTCAGCTCAGATACTTTACCCTCTAGAAATCCTTTTCTAAGTCAGATGTTTTTTGTTTTTGCTTTTTCTCTTGTGATTCTACTGTACCTTATGTTTTAATAACAACAGCAAGTATCACTGGAAACTAGAAATCCAAATTTGTGTGATTACTCTTTTTTCCTTGAACTGCTCACTTTTTGAAAGCCAGAGCTGGCTATTTTTGTCTCTGCCAATGGCTAATATAGCAGGCAATTATAAGTTTGCTGAATGAATCTTGAATGGGTGTACAAACTGATCTCAAGCATAGCCAAGTTGACAAAAGTTTATCCTGAGATCAGGTGTACACCAACAACAAAAAAAAAGCTGGATATTTTCAAATATATCAAAACATATTCAAAGTAAATTTAAGCAGTAACACAAGAAGGGAAGTTGTCTATATGGTTATGTGACTATTTTCATTTTTAAAGAGAACCAAATAGTAGAATATGCACATATTTCTATCGTTCACAAAAGGAAAAGGGTGTCAAATCTTAAGGACTATCATCAGTTATTTGAGTGAAAACATCTTTCAAGCAAAAAAAAAAAAGAAAGAAATTCATCAAGATATGAGTCATATCTTGAAAGAGCACTAAAATTTATGACTTTTTGTTTAGTCCAGGACACACAGATCAGCCTGATGATCTATAATGTGGCTACCCTGGGTTGATTTACCCATCAGGAAGGAGAAACCAGGGAAATGACAGGTGCTGGTTATCCCGCCAGATATCTCTGTCATTGTGAATGTATAAATTGCCATTCTGGTTTATCTGTACCCTTCTTTGTGAAATTAGCTACTGTGAATCAATTTCTCAGAACATAATCACTTCTGGAAAGACATATCACAGAGTTCTCAGGGTGCATACCTAAAGGCTGGGTATTAGATTGTGGAAACATTACAGGTAAAGTCTTACCTAAAGCAATGGGCCAGCCAGCCAGCCTCCATTTGTAGTAGCTCTTGGAAGCAGCTGTTGGTAACTGAATGTTCTAGCTTCCAATTAAAATGTACGCAATATAATTGATCCTGTCAAAATCATCCCTTCTTCTTATGCCTACAGAGGATTGTAAAGTGTCCTTAATTGCAATTTTGGACATTATAAAAAATTACTGCAATGAACATCCTTTTACATGTTCTTAAGTTAGTTAGAGCATACACAAAGAAGAAGATTTTTTTTAATCCTAAGGGTGATATCTAAAAATTAATAGCCTGCATGACAGAGGTACTGTCAATCAGAGCAGCTGCCAGCCAAGCAGCTATAGAAAGTATACTCTTTCAATACTAGCCCAGGAAATGTGTTGTACTTTCATTATAGAATATCAAATTATCCAAGGAAGTTTACACCAATTTACTCTTCTCCTGAAGTGGGAACTCTAGGGGTTTAACTCTCCTTTGAAGTTTGCACATGCTCTCAGTTTATCCCATCACATTAGATGATCTTTATTTAAGAGAGGTACTTAACTTGTATTTCCCAATAACCTCTTCTTTATAATATTAAAATAAGACCTTTAACCAGTGACTTTTTAAGCAAAACTAAAATTTAGTTGAAAAGATTAAACTTATATGTAATGATTATTATGTATAATTTATTAAAATATTATAAAATATAAATGCACCAGTATATTTTTTAAATGTATACATATAACTAGAGTATACTTTTGGAATTAAGTACCTTCTTAGTATTTTGATGTAGAAATGGAAATTGCAATGAGTATCTATTTTAATGTTTTTATTTTAGTCTTGGTATGGAGTGTTGTTCTTTTATTGCATGTATTATTTTTAAAATTTTAACCTGCATTCCCGATGAGTCAACCCAGGGCTCATTGTTTCTTAATATCAAAGCAGCACGTATGAATTTTCATAATAATTACATTATAATTTCAGGCTACATTTTGTGTTTTTTTCATGATTTTATGATATATACTTTTATTAAAATTCTTTCAAATTCTGATTTTTCAATTACAGATGCTCGAGACAAGTTTGTACACAGAACTGGGTAAGAGTTATTTACAAGATTAGTACCGAAGTCCTGGAGTCATTCCAAACAATGGCATTGCTACCAATGAATTCATGGTATAGGAGTTGGAAAAGATCAAAAGTCAAGAAACAGAGGCTGACTTTAAAATCTAGAAGGTAGACTTTAAAGGTAGCCAATGGGTAAATTAGGTTAATGGTATTAGACATCAAAGTAACCAAAGAATGAGAAAGTTCAACCATAAGGAAACAAAGTTAAAGAGTGAAGTACATATCGATGAAATAAACTTTTTTAGAGCAAATATCTAGCATCCATTGTGACTTTCAGTTGGGCATGAAAGATAGAGTTAGACATACTACTCAGAGATGTGGAGAAAGATATTTAGAGAACCAGACTAAGAGGGATAAGTATTTCCAGAATAATCAATGGTATATGAGGACAGTGAGATTATTTGAAGTTGAAGTCATCTTTGCATACTTCCAGACATATGGTTATTATAAATATAATAAACAAAATAGTTTCCCACACAGATAATCAAGGTATAATTTTCAAGTTGCATCACTAGATTCACAATAATATTAACATAATATAATAATAATTTTTCATAGCTAACATCTTTCAAACCCCCAGCTTCTATGAAAGACAGAAACTTAAAGTTAGTTTACATTATTTAGGTGGCAAAATTATTATTTATTTCCTAATAATCACATATAAAGACAATGATCATAAATGTCCTAAATGAGGTATGTTGCAGCATTCTGTGTTAAAATTCACTGGTCCAATTCTAGAATCAAATACAAACTTGTTTACCTAAAAACATTATTTCTGAAGGCATAATGGGTTTAGCTGTTCTTAAAATAATCTAGGAACTGAGTAACACAGCTGAATTTTCATTAAGTTTATTAATTATTAATTGTTATTAATTAGTGCTACAGGCATTCAAAAATGAGATTTTGATATAATCAGAAACTAGAAACTATTGCTTCTATAAAAAAAAACACAGAATACCATTAGTACTGCATTCTGGTGAATGATTTCAACTTAAAAGATGAAAGGCAATAAAAATTACTGAGTGAAATGTGGAATCACATATTGAGATGAATATTGATTGAAATACTTCTTTTGGGTAGAGGAAGACAAAATGAGTAAAATATCATAGCTTATGTTGTTTTTCTAGATTTCTGAAAAACACAAATATCATACTTTGGACTCTTAACATAGGTGAAAATAAAATAAATTACCCACTTGGGGAAACACTTCTTTTTTTCTTTCTAGGAAATGGGTTATCATTATGAGTTAATTAGTAGAAGTAATTGCATGGATAGGATTAGCCAGAAAAACAAAATAAAACAAAAACTAATTTTTAATTCCTGGCTACCTTCACTTACTGATGTTGAAACTAACCAGTATCAGGTCTAAAATTACCTAATCATATCAATTCTTTATTTCTTTGATGGAAACGCTATTCCTGGTCTTACTTTTGTTGAGTTCAATGAAACCAATGAACTATATTAGCACATTGATATATGCATAAAATTAACCTCAAATTTCAATATTATCAAATGAACATATTATTACATATCGTTTTCAATAAACTAAAATGAGCCCAAATTCTTATAGTAACTTAAAACTGAATTTTAACTGTTTACTAAACAACAATTACATATGGAAAATATCACCTCAAGGTAGCTTACCCTAAACATTCAAAAGCTCTCATGATTCCTACTTAACTAGAAGATAATCTGAAGCTCAAAATATTTATGTTTCTGTTTTAGGCCATACACGAATTAATGAGAGAATCTAAGATGGATCCAAAAATTTGAGGTGCTGTTATATCAACTATTCTTTATTATTTGAAGAAATAAAATGTATGCAAACCTTGTCTATGGTGCATGGATTCACAGTTACCAAGTATGTAGGTTCCATTTCAATCCTTGGAGATTAAGTTCAGTGTGTAGCAAGATTTCTTTCCATAAGTTTATTGTCAGTTTTTCTGAAAGTTTTCAGAATGAGCTGGAGGGTCATTAATTGCTTTCCCTAATAAACAAGTTATTTAAAAACATATGTTGTTTTGGAATGAGTACACTAAATACAGTTTTTCAAGTGGGACTCATATTTGAATGTGTCTCAAAGCATTTATTTAGCCTTTAAAAGCATTGAGATGCTTCTGAAGTAATTTATCTTTATAATATATAATAATATTAATTGACTAAAAAAACATCTTTAAGTGAATAAAACATTTTACAGATAGAGAACATAATACCTGTAACACAAAATTAATCTTTCTCGCTATTAATATATTCTACAGAATAACTTGTATTTTAATTCCTTAAGTGCTTGATATTGTCTTTGGAAATGCTAGCTAACATGTTTCCCATCTATTCTCCATGGGAATTTGCACTCTTACTCAAAGTATTTTATAACTTCTAAAACTCTAACTTCTTAAGAGTTATTTCAACATTTCTGAATTTGAAATTAACCTTAGCCCTGTAAATGTGTTGTAGTAGAAATATGTATTAGAAATGTGTTGTATAGTAAAGTACTTCTATACTTATAAAGTTCAGAAATTATTTTAATTTAAACTTACTTAGTTCAGGAAAGAATATCAGAAACAGCTATTTTTGATAAAGTGTGGGAATAGGATTCAAGATATTATAATATGTCAAAAACATTTGTAGAGCTAGAAATAGAACTAAGTAATCACATTCTAAACATTTTCCTTTCTTTAAAATTTAAGTTGCCTCGGGAAGTTGAAAGTAGTCAGGAACGTTTAAAGAAGGAGAACAATGGTGATGCCTCATTGTACTTTTGCCCCCCAATGAATATATGTATACACACACACACACATACATACACACACATCTTTCTTCTTCATTAACATTATTGTATTACACATTATGAAGTCTAATTTTATGCCTATGAATAATATAATTCATAATGTTTAGTGAACACGTATGCTAGGCATAATTCTAGGCAATGAGGATATATCACAGAATATGTATGATCAGAAATGAAATTTCCAATATAGTCAATGTTCAAAAATATTCAAATAATGATTTTATATGTATTATGGCTCTTTCAGTTGAAAGTAATATAAAACCTAACTTATAGTAATTTTCAAAAAGGAGAGGCATTTAGCTCATGCAATTGAAGAGTCCAAAGATGGATTTGGATTAGGACCTAGCTGGATGTAGGTTTTTAAATGTTGTTTTGGGGGGTCTTTTTCCATTTCCATAATGGGTGCTTTCTTCTTTATGTAAGTTTCCTTTCAGAGAAGGTATTTTCTACATAGCAGGAAAGATGGTAACTGACAGCCAGGCTCAAGCCTAAATATCAATTGCTTTGTGAGTCAAAGAATGAGAGATATTTTCTCTTTTAGCAACATAAATCTTAGGGAAATTTCTGATTGGTCTTGCTGTGAACCATCCTTCAACCATTCGCTTTGGAAAGAAGTATCTAAATGGCTGTGCCTGGATTACATATCTACTGTTTCTGGGGGAGTGGAGAGGAAGAAGGAGGCTGTGAGACAGTCCCCTCAAATTGTACAACATAGATTTGCCATAGGAAAATTTATTCAGAAATTAGAATAAGTAAGGAATGTTGCTGGGCATAAAACGATAGCCATTCTGTATAGTAATTTTCAATACAGTTGAGATATGATCATTTGCTTCTCTGTTATTCACTTAATGTGCATAACTAATTGTCTTTCATCAGATGATATGTAAGTGCTATTATAATTACACACTTCCCAGGTTTAGCTATTGACTGGAGTTCTTCAGAAGACCTAATTCAAATTGCTAATAAAGGCTATGTAATTTAATAGCTGTCAAATATATATGCTTTAACAAAACTAGCATAGGAATAACTGTAAATATAAAATAACCCTGGACATGAAAAATAGAAGCAAAATGAGAAAAAGGTAGGGAAAATCTAATAGTATAAGATAAACTATTAATATTATGTATTAGGTCCTATTCTAGGCAAATGTTTGACATTATCTCACCAATTTGTGACGATTACCCCACCAGAGATACCCAATCACTTTGTTTTCAAATGAAAAAATAGACTTGGACAAAGGCGGATATCTAATGGCAGATCAATCTGACTCTGGATTCCATGTTTTTTGTCTATACAAGAGAGTAAGTTTAAGAACACAAATATATTTGAGTGTGTGGGGAGGGTGGGTGAGAGAGAGAGAGAGAGAATGAGAGAGAAATATCTCAGCTTCAGAGCTTTCAGTGTTTTCAGTCAAGTTCTCTGTTGACACTGTTTAACAGAGTTCAATTTATTCTTCTGCCTAATCCT